>NC_134982.1:63996672-65238815 GCF_965638725.1 Aptenodytes patagonicus
AAAAGTGTATTATTCACCTATCTTAAGTATTATAGTTTCTATCAAATGTAGCATCACAGTTAACATTAATTTCTACTCTATTATCTGCTACACACTGCAAAGGTGCGCAGAACACTAACAGAATAACCATCTTTAAAAACACTATTAAATAATTATCTGTAAAATATTTACTACAGAAGTGTTCTCACACATCGAGCATGAAAAAAAAGATTATCAAACTGCCAACTGGGCCAAAATTTTGTTATCTTGAAGCGTCCTCCACTCACAGTAGACACTGTTCCTGGACAGAGTTAAAAGATAAACAAGGAACTAGAGACATGGTCAAGTTAGATCATAACCATCTTAATGAACGTATCTGGGAACCATCAGACAAATGATTTGTCTTTAAGCCATCTACTTCACACGATTATGAAGTAACTATTGGAAAGGGAGAAATGCTGCCAGCATTCCAACTGTAGTAGCTTAGTTGCAGTATTATTTCCCATCTACCCCTAAGCAAGCTTGAAAAAGAGAAAAGAGAGGAAGGGAAGAAAGCATAGAGGCAAGAATGCTGTCATCCTGTTACAGCATCTAAAACTCCATCTCCCTTCCTCTTTATAAGTTCCTCCTCCTCATCCACATCTAATTAACCATGAAAAAACACACACTGGGTGGAAGAGGGAGGTACAAATCTATAACTCCCGCCTACTAAGTTTCAGCAACCATTGTATTACAATTTTAGCCATTAAGTCACTGGCAATGAAGAAGAAATGCAATGAAGAAGAAATTAGTGTGTAAAATCAACATAGTTAAGCGGAGAAGGTTCTTCCCAGCTCTAAAATGGAGCTCCCAAATCTAGGTCTACTCTATTCATAGTAAGGAAATGGAGAGTTTACACACTGCTTGTACAAAATTGCTTCTGGGGGCAATCCTTCCCTTTGGGTCCACTGTAGTCACAAACTTATTCTGCATCTCTCTACAAAGAAGTCACAAAACATTTAAAACCTTTTAGGGCTCCATTCTTCTAGGGAAGGCTGCAACGAAAAGTGTTAATTTTCCTTGACAATTCAGGTTAAGTACAGTCCCACTCTCGCTCAGTAAGAGTACTGCACGTTAGAGTGGAGCAGTTCTCTGATTTTTCAGCTGAAGCTACATACTGTCCATCTGGGTTGGAAGGACAAAAAAGGGGTTGGTAGAAAGTTAACAGTGAAATTAACCAATTCATCTTCCACCAGCTTCATTCACGTTAATCATTCATATAAGGTAAACATGAAAGTTATACTCATAGCATTCAATTCCAGCCATGACCATAAAGTAAGAAGTCCAACTAAACTGAACCAAGAAACTAGAAAATGTCCTGGTTTTGTCTGGACAGAGTTCTAATCTGTTCTTCCATTTACACTGAATTTCTGTGAGATTGTTTGATTGTATCAGACTGCCTGGGGACAGATAAGGACAGACAACTTAGTATACTGGCACACTTCGTAAGTCCTGCAATTTTTGTATTTTTTTTTCACTAGGCTCCCAATTTGGCCAGTATGCTTCAGAAAAGAGGCTTTGCATATAATTACTCTTCCATTCAAAGGACAGAGGAAAATTAAACATATTTTGAGATACAAAATACATTAAGAGATACAAATCATAAGCAGTTATGCAAACAACAACAACCTTGTGTTAAGTTAGCCTTGCGATGTTAACTTTTTCCTCACACATCCTTTGCACCTGTTTATTATTTTCAGCTTTCAGTTATTACCATGACATAATCAGCATTTCAAAGAAAGGAAAGGGTCTACTTTTCTGTGAAATGCCTAGTATATTAAACAATCAGAACATAAATTCTTCTTTCTCTGTTTCTGCTCAGCAGTCTGATAATGGAGTTACTTAGCAACAGATGAAGCAACTGAACTGTGTTGCCTGATCCACATTTCACTATAAAGTAACACTCACAAAGGCATTATTTAGCTGCTGGTTGCCTCTGTATAGATGTATTTTTGAATTATAAAATCCATTAGTCCGAGACATGCCTACATGAAAACCCAGCCATCATGTACCATCTATAATAGACTGTGCATTTAGAAATTAATAGAAATTGCCTGTAAGAGTCACATGATTTTGAGCACCTCTGAAAAAGGAAGAAACAAGAAAACAAAAAACAAAACACAGACTTGATTTACAGTATTTACATGGAAGCTACAGAAGCTGTTTAAAAAGGGGGAATGGGGGGAAAGGAGTCTTCCTACAGCAGACTGACAATCTATGAACTTCAAATACACAAACCAAGCCCTTGTATGTCAAGTACACTTTCCTTGCCACAGAATATTTTGATTTCAGAGAATGAATACTTACTTATTTTGAAAATAAACACACACATACTTCCCAAAACCACCTTCTTCGCCAAAAGAGTAGGAAGTAAGATGTGCCACAGCAAATATTAACAGTGGCTTTATTTCAGAAGGCAGTCTTAAAAACAAAACTAACCCACAGAATTTGACACATCAAACAGAAGATTATCATTTGCCACCAACCATTACTCCCTTCTAAGCTAACTCCACGGCATTAAACAATTCCTCTTTTTTGTGTTTTTTTATTTTAGAAGGAGAAAATTTGTATTTTACAACTGCATGAGAACTTTTTACAGGTTGTCTTGGTTCATCACATAAAATTACACTTCCAGCAAAATTTAAAAGTCTCTTGCCCCTAGCAAGGGGAAAGCACGTCAGTTTCTGTAGCTTTGTCATCTAGTGGAATCTAGTGGAATTATGTTATTTTATTCTAAAGATTCAGCACCCTGCAGTTCATAGCAGCTTTATAGCTTATTTCATGTTTACATTTTTAGATCAAGATTTAAGGAGCTGAATTTGGACTTTACAAAGCTAAACCAACTTTGCCACAAGTTTATTTTTTCCTGAAAAATTAAGATTGTGCAGCAGCTTTAAATAAAATTAGACATTAAAAAAAAATTACATTCATGAAAAATTGTGCAATGGGTTAGTTTTGATAAGTCACTTCACAAATTTTCAGAAGTGACGAAACAATTAAAAGAAGTTTCCTATTCGAGAGTACAGATTTTTGTCTTATTTCCAATGAAAAATTAGTATCACATTTCCAGTAATAAAGGCAACTAAATAAAGTGCAAGTGAAGAATATCTTTCCTGATTGTCTTAAAAACAAGAAGATACTTCCTATGTCCCATTTCAACTGAGAACTTAGATGACATTTCAGATAATAAAACCACTGAACTTTTAAGTGCTAACAATTGTAATGTCAACTTCTCAGGTTACATTTCAGACTATAAAGAGAATAAAAACGTCAATGGCAAGAAGTGTAAGATGTATCTATAAGGAAGGCCAAATTAACACCTTACCCACATATTTTCCAATGATCATGCACTTATGTAGGTATTTATACATACAATAACCTTCATGTACAATTAAGTAATCTTTCATGTACAATTATGCAAACCTTGAATACGCACATGTTTTTCCTCTTTCATTCAAGGATAAATAATACTTTGAATTTCCCTACCTTTCTCCAGTTAATTTCTGCAGGAATATTCTTTCCTTCCAGGCGTCTCAGAACTTTCATTTATCTTTTTTTTAATTAAAAGATTTTCTATGTATGAAGATAAATATTACAAGGTCTAATTTTGACAGTACTCAAGATTTTGTTTTGATAGGGGGAGAAGGGGACACACCCTTTTTTCTGCATTTGAACTATTTTGAGATCTCAGTTTTGGCCATTACCTCCTATTTCTCAACTTCCTACAATTCTGATCAAAACCAATAAATGGCTTTTTTTTTTTTTTTTAAATAGAAACCATCCTCAAATGAACCACCTTAGGCATTAGTATCTGTTTGTCTATTTGAAACCAAATATCAAAAGACCCTGAGTACAAGGTATGCTGTTTTCTTACAAATGCAATTTAATTGTTCCAGTTCAGCAGTTTTCAAATGAAAAGTTATAACCCTGACATTAGCTGATAGTTAAGAATTCAACTGCACGCAAATTTTTCTACTTACTTGCAAGAAAAAATAAAAAAAATTAAAGCCAGTGCTCTACTATACCATTTAGTAGATACTGGTTTTCAACATTAGAAACCAAAATTTCAGAGCCTGCTTATAATTAGGACACAAGATAGTTCTATTACTTCTCAACAACTTCCTTTTACTAGCACAGGCACACTACTCTACCGCATCCTGATGAGAAAGTGATATATTTCAAGAAAAGATTATCAGACTGTGTTATTTGTAGTCAAGAAGCCAACCTCCAAAATTTTTTTAGTTTTGTTAAGTTTGCACTTTTTACTGTAGAAAAAACATACTGGTATAAACAAAAGAAACATTCCGTATGGACTTAGTATTTTCCTACACAAACCAGGCATCTCCCAAACAATTACTCCTGGAATGTCATGTCAAAACCAAAAGTGAATATGCATCTGGAATAGCGTTAGTTTAACTTGTACGTTGAGTCATCTTCTGAGCTATCTCTGTAGAACCTAAATTTTCACAGCTAGAGAACATTTTTAAGCAATTCACTGCCAAAAAGCAGCTATTCAGAAGAAAGTTTTAAACAGACACAAAGCAAGAGAAAGCTTTGACAATGAAAACCCTGTGGAAAAAAAAATCATGACATGTACTTACTAATTTGTTTTCTTGCATGTATATTCTTTGCAACTTCAGGCAGCCTTTAGCTATTATGATCATTCCTTCATCTGAGATCTTGTAACACTGCCCAAAATGAATGTCTTTCAATTCTCTGCATTTTGAACCCAGCTGCAATTAATGAAATCAAAGCAAGTATTTAAGAATAAAGGAAAAAGACCAACAGGATTTGACTGAACTGGAGAGTTGAGAGTTAAGATTTCTTTCTCCTTCTCCACCCCCCTTAAAAAAATATCTTTCTTTACAGGTTTTGTAAGTACTATACACAAACAAGAAAGATTATAGTTACAGACATGACAAAATGAAGTTGCTAACTACAGTCAACAAAATGGACCTAAGAGCAGCACGTAAGAACTAAGTTATTTATTGGGCATATATGTAAGTAGCTAACAATACCTGTATGCTAGAGCATTGACAGCATATTTGATTTAACATAACTGCTTCACAGCTTACCCTAAATGCTGCTTTAACACAAGACAGAGAGAGTTGATAAAATCTTCCTGCATGTCTAACAAATAAAGACCTCAGTCACCTTCAGCTTTCACGATGCAAAAAAGAGTTGACTTAAACACTGGTTCCAAATAGCAACTAAGCTCAGGAAAACTCAATAAGCCAGAAGTGAAATACAGTCTCCAGAGAACAGCATTTACTGCAACAAGAAAATATGTCCATAAACCAATTTTTAAAGTAGAAGAGGTCATCTGATTTTAATTAAATCCTAGAAGAGGGTACCTTCTGCCATGTCCCTTTCTGCACTTGGGAAGAAGTTGAAAGGTACTAAATTTACAAAAGAAATTTGTGGAATGGATGGTTACCTGTTTTAGGCCTTCATCAGTGAGTCTGTCTTGATTGCCTACATGCACTTTCTGAAGAAGAGGACACTGAGAGGCAACTGCGATAATAGAGGTGTCAGAAAGCTGTTTACACCTGTAGGCAGTATACCTTAGGAGTCCAGGACATTTAATTGCTAATATGCATACTCCTGTATCAGATACATTGCGACAATCAGAAATATTGATTTCAGTAATATTCTGGCTTCTTGACGCTATCTTTTCCAACAGCTCATCAGTGACCTGCAAAGAAAATACAAATATTCAAATTTAACTTTTTTCATAAACACCTTTAATTTCATTAGCACAAAAACTACTATTTGTAAGATGCATTTCCATAAGCTATTGGGAGAATGAAAAGATTTGTTTTCCAAAATAAGAGCATACCGGTATAATCAGTTTTACAGTTATCTTTAAAGAATCCTGCTCCAACGCTTGGAGAGAATAACAGTTAATGGTCCTCTTCATATTTTAGACAAAGAATTCTCCATACTTTAGCAGAAAAGGATTTGCTTGCCCTTCTATAGCAGCACTCTACTTAGGTACCTAAGCTAGCATTTACAGAAGTAAAGGGTTTATATGTCTCTGAAATGCAACAGGTTTTTACTTAGGCTTTTGTAATCATCCAAAACCAGGTGCCAGCAGACAAATACTACAGTGATGCAGGTAACAATGGGCTTCTTAACAATGGAAAACAGTCACCTAAGGTAGCAGTGAACAAAAGGGATGAGAAGGAAAGAACACCGTAACAGAAAAAAAGCTAATTAAAACGCAGAAGTTTCCTCCTGTTATTTGCTCAGTTTTAAAACAGAATATTTGCATATTTTAAGTGTTAGTCTATGAAAGATCATTAAATCAGATACATGCACTATTTTCCCAGAGCTCCTTTGAAGAAAAGATTCTATCCACTTTGTGCCTGTACACACTGTCGTTAGCTAACATGCTAATAATTTTAAGAGAAGTCAGTCCTACAAAACAGGTAAGAAACATAAAATATTCTTCATGCTCAAGCTTATAAATTAAAACAAAACAAACAAAACCAAAGCAGGTAAGACACAATGCATAGAACTCTCTCACTTTCAAAGTTTAGTTTCAAGAAACCTGAGATGACATATGACGAAAGTCTTCCTAGCAAAACCATTCAGGAATACTTATCCACCACTTAGCATAGATGAGATTTAGCTTTAAGCCTAGAGAGGGCAAGAGAGCAACACAAATCCCTTTTGTTTTTCTCTTACACAGTTGAGAAACAAACACTTTCTTTGCGGCATTCAATCTGTTTTCCATTAGTAGCAAGAATAATCTTTTTTCTTGCTATTTCATCAGGCAGCTCTTAGCTAGGAAACACGACAAATTGGAAAAAAAAAAAAAAAAACCAAAACAAAAAAACCCAAACCAAACCACCAAAAAACACAAACAACGCACAAACAAACAAATAATGCCGCCCCCAAAAAACCCCAACAATAACCAAAAAAACCAAAACCACCAAACCCTCCCTACACATGGAGAAGGATAACATTTGTGCTTAATATTGGTATAGGAACTCAATAAAAAATTGGCAAGATAGGTTTCTTAGGGCAATGCCACAATTGATAAACTTTAGTGAGATTGCAACATACCTAATAGGCAAAACCATTAAAGAACTTTGTAGTAGAAATAAGGCTACACCTCAAGATAATGAAGAAGAAAGACTGATTTG
The DNA here is from genome assembly GCF_965638725.1 of Aptenodytes patagonicus. Lineage (NCBI taxonomy): Eukaryota > Metazoa > Chordata > Aves > Sphenisciformes > Spheniscidae > Aptenodytes > Aptenodytes patagonicus. Next base: position 64,003,842 of record NC_134982.1, read on the forward strand.
ACACATAGTACCTACAGAGCAAAAAGATGGACATCTGGTCTGAGTGTGTTTTGGAGTCACTTCAGAAAAATCAGACAATCTGCTATATAACTTTTCCATAGTGGTTCAGAAATATGTTAACTAGTAACTCTAGAAGCAAGAGAACTTGCATGCTTTCTTATGAATTGGTGATCTGAAAATAATATCCCATGTACATTCTTTATGTCCAATACAGATGAGTTCCATGTTGCTGCTTCTGCAAATGGGACCCTCCTATGGTTGTTTCTCTGCACCCTGTATTTTCATGAAACTCTCAAGAAATTATTTTATAAACCTCTGCAAGTAACTAAGTAACAAGAAACCTAAAGAGGGTGGCCAAACAACACAGGCATCGTTAAAAAAGTTTTCCAAGGAGGAAAGTTATCCTGAACAAGCCAAGGCTAGGCTCTGTAAGGATCTCGCTAAATGAAATCCATTAATCCCAGACATATTTAATTCTAGGATCAGCTAAAGGCCTAAAAAGACACAATCTGTCCTCTGCTCAGTAGCAGCCATATCAGCTGAAGAAGAATTAAAGAAAATTTGTTAAAACAAACAGAGCAAGCACCAGTTAGGTGACCATTCTTCAAACTAGAGCATCCTCAGAAAAGCTCACGTACATCTTGGACTAGATGACCTTTAGAGGTCCCTTCCAGCCCAAACTATTGTATGATTCTATGATCTTTCAATTAATATGAGATCTGATAGTTCTTATGAATGGAACTACCACTACCTGATGCAGACTTAAGACAGGTAACCCACAATCCTTTTCAAACAGCACTTGTCCTCACACTGTTCAACAACTGATCTCAGTCAAAAGGAGCTACTTTCAAAGGTGTTAATCTAAGGGTCCAGACATTTTCAGCCGCTAGTAGAATAATCCCTGAAAGCAGAGACATCACCATTTTATGGGTTTCTTTTGTTTACCTTTAATCAAGAGTACAAGTTCTGAGAACAAATTCTGACTCATCAAAACACAATTTTTCCACAATGATACCTTCATACCTGTTGACGACTACTGAGATCCAGCTGCTTCCAAAACTGAAAATCTAAACAGAGGTCACGCCAATATTTACAGACTAGTGACGCTGAAAGGCAACGCTCATTCAGGGACAAATTGGAAAATATCTGCAAAGAAAAGGAAGAAAATATTATTTGTCAGAAATAATCATATTTTAGAGACAGAAATATTTTATTACTACCCTGTCTTGTAAAAGACAGAAAAGTATTAGCATGCATTGCAACACACAGTTCTAGAACTTGCCCCCAACTCGATTAGTCAAAGACAATAACAAAAAAACCTGCATCCCACAACAGCTGACAACCAACAACAGAATGTATCCTACTTAAGCACTCATTTCTTAGACCAAATTTCAAATGTGCTTCTGAGATGGCACACCTAAAGAATTACAAATACAAATATTAGCTCAGTGTTATTTGCAAGCCATTTAAAAGGTGTTTTCATTCCCATTTCTTTCTTAACAGAATTGAAAAGAAGAGTCATAAAGGTACTAAAACATCAGTCTTGTGGGAAAGGGGCAGGGGATAGTGGAGAAGATCAGCAAAGCCAATCAGTGTCATACAAGGAAACTAAGCACAGAATTAGCATTTTATACCCCAAAGTTTTGAGCACTATAGCAGCCTGCAAAAAAGAATAAACTGTAACTTTTATGGCAGGCTCATAAACTGCTGTTACATTTATTATATTCAGCCCTTCCTCAGAAGTACTGTTATCAATAAATATAAAAAGAAGGTCTGTCAAGAGTTACATATGAAGGTACCCTGTAACCACAAATGAACTTTAATCTACAAGTCATCCTGTAATGAAAAAAGGCAATCATGGCATTAAGATACCTACACAGGAATACAGACTGCAAAACATGAAACAGTCCTCCCACTCAACTGACGAGGACATCAAGCACTAAACAGAAGCACTATAGCCAATCTTAGGCAATGTGCTCAAGAAAATCTGAAAATATTGGAGTGTCCATAGGAAAGCACTGAGGTCTAGAAAACATGAAAACATTCAAAGAAAAGACTAGGACTGTTTAACAAAGGAAAAGGGAGGGCAAAGCAGGTAAACAAACTAGAGAGAACACCACTTTCATCTTCTTTGTGGTGGGTAGGACAATTAGTCTCAAACTAAGAGCATTGGAATAGAATACCTGGTAACTTACAGAATTTCCATCACTGGTGGTCTTTAGAACAGACTAGACAATCAACTCTCAACAATAACAACGATTACTGCCCCCTTGTTCTAGGAGATGGTTTAGCTTAGCAGTTTTAAATATGTATATCCCTATAGGACCCCGTGGAGAAGGGGAGTTGGTCGACTATTCCTAAAAGATCTGCAAAGTATAATAAGGGGGGGGTGGGGGGGTGCCAAATTCACCACCTTCTGTAAACACTTGCAAGATTTATTAGTCCCATCTTCTTCTAGCTGTGAAAAACTCACAATCTCTTATGTAAGACTCCTTGCAGCACTGAGGATTGTGCGTGAACCCTGTTTTCATGCAGGCCTTTGCTTGACCATTACCAGAGTCAATGGATGTTTCTTATTAAGGAATCAGTTGAACATGGGCAGACAGAAGTGCAGATGAAACAATCAATGCCTGCTTCCTCCCTGCAGTTCTTTGTCTGTACTGGTGAATCCAGGCACAGAGCACAGAGGTGGATGTGATCAGCACTGAAAAAATACCAACACCCCCAGTCAAGCAGGGAAAAAGCACTAAACAGTAAGCGGTAATTTGACATCTGATGTTCCTACTGCAAAAATGTAATTCTAAGCATTAGAAAAAGATGACAGTCTGATGATTCTCAGCAATTCTAAGTTACTAAAAGCAGTAGGAAACTTGAGTTCCTACTATCAATATGAAACAGAAGACCAAATCTTTTAACAGTTATAAAAACCTCAGAAGAGAACAAGGCAACATGATCCACATTATGTTTACACGGACAGACTGACTCCAGTTAATACTAAGAAGGGATGCGGAGGTCAGCATTATAAAATACTTTAACTAATCTTTACTACAGTGGGAAGTAAATATGCTTGTTTGCAGAAATACCACCTTCACTTCAAGAAACAAGAGTCTTGCTATGCAAGAACATAGCAAACATAGAACAGGAAAGACTGTTGCTAATCCAGCTGCCACTGTGAATATGACAGCTCTTAAATAATTCTTGTTCCAACTACCATCCTACCAAAAGCTGAAAGCCCTCGCAAATCACAGAAGACCTACTGCTACTACTTTGCTACTGCATGAGACACAGCAGTAGCAATGCCAAAACAAAAAAGAAGCAAGTTTGAGTCAGTACTTGACACAAAAGATGTTTCTGCACAGACAATATTAACCTGAAGAAATGTCTGAAAGCATTTGTAGTCCATGCTGTACTTAACTCTAGCTGCAGAGACAAGTAAGGAGTATACAGGTGTTCCAAACTGACTTCTAGAGAAAAACAGTCATCAGAGTGAAGCCACCAGGGGGAAAAGCAGCTGCTGACAGTCAAGCACAAGTCATGCACAAGGTCCAACATGGACAGGAGTAGCCACAGAAGTTACACAAGCAGTACGTGTTCAAAGACAAGGCCTTGCCAGTTTTGTTGTCTGCAGTAGCTACAGAAGTTCCAACTACAAAAGGATTCTGAATAATGCCATGTAAAACATCAGTTTCTCTTCAGAGCTTGCAGTTGTTAAAAGATGATGTATTGAATTACACTAAATGGAATTTAGTAGAAAAGCCTAGACATATTCCAGTTTGGTGGCACATTATCCTAACGTTAAGGGATTATCTTAGCTGCTGGTTAAAGTACTGCATTAATGCATAAAATGCTGCAACCCACTTTGATGACCTTCACCAGTCTTTAATTCAGTTTCATTCTCTAGATACATACTGATACTGTGGCAGCTTAATTGTCCTGAGTTTTAAATTGTTTTCTTATTCCCAAGGCTGTATAAATACAGCTGAAAGCTAAAACCATTCCTACCCCCAAGCCTGTTCACTTAACTCCTGCTTATGATAGATAACTTTCTGGGGGCAGTGGGTCCACTAGGTAGCACATTTAATTCCTGAAAATTGTACTCAAGCATGCACACCTACATGTCCAATGCTCACTTTTTCCCCCCTCAACTCCCTGTCTAATCCTCCTTCCAAGCACCAGAGAGACTGAAATATCCTTCAGCACTCTCAAAAGAAAAAAAATACAAGTTTAACAGTATTTTCTAGATGCATTTCACACTTTTTGTTTCCTGATGGCAAGAGGCAGAGGAAGCAGAGTCCTACAAAACAAGCAAACAAAAAACCCTACTTGTATTCCTTGCTCTCTCTCATCTCACCCTATTTCAGCTCAAGTTCCTAAAACAGATGTCAGTGCCTCCTGCTCCAACCTTTCAAGTGATAGTCAAGATTAGTGAGTTTTTCTTCCCCTTCAACGGATGCAAAAAACTTTCTGGGCCTCCAGGCTACATCTTATTTAAGGATCAACACCCATAATATTCAACACTGATGGTCTTATCATACCTTCCAGATAGTAATTTCTTTAGTATCACGCTCTTGCTTTGAAATAAGTGTTCACACAGACTCATTAAAGACCACAGTGAAAAGAAAATCCAAAAATGCAATGCCCAGAACGGCGAAAGTCAACTAACAGATATAGCCAGCTTTCAGTCAGACCACATTCAATCTGCTGAACTCAATTCAAACAGTCCAATTTTAAGTCCTTGATAGATACAACCATACAAATCCCTTACAGGAGAAAATCCATGCAAACAAGTTGTTTTACCTTTAAGCAACAAAACACAACTAATTCCACAGTACTATTTTCAGTGTGTTTGCACACACCTGTGGCAATCCACAATTCTGGATCAGGTGATGGTTTGATCAGTTTTAATCCAGCCAAATTAAGTCCTTGCACAGCATACTTCAGACTGTCAAAAACAGTGCCTAATCAAGTTTTGGTGTTTTCTTCAATTTTCTGGAATAAATATTTTCTAAGACAATGGATGGGAAAGGGAGGAAGAAGCTGCTGATTAATGTTATTGAAGGGTCCAACCAGAGAAGCTAGAAACAAAAGTTCTTCTGTGTAATCAAGTCCCTATGTGATGGGCTTCAGACCTTACCCCTTAACACTTCCCCATTGTTTCTCCATTGAACGTATGCTAGATATTTCAAGCTGTGTATCCAAAAAGGACTACTTCGAACTTTTGTGCTAAATGTTAGCATTTCAGCAGGAACGGGGCGGGGGGGACGACGACGACACGGTACGATGGACAACACCCTATGAATATCTTTTCTTAAAAAGATTAAATATAAGATTTAAATATTGTAAATCCATGTATTAAACTTAATTAGTTTATCTGTAAATATTCAATAACTTTGGCCTTAAACCAAGTGCCTCAAAGTTCAATCAAGGGAAGGAGATACCTAACTGCACTTCTAATCAAAGAAAACCATGAAAAGTCAGTCACACCCATGAATGTTACTATGAAAAAAGTACAATACTAGAAAATCGTGCATGTGTTTGCTGACACAATATCCTCAGCACCAACTTTTCCAAAATCAAGAATTCACACCACACAAATAAAATATGAAGTAAACATAAGCATGATTCAAGAAAGAATTTTAACTTATCAAAAGACAATCCTAATTCAAAAGTAAAAGATTTTTAAAAACCACAATCAAGGAGTTAGAATTATTGATTGCACAGACTTAAGAAGCTTTTGCCTCAGGAACAGAGACAAGAAAATTCAGTTGATTGCTAATACCATTCTTTTAAGATACTACTAACTTTAAGAGCAAATTACAGCTTTATGAACATGAACAAAATATAGACCATAGGTCCCAGAGCAGAAGAGAGATTATATAAGGTGAATCCATGCATTCCCTATTTCTGTCCATTGTTTTCATTTGAAAGATCTTTCAATCTAACTAGAAGAGTAAAGATTTCTGTGAATGAAGCCTTCTCTTCTCAATAAAAATCTTTTGTATCCAAGAGGAATAGATATCTATGAAATTCTTTTCATTACATTGCATCAGCTAGATTTGTTTTGAAACCAAAAAGTTCATGGCATTAACAACAACAATACATATAAAAACCATTAAAATGTAAACTCAAACATTTCATGGTGACTAATGAACTTGATACAATCATTCTTGGAAAACTGCTCATTTGTTTCATCAACTGGGTGAAAATTTTTTTAGCAACTAATTGAAGTTTCATTATCAAAAATAATTCTAAAGTACCATTTAATAAAAGGAACATGCTTAGTACATGACATTTTACTCTGAACTGTTAAACACAGTATTTGTTAATTGCAGGCATACAGAAGTTAAGCTTCCAGTGGTTTTATGTTTATGAAAGGTTGTTTAGTTCTATTTCAGAAAATTAAAGAATCATCTATCAACATAAGACAAACGAAGGACATTTGCTTAATTTTTAAGGGGTTTCATCACTTTATCCACACATAATCTCAACTGAATAAGGGAAACATGAATGATTCCTGAGCACCTGAGTATATGAAAAAGATATAAACACTCAAGGCACACGCCTCTGAAAGGAGCCTCAGTACACCCATAAAGGGAATCAAGTTAAAAATGCTCTTGTGATTAACAAAAATGTGTCAGCCAGGAAAAGTGATGGTGTGATTTCACATCACAGCCAGGATTTTTGTAGCAAGCTGCCATTAGTAGAACAGTTTACAGGTCCCCTACTCCTGGTTACCTGAATTTTTGCGCTGGATTTAGTGACGGTACCCAGAGAAAGTCTTTTCAGGCAGCTGATCCTGAGGAAAAGTTTTGCAACGTTAGATTGGTGTCAGATTAGCCAGCTGAATCAACTCACTCTGCAATTGCATGATCACTCTACAGAGCACAAAGTTAGCAGCAGGAACATGCAGCCAAAGGTTACAAAAAGGAGACAGACACTGCCCTTAACAACCACTTACTAACAGATTGCCTTAGCTGTAATGCAAAACCAAACTTCAGTTTCTGTCTTTAAGAAATGAGAGGAGACGCTGATACGGTACCTTTCCTACTAATGGAAAGAAAGGGTTCTGATGAATAAGCAGAATATCTTTAGTTGAAGGGGCTGATAAAGTTTTACTCCCAGCCACCCAACTGTCCTCACTAAAAAGACACCTGTGCTGCTTCGAAATCACCACAACAGTTTAAAAATGGAGACACTAAAACATACCAAAATTTGTGCAAGATCAAACACCAGTCAGGCACCCTGAACAAAAGAAACAAATAAATGAATAGGAAATGAAAGCAAGAGTTACATTTAATTTCCTTTGCATCAAACACTGCACAACTTGTAATCTATTAGTTTTCTCCATGCAATAATACATAGTCTCAGGGATTGTCCTGGTTTTGGCTGGGATAGAGTTAATTTTCTTCCTAGTAGCTGGTACAGTGCTGTGTTTTGGATTTAGGATGAGAATAACATTGATAACACACCGATGTTTTAGTTGTTGCTGAGGAGTGCTTACACTGGTCAAAGACTTTTAGCTCCTGATGCCCTGCCAGTGAGAAGGTGGGAGGGGGCACAGCCAGGACAGCTGACCCCAACTGGCCAAAGGGACATTCCATACCATGTGACGTCATGCTCAGTACATAAACTGGGGGCGGAGTTGGCCGGGGGGCAGTGACCACTGCTCAGGGACTGGCTGGGCATTGGTCGGTGGGTGGTGAGCAACTGCATCGTGCATCACTTATTGTGTATATTCTTTTATCATTATTTTCCTTTCCTTTTCTGTCCTATTAAACTGTCTTTGTCTCAACCCATGAACTTTACTTTTTTTTTTTCCGATTCTCTCCTCCATCCCACTGGTGGGGGGAGCGAGCGAGCAAATGGCTGCGTGGTGTTTAGCTGCCTGCCGGGTTAAACCACAACAGGGACATAGACCAAGCCAAGCAACATCTAAACAGCATTAGGAAAAGTTTTATCGGCCATGGGGTGTGAGCATCAAGGTATCTGTCTGCCTTCAGGAAAAGCAGAAATTTCATTCTGTGACATTTGTCTCCTCCATCACATAACTCCTTCTGTAATGTGAGAACCTACACGCTTACACAAAAGCCACCTTTTCACACACACCTGTGGAAAGCAAAATACCTATTTATTTTTATAATTCTGCAACAAATCACAAAATACATCAGGACATCTTTCAGAACTTTATCATTGAAATAATGTCCATATCTTTGCCATCTTTGCTTTTGTTACTAGCCTACTGGCACACCTTTCCTTCACAACTGTGCCCTGCAGCTGCACTTCCAGAAGCTCAGCAACAGCACAGCGAAGTTAAAGGTGGTTCATTTCCCTACTGCAATCACAAGGCGACAGTGAGCTTCGGGGGGGGGGGGGGGGGGATAAATGTTGCTGTGCTATCCATTGCTACAGAAAAAGGAGTTCAGCAGAATAATTACGATTGAAAGAAAAGAACATTTACTTCCCTGCATTAGCCACAAAGTTTCAAAACACCTTCCATTTTTCCCAGTGCTATAGCTAAAAGTAAGGCTCGACACAAACTCTAGACAGGATAAACTGGCAAGAACACCAGCATAACAAAGAAGGAAAGATGGTATTACAACAGTGACTCCAGGAACTTGTGGATGAAGTCCAATCCAAATGATGTATTTTGATGCCTCTGCCTCCTGACTAGGCCGGGGGGGGGGGGGGGGGGGGAAGACAGTGGAACTATAACATGTATATATCCAGTCTTTTCAGGTATGTTTCTTAAAAATAAATGCCAGCATCCAAAAGTCAGAAGGCAAAACCAAAGGTCTAGCTCTGGCCTGTCAAACCCACTTCATATCACTCAGATAATCTTAAATGCAGCGCTAGTAGCACAGTGCTAGCAGCACTGTATTTAGTATCAACTTTCTCAAAAGCAAACATATAAGTTATTACAGCAAGGGAAGAATGAGAAAAATAAGTTAAAAAAAGTTGAGTAAAGATGCAAGAAAAAGAGCCACTAGTGCCTCAAATAATAATAATGTATTTATGAAAACCTTGAGTTAAATAAAATACACACATCCTCCCTTCATAGTGCATTAGCTCTAAGCTAAAACTGACAGGGTCTCTGCTGCAGACATAGCAGCATGTGCTCATGCTTTATAAAAACAAAAGCAGCAAACAGAGAGAAGACATCAAAAAGTTCATCTATTCTAGACCCTTCTCTGTTTTGAAGCAAGTTCAAGCACACCTAGAACATCCCTGATAAGGACATCCCCCTTGTTGTTAAAAAAAGAATTAATAAATAAAAATCCCAGCTCCTCACATAACCTCAGACAGGAAACCACCTTTGCCAAGACTTAAATGTTCTCACACTGTGTCATTTTCCAAGTATCTCACCTAAATTTCCCTCACATCAAATTAAGCTTATTATTTCTTTTTATTTGACAAAGGACAGGAACACAGTCAAACTTTTTATCAATTTTCTCGTAACAGAGCGCATCTCAGTCTTCCTTCTGAACAGAAGTGTCATTCAGTTTGAACAGAATCTTCCAACTACCATCACAGGCCATGTTTCCACAACCTCTAGATCTCCTTTGATGACTCTCCAATTTGTCTGTGGGGTTTTTAAGGAGACCCCAGTGACCACAACCTAACGCAGTACTCTAGCAGAGGCTTTAAAAGCACCAAGCACAGCAGAGAACTTCCTTTCCGTGTTCTATGTGCACAGTTCCTGTTAATACAGCTCAAAAGGAAATCTGAAGTGTTCCAACTGGCATTACTAAGTTCACTCAGTCTGCAGACCATTTTACACCAGCTAACTTTTTTGATTAAACAGCAGCACTGCAAAGAGGTAACAGGTACAACAGGAAGATTTATTTCTGCTTTCCAGAAATAAATAGCAGTGAAATTGCAATAGGCACAGACTTCTGATATATAGCACAAAGTTTTGAGAACTTAGTGATACATAGCACAAGATTTTGTAATCTTCTGCAATGCATGCTTACAAACAGCTCCCTTTTTTTTTTTAATTCACACATCTGTCTAGGTTACAGTCAAGTTGACTGATCTATAATTCCTTAGTTGCCCTCAGATTTTAAAGAGAATGGATTTAAATTACCCTTTAGCCAAAAGGTAATTACCCTCATCTACAAAGCTTAAAGATGAAATTTTGCCCACTGTAAAACAGTTTTTTCTGATACGTATTTCAGTCACCAAATGAAAAGCAAAACAACCTATAACCTTGTTTGATCTGTGGAACCACAGTTCTTTTATCCCCCCATACTGATGAAGAGACCTCTTCCCCAGCCAGGGGAACAGGATCAACTGGCATGTTGCACTATGAACTCCCCGATTCAGTAGGGCCCATCCGATGATCTGCAGGCCAAGTTCAGTCTGACAAACCTTTCCATCCAGCCCCGTATCCTTCACTTAGGGGAGACTTAACAACTGCTTAACAACAGAACAGCACCTGAGCAGCCCATGGCAGCCACCTCTAAGTGGCCAGCTATTACTTAGGAGTTCCTACAATGTTTCTTTGGGCTTGTCTCCAGCCCACGTACAGACATGCGTGACGGCCACTCCTGCACTAGCACCACTGCATCAGGAGGCCGCAGAGGTAGGAATCAAGGGAAGGAAACACAAAAAAACCCAGGATCTGGTTCCTGAGACTTCTGAGGATGGAATCTCTTGTTCTTGCGTTAAGGTTTGTGTCTCCACTACCTACTGCGAAAAGTTTAGTAAAGACTTTGGGTATATTTGCCTCCCAGACTCTCATAATAAAATGGCACCTTTGGAGAAAGGATTATAGTTGAGATATTCTACCTGTATCAAAACCCAGCATATGAAGGCCTTTAGGCACCTGTATAATCCAGTTAACAAGACGCTTGGTCAGAAATCTGAAGTTAAAAGTCCCATAACAGAATAGGATGCTAGCAGCCAAAAAAAAAATAACCCAACCCAATCCATAAGTCCAGCTAAGGATTGAAGGGCAAATGGGGGGTGGGGGTGGTGACATAATAAAAAAAAAAAAAAACCACCAATGACAGGTGAGTAGGTTGGTTCCAGCTGCTGGAATTAAGGGCAGGCTTTTTCCACAATCATTGCAGAAGGAGCTGGACTACAGGGAGACTGAAGAAACAAACTCATTGGGGGAGGTGGGGAACATGTCAAAAAAATCCCTTGAAAGTACAGATAAAATGAGGTACTGCATTAATATAAAATAGAAAATCATATGGAAAAAACATTAACCTAGTCCACAGGCGAGATGGGCATGACATACCTTCACTATTAAAAGAATTGGTCTATGGCAGAGTTACAGATTGGTATTTTTGAAAAAATGAAACTGAGTACTAAAGTAACCACAGAAAAGTACTCAGAAATCATTTTCATTGATCAGAAAAAGTGTTTAAGCCATACTAATCAAGTCAGTCCAGTTTCAAATCCTAAAACAACAGAATATCAAAGAAAAAATATTCCAATAATAGTGGCAAATAGATTATTTTTTAGAAGAACTACAAGACAAAGTTTCAATTCCACAATCACAGAAGAGATTAATTCAGATAAGATAGTTCATGAGTTTTAAATATTTGCCAAAAAGGAATTTGAATAGTGCATCTATGAAACATGATGTACCCTTACTAACACATTCATGTGTACCTAAAAAAAAAAAAAAAACCAACCAAAAACCCCACATAATTAATTTTATGTGCAAGACAGACAGGTAAGTAGATTGTTATTGTTTGACAACAAAAGAGTAAAGGAAGTACTGTCTACACTGGGGTTGTACAACTAGCAGTATAGGAAGAACAGGAAGAGTCATCTGTCTCACACTCCTCCATTATCATGCCCCGCTTTAAGTTTAGCCATCTGACCCGGGAGTAAACTGCTGTCATACTGAAACCCTATTCCCCAAAATTTAAAGACACACTTGCATCAAACTACGGAAAACATCACAGGCTTCAGTTCCAGCCAGACTCGTCTTTTTGGCTAGGGTTTAGCTCAAGAAAGTCGGCATACTGGCTACATCAAGAGAGTAGCTTAAAAATGAAAAGTCGTTCTCAAAAGAAAACAGTTTTAAAGGAACCAAAAGACAGCAAAAGGGACAGGAAAGAAAGCAAGACTGTTCTTTGAAGATACAGAGTAAGAGGTTATGAAAGCATGTAATTCAAGAGGGCTACAAATACTCTGGCTGACTGTGAAACCGGTGAAGCCAAAATTGACTCAAAATACACAGTAATACAATTTTTTTTTCCCCAGTCAGCATTGAAAACTTGTCTGTGTAGTTCTGACCTACACAGAAGCACTAAATACAGTGACTGTCCCTCTTGCAGAGTACTCCATCAGTGATATAGCTAAGAAGCTACTTGTGAAAGACACATTACACAGTTAAGAGGTACGAGTCAAAACATTTGCGGGGCAGCTTCTGGAGCAGTTTTGCCTGTCTTCACTTCCAGTTAATGACTCACAACGCCGTTTACAACGACAAACCAAAACAAAGGGGGAAAAAAATACCCCAAAACCACACCCACAACCCTATTTATCTCCCAAACGCCAGGTGAGCGAGGACGGCTGCTCGCGCACCCGCGGTGGCTGGGGCACCGCACCTCCCGGCGGGCCGCCCCAGGCCGGGCCGGAGGTGGAGAGACCCCTCAGGGCAGGGCCGGCCGCCTCGGCCCCACCACCTCCGGCTCCCACAAGCCACCGAGCCCGCCCAGGGACAGCGGCACCCCTGCGGCCTCCCCGGGGACAGGCCCAGCCCCGGGGCCTCCGCGCCACCCCTCCGCGGGGAGAGAGTAGGCCCGGCTGCCCTCCCGTCCCGACCCACCTTGAGAAGGATGGAGGGCGGCAGCTGGTTAATGTCCGGGGCCGGTGGCGGCAGCGGCTCTCGGCAGCAGTCGCCGGGGTGCTCCAGCGGCTCCTCGCAGCCCGCCTCGCCGCCCCTCTCCTTCTCCCCCTCCTCCGGCCCGGGGGTCGGCGGCGGCGAGGCGGGCTGCCCCCCGCCGCCGCTGTCCCCGGCGGCGCCCCGGGCCGGTGCGCCGCCACCGCCCGCCGCGCAGCCGTCGGCGGCGGGCAGGGCGCAAAGCTGCGCCTCCCCCGGGCACTGGCAGGCGGCGGCCTCGGGCTCCGCCGCGGCGGCGGCCGCGCAGCGCGGCTGCTTGCAGGGCGGGCAGGCGGGCAGGCCGGCGCCCTTGCGCTTGCACACCATCTCGGAGGCGACCTCGCCGGGCGGCCTGGCCTGCCCCAGGAGGCCCCGCACCGGCGAGGGCAGAAGGCCCGAGAGGAGGAGGCGCTGGCAGCGGCCCCGCGGCTCCCAGGCGGCGGGCGGCAGGCGAAGGAGGCGGCGGGCGGCGCGCTGCTCCGCGGTGGCGAGGGCCCCGTAGGGCGGCGGTGGCAGCAGGGGGTCCCCGGCGGGCAGGGGCTGCTCGGGGGCGGGCGGACTGGCGCTGTGCACGATGAAGCAGAGCATGCAGGGCCCGCGCAGGAAGCAGCTCCGGCTGCGCGGCGGCACCTTCCTCCCCCGGCGGCAGCGGCGGTCCCGACTCAGGCTGCTTGCCTCCTTCGAAAGCAGGTGGCCCATATAGGAGGCGGCAGAGGCGGAAGGGCCCGCGGGGTGTCACCTGCGGGAGGCGGCGGCGGGCGCTGTCATGCTGCCGGCGGCAGGTGGCGGGGACGGGACAGGACAGGACACGGCGGCGGGGCTGGTTCCGGGACGCGGCGCCGGGAGGGAGAAGCTTCCGCTACCGCCGCCCTGACCGCCCCCGGGGGAGGCGAAGGGGCGGTGCTCCGCGGCCTGGCCGCCGCCCGGCGGTGCTGCCGCCAGCGGCTGGGCCGGGAGCCGGCGACGGCGGGGAGCGGCCTTGCGGGGCCTCGGCGCAGAGGCGGCCCCCGGCGGCCTCCCCTTGGAGCGGCCCGGCAGGGGGCCGCGGGGGCGCCGGTAACGGCTCCCCGGCCGGCGAAGGCTGCCACCCCCCCCCCCCCCCGCCTCACACACACGGCGCGTGTGGGTGTGCGTGTGCACTGTGTGCGTCCAAATGTGCAGTGTACGTGCGTTATTTAAATGCACAGTCTGTATAAATACAGATGTATAGAGTGGAGCCAGTATATAAGCATATAATATATGTGTATATTATTATATATATAATATATAATATATACATATTTTTGAATACCTGAAATAAAGTTTATTTGGTTACAATTCGTAGGGAAAGGTGGGAGGGCTGCTGCCCACGAGTGTCAGATTGTACACAGCTGCATAGGACTGTGGCTGGGTTTTCTCAGTGGCAGGGTAGCACAAGCTTTGAGACCACCAAAAGTGTTCCTCCATGTTTTTTCCGTCAACACCACCTTCCCACCAACGCGCTCCAGCAAATACCTGGTTTCTGCTGTTTTAAATCATTGTCCGGCCAGAACCAGGGCCTGTATGGGGCCTCCGTCCCTGTGCGCCTTGCTCCTGAGGATGCTCACCTCTAACTGCAGCGTGTTGTACCTCGCTGCAGGTGACCAGGGTGTCTAAATCTTTGCAAATACGGGCTCTAGTGCTTTAATTAAGACTCCTCAATGCCTAGCAAAATTCATTTGCATGTTTCAGCATTCAGTTCTAAATTGCTGATGTAAATTGACTTAGATATATACGTTTAAATATATGTGGAATTTTGACTTTAGTAAAAGGTGTTTGGGGAGGAAGAAGGCAAGTTATAGCTAGAGTATATATGGTGCAGTACTACTATTAAATAACAAGGGACAGCAGAAGAAATGCACAGTATTATATACTGTGAAGCAGGTCTTTTGGCCTTTTGCCCAGGAACAGGTTATGTTAGGATTAAAATACCCGTGATGCCATTATTTTTGTTTACCTGTATTATTAGTCTTCAGCAGTGCAGTAAAAATATGTTTGCTATCAGAAAAATACAAAATATACCACTGGATAAAAGTAGAGTAATAGAATATTTTATCTGGATTTATAACTCGCTGAGATCCATCAATATAAACTGCAGAAAATTTTGGCAAAAATTTGGCAAGGTCTTTCCCTCCCTCAGATTTCAGAAATACATTTCAATAAGAACAAAGACAACATTAAAAGAAGATGAAAGTCCAAGTCAAGCCTTCAAACCAAACAGCATTCAGAATAAATGCTTGCAATGTCAAATATTCAAAATAAATCTCATCTTTAAATCTGGCTGTGCAGCTTCTGAATAGTCATTGTGACACGGCCTTTACTTATATCATCACATACTAGTATTTCCTGCAGAAATGCTGGCAAGGGTGCCTAACTTCTGTATGTCACTTTCACGTCTGATATATATTGCCCTGTTACTCTGAGATATATACAGAGTATACACACCATGCATACACATATATCTCATATATGGAATTCTTCACATTCCCCTAATATTTACCTTGACATGATCCATCTCTGCTACCTCCTTTTGAAATAAGTTGACTTGTACAGAACATAGGCAAGGACACAACTCATCTCGTCTTTCCAAAGCAATTTCACCTTCAGATAATTTTCCTACCTAATTCTTGTCATTTTTCTCTGATAACTAAAGCTCAATCCTTGACTTTGGTTCTTTGGGACACTGTTCCTGAGGGGTTTTTTGTTGCTATAAAGATTGCAGAACGAAAGAAAGAAAACTAAGATGATAAATGGTTGGGTTTCATATGCTACTCATTCCTTTAGTGCTCTGTCACTTAGCTGGTAACAAGATTTTGGCCCTAAAAATGACAGCAAAGCTGTCCCACTGGCAGTTTTATTGGCAGATATTAGAACCATAAATATCTGCAGAACAACTTCTGCTGATTTCAGTGTAGTGCATGTGATTTTGTCTGCTCCGGCATGACATACGAGAAATTAGTTTTGACTGTCCACTGAGCAGGAGTGAGAAACTGAGACAAAAATATTTAGAGAAAAATAATCTTAGCTCAAGGTTTATATTTTTGCAAACAGAGAAGGACTTGTGGGTCATGTGACGGTTGGAGGCCGTCTTGGGCACAGAGATCTTGAAATGGCAAGAGTTTTCGATTCTCAGAGGAGTAAAGAGGAGGGTCAGCAGAACTGCTACATTGGACTTACAGAGGGCAGACTTTGGCCTGTTAAGAGTCCTGGTTGACAGAGTCCCTCGGGAGGCAGTCCTGAAGGGCAAAGGAGTCCAGGAAGGCTGGACATTCTTCAAGAAGGCAATCTTAAAGGCTCAGGAGCAGGCCGTCCCTATGTGCCGAAAGACCAGTCGGCAGGAAAGAAGACCAGCCTGGCTGAACAGAAAGCTTTTGCTGGAACTCAGGAAAAAAAAGAGCGTTTATGACCTTTGGAAGAAGGGGCAGGCAACTCAGGAGGACTACAAGGTTGTTGTGAGATTCTGCAGGGAGAAAATTAGAAGGGCCAAAGCCCAACTAGAACTTAATCTGGCTATTGCTGTAAAAGACAAAAAATGTTTCTATAATTCATTAGCAACAAAAGGAGGGCTAAAGAGAATCCCCATCCTTTACTGGATGCAGGGGGGGGAACATAGTGACAAAGGATGAGGAAAAGGCTGAGGTACTTAATGCCTTCTTTGCCTCAGTCTTTAATAGTAAGACCAGTTATTCTTTGGGTACCCAGCCCCCTGAGTGGGAGGACAGAGATGGGGAGCAGAATGAAGCCCCCATAATCCAAGGGGAAATGGTTAGCCACCTGCTACACCATTTAGACACACAAGTCTATGGGGCTGGATGGGATCCACCCAGTGTACTGAGGAAGCTGGTGGAAGTGCTCACCAAGCCACTTTCAATCATTTTTCAGCAGTCCTGGCTAACTGGGGAGGTCCCAGTTGACTGAAGGTTAGCAAATGTGACGCCCATCAACATAAGGGCAGGAAGGAGGATCTGGGGAACTACAGGCCTGTCAGCCTGACCTCGGTGCCAGGGAAGGTTATGGAGCAGATCATCTTGAGTGCTATCACACAGCATGTACAGGACAACCAGGTGATCAGGCCCAGCCAGCATGGGCTTATGAAAGGCTTGACTAACCTGATCTCCTTCTTTGACAAGATGACCCACTTACTGGATGAGGGAAAAGCTGTGGATGTTGTTCATCTGGACTTTAGTAAAGCCTTTGACACCGTTTCCCACAGCATTCTCCCAGAGAAACTGGTTGCTCATGGTTTGGACAGGTGTAGTCTTCACTGGGTAAAAAACTGGCTGAATGGTCGGGCCCAAAGAGTTGTGGTGAATGGAGTTAAATCCAGTTGGCAGCCGGTCACGAGCGGTGTTCTCCAGTGCTCAGTATTGGGGCCAGTTCTGTCTAATATCTTTATCAATGATCTGGACAAGAGGATCGAGTGCACCCTCAGTAAGTTTGCAGATGACACCAAGTTGGGCGGGAGTGTTGATCTGCTTGAGGGTAGGAAGGCTCTGCAGAGGGACCTGGACAGGCTGGATCGATGGGCCAAGGCCAGTTTTCTGAGATCCCACAGGGCTAAGTGCCAGGTCCTGCACTTGGGACACAACAACCCCATGCAGTGCTATGGTGCTAAAGTGTATTGTTGCTTCTCTCTTATGAGTGAAGTGCAGTCTCACTCCATCCACGACAGCTGCCCAGCGAAAAAGGACCTGGGGGTAGTGGTCGACAGCTGGTTGAATATGAGCCAGCAGTGTGCCCAGGTGGCCAAGAAGGCCACTGGCATCCTGGCCTGTATCGGAAATAGTGTGGCCAGCAGGAGTAGGGAAGTGATCGTGCCCCTGTACTCGGCCCTGATGAGGCCGCACCTCGAATACTGTGTTCAGTTTTGGGCCCCTCACTACAAGAAAGACATTGAGGTGCTGGAGCGTGTCCAGAGAAGGGCAACGAAGCTCGTGAAGGGTCTAGAGCACAAGTCTTATGAGGAGCGGTTCAGGGAACTGGGGTGGTTTAGTCTGGAGAAAAGGAGGCTGAGGGGAGACCTCATCGCTCTCTACAACTACCTGAAAGGAGGTTGTAGCGAGGTGGGTGTCAGTCTCTTTTCCCAAGTAACAAGTGATAGGATGAGAGGAAACAGCCTCAAGTTGCGCCAGGGGAGGTTTAGGTTGGATATTAGGAAAAATTTCTTCACCAAAAAGGTTGTCAAGCACTGGAACAGGCTGCCCAGGGAAGTGGTTGAGTCCCCATCCCTGGAGGTATTTAAAAGATGTGTAGATGTGGTGCTTAGGGACATGGTTTAGCGGTGGACTTGGCAGTGTTAGGTTAATGGTTGGACTTGGTGATCTTAAAGTTGTCTTTTCCAACCTAAATGATTCTATGATTCACAGATTTTGTGTTATCTCAGTTGTGAATGCTGTTTAGGAACTGAGACTGTGTTCATAGCTTGTTCATAGATGTTGCAAATCTGAACTTACCTGTGAAAGTTGTTGACTGGTTATGTTCCATTTGTAGGAGAGCTATACCAGCAAATCTCTTCTGCTATTCTAGTTAAATGGTTATAAATAAGGAAAGAGCATTCCTCACCCTCCCACCCCACTTCCCTTCTTGCAGCTGATGTGGCCATGCTGCCAAACTTAAGCGTAGATCAAGCATAGAAAATTAGAGAATTTCATTATGGGTGCATAAAAGAATGTTTGCATCATGATTTGTTTGGGTTCTCTTAAAAAATGCAGCACCGTATAAATACGTCAGGTAAAATGCATGAAAAGCACATTATTAACTAGACACTGTATTTGAATAGGCAAAGTAAGAATCCCTGGGTACATGCTTGAATATGTATGCGAATTACCCAGTATATGGATAATCTATTTGAAAATTCAAAGCAAATATAGTATGTTCATGTCAGCTGAAGATGACGAACTACTTCTGAAACTATTAATCACCAAGGATGGTTTTCTTACTCGGCCTTCTGAGGACTTTGAATAGAAGAAGTTGGGGGAGGGACTTTTTTTGGTGTTCTTAAAAGCTTTTCCATCCCCCAAGCCCTCTGCCTAAAAGCCAGACAGAACAAGCAGAACTTGTAGGAGTTTGAAAAACATTGAGGGTATGGCAATATTCAAAAAAGGGGCAGGTTATCCCATCAGACATAACTAGTCGTTCAATTAATCTGATATAAATTCTATCGATAGTAGATGCATTAGACTTGAACTTTTCCAAGTTACTTTAGCTATTAAAAGAAACTCTGGTTTTAAAAGTATTGCCTAAAATATTTATTTACATTTATTTACAATGGTTAAGAGTGATTGCTGGCCAGGGTCAATCCACAACAGGGGTAAAACATAAATTCGCTGTCAATAAAATTACAGATAGCACAAAGTTTTGTGACATGATGGCAAATGATGGGAGAACAGTCACCAAAAAATATCATAAGAATTATCAATTGCTTCTTTTTTCCAGTACAGAATTAAATACAATTTTGTAGTTAATGTTTCTTCGCTATAGCATTACATAAAGACAAATTTATTCTCTTTACCTGTGAAAAGACCAATTCTTGTTTTTAATGTCTTTCAATTTCTGGATCCCTCAGAATTCTTCTTTAGAGAAATCTCTTTGGAAATGTTAACTCCTATAAATTGTATACGCTAGTAATTTTTTGCTCTAGAAGATGTCAGATTGAAAACCAGCAGCAATTCAATTGGTAGAGTGGCTTTTGATTATGACAGTAACACATTATCATCATCTTACTTTTTTAAGCCTTGCAAACCAGGGATTTCTCCTAATGATTTCAACCTCCCTTATGAAATTTTTAAAGTAATGAGTAGCTTCTAATTTCTACTTGCTACTGCTCATTTTTTCTGCCTCCTCTGCCCATCTGTTATATTGATATTTTAATTTACTGAATTCATCTCACCACTCTGTCAGGATCAGGATTTATGCAATTCTGTCGTTAATATGTAGAATCATGGTTTCTTGGTCATCTGGTAAATGCTTTGAAAAGGCCACCTGACTGCAGTCTCAGAGGGTGGGATTCAACCGCCTACAAATAGTTGTAGCACTTTCTTAGATGTGCCAGGTGACAGAGCTGTCCGCAAAGGGCGGGGGTATGTGATGGAGGGCATAGCTACGGCCTATGGGAGCACCAGCTGCTCTATGGTGTCCTGTGTTTAGACAGCTGAATGACCCCCTGTAATGTATGGAGTGTCAGCAGGTAATTTTTTTACCTATCGGTATTCTCTATGTAGCCATGTGCTTTCTTTTGCAAAATCCTATTTCTTTCACTATTGTACCGGTTTTGGCCAGGATAGAGTTAAATTTCTTCATAGCAACTAGTATGGGGCTATGCTTTGGATTTGTGCTGAAAACAGTGTTGATAACACAGGGATGTTTTTGTTATTGCTGAGCAGCGTTTACACAGAGTCAAGGCCTTTTGTGCTTCTCACACCACCCCACCAGCGAGTAGGCTGGGGGTGCACAAGAAGTTGGGAGGGGGGACAGACCCCAACTGACCACAGGGATATTCCATACCATATGACATCATGCTCAGCAATAAAACTAGGGGGGAGGTTGGCGGCGGGGGGGTGCTGCTCGGGGACCGTCTGAGCATCAGTCGGTTGGTGGTGAGCAATTGTTTCATTTGCATCGCTTGTCTTTCTTGGGTTTTATTTTCCTCTCTTTTTTTTTCTCTTTTCATTACAATTTTTTATTATTATTATTACTGTTGTTGTTGTTACTATTATTATTTCTTTTTAATTATTAAACTGTTGTTATCTCAACCCATGGGTTTGTTTCTCACTTTTACCCTTCCTATTCTTTCCCTATCCCACTGGGGTGGGGTGGGGGGTGGGGGGAGTGTGTGAGTGGCTGTGTGTGAGTTGCCAGACGGGGTTAAACCATGACAACTATGTTTACCATAAATATGTTCAGTATGTTTCTTTCCCCTCCAAGTAGATTGTTCCTCTCAGTGGTTTTATGCCACTGTTATCTCAGAATGGAATATATTGTACAGATGGGCCACTGTCACAAAAGAGTTAGCAGACATAATGTGTAACAGAAATTACAATATTTCTGAAGTTGCCCCATGTAATAAAATTTTTGAACACTGTAAGTAGGCAAGTTACAAGCCAATGATGCTGTCAGGGTGCCGTGGAGGCCAGGACACCAGGGACTGCATGGGGTTCCCATGGGGCAGGCAGGGCAGGACAGGGACTTACCAGCTGTGGCCAGATGTAACCTTTATCCACATCCTAATTAACAGCATTCTTTTCAAATACCTTTATTACTTAAACATACGTATTTATGTCTAGTCATCTAGCTGTGTCAATCAAGTAGGTCTTCAAAGTTCCCCAAGGATTTGCAGTATTTGTAGGCAGCTGGAGAATGCCAAATTCTTTCCATTGCTTTCACTCTTCCATCTGAAGTTGAAAACCATTTCTCTGAAAACACCATCCACTACAATTTCTGAACTGTGAAACAAATTCAATCTGATCAAGATCTCATTTCAAAAGGAGAATGGTGTAAGTACCATAAATAAGTTTCAGCTTGTTTTTAATAATCTAGGCAAGACTTTTAAAATACAAACATACATATATACATGGAGGCTTTAGACCATTTTTCAAGATGGTAGACTGTTCTTTTTCTGATAGCCTGCAACAGCTGAACAAATTTTAAATTACAACGTTGAATGACAAGTGAGAAACTTAGGGAAGTGCAGGGTGCTTCTGGTGAATGCAAGGGGTTTAACACTGGGTGTCACTATTGCTTCATGCAAGGGAAGCACGGTAACCACTTGCTGTAGAAGCAGGATGAAATATTACATGACCAAATATCTTTATCAGCTGTGAAATCTTCACCGCATTAATGTCAGAAGGAAGATATAACTAACAGTTCATTTATTCATTATCACTGATTATATTTCATGAAATCAGAAGTCATAAAACACTATCTAGGAATTAAGCAGTAAAATCCCCTCAATTTATGGTATTAAGGGTTTATTACATATATAGCAATAGATTGTGACATTTTTCGATGTTATCTCTGTGCATATTTAACTAGGCAACACAGACTGATGACCCAAGACTAGGATGGTATTTGATTTTTGATCTACAAAAGAACACAAATTTTAATTAAAAAAATAGTTATGATATTGTATCTGGTCCTGATACCCATAAATGCATGTCCATCTGGATTTCAGGACTGACCTTTAAGAAGCTGGGTCTATAAGAAATTTTTGGCCATATTGCCATAGCTTCTTGCTGGTTGATCCCACCAACAGTTCATAAAATTACCAATTCATGAGAACAGGTTCTTAAAGGATGGATTAGCTTTTAAATGGTGTGTTAGGAATGCCATTAAGAAGTAGATGGAAGGAAGTAGCAGAATTTCCACCTTGGGTTTAGAAACAGCATAAAACTAAGTACAAAATAGAGACCTAAAGTTTTTCCTTATTGGTATTTTTTTTTGTTTTTTATTGATATTTTTACAACAATCTGCTGTAACTTTCTCATCAAAATAAGTATGTGTATATTACAATTATAGTGTGGATAACTTGCAACTTTTTTATCAAGACAGTAAGTTATGGTATGTGCTTGGAAGTGTGCTCATAGAAAACTCAAGAGAGGTATAAGCCTCATTTTCCCAGGCACTTTATGTGCACGTCGAGCTCTGAACAGCTTGAAATCTATGGTGTGATACAGTGGAAAGTTTGTAACGTGAAAGTAGTAACTCATCCTACAAATGACCATTTGCACATCTGAGAACAGCAAGACGTAATGCCTGATAAACAGGTGATCTCTATGTGAAAGGCACAATGACTTAACATCTATGTTCTGAGACATCCAGCGTTAACAGGACACATTAAAGACTATGTCCTGTTTTCTGATCATATGCATATATTCAATCAAATTTCATCTTTTCAGAATCTATATAAAAATATAGGGCTGAGAGACACCTCCAGAGTCAATTCATCTTCTGCCATCATGGGCAGTTACATTGCACAATCCTGTTAACTACATCTATCAAGCTCCATTTTAAAGCTAATTATCTTTCTTGGTCTGACCACACCCATGGAAAAGCTATACTATAATCTCACATCTTTCATGATCGGTTATCACCTACTTGTTTTCAGATTAAATTTATTCATGATCAATTAAGCTCCCAATTTCATCCCTTTATGGTCAGTTTATACCAAATCTGCAACTTAGTTTGCAAAGTTCTGGGATCAATATAGCTTTGTTCTTTTGCCTTTAGTGTGTTAACTGCTTTCTAATTGCTTTTATCTCAGTGCAAGCTAAAACAACATTGAAAAAACCTGAAAAACAGGAAGTCTAATTATTGTGGCTATGCAATTGATGTGTTGGGGTGCTTGCACATATGACTGATAAACAGTTGGGTAACAGACTAAACAAGCAAGATGTGTACATT
This sequence comes from Aptenodytes patagonicus, assembly GCF_965638725.1. Classification (NCBI taxonomy): domain Eukaryota; kingdom Metazoa; phylum Chordata; class Aves; order Sphenisciformes; family Spheniscidae; genus Aptenodytes; species Aptenodytes patagonicus. Next base: position 64,027,102 of record NC_134982.1, read on the forward strand.
CAAAGCATTAATGCGGTGTACACACTACATATATGATATTGATACAACGAGGATGTGCAGACCAGCTATGAAAAGAAAGAATTTAAGATATACAGTATGAGTTGATCACATGGGACTGTAAAGGACTGAAGTGCCTTTTTCACGTATAAAAAGAATATTAATCAGATAAACAGATGAAAGAAAACTGTATCTAACAGAGAGATGCAAGGTACTGACAAATTGTCTATAAATGGAAGCTGCAAATTTGGTTTGGACTGCTTGATGCCATGGCATGCTGTTTGGTCACCAACACTCAGTATGGTTGTTACTTGTCATACTACCTGAAAAAAACCACTGAGTTTTGGACAGATTCTTGGCTGAATGTCATATAAAATCCCTCTTGGGTGAGAGGAAGAAACTCTGGAGCAGCAAATATTAATACTGTCTGCAACATAAAAGGCCAGCCCTGGAATACCTGCGTCAAGGTCCCAGAAGCATTAGCAGAAGCCAGTGGAAAAGGCAGAAGATCCTTTGCAGAGAGGTGACATTGAAGGTCTTGCCTTTGTCCATGTTGTCTGGATGTCTACTCTGTAGCCTCACTTCTTTTTTCCTTGTTCTCTTTCTGTTTATATAGAGCACTATAGAAACCCAACGGAACTGCAGTCATGACTGAAATACAAATTTTGAAGAGTACGTCCTATTAAAGAAAGAAAAATGCATGTATGGAGTAAAGGCTGTAGATAAGCCATAAAGCCTGTAATAAATTACACAAAAATAAGAACTAGTGCAGACCTACCTTTGGTACCTGTACCAGTTTTGGCTGGGATAGAGTTAAATTTCTTCATAGTAGCTTGTATGGGGTTGTGGTTTGGATTTGTGACTAAAACAGCGTTGATTACAGAGGGATGTTTTAGTTGTTGCTGAGCAGTGCTTACACAGAGTCAGGGCCTTTTCTGCTTCTCACCCCACCCCACCAGCGAGTAGGCTGGGGGGGCACAAGGAGTTGGGGGGACACAGCTGGGACAGCTGACCCCAACTGACCAAAGGGATACCCCAGGCCATATGGCATCATGCTCAGCTATAAAGCTGGGGGAAGAAGGAGGAAGAGGGGACATTCAGAGTGATGGCGTTTGTCTTCCCAATAACCATTAAGCGTAATGGAGCCCTGCTTTCCCGGAGATGGCTGAACACCTGCCTGCAGATGGGAAGGAGTGAATGAATTCCCTATTTTGCTTTGCTTGCACATTTACCTATTAAACCGTCTTTATCTCAACCCATGAGTTTTCTCACTGTTACGCTTCTGATTCTCTCCCCCACACCACTGGGGGGAGTGAGGGAACAGCTGTGTGGGGCTGAGCTCCTGGCTGGAGTTAAACTATAGCAGTACCCTTAATCAACATGAGCATGAATGGAGGTTCCCCAGTCCTCCATCCCTGTAGACCTCCAATTTTTATCAGACCTGCTGGATGAGACCTAAAAAGGTGTACATACAAATCTCCTTTCTGCAGTCTGTGTTATTCCAGAGTTAGTCTCCCCAGTATCTTTTAGTGACTTCCTCGATTGCACCCACGCCAAGACAGGGATGTAAGGGATGTGAGGGAGACATGGGAAGTCTTTCTTTTTAAAGTCCTGCCTATGCCCTGCCTTTTAAAGACTCCTGTGCAGCTCCTCCACCAGCTTGCACCCCATGTCCATCCCATCCCAACTCCTTTCTTGGGTTAACCCCCAGATCACGCTGGCTTCTGCTCAGGCAGGGTGCAGGGGTTGGGGAAAGTACCCTTCCTCCTGACTGTTTTTGCCACAGAAAAGGATGTATTAGCTGTCAACAAGGCACTAAGAGAGAGATGGTCTGCTGTGCTGTACTGGATGAGCACTGGTGTGGAACTTCAGGCATAGGAGTGAGGAAAAAGGGAAGGGAGGAAAAAGGCGAGAGCTGGTATCTTCCTTTAGCCTCTAATTTGAAATTATGCCTCTGCAATGTTTTTCTCACTTTGCCTAGTTCTCCTGGCCCTGGAATAAAAACTGAGGTGAGCCTGTTTCTTGGACAAGTAGAGGGGGTGCAGGCTGAAAGGCATTGCTGTCTCTTGTGTTGTATGCTGTGGTGTATGCTGAAATGGTGAACCCAGCAGGATTTGCTCAGAGCAGCTCCCAGAAGAAGAGCGTGTAAGACAGTGAAGGCATTTTTTCATTCATTTCCTGCAGAAGATGGATGGCAGGAAGTGTATTTTGTCCTACTGATAAAATAGAAGATCTAAATTCTTATCTATAAATGTAAAACGACCCTGAAGAAGCTCTTCCAGATTTATGGAAGGAGAGCAGGATTCATCTCCAATGTGAAACTTCAAACACCCTATGTACAGTGATTTGCAGTACACATGCTGAAACTGGTGGGCTGTTCTAGGAAGTAACAGAGACCTAGCTGTAAATTACCTGGGAAGATGGCACCTACGTAAGTGCATGTCATTACTGTGATCATGTCTGGAAATGATTAGTAAAGCAGTCTTTCATTTTATCTGCAACTGTGGAAGTGCATTTGGGCATGTAAACTTTATCCATACTTCTACACAGGTGAAAGCATGGCCTACTTGAGCAACTCCTTAAGAGCAGGCTGATTATGTTCAATTTTTCACCCAATGCTGCAGCTGAGGAAAGGACAATGGATAAGTTTCACCTATCTTCATTTGTCTGCATTTTGATTTCTACAACCATTAGAGCAAATACTAAGCTCGGTGTTTCAAAAGCATTATTTTGACAAAGTAAATTTTCCTTTATTGGGTGTTATTTTTCTAATGCTGAAAGGTTGGTGATTAATAAAGGTTGTTTAGGCTTGTGGTGATTATATTGGATATACTAAGACTAATAACCACAGACTATCACACTTAGATTACTTACATACTTTATCACAGAAAACATGAGAGAAGGCAAGTGTCTTTATAAAGTTTTACCTGGAAGTCCACAGAAACCTTTAAATTCCTTGGACCTTTGTTCAGCATACACAAAAATACTTTATTTCTCCATCTCCTCCTCCCCATCCTCACCCCATCAAGTATCACTATCTGATATTTTGTAATACTACAAATTCATATGAAATTTCTTACTGGCTTTGCTTCACAACAATTTACAACATCAATTTTTCATATTTCGAAGAGCAAAATTTTAATTATGAAGGATCAGAAGAAGCATGCTTCTCCTTTCTGTGGGAGAGGCAGATTCAGCAACAGTCATGAGTTCCTGCTCCTAATGGCCCAGGAGGCAATTATTCCAGGATGAGGAAACTCCAACTGATAAGATAATTCAACAATATTCATGTTCCATGTTCCATACCTTGTTATAATGCAAGGAGGCACCCAAGAGGGCTAATCAGAACAACTAGTAAACACCTGAGAGCTCTATTTAGTTTACAAGTTTGTCCATAATATGGACATTAAAGAATGAGAAATTTAAAAAGAGAGACTAAAAGAAGTCATAGAACTTTTTCTGACACAAAAGGCTCAAGCAGAAATAGGAAAAAAACATTTGGAGAATGGTAAGACAGGGCCAGCTCTTACAGCAGGCCCAGAGAAGAAACAGAATTTGGGGGGACTAATGTCTTATGGCCCTTATCCTGAAAACTTAGTAGAGATTCAAATCTCAGTTTGTGCAGTGTAGGAGGTTCATATTTCAGTATGCTTTTCAGGATTAGGTGGAGAAGTTGGAAAGAAGAAGATTTTTGAAGTCATTAAATGTTTGATGAATTATATCATAAAGTTTCTAAAGATACTGTTCTTCTGCAAAAAAGTGGTTCTTTGGAGGGTGGGAGGAATCACTTTAAAGGATAAATTCCCCAGCATAGAGGCTGCATATGAAAGTATAAAAGAATATTCCAGCGTACAGAAGAGATAAGACTTTCTCTGGGATCAGAGAGCTCACATGTAAGCGATTTCAGTTTTAGAAACAGCACAAACAAATGAAACATCATAAAATCTGTAAGGACATAATCTAGAATTTGACTTTTCCTTCATAGGATATTAAGGAACATAAAAAGCCTACCTAATTTTAACTGACTTGCATGCTTGTTTGAAAACAGCAGTCAGAATCCTGACTTGCTTTTTGTTGGCTGGAGTTCTGATGTGTTTGCACTGAATACAGTATGTATGTATTATCATATCATATCCTGCCAGTACAGTAAGATAGCAGCAGCAGTTCACATTATGAAAAAAAATATTTTGGGAAAATATAAGTATCTGGTTTTGCACTTTAATAAGAAATTTTAAAAACCTGTGTTTCGATGTTTAAATTAAAGACTTGGCTGCTTATCTATACCTTTACAGACCTAGTCTTCATTTCAACTATTGTACTGTCTAATTCATTATGTGATCCTTATGGCTGAATACAGTAGGTCATCTCAATTTCAGGGCATTGTAAGACAAAAAGGAAAGTTAATGTTACTGTTCTGCTGAATACCTGGATACTTTATACTGTACAATTTATCTGTTTGCTGGGGTAAATTGCCTTTTCTAATTTGTTCTGCAGATATAATAATCTGATATTCAAATGCCATCTTAAAGTTCTACTTTGTTGGAAGGGAATAAAAAAATGTATAAATATGACACATAATTTCAACCCACTTAATTGTAATAGTTTACACTCTGCTTCTACAATGACCTGCCTATGTGTTTGACAACATGCAGTATGCATACTCGGCTGTGTTTAGCAGTAAGGTCTCAAGTATGGCTATAATCTTAACCACTTATTTCTCATTACAACAAGGGAAATAGTTGGATGTTTTCATTAATATTTAGCCTATGTCGTGGTTTAACCCCAGGTGGCAACTAAGCACACACAGCTGCTCGCTCACCCTATCCCCCCTGCAGTGGGATGGGGGAGAGAATCGGAAGAGCAAAAGAAAACTCATGGGTTGAGATAAGAACGGTTTAATACTTTAAATAAAATAATAATAACAACAACAACAACAACAACAATAAATTGTAATGGAAAGTAAGGGAAGGGGGCAGGGAGAGATAGAGAAGAACAAAACCCAGGAAGGAAAAAAAAAAATCCAAGAGGTGATGCAACTGCTCACCACCCGCCGACCAACGCCCAGTCAATCCCCAAGCAGCAATCGCTGCCCCTGACAACTCCCCCCAGTTTATATGCTGAGCATGATGTCACATGGTATGGAATATCCCTTTGGCCAGTTTGGGTCAGCTGTCCTGGCTGTGCCCCCTCCCAGCTTCTTGTGCACCTCCAGCCTTCTCAGTCGGTAGAGCATGGGAAACTGAAAAGTCCTTGACTAGTGTAAGCACTACTTAGCAACAGCTAAACCATCGGTGTGTCATCAACATTATTCTCATCCTAAATCAAAAACACAGCACTGTACCAGCTACTAGGAAGGAAATTAACTGTATCCCAACCGAAACCAGGACAGCCCAACATAACAGCGAGGTGTGTTTAGCTAGTGGTAACCCTATACCCTAAGGTAGAAGGCAACCTCTGAAGATCTCCTTCCGTCTTATGCAAGGTGTCAATCCCTTGTCTGGCAGGGCATAGAAGTAACAAATTTTCTGTTTGAGATGATGATCTACTCAGCAACTAAAAAACCCTCGAACTGGTAAACATGAAACATGGTCTGCCTGGAGATGGCAGTGTTTGGTTTGGAAGAATAAATCCTGGCGAGAACTACAGCTTGGATCCTGTTTTATTATTCATCGTACCACAGCACCTAAGTGACAGGCTGTCAATAATTAAAGGGAGGGTAGGAGAAGAGGGGGCACATGTTTCACAGTCTTCTGACCTGCCATAATTTTTCCTTCTCTCTCAGCATGAAGATTCTCTAGTGAGCGTGTAGTAGTAATGTATTTACAGGCATTACACCACCTGCATTCCAGTCTCCAGCAACCCTTTTCTACGAAATCCTTCATTTCAGAGTTTTTTGTTGTTTAATCATTTGCCAATTAAGATTTGTCCTATAATGAAGTGATGATGCTAAAAATGTCAGCACTGTATTTCTTCCATTCACAATTTTTTTAAGTGTTTGAGAATACATTGAATTTACAGTACTAAAAATCATTTTGTATCCAGATATTTAAAGATTCGCTATGAAGTTCCATGTTTAAGTTAAAATTATTTGCAACTTCAAAGGGGCTACCACCTTGGGAGAAAATAAAGTTGATAACTTACTAAAGTATTCACTCTAGATTTCTTTCAGTAATTCACAGAATCATTACAGTTGCCTTGTAGTAAATTTCTTCTTTACAAGAGTATCATGTGAAAACCTTGTGTAAATAACCAAACAAACCAGCCCAAATAAAAATAAAAGCTATCTTAAACAGAATACTTGGACTATTCTTATTTTTAATGTTTCTGTGGAAATCCTGCTTGTATAATGCATAAATGCTTTTTTCACCATCCCAAATCCTTCATTTCACTGGGTTATATGGGTGTATGAAGATCTTTTTATTGCTTTGATTAAAAACTCCACAATACTCCTGGGGTTCAATGCAAGTCATAAGTGGACATCATAACTACAATGCTCCTGGCTGATTACAGAGTTGAGAAATTAGTTTCTGGTAACGTGGTCACCTTTTATTATTTATGATAGCTGCTTTCCAAGTAGAGTTGTGATTCCCAAACTGGGTTATGAGGCTTGCAAGATCAGAAGAAAGGTAAAACTGAAGCATCCAACCAATACTGGATTCATAAATCCTCTCCTCATCATAACCAGAGATAAACTCTTGTGCGCATAAATGCAGTTCTCTAGACCATGAGATTAGTTGTGCATCTTTTATAGCAGATTTTGGTAACCTGACAGATGTACTTCTAATCCCTTAAAAGGGGGAAAGCTAAGCATGTGACCTTTTACTTCCTCTAAAAGATGTGGCGTCTTCTGCTCCTAGCTTACTATCTATGTAGGAAGTTTGCTTTCTGTCCTGGGCTTGCTTAAGGTACTTTTAAGATCACAGGCTGTTTGCATCCAGTTGATATACTAGTGTGTGCTGAACACGTCCCTGTTGTCACACTCAAATACTGTGTGTCAGGAAAGGGGCAATAGCTTTTTAGGACTCTCGCAGCTGAAAGTGGATATGAAACACAACCAAATCTGTATCAGACAAGTTTAGGTCACATTAGAAGAATTCACCTTGAAACAGGCTTATGAGCACGTACAGCCAGCAGCTGCCTGCTACTACGATGTGGCAGGTAACAGTGGAGAGCTGCATGTCTGCCCTGCCTGCAATCAAGGGACTGCTTGCTGCAGGACTAGAGCTGTGCCCCTTCCCTTTCTCCTGCATACACCAGGGTGGGCAGGGTGATATTCTACACTAAGTCAGCTACGTACACATACCATTTACCTCAGTAATTATTCTCCAAAGCTCAGAGGCTTACTTTACCTGAGTGTATATAGTCCTCACAATTAATAGTTAAAGCTAGGAGTCCCTGTAAGTAGTGCCATGCAAAGGAGTGATATGGGAAGCATCATACCTGCAGCTTTTTATGCTCCAGTCCAAGTGACTGGTACACATTTACAACTGGACTGAGCAGAGGAAGCCTTTGGCAAGTCTAGAGCGATGCTCAAATTTTGCACCAATATGTGGCAAGACACCAGAACTGTTACCCAGTACTCCAACAACTGGGCGATTTTTTTTTGCAGGATTTTTGGTTTATGTTTGGTTTTTGGCTAAAGGGATCACAGTCATTTCAAGGACACAAAGAAAAAGAAAGGAGAAGCTGTATGGGAAGTTCCTTAATGCACAGAAACATGACATTTTAAGTAGTTCATGATTTTAACTGGGGTCATTATTTCTAATCAAGGCTTGTCAGCAGATTTCGCTTCATTTAATCTGTGTTGGAGAGTGATCTTGGAAAGAATTTATAATAAAACCAATCACAGTAATTTAAAACTGTTACAAGAGATGGGAGGAATTTTAAAAAACCAGGAGGTGTTTTGGGGGATGGCTCCCAAACAGGATTCATACATGCACCTTCAAGTACAAACAAACAAACCACATCCCACCCATGCCACTCCTCATTCTCCCATATACCTCTAAGGAAGAGGAGCAGGAAAATTAAATTGTAGGAAAATTAGGTTGCAGGCACGCACAGACAGAGAATACAATCTGTCTAGGTATAGGATGTCTAATTATAGGAGTAGATGCTAAAGCATTCTAAGAACAACCCCTGCCAAGATAAGATTCTCTGATTTATTTTGATAGAAATAAGTGGGGCAAGTTAAAGAGGATTTTGTCTTGACAACCCCAACATAGCAAGTAAGATAGCCCGTGATAACTTTCCATGAAGAGAGATGTTTGAAGAATCACTTTCAAGCAAAATTTGTAAGAAATCTGTATGATAAATTTATAAATGAGCAACATCATTCATGTCATATTCTCTTCCTTCCCTGTCTGGACTTTTCTTCATCCCGCTATCCTGCCCGCAAATGTTTCTGTTTCAAGCAGCCAAACAGCAGAATGGCTGAAAATAAATGACTCCCACTGCCATGTTATTCTGCCTAGTTAGTGTCTGTTTATTATGCTGATGCTATAAACTTATAACCTTGGCAGATGTATATAAAAAAAATACAATCAAGCATGGCTAAAAGATTTTTTGAAAAGGTAGTCTTTGGTTTTGTAGCAACATTTTTAGGCAGTGCCAACTCCCTGCAGTCTCTATCTCTGAAAAGAAACTGGGGCCTTTGCCAGAATTTATGCTAACTACTGCTGGCAAAAACCTACAGGCAAACTGGCCCTTTATCTGGAAGCAGCAGCTGCAGCACCACATTTCAGAGAAACTGCATCTCTCAGTAACCTCTCAAAATTTCATCACCTTGCTCCCGTAAGAGCAGCTATGTTAAACATTTGTACTCTTGCAAAATGCATATCCCTGAAACTAAAGAAATATCTAACAGGCAAATACAAAAAGTGTAGGGAGATGAGAGACACCTTGACGGGTTATATGAAAGCTGCTGTTAGGATAATTTATGTTTCTGCATTTTGCACATTTTAGTAAGATAGGACATATTCCTAAAGGGTTGACCCACATTGAATGAAATGCATATATCTTCCATCTCTCACCACAGCAGGGAAATGCATGTGATATGTACTATGAGATCAACTAGCCTAGCTAGAAAAAGAAACACATTTCTGGGTGCACAAGCCTATTCGGGTTCCATGCTGTCCCCATGGCTAAGGGATGGGAGGGAACAAAACTAATTGAATTAAAAAGTGCATAAAATAAGCTTTGCACATTTCATGTGCACATTTTAACTTTTCCTACCAGTGTGTTTCCAAAGAGACATAGAGATTTTTTCAAACCATGAATGTTCTGCTTTAGCATGAAACTGTCCCAGTTGCTATATGCAATATTGCACTTACATTGTTGAATGTTGGATAGACAGACCCGACTCTCCAGTTTTTATCCATGTGCAAAGTCTAGCATAGCTATGTGGGACTTAATGTTGCAAGGTCAAGTCCTGAATTATGTGCTGCAACAGTTCTACTGCACTAGAAGATTAAATGAAGGGTCCTGCCACAAAAGTGCAACAAGTGTGTAGGAACTGCCAGAGACAGCTGTGGACAGCCATTGTCTCCTGCGCTCAATGTGAGACTTACAAAATTGGCTGCTGCTTCACTCTCCCTATGTGTTTGTCTAACAATATCTGGCATGTGGGCATGGAGTGAAAAGATTCTCTGATGCAACTGGCTGGCCTGAGCTGTTGACAGGCTGTGACGGGTAAATGGGATCCCAGGTTGGAGGAAAGCCCATAATGCTGCTTTCAAGGAAGTGAGCAGGGCCAGGGGCCTCTCTTCCACCTGTGCATAAATGTGCTGTAAAAGAGGTGCTCTTTTTCTACTTAGGCTCAACTTCTCTGTCAGAGACTTAGTGTGCAGTTTGCATACTCATGTTTAAATACACAGGGGCTACAAAGCTAGGGAGAAAAAAAAAATTGTGAGACTTCCTTTAGACTAGAGGAACTATGAGATAGAAGTCATGGAGCATTTGAAGAGTGTTTCTCCAAGTATTAAAACAGGAAAGGTTTGGCTTGCTTGATATAGGTTTCTTCAGAAGAAAAAAACTGTCCACAAAACAACTGTCTGAACATGTTACATAGAAAATGTGATTCTTGCTCTAACTGCTCAGAGTGTTGCAGACACCTTGAAAAGTTCTTTAGGTGCTTTAGAGGAGTCTTGAAGGCTGGTGACCATTGAAGATCTTGATCACTTAAGGAAAACATTTAGCCTTGAATGTCTAACTCAGGTTTTGAAAATGTGTCTTGGGCATACAAACCAAGACCATCAAAGTACCTCAGAAAAAACGTAAAGCTGTTCTCTCATTGTATAGAATCATAGAATCATAGAATCATAGAATCATAGAATCATTGAGGTTGGATCATCGAGTCCAACTGTCGACCCAACACCACCATGTCCCTAAGTGCCTCATCTACACGTCTTTTAAATACTTCCAGGGATGGGGACTCAACCGCTTCCCTGGGCAGCCTGGTCCAATGTTTAACCACTCTTTCAGTAAAGACATTTTTCCTCACGTCCAATCTAAACCTCCCCTGGTGCAACTTGAGGCCATTTCCTCTTGTCCTATCACTTGTTACTTGGGAGAAGAGACCGACACCTACCTCCCTACAACCTCCTTTCAAGGAGTTGTAGAGAGCGATGAGGTCTCCCCTCAGCCTCCTTTTCTGCAGGCTGAACAACCCCAGTTCCCTCAGCCGATCCTCATAAGACTTGTTCTCCAGACCCCTCACCAGCCTCGTTGCCATTCTCTGGACACGCTCCAGCACCTCAACGTCCTTCTTGTAGTGAGGGGCCCAAAACTGAACACAGTATTCGAGGTGCGGCCTCACCAGGGCCGAGTACAGGGGCACGATCACTTCCCTACTCCTGCTGGCCACACTATTTCTGATACAGGCCAGGATGCCATTGGCCTTCTTGGCCGCCTGGGCACACTGCCGGCTCATGTTCAGCTGGCTGTCGACCAACACCCCCAGGTCCTTTTCTGCTGGGCAGCTTTCCAGCCACTCTTCCCCAAGCCTGTAGCGCTGCATGGGGTTGTTGTGGCCGAAGTGCAGGACCTGGCACTTGGCCTTGTTGAACCTCATACAGTTGGCCTCGGCCCATCGATCCAGCCTGTCCAGGTCCCTCTGCAGAGCCTTCCTACCCTCGAGCAGATCAACACTCCCGCCCAACTTGGTGTCGTCTGCAAACTGACTGAGGGTGCACTCGATCCCCTCATCCAGGTCATCGATAAAAATATTGAACAAGACCGGTCCCAAAACTGAGCCCTGGGGAGCACCGCTCGTGACCGGCCGCCAACTGGATGTAACTCCATTCACCACAACTCTCTGGGCCCGGCTGTCCAGCCAGTTTTTGACCCAGTGAAGAGTACACCTGTCTAAGTTGTGAGCCGCCAGCTTCCCTAGGAGAATGCTGTGGGAGATGGTGTCAAAGGCCTTACTGAAGTCCAGGTAGACCACATCCACAGCCTTTCCCTCCTCCACTAGGCGGGTCACCTGGTCATAGAAGGAGATCAGGTTGGTCAAGCAGGACCTGCCTTTCATGAATCCGTGCTGGCTAGGCCGGATCCCCTGGTTGTCCTGCTCATGCCTTGTGAGCGCCCTCAAGATGAGCCGCTCCATAATCTTCCCCGGCACCGAGGTCAGGCTGACAGGCCTGTAGTTCCCCGGATCCTCCTATGATCCTATGAATGTATCCAGTATTTTTCACCCATATAAATGAAAGCATACTCTTTTGCCCACCTGAACCCTGATGGGTGGTGGTTGCTTTTTTTTTTTGGCAAAGTCTCCATCTCCTAATACTACTGTTGCAATCCGTAAAGTATAGTATATTCCTCTTCTACCTGAGTGTGCAGTGCATGACACCATCTAGGCTGCAGGTGAATATAATTCAGAGGATTCAGAGAGAGGTGGTTCCATTTTGCAGTACAAGCAAGAGACAGCATGGCATGGCTGTGGTAGCTGCAGAAAGCATCATACCATTACAGGAAATCAGTAGCAAAACAACTGCATGTCAGTGGTTGCAAGAACTAGAGCATATGCTACCTAATTTTGCAAAGTGACATAGCTATACTTCTGAAAGTTAATATTTACTCAGCTTCTTTTCAGAAACCTGCAAACTGTCTGGTTCAAAGTGGGATTATTTAGAAGTAATTGCATAAATTGCTTGTCACATATAATATTCCTTTACTGCTTGAGAAGTACTCTCTCAGCTGCAGTTAATTTGGGCAGTAGTGCCTCATATTCATTAATTAAAGATCTATATTCCCTGTGGATTATTCTGTGTCTTATCCTTCACTTTGTACACTGATGTAAATTTGAATTGGTTATGATTATGTTTCCTGGTAAATATTCAGAATTAAGTTCTTTACTCAAATAAATGCTTTGGTCATGATCTGGCTGTTTAAAATAAGCTAAAGTCACTTTTCAATTTATTAACATAGAGTTAAAGTTGCGCTGTGGTGCCTTATGCTCTTCCAGAATGTTTTGTGCAGTGACAAGTCTTTGAAAAGCAAAAAATATTATTTTAACAGGTGTTTCAGATGTATCATGACACTTTTTGTGCAAGGGCTAGCAGTAGATGCTGGAAATTATCTGTATGAAATCAAGATGTATTAATTGCATGAAGTCTAGTTATGTTGAATGAGGTAGGAATGATGGAGGGACTAGTAGGAACAACTTGGTGAAGCTGTGGTTTTGATAGAAAGACAACTGGAACATAGAGTTAAGATCAAAGGAAAGATGCACTTGGCCTGTCTCATTTTACTGTTTTCTGTGTTGTCTTAGAAGTGTTTAGATACTTGTTGACATAGGATTGTCAGTACTAAGGTGGGCTACATAGTACAGTACAAGTTGGGAGGTGACTGCTAGGTAAGTCCTTCTCCAGTGGGAATCTGTGCTGGTGAAAGGAAAAGTCACTTAGTCCTACCTACAGCCCTTAAAGTCCTCAGATGCAGTAGTAGGGCATGCACAAATTAATCTCATGTTTCCTCCGTAAGGCATGTGGAATTCACATTCAAAGCATTTTTTCTAAGAGGAATAGTATTTCAAGTTAAAAAAAAAAAGTGTTTTTTCTAAAGTTATTTTAATATAATAAAAATCAGAGGCTGCAGATTAAAGCTTTGATCTGAATGTGAGAGAACAGTGACATACAACTATTTCAGTTTGCTCATACCCGTTTCAGCTGGCATACCACTTACAGGCACACCACTCCAGGAAGGCATTAAGCCATGAAACTTGGATCTCTTATCAACAAAAACATTTTAATGTTTCTACCCAAATCAGCCATTCCAATCAATTGTTTGCTGATCATTTGATTTGTCTGTTCCTAAGATAACACACTTTTCATATTTAATTGTTAAGAATTTTCATACACATCAATGGGGCACTTTTGGGAACAGCATAGATGAACTGGAAAATGGATTCCTCTGTAGCAGTTACCTAATACTTATCTTTTTGGAAGTTAATTGACAAGATAAGCCTCCCCTTCTCTTTCTTGTAGTCCACAGTTCTCAAACAGCTTTTTTTAAGGTAAAGCCTTGATGTTGGCACTGGCAGTGACAGCGACAAGTGAGAGAAGGACAGAGGGCTTTTCTGCTGTCTTGGAAAGGAAGTCTTAGCTGACATTGAAGTAGCAATGGCTTCAAAGTGCAGGAAAGAAGAAAAAAGAATAATGTGAGCCTTTTCTCTGTTTACTGAGGGAGCTGTACACAGCAAGTGTGTCTCTTATAGGAGAAAGTGACTTCTATAGATTAATGAATTCAGATTCACGTTACCATGAAGAGAGAAAAAATGTGTTATCTACATGCACAGAAGGGGAATATGAGGTACAGGCAGGACAAGACAGCCTATAGTAACATAGGAAAGCTGTGGCAGAATAAGAAATAGGATACAAAACTTGCCAGTCATTTCCTATGATCTCCTTATGTATCTCATTTCCTCTATAATGGGGGCTGGGAATGAATTTAGTTCCACATCTTAATACTGGAACCTCACGCGGGAGAAGGGGGGAGAATTGTTCATGACTGTCATGCTTCCCTGAATAACACTATCTCTGAGACAAATCCTAAAACGCTAGAGTATCTTAAAATGTCTGAAATGATTCAACTTCATTAGGATTAAATGTTCTGAAGACTTCATGATGCAAAGTGTGTGAAATAATTTAGAGATGAAAAGGGAACAGTTTCCAGTTTGAAGAGACTTATTTTGAGTCTTCAGACAATTTTATATTATTTCTTGACACGCAACTTGTGATCTATCAGCATGAAAGGCTCCAGAATATAAGAAAATCGAGTCTTAATTAGTATGTAGATGGAAAATTATAAACCCATCCTCCTTCCTCATCTGCACTGCATTCTATCTGACAGCATTTTAAAGTCATTACTAGAATTCGTCTTTTTGTTTTGGGTTTGTTTTTTTGGGTTTTTTTACTTTTAAAGTATTATATCCATATTTCCCAGCTTTTGGTTCACAAGCATCTGAAAATAGCACTTGTGACCACACGAATCATATGTCCTTGCAGCCCACGTTGACAGGAAGTGCAATTAGGATGTTGCCTTTATCGTGTTACTTGCTCCACAGCTTCCCAAGGGTCAAGTGAAAGTTGAAGGCAACTTATTCATAGGAGTAGAACTGTTTGAAAAAAATAGTTGTAGTCTGGACGCAGGGAGAGTACTTGTGGTAAGTTGACCTTGGCTGGCTGTGAGATGCCCACCCCACTGCTGTCTCACTCCCCCTCCTCATCTCAACGGGGAGAAAATAAGATGGCAAAGCTTTTGGTTCAAGATCAAAACCAAGGAGATCACTTACCAGTCACCATCATGGGCAAAACGGACTGGACTTAGAGAACATTAATTTAGTTTATTGCCAGTTTAAAAAACAGAGTAAGATGGTGAGAAACAAAGATGAAACTAAAACCACCTTCCTCCAACTTTTCCTCCCAGGCTCAACTTCACTCCTTCATTCCCAACTCTTCCACCTCCTCCACACCAAGCAGAGCAGGGGGACAGGGAATAGGGGTTGTGGTCAGTCCCTAACAGTTCCTCCCTGCTGCTCCTTCCTCCTCAAACTTTTCCCCTGCTCCAGCATGGAGTTCCTCCCACAGGATACAGTCCTTCATGAACTTCTTCAAAGTGGGTCCTTCTCACAGGTTGCAGTTCTTCAAGAACTGTTCCAGCATGGGTCTTCTCCACAGGGTGCAGTCCTTCAGTAAGGGACTACTCCAGCATGGGTGCCCCACAAGCAACAGATCCTGCCAGGAAACCTGCTCCTGCATGGGCTCCTCTCCATGGGCTGCAGCTCCTGCCAGGTGCCTGCTCCAGCATGGGCTTCCCACAGGCTGCAGCTTCCTTCAGGGCATCTTCATCTGCTGTGGCATGGGGTCCTCCAGAGGCTGCAGTGTGGATATGTGCTCCACTGTGGACCTCTATGGGCTGCAGGGGGACAACCTGCACTAGCATGGTCTTCTCCACGGGCTGCAGGGGAATCTCTGCTCCAGTACCTGCAGAACCTCCTCCCCCTCCTTCTTCACTGACCTTGGTGTCTGCAGGACTCTTTC
This sequence comes from Aptenodytes patagonicus, assembly GCF_965638725.1. NCBI lineage: Eukaryota > Metazoa > Chordata > Aves > Sphenisciformes > Spheniscidae > Aptenodytes > Aptenodytes patagonicus. The sequence continues at coordinate 64,042,638 of NC_134982.1, forward strand.
TCCTACATTTTTCTCACTCCTTTCTCCCCAGGGTGCGGTTTGCCCTCTTGGCTGCCAGGGCACACTGCTGACTCATATCAAGCCTGCTGTCAGCCAGCACCCCCAGATCCCTTTCTGCAGGGCTGTTCTCCCTCCAGCCACTCCTCTCCCAATTTATACTTGTGTTCAGTTACTCCATCCCAGGTGCAGAATCTGTCATTTGTTCTTGTGAAATTTCATGCCAATGATGATTGCCCGATGTTCCAGTCTATCTAGATCCCTCTGAAAGGCCTCTTCCCCCTCGAGAGAGTCAACAGCACCTCCCAGTTTGGTATCATCAGCAAACTTGCTAATGATGCATTCAACTCCTGCATCCAGATCATTGATAAATATGTAGAACAGAACTGTCTGTAGAATTGAGCCCTGAGGAACACCGCTGGTGACTGGTTGCCAGCCAGATGTAGCCCCATTCACTACAAGTTTTTGAGCTCTGCCCTTCAGCCAGTTCATCACCCAGCACATCGTGAACCTGCTCCTCTCACGGATGAACAGCTTGTCCAGTAGGATGCTGTGGGGGACAGTATCAAAAGCCTTTACATAGCAAAAGGTACCATCTTACATGTATAGGTATATACCTTTTTATGTATATTTCTTCAGTGTCTTTAGTACTCATACCCTTTAAGCCAGAGAAGACAATCTGCAAATCAAGCAAGTTATAGCTGAGTACATTACTGTTTTGCAGTCCTCACAGCTACTTGCTCTGGTGGCAAGCAAGCTTTTCTTTTAAGTATTTGTGTAGCTGTAGAGCTGCTTATTCATTCAGAGTCTGTCATATAAATGCTTGACAGCTAGGCACGTTCAACAGAGTGGCTGGGCAGCAAAGAAGGTAGTAGCTTCTTTGCTCTGCCCAGGGCTGCTCTGTGCCTGGAGGGAAAAGATCATACCCTCTCCCTGAGGGTCTCTGCAGTGTGGGCAGGGACAGGAGAAGATGATGACAGCCTACAGGGCAAAGCCAGGAGGAGAGCGGTGACAAAGAACAGACAGAAACAACAACTTTCCCTAGGGATTTGGAAGAGCCCAGAGTCCTGAAAGCCCATGGCAACTCAGGAGGCCAGTAAAACTTTTTTGCCTCAAGATGAGCCTAAACAAGAGGACTGCCTTGCCAGGCCAGTGGAAAAGGCAAGGAAGGATTCGTGTATGAATCCTTTTGTTTCAGTCTGTCTCCATTTTCTCCATGTTTTCTAAAAACTTTGCTCTATCCTACTTTGTGTTCAAATGAAAGACAACCTTAGACATTCAAAGTGACTTTGTTGTACAGGTGGAACCACTCCAAAATTCTCATTAAACCAGGGTCCCATTATAATTTGCATTGTACTTTTATAGGTTATATACTAGCTGCTTCTGTAATCTTGCTGAGTCACAGTGCTTTCAAAAAAGGCAATAATGTTCTTTGCTTAACATGCATTTATTATTTGTAGCCCATTTCCTGAGTATTTTGTACAGCATTTTGAAGGGACTCATTACTGGGGATAGGGATACCATTAGTGAACATACCAGCTGAAAATAACTGAATAGGATGATCTCATTTTATTTATAGCTTCACAGATGATAGGAGTTAACACCATAGGCCAGGGGCTAATGTAAAATTATTTTCTGCTACACTCAATAACTTACAGTGAATTACAGTACGGACCTACACACCAGAAAAACAAACAACCCCCCTCCCAACTATCACATTAAGTCTTCTCCTGGTATTACAGCTTTTAAAAAGCTTAATCTCTCCCTAGATAACAAGAGAAAGGTGGAAGGAGAGCAAAAACCCAAAACTTGAGTCCCACTCCAAATCCAGACCCCATTGACCATAGGTGCTTGGTAACTCTGTTGCAGACCTGTGCATACAGCACAGCATTTTATTTTTTTCTTTTCTGAGATGTCACTACAGTTAGCTGTATAGTTTACAGTACTTTCTTCCTTGCTGATGTGAACCAGCTTTGATGGTTGGGTCAGCTGCACTCTTTTCCTCCTGCAGTGCAAACTATTTTTTTGATGGCAGGCCACTGCAGCTCCAGAAGCATATCACACATGAGACAAGCTGAATGGTCAAAAAGGAGTGCTAAGTGTGCCCCAAACTTTGCAATTGCTGAGGGTTCCTAGGCAAGATGGCCTTGCATGGGCCTGCCCAGCAAGGTCTGCCTCTGGCTATGAAAGGAAGATGCAAAATATTGCTTTGTTTTTTCTTTGTCAGATTGGAATTACTTACTAAATCTAAACAGCAGGTCTGGAAATTGGTTTTCTCTCAGTATATGAGTTTGATGCACCAACCAGAAATCCAGGTCCCTCACATTGGATACAATCACAAAATACTGGGCCAATGCCTGTTTCTTGAGAAATCTGTGTGACCTGTTCAGTGACCTTATATCTTTGACACCATTTTAAGGTCTGCCAGAAAGAATTTTTAATCCAATTGAATGTTTTTGTAGCTTGCAGTAAGTATTAGTAGGACATACTTTTCATAAAGGAATTATGAAATATCATTGACAGATACAATATTGTGCTAAGCAATCGAAGTATAAGATGGTACTGAAAAAAGTGTCTACAAAAATCCAGGTCTACAATAATCAATACACTGTCAACCTGTTGGACAAACATATTTCTGACAGAACTACAGGTTTCATCTTACAGTGAATTTATTTTGATCAGATTTGATTGTTTCTTGGCCTCTTTCTTTGCATTCTTCAACCATACTGTCCTAGCTCTCAAGGATGCCAGTTCTGGGAGTAGGTGCAATTCTATATTTAACTGGCTTTTCCTTTCTTAAGGAGTATTACTGTTGTCATTATCTTGAATTAAAGCTGTTAATGTTTTTCTAAAAAAAAAAAGGGTATGGGATTGATCTATCTGTTCACAATACCATTATTTACAGCTACATTCTCCAACAATGTTCTCCAACATTGTTCCAAATACAAAGCAGAAACTTCTACTTTTTCTACATTGCCATCTACAGTTTCACCATCTGCATCTTATTGTCAAATATCTGTTATCAAAGCAACGCTCTCATTGACTTAGTTATGCTACTGTGGACATATGATGCATATATAGTACAATAGTTTGCCCAGAACTGTTTTTGCTGGGTCCTCTCGTTCTGCTGAGCAATTCAGAGGTAAGTAATTGAAACGTTACAAGATTGCACCTACAGGAAAATCTTCAGCTCTCTGGCATTAGCTCTGAAAGCCATGAATATAAGTCCCATGCCACCTGCACGGGATACTGTACTCTGGTGTAGCCAATGCCTAAGGGCAAGGTCACATTTGTGCTCCACAGTGTCAAAGGTGCTAGGTACTGAATATGGATGCATTGTCCCACCTGTGGCAAGCAGTGTTCAGCGAGTTACATTGATGTTTCCACTAGTTAAGCTATAAAAGCCAAACCTTCACACAATGAATTGACAGGGGTCTCTATCATGATCTGAATACAGGACTTAAGGAGGCCTAATTAATTGTTTCCCTGATTGTAGTGGCCATTGATATGCATTTAATTTTCCTCATTAAGAAGCTGTGTTTACATTTTAAGCATCTATTCATTGACATTTAATTTCCATGTTTTATACTCTATTTAAAAGCACATTTACCATGAAAAATGCTTTATCACCACATCTGCCTTAAATGACTTCTTGCGCAGTGTAACTTCCATTTATGGAATAATGGCTTTTGGTATTCAGTAAGGTATCTTTCAAGAGAATTTCTAGTTTTCATTAGCACTTTTCATTTTTTTAGTTTATGAGAGTTTCAAATCATTATAATAATAGTTGCTTTAAGCCTAGTTGTCTTTTTAGAAGAGTCAGACTTGGCTTTTGCATGCTGGCACTACATTCTGTACATACAGAATATATAAAATTAAATGATTATAATTGGCACTACAGACAACCACTAATTTAACTCTGCATTTCTGCATACATCTGATAGGGTGCTACCACATGCAAAAGAAGAGACTTTTGGTGTTTAAAAGCAAAAAGCCTTTATATTTAGAAACTTTCAAACAGCTTTGTTACTGGCTGCATAAGAATACTTAGGAAGAATCCTCGAAGTTGAAAAAGTCAACTTTGAACTATGTGAAAGGTCATATCTGTGTGTCTAGGACTGAATCCTGATCTCACTGAAATGAATCAGAGATTTGTTAGTAATTAACTTAAAAATGTATTTCTTTTCTGCAAGTTTGTTGCATGAAAGCTATCAGGTTCATCTTGAACAAATGCTGCTTATCATTTTAGAGAGACAACAATTTGCACCATAAGCTTATTCATAAATACAAACTCTATAGTCACTTCAAATTCAATGACAGCAACTGCTTCAGATACAGTGAGCTCAAGGTTAAAGCCGTATTCTATAGTATGAGACATTTAGATGAGGCATTGGCAATTTAAAAAATGTAAGAGAACATAAAATGTACAAGTCCCAGGTTATAATAATATTGAGACTTATTCCCAGGTCATAACCATACTGAAGGTTATAATGCCCTACAGATTTGAGGGGCTTTGCATATTGAGTAAGACCATCTTTAACTGATGATGGGTTAAAAAAAAGTATCAGTAGAAAAGTTTAGGCAATTTGAATTATTTTAGGGTAAAAAAATGTTTTGGGGAACTCTGGGAAACCCTGAATTGTTTTTCTATCTGTATTTTCTTAAAGTAGTCAAATGAGCAGCAACATTTTTTCAGAAGTTTGCAGAGGAAATAATTACAACAGCACCTATGCTAAATTCCTGAAAAATAATTAACCAGGAATTTGAAAACAAAAAATAAAAAACCAAACCAAAAACCCAAACAAGAAAAACAACAATTCCCTCTCTGTCCTGTCCCCCTCCCCCATATTGCAGGATCAAGATACATTTCTTATCTGAGTCAATTCCTTGTATGGTAATTTATTGTAAAGACTTTTACCTTAGAAGACTACTATCTGTAGCAATATATAACCCAGCAACAGCAAGTTTTCAAAAACCAAGCCATAGAAGTATTGGTCTATGGAGACAAGGAATTTCCTCCTTTTTCCTCCTTCCAGAATGAGAAGGATAGTATTTTAGATGAATGCAAAAGGGACTTTTTCTGTTCATACAGTTGTTACCCTTCTGAAAGAACACAAGCCCAATACTTGTATTCAAGCAATTGTAATATTATTTTACACTTCACTTAATATGGGAAATTTTAATAGGAAAAGGTGCAGTAAGTACTGCTGTCATAACCGGCATTGTACAGTTGCAAAATAACTGTCCCTGAAGAATGCAGAATTTTAACTGGTATCAAAAGGTTGAAGTTATATGACAGTGACTTACTAAGATTAAACACAGGCAGTATAACATAAATATTGTGCCTTTGCAATTCTCTCAGAGGTCACCTGCATACAGACATCCTGAAGTGGAAGTGCAGCTTACATGTATGTAGAGCAGGAGGCAGTGGAGCTCAGTAAGAGGTGCCAGCAGCAACAGCTGCTGCTGCCACACCACCAGTGAAACCCTTTCCCAAAATACACAACAGCCAAAGAATCACAATTTGTGAATTTTGTCACTGCGGATGAGGATGAGGAAAAGGCTGAGGTACTCAATGCCTTCTTTGCCTCAGTCTTTAACAGGCAGACCAGTTATCCTCAGGGTACTCGGCCCCCCGAGCTGGAAGACAGGGACGGCGAGCAGGATGAACCCCCCATAATCCAAGAGGAAGCAGTCAACGACGTGCTATGCCACCTGGACGCTCACAAGTCTATGGGGCTGGATGGGATCCACCCGAGAGTGCTGAGGGAGCTGGTGGAGGTGCTCGCCAAGCCGCTCTCCATCATTTATCAGCAGTCCTGGTTAACAGGGGAGGTCCAGGATGACTGGAGGCTTGCCAATGTGGCACCCATCTACAAGAAGGGCTGGAAGGAGGATCCGGGGAACTACAGGCCTGTCAGCCTGACCTCGGTGCCGGGGAAGATTATGGAGCGGTTCATCTTGAGGGCGCTCACAAGGCATGTGCGGGACAACCAGGGGATCAGGCCCAGCCAGCACGGATTCATGAAAGGCAGGTCCTGCTTGACCAACCTGATCTCCTTCTATGACCAGGTGACCCGCCTAGTGGAGGAGGGAAAGGCTGTGGATGTGGTCTACCTGGACTTCAGTAAGGCCTTTGACACCATCTCCCACAGCATTCTCCTAGGGAAGCTGGCGGCTCACAACTTAGACAGGTATACTCTGCGCTGGGTCAAAAACTGGCTGGACAGCCAGGCCCAGAGAGCTGTGGTGAATGGAGTTACATCCAGTTGGTGGCCGGTCACGAGCGGTGCTCCCCAGGGCTCAGTTTTGGGGCCGGTCTTGTTCAATATTTTTATCGATGACCTGGATGAGGGGATCGAGTGCACCCTCAGTCAGTTTGCAGACGACACCAAGTTGGGCGGGAGTGTTGATCTGCTCGAGGGTAGGAAGGCTCTGCAGAGGGACCTGGACAGGCTGGATCGATGGGCCCAGGCCAACTGTATGAGATTCAACAAGGCCAAGTGCCGGGTCCTGCACTTCGGCCACAACAACCCCATGCAGCGCTACAGGCTTGGGGAAGAGTGGCTGGAAAGCTGCCTGTCGGAAAAGGACCTGGGGGTGTTGGTCGACAGCCAGCTGAACATGAGCCGGCAGTGTGCCCAGGCGGCCAAGAAGGCCAATGGCATCCTGGCCTGTATCAGAAATAGTGTGGCCAGCAGGAGTAGGGAAGTGATCATGCCCCTGTACTAGGCCCTGGTGAGGCCGCACCTCGAATACTGTGTTCAGTTTTGGGCCCCTCACTACAAGAAGGACGTTGAGGTGCTGGAGCGTGTCCAGAGAAGGGCAAGGAGGCTGGTGAGGGGTCTGGAGAACAAGTCTTATGAGGAGCGGCTGAGGGAACTGGGGTTGTTTAGCCTGCAGAAAAGGAGGCTGAGGGGAGACCATATCGCTCTCTACAACTCCCTGAAAGGAGGTTGTAGGGAGGTGGGTGTCGGTCTCTTCTCCCAAGTAACAAGCGATAGGACAAGAGGAAATGGCCTCAAGTTGCGCCAGGGGAGGTTTAGATTGGACGTGAGGAAAAATGTCTTTACTGAAAGAGTGGTTAAACATTGGACCAGGCTGCCCAGGGAAGCGGTTGAGTCACCATCCCTGGAGGTATTTAAAAGACGTGTAGATGAGGCACTTAGGGACATGGTTTAGTGGGCATGGTGGTGTTGGGTCGACGGTTGGACTCGATGATCTTAGAGGTCTTTTCCAACCTCAATGATTCTATGATTCTATGAATACCCTCTGCGTGCATTGTGTATGTAGGTAGTATGTGCGTTTTACTAAGACTGCAAAATATTTGTTATAAATTTCTCATTAATGGCTATCATATTAGACAGTTAATATAACAGATATACTCCAGCTGCCATTACTAACTTGAGCAAAGCAATTAATGTAGTAACTGTACTTGACTCAGTATAACAGCTATGAAAATTCCCTCCCTCTGCTCTAACTAGTTAGTACTCTAAGAAATATTTTTAAAATATCCATGTTATGCCACAAATTTTAAAAAAATAAATAAATTACACAGTTCCCCCCCATTTGATAAGGGGTCCCTCTCTCCATCAGTCAGCTGGCAGGAGATACTGCTTGCCTGTCTTTTAGATCCCAGATCTTTGGTTTCAGGTAGAGATTGAGCCTAAATAGTAACCTAAAAATGAACCTTTCTCATATGAGCAATTACACTCTTGAAGAACAAACACAGGCTCACATGGAAGTACATGACGTAGTAGCTGTGGGAAAGTATGAAAAGGGCATGAAAAGATTAAGAGGAATATTAAGTTTGAAAGATGTGACCATTTTATAAATAACATAGATGAAGAGAAAAATCAGCAGGCAGGACCAGCAAGCCTCTGCATTCATCAGCCTGTAGCATCATGTAAAGCAGACAAAGACACAGCAAAATATGAAGAAGGTAGGATCCTTTTGCTGAAGGCTGACAAACTGATTCTGTGGATCACAAAACTAGTAATGTAGTTTGCTTGCTATAGGGAGTTACCCAAGACAGTGCACTTACATACTGGATGAGAGCTGATAAGTCATGGACCATCTATAACATATGCTACTAGATTGAATTATTACCTCTCTGTGGATTGTCTCTTTAAGAAACAATAAATGTTAAAAACAGATAAAAATGGAAATATTCCTAATTCCAAGATTGGTACCTGAAAAAAGAAAACTCAGCAGAAGATAGGTATTCAAAAGTTACAGCTAGTTTGAAGTTATGATATAAGAAATTAGAATAAAGCTTTTGATATATTACATTTCAAAATAATATTAATAAAATGTTGTTTGCGAAACAGGCAAAGGCTACAGATCCTCCTGGAAGCTGTGCTAAGGCACGTGGAGGACAGGGAGGTGATTCAAGACAGCCAGCATGGCTTCACCAAGGGCAAGTCCTGCCTGACTAAACTAGTGGCCTTCTATGATGGAGTGACAACATCAGTGGACATGGGAAGGGCTACAGATGTCATCTGTCTGGATCTCTGTAAGGCCTTTGACGTGGTCCCCCACAACAGCCTTCTCTCTAAACTGGAGAGGTATGGGTTTGATGGGTGGACTGTCCGGTGGGTGAGGAATTGGTTAGGTGGTCGCATCCAGAGGGTAGTGGTCAACAGCTCAACATCCAGATGGAGATTGGTGATGAGTGGTGTCCTGCAGGGGTCCATATTGGGACCGGTACTGTTTAATATCTTCATCAATGACATAGACAGTGGGATCGAGTGCACCCTCAGCAAGTTTGCAGATGACACCAAACTGAGTGGTGCCGTTGACACGCCAGAGGGATGGGACCTGGACAAGCTCGAGAAGTGGGCCTGTGTGAACTTCATGAGGTTCAACAAGGCCAAATGCAGGGTCCTGCACCTGGGTCGGGGCAGGCCCCAGTATCAATACAGGCTGGGGGATGAAGGGATTGAGAGCAGCCCTGCCGAGAAGGACTTGGGGGTACGGGTGGATGAAGAGCTGGACATGAGCCAGCAATGTGTGCTTGCAGCCCAGAAGGCCAACCGTATCCTGGGCTGCATCAAAAGAAGCATGGCCAGCAGGTCGAGGGAGGTGATTCTGCCCCTCTACTCTGCTCTGGTGAGACCCCACCTGGAGGATTGTGTCCAGCTCTGGAGCCCTCAGCACAAGAAAGACACGGACCTGTTGGAGCGGGTCCAGAAGAGGGCCACAAAAATGATCAGTGGGATGGAACCCCTCTCCTATGAAGAAAGGCTGAGAGAGTTGGGGTTTTTCAGCCTGGAGAGGAGAAGGCTTCAGGGAGACCTTACTGCAGCCTTTCAATACTTAAAGGGGGCTTATAAGAAAGATGGGGACAAACTTTTTAGGAGGGCCTGTTGCGACAGGACAAGGGGTAATGGTTTTAAACTAAAAGAGGGTAGATTTAGGTAGATTTTAGGTAGCTTTTAGAAACATTCAAGGTCAGGTTGGATGGGGCTCTGAGTGACCTGATCTAGTTGAAGATGTCCCAGCTCATTGCAGGGGGGTTGGACTATATGAGCTTTAAAGGTCCCTTCTTTTATGATTCTGTTACTTGGACTAATAGCCTAAAAGTGCTAAAGCAAAAGAATAGATTTACAAAATGATCTAAAGACTTAAGTGTTTTTTCCAATGGATTTGATAATCTAGAATTAAGTGTCTTAATTATCCTCCTCAATGGATGTAGAAGATTAGGAACCTGTATAACAGGATTCACAGAAATCAGCGTGCTCTGAATATACTTATCACATTGGGCCTCAAATGAAAGACAGCAGAGGAGCATCTGGTATATAAATCCTACTGGAATATGTGTGATGGAGTACTAAGAACCTTAGCATTGTTAAGACTTAGGTTCTGCTCATGCCTAAAAGTCAGAAGTTATGCTTTGCGGGACTGAGCTGGTGAAACTCAATATGATGGGATTAGGCACGAACTGAGTAGCTGTCTGCCAAACAGCGGGTTGGAATCTGCCTCCAGAAGCATCAGTGTATTTTAGCTCAGGATAGAATTGACAGTAGATACAAAGGGGGAAAGATTCTAAATAAATCATTTTGAAGTGAAGAGGAAAGAGAATTTAAACCTAGCAATGTATATATTTGCAGAGGGACCTGGACAGGCTGGATCGATGGGCCCAGGCCAACTGTATGAGGTTCAACAAGGCCAAGTGCTGGGTCCTGCACTTTGACCACAACAACTCCAAGCAACACTACAGGCTTGGGGAAGAGTGGCTGGAAAGCTGCCTGTCGGAAAAGGACCTGGGGGCGTTGGTCGACAGCCAGCTGAACATGAGCCAGCAGTGTGCCCAGGCGGCCAAGAAGGCCAATGGCATCCTGGCCTGTATCAGAAATAGTGTGGCCAGCAGGAGTAGGGAAGTGATCGTGCCCCTGTACTCGGCCCTGGTGAGGCCGCACCTCGAATACTGTGTTCAGTTTTGGGCCCCTCACTACAAGAAGGACGTTGAGGTGCTGGAGCGTGTCCAGAGAAGGGCAAGGAGGCTGGTGAGGGGTCTGGAGAACAAGTCTTATGAGGAGCGGCTGAGGGAACTGGGGTTGTTTAGCCTGGAGAAAAGGAGGCTGAGGGGAGACCTCATCGCTCTCTACAACTCCTTGAAAGGAGGTTGTAGGGAGGTAGGTGTCGGTCTCTTCTCCCAAGTAACAAGCGATAGGACGAGAGGAAATGGCCTCAAGTTGCGCCAGGGGAGGTTTAGATTGGACGTGAGGAAAAATGTCTTTACTGAAAGAGTGGTTAAACATTGGAACAGGCTGCCCAGGGAAGCGGTTGAGTCACCATCCCTGGAGGTATTTGAAAGACGTGTAGATGAGTTGCTTAGGGACATGGTTTAGTGGGCATGGTGGTGTTGGGTTGATGGTTGGACTTGATGATCTTAGAGGTCTTTTCCAACCTCAATGATTCTATGATTCTATTTAGGCTTTTTAATAAGTGTCTCCAACTTCTTTCATTTATTACAAATTCAGTACTTAATGGTGGTTTTTTTCTTTTCCAGAAATAAAAAATCCTGAAGGCAGTGTCTTGTCCTATTCAGTCCACCCTGCATTTTGTAAACAGCAGGTTATACACTGACCTTTGTTCGTCCACACCAATATTCCTAATCGTCAGTGTCTCCAAATGGAGAAGCTGCTACACTAAGCTACTTGGCACTGTTGGGTGCATGCCAACTTGTCAGCATCAGTGCTCCTTTGCATTAGACTGAAGCATCAAGTAAGAAACTATTTACAGTTTGCTCTTTTTCTATCCCCTAAAGGGTGTTTCCTTGAAGAGGTGAAAAAAATTATTTTTCTCTGTCCAGTAGTTTTCATCTTATACTTGCGCTGCTTAAGTACCGTTCTGTACCCAAGTTGCCATTGGAACAAGAATCACTGATAATGGATGAGCTTTAGCTTTTTCTGTTAATGTTCGGATTTGAAGTTTATTCTCTTTTCACAACATACTCCAGCAATAGGTCTTAAAGCAAGACAGTACAAAATTAAATTTAAGTAAAATTTGAGAAACTTATTTGAATTCAGCTAGGTGAAGAAGGCCTGGAATTGCTCATTAACCTATGATATGCTCTAGTAAAAATTATCTTGAATAAATACACTAGATTTTTATTATAGGAATGACTTTTCAAAGCTGAGTTGGGTTAGGCTAGACGTGTATGTAGAGCTATATGGAGATGAAAAACAGGTATCTATCTGCTGCATTTCTTTCCTAGCAGGGACTCTTTTCTGCTCTTGAACATGACAAGAGAGTTGTAAATATCTTCACCAAACAAGGAGGCTCTAGCCTACGTTTCTGTAGTATGAAATCATTTCAGTGGATTTAATTTTCAGTCAATTTCAGAATTGACTCAATTCTTTTCACAAAATTTATTGTCATTCTTGTTGATTCAAATGTAAGGTCACATGAAGATTGTCTATGTAAATTTCATAAACATGGTTCAAATATATTTATTGGTTCAGTTTTCCCTTTTAAAGCTAAACTTTAAAGCAGCAGGCAGCAAAAGCTATCAAATATATATATTTTTTAATACAGCTGAACCAGAAAATTTTCTCTCACAAGTGCTTTGCTTTGCTTTTTAGTTAACTTTCTCTTCCAAGCTTTGTTCTGAAGTTATTCCTGCATGCAACTGTCCCAAGCAGAAAGGATGGAAACTCCATCTAGCTTCTCTTCCTCATTTTTTTAAACTCAAATTATGAAAAAATATTCAGCAAAAAGATCTAAGCAAAAACTAGTTCCCATTCCCTACCAATAGAAGTCTTTGTCTAGGGCAGCTTTGATAAGTGCTCATACATTTTTTTTAATGTAACTAGGATAAAAAGATAAGTAGAGAAGCATTCATGGTTTTGAGGTAGTGGAATGTACTAGGATTTGAATTACTTAAATTATATGAAGTCACAAGAGCGGAAAATAACTTTAAAATATTTTAATCCTAGAGTATTGAATCAAAAATCACACTCCTGAAATTTCTCCATGCAGCCTTTTCTCTGGCATCAGACATCTGGCATCGCTTACATTGATTTTTCTGTAGACAAAAAAATAGATTACAAGGAAAAATAATAATCATAGCAAGGTAGTTTATATTTAACCTTCATCTAGCACATAGATCAGAACAAGATGAGAAAAATAAGACCATGTGTATATTGAACATTTTGTATTTGTTGTACCATTACCTTTTTCTCATTACCAAAGTTAATCAGTGTTCAATTAACATCATCCTCTAGGTCATTACTAAATATATGAATTACACGTGTTTTCATATTGACTCCTTGTATCAGTACATTCATTGCTGTGAGTTTGCCTGCTATGAAAAAAATGTACTCCCTTAGTCTATACTCCTAATGAGGCAGTATTTTCTTGCTGTTCCCATGAATTGTCTGTGCTGTATATTTAGGTGAGTTTTGTTCAGATATGCTGCATTGCCTTTATCCACTGAGACTGCGTGTCAGAAGAGATGTATAAACTTAGTTTGGTGTTCTCTGCTTGACAAACCTCTGCCAGATTTTTCTCCTTAGATACTTACTTCCTGTCAGTAGGAGATAAAATTCCTTAAAAATACCAGCAACAGACAAGTTTTTCAGTGTTCCCTTTTTACTCTGTTAACAGTTCTGCCAGGTTTGAGCTTTAGATACCTGTTGTTCAGATAATTCCATCATATCCGGTCCTCATCTATTTTAGACAAGCATGCTATACCAACACTTTCATTAGGAAGCCCAAACCCTTGCTATTCCTACCAAAAAACTGTTGCTGAACACTTTTAGTGTGTCAGAAACACAGTCCTGTAGTTTACAACCTAAATATACTTACGAGCATTTTATAACCATTTGGTCTTCTGTCAGCAATATCCATAGGATTGTTTCCTAATATGTCATTCACATGTTTACAAAGAGCTATTGTATCCTTTTTTCTCTTTCATGTTGCTAGGCCAAAAAAGTGATGCTTTTCCAGACACCTCTTCTAATATGGATCCTTCATTCCCTTCATCATTCTAGTAGGCTTCCCCTACACCTTTTCTAGTTTCTGTCTTAAATCCACTGTCTAGGCTGTTATTAATATATTAAATTAATCTTAATTGTATGCATTTCAGGCCTGATTCTAACATTGACCTAAGTGTACTATTTTGAAAAGAAAAGATCCTAATATATTAGCATCTTAGTGCAAGTAAGAGGGAAATGTCAGAATCAAATATGAAAAGAAAAAGAAATGATAGTTTATTAGAGAGAACTATTATTTTGAACTGAGTCTGGGATTCTTCTTACACAAAGAACTGTGGTAGGCAAGAATACTCTGCAGAGAAAACCTGTACTCACTCATAAAAACAGAATTTGGAAGGAAGGGAATTGGAAAAAAAAGAGGGAGAAAGGGTGTTATAAAAGTAGTTGCTTTCAATCTTAGTCCTTCTCTCTCAGTTTTCACATCAAAACTTTAATTTTTTCAACTTTTCAACTATCACTTAATTTTAATGCAAGTATTTGTTACCCTTAACTTTTTGGAAAGCTGGAACAGAGGATGTATGACTATACAAACAAACAAAAGGCTTTAAAATTGTGGCTTGGAGCCAGTCAGAGTGGCGAGATTGTAGTGATCAGTTTAGAGAGATGCACATTTTCATTTTAGCTAGGGAAATAATAACATTGCCATTATGTAAATCAACAACCTAGAACCACTCAGAACACAGACAACGGGTGGCTGAGAGGAGTCCCATCATTATGGGTCAGCAACTGCACAGACTCCCTGCAGTCTGATTGGGTGAGCTAATTCTAAGTCAATTCCTAAAAAACTTCATTAATATTCAACATAAACATGTTATTTAGTATTATTGAATTCACTCTTCATAATAAATCTGTCCTGGATTTTCAGCCTTGGATGTAAAGTTTAAAAAGAGTAATTCCTTGTAAGAGATCTCTTTCCAACTTAGTATGAATGCTAATACCTGTTTTGAGTTTTCAGAGGATGCATTGATGGTCTATCATCTTGAATAGCAAACTGAGCAGCTGGAATGCAATTTGACCTTGTTTCATCATGTGCAGAAGTCAAAGATCAACATACTACTACCTCAACACTTTTCAGCTGTGACTGCAAATATGTCTTTAAACTTAGCTGTAATTTGTTCTGCATCCCCAACACTCTGGCCAGCAACACCCTTTTTAAACTGATTTGGGGGCTTGACTGTTTGCAAAATATACGTGAGCTTTACTGCTCAAGTACTTGTTAAGTTATCAAAAAAAGAATACTCGCACTGATACTGAGAAAGAAACAAACAACTCAGCATTTTAAAGAGAAATGACAGTGGAATGGTTTTCAGAAACTTTGAGCTGTGAATGTCACTTCAGAAGAAAATATTGTGGACTGTTGTTTCCAAAAATTGAGATGCCATACAGTATTTAAAATGCAGATGTGTTCCAAGAAGGTCACATAAGCAGAATACACAAGAAAAAACAACACAGAAAACCAAGACCCCCTACAAAACCAATTGCAAACTAACATGTTACAGCCTTTATATACAACCCAGGGGATATTCTGGTATGACACACAAGGTCTTGCAACATGCTTCCACCCACAGCTGTGTTAGTTTTCCTCCATTATGTTACATATGAAATAAAAAACACCTGCACTGAATAAAATTATGGTTATTTGGGGGGGGCAGGTGTCGCTTTTTTTTTTTTTTTTTTTAAAGACAGGCAGATCCACTGCTTTTTGACTTGACTTTCTTTAAGGTGAAAAGAGAAAATGAAACACAAAAAATGTTAAAAATCTGGCAGTCCCCATGCTTAACAGACTGGCTGGCAGACCAGTTACAGAATGTGTTGCCTGGGTTCCCTTATCTGCTGAAGCACTCTCTAGTACGCAAACAATAAAAAATGAACTTAAGCCAGATTGTGATTTCCAAAGGAGGACTTTCCTTATGTAAGGGGAATGTCTGTTTTCACCATCTCTTTCCTCTCAATAGCAAAGTAAGAGGAAAAGTAGATATATGGGGGATGGCTGGAGGTGCAGGGGATCCCTTGCACACACAAGCTCCGCTGAAACTATGAAGCAGATCTGTTTGTATTCTTATTTCACCAGAGGCCTAGTGGCTGTGTTTTGGGTAGTCTCAGTGGGTTCCTATCATTCCAAACACACCTTCATCATACTGGAGAACTTCTTACTTATTCAGACTTCCTGGTTTATATGCTTAACAAAAGTTCCCAGTAGTTAAAGCAGATTTTCTAGTCTTGTTTGCTTGGATTTTACTTTTTCTTCCTATTTTTCACAACCTGTTTAGTCAGTCTACTCTTCAGAGAAATTGTATCTTTCCACACAAGTTATGTCTGAATGCACTCTCAGTGGGAAGCAGTGAAAGGTAGCAAGGCGGCGTAGCTGCACACTGCTAATCCCTTGCCTCTGCAATGGAAGGAAGGTTATTTCCTTGCCCTTACGTCAGACCTAACCACTAGTTCTCTGTTTCTCACTTCTTCTAGTTATGACCCGCGGGGGTTGTTTCAAAATTACTTTTAATGTGAAACAGTTTAGAGGACAGAGTCAAATGCCTCTGTAAATGTAAGACTTGAGTTCAAATTTCAAAGACAGAATATAAACACCTGGCAAAACGAAAGGAAGCTCCACAAATCTGCCAAATTAAAGAAATATATTGTCAAGCAGGTGGTAATTAAGACATTTTAAATACAGGACCCATTTATCTCACTAGGAACTGTAATTCTAACTCAGCCAGCCAGAGCAATGTGTCCCATAAGAGTTGTTTGGGAATTTTTTTTTGCCTACTCATTTGCATGGTCTTCTGGGAGGCAGAACAGATACCTACCTGTCAGTAAAATGTAAAATATAGAAGAACTGCATTCTTAAAATCTCACTGTTACTTTATAAATGTTCTTTTGATTTAATTCAAATTGATAATCTCAATTGTCTCTGAGATAGGAAAAAAAAAATCAGGTATCCATCATTTTTGAGTATTAGAAGTTATTTGTGAGTGATAATTGCTATTCACTTATATATCTTGAGATTATTACAACTTCTTTGGAAAAAAAAATCACAAAAGAGCTAGTAGTAGTATTCTCAACACAGCACATAGTTACATCTCTTTAAAATTTGATAGTCTATATGGGGCAAGGAGAAATACTAAAAATAAAAATGAAAAGATGAAATTAAAAGCAAAAAGCTGTTCAACGCTGTGTAATCAGATAATTTTGACCTGAGCAATCATCAGACTTTTAATGGTATACTTCAACCTACAAAGAAAGATCAGGGGCTCATTCCATTTATCACAACCATGAAGTGAAGAGAGTATTTTAGGTGGCAGAGGGTAACCCATGAAAAATAGACAGAGATTACATAAATGATAAATTGATGCAGTGCATTGGTTAAGCTTGATGCCTATCCCACTCAGTAGAAAGGCTTGCAGACAGTATATTGTCTGCTAAAATTAAAGAGTACAGATTCAGGATCTCTTTGCCATAAAAGATAATGCAAAGTTGTTTCAAAATCCTGAAGCAAACATAGCCGATGTATTTTCACATTAATTTGTGCCCCAGCTAATGTACCACCCCCTTCCATTTGTCTTGCAGAGAGCACTGCAAAAGTTTCTAGCAAGTAACTGAAGAGAATCCAAAAAGCCTCTGGGCAAACAGTGTGCAGGAATCCAGGCATAAGTTCAAGAGGCATACGCTGAATGGGCGGAGAAGCATTGCCTTCTTACCTTACTGATCAAGTATATTGTTGACTAATTATCACATCATAACGTGATGAATAAGCAGACTATGACTAAAATCGCATACTAGTACATTTACAAACTGTCCTTTAAATTATTTCCTCCATCCTGGGTAATCATCTAGCACTGCTAAGTGAACTGTGTCAGTTTGTTAGACTGCTGATCTCACTGGCACCATGTACCTCCTACTTCTGTACTCATCCCACCAAAGTTTATTTTCCTAATATTTTGGAACCCCATAAGAGGTCTCTAGGGTCACGTACTGCAACTTTTGCGACTGTCTTTAGTGTTTAATATAATGGCATGCTTTTAAAGATACATAGAATATTATGGCAAATTGCCATAATTGCCGAATATTATTTGCCATCTGAAATCACAGGGTATTCTCCTTTTGACTTCATAAGTCCTCAGGCACCAACAGTTCTTGCTATTACACTGAAGAATAAACACATATTTTGCCAAGTGCTTTACTCCCTATTTTGTAACGCTCATGCCCAGTGCAATTCTAATGCAGGATTTTCTAAGGGGAAAACTCAGTAAATTTCAGGGTTTAGGACTGAAGAGTAATTCAGATTTCAAAATGAGAAGCTCTTTCTTTTCTTTGAGAGGCAAGGAGGCAAGGGGAGATTAACTGGAAATAAACTAGTTTAATGAACCAAACTCTATAAAACTTGGCAAAGAATTGCCATTTTTAGCAAGGTTTTAAATACCTGTTAAACTGTAGTACTTTACTTTGAGGTGATAGTGGATTTAGGATAGCTCATTCCTACTGCTTTTTCTCTTAAGTATGATACTTGAATATTGCAGCCAAACCAAAATTTTATTACAATCAGACTTATGTCCAATGTCACTACACTACCTCTGGGGGATGTGATTAACATACATACAGGAGTCTGAATGCACTGTCAGTCCAGTCCAAAACTACTAAAGCCTCCCAGAACCAGAAGTGGGCAGATACCTCAGAAATAGTATTTTCACCTTCTTGTATTGCTAAGTCTAAGGAAAGAAGCTCTGCCAGGCCAAACTGGTACCATTCAGAGCTAAGTCTGGTGGTTTTCACCGGTGACACTAGATAAAGTAAAATAGCTGGGAGGGGAAGCAAAGTCCAGAATGGTAAGTTTTCACAGGCAGTAGAGATGGAAAGATACTCATTTCTCTCAAACTAAATCTGCATCCTCATCTATTACATTTTAGGCTTGAAAGTAGTGACAGGTGGGTAGAGGGTTCTCTACGTGTCCTGCAGGACTCCAAAGACTTATGCGTATTTCCATAGGTTCCTTAGATGCAGACACTTAAACCTTGAACACTGGGTCATTCATTTCCACTTTGGGAAGTGACAGAAGATACTGTGTATGCTACTATCCTTTAAGAAGGACGAAAATGAAGTTTTCTACTGGTAAAATACACTTAGGGGGGTTTTTTGAGGGGGGAGGGAAGGCCAGCGAGGGGGGGAGGTAACCAACCTTCTTAAATCTTAGTCCTTACAGTGAAACCTATCCTGAGAGGGTGAGTTTGTATTAAACTTGAGCCTCCCATGACAAATTTGTCTGAACATGAGCAAGGTAATTCATAAATAGTAAAAGACAAACCTGGGAACAATATATATGCTTCCCTGTTCATAGAGTTCCTGGACTCCAGTCAAAAAACCCCAATTTTAATGAAACAATTTTCTTGCATATGGCAATGTAAATTTGACCATAAGTAATTAAAATATTGAAATCCGTATTCTCTATTTTCTGATGCACACGTGCAAGATCAATATGTGGCAACTAATATTTGCCCAGCCAGGCAGAGATTCATAGTGGGAATTTTCATTTCTAAGCTTTCCTTTTTTCTCTCATATGGTTTTACTAAGCTACCTAGAAAAATGTTAATTACTATTTTTGCACAATATCCAGATATAACTTTTGAGGATCAAGAATTAAAGCACATAAATAAAATGTTCAGATTAAAATTTCTACACATAATCACTTCTCTCTACCACATTTATATGAATTAAAATTGTTCTATGCACATACAGGAGGAGAAAGCTCCACAGTAGGAAAAAGCAACTGCTTACAAAAAACCGTCACTTTAAAAACTGTAGAGCAGAGAAGTAATTTCACGTTAGATTCTGCCTAACCCATTAGGTTGAAAATACGGACAAAATTAAAATTCTTTCTTGGCAAAATCCTGGCTTTTAAATGCAAACTAGCTATCCATTACCGTCTAGTCAATTTTTAGTGCAATTAACTTGAATTCTAGAAAAACTGGTACTATCCATACCTACCAAGTTAAAAAGCCTTTGAGGTTTAGTGATATTCCTTCCTGACATTTCAGGTTTAGCAGGAGGTAAATTAGACACAGTTTCAACACTGCTGTGTTGCTTTAGGGCATAGCACAACAGGCCAGTTTTTAGCTACCTGCAAACTTAGAAGCTTTAGAAGATACCAGCTTGAGACCTATGGCAGGCTTAAATTGTCTTTTTTCCTGCACATTTAGAAAATATAGTGAAATCCTGTTCCACAGCATAAACTAATTGGACAAACTTTTGTCAGTGATGTGCTGCTTAGGCCAAAACAGAGACAACCTTTCTCTCTTTTACGTGATGACTTTTAGGCACAGTGAAAATTGTAACATCCAAATGTCCATGTCCACCAGGGTTTAGAAAGTTGCACAGTGGTATGGTTTGTCTTGGTCATTGCCAACCTGCTACTGCATTTATACTTGGACACACACAAAATGAAGAATAAGAATTAACTTACGAAACTATTTTGCTCTGGTAATTTCTTGTAAAGCACTGAAGATTAGCATTTCATCACAAAAGGGTGAAAAAATTACATAAAGAAGGAAGTCAATAACTTTTCTATGAAATGATGACCTTGTGTGGCATTAATAAGAAGTGATGAGACGGAGGTGAAAAATATATGTATATATTGCCTCTTTTATACAGTACAATCCTAAATTGTCTCTTGACCCTATAACAATTCTTTTTTCAGGTGATAGGGATACAAAGGATGTTTGTCTTGATACATCCCAGATATCCAGTTAGCATGTTATATGTTATGCTGTATGTTAGCAAATCCAGTTAGCATGCCCAGATAGGCAGAAAAACACTACCTTAATTTCTGTGGTTTTGTTTCTTCATTGTGTTCACGTTTGTGAACACTTCAGCTCTTTCAATCATGACCTCGACTTAACTGGTATTTCTGAAGTTTGGAGTAGGTAGAGGTACCACATACAAGACCTTTGTGGAAAAGCTGTTCTGTGCAATATCATTCCGTCAAGGCAATGGGAGTAGTCTCTGAAATTAAATCTGATCTGACTTCTTCATCTGTTAAAATTACATTTACTCATGTTTTATCACATCAGCATCCCAACAGGTATTACAGAAATAAGGATGGTAAGACTCCAGACAACATCATGGGGCAGAGGTGGTGCTAAGCTGTACTACAAAAAATTGGATTTTTTCATAAGCTCAGTTAGATAGCTTTTCTTTTGAATAAGCCTTTCTTTTAAAGTCTCCTACCCAAGTACTCACAGAGTCCAAGCTTGTTTAATTATAGAGAACCAAGTTTGGAGTGAGATAAAATGGTTCCTAAATATTTCTGCTTCTTTCCTTTTTTTTCTTCTCCCCCCCCCCCCCCCAGCCTATGTCATTAATATCAAGTACTCCTCCATTTCTTGTGGAACCATTTGTATGGCAGCAATTTTATTGAAAAAAACAGGCTAAGACACATGAATTCAAAGAAAGACTTCTTATGTGCCATAAGATAGGATAAGATATAGGCCATGAGATACACCAGTGACGTAAAACTTGGTTCAGTAGAACTACAGAGGGGAAGCATCATGGACCATCAAGTAAAGAGGGCATCCACTCCTATCACTGCTGTGAATGCTTAAAGAAAAAGCATACCATTCCTTGCTTATCCTTTATTATGAGAACGAAGCTTTGTGGTTCCCAGGTGAGAGCATTGAACAGGTAAAATGATGTATGTTACTGCCGGCACAGGAGCCTGGATTTGGGCATTGCTATTTCATAAACATGGAAGTTTGCTATGATTAAGATGACATGTTACAGACTAAGATAGCAAGGCCATGAAGACTACAAGGTAGGTTAAGCTCTCTCCGTCTTGAATTTCTTTCACAGAACAGCTATTAAAAGTTTTAAAGGCAAGGCTTTTGTACAACATGAAATACAGGTGCCCCTGGATGAAGACGTTTCATCCCAGGGCTGTTTTTTATTCAACCAGCACTCACAGGTATGCTTGCTGCATCCCTCAAGTTTCCTCAAGAGGCAAAGAAACTGGTCTATGTCTGTGTTGGTCTCCTTGGAGAAGATACAGAGGGCTTTCGACACAGGTAATAAAAGTTTGCCTTCTCTCAGGCACCTGCCTTGCTAAAAAGGTACCCACTTGCCCAGATGATTCTCACTCATCCACTTCTGTTCTCTACACACCTCCATTATTTCATACGCTTAAAAATACATATTGTTTAAAATACTACAATAAGCAAAACAATTACACTCTAAGAATGTATAATCTGAAGTCCTTTCTAAATAATGTATGTTTATTCTGGCTGAAGGGCTTATTATTTCTGTTTGGTTCAAAAACATAGAAGCAGTCTATACTTTCAAAAACTTTTTTTTTTAACGTTTTTAAAGAGGTGCATGATTTTAATTATATGGAAAAATTACAGCATTTCTGACTATGTTAAATTGCTAAATTGCTTTATTGTTTTGCAATTATAACTTTGAAAATAGAAATACATAAAAATTATTCTTTAAACAAAATAATGCTTTCAAAATAACCAAGGGAAAAAACCCTAGGCCTGTAACTTAATTGAATAATTTGCTTCTTCCAATTTTTATAACGTCAGCAACTGGAAGTCTCATCTGGATTTTTTTTTTTTTTTGTAACTCAGAAATACTGTTATGAACAATACTACCTGTTTTTCAATATGCGAGTGAGTTAGGGCATAGCTAAAGTAGTTCAAAAAAACATCTATCCAGTTCTACTCCTGAATTAAATTGCCCCAAATGTAAGAGAGATTTTTAAAGTCTTCACATTGTCTCAATAGAAATACTAGAGCATAAACCATATTTTTAAAATTATTTTGAACATCATTAAGAGTATAATCTTGATCTTCTGTATGTTCCAAAATTCTATTTTGAAAGTAGATTAATTCTCAGAGGACTGAGTTTCCTTTCCATCCTTTTTACTATTTACTTAATTATATTTGAAAGATGTTAATTTTTAAATCTTATAAAGCATGAATTAGGTTACTAAAACTTACCATACTGGCACAAGAGTATGAGGTTGCTTTTTCTGCATTGAATCCTTTTTTTTTTTTTTTAATGCCTTTTCCTCCTTTACTTTTATTTTCTTTGATTTTTTAAAATCTTTTGTGTTCTGTTTTCTCTTTCTTTCCCAAGCTCTAGAGTTTCAACAGTTTCACTATAAAGACAAAGATAATAAAGGAATAATTATGGTTATGATTTGGAATAAGAACCACAACTGAATTACCTACCTCATTGCTTTAAATCTGTAACTGTTAACTGTTTTGTGTTTAAATTAATTAGTAATATTTATTTCATCTGAATTATGTCAAGCAAAAATAAACAGTGGCTATAATTATTTACAAATGAAATCCACATGGTTTTATATCAGTAACAAGCCCATCAGTGTGTTCTTCTGAATACATATACACAATTGTTGGATTAATTTAAAAAACATAAGATGCAAAGACTTTGTTTTTCTTTGGAGTGGGTTTCCAGGGGATGAATGCATGTGCAAGCTTAAGGTAGCTACCTTAAGCTGACAAAAAATATGATCTATAGATTTTCCATGTTAAAAAATATAGCAGGGAAGATTATCTCCATGAGAACCCAACTGCAGTTATTCCCGGTGGTCTTCTATACAGTTTAAGGACTGATTCCCACCAATTAACAGAGATCTTGTTTTCTTACACAGATACTGCGAGTGTTCTTTTTTTTTTTTTTTTTACTTATGTCCCATGTCATGTTTTCTCTGCAAATTGACTGTTCTTCCCTGTATGACAAGTAGACAGGAAGAAAATATAACTCATGCAAGGTGATGTGATGAATCATACTGTCCTAAATGTTCCTTAACGGCATTCCAGCATCATAAAAAGATAATTTTCTCTCATTCATGTATGGTGGAGGGACAATTGTGTTTGGAACTGATGCTTAGCAATTTACTTTTTGAAGCATCTGAACATGTTTTCCAGTTCGACCTTGGCTGACTGAATACCCAAGACAAACCTTGGAGTCATGTTTGGAATATGACAGATGTCGCAATTTTGAATTGTTTCAATTTATCCTTTTTTTTTAGAATGAGGTTGAATTAGTTTATTTTAAATTAAGCTGTATGACAGTTTAGATTCAATATAATGTTTAAAAACAATTTTTATGAAGATTTAGCAGCTTTTGGAAATTGTTTCCTCTTGCACACAAAGTATGTACACTTTGTTATTTTCACATGTAAGGATCCTGTGTATAAAAATGGAATTATTTGTAGTTTTCATCAGTTTAGCTATTTGCTCCTCCTATGACCCAGACTTAAAAAACTTGCATTATCAAGCTTGGATGAAGACATTTGGAAACCTATCTTCTCTCAGGATCCTATCTTCTTCTAGGTCTAATTTTATCCGTAACGCTTACTTGGTTTTAATAGCGAGCTTTGCCTGTTTTGATAAGTACTTAATATTTTCCTTCCCCCCCCCTCAAGTTTTGATTCTTTGTCGCCTATTTTCTGAGAAATTGCTGAATACTCTTGAATCAAAGCTGAGAGTTTTCTGGGAACCGATTTCATCATGTCTTCTTCTGAATAGGCTTTTTGGAAGAGATTCTTTTTCTGGGACAGGCAGCCCAAGTTTACCTCTGTTGCAGAGCTGCCTTCACTGGAGTATTTGAGATATCCCAGGATGGTGCAGAGAGTCTGGGCATCCCTGATTTTTCCTGATCCCTCTGCATTCTTTTACTGAAATGGCACAGTAGACAAGTTACTCATCTGCAAAGACAACAAAATATTTGTTTTGTCTTTGTTTTGTTGACATTTTTAATCAATGTTGTCTCCCCTCTGGCACTAAACTTTTCCATCATATCCGCATCATGTTGTGGGGGGAGGGGGTGGGGAGAAATCACAAAGAGAAACCCTGACTGGAGTACAAAGGCAAGTTTATTCTGTAATTCTGCACTTGAAAACTCCACTTCAATTTGTCATCATCAACACATCAAGCATATGTTGTCAGCATAAGTATCAAGCATACTATGATATGCTTATATTTCTAATTCTTCAGTGCAAGTCCTTGTTACTTTCTCAGTGGGCTATGCAGGACCCTTTGCTGCCAGTAAATAACAGGTCAAATGCTCTTTATTTTCCTTCTCCAACACGATCACAGCAATGAGAAGATGCCTGTGGGTATAAATCTTCAAACTCAGTACTGTGCATGTTGCAAACCTGATAGTCCACACAGCCAGAAGCGATTACTCAAATAAGAGAATAAAGAAAACAGAGTTGTAATCACCATTCATTGGTTTAGAAATGTCATGCCAACCACATTTCAGACGTCGTATGATATTAATGCTAATCAGCATGTATTAGCAGCCAGACATGTTCACAACTGTTCTAACAGCTGAGTGCCTCCAAGCTAAATTGATTTCATCCCTTAGACACCCATTAACACCTCTCTTTCCCATTTAGATAATAGAACACAGTTGTTCAGGGGTGTTTATGAAATGACATTCATTTGATTGATACGTGACCTTGACTGAATGAGAATATATGCTTGCTGGAATTTAAAGGATCACCTTCCTTTCCAATAACCTTGTCAGAGTTACAGGCATCCAAATCCTTAGAGAATTCAGAGGTGCACAATCAGTAAATATTGATATAATTTTTTTTCCATGAGAAGTGTGTTTGGGAGGATCAACTTTTAAATAAAGTCTTACATATGCATACTAATATTCTAACTGTAGAAAGTACTGAAGAAATCTGAGAACGATGGTCTGGTTTTAAAAATAAATCAGTGTTTAATTATTTGGTTTTTGTAGCTTAATCTATTTTGAAAAACTCACTGGCTCTAGTGGACCATTCTTATTAAGATCAAATGAAATATTGAAGCTTCATATATTGTTAATTTTATAGGGTATATAACCTAGCTATGATTAATTGAGAATATTGGAAACCTCTGATACAATGCCAGAAAAAAAACACCTCAGTTTAATATAGGAAGGTTTTCTAGAGCTGGATTATAAGAGTTTTTCAATAATAGATTAAACAGACTAAATAATTAAAATGTCATTTGATTGAAATCAGACCATTCTCCTTGTATTTCAGCATTACATCCTGTAACAGGCAAGACTGCCTTTTCAGCTCCAAATATAGAGACAATCCTTCCTTTTCTGTATGTTACTTCAAGGAAAACATCAGACAGAATTTAAAAGCAAATGACAAATACTGACTTGAATATTTATTTAAGGGTTTAAATAAAAAGCTAGGGTTGGGATTTTCAGGAATGCTTGAATATACTTACAATCAGATTATTTGGGGGAAATTACCGAAACCCACCTTTCTTTGCTCCGGAGAAGATACTCAGGATGTGAAGAAGCAGCCACTGCTATCTCATCCACTCCCAATGCAATCCCCAAGTGGATGCACTTGAAGGCTGGAGCCCTGCTCATTCTCCTTGTGCAGCTGCTGCTGCTTCTGGTGGGGTAGAAGGACACCTGAGCAGCAGCATCTCTTGTCATAGCAGCCCCAGCTGCAGCATCTTCTGAAGTTTCTGTGGCAGGGCAGGCAGGCACTCAGGTGCCCTTGATATGAGGCTGGATACGAGCAGCCTGTGGGCCACATTTGGTTCACCAATCACTAGTTGGACTGTGTCAATTAGTTGCTTTGTTGTGATTAACCATTTTAGACCCCTTTTACAGCCCTTTCTGCTAAAGCTCTTTAACCTTTTTTTTTTAATATCATAAAAATAAATGCTAACTGAAATAGAAATTTTCCTGTTGCAAGAGCTCCCAAGTGCAGGTGTTTCATGTTTAGCTGGAAAGCCTCAGCAGAGGAGACAGTGGGAAATCCACCCCAGCATATTCCAAAAAACTGGCAGAAGCTGATGTTGGCTGGAGGCTGCAAAGAGGTCAAATACATTAACTGCCTGATTCTGAACAGGCACGTGAATGGATGTCTTCCCCTTTACAAGACAGCACGCCCAACAGAGAAACATTTGTTTCTCCTTTAAAATTTTTAAATGCAAAGACTCATTTAGAAATGTTTTTGCCCAAAATTTGCCAGTAACTGTTACAAGCTATTTCCATTGTATAGAACAGCTGCTTATACTCAATCTCATTTAAGTGAGACACAAATGGAAGCAAAGGCATTCCAGAATCGGTTCATAGTTCTTTGCATAGGTTAATTTCAGGGTTTTTTTAAGCATATTTTCTCTGTTCTGCTACTATAACTCTTTCTGTATTATTTCTTTTTCTCTCCACCGGGGTGCTCATCACTGGCTGCAGCACAGTGCCACAGGTTTTCCTGCTTCGGGGTTTGCATACACCTGGTGTGGGGAGAGATGCCACAGCAGCACACTGCAAAAGCAGGAGATGCCAGTGCTGTTGCTAGGGGCTGGGATTAAGAAGACAAATGCACCTTATGTTCATGGTATGAAATTTGACAGCCTGAGGTAAAGCTGAAGAATTATACAAAGACCAGGATTTAACCCTAAAAATAGTCAAGAGAATGAGCTTTTGACATAGGCACAGCTGACATAGCATAAGATAATGAACATGGGATAAATGTTCTTGTTCAGTTCTTCCAGCATTCAGGAAAATAGGGGTTAATACAAACAAGAAAAAAAACAGGCTACTTTTGATTAAAATACATGGAGTTTTTAAAAGGGCATCAGCACTCTTTTTCCTAATTAGAACAATTGGCAATACTCCAGGCTTTTGTCTAGCTGCTTGGGTCAAAAATGTAGAAATTATTTGAATGTGATGTAAAATAAACATCACAGTGGATTTTACACTGACTGTAATAGTATTTCTACATGTAATACATCATTATCGCTCGTATTAATTTTGAACTGGCATGGTATAAAAAAGAGATGGGGCATTGTCATTGAGTTTAAACCTGGCCTTCTGTTAGGTTTGCAGAATTTTCATTAAACCTTTAACAATTGATTCTTACATCATGACATTTATGCTTTCACCTTTATTGATACAGGAATGGACTTCTTTAAAGCACTAGCAGGAAAGAGAGATGGAAAACTAAATTATAACATGATATATAGGAATAGAATGAATGTAAAATAGCTTTTCACATGTATTACTGGTAGATATTATTCTCTCTGATCATAAAGCCTTCAGGCTGATTTTCAGTTTCCAGAAGCATACTCCCATTTATTTTTGGCGTTTGGAAAGTTAAAAAGGGTGAAAGTTAAATATCTAATTTGTGATTATCAGGTGTTTTAAGTCACTGAATGATAATTGAGTAACCATTGGATCACCATGATTGCCAACCCAGGATGTGAACATTCAGGATACCCTGCTTACTCCTGCTGTGAACAATTCAGATTGGTTTCCCAGTTAAAAGAATTGACATCTGTATCCAATCCAACAACAGATGGCACCATTTTTATATTTTTGCCAGCACGGATGTTGTATCATATCACAGCAGATCTATGAGCAAAGCTTTTAAATTGAAGGCATTGTGAGAGAAGACTGCTGGTGTCTTGAAAAATTAATAATTTTATTATCCCGAATGATGTTTGAGATGAGGAAGAAAAAAAGTCAATAGATCCTATAAACTCAATTTCACCATCAGAACCCCTGGTATGGTTGAAATTCCATAGGCTGCACATATGTTGCTGTAATGTCTCCTTCCTGAAAATAAAGATCTACACTCAGCAGTGATACGATTCTACTTTTAACTTTGCTGCTCCTCATTTCTTAACTCTATCCCAGACAAAACCAGTACCCTGACTCAGCCCTACTTCTGCATCACAGGATCCCCCTCCATCCCCATCCTTAGTATTGCCAGCACAACTGCTTGTGGGGACATCCTGTGGATAAAACCAGGGAACTAAACTGACCAAAAACTTGGCAAAACAGAAGTTTCAGAATTCAGATTAGTGTCTCTACATGCTGTCCTTTCTCAGGTAGTTGTGTTTACACAACAGATAGCTTCACTCAGGGAGGAGACAAAGGAATAAGCAGCATGAAAACACACAGCTTACAGTAAGACACACATTTTTAATCTACCACTGATTAATAAACCAAAATTTTAACTTGCACTTAGTTTTCTGTAGTCCTGACAACTTCCCGGAATCTTGGGGGAAAAAAAATGAAAAAACAGCCCTGAGTTCATTTGCACCTGAATTTATTCTTATCCCATGTTCACCTGCACCAAATTTTCAAAGAAAAAGTAATAAAGGGATGACTCATCTCAGTTTTGTGGGGTTTTGCTCTCTTATTTTTGTTTCCGGAGTAATTTATTTTTGCATTTTCTGTGTAAATATAAAAGTCACACTGAGAGGTCTTCTCAGTCAGACTGAAGGTCCACTAGCTCAATATGTTACCTGCAATAGTAGCCAAAACCAGGTAGCTAGTGAAGAGTATAAATATATAGTAGCATATTTAAAAGTTAACACTCACTGCAGAACTGTCTTAGCTTTATTTTGCCAAACTCATTAAACTCCATTGGATATTCCAAAGTGTTTCATTCTCAGTATCAGAGAGAAAAAGAAAAGAGAGATTTGCCAAGAAACCAATTGTTCTAGACCTGTACTGTAATACATTATTCCATGGAGGTAGTAAGAACCTCCCTTCCAACTGCCGGCTGATTCATCTGTGACTGGGATATAAAAGAAGCAGGAAGAGTGAGTTGGTACCTGGTAGAAACTTTGCGTGGCTTGGAGGGAGGCTTGTTTGCCTGTGCTGGCTGAGACTGAAGGGCTGGACCTGGCAAAGGCCAAAGACAAGAGGGTACGGTTGCTAATTTGACCAAACAGCACAACTAAAACTAAGACACACAGCTCAGGTGGCGGTGAAAAAGTGTGCTCCTCACTTGCCCAGAAAGGAGAATAAGCAATGCAGAGAGAGTGGTTAATCCTCACCTAGTAAAGAAAGAACTTGGGGAGCTGCTGCTAGGCAGGACATGGATAGGCTGATGTGGCAGTTTGGCAAAGAGGATGGCATGATTTATGTAAGATAAATTTACTGTACATTGTAACCTCAAACAGGTTTTTGTTTTGTGTGTCTTATAAGCTGTCTTAGAAAGGTATAAATACTAGACTTTAGAAAAACTCTTATGCAGTAATGAAAGGTAGAAGAAAAGGAGTAATTTTAAAGTACTGTAACTGCCCCATAGGGCAGAAGTGACTAAGAAGTCATACTCTAATTAAAATGCCCTGCTCTCCCTGTTCCTAGTAAAATAACAATAGTGTCAGTTCTTTTATTACCTTAGTGTCAGCACTGGAAATGTTTGTCAGCAGAAGCCATGTAAATACAAAAGACTGTGTATGTGTTCCCACGCCAACCATAACTGGAAGGATTGTGCTCTGGAGACAACGGGATCATCTCACTGGTAGAATAATGGCATTTGGAAATTAACATGGCCCAAACTAACTATTATTTACAAATACTGCACATCTCAAAGCCTTCCCAAGTCTATAGAGGATCAGATTACTAATCATATAGAAAGGATTGGCTAGAAGTGGAAACCACTATGCAGAGCAGTGATGATAGTAATGAACACAAGGACCATTGCATTCGTGACTGATTTTCTTTTTAGACAGTTTCCATGGTCTGCGAGGACTCACTGGATACACAAAGTGACAGATAATCACCAAAACTCTCTGGCATGATGGATTTCTAATTTTTTTCTTAAAGTTCTAGTGGGTTGCCAGTGTAACTGTTCTGGGGATAGGGATATGCTGTGCATGGGCAGACCATGTTAAAGAATTATGTATGAAATGTTCAACCTCTAATTTGTGGAGAAGAAAATGTTTTCTGGGAAGTCTTTAAATTTCTAGGCTTATCACTCCAATAGGAATTAATAGAAGCCCCAAAATGTATCCAGGCCCTTCCCTCCATTTCATTCTTCAAATGAAAACTGCACAGTAAATGTAAGCAAAGTAATCTCCAGTCAAGTAGATTTCAGGTATCCAGGGTCCTTCACCTTTAGCTCTCTCTTCTGAGACAAAACGAAGAGGCAGCCAGAAAATACCACTTAATCCCTTCCAGCTCAGCTTTCTCAGCCCTTTTTAGGAATTGCCTGATCCCTCTATCTTGGTTCCAATTACTGAATAAATTTAGCATAAAGAGGCAAATCCATGCTGCTCATTGTGCCTGTGTTCTCAGTTTTGTGGCCTGGTGTTAGATAGGTTCTATTCATAAGCTTCATACGAAAACAGTTCAGCATCTTCATCAGCTCTTCATCAGTTCAAAAGGAGCCTCTATAGGTACAGCTCTTTGGGTACCTGCTCTAACTTTTCTTTAATGTGTTGAAGGGAGTGAATGCCTTTGCTTAGACTAGGCAATTAAAGACTCTCCTGACAGATTGGCGTGTATGTCAAAAACTACAAATCTGATATTTTTCTGATAAACATATTTTCCTAGAATAAAAAAATATTGAAAAGTAATTCTTCCTGTTATTGCTAAATAAGTAATTAGTCAGGCTGATGTATTTAATCTCTATTTTAGACAGAAAAGCAGCTCAGTCACTCTAAACTTATTCATTCCTCAGTCGAAATGGTCAACCAGCATATCAGTTGTGTTTAATTTCATCATTAAAGAGTTTTGTTGACTGTGGGAAATGCACTATAAAGATGTTTATTTCACATATGATAAATTAAGTATCCCTCAGATAGAAAACAGATTAAGAACTCTGAAACACGTGATCAAACAGCTGTGGCCATCTATAATTTTACCAACATGCAGTTGCTTGTCACTAAATCTCTGGTGGAAGTCACTTATATGTGGCAAAGTGAACATACTTCACAGTCAGCTGTTCACAGGTCAGGACCATAATACAGCCCACCTTTGTCAGCCAAACTTTCCATTAAAGGTTTGGCTTATAAAACAACTGAAGCTCAAAAACTTACTTCTGTTTTCTGACTCTGCTACTGGACATAATCTTCAGCATAAGATCAGTTAGGCAGCTGGGGAAATAACATCTTAAAGCACTGCAATAAGGTTTGCCAGAGCTCATCTGTCAAAGATCTTGCAGAAAGTAAAACATCTATGTATGAAGATCTTTAACAGTTAATAACTGTGCATTTGAGAGAGAATGTTTTACCCTCCTTTAGCCTATGCTGAAGCGATCCTTGTGGAAGCTAGAGACTTCAAGTTTCCTAGGCCACTGGCAATTTGCTTTTAGATCTTTTCAGAGTAATCCA
This sequence comes from Aptenodytes patagonicus, assembly GCF_965638725.1. Taxonomy (NCBI): domain Eukaryota; kingdom Metazoa; phylum Chordata; class Aves; order Sphenisciformes; family Spheniscidae; genus Aptenodytes; species Aptenodytes patagonicus. The sequence continues at coordinate 64,074,244 of NC_134982.1, forward strand.
TGGAAACTTTCAAAAAATTAGAAATAACATTTCTCAGTTATGACCAGCTTGATCATCTCAGCAGTTTTTGATACCACTGACCAAAAAAGTGATACTGAGATCTTGCCAGTTCTTAAATTTAAACTGCTCCTGTCTTTTGTTGCTGTTCATAACTAGAAATACAGCTACACCTGGATTCAAATGCTTTTAGAAAGAGAGGGAACATGCATCTGCTTGGAAACACTTTTGTAAAGATGTAAGATTCTGGACAGACTTGCTGGCTGTTCTGTCCTTAAACCTGGGGATAGCTTCCCTGTTCCTTCGTTTGAATATGTATGTTAATTGGCCTAAACTTAAGCCTTTCCTGGTTTTTAGTAACTGACATGATAGGGCAGGTGATAACATAGCCTTCCAAGCAGGTACAAAGGACACAGCAATCCTTTTGTAGCCACCTTCTCTCACTAAGCAAATCTTGGCAAAGGGGGAATCCAAGTAATTTAACAGATGTGAAAAAATATGTATGTTTGCAAATGATACCTATTTTAAATGGCTTTTTAAAAATCCAACCATTTTCTTTTGCAATTGCTACATGTTGATGACAGACCTGTGTAGCTAACAAGAGAAGTATTTGGTAGAAGCTAATATTGGACTGTAGGTCTAAGACAAACTTAACAATTTCAGCTGGTTAATGATGGTCAAGACTTGACCTAGAGGTTACAATTGCTTAAATTGAATAGTTTTTTTAAAAATTACATTCACCATTTCTTTTCCTAATTCTATCAGCTAGCTGTTTGACAGTAAGGTAAAATTCTTGACAGAACCAGAGTGAAATCCCAGTGTCTCCAGCCTGCTTTCATACTGCTTTAATAATTAATAAGAAAGGCTTTTGTCCTTAGAATTTAATTGAATAAAAAGATGTTTCAAATTTTCAAGTATCATAGCTCTTATTAATTGTTAAACCAGTATAAAAGCAGCCTGGAGACTAATTTACAGGCTCTGGGCAAGCAAGATGTCTGTGTCGGTAACTTTTTAGAAAGATGGACAGCATAAATGATGGACTCCAAATGCCATTTATGTTTAAGATCCTTAATTTTAAATACATACAATAGCCAGTTCCTGCTAGACAGTGCTTCTTAGCTTTACTAACTTTCAGGTTAGCGTGCCATATAAGAAAGACTAATTCAAGTTAGTCTTAAAGTTGAATTGCAAAGCAATTCATATAATTGCAATTCAATAATACACTTTTAATTAATTCTTTTGATAAACTTATTATCATGGATCTAAGTGAATAAGAGGTGGACAAAACCCAGACATATATCCTACTCTTCCCTCGTTAGGAGTGTTCTCTCTGAAAGCCTACTGGAATCTCCCTGCTCTTTGAGAGCATTGAGTGTCTCTTCTGCCGGAGGGAGATCCAGACGTGTCTCCCTCATAAGCATATATATCTTCACCATCAAACTATACCACAAACTTAAGGCAATTTTAGCAGCTTTTGCTGCCCCTTTTTGCTGTGCTTAAAGCTTGCATCTCTTTAGGCTATGACTGTGTTTGGTGTATAAATAACTGGATCAAGCACCACCCCTGCAAGGTTTGGGTCATGGATCCAGAGAGAGCTCTGGCAGTTGGTAGGCAGTGAGCTGGTCAGCACTGAAAAAGCTGAGCTTTATCAGGAGAATACCCAGAAGTCAACATTAGGTACCCAGTGCATGCTGGTGTCAGCAACTGCGACCTTTATTGACCTTAAATTTCCCTTGTGATAGACTGCAGTTCACCTGGAATTTGGAAGGCTACAGTTTTGGGCTTAAGTGCCTTAGCATGGCAGCCACTAAGACTTACAAATCCATTTGTGAAGTCTCAAGTATATGTTGTGGGACTGAGTTCTGTTTTCATGCAAGCATAATCAGTTATAATAAGCAATCATTCAGTTCCAAACTCATATTTCTTCACAAATAAACATATCACATTATAAAATAATGTCTGATATAGAATGCTTTCCCCTCATCTTTGTGCTTTACCTATTAGAAAATAATCCATACACATTCAAGATAACTTGCTTCCAGGTTGTAAATGACTTGAAGCAGGTGATGTAAATTTTGGCATATAGTACCACATCCTTTTTCTTTCTGAACAATCAACATTTTCCAAACAGATTATGACAACTGGTTTTCATCTCTTATACGAATCGAACCAACATGTTTCATTAATAGATGGGCAATTATAGATTTAGGTACATACTCCACATCGATTCTTCTCAAAGTAGGAGTTCGTGCCTATTTCTATCATTAGATAACTAGTCACAGAACCAACAGAATATTTAGGATCCTACTACCTAGTTAAGGAAATTGATAGATAGTTGAGGCCTTAAACAGGCATTAGCAGCTTAAATATTCTTTTGGATCTGGGATATGCACAGCTTTGGCAATCTGGTTTTAGTGTGAGATCATTTTTTGAAAAGAAACTCAAGTTCTCTCACTGTGAAATTTTGAAAATTCCACTCACAGTAAATAAACACTGATAAATTCACATGCAATAACTTCCAGCCTCTTTTCTTTCCAACAACGCTTACCAGAATAGTGAGAAACTTGAGTATGAATGTCTTTGAGATTCAATAATGTGCTAAATAATATTGGTCTTTTCAATAGTCTATCTTGTTTGCTTCAATAACAGAGCCAAAGGAAGTGAGAGGCAGCCAGATGGCCAGAACGCAGCATCTTAAAGGAAAAAAAAAATCAATGTGAGAAAATTATATAATAGAACAAAGTATTCCATCTTCATTCAGAAGATCTTTTTTTTCCGAAGGATGGAAAACTGCCAGACTGGCCATCTTGCATTAGAAATGTCACCGTTTGCAGTAAATGTGAAATGTAGCCAGTTTCAACCAGTCAATATTAACCCATTGGTCACTCCAGACTCATCCTCTGTGAACTTAGAGAGGAATACATTGACCTGTAACCCTTGTTTTCCTGTACTGAACTGTCCTAGCATTGCCCCTCTGACTTCCTACAAGAGTGCTCCTTTCTTGAGCTTTATAACCATAACACAGCAATCCCCCTCACATCTAACTGAACACTTTCATATTATATAGTTTACACAGTCCCATCCACCTAGCATAAGCCCAGTTACCAGCCACAGGGAAATGTTCAAGAACTGAAAGATGGGGCTGCTGAATTACTTTTTTCTAAATTGCCTGCCTGTTATGTTCATTTTTAGAACTGCAAAGTGTTTTAAAACATACAGTACCATGCACTAGTCTCTGCTCCAAGAAATAGACAAGAAAAATGTGTCTTGTCAGCATAAGGAAAGACTATAGCAGTACTATATGTACATGATATACTATAATGGATTACAAAATAAATATAAGCTATAAAAAGTAATCAGAAAATACAATGTAATTTATTCCTTATCATACCACAGAATGGCTGAGGTTGGCAGGGACCTCTGGAGGTCACCTGACCCAACCCCCCCCCGCTCAAGCAGGGCCACCTAGAGCCAGCTGCCAAGGACCATGTCCAGATGGCTTTTGCATATCTCCAGGGATGGAGACTCCACCACCTCTCTGGGCAACCTGTGCCAGTGCTCGGTCACCCTCACAGTTTGTGCCCATTGCCACTGGCCCTGTCACTGGGCACCACTAGAAAGAGCCTGGCTCCCTCTTCTTTGCACCCTCCCTTCAGGTATTTTTATACATTGATGAGATCCCCCTGAGCCTTCTCTTCTCCAGGCTGAACATTCACAGCTCTCTCAGCCTTTCCTCATGTGAGAGCAGCTCCAGTCCCTTCATCATCTTGGTTGCCCTTTGCAGGACTCTCTCCAGTGTGTCCATGTCTCTCTCATACTGGGGAGCCCAGCACTGGACCCAGCACCCCAGGTGTGGCCTCACCAGTGCTGAGTAGAGAGGAAGGATCATCTCCTTTGACCTCCTGGCAACACTCCTCCTAATGCAGCCCATAACACAGGATACTATTGACCTTCTTTGTTGCAAGGACACATTGCTGGTGCATGTTCAATGCTTGGTGTCCACCAAGATCCCCAGCTCATTTTCTGCTAAGCTGCTTTCCATCCAAGCAGCCCCCAGCCTGTACTGGTGCCTGGAGTTGTTCCTCCCCAGGTGCAGGACTTTGCACTTCCCCTTGTTGAACTGCATGAGGCTCCTGTCAGCCCGTTTCTCCAGCCTGTCCAGGTCCCTCTGAATGGCAGCACAACTCTCTGGTGTATTGACCCCTCCTCCCAGTTTGATGTCATCCACAAACTTGCTGAGGATACACTCTGCCCTATCATCCTGCTCATTAATGAAGATGTTCTATAGGACTGGACCCAGTATTGACTCCTGGGGTACACTGCTAGTCAGGCCTCCAACTAGACTTTGTGCCACTTACCACCACACTCTGGGCCTGGCCATTCATCCAGTTTTCAATCTACCTCACTGTCTGCTCATCCAGCCCAAACATCAACAGCTTCTTTGTGAGGATCTTACAGGAGGCAGTGTCAAAAGACTTACTGAAGACAAGGTAGACAATGCCTACTGCTCTCCCATCATACACCAAGCCAGTCATTTCATTATAGAAGGTGATCAGGTTGGTCAAGAATGACTTGCCCTTAGTGAATCCGTGCTGACTACTCCTCGTGACTTTCTTGTCCTTCATGTGCCTGGAAATGGTTTCCAGTATTAGCTGCTCCATCACCTTTCCAGGGATCAAGCTGAGGCTGACCAGCCTGCAGTTCCCTGGGTCATCCTTCTTGTCCTCCCTGAAGACAGGAGTGACGTTTGCTTTCCTCGAGTCCTCAGGCACTTCTCCCAGTCACCACAGTGGATCAAAGATCATTGAGACTGGCCTTGCAGTGACATCAGCCAACTCCTTCAGCACTCGTGGGTGCATCCCACCAGGGACCATGGACTTACATAAGTCCAGTTTGCTTAAGTATTCCCTGACCTGGTCCTCTTCCACCAAGGACGAGGATCTTCCACATCTTCCTTGCTCCAGACTTTCCCCCTGATCTCTGGGACCTGGGATTCATGAAGGCCAGTCTTGCTAGTAAAGACTGAGGCAAAGAAGGCATTCAGTGCCTCAGCCTTTTCCATGTCCCATGTCACAGGTGCCTCATCTCCTTCAGCAGTGTGCCCTAGCCTTCCTTTTGTCACCTGTATACTTACAGAAGCCCTTTCTGTTGCCTTTGACATCCCTTGCCAGATTCAATTCCATTTGGACTTTGGCTTTCCTAACTTCATCTCTGGATGCTCGGACAGTGTTTCTGTATTCCTCCCACATTACCTGTCTCTGCTTCCACCCTCTGTATGCTTGCTTTCTGTGTTTGAGAAAACAGAGAAATCATAGGGGCTTCCATTTAAAGATTTTAAAGTTGTTTAAGAAGTGCCGTAATGAGTAACATTATTCCCATTTTAGAGGTGATTTGTCCACAGGTCATATGCCTAGAGTACCTCCCAATCTCCTTACTTCTTCTCTTATAGATGTCAGATCCCATGCTATTAAAGCTTCAGTGCTCTGTACTGTCAGCTCAAATCAGCACACCTGCTCTATCCAGAACTAGCAGAAGACGAGTGCAAAAACCTTGTAGGAAGTGTTCATAGTAAGATGCTGTGCTCTACAAATAAGCAGCTTAATCCTGCATCAGTTCCAAAACTGGACAGTCTGCTGTAATACTGTGATCTGATCCAGGTTTAAAAATAAATAAAATGCCACCCAGATCCATGCAGCTACACGATGATGTAAAAGCTGTAGAAAATCTAGTAAGATGTCCTCTAACTTGGAAGTCAGCTGATGGATGCACATCCTTAGTAAAACGGCTGACATCTTTTCCATATCTTCTGGTTGCTTTCCCCAGTCCCATCATCTTAGTATTAATATCCAGACTGAACTTTAATCAATTTGCTCTCAACCATGCCACAGTCTCTACCAAGCTGTTAATGAGATGCTTGATCACACTGTCTGTGCAGGATGAGCTGCAGATACAAGACAAGTGCATGCTGTCGTCCTGAAAATGTTTCTACCTGTATTTCCTCACAGACTCCCCTAATCGCAATTGCCTGATACTTATATTGAGCAGAACCTTGACACAGAATCCCATCAAGTATCCTTCAGGGTAGAATAACTACAAATCATTTAATGATTATTCACTTGCTTATTTAATAACAGAAATCTATGCAGAAATCCCAACACTGCATAAAGCAGATTTTTAAAGGATATTTTGGTGTCTCAAAATGTATTTAATTTAGTTTTGGCTTTTTTCTGCTTTGGCGGATTCTTGCATCCTACTTCGCTACAGTAATATGATTACTGAGTTTAACTGCTTATGTTGGAAGATAAAATACATCCACACAGCCAATGGTGATAAGATAGAATTGCTGCAGCCTGTGGGGTTACTAAGAAGAATCTGCCATAGATTGTTTCTTACTATGTGTGGGTTACTGTAATCAGCTCCCATCCCCCAGGAAAATAAAATCAAAAACATACCGCTGAAAAAGGAGTAAAAAAGAAACATTCCTGGGTGCCTCTTTTCACTGCATGCATTAATTCCCTGACATGTCTTCCTGTCCTGCTCCTCTTCTAAATGATTTATAGTGTTTTACCATTGTGCTGCTGTTGTTATGCCCACTGCCATGCAAAACCATTCACTTTTTGAAACTGGAATGAACTGGTACTGCAATGGTGACTGTGGGATTTCTCAGTGAATTTTATTTAAGAACTCAGTAATAATAACTATCAGTAATGAATATCTGCAAGACACAGTGACAACATAGATATATGTACATACCTATCCTAATTACTATCCAATTCTCTTATTCCACGTATTGCTAAAAGCCTTATTTACATTATTCCAGCAGACTAATTTTCTTCTGTACCTTCTGCTCTTTTTTTCTTCCCCCTAAACCGTTTGCTTCCTTTGAACAAACTTTTAATTTTCATGTTCTTCAAGTCCTATTTTTTCATATGTCTGCTGCTGTAGATACTATTATGACATAGTCAGAGTCAATATCAGATATGTTCTCCTTCTAAAATAAATGCAATATTCTCCTTCTAAAATAAATGCAATAAATTCTTTAAATCCACTTATATCATGACTGGCTTACCAAACAGGCTTTGAGCTGAATCATTGCATATTGTCCTGTGCAGGAAAGAAAGGCAATTTTGCTATAGCTAATCTTTCACACAGCACCATGTATGTTTTATGTGCTATACAATAACCGCTGCCACTCTGCTGTTCTTTGCTGGAACTATAATAGAGTTCAAAGGCCCTAACTGAGGTCAGGATTCTATTACAAAAGCACTGCCAAGGGGCAAGAAAACTTCAGCCTCTGACCCTGTGAAAATAGTGGAATTAAACACAGTAACAATGTTAAGCATGTCCATGTTAGACATGGGCAAGGAAAACTGTGGATTAAAGAATGGGAATACTGCTACCCTCTTTTGTCCATGGGGTAGAAAGTGACAGCAAACTTCTGTGATTCATCGAGGACACACAAGAAATTCGTGGCACAGTGAGATATGATTTTTTCAGTTAGTAATCTTATGGATCTTTCTTTTTTGCAGCTTATTTGTCACTAGAAGGAATAAGGTTTAAGCTAAAATAGCGTAGAAACAATATTATTCTGAATTATAATGCATTGAACAGGACTATAACAAATGGATTTGTGAGCATACAGGTGTCATTTAAAAAGCAACACTATGACAATACTGCACTGGAGTATTTTGAAAGCCATTCTTTCTGAGGTCTTTCTGTGAAGCCTGAGGCTTGATTAGAGACCCTAGAGGAGAAAGCAGATTGAATAAGATGATAAGAACTGTGATGAACAGGGAGAAAGGGGCACCTAGAGGAAGTGAGGACTCAAAATGGGAATAAAGCAACAAAACTGGATCAGTCATAGACTGGAGGGAAAGCACCAGGAAGAGTCAAATCTGCAAAACAGGCATGAGCTCACAGTGGCACAATCTCCTTTAGAAATTAGATTAGAACTAATAATTCCCAAATATTACAGTTCCTGGGCTATCAGCAAATCCTTCACAAATCCTCTGTACTGTCAGTCAATTTAAAGAGACTATTGCCCCAGCTCAGCTCTGAGCTGTCTAAAGACTCAGCATGAGCCAGGTGAGTATCTGTATGGTGACATACAGTTCACAGCTTTGCTTTGCCTTTTAAAAAAAAAAACAAAACAGGAGGTCACATGCAAAAACATAGCTTAAAGCATTACTGAAGTTTCCTACAAAAAATTAATAAATTCCTCTTGTGTCTTTGCATTATAATTTGGAAATTTATTTTACATGAGTTTTGTTCCTCATCTGGTGCTCTCTGGCTAGTCCTGCTCTGGGGACAAATCAGAATTATACAGAGTAGGATGCTGTATAATCCCTACATTACTTTTGCAGAAGTTGGAAGATGTGCAGTGGTGGATGCAGTAGAAACTAGATGAAAAGAAACGATGGTCTGAAATTGAGGGGAATGGAGTGGTGCCCTGAACAACTGTATCCCTCTCTCTCTCACAGATTTCTCACAGCCAAATCACTTAAACAGAACTTTTTGCAAGTGATCACAACCTCTGTGTTCCTCTTTCTTGCAACTCCAGGGCCTTGCTGTGGTTTGAAAACATTAAGTACCTACACCTGCAACATAGGCAACAGGCACTGAATGTATCCTGTACTGTGTAATACTAAACCATCTGAAAAATCAGTTCTTAAGCACCTCAAATTGACTGTCAAAAATAGTGGATATTTTCTAATTTATTCTGTCTCAGTTCTCTCTGTCAAATTAAAATAATAGTTCCTCTTCAGTGCACAGAAGTACTCTGAAGATAAATTCATTAAGATTCATAAACCACTCAGACACTGTAGTGATGAGCACCACAGAAAAGCCCAGGAGGAAATTAAAAATTCTGTCTTCAGAGCAGAACTTAAAAATGTGGCATGGGACCTTACGCTGAACAATAACGAAGACACAAAATGATGAATAGTTACTCATTCAGTGAGCATTAGCTATATATTGTGCACAGCAGGAGACAAGAGTCCTGCAGGGGGGGAGGGGAGCGGAGGGCGGACCGTATGTGGTCAGTTAATTAAAACCAGGCTCATAATGCGTGCCAGAAGATGGGGAAAGAAAGGTAGGTGGACAATGCAAATTCTGCCAATTCCAACAATTGAGTACTTGGTTATAAATATATGGCAATTTTTTTTCAATATACTTTTTACGTTTAATATGGAAAAAGCTTGGAAAAGCTCTACCTACCTTAATTCCTTCCACTGAGGCATGATAGTGGCCATAGTTCTGTCTAATGTTACAGCTGATCTCCTAATTCAATAGATTTGCTGCAGTCTTTTTCCTGCCTCTCTCAAGTCAGTTTGATACATTCTTTGACATGTGTAGGATCCTACCAGAGACAGCTGATTTTTTTGTAATAGTGATATATAAAATGAATGCTGTTAAAAGAATCTCAAGAAAAAGTTAATTGTACCAATCTAATACATGTTATATGAATGAAACCTAAAATTTGCTGGCTGAATTATTTGAAGAATGTTAATCCCACCTGAGATTAAGTTATGCCTAACTACAGTAGCGTCTTTTTCAATTTAAACACTCTGTTAAACAAATAAAAGACTGCTTACAGCATTTATTAAGTATAAAAGCTAAATTAAAAATTCACATTGACAGTTTAGTTTTGCCTTCAGAAAGTCACTTTTCTAATTCTGTTGACATTGCTCCAATTGCCTGATTTTTTTCATTGCTCTGATTCCTGTATCATCCATTAACAAGTCAATCAGCAAATTCTGCAAGTTTCATGGTGTCCCAGTAGCCTATATCCTCTTGCTTCACAGAAAGCTTTTAATAAAACATGGACTAATGATTCTTAGACATATGGGACGATATTTCTTCAGCAATAAAGTTCCTTTTCCTTATTATCAAAAAATTCTTTAGAAGGGGGAAGAGCTATTCTCAAGATCTCTGCAGAACAAACAGATACAGGGAAGTATTTTTAATGCTTTTTTCCTAAATTTTTAAAATTTATCCTCAGTTTTGCAGAATACTGTTTATTTTACAAAAATATAAACCCGGGACATCACTTTTCCCAGACAGTACTTAACAATCTTAATATTCTATAATTTCTCATACCTATGAAACAAAAAGCAAAGGCAAAGAAGTTTAAAATACTAGTTTATTAGATAAAAGTACCTCTATAGTAGTCTTGTAGTTTTGTACATAGCTTCCTTTCACAATGAAGGCAAACTGATAAGGTATAAAGTAGATCAAGCTTGATAGTGGTAAGGTATATTTTAATTTATATATTTGAGTCTTTTAGGCTTCCTTTCTATTTAGATATGGGTTTAAAGGTTAAAAGTTAGAAATATTTTAAATATGATTATAGGGAAAGGGAAATTTAATTGATCCGCCTTAAAAACTACTTGGAGTTCATGAATATGAATAGTTACTTAGTAAGTATAATGAACGCTTCTGTAGTTGTCATCTGGTGGTAGCCTGGTTTAATGCTCTTCCATTTTTATGTTTTTCCCACATTGACAGGACTCATGTGAACACCAAATATGACTGTAACCTAGGAAGAACAAAATTATAGATGTCAAAACTGTAACAGATTTTATAATTCATGGAAATACAGGTAGTGGAAAAGTTAAGTAAGTCTGTCTCGCTTCACTGGAGAAATGTTCCATTTTTGAAAGATATCAAGCAATATTCCTAATTTAGGACAATATAGTAACTTTACCTGAATCACTGGGCATCTTTCCAGAAGCAAGGCTAGAATGAGAGAGACATAAGATCAGCCGTAATCGTAAAGCTTGAGAGAAGAAAGAGTCTGTGTGGAACCAAATGATGAATTGTCTGAACTCATCATCCACACCAAATACAAACAAATGGGTCTAAGAAGATGCCATGTGACAGTATACAGCACGTCATTTAGTGTTCAAGGCACCAATTACCGTAACAGGGTCGGAAGTCCTCATAATTTATCTTCATTGCCCTGACAATGGGTTTTAGATTTCCAAAGAATTTTAGAAATCCTCTGCTCTAGATAAATTTAAATGCTTTAGAGAGGTAGACAGAAATTTCAGCCACTGGCAGATATTTGCTAAGAAGCTTCAAGAAGTTGCCATGCACAATGGATGAGCTTCAGCATGTCTGAGTACTTCAGAAATCTCTCTTGGTCAGTTAAGTGTAACAAAAGGCTTAATCCTTTTTAATATAATTCTGTAGCAACTATTCAGATCTAATTTTTCACCTTGGGCAAAGGGGAAGAGGAGGTTCAAGAGACCTCAGCAGAAACCCTAATCTCTAGTATAATGCGAATTGCTGTGGGTTTTAGGCCACAAGCTTCACTAGTAATACCTGCTGTACTTACTGTAACTGTTCTGTATATTCTGATATCTGGAAAACAATGAATAGGACATCTAAAAAGATATTCTGTCACTATCTCTTTTGCACCTAGATCTCACGCTGCTGCTGGTAGAAATTACCTGCTTTTTCAAAAAAGATGACCAAGCCCCTTTGCCAAACAAAAATGCCATTGTGATGAGGTGTAGGACAGATTTCAAGATAAAAGAATGGAATATTAGCAATTAAATTGCTCATCTAAATCACAATGATGCAGCATTCCCGACTTTCTTTCACATCCTCCTTAATGTATGTACAAATATCAAGGGATCACGTTTTGCTGAAACCATGTGTTCCTTTGAAATCAGAGAATTCACACATTTGAGTCTCGGAAACAGGCAACTCGCCATGTACGGATCCAGTTTTTAACTCCTGTTTTGTTACGTTTTTAATTGAAAGCCACTCTTACAAGTAGACTTTATATTTAAAAAATTCAAATGTACCCTGAGTTTATAAGCTTTGGTGAACTCTTCAGCATCCTAGCCCTGTTTAGCAACCAGTAAATAACTACCATGAAAGAAAGAAGTCTAAGTTGTTGAGTCTAAGCTTGTAGAGCCTGCATTACTTTGCCAAACTGACAAAGCAGCCTGGCTGGCCTTAACAGAGGAAACCAGCACTGAACAGGCACAGTACTGGGCATGTACTCTCACCCCAGGAAATCTGAACAGCACGTCAAATGAAACAGTGGGGGGGGAAGTTCAGAGTGCCAGTGCCCTTGTTTTTCCATGCCTGAAGATAAATAAAAACTACTCCATGTAACTTGGTCCTCTTGTCTACTAGTAAGTTTGAGCAATCATTCAATAAATGTTTAAAAATAAATAGCACACAAATGTAAGTTCATGTTCTTTCACTCCTTCCTCTCAGCTCCATCTCTAATGTAATCTGAAGGTGAATAGAAAAGCTGTGTCTTTTTAGGATCCTGTTACTAATGCCCTGCAATCCCTACTCCACATTGCAGTAAAATAAATTGTGCTATGTTTTAAATAAAGTTGTATAAAGTTTTTCACGAACCTTGTGTAAAAGAGCCCACTATTAAGGTGTGGCACACACCTGTGTTATTAAGGCTGAGTCTACATTTTGTACATAAAATGGAGATCTGGTCTTTTATAGTGCCTGTTACCTACAGCATATAATCCCCAGCCTCATAGCACTTGCTCTTTGAAACCAGAAAAAATTGGACTGAGACAGTACAAACAAATCAATATATTAGATTTATTTTAAGTAAATTAAAGTAAGACTCACAGTTTACCTGTATCAATCTTTCTTTGTCCTATTATTCCATAAAAATGGAACAACACAAACTTTAAAAAACTGACTTATCATTAAAGTGTTGTAAGATTTTATGCACGGGTGATATACAAAGAAATCCAGTTGTAAGTCTGCTAATGCATAATTTACTTTTTATGAACAACTAAGTCATAAATCAGGCAATCCTTACAGGAAGTCATTATGATAAAGAAAATGCAGCCAATTGCATCCTCCAGTGCTTCTGCAGAATATTTGCAAGTTGGTGGTATGTAATTTTGCACAACGATATTCCTTCAGTGAGTCAGCGGTCTAAAGGAGACCAGACATATCAAGCTTTTTTGAGTGATATTTTTCTTCATCTAATTGTCCTTGCTTTTTAAAGATTCTGTGACCAGGGACACTTTTGGCTACCTTGGGCATGCCTAAAAGGGGATCTCCATGGCATTACTGAGGGTCTTCATGAATTTGGATTTAAGGGCTGGATTCTCTCTTCATAAAGCAATAAACTTACTAAAAGCCACAGAAACAAATAAATAAAGGCCAGATTTTTTAGCATCTGCTGGACACTGATCTCAAATATATTATATAGCTTCAAAAAAATCCAGTAGCATACAGATTTTGGAATGGGCTTATGTCTTGCAAGTTCATTCAAACACTTTGTAAGTTGTAGTTTGATTGTGTGAAATTTAGAGCTATTATACTTACTTTTTGTTTTAAAATACACCATTTTAAGACAGATAGAAAATTGGTTGGTCAGCATTCCTGTATGGGAGGTTCTTGTACAGCAGGTTACAAGACTAAGCATTGTACACTGGTGAAGCAGTTCATACATAATATGTTTCAGAGAAAAATTTCTTCCTGATATTTCTAATGCTTACAAAAGCTGTCATAAGGTACAGCATCTCATTCATATGATGGTTCTGTGGAACAGCACACAGATTATATATTTATTCCAGTGGGATGCATTCCTTCACAGAGATCAACAATAGCAGCTATCTAAATCTGTCAGATAACAGGTGGTATCCAAAGAAAAATTTTGTAACTCCATTTCTGAAGTGTAACATGAGGTATACTGTCCTGAATCTATCAATCAGAGAAATCTAAATTTTGCAAACACACATCTAGAAAAACAGTACAAATTCTGGTGACAATGGATGAAAAGTACTTTTCTTTAAAAAAAAAGGCCAGGAGTGACAGGAAATCTAAAAATCCTCTAGCTACCATAGAATACTGGTAGTTACAGTAAGACAGTGAACCAACAATATCATTAGAGTGCGAGCAAAAAAAATCAGTGGGAATTTAGTACAAATATCAAGCTTGGAAGAAGTGAAGCAAAGGTAAAAAAAAATCCAATAAAGTAGAAAATTAAGCAGAAAAAAGGTTTCCATAGAATGATACTTTCTTGATATGTCAGCGGCTGGAAAAGTTATATCAGCAAAAAACAACAGCAGAGCTCTGGGTATGTTATGCCATCAGCCTGCATGGGCAAACAGCAAATAAATTACAGCAGAAGAATATTTTTCTATCATTGACACTTAGTAATTCTTTGCTCTTCCTTACTGTTCCAATTTCACTTCAAATATACTTCTTTTGTATCAGAATTTGTATCAGAATATGATATTCCTTGCTGGAATTGGCTGTGTGAGAAACAAGAAGGGTTCTTCTTATCTTCAGGGATAAGAGGAATAAAATGAATATGAAATGAAATGGTATCAGAGATTTTGGAAGTGACATTTTGCCTCTGATATATTTCTGGTTGTGTGCTGTAGTGCAAAATTCAAAGGGAGATACAGTTGAAAGGTACAATTTTTAAAATGGGGCACAACAATTTGGCCTGACAGCTTATTGTCATTAAAGGATCCCTGACACTTTTTCAACAGATCCAGTATTGAAAACCATACTAACCAGTTTCGAATCTGGAATGCTTGTTAAAAGCAGATACTCTTTACAATTTTGAATAAACATACGCAAATTCTTCACTTCTTTTCTTGAAGCATTACTGCTACATGTAGCTAAACTGTTTATTTTGTTTAAAAGGAGCCATATGCAAGAATGGACTAAATAATTCATAATGACAGACCTCATTCCCTCAGGTGTAACACAAGAAAAACTTCTGGAATGGGATCCTACTCTGTTAAGATGGTCTTGGCAAATCTGGTCGCATAAAGAAACCTTAAATTTCCCCTGACCAGATACTTCCAGTGCTATGACACCTTTCTTAACAGCCCCAGCGTGTGGCCATGGGAAAAGAGTATTTATGTACCTCAGCCACTGCCTGCTGGAGCAGTCCAGCAGGGACTATGACCCAGAAGCCTCATTAACAAGTGAGGGTTAGAGGGTAAACCCTGCTGACTTAGCTTCGTCCAAGCAAAACAGCTTATGACCAGCTCTGTAATCACTATTAGTATTATCTGCCCTCAGTAGAAAGCCTGTAACACATCAGAGATCCCGAGCATCATACAGTTTGTGCATTACTAATGTTTTATGTAATATTTAATATATGAGTATGCAGTAAACATTGGACAAGATGATTTCTGCTGTCTGAGTGATGCTGACATAATGATGTTCTTCAGCGGCTGCAGTGTCAGCAAACAATGACAGAGGGCAATATAGGTAAGTCTTAAGGGACTCAGTCTGGGATATATTTAAGGAATTAGTAGTTGGGAAGTGCTTTTATACTACTCTGCAGAGATCATTCTGACAAGGGGTAAGTTTTAGGTCACTTCAGCATGCACAAATTGGTGCCCCTTTTAGAAGAAACATATGAATGAGAAACCCTCTTCCTTTTCTCCTGCCCTACAGATGTGAATGCACCCTGAAACACCACTGAGGGCTACTGCAGCTGATGCCAAGTATACTCAAAGGCTTCATCCACACCAGTAAATTAAATGTGCCAGGGAAATGTTCCTGAAAATCGAGGCCAACTGGCACAAAATGACTGCAGCTATTCTAGTAAAGTCCCGCCTAGAGGCGGGTCTCCAAAAGAGGGTCTGCAAGCAAACTACCTGTCAGAGGGTGGAAGGCCCCCATAAATTCTGACTCCCAAATCACGCCCAAGGATAAAATTATCATGCCCAAGGATAATTTTGGGCAATGTTAGGCACAGGACAAAAATATGCCAGGGACTATACTAGGATAGGCATATCCAAAGAGTTTAGTACACTTAGGATTTAATAGCTGCGAAAGTAACCTTCGTGGCTTATCACAAATGACTTCACCCACAGGTCTGGATGGCATTGCTATTACTGTGAGTCAGGAATAGAAGACTGAGTGCGCAGTTTTTATAGCATTTGTTGTTTCTGGAGGATGATCAGTGCTACATAAATTTTGGAGATTTTATTAGTAGGCATTCCGATCTTAAAAGTATTCTAGAAAGCACTGCATGATTTATGCAGTCTTAATCGGAGATTTATGCCCGAATTCATAGCTATCACGTAGGAGCTTGGGAAGAAAGTTTAAACATTCAATACACAACTGGAATGTTGGGCATTTATCCTACTAAAATAAGAGGTGGATTCTAAGCTAAATTTCCTCTAAGCTAAATTTCATCTTCCCTTTTCTCAATAACAGTGCGAGTGATTTTATGTGAAAATTAAAAGAATGGCTACCAATTAAATGAAAAGAAGCAATTTAGTAGGTGAAGAGTTGGACTTTGATAGTCGCCTAAGTTGGTGACCATTTTACAGTTTCATGATCTTATTGCCCATTAAATCTATACTCACTCGCTATTGTTAAGTTACAGTTAGGAAAAACACTTATGAGTCTGGTTACTTTTAATCCAGTTCACCAGATAATAATTTTCAGTTGTAGCTGTCTACCAGTTTCTTCCAGGAACAGAATAAGAAAGATAAAACAAAAACCAGATGAACATACCACAAACCTTTGCAGGTCTTCTGAAGAAATGTTACAGGCTTTCACAATAGAGAATGAACTTTTCAGCTTGCTCACTGGTGAGACTCAACATCCATTACCTACGGAAGCCAATTTGTGCCAAGTAAGCGATGAGAATCAAGGTGACAGCAACAAAAGATTTATTCCTGGATTTGACGATAGCTACATCTCTAAGCTATCAAGTGAATTTAGATTTAGGGATGGATATGACTCAGTAGCTTGCACCAAAGTTATATCGGCTTCTCTGTAGTGCCATCCTGTGACAGCTGGCCATATGCAGATTTGAAACTGGACTATTAAATATTCATATGGCATTTCAAGATGAATGTGAGAAACATTTTTAGATACTGCTATTGTTTTAAAAAGCTGAAGAGTGGGAAAAAAACAGAAAAAACACAGCTATAACTGCTTATATTTAAAGTTACAAAATTATTTCTGTACTGCATGAAAAACAGAATTGCAGGGAAGAGAACTTAGTGAAATTTTGTTTAATTGCATATAAAGACCTATCTTAAAATAAATTCATTGAAGTTGCCACATTAAGTACTCGAAGACAAGGAACAAGTACTGGGGCTAGTACTGTTTAGTATCTTCACCAGTGACATCGACAGTGGGATCAAGTGCACCCTCAGCAAGTTTGCAGATGACACCAAGCTGAGTGGTGCCGTTGACACGCCAGAGGGACGGGATGCCATCCAGAGGGACCAGGACAAGCTCGAGAAGTGGGCCTGTGTGAACTTCATGAGGTTCAACAAGGCCAAGTGCAGGGTCCTGCACCTGGGTTGGGGCAAGCCCCGGTATCAATACAGGCTGGGGGATGAAGGGATTGAGAGCAGCCCTGCCAAGAAGGACTTGGGGGTACTGGTGGATGAAAAGCTGGACATGAGCCAGCAATGTGCGCTTGCAGCCCAGAAGGCCAACTGTATCCTGGGCTGCATCAAAAGAAGCATGGCCAGCAGGTCGAGGGAGGTGATTCTGCCCCTCTACTCTGCTCTGGTGAGACCCCACCTGGAGGACTGCGTCCAGCTCCGGAGCCCTCCGCATAAGAAAGACACAGACCTGTTGGAGCGGGTCCAGAGGAGAGCTACAAAAATGACCAGGGGGATAGAACACCTCTCTTCTGAAGAAAGGCTGAGAGAGTTGGGGTTGTTCAGTCTGTGGAAGAGAAGGCTTCAGGGAGACCTTATTGCAGTCTGTCAGTACTTCAAGGGGGCTTATAAAAAAGATGGCTGCAGACTTTTTAGCAGGGCCTGTTGCGATAGGACAAGGGGGAATGGCTTTAAACTAAAGGGGGGTAGATTTAGACTAGATATAAGGAAGAAATTTTTTACGCTGAGGGTGGTGAAACAGTGGCACAGGTTGCCCAGAGAGGTGGTGGATGCCCCATCCCTGGAAACATTCAAGGTCAGGTTGGATGGCACTCTGGGTGACCTGATCTAGTTGAAGATGTCCCTGCTCATTATAAGAGGGTTGGACTAGATGACCTTTAAAGGTTTCTTCCAACCCAAACCATTCTATGATTCTATGAAATATCAAGTTTGTGATTCTCAGAACTGCTACTAACATGCAAACACAACATAAGGTCTGCACAACAAAGGCAGGGACAGAATTCAACTCCAGTGACCAACATTTGTCTTAACCTTTAAATTTTTGAACTACTTTTTTCCTTTGCAGTTTGCAGCTTCATTCACTGACCATATTGCAAGTCTGGCAAGGCTTTGAACACCCTCTCCTGCAACATTCTTGTATCCAGGTTAGGATGTTATGGATGCAACAACTAACAAACTGGGGGAGCAGCTCTGCTGGAAAAGAGCTGGAGGTCCTGGTGTACAGCAAGCTGAGCATGAGTCAGCTGTGTGCCCTGGCAGCAAAGAAGGCCAACAGCACCCTGGTTATTGTGGTTCAACCCGGCAGGCAGCTAAACACCACACAGCCATTTGCTCACTCCCCCTCCAGTGGGATGGGGGAGAGAATCAGAAAAAAAAAGTAAAATTTGTGGGTTGAGATAAAGACAGCTTAATAGGACAGAAAAGGAAAGGAAAATAATAATTATGATGATAATAATAATAATAATAATAATAATAATAATAATAATGATAAAAGAATTTACAAAATAAGTGATGCACAATGCAATTGCTCACCACCTGCCGACCAATGCCCCGCCAGTTCCAGAGCAGCAGTCGCCACCCCCCGGCCAACTCCCCCCAGTTTATGTACTGAGCATGACGTCACATGGTATGGAACGTCCCTTTGGCCAGTTTGGGTCAGCTGTCCTGGCTGTGCCCCCTCCCAGCTCCTCACTGGCAGGGCATGAGAAGCTGAAAAGTCCTTGACTAGTGTAAGCCCTCCTCAGCAACAACTAAAACATCGGTGTGTTATCAACATTATTGTCATCCTAAATCCAAAACACAGCACTATACCAGCTACTAGGAAGAAAATTAACTGTATCCCAGCCGAAACCAGGACACTGGTCTATACTAACACAAGCACAGATTAAGGGAAGTGATTATCCCGCCTTATGCAGCACTTGTTAGAGCACATCTGGAGTACTACTGCGTGCATTTTTGGACACCGAACACAAGAAATGTTGACAAACTGGAGCAAGTCAAGCAGAAGGACACCAAGAGGGTCTCCATCTCCCTCAAATACCCCTTCTTGGTAATCTCCTGGTAGGGCACTAATCAACCTTAGTGGCTTTGATCAGCCTTATAGGGGACCCTCACCCATGTGATGGACGGCCACCCTCCCCCATGGGCACAGGGGCTCCATTTAAGCTCAGCCGTGGGCCTTTGGCCCCTACCTAGAAGTGCTGGTCTCCAGCCCATAGACCCTACCGATGCTGACCTGTGGGCTGATTTCCTGGCTTGATCTTGGACCTGCCCCATTCTCATAGATTTGTGAGATGCCCTGGACTTGGGGCTGCCCTTCCTTCACCCCCTGCCAGTACCTGCCCTGCTCCCTTCGTGGGGTGGTGAGATGGCTGGTAAGGTCCCTGCCCTGCCAGCCCTGGGGTTCCCCTTGACTCCCTGGGCCCAGGGAGATACTGGCCCTTAGGAAGCAGCTGGCCCTCACTGTGCTCTGGCACCGGGCTAGCCTTGATTACATTTTGAGGTGGTGTTGTGGTTTAACCTCGGTCAGCAACTGAGCACCACACAGCTGCTCACTCACTCCTCCCCCCCCTCAGTGGGATGGGGGAGAGAATTGGAAGAGTAGAAGTGAGAAAAAACTCGTGGGTTGAGATAACAGTTTAATAATTGAAATAAAATAATAATAGCAATAACAATAATAATGTAATAATAATAATAACAACAATAATACACAAAGCAAGTGATGCACGATGCAGTTGCTCACCACCCGCCGACCGATGCCCAGCCAGTCCCCGAGCAGCGGCCCCCCCCTGGCCAGCTTTCCCCAGTTTATGTACTGCGCATGACGTCACATGGTATGGAATGTCCCTTTGGCCAGTTTGGCTGTGCCCCCTCCCAGCTTCTTGTGCACCTCCAGCCTTCTCAGTCTGTCCAGCATGGGAAGCTGAAAAGTCCTTGGCTAGTGTAAGCACTACCTAGCAACAACTAAAACATCGGTGTGTTATCAACATTATTCTCATCCTAAATCCAAAACACTGTACCAGCTACTAGGAAGGAAATTAACTCTATCCCTGCCGAAACCAGGACAGGTGGCTAGTTCTCTGCACTCACTCACAACTCAAATGCTTAAATATAGGTGCCTGGGAACAAGGCATCTAACCTTGTCACATGGTGACAAATACTTGTGGGGTTCGCAGTTCTAATTATTATAGAGGGGGTTCAAGATAATAATGCTGCCGTGTCTTGCTTGAACTGAGACAGAATAATAATGTGAGACATTGATAGTTACAAATGTTTATTTCGGTAATCTATAGAAAAGGTGCCAACGGAAATCTTGGATTATATACTTTATTTGAAGATCCATTTAGTCTTCTGCAATAAGTAAACTCACCACAATGCAGCAAGGCCAGTCTTGCTACATTCACTCTTTTCAAGGTTAGGCATGTTGTTGCATTTATAAATTATATAAAAAGAGACTCAGATGAAACAAACAGAATGTGTCTTTAAATGTGTCAGCCTGATTATCTAAAAGGATCATAATAAATCAGATCAAAACAGTATTTCCTACAGTTGAAAAAGATTATTTTTTAGCTAAGTGCAAACACTGTTCCAGATATTTAATATAAACTAGCCAAGCAATTTCTGTAATTTGATACTTAACAGTCAGTGAGGAAAGCTGATAAGCTACAGACATTTTATTCTCTGCACTCACATCAACAATTTTAGTGCAGTTTCTACTAAAATGGTATCAACATAATCCTAGAATATCTATTAGAGCAAGGAAAAATCTTGTGTTTTACAAGAAGCACTATTTATAATTACATACAATATGAATAAAATAGAGATGAGGTTAACATTCATGAAACAAAGCAAACTATTTTGATAAACTTTTCCTTCAAAATATCTTTTGCTGACTTTCGTATTTAAATAATGAAATTGAATCAAGTCAGAAGCTCGTCTCATCCTGCTTTGGATTCTAGAGGGCACAATTGATTTACTGTAATTGATTAGACAAGGGCAAAAAAGTAAAAACCACTAATCAATTTGTTACAGCTTCACCTGCAGGTGTTCAAAGCTGGAAGATGGATATCTGCCTGTTTTTCATTTGGTTTATATTGCTGCAAGCTGTGGAATTCATAGTGTTGGCTGTTGGATGTGCTCCCACTCCATCGATGTCAACATACATTGGCTTCAATATGCAGGGTATCAGTACCTTACAGGAAAAGCTTCCCGCTATGTGGAATAACGATCGCTGTTGCATAAAACTCGTTTGCAAATCCTACTGCTGGTTTCACTGTGATTCACTGACCAAAGGTCTCATGAAAAAGTGTGCGTGTACTCTCTCACCCTTAAAAGATTGTGTAGGCCTGCCAGGTGCTATCTAAGCTGTATAAACGTGGTACAGTCTGCTAAATACTCATTGAATGTCCAGTGGCACAATATGTTAGATATGCCAGGAAGCACCAGCTTAATTTCCAGGGCTACGAGCTAAACAACTTGCTATAATTTTACCAGTAGCATGTAGTAGTAGAGGAGTTTGTGTTAAAATCTGCGAAGCTATTGATCCCCTTTCTCTCTCTCCCCCCCCCCCCCCCCCAATTCACTTTCTGAGAGAATCTACTTGTTTATGTACGCATGCTTATTCACAGACCTGACTAGCTGGTCTTCCCAGGCAAGGATGTGTGAGCTCTTATATAGTTGGAAGAGGTTTGGGATGGACTCTGAGAGACTGAAGCTGTGTGGCAGGTAGCTCTTTGTATCCAGTTATTATTGCTATGCTGTGTAATACTTAAAAGACAATTTTAGCTGTGAAATACACTCTGTTTCAAGAAGAGTAATGATGTGTAAAGTATCCCAGGGGACTGAGCTTCAGAAATCTAAAGCAGTTTCTGATAAGAAGAAATTGCATTTTAGAGACCTTCTAAAGAAAGTTCCTGTGTCTCTCCATAAAAGCTTCAAAGTAAATAATGACAAAATTGACATTTTTTGCCTTGGGAACTCCAGTGTTGTCTCTTCCTAAATTCTCCTGCTCTGTGGTTTGCAATGACATGGTGTCCGTCCAGGTACTCTTACTAATAGGTACCAAAAAATATTGCAGACCGGACAGTTCCGTTATGAAAAGACATGGGATTTTAATAAGATGTTTCTGACATCAGGGCAACAATAATACTTTGGCTCTTTCCTTGAGCTCTATCTAGGTAGCAAAATCAAAATTTTAAAATATGGGGCAACTCACACCCCACTCAGAAAAAACCTCCAAAGTATAGAAATGAGAAAGTGAGGAAAAGATTCATACAGATTTTAATACTGAAATTACCTTTGGCACCAGGCAAAGGTTAAAATAAAAGTCGAGTAATTTAATTCCACAAACCAGGTGTGTGCAACTTGTTTGTTAGGTCTAGGGAGAGATTTAGAGGAAGAGTTACATCTATTGGTACATTAACTCTGAGAAACACCTCTCTTCATCATTCACCTATAAAGGTGAATCATCATTCACCTATAAAGACGTCAAGTCACTTAACTAGCCATGGTGCTGTGGATACCCATTTATACAAACTCTTCATCCTAAAAGCTTTTCCTTAAAGAAAGAACACCTAAGAAATGTTTAATCTTACAAACTCTGCCTTCTGTTTCCTGTCTGCCTTCCTGGGGATTTTCAAGTTAATAAAGATGTTGACCTTTATCATCTGCTGCAGATTACATTTTAGAAAGACTACTGTCCTCCATTGTAGTAGGTATAATCATAATCATTCAGATGGATTAAATCATCAACATGCTGATGTCTCAAGACAAAGGCT
The DNA here is from genome assembly GCF_965638725.1 of Aptenodytes patagonicus. NCBI lineage: Eukaryota > Metazoa > Chordata > Aves > Sphenisciformes > Spheniscidae > Aptenodytes > Aptenodytes patagonicus. The sequence goes on from NC_134982.1 coordinate 64,097,135, forward strand.
CAACTTCTAGATCATGGATAAACAAGCCATGTCTTAAACATTTTTTCATTTGTTGGCAGGATTTTATTTAGGCTTATCAGTTTTGTTCACAACGTAATCCTACCAACAGTTGTGTCAGCACAACCTAGCGTAGTAGCATATTGCAGCAGGGGAGAAGGAATGTGCCTTGTAGGAGAGAGGCAGGAATACCTTAAGCTGGAATTTGTCCTCGAGGTGGGGTTTTTTTAGTACACTGACAACTGTTTCATACAAATGTATGCACAGTGAAGGCCATGATTTATTTAAGCATATAAAGTAGCTTAGCATGTGCATTACACTACTGTCTCCTCCTCAGAGTAGATAAGACAGTGACCAAATACACTGAAAAAGGGGCGGATTTCCTATCCCAGGCTTGGAGAGCTAGTATGATGCCACCGAAGAGGTAATCTCAGACTGCCGCTTCAGGAATTGTACTCTTTAGTGGCAACAGGAGACTGAGGTGTCACCACACTTGTCCCCCTTCCCTGACTGCTCATACCTAGCCTCGTGTGGCTGAGTTGTGCTGGCCCAACTAGTTGTCTGGCTGTGGTGTTAACCAGATAGGGAACACATCTGGTTTAAAAAAGCATAACAAGACTTATATGAAGAAATTATGTGTATTTAAAAATAATAGCAAGACTATTTTTTAAGTTGGGTCATCTCCCTTATCTACTTTGTAGAACACTTGCATAAACACTTCTGGGGGCAGAAGTGAGGGAACGGCATGCTGAAGACCAAGGAGGGGAATACGTGGTAGTGGAAGGGTGGCAGAGGGAGCAATACTGACTTAAGGTGTTGTATCCAAAGATTTCACATCATGAATCTACAGTCCGAGAGGAAATATCAACAGAAAGCTCAGTGAGTTTTTACTTAGGCAGACCAATGTACAGCTGTCACGCTTTCTTGCAGTTGGAAAATTAATTTGCCTTAACACTGCTGAACTCTTTTAAGGTGGCTTCTGTACCGTGTGAATCATAAACATTCACACCTTTCTCCAATCCAGGCAAGTAAACAGCAAGATATAAATCCTGTGATTTTCAAGGACAGACATTTAGCTGAGACATTATTATTCCTCAAGCTTAAGAGTAATAACTAGCTCTTCAGTCAGCAACTGAAGGGGAATTTGAAACAAATTTTCACAGCAGATTGCACTTTTTTTTTTTTTTTACTACTCAGGCGCATAATACTATGGATTAGCAATGCTTGCTCCATAGAACTAGAGGTAGGAAAATGAAAATAGTGTGTCAGTCTGTAATGCCATCTGATGTACAGGATAAAACCAGGGCTTGTCATATTAGGCATGGGGGGCCAGTGTTTGTAATGGCTTTGCATAAACTCTGTAATTATTTTTTAAATTGGTCTAAGTGCTCAGGAACTTATCTATGGGACTTCTGTCCCCTCCCTTATCACTAGTTCATGCAGTGAATCTTTTAGATCTCACATTTAGATTACAGTATGTCTGTTCCAGCACTTGAGCAGCTTATCTGTGACCACCTATTAGGTTGCAGCCTATGACTCTGATTAATGATAACAGCAATAAATTTATCAGGAATTTAAATAGTCTTAGGAAATCTGAGATTTGAATGGTTGTCCTTAGCTTTGGATTATGAGTGGCTCCTCCATTACATGCTTGTTTTTTGTATTCGGGCATTAGCAAGGATCTGTAGCTCCTTTTAAGAATGAAACCACGACTTGAATTCCCTCACATCATTGGCAATCTTTCCTTACGTCTGCTGAGTTTTAATTCATTATTTTAAAACTAAACTGAACTTGCTGGCTTCTTTTACTTCTCTAAGAAGTTCTGTGGCAGATTCCAGCTTGCACACAGCTGAAAAACAAATTGTGTATGTGCACATGTACATGTGCCTGCCTATTTTTATATCTATATACATGTATATGGGTGTATATATATTTACATATATGGAAAGACTGACAACTATGCTTCCTTTTGTTAATCCCACCATCTTCTACTTAGCCACCATGCCCTAGAGAAGCAATTATTCAAAGTAATGTGTACAGGGATAGAAAAGCAATGGCAGGTACTAGGATTTAGGAATGCGTATCTGCACCATAGCTTATGATTGGGAAAACCCTGTCAGGTTATTCTACGGAAATCTCCAGGCACCTTAAACACAAAATGTGTCATTTTAAATAGCACAGCGTAGATTTTAAAAGGGTCTGAAGGCAGCACTAGTCAGATCGTGGTGTTGTCATAGCAACAGACACTGAAATTCAAAATATGAAGTACAAAATGGGGGTGAAAGAAAAAGAAGCGTAGAGAAGAGAAAAATAGCAAGTAATAACAAAAATCTGTAAAAAGAATATGAAAATCAGACTTCTATAACCAATGATAGAATAACTAAAATATCCTATTCTGCATACTATTATTTGCATTTTTTTACCTTTTCCATAAAACAATTTGAAAATGCTTTATAAATATTAACAATCTATGCCTTCTAGCATCCCTCAAGGAAAGTATTGATGTTGCCATTTATAGATAGAAATACTGAGGCAGGGAGAGCTTTGCATAAGTAGAATGTCTATGGCAGAGGTGAAAAGAGAGTTCTATGATGTTATTATGGAGATATGTAATAGAAGAACCACAGTAATTTTCATAATAGTGGCAGTAACAGTATTGTTTCTGACACAAAAGCTCCAGTGCTTTAATACACAGTTTGTGTAGTTGTTTAAACTTTTTACTGTATTTCTTTACAATAATAGTGATAGTAAATAGGGAAAGAATGAGTAAAATGGTAAACTACATTTTTTTTTCCAAACATGTACAATAGTTTAGAAAAAAATACTCATTCATGCCTAACTCATCAAGGAACTGCAGCAAATCTAACTCAACAGGAAGGAATTAATATGCCCTTCTTGGGGATCAAGGAACCATATTGTTGGTCAAAAGCCTGAGATTACTGGGGAATTTTTTCTCAGTTTATTATTTTTATCCCTTACTGACATCTCTTTGCAATCTTTTATTCTGAGTATACCTCTATAATTACTTCTCTGTATTACTGACCTGTGTATAATAGAAATCTTTAGTATATCCAGGAGATTTTTTTTATGTTGGGTTTCGCAATGACTCCCATTTTACTTAAGCATTTTGAAGGACTGATAATGAGGAACTTTTCCTTTCTCTGTTTCCTACATTTATATTTCCCCTCCAGGCATGTAATTTAATTTGAAGTTGTTATCATTCTTGAAGTAATATAACACTACAGTATCTGTCCCCTAAGAATACTTTAAGGTTTTTCAACATGAGTAACGGCAGTATAAAGCAGATAACTTGCATGTCACATCCAGGAATTTTAGGCAATGAGCCATAAACAAAGAAATTAGATAAAGGTAGAAAAGAAGCATTCAAAATTACGAAAATGTGCTGACTGAATTATAGACTGGCAGTGTACCAGAAGAGTTGCAGCAAACAGAAGAACAAAAAGAAAAGGATTCTTGAAACCTAGAGCTTAACTGAATAGGACAAGAGTTTCACTGTTTAAGGAGCAAATCCTCTGGTATTTCTAGGGTCACAATGGTGGGCGAATAGATTATGATAGAAAAACTGAAAATTCTCTAGTAGTTAGGAAGCCAGCAGAAATTAAAGCATGAGCTTACAGAAGATGAGTCATGTGAGAGGAGAAGACAGACCCAGGATACTAAACTGAATTTTTCAGGTATTTTTACTAGACAGCTGCTATTGTTTCCGCTAGTTGAGCTATGAAGTGCTCTTGCTCTGCCTGGTAGGTGTTGAGGTGTTGCACCACAGAACTCAGCATGTGTCCAGGTCCTTGCCGAGTTTCTTGGGAGGCAATTTTGCAATAAGGTCTGAAACAATGCTTCAATGCCACCGTTGTCCAAACCAGCAGGTTTAAAGTACTGATGTTGATCAGCTTTGGTTTAGCATGAAGCTATAGATTTAATGTGTAGGATTTAACATGTAGAAGCAAAGGGGAGAGGCTGGAAGAAAGTATGTCCAGGGATTGACAGAATATGCTGAAGCAAAAGCACGTTCATTTTCCTGATCCTTTTTTGTCTCCTTTGGATACTTTTAGGACTCAGCCTCTCCGCTTGTGGAGTTAGACAGTAGGCCCTGGGTCAGGCCAGGTAGGAATGGGGCAGAGGAATTCACGTATGGGGCTGAGTGGAGGAATGTGTGCAGTACCAGAAGACTGGGGTAGGGAAGAGAGAAAAGGATTAGCATCTGCAGCCTGGTAGAAATAAAATTGTTAATTTGGCTTTTAATTGCAAGTGCTAATATTCTTTTAAAGCTTTTCATATTTGATTAATAATTGTACTTTCTAAATAAAATTAACAATTTGATTTTCAAAGTAGTTTGCATATGTCTACGCTATACTGCAGTGACTACAGTACAGGCCTACCTTTTTTTCATCTTTATTTAACAAATATCTGAAAGCTTTGGAAAAAAAACCTTACTGCAAAAAAGAACAAGGAATCTTTTCTTCCTCAAAAGTCAAGCAGGTTCTTCAGGAAAGTTTAAAAAATTCTAATCAGAAAACTAACGAGGAGAGATTTTTCTACCCTTATATCATTGTCTACCAGTTTTCATCAGGTTCAAGGGTCTCAAGGCCAGATAAATTACCAAACCGTAGACATAATCATAGAAGATCTTCTTCAGGCATGTGAGCTCTTGACTGACAAGATATCTGCCCAATAAAATAAGTTATGTTTGAATATAGCTGAACCAAGCTGAATTGGGCCGTTTGCACCTGCATTTGCCATAAAACCCTGTCATTGATGATTTCTTATACTGAATTCAGTATTTGCATCTAAATTAAGATTTTTACCCCAAATACAACATTGTTGAAAAGTATCCAAATGTAAATTACATATTAAAAACCCACTTTCTACTACAATTAAATAGCTTTTGACTTTTTTCTCTGTTGTGCATGTAGTATTACGCAAACTTGCTTCTAACTGTATATAGGTCTCAACTTGCCTCAGGGTGCATATGGATGAGGTACAAACCAAAGTAATTCTTCTTAGACTTCTTCTTCTTCGACTCCTTCCTAAATACCAGCGACCGGCAACCCCTTGAGAAAGGATATTTGTAACTCTAATCTAATCTGTCATGGGGTTCTTCTGTTCTTTTGTATGTATGAAATGCATCGTGGTATCGTTATTACTACTTAATGGAATTGAATTTTCCATTTGCTTTAAACACAATCTGTTACAAAAGACAATATACAACACTTCAATATTAAGTTTCAATAAACCTGTTAAGTTAGTGTCACAATAATAGCTCTTTTTTCTTTGTTCTCGTTTTCTTTTTCCTTTTTCCTTTTTTTTCTTATTTTCCTTTTTTTTTCCCTCCTCCTTTTTTTTTCTTCTTTTCTGCTCCTCATTACCTGTTCCTGATGCTGAGCTGGCGAGGTAACAAAACATCAGGCCCCTTGTCTATCTGTCCATAAGCTGCGATGTCCAGGAGTTGTTTTCTCAGGATACGCCATCTTTTAGTCTCACACATTTCTTTCGTGTTCACACCTACATTTCCATGATCAAGCAATAAACCGCACAGAAGTTATACAAATACTTTAAACCCGGTGTACATTGCATCGTAGTGGTGTAATTATGTAAATATTCCTTACCAGTTGTTAAACCTTGAATCTAATCTTCTGTGCCCACTCTCCACTAACCCTAAGGTATTTCAACAAGAAGTTGTGAGGAAAACCGTTGCTGGGATACGGATGCACCGCGCGCCGGAGGCGGAGCGGGGCGGGGCAGCCCCGCCCCCACGGAGCGGCACGGCTCCCTTCCAATCGCGCCGTCTCTCCGAGCCGGGAGGCGGCAGCGGTGGAGGATCTTCCCTCGCTGGCTGGCCACCAGCTGCAGCGCGTCACCAGGAGGCGGGGAGCGCCCGGATTGGCTGGGAGGGAGAGGGGGAGCCTGGCGCTGATTGGCCCGCGCCGGTCACGTGGCGCTGGTGGGGCCGTGACGCCCGCGGCGGCGGAGGGGCTCGGCTTGTCAGGTAGGTAGGTGCCGCGCGCGGTGCGGCGGCGCCGCCGCTGGTGCCCGCGCCCCGGGAGCGGCGCCCGGGCCAGCGGGCGGCCGCCCCCACCGCTTGCCGCCCCCACCGCTTGCCGTGTCCTGCCCGCCCGCCCAGCGGGCAGCCGCTGCAGGGGGGGCGGGTAGGCCCCGCGCGGGGATTTACCTGCGGCGGGGCGGGGCGGGCACCGCCGCCGCTCGCGCTCTCCTCTGAGGGGGCGGCGGCGGCATCCGGTCGCTTCCTGCGGCGGTGGCGCGCGGAGGCGTCAGGGGCGCCTCTCGCCCGGCGGCGGCTCCGCCCCGGCGGGGCAGGCAGCGCGGCGGGTGCGGATCCCCGCCCCCGGGGCTGCCGTCGGGCCGGGGGCGCGGGGCCCCGCGCGGGGTCGGGGCGGGCCGGGGCCCCGGGCCGGCGGGGTCCGGGCTAGGGGGCGAAGGGAGGAAAAGGGCTGACTCGGTCCGGTTCCCGCGGCGTCTGTCGTCGCCGGCGCCCGGCACGTCTCTTCCCGTCCTGCGCTCCGGCGGCGCCGCGGCACGCCGGCTGGGCTGTAGCTGCTGCGAGTGACGGAGGGACGCGCCAGCCACCGCTGGAAACTTTGTGATGTGTGGCCCCCCTCAAATCAGTGCAACGCCCCGGTTTTGTTTTGCTTTTTTCTCCTCTCCCGCCCCCCCCCCCTCCCCCCCCCGACAACGCTGTGCACCTTTGCGACTTTCTTAACTTACGCAGTAGATGTAGAGCCTGCGTAGGTAGGGCCTTCGTAGTGCTACTGCCCTGGCTTTTTTCATGTGCGTTTTTACGCTTTGTGTGTTTGTGGGTTTGGTACGTGCGGGCATCCTAAATGCTCACATATTTGGTATTTAAGAACGAATTGTATAGGAGGGCATTAAACATCCCTTTTCATGTTGGAGTATGTTTCTATTTTGCTTGAGTTTACATGAGCATACACCCTTGGAAGTGACGCATCCTATGTGAACACCTAGGGTTTTGTTACACTTTTGTTACACGAGCCAACTCGTCTTCTGTTTGCCAGAAGGCAGCAGTGCTTTCCAAGCACTTGGTGTAACTTTTCCCCACTTTGTAACAAACCTGCACAAAGCGATTGTGATGCTCTGCTGTATTTTAATGCAGCTTTTAACAAGTTGCAATGCAAGAGAAACCTGGGCGACATCTGAAACTCTTTGACCAAAAGAATTTACTGGGTATTATTTTCAGTTATTGTACCTACCACATAGAGTTCAATAAAGAGATGACTGATACAATTTACTGCATGTATGTGCTACTCTTTGGAAGACTCAAGGAGGTGGGACATTCCATACTTCTAATCTGCTCACAGTCAAAGCAGATTGCAAATGTTGGACATATTATAGGTTGAGTTACAGGTAACCATTATTGTTGGTGAGACAAATGTGTGTTCTCTCCGTTTATAAATTCTTTTTTAATGTGTTGAAGCAAATTGTCAGTACTGTTACAAGTTTAAAATACACACGCGTGGAACATTGACCCCAGAAGATTTGAGCTTTGGGGAGATTTCTTTGAAGGAGAAGATCAGGTCTTGTACGTACAAGGCTACTTTTTAACTGAGCAAAAGCACTGTTAACCATCAGCAAGATCCTTTCCTGCTTTCCTACAACTACGTGTCACAACTGCTTTCCTACAACTTCATGTCACAACTGAATCTTTCAAAGGAAGGTCCTTCAGTTGATATTTGGATTGCCAGTGTAAAGTGATCATGTAGAAATAATTTTGAGGAGACGCTTGGAAGTAAAGACAGGCTGAAGAAGGGGCAGGAGGATTTTAAAGTAGCATGATACAAAGGAAGGTAAGATGGGTCTTCTTTAAGAGAGGGGGAGAGGTAACATTTGGGAACACGGGGAAGCAAGATTCAGCTATGTGGGGTTGCACTGCAGTTAGGTAATGTAGGATGTATTTCCATACTTAAAAGTGTTCAGAGTTCAGTTTAGTTCTTCATGCAATGGAGAGGAGAGGTGCTTTGCTGATGGGAGGTAGGTTTATGCTAGATGCGAGTCTGGGGCAGGCATCTGGCGGTCTGTTCTTTGTCCGAGCGGAGACACCCTGTTCCTGTCCGGCTTGCCCCCTCCGCTCGCTGCCGCTTCTCGATGTTCTTTCAGCTGGGAAGCAGCGGGGTGAAGGAAGGTATGTTGCCGTGTCAGCCTGAAGGCGGAGAAAGCTGGCAGCAAGCCCGGAGTTGCTCCATACAAGGAGATGGGCTAGCAGCATGAGGTCATCACTTCACAGGGAGGAGTTTTTTTGCAGTGTGTGGGAAGTGGGTCCAGGAAAAGGAAAGGGGATTCTTTTGCTGGGGGGGGTGGGGAGGAGCAGCAAGAGAAGAGAGGAAAGCCTGAGTTCATTCCAGCAGGAAGTAAACTGTATATATGCTCCTATCTTAAGATGAAACTGTTCACTTAGTACTGTCTTAATTATAGTGTTGATGTATGTGCCTTATAAAAATGGATTTTGAAAACTTGGTGGCGAGGATTATTATACAGTAGAGATAGTCTTGGAATTGTTGAGTATTCACCATTTTATTAGGGAGTTAAAGGGTTTAAAATACTGTGCATGTAAATTCGTGGCAAGTTTCTGCTGTATAATGTTTGTGTTAGGTAACTAGCATTTCTTTGGAAAGATTTATTTTGGAAACTTTTTAGTAGTGAATCAGTGGAATTCATAGCTTTGTTTCTGGGGTTTGAGAGAAGATAGTTACCTTTCTTTTTAAGAGCTACATGTGTGGTCATGTACAGTGCATAGGAAGTTCTGGAAACGGTTCTTAAAAAGCAGCAAGGGTGCTTCTAAAATGGCTTTTTTTTGTGGTTTTTTTCCTTTTTTTTTTTTCTTTTAGGACAACTTCATGGGATGGAGGATTTTGATTCCTGTAATCTCGTAGCATGAAATCATATTTGAGAGCATGACTGTAATCTTTTATAATTCCTTCTGCAAATTTTAATGCAGAGTTCAGGTTGGTTTTGAGTGTAATGAGTCTGGAGTAATAGGGATTTTTTCAGTCCTGTGAGTTTCCCTAATGATGATAAAAATAAATTCCCAATAAATTAAGACTTAATGCTGTTACTAATCTAAGTGAGTGAATTGTACTACATAACATCATTCTACTTTGGATCTCAGATGGCCGTTTGCTCTATAGTCACCAGCTTCCTTTGCATTGCTGCCTTTCTACACTAGAGGGAAAATGCCAAATGTTTAACCACATACAATTTCAAACTTTCTTTCCTGCATCTGAGCTTCTTACTAAGCAGCTCACGACACACAGATGAGTGTCATAGCAGTGTGTAGAGACAACTCTCCATACTCATAACTGTACTGTGGTTCAGTGACTGTTTTCTGGCCAGTTGTACAGGTTTGTCAGAATTCCTGATCTTTGAAATGTATCAGTCGGTTTGTTAGAACACAGCTCTGGCTGCTTAATCTTGTCTATGTTGTGAACTTGCACCTTGAGCAGTGAGGGTATTTCGTTAGGTTTTCTGATAGGGTTGCTCTTATTTTCTGCTGAGGGGAGAGTTACTACTTGGGCCAAATGTTGCCCTTATGTTGTTGATAAGGTGGATGTGGAGTAACAGCAGTAGTTGTGTACTGTGAGACGTTTCTGTGATGTAGCTCTCTATTAAGACGATCACATGAAACTTTCAACTGTTAAGGGAGAAATAAAAACATTGCATGTGTACTCTTACTCTGTCCTTTAGGTATGCTTTACAATATTGCTTGCACAATACTGTAGTCCATTTGGAACCCTGTCTTATTAAATGCTAGTAATGAAAATACTTAATGAGTAACTACTTAATAGTTTATCATGTATTAGGCATTTTTCTATATGGTATTCAAGTCTTGGTCTGAAGACAGTCCTTTCGCAAGCTCTCTTGTAATTATCATCATTTGATCTTAGAGTCTCACGACCTTTTTTTCATATTATTGTTTTGGAAGCGATTTGTTTTAACATGAGGAGCTGAGACATTAAGAAAGTAAGCTTAAGCATCAAAATAAATGACCATAATTAAGACCTAATGAAAAATCAATTACCTTTTTTAAGTAGGGGCAACCTGTGAAAAGTTTGTGAATCGTTGCGTATTATGTAAGCAGTCTTTGCCAGAAGCAGGAATAGAATCCAGAATAGTGTTAAAGCACATTAGTCACGAGCCCTTTGTTCCCTGAAATTGCCTGTTTAGAAACTGGGAGACACACAATTACAGCAGTGAGTGTGATAGAGTTGTGAAGATGAGCCCCTCTGACAGAATGCTGAATCATCCCCAGAGCACTCCATCCTCTGTAATAAATGAGTCAGGCATTTGTGGAGAAAAGCACTGTGGAAGTAATTACATGATCACATAATGCATATTCCAAAGAGGGTGTCATTTAGGTTTTCATCTTCAATTTGTGAATCTCTTAATTTCACTACTTGATTTGTCAGCTTTGCTGCTTTTCTCCACCTCTGTTTATGCCTAACTTTTTGCTTTAGAAAAATGCCATACATTGACAGCTTATTGTAACTTACATGGTTTGTCATCACATTTATAATGTTTGCTGTTTGAACTGAGAATGGCAGTAATAAGTTGGTTTTCTCAGTATGAAACAGACAGGAGTGGGAAAGGGCATAGATTTAATGGTTATTTAATAAAGGCAGGAATATTTTTATTGAATATTTGGTGCTGTAATACTCAGAAAAATAACATTAATAATGGCTTAGCTGGTGGAGGTTGTTAGCCGCTGGGCTAGCAAATCACAAAATTAATCCTTGGTGAACCTATAAACAAATAAGAGTAGGGTCTTAGGATAAACCTTCTTAATCTTTGAATACCTAAAGATTGTCCTATCTGCTATTAAATTGTGTAAGTTTGTTAAAATCTGTTTAGTGTAGCGTACTGCCACTGTGTCTGTTAAAATACAGCTTTTGTGAATTATGCAAAAGCTTTCTTTAATGTTTTGGCTTTCTTTCAGATAGCGTCTGACTTCCTAGTTGTGGCATCTGCTTTGAAATGTTCGTGAATGTAAAATAGTACCCCACAGTATTTGTATCCCAAGTAAGTTCCAGGAATTCCAGGTCAGAGGTGCAGTCAAGTGGAGTGGCTAAGTTTTAAAAACGTGACAGCTTAAACACTGTGCTTTAAACACTTAAAACAATTGTGCTATCCCTTCAGCAAAATACTGTGAGAATTGCTTTTGTAGCCAATTTTAAGGAAAGTCATACAACTTTGGAGCACCTTTTTACTGATTAAAAGATATAAAGCATGGAATCAGAAAAACACACACTTGTTTATTGTTGGTATATTTGTTGTATGTTGATGCTGTGAATGGTGTGTTTTCTCCTAAGGAGAATATCTTTTCCGTAATTTCCATAATATGGTTGTTTACCAGTGCAGCTGGTGTTATAACTGAAGTTCACCAGGTAAAAGGAAATGCCTGATTTGCCAAATACAGAAAAATGTTAGCAGTTGAAGTGTGCAGCCGAAAAAGCAAAGAATTGCAAAGAGTTAAACATCTGCAACAAAGGTAGAGGAAGGCCTTTTAATACCCAGTTCTGCTTTTTGGATTAGGTGAATGTTGAAATCGGAGTGGGAAATCTCTCATCAGTGAATATGTTAAGTAAACCTGAAACTACTATTTTAACAAATTTAATTAGCATCTAGATGTAATTTATCTAAATGATTCTTTTTTATATGAGGAGGTAATTACCCACATCCTTATTGAGGTCAAAATCTTGGTTTGATTCAATCCTTGTCTTCCTTCACGGCCTCTTAGTTTTCCATGCTGCATGCTTTCTAACTCTGCTTTTCTGGAGCCAGCTGGTACCCTCTGAAAGGAAACCTGCCCACAGCTGACGGGATTGTTTTCTCCGGGCTCTGCTCCAGCCACAATACGGATGCACACTGCAGCAGATTTCTGTCCTATGCAGAACAGTCTTCCGGAGGTATCCTATCCCTGTATGCCTTGTGTCCTCAAACCTAAGGCTTCACGTTTCCACAAAGCATGCAGTGCATACCCTGCGTATCATGCTGTTAAAACATCATTCTGATGGGCTGTGACATGGTGATCTCTTGTGCTCTAGTATTTCATCACCAAAGTCTCCCCAACCAGCCTTGGGGAGCCTAGTGGAGTTGTAGGGATTTGCGGTGTGGATGTGGTTAGTCTGCTTTCAGCAGGTGGGAGCTGCCATTTCCAAAGCAGTGATTAAGCAGATGGTTGTTAGCATTTGACTATTACAGTAGGATGGCTTGTGTCCCACTGCAGAATTTTTCTCAGATTAAGTTGGGATTTCAGGTTTAAAGATGTAGTCAGTCAAATTCCCTTCACCTGTCTCAGAGTACAGTAAGGCAAGAATCCTGAGGGACCTAAACAATCCTTGCCTACAATACAAATGTTTTTATTCCTAAATTTTTTTTTTTCTGAAGAATATCCATGAACGGTGCTACGTCCTGAAGAACATTGGCCTTGTACATGAAAAGTTAGCTGCTTGGTATCATTTCTGGAAAGAATACTTTTGACATGCAGAATGAAAGACTAGGGATTTAAAAAAAAAAAAATCTGTTGCCAATAAAGATCAGTTAGGCTGAATCTTACATATGCAAATAAATTTCCATGTGAAGAGTCCCAGCATACATTTTTTTGCTCTTGTGCACTTCAGTACCATTTTTCCAGAGACCTGGGAGGTTAAACTTCCACAACTCTTACCTGTTTGTTTTATAACACCCGTTAATTAAAGCTTGATTCATTTATACATTTTCAAATGAGAATAATACCCTTCAAAAGGAGTGTTCTTTGTAACTGGGAAGGCTGATGATACCCAAACAAAACTGGATCTAAAAAGATAGGGTAAGTTTCTTCATGTATCTTGAAAAGTTAGCCCTGGTATGCATTTATAAAATGTATGTGTTAAAATTTGTTATGCACTTCAAGTGTTTAAGAAGATGCAAATGCATAGTTCAGTCATCTGTCTTTCTGGTAACTCTAGTGAGAGTAACTGTATCCCATTTAACAGAGAGAGTTATCACAGTGAGTATCTTTTAGGATACGGAGCATGCGAAGGAAAAGTCATTCAGCTCAGGAACACCAAAGACTTGAGGCAACACCTTTCACTGAACCACCTGATATGTTGTATTTCCTGCAGTGTAACAGTCTGGAATGTCAGCTGTTGGGAGAGCACTCTCTTCCTCATGGATCTGTGTTCCTTGTGGGCTGGTTTTCTGTGCAGAATACTGTGTAATCAAACTACATTATATGTGATGCAATGGTGCCAAGGAGATAAGTGACCTCAAGAAGACTGAATGAACAGTGAGTTAACTAAGTAGAGGGTTTAATGAACCAAAAGGATATAATTAGTTTAATGAAGGAGGAAAGAAGAAGCAACACCCTGATTGCTCTTTGAATTTCTTTTCAAAGAGCAATAAATACTTGGAACTAGATTATGTTTCTCCTGAGGAGACCAGTATTGTCATATATTACAGACTAATGGCAGATTTTTAATCTAATTGTTTTGGCTGTAGTGAGAAATTCTGGCTGATGTTGGGCCATAAGAAGAAATTAAGCTGCCTCTAGACTTTTAAAAGTATTTCACATCCTGTGGATTTCTGTTTTTCTATGGCTGTCCTTAAATCTCAAGAGGTAATACAGTGTTTCTGGAAGAAGCTCCTAGCAGTATTCTGGATTTCTAAGTTGAAGTGTGCAGTGGCAGCAGCTACAAGAGTTTTGGGACCTGAAATCTTTCCAAGGAGGAGTCTTACGTGGTGTTTTGTGATGATGCGAGACCCTCAGTACTGTGTCAGTATTCTTCCTTCCTCTGTCTTCCCTGAAGAGATACTTCAGTAGGTGGCCTCGGGATTGAGAGTTTGGGCTTGGATTTTTTTTTCTGTGTGTGTGTTCATTTGACTTGCCATGTATTTATTTCAAGGCAGACGGTTATCAAGATATGAAACACTACCTTCAGAGGTTTGGAAGATACCTTCCTTCCAAATAAGGAAGACTGCTTCCTACCTTTGAACTGGAGAAGTCTGCATCTAATGGAATGAAAGAAATCAGCAAAGAAATAAGTTAACTGTGCATAGACTAACTCATTAGTCAACAAGGTTACTACAGCTACTTTTTAATTTCAGTGTTGACTCTTGCTGCCACTTTTCCTAGCAGTTGTTTCCATCTTCACTATTCATCTAAGACAAGAAATCTCTTGAAAATGCAATACTTTAGTTGTCTTTTGTTGCTCTTGTTTGTTCAGAGGTTTCTTTAATACACTATAATATACACTTTAAAACGAGCCTGAGTCACTGATGTGTGTATTTAGTTTTTTTCAATTTGCAGCCAACTTTCAGTCATTTTAGCATTTTATATTTCTTTGTAATTCTAGAACAGTCCTGTCCTTTAGCCAGTAGAACTTGTAACAGGGTTGGAGATACTGGAGCGCAGTGCCTGCCACGAGAATGATTTTTATGAGCCTCATCTGCTCAATCTGTTTTTATGTTAAGATCTAGTGTGGAGATAAATGTTGCAACACTGCAGAATTGAGAGTTCGGTGAAAATTCATTGGTCGGTTATGCTCTATTGAGGCCGTGCTTTTCTTTGGCTTTCCTTGCAGGCTGGAACTTAATTTAAGTAAAGTTTAATTCCTGGAAAAATACAGGAAGGAAAGCTTGCTTCACTTGTAAGCACGAGGAAGGTAACACGAAACTAGGTGCATTTACCTTTACCCTTTGAAAGCAAGGTGCATGTGTGTCTGTTATTTTGTATGCAGCACTGCCTTTTTTAGAGTTAACAAGAGCACAGCACTGAGTCCTGAGGCGTGGTGGCAGAGTGTGACTTGTGGCAGCCAGCCTAGCTGTGCTTTTCCTAACCCGTAGCTGCCTTCACCTTCTTGTACTCTTCTGCCCAGTGAGATTCAGTCTCCAGCATCTGCCTTGCTATTTACCTGTGACTGTGAGGTAGAAAATTCTACAGGATGGAAGCAAAATTGGTTGAGCAACTGCACCTAAAGAGCACTTACCTCATGGTTCACTACCAAATGGCGGCTCTTCCCTTTGCACATTTTTCGCAGGAGGCCTGAGATGGTAAAATAAAGGCCATGCTGAGGAAGTTTTCAGGCCATGGGGAGCTGGGAACAACTGCAGGTGTGGAGAAGGAGATTACTATTCAGAATAATGTTGGCAAATGGGAGACATAATCTGGAGCAAAGCAGGGTGTCAGTGAGCACAAAAGCAACATGCTGTCTCTAGGCTGGACTGTATGGGTACATGATGGGGGAAGAAACAGGGTAAGGTGCAGTTCTGTGGAAACAGACCTGGAATTTTTGGATCACAAACTAGGAAGGACGTAGTATCATGCTGCTGGGAAGAGGTTAAAGCACTTGGGCAGGAGCTCAAAAGTAATTTCAAGTAATCTCTCTGCTGTTCTCAGAGTTGGTGGGTCCTACAGTACCTCACTGTTTTAGGTTCTGAGCTCTAAATGAAATGGGAACCAATTGGAGGGTGTTCAGAGGACAGCAGTGGTCTAGAAAATGTTTTAAAATGAAAGATTGAAAGAATTAGAATGCTTAGTCAAAAAATAGGATATTACAGCTGCAAAGAAGTGGCTAGTCTCTTCTCTCTGTTCCTCACAGGGTGGGGAAGGTGAGATTTGGTCATTGAGAAACTTTTTTCTTGTGCTAAGGGCAGGGGAATACTAAATCAGATAGCCTGAGAAGACCAAGTCTTGACAAAAATCTTTCTGCCATAGGTAAGTGTATGTGGTTCTTTGGTGGAAGAGGAAAGACTTAGATGATGTTTTTAGACTATAAGCCTTACACCTAAATGATTGTTAGTGACTCACTTCCATCACGTCTATTAACTACCATTTGCACATGTGAAAAGAATTCCAACAGGCAAATGAAAACTTTGTATCTTCAAAAAAGGAAGTGTGTCTTGTAATTCTAGGCAGAGAGTCTGAGAGTTGTTTTCTGGGCTTTTATCTGGTTTATTTTTGGGGGTTTTTTTGGTTTTTGTATTACTGACAAGTGTAAATCCTATTCTTTGATGGAGCTCACTGCTGCTTATTTGCATGTATTTTTAATAAGATCACAGCTGCAAGAGCTGCTAGGGAAAACTGTGGTCTTCATACAGCTGCAGGGGTAAGACAGTGAGAGTGCATATCTCACTGAGAGAATGTACATGATCAAGTGAAGTCTGTCTAGCTCAGTAGTTGCTACTGTCAGATAAGAAGGGGCTGTTGGCACAAGTGTAGAATAATAGTTCCTGTCCTACTATTGCAATTTAGAGACATCGTGAGATGGAAGTTCTGCTGTTCAACAGATCTATTTTCTTCATGAATTTTTATAATAATTTTTGAACCTGTTTGTTTCTTGGTCTTAAAAATGTCTTTAGGCATTGAATTCTCTCATTTAATTATTTACTAGGCAAAGAAGTACTTAAGAGCAACTTTTTAAAATTTCATTTGATGTTCCAATGTTCTTTTGGGAAACACTTCAGGCATCTGACATACCATGTCACTTTGTGCTATCCTGATTTTTTTTTTTTTTACTTTGATCTGACACCCTGTCATACTTACCTGTTTTGTGAGCTAAAAAATTCTCTTTACTTTCTTTGTGCAGAAGCTGATCCATACTCTGATCAATATTACCTATACTTTTTTGGTGCTTTATGTTCTTCATGAGGTAGAATAATTTGAAGGTATAGGGACACCATGAATGTATAAGCAGCGCAAGAATATGTTATGCTCTCTCTTCCCTTCATTAAAAAAAAGTCTGATATTCTGGATGGTTCCTAACCTGACCACTTCAAAGCACTGAACAAATGTGTTTGAAGATGTATGTTCAGAGACTACCAGACCTTTTTCCGGTAGTGGCATTAAATAACCTAGAGTTCTCTGTCCCAGTGTGTTATGTTGCATTTACTGATACGTGACTTCATCTGCTGTTTTATATACTTGTTGCTCAGTATGCTGGGGTTCTGCAAATTTTTTTAATCATAGAATCATTAAGGTTGGAAAAGACCTCTAAGATCATCGAGTCCAACCATCAACCCAATACCACCATGCCCACTAAACCATGTCCCTAAGCGCCTCATCTACACGTCTTTCAAATACCTCCAGGGATGGTGACTCAACCACTTCCCTGGGCAGCCTGTTCCAATGTTTAACCACTCTTTCCGTAAAGAAATTTTTCCTCACGTCCAATCTAAACCTCCCCTGGCGCAACCTGAGGCCATTTCCTCTCGTCCTATCGCTAGTTACTTGGGAGAAGAGACCAACACCCACCTCACTACAACCTCCTTTCAGGGAGTTGTAGAGAGCGATGAGGTCTCCCCTCAGCCTCCTTTTCTCCAGACTAAACAGTCCCAGTTCCCTCAGCCGCTCCTCATAAGACTTGTTCTCCAGACCCTTCACCAGCTTTGTTGCCCTTCTCTGGATACACTCCAGCACCTAATGATGTGTCAGTTTTGATTGCTCATAATAATTTTTTAATAATTTGCAAACTTAAGCACAGATGATACGTGAAATGACAGATATGCAGGTGACTGTTCTGAACAGCAGCCCAAGTCCTGGCACAGATTCTGGTGAGGCTTCTGCGAATCTTTGTCTCTTAAATCTTACCCTGCAAGGTCTTCAATTCTGTAACAGCTTCCTATGAGAGACAGTGGAAACTTTTTAGAAGTCTTTTGTTCACTAGCACTTCCAACACCTTTATCCACAGGATCGTTGATCCTTCAAAGAACTCTTCAAGTTGCGAAGCATGACTTTCCTCTACAAAAGCTGTGTTGTTTTTTTCCTCCCTATTATTCCAGCCTACAAATTCTTCAGTATGGTTTTAGCCACCTTGCCCGGTATGGAACTCAGACTGTCTTTGTTGTGCTTCTCCTGATTGTCTTGTCAAGCTCTGAAAAAATTTGATACATTTTCCACTCTCCATTCCTCTTTACTTAGGTCACCTTAAGCCTTTTGCAGAATTAATGGTTTGGCAATTTCATATTTGATGCTTTAACACTTCAGCTGAATAGTATCTGGCTCTGGTGAATTCTTACTATTAATTTGATATTTTTAAATGCTCCTCTGATGCTTCATTTTGAGAGAATGCCTTATATATCCCCAGTCTAAAGACGATCTGGTGTGGGATTGGCTTTGACTGTCTTGGCAGTAATTTCGGAAAACGACAGATCATCTAGATTTTCTGCTCTATCCTTATCTTTTAATTCTTTCTTTTATATCTTCATTATCTAGTGGTTTATTGCATTGACGTAGCAAGCTGTCTGTAACTATCAGATTCTACTATGTTTGAGCTCAGAAATAGCAGCACGAATTTTGTAACATTTTATTGCTCTCTTACAGATGACTGTGTCGCTCCCTGGCAAGCTTTTATTATAATTCCATGTACTAGCTAGCATACACCTATCAATTAGACCAGTATTGGACTTCTATTACCAGTTTTAAATTCTACTAATGACCTGTATGCAGGTGAAAACATGCACATAGATAAAAAGTCAGTAGTAATTGGAATTCTGAAGAAAAGTTGAGTTTGCATTTTATATTGACAAACAAAATTCTCCATTCTAACGTATGTGATAGAGTAGTTCTTTAAAAAAAAAAAAAAGGTGTGCTTTTTGTCTGTGTGCAGAGAGCAGAAGATACGGCTTGCCTGTGTTTAAGTGGCTCCAGTCTGTTGTTTCATTTAATAAATGGAATTTTCAGGAGGGGTTCATTTTACCACATGCAGTTCTTTAACATCTGCTTGAAATCTGAATGTGCCCAGGTGCTGGTAGTAGCATGTGTTTTACTTTCATGAGTCCCATTTGAACCAGGAAAGGGGTTAAAAATAGTGTTCCTGTCCAGTGATATTCTGGTGTTTCCAACTGGTTTGTATTTGTGATGTTTTTCTCTTGCTTGTAACTTTTTGCTGGTGAAGGCTTTCTCTTGGGCTTTGCAACTTTGCAGCAAGTATTTTTGTATCTGTTATTAAAATGTGGTGAATTTTGTAATGCTTCTAGCCTGCTGCATTTTTTTTCTCCTTTTGTATCTGCTTGCATAGCTCCTGTTTCTTTGCAGTGACTGAATGTAAGCATCACTTACAGTCTTTTCTATTTTTGGTCATGGAGAATGGAAGTTTTGTATTTATATTAGGCAGCACTTTGTTTCTAGAATGTCAATAAGTTACCAGAAAGGAATACTAAATAATGTTGGCTTGAATATGAACTAAAACTATCCCTTTGTAAGATTTTATAAAAGTGTCCATGATTAGTGCTTTGTTTTAAATATTAGAGATCTGCAAAATAGTTCTCTTTTCTTTACCCTTACACACTTTGTCTTTCACTTTTGCTTCATGTGTCTTTTCTTACAAGGGCATTGCTAAACCAATATTGAATGTCTCATCTAAAGATTTAACTTTAGATGAGACATTCTGGTATGAGATTGTGAGTGAACACTTAACATTGGTCCAGATGTAGCCTATACAGTATACCTTGCACTTGTAAGCTATATGCAAAGTCTGTTTCTTATTATTTTTTATATTTTATATACTTTTTTCTTAATATAAAACCTCAAAGATCCAGCTTTCTGTTGCAGTTTGCTTCACCTAGATTGCAGTCCAGAGTTACAGCTTGTAATTTTAGTCATCTTAACTTTCTGACCTCTTACTATTCTAGATATTGGAGTAATTAGAGCCACGTAAGAAATTTCTGTGTCTTGATCGGTCCCTTTCTCATGTTGCCACTAGTTTTCTTACAGTCCAGTGAAAATACCGCTACTAAGTTTGTCTTTCATATAATGAATTTTGGTCTTGGAAGCTTTAGTTTTCCTTATTAATGAGCTTCCTTTTTGTTTTATTAAGGGCAAAGTTCAGAAATAAATGAAATGATCCAATTTTCCGGCTACAATACACTGTGTCGTAAGAAATTCCAAGAACTTAAAAAAAATAATCTTTGGTTACATGTGTAGAGGCAAAATAATTTTTTCCCTCAAAATAGCATGTATGAAGTGATAGCATACTACTCCTTGCAGTCATTTGAGATGTCTGCTCTTTTGGTTTTCTTGATCTCTGTCTCTTTTTAAGAAGAGTAATAATCTGAAAATGCAAAGCAGCTTTCCTAAGTTTAAGTTTTGCAATGTATTTTAAAATGCTGAAATGATTAAAAATAGTGTTTGATCTGTTTCCTTTAACAGAGTCCCCAGAAAATAAAAGTCTATTTCAGAAAGTGAAAATCAGAAGAAGTAGCTGCTGACATAGAGAAGCGTACTAAGGATCATTTCTTGAGGAAAATTTTTTAAGGTATGTGAGCTGTGTTTTGCAGAAAAGCCTTCCTGAAAATAAGCTGCCTATTTTGCCTTGAGTGCAGTAATATTTCAGACTAGTTTTGAAACGATCAAGCTAGCTTTATAGATTAACACTTTGGATGTTTATTGATGGCAATAGCTCTATGGAAGCATTAATTCAGCTAGTTCATATTCCATACATTTTGCATCAAATGCATATATATATCATATTCTGAACATGTAGTTAGTGTAAACAAACGGTAGGTAAAGCATATGTTTTATGTTTCATGGTCTTGTACATTCCAGGAGTTGATCCTACACTAACAGAAATGTCAATTGTCTAACAGTCCAATTTTTATTTAAGGTGTGGATGGAGGGCTAAGAATGATTTATTTCATTGTTTTAATGGACTATAACTGCTATAAGCCTCACATTCAGAAATTGAGATGGACTGTCTAACAAATTGATTACCTGTTATAAAATTGCTTTTAAATCAGTACAGAAGCCTTGAATTTGAGGATTTGTCTCCTGAATCCAAGTCCTCTTCCTTTTCTGATTTTGCAGCATTCATAATGTTTCTAGAAAGGGTCTGCAAAATATAAGCCATGCTAAGTGATTTGGAGCCCGTGTAGATTTAGGAGCAAGGGAGTTGACAGCAGATCAAGAGTGAGGGTGATGCTCTCTGCATATTGTGCCCATTCCATATTCCTCCTTCTGGAGGAGCCCAATGTGTGCTGTGCTTTCCTGTTCTGAATTTAACTGGGGGCCAGGTGTGCTTCTGGTTTGTGGTTTGTCAGTTGCCTACCTTGTCATTGATATTATGAAACCACAAGTTCCAACTGACGCATGTGGATACATCATTATTTTAAGATTAGCAATGACAGTCTTGGATATATTTCATGGCAATATATGACAAAAGGCACCAGTTGTTATAAGAGTAGGAGAGCATCTTGGGAAAGTATTGCTATATACATGCTCTGTTCTTCCCTGCTCATTTGATTTCGGTCACTGTCAGACACACAGGACCTTTGATCTGACACGGTATGGCCAGTCTTGTGTCAGGGACAGCTAGCAATCTTTAAATTAAATGTAGATTGGCTATGAAAACTACTTTCGTCAGAGTTGTTGCTGGAATCCAGGAAGCTACTAATGCTGGAATATTGGCTTTATTTGCTGAGGGGAGTCTTACCGTGTTGAAAGATTATGTGACTGTCACTGGATTTTCTCACTGTCATGCTGACAAAATTTAACATTACTTCACTTAGAATCTGACTGCACCACTGTGGTGGTGGTGGTTGAGACAAGCCGTAAACTGCCTTCAGTAACTATGTTTAAATTTAGAACTGTTCAAGGTCTGGTTGCTCATTCACAGTGTATTATTATATGTTCATTGAGTGTTTACTTCCTGTCAGTGATTAGTTTGTTATTTTGAGAGTGACTCTAAAAAGAAAGTCTTACTTTCTTGGAATTGGCTCTGCGACATATTTTAACTGTTAAAGCTTATCAAATATTGATTGGCTAATTTGCATATCCAGTAATTTTTATAGTAACATACATATATATGTAATAAAAAATAAATAAACTAGCTGAAACTCATTTGTCCTATTTGATGCCCCTGGGATTTTACTTTTACAAAACATGCTAGAATTCAGTTTGAAACTTCACTGGCACATCAAATTATGCAAGCATTGTTCATGTGTGCAAGAAGAGATAAACCTCATGAGTATCTGCCAGAAGTAGGAAAGATCTCTTCACAGTAACAGTAAGCAATTCCTGAAGGTTTTTTTCTGTATGAATTTAGCATATCATGTGTTCATTGTCATCAAATCTCCATCTAGCTACTTTAAAACATGATGCCATCTCTGTTTTTTTCCTTTAAGGTAAAATATTCTCCCATGTTCTTTTGAGAACAATTCCCCCCCCCTCCCCCCCCCCGAATATCTTTCACACTATATTTTAATCTTTTCAACATTGGAGTAGAAAGTATGTTTGTGTCTCAAACTCCCCATATCTCCTACTGGTTCCACAGTAAATCTTTTCTGGGTTCAGATTTTGTTGCACTACGCAATTTTGCCAGTAGTCTGTGGTTGCAAAATCTGTGTGGGAATCTGTCTTTGTCTGAAGTGTTCAGTGTGAACATTGTAATGTTGTATGGTAAAGCCAAAAAATGCGACTATTAGTATTTCTTCCATAATCCAGTAGCTGTGAACATGGGGAAGCACAAAGAGGATCATGCCACAAATAGCAGCCCAACTTGTTTGCTGTCCTTAAACAGCATCTCCTTGTGCCGTGGTTGGAGACAGAGTGCTGATCTAAAGGGGTTGTTGTGCCCAGATGATCGTTGTAGGTCCCTTCCGACTGAAATATTCTGTTCTATTGGGCTGACCCTGTAGGGCAGCTGTCAACTCATCTGTGCACAATAAGCAGGGAGATCGCAAACTTGGAAAAACACCTGTCTGTATTGGTGCCAGCTATTGTGTCTTTGAACATTGGCCTTTTGAAATGCACTTGTGCTTTTTAAGAGTATTTGAAATACAGATTGCATAGAACATGTCTATTCACGTGTTTGGTAATTCTTACAGTTTTGGCTTCAAGTAAGTGACTGTGTGATCTGTACTGTTTTCAGTTGTTTAAAAGTGTTAAAAAATTAAATGTGGTTTTAATTAAAAGTGTTGATTTTTAGCTTATCGACAGTTAAGTGGCTTAGGTCTTAGATACTTGTTCACCACTCCTTTGCCTTCACAATGTTGTAGCATTTGAGTTTTGCTGAATGTCTTGATTGAACGTTTTCTTAATTTACAAGGAAGGTGTATGGAGACTGGCTTACCCAGTTGGGAATCATCAGCTCTGAGACTTTATGCTTGTTAGCCTTACCAAATCAGAATTTTATCACTTTTGCAAAACAAATTTTTGCTGTACTGCTTCTATCACGGTGAATGGAATAATTTAAAACAAAGACCAGAGTCCAGTATGTGTGCAATTTTTGTACCCAGGCATTTAATAGTGTAATCGGAAAAAATCTAATTGCTACTTAGTGAAGGGAGGCTTAGCAGGCTGGAGTGAGATGTTGTTGTATCTTCTGTTCTATTGATTTTTATACTCTTATGGCTCCACAGTGAAGTCAGTAGAAGCAGACTGAAATATCATATGCTGAGAATATTTCGTCCCTCCCTTGCCTTCCTGCCTCTCAGTAAAAGACAGAGGTTACAGTAAAAGCAAGCATATCAGCACTTTACTCATAGCACAAGGCCAGACCTCATCCTGAGATTCAGTTCCCATCTCTTCTGAATCTGGAATGTAAGAAAATAAAGATACTATCTTTTCTCATAGCTAATGTGCTAGGATATTTAGGTAATGTGCTAAACTGTGTTAGGAGAAAAATGAGCTTGGTCACAAAAGTGGATATAGGTCTGAAGGGTGTCGAAAAGTCACAAGTGCAGCTCCAGTCATCTTAATAAATAGGTGCTTTAAGATTTTTTCTTTCGCTCGTCTTACTAAAATATTAGTGGTTTTGCAAGACTGTTCTTAAATTTTAACTGTGAAAATACTATCATTAATACAACTAATAATGACATAATACGTCCTTTATAAATACAGCCAGCACAAATTATTTACTGTTGCTCTTTGTGACTGAGCTCCTAGCCATCAGCCAGAATTCTGACTAAAATATACAGCTTCAAATTAAAAAGCATATGAAAGCTTGCCATAGATTTAAAGTTACTCATATATTTGTTACATGTTAACATACATTGTTGTATGTTGACATACATATGCTGACAGTATCTCTAGGCAAGAACTGCCAACTACACTGTTCAACTCCTGGTGACCTGAAACATTTGTTTCATACATTGTTGTATGTTAACTCATACAACCTTGACTTGTCTCTATTGTAGATACATAGTAACATGGCACTATTCTTATTTTCTTTGTAGGATCTTTGTTTCTTTCATTATGTAGCATGGTTTGTGTTCTGAGAATAAACACGTAGTGGGTGGGGCTTATCTCCATAACTTTCTGGAAAAGCTAATGGAGGCAGGGAACTGCAGGAAGAGAGGAACGGTCCTGGGAGTCAGGCTACCCTGGAGATCGCTCTAGGTTCTGATTTGCAAAATTTTCTGATATTTTGTGTGGTAACTGAAGCAAGTAACATCTTTTTTTTTTTTCTGGATACTTAATATGCTAAAAATGCTAGGCACTCTGAAAAGTCTGTCTTTAAGCCTTGTACGTACCAGTGTTAGCTGGTACAATGTTGACATTAGTTTATGTGTCTCAGTTCTCGGTGTAAAATAAGATTATTAGCCCTGCTTCGCCCCATGGGCTGTTAGAAAGATAAATCTGTTAAATTAGCAGAGTGTTTTACAAATGTTAAGTGGCAATTGAAAATGGAAGAAGAAATTGGTAGTTTTGTGTCCAAAAGAGCTAAGACTTGTCTAGAGTGCAGGAATTAGTGAATAAGCAGTACACAGGCTGTGTCTGCACTGCAGTCCAGAGCTATAATTGCAGCTTATGTAAGTTTATCTTACCTAGTTTGAAGCTGATTAGTATAGGAACAGGTTTTTGGTGTATACACAGAAAAGAGGGTTCAGCCTGCATTACAAAACCTGTGCAAGTCTGTGGAAATTACTCATATGTATAGGTTCAGATCTTCCATGATGTGGCTGCATGTTCATCAGATGCAGGTGTTTCAGAGCTAGCTCAAACAGGTGTCTTTGACCTGCAGTTGTGTTATAGAATTTCATAAGGCAGCATTTCTTATCTGTTTATCAAGTGATGTCCATTTGCTGCAGTAAGACTGGACTGCCTTAGGGCAAAATCACGTGAACTTAAGGACTCTGTACTAATGTGTGTCCCAGGGGAGCAATGGATGGTTGCATGGGGAACCTGGTTTGGGATATTTTCTGATTTTTGGGAGGCTGAATTTGCAAGTTTAACGGCCTGCTAACACAGTGTTTAGGAGCAAACTAGCTTCTAAGTAGTTATCCATTTCTCACAGATGCAGTGCCTGAGAGCTGATGTTTTAATTGGATTTTTCTGTGCTCTTAGGACAGTAAACACCAGAAACAAATGTTTCAGGTCACCAGGAGTTGAACAGTGTAGTTGGCAGTTCTTGTCTAGAGATACTGTCAGCTATACTTACTTGATTAAATATATGGATTGGTCTTTAGTACCTGTCTTAGATGCTTTTATGTGTTCCCTCATAACTCCACTTTAAGTTACGGAAGTACATTTTGCAGATGAAAACTGGAGGACAGCTCTGGGCCCGAGATCTCTTCCAGTCATAGATGGGTGTTCAAAACAGTGCTCTGACCCTCCTTTTGGTTTATTTTGAGGAGGTATATGTATGTGGCTAATCTTATGGTTAGGTTATTTCAGGGTTTAGACATTAATAATTGCTCTTTGTCACGTTAGAAGTTTTTCTTTCAATAAGTGTCTCATGAATCTTGTTTTGCTTTCAGATGTGGTGAAGAGCCTGTATTTTCCCCTGTGTGGTATATAGTGCCTTAAAAAATGGGGTTTGGAGGTGACCTGAAGTATTCTCATGATGCTTTATTAAAACTGCAAGACTGGGAACTGCGACTGCTGGAAACGGTGAAGAAATTTATGGTAATGCGAGTAAAAAGTGATAAGGAGTATGCCTCCACTTTACAGAATCTTTGTAATCAAGTAGATAAAGAGAGCACGTGTCAATTGGATTATATCAGCAATGTGTCCAAGGTAAGACTGAAGTGTTTTGAGTTTGGAATATCCTTGGAAATAACAGTGCTGGATTTATTTTTGTTTGTTTTAGTTTGAGTTGGATTCCTGTTCATTCAGCTTCTTGAGAGTTAATGTTGCCAAAGTATTTAAAATGGGCTCCTTTTAGTTCCTCAGTGGAATATGCAGAAGTTGAGCTCCAGTCTTGCTTTGAAAGTAATAACTGAACTAGAATCAATCCTGAATTCTGAAATTCAGTATTTTAAGTTCCTGGGTTGAGTCTGCTGCTTTGTTTAGTGTTTTGAAAATAGAGTATGCTATAGTAAGCTTTTCTTTTAAGACAGTTAAATAGGAACTATTGTTTATGTTATATATAATTTGTGACAGAAATAGAAAAATGCCAGGAAACCAAGGCAAAGCCTAGCATTCCAGCTGTTATTCACACTGCAGTGTGTGTTGTAAAAACAAAACATTAATTCAGGATGTTTCTCATAATTGTGAAGTTATTTTGTATCAAATTTAAAGTAACTGTGTTAACTTTTTATAACGGTAAGGCTGTCCTTCCCCCAAATTATTAATTTTCAGATTTAGAGCAAGTCCAGTAAAGGTACCAATGAAGCAAACTTCTCTATGTCACCTGTTTGTAAGCTTCACTCCTGACTTGGATTCCTTCCTGACTAGAGAAAAATATTTTGTTTTAATGGCTTATTGAATTCTTGGCCCTTCTGCTGTAGCAGTGGTTACACAGTCCCTTCAGTCTGGCATGAATCCTGATCTCCTCTCTGCAGGAAAACACTCTTTTTTGGTCAAGTTAAATTTTAGACAAAGCAGTTTTTACATAGTGGGCTTATGGAGTGGCTGCTTGAATACTAGCTATGGCATAGCATTAGGAACGTGACTGCTCCTTGTGCAGCAGTCTAGATTTATACTGGATTAAAGTGGCTGTGTGTGTGACTTGAAAGCTGCACTGCTATAGTTAGCCTGCTTCAGCTGCCCCAAAAGTAGCACTGCACAGTGTTTATCTACAATAAATTCTGTTGTTGCTTCCGTCACCCTCAATAATTCTTGTCTTGTAAATTGACATACTACCTTCTTTTTTTTCATCTGTGTGTTTTGGTGGTGTAATTAAAATGCTTTTCACCCAATTATGTTTCTTACACACAGTTTGTTATAGATTTTGCTATTTAGGTTATGATGATTTTGGTAAATAAACATTAAAGCGTTGTTAGCCTAAGACTGGCAGAAGTCGAGTATTTTCTTCAAGCTTTCTACTGTTGGATCACAAAGTTTTGTATAGAATTATTGGTGATATGACTAACAATTCTTGCTATTGCTGCCCCACTAGATTTGCTCTTATGTGCTAGCTAAACTGTCTTGCAATTTTTTTAGGCAATGAAACAGAGCAGATTAGGGCTAGAAAAGTAAAGGAGCATTGGCATCATAATATTTAGCATTATAAGGTATAAGCAACCCTTAACCTTCATGCAGCTAGCTCAGTCTAGGACAGTTCATGTCAGTGACATAGGCACTTCCCGTGGGCAAATAAATTTTAAAAAGCTGAAGATCTGACTTAAGCCATGTTCTTTTTGGGTTGGAGAGAGGCACGTGTCACATTTTGAAATCTTGTTTTGGACATAGGCACTCAAGTTGTTTTTTCAGGATTATTTTTGTTCCTTTTTCTTCTTGTTTTTTTCTCTGAAGGAGGTGCCATTTTTCTCTCAAGCCCCATCCCTGATCTCTACATCTTTATATAACAGCAAAAATGTTCGCATGCCACTGACAGATCTTTTGTATGGGCTTGCCTTGAAATTTCACTGTCACCTTGGATTTTGAAGTTGTGTAGTGACACGTTGTCTTACTGGTTTTGGCAGTTAAAAAGTCTGAATTATTGATTACTTTACTCACCTCGTTCTAATTTACTTTACTATTTCGTAATACTTTTTTCTCTCTTTCTGACATTTTACAGAATCAAAGTATGACCTAAATATTATAGGACATAAATCTAATATCTTATATCTCCTAAGATTTAAAATAGCTGTATATTAAATTGTTGGTATTATGTGGCGTCAAAACCAAATACCAAGCTGTCTAATATTTTTTTTTTTAAAGTGTGCAGCAAGAGTGAGCACTTGAAGAGAAAATGGTGTTTGGGAAAATCTGTCCCATGTTTTTTTTCATGCAGAGGCAGCAAACTTGCTGGAAGGCATAGTGGCAGCAACCGCTAATGCTAGAAAAGCAGTATTTTTAAGTGCTTCCCAGCAGCTCTTTTGTGTGCGTATATGTCTAAAAAATACTGTTAAACCAAACAATATTATATTTTATTGCTTTTGCTGGGTTGTGGTTATTTTCTGTGAAAGGAAATGCTTTGCCTTTTCTGCTATCCCCACCCAGCTGCTTTTCTGTCCCCTATAAATCTCAATTTTTGAAGCCTTTCCTCAAGTATAGCTTTTCACTTTCACTTTTCCTATTTTAAAATAATAAAATATAACCATACAAAACACAGAGATCCTGTTTAACCTATGTTTTCTTAGTATGGAAAGAGGGATGTAAAAAACAGGAAAATGTGCAAATGATTTTTTTTAAATGGAAAGGGAAGTTTTCACTATGTTTCTGACTTACTCAGGTTCATCTGGTGAATTGTAAGCTAAGTATTTCTTTAGAGCACTTGTCCTGTTGAAAAATGCTTTTGCTGTGATTTTCAGGGTTGATTGAAACAGTACTTGTCTCAGTAATAAATCAGCCTTAAAAAAAATGGAGAACTCTGACTACATTTTCACTTCTGAGCGTGCTCTTATGAACTCTTCTATAACCACAAGACCCACTCCTCTCAGATGTTTAATGATGTTTTTATCCTACGCAGCTTTGCAATATGGCTTCTGATGTCATTTGGAAAGTGTTCTGTAATGGAGAGGTGAAACAGTTTTCAGCCATAGCCAGGAAGCTCTAGGCTGTGACCTTTTACAACACCACACTTTAGGCAGTCTGGGATAGCTCTGTGCCAGTCTGTGGGATGTTCACAAGCTAAAGGAAATGTTAAAGGTGGTTTAATACGTACAGGAGTCTTTTGTTTCCTTCTCTAGAATCCAGTTTGCGTTGCAGCATTGTCATGTAGATACGGAAATATATATATATGTTTATATATGAGATGTAGGGAAACCCCAAAGCTACCAAACAAATTAATTTTCTAAGTTTTGATGGTCTAAGGTGGATTTCTTTCTTTAGTAAGAGTAAGATAAATGCTAGTAAAACTAGCATACTAGCTGCCTTCAAAACCTGGGAATTGTATGGAATGTAGCCATTCTGAAATTTTAGATAGAGCATAGCATTCAATGTCAGGGAGTTATAGAATCATAGAATCATTAAGGTTGGAAAAGACCTCTAAGATCAAGTCCAACCGTCAACCCAACACCACCATGCCCACTAAACCATGTCCCTAAGTGCCACATCTACACATCTTTTAAATACCTCCAGGGATGGGGACTCAACCACTTCCCTGGGCAGCCTGTTCCAATGTGTAACCACTCTTTCAGTAAAGAAATTTTTATCTCTAAGGAATCCATTACTGTTCCCATAAACAAAGTGTGACAGGGATCTTTAGGGTAACAAATGCTTTTATTTGAATTGAACTTTAATTGTGTGTTTGTATCTGTGGTGCATTGGAAGTCTCTCCGTTTAGGTTACAGTTAATCAAAATTCAAAGCCACACACAGCACATTAAGCTGTTCTGAAAACTGACTGACAGAATGGCCAAGGAAGTTATTAAAGTAAGGGTACAGAAAGATGTTGGGTTACTATGACAGATAGTGCTTCTGTCTCTTAACCTGTTAGCACCCTATGCTTTGATACTGGTGGCCTGACTCTGATGCTGTCAGTTACGTGAAGCAGCTGACGAATGGTATCCCCTTAAACAGTAAACACTCAAATGTGTATTACTGTGGTTTATTTAGACAAGGGCAGAGAAATCAGCTTGACTAGAGTAACTGTGGCTGGGACACAGGAGAACAAAGGACACGGGAACATGCTTGTCAGGGGTGTTGGGGATGTATTCCAAAAAAGGCTGTAAAGATTTCATCGGTGTTCAGAAGTACTACGAGAGTGCTGAAGGGTGACCATACAGTATTGTATTTTTGTCTCTGGTGCTTTTTTATGATTTTATGATTAAGTTTGAGGCATGATTTTGCTTTAGCAGGAAGGACTTTATTTTAGAAGATCTCAAGTTCATTTGGGTAAGTTTAAAATTCTTTTTTTACTGAATTGTTTTAAACAGGGATGCATCTTTTCCCACAGTTCATGTTCATCATTTGGTTATTTGTAAACCAGAATAAGTAAGTGCTTTTCTGTTCTGACTTCTTTTTATAGTCTTGGTTGCTTGTGGTACAGCAAACAGAACAACTGAGCAAAATAATGAAGACACATGCAGAGGATCTTAATTCTGGGCCTTTGCATAGGCTTACAATGATGATCAAAGATAAGCAGCAAGTTAAGAAGAGTTATGTAGGTGTTCATCAACAAATTGAAGCAGAGATGTACAAGGTATTTTATTCAACTGTGCTTTATAAATTTATTATCGTTTTGTATGTTTAAAAAGTAATATATTGAGAGTGGATTTTTTTAGTTCCTCTGTCTTTGTTTGTGCTATGGTAAAAGTAGTGATTTGTGATATATAGAATGCCTAGTTTAAATTTTAGTTATTTCCTCCGTATTTTCTCTCCCCTGCTAGCTGACAATGCAGAGATGGAAAACTTTCTTCTGTGTGTATTTCTATGGACAGATAGCACTGGAAAAGCTCTTGTTCCAGTAGAGGATGATTCTCTGTGACACTTCTCTATGCCATATCTCTTCCTGTTCTCATTCCACTCTAGACATGCCTGGGGCCAGGGCACTGAAAACTTTTGTTAATGAATGCTCTTGACAGTCCAGGCTGTTTTGGGTGGGGACAGGATTCTAGTCCCTGTTCTAAAATACAAATCAAGTGTAAACCAAACATTAAGGCTGCAGATGGAGCTCTTTGGGGCCTTTACTATCACATGTCAGTTGTCCTGCTTATGTTGAAAGTACTGTATCTAGTCAGTAAAGCTGACAGAAATCACAGTTTCATTCAGGTGCTCTGGGGGAAGTTTAACTGCAAATGTCAAAAATCAGACTGATAGTCTGAAAGATCTACTGAGAAAAGGAAGAGCACTGTTTCTTCTTTCTTCCAGCAGAGAATTTGAGATTTGGAGTAGTGTAATTAAAATGTAACATCTGAGTAGTACAGTACAAATGTTATGGACTGATGAGTAAAAGATTCTTGGG
Source organism: Aptenodytes patagonicus (assembly GCF_965638725.1). Lineage (NCBI taxonomy): Eukaryota > Metazoa > Chordata > Aves > Sphenisciformes > Spheniscidae > Aptenodytes > Aptenodytes patagonicus. Next base: position 64,128,384 of record NC_134982.1, read on the forward strand.
CTGGTTATGAGAAGAACTTTAAACTAGTACTAAACATATATTAAGTTAAATATGTTGGCTCTAATAGGACTGCTTCCATAATTTGCTAGGATCTTGGCATCTTCCCCAGGTATTGACTACAGGGAGTACATCCTTTTTGATGCATGGTCAGTAGGCTGTCTTATCTGATAAAATTTCCAAGCCAAATAGTCACTCACAGCCACTTATGGATTGGTGCATCTGAAAACAGTCAGGATGGACAAAGAGGAAAAACTGGTAGCATACGTTAGAAATAATAGAGGTTAAATATATAGAGAATTGGAGAAATGGAAAAGGAAAGAAAGAAAGAAACATAAGAAAGAGAGGCTAGATGAAAGAAGACTGCTGGAAGTTCAGGTATACTTTTAAAAGAGACTGTGCAAAACTTTTTTTCTGTTAATAAGTTAACTAATAAAATCTCTCATAAAACTATCTTTTAAAATAAGGCTTTTTCAAAAAAATATAGTGCATATTGAGCACTCCCCAAATGATTAATTACAAGCCATATTGATTTTAATTAATTATGGGCTGCATGGCCATGCAAATATTTTGCATCCTGATGAATAAGCTTGCATTGTTGGTTCCCCCCCCCCGCCCCGCTTCCTGGTTTTCCCAAGAAGCATTTGAATAGCATTCTGGTTAGATATGGTAAGTTCTTTCATTGTTAGCTGACATTGTTTGTTCAAAGGTTTTGTGTCACTGGAGCACTTACAGAATGGTTCCCAGAAATTCAAAATACTTCTCATGTTCTGTGGTATTATTTCTGCTTTTATTATACACAGAAGCAAAATACTTACTATTTCCCGGGACATTATCCAACCCTTGTGAAGATCAGTGTCTGTGCAGTTCATATCATTAGGATACGCAGGCAAAAAAAGGTGTTTTCCTTTAGGTGAAATGCATATGTATCATCCTTTCTTATTCTAGACACCTCTACAATGAGGAATCTTTTTGATAAAATTCTTAAGGACAGTAAAATACCATGTCTTTTACACAAATGTACTAAAACTTGTATCTTGTAGATTTATTCCAATTCCCATTAAGATATTGGATATTTTTTCTTTCTTCATGAAATTTGAGGGGAAAAAAGTAGATTACTATGCTACTTAGGCGGGCAAGACTTTTTGATATAAAAACTGGGTTTAAGATAATCCTTGACCATCTTAGTTTCTTAAGTGTTATTTGGGGACAGAGGTGCTCTTTTTTTTTTGTCTTTTTGAAGAACATAGTATAAGAATCAGTAAAATATATTTTGCAATTAAGAAGTTTTTCAATACTAGTGGCCTACCTTTTATTATCCAGTTTTCTGTAAGAGAAGCAGTTCCCTGTTATTTATGTCTTAATTGTGTTCACTACTTCCTAATTTCATCTTTTTCTCCATTGCTCGTGGTGTCTTTATAATACAAGTTTGTAATGAAGTTATTTTTTCCTGTATCACCTCTATTAGTCTATAATAACAACAGTTGTGAGTATAATTTACAGTGTGTAGAAATATGAGATGAGAATATGGGATTGATGCGGAGAAAAGTTCCTGCCTTTAAATTAAATCTTTGCACAGTTGGTGCAGAAATAGAAACTGTAGTTAGCACCTTGTTGGCTCTTTGAGGAATTCCATTAAGTTTCCAGATGTTGTTCTTGAGGGTGAAAGTAGTGGTATTTCTCCTTCATGAGAAAAGGGAGAATTGTGAACTCCAGCCTTCTTCATGCCAGCTGCAAGAGGAACAGTTTTTCTGTAGAACAGACTTCCTTTTCTGCACATTCAGTGAGGGGAGCACCTCCATTAAATGAGTTCCTCTTCCACGATTTCCCATTGTGAGTGTATTTTTCTTTTTGTCAGAGTTTTTACTTTTCTTTGCTATATATGCCACATTTTTGGTATTGTAGTGGCTGGTTTGTTATTAGCTTTTGTTCACAAGTTCATGATTTGTGATTATTTCTGAACAGTGCACTAATTTTTTCACATAGTGAATGAAAGTTGGTGTTGTTGTTTAACCTCAGTTGGCAACTGACTATCACACAGCTGCTCGCTCACTCCCCGCCACCCCCCCCCGGGTGGGATGGGGGAGAGAATTGGAAGAGCAGAAGTGAGAAAAACTCATGGGTTGAGATAAAAACAGTTTAATAATTAAAATAAATTAATAATAGCAATTATAAAAATGAAATAATAATAATAATAATACACAAAGCAAGTGATGCACAGTACAATTGCTCACCACCTGCTGACCGATGCCCAGCCAGTCCCCGAGCAGCGGCCCCCCCGGCCAGCTTTCCCCTGTTTAGGTACTGAGCATGACGTCACATGGTATGGAATGTCCCTTTGGCCAGTTTGGCTGTGCCCCCTCCCAGCTCCTTGTGCACCTCCAGCCTTCTCAGTCGGTAGAGCATGGGAAACTGAAAAGTCCTTGACTAGTGTAAGCACTGCCTAGCAACAACTAAAACATCTGTGTGTTATCAACTTTGTTCTCATCCTAAATCCAAACCACAGCACTGTACCAGCTACTAGGAAGAAAATTAACTCTATCCCTGCCAAAACCAGGACAGTTGGGGATAGAAGAGATAACTTTATTTTAATTTTTTGACCAAAAATGTCATATTCAGTGGAGCTGTTTCCACTGCAGTAAGATTCTTCAGTGCTGTGTTCCACTGTAGTTTGTTTGGTTTTTTTTTTTGGTTTCTTTTCCTTTTTAGGGATTTACGTCTTAGAACGGATAGATTGGTTCACGCACAGTTGCTGTTTCTAAGCTGTTTGTATGAACTGTAATATTTAAAAATTCTTCTATCTTGGGTTTTTTTTTAGATGCTAAAGGATTTCCGTCCTATGCATAGAACTTTTTCATCTAGTATGATTTATTAAGTATCTTTTTGGTGCATTTTTTTTCTTGTCATTGAAATGGAATAGTATTTATGATAAGCTGGATTTCCTAAACATATTTTTCATTACACTGATGTGGATGGGGATCTCTGTTTCAGGCCTCTTATTTCATTCCATGCATTTATTGATTTTGATTTTGTTACACCATGTAATGTCCTATTAAGATTATCTCAAGCCAATGGAAGGTGGTAACATCCTTATTTTGGAAAATAAATCCTGTTAATTCTCTTTCACTAATGCTATGAGGTTTTTTTATATGTTGAGGATAAGTATTTTTAATACTTTTTATGTTTCCGTTTTCTTAAAGGTCACAAAGACAGAACTAGAGAAACTAAAATCTAGCTATAGACAACTAATAAAAGAAGTAAATTCTGCCAAAGAAAAGTATAAAGAAGCTGTCGCTAAAGGTATGACTGACTTGTGTTAATTTTGTCTATTAGTGTCTTTTTCAAACCTGCTAAAACTCTCACAGTGCAACAGGGTAATATTTTTATTTTGAGCAACTTGATTACAATATAAAAGCTCATTTAGTATCTTAAGTAAGACAGGCTAATTGTCATCATGTGTACTCGGTGGTACTCTTTAAAAATCATCAAATAAAGGATAGCCCTTCTTTTAATATAAATGGTAATCCTTTTAAGTTCTTTTATTATTCCTTCAGTGGATGTATTTGAAATGTAAAATTGCTCAAATGAACTGTTAATAGTGGTAAGTGGGTTGCAACTCCGTCTCATCTACATTGTACCTGCAGCCTACTTGCATCCTGTGACCTATTATGGTTGCTGCAGTGGCATCAACATCAGTTCTTGACAGTTAGTATAATGCATCTGATCTTTGTCAACCTTAAGCAAAACAGGAAAAGAAGATTTTTGGGGAATGATGTGTCCAAACTGCATGGATTTTGATTCCTGTTGAATTGTGCTAATAATTAGATAAAGGCGAGCCTTTGTTCTATGATGTATTGAAATATCTTGCTAATAATTGTTCTTATGTGCCTTTCTAAGATTTTTTTCTTTCTTTAGAGAAAATTAATTGGATGGCAGTATATAAATATAATTCCAAAATCCATCTTAAAGTTTTTGTATGCCTAAACTGCCTAAAATGGCAGTTATTGTCCTTGGTTCTGTTGTACTATAATTCACAGTGCAATATAGTAGCTATCAGTGCTGAGAGAAAGATTGTTTCTTTCCAAATTTGTCTAAAATTTGGAGTGATAGCCAATATGTGAATATAACGACAAAACAGCATGGGATGAGAGAAGTTATACTTAGCACTGATAGCTTCAACTGTTTTTTTTCTTTTACTTATGTTTATAATAACTTAAAAATGTAAATACATACTCACTTGTTCATTTTGTCCAGTTCCCTAGCTGTTTTCTACATATAACTTTAATTTGGTTACTTGGTTTATCCCCAAGTAACTACTTAACATGTGAACATATAGTATGTAACCTGAAAAATATAATAGGCTGCTGTGATCTTAGTATGTTTTTTTTATCCTGTCTTCCTGTTATAGCTCTGATCATTCTCCATTCCTGAAGCACCAAACTTTCCCATTGAAATCAAAGAGTGTTTTGGCTGTCAGTAGCTGTGATGTTTTGCTGTTGATGTTTTGGTTCTGATTAACTGAATTAGTATTTCTTTAGATAGACAGCAAACACAAGCTGTTTTTAAGACACTTAATTTCTCCTGTGATTTTCCTTGACCTTCTCTTTCAGGTTTCCATTTAGTATTTGCCTTATTACAATTTGTACTTAATTTTACTTTCCCTAACATCTTAGTGTAAATCTATTTTAACAAACACTGACCTCCAGAAAAATATTGCAGGTTTTTCTCCCCAAAATTGAAGAATTGCTTCTCCCCTGTCGCACCTCAGGCCGTGGTCTCATTTATAAATATTTATGTAGTTGGTGAACTACTACAGTTGTATATCAACTGCAGGTCAGCTGACCTGTTTGAATTTTTTTGAGCCATAGTATTTTCATAGGGTTTCTGAGCCCTCAAGTTGTCAAACTGGTTTGTGAAGTGAACAAGTTAGGGAAGTTCTAAAATTGTAATGCTTCATTATTCCAGGCATTAGTTCAGTAACTAGTGCTTATTCAAATTGTGTGCTATTAGGATATATGACTTTCGTTCATATACAAACTGGTTCAGTTTTTCAGGATTTCAAGAATTATTGAAAACAAGGGAAGGAACGGTGCCTACCAGAACAATGGGAGGGCATAACCCAGTATTGGAAATAAGCTGAAACACATTTTGTTAAACAAAAAAAATGAAAATCTTTGGACACTAGCTCTTGCAAGAAATGTTTTAAAAGAACCAGTCCAGGTCCACTTCTGTAAAATGCTGTTCTCAACAGCCTCTGTTCCTCTGGCAAACCAAGTCTCCATCACAATGCCTGGCCCTGCCTTTCTGGAGCTGAAGGGGACAACTAATCCTTAGGACATACTACTTTGTCTTTGCCCCTGGGCTTGTGCATGCTGAACTACCTGTAAATTTGTGCAGTACCTGTACAAGCTGGTCAACATGAAAAGAATGCAGGTCATACATAGGAATGACTTAGAAATTTATCTGTTTTGCAAGTGTAATGATTTTGAAATTTAGTGATTTTTTTTGTTGTTGTTCTGTTTTGTTTTGGAATAGCAAAGCCGTCTTCTAGCAAGGGAGAAAGTTTACTAGAGCTGCTAGTGAAAGAGCTACAAGTGGTTCTCTAGTTTGGGAAGAGAATTGTTTCCATGTTTTCTGGTTGAGTTGTTAAAAGCGATATTAAATTCTGGGCTAAACATACACAGTACAGGATATTAACTGAAAAGGGTAAAGCCTGACAAAGTTATAAACAATGGAAAGTGATCTTCTGCAGTAGTAGTAATTTTTGTTTTTCTGCAGTCACAAAGCATTTTTAGGTAAACTTGAATTACTGTGTGTCATTACTTTCCGCCACCTAACAGGAGAGTCACTTTGAATCAACATGTTGATGCCCTAATGCAGGGTTACAGCTCTTTTCACTTTTTGCTGAAAACACTTAACAGGACCTGTGGAAAGAGTAATAAGAATAAGGATTAAGCACTGAATAATGACACTGGTTAGTTACAGGTTTTGTTTGTGTTAGGGCAATGGGAAGGCAGCTGGTGGGAATTTTGGGGTAGTTTCGTAGTGATGAAAAGGGAACTGCTTTCTGAAGGATGCAGGAGCTTCATTATGAAAGGCTTTATGCTCCCCACATCTGGAGAAGGATGAAACTATCTGAGATGCTGGCCCAGGAGCTGTTCTGGGGAACCCTCCACTAGCACTGCTTCTGCTTGGGCACCAGGGAAGCAGTGGGACAGTTGTGTTGCAGAGGGTGCATCACTAAGCCTTGGCTGCCACTTGGTCCTTAGGCTGGATTGCACTGCCCTGTTGTAGCCACCAGTGTCTGCATGCTGTCTCAATCAGAAGTGACTGATTTATCTTGTTTGTTCTAGCCCTTACCCCATTTAGTCATGCATTGCTGCTCCTTTCTGGACCAGTGATTACCATGGGAATCACAAATGCAGCCTGGTTGGTTGTTCTTGGGCATGGAGACCCCAGGTGTCAGGCAGTCTGGCTGGTTTTGGTTGGTAGTTTTTTGCTTTTTTTCCAGTCCTTAATTCTTATGTTTTTTTAATGTACGGTGAGAGAAAGCAAGCTGAGAGGAGATAACGTCAGAAAGCTGAACTAGTCCAGTGCCTCTCTAATGAGGCATACTTCAGCAACTGGGACTATGGACAGATTGATTCCAATAGTCTCTTCTGGATTGGAAAGCTTTGTCCAAAAAAAAAAAATTATGTACTGGGAATACACAGTATGTTCCTTTCCAGAATTGGGGCATTAGGGCACGTTGGGGTCACAGGGCATGCAGGGGTCACTGGAGCAAAATATAAGATAAAAACTTACTAGTTTTTATAATGAAATGTACAGCCCTCTGAAATCTTTTGGATGTGTGATATTGAGAAAAAATGGTGTAAACTTCTTAAAACAGTGGTCCAAAAAAACACTCACAAATTGTGTACAACTCTGAGCCTACGATGCTGTGCTGACATCAGTGATACTGAGTAACAAGGTAAATCAAGTGTGGCATGTTGATGTTGCTGCTGCAGGAAAACACATCAAAACAAAATTTATGCCAAATGACAAAGACATTGTTTGGCTAAAGAAGAAGTCATAAAGCTTCTAAAAAAGTTTCATAAATAATGGGTAAAGAACACAAAATGGAAACTGTACAACAGTTGTAGATATTGTGTGATATCTCATTACAGTTTGAATCTCATTTGACTGGATCAGTACCTGCTTCCACTTAAGTTTGCTATTTTCACAATTATTTTTGTTTCTGCTGAATTGTGCATCTTTATTAAGTGTAGTTCAGAGTGTGTCTGTGAGGGTTTCTAATGTTTTCATCCTTGATGTTTTTGATTAAGCTCTACTTACTGCTATATATAAAAAAGCTTAAATAAGGAAATGATGAGTACATGAAATAATAAACAATAATTTGCTCTTTTCCTTACATTAAAAAAAAAATGAAAAGCATTAATTCTTAACAATTCAGCTTCTATTTTTGTAGCTGATTTTGGTGTTAGATTTTTAAATGTGAAATAGTTGCTCTTATATCAGTTAATATTGCAAGTTGGAATAGAGCCAGCGCAACTTCGGGAGGTTCATACTGGATTTTAATACAATATAATCTTTAGCAAAATTTACAGTTTTTGTGTAAATACATCTGTTACAGATGTTTATTGTATTCTTGTTACTAGTTAATTATTGATTGAATGTAGAAACTGTGTTGCAATATTCTTATGTGACAGAATGGATCTGAAGTAAATAGTAAAGGAAAAATATATTGATTCTAAGTATTTAATTTCATCATTTCATTTTATGCTCCTACAGCAGCATAAAAAATATTGTACCAGATTTCCCTAGGTTGGCTTGTGTTCCCTGACAATGTTGTGATTTAGAGGAGACTAGAAATATTAACAGTACAACTAGCACATTATACAACATTGCATCTGCTGGAAGAATGTTTTCCGATCCCTGCAACTCTTGTGATTTAATACTTCAGAATTGATGTGACTTCTGTGGTACATACTGAAGTTGCATGACAGCATAACCTGTATCTATGATAAATAAGGAAGCTGTTGAAAAAGCTTTCATTAAATCAAATTATTGTCCTACTACTCTTTGTAATAGCTGAGCGGCCAGAAAATACTTTTATTAGGTGGCTAGTGCATTCATTCTGAGATGCCTGTAAAATCGTGATTATACTACTACATTTCCTGGTGGCATGTGTTGCCTTTAGTTGTTGCTGAGATCAGGGAAACTCCTAGTAGGGTATTTTTTGAGTTTATTTTTGACTGAAACTCTCACATTATTAAGACAAAACAAGTAACACCGGCTGAACTGGTCTGTCTTATTCACAGACGTCAGCAGGCTGGATGGATTTCAAATTAATACCCTATTGTAAACGTTTCAACTCATAGACACTACCAGTGCTTGCAAGGGCTAGGGTTTTTTATTGTGTGTAAAATAAAGCTTCTAGAACAGGAAACCCTGGGGAGTGCAGAGCCAAGAGGTCTTGGTGAGTTCTTGTGGAGTGTGGGACCAGCTTGGGCATATTGTTTCCACTTGACATGGACATGCAGCCCCAGGATGTGCTCTCCCCAGTCCTTGCAGACCAGCATTCATAGGTCTGAGAGAATTTACTAGTGGTGCTTATTAGCTGAAACATCTGACAGCAGTTCAAAAGACTGCACTTTAATTTTTGCTATTTTTATACTATGTTATTTGTTTATCTTAACATTAAGCAGATAACTATTGAACTAATTCTTAACTCAGAAGTTTAGGTCTGGTATTCTGTAAATTTGAAATCTGTAAGTATACACAAATATTTTTTTCTCATTAGAAAACTATTTTTTTATTTGCAGTCATTAATTTGTTAAATAAGGTTTGGAGAAAAAATTCTTATCCTCTTCTCAGAAATAGGGTGATTTTATTTGTTGAAGAAACACATTCATGTAAGCCTCTTGCAAGACATAAAGGGAAAAAGACCTTAGAGATTAAAAGCCAAAATCCTATCTTCTTTCTGTCTGTCTTTGTGATTTTTGTCTTGTGAAACCTGTATTAATTAAGAGCACTGCATTTGCACTTTATTTGGAGAGTGATGATAAGGTTGGCCACTCACTAAATTTGTGAGTTTGCTTCCTGAGACAGGACTTCCTTTGACAGGACAGGTCAAAGCCATCCTAGTTTAGTTGCAGCAGTTTGCATAAAAGTACTTTGTAGATTGTTATAAATTACTTTTAAAGTCTCCTGACTTCTGGACACAAGTATAAATGGGGAGAGGAGTGGCTGGAGAGCAGCTCTGCAGAAAGGGATCTGGGGGTGCTGGTCGACAGCAGGCTCAATACGAGTCAGCAGTGTGCCCTGGCAGCCAAGAGGGCAAACCGCACCCTGGGGTGCATCAAACCCAGCATAGCCAGCCGGTCAAGAGAGGTGATTATCCCGCTGTATTCAGCGTTGGTGTGGCCTCACCTTGAGTACTGTGTGCAGTTCTGGGCCCCACAATTTAAGAAGGATGTGAAGGTCCTGGAATGTGTCCAGAGGAGGGCAACCAAGCTGGTGGAAGGGCTGGAAGGCATGTCCTGTGAGGAGCCACTAAGGATTTTGGGTTTGACTAGTTTGATATATCACTGTAAGGGTAGTCTTTTTTCTGTCATATCTAGGTTTTAAAATTATTTGCTTTAACTTAAGAAGTGCTTAGTCCTTACCAAAGTTCACTTAAGAGAAAGATCATGCTGGGATCCCACTAGTATTCCCTCCACTTACCAGTCTGTGGAAGCAGATTTAAGTCAAGGTTTAGGATTCTTTAATGTGAAAATATTTTATTGCTTTTAAAAAAATCTTGTTAGAAGAAGACCTATTTGAAAGCCTTGGTCATCTCATTCATGAGTATAAAGAATGTGTTCAGTAGAATAAGGCGAACAAATAATATAAAGGAATATTCTTTCCCAGGCACAATGAAATAATGCTCTGTGAAAATGTGTGTCTCCACAGTTGAAATAAATAAGGAAGTGACAATATGGGAGGTTTGTTATTGATAAACAAATGTGGAGACAGCAAAATACTCAGAAATTACCTCTGTTGTTGAAAATGCTAAAAAATATGTAGATGAAAAGATAAATGCAGTTCTGGGAAATTATTTGAAAACCTGCTATCATAAACATTGGGAAATGTCTAATATATCACTACATGCATTGACAGCTTCGTACTTTAGTGCTGATATTTACAAAAATAAAAGATTCTAAAGCAAACCAAGGAAGAAATATTTTTTCTGGCTGAAACATTGCTATAAGCTGAAGATTTGCATATTTTCTCAGAGGAGGATTGTTGCTTCATTCAAAAAAAAAAAAGAAAAAAAGAAGCAAAAGGCCTGATACTCCCCTCTTTTTTTCCATTTTAAAGTATTCTAAAATCAAATGCTGTAATACTCTAGTGAGGTTATAATACAGAAAATTACAACAACTCTGAAGCCAAGCTTCTCAGCTTTTCCTGGGACCTTGCCTGTCTTCTCTTTAATCCTAACCTATAAGCTCTTTGTTGGCTTCTCATCCATCCCCAGGCAGAGCTCCATGTGTTGCAGCTGCCCTCTCACATAAAGGGCAACTCCCTCTCCTTGTCTTCGTGGCCTGTCTTTCCCCAAGAGCCTGTATCTCTCCATTGCAACACTGCCCTTGTGGGATCCATCCCACCATGCCTCCATGATCCCGACAAGATCATGGCCTTGCAACTGCCCACAGATCTCTAACTCATCAAACTTGTTCCCCATACTGCATGCAGTAGTATACAGGCACTTAAGCATGGCACCCCAGCATGTTGAGTTCCTGGGGATGATTTGGGGGGATTTTTCCACAGTGGTACCTTGTTGGAACCTCCTTGCCCACATGCAGGTGCTGGAGGTGACCCCTCTCAAGCCCTGTTTTGTTGACTTTGTGATCCATTCCCATCACACCACCCCATGCCTTTTGCTCAGCAATCTTGTCCATTGTTCCCTCAGGACTGCAGGTCACCCTCTCCCTCCCCTGTCATTCCTAGTTTAAAGCCCTCCTAATAAGGTCAGCCATCCTATTGGCGAATATAGTTTTACCCTGCTTAGTAAGGTGCTTCCTATCTCCCAAGCAGACGGCGGTCTGCAAACAGGGTCCCATGGTTGTAGAACCCAAACCCCTGTTGCCAACACCAGCTCCGCAGCTATTAACCTGTATTGTCAGTGCCCTCCTTGCACCCTTTCCCCTCACTGGCAGGATTGAGGAGGATGCCACCTGGGCCCCCCATGCCATTGACACTGTCCCCAGAGCTCCGTAGTCACTTTTGATACTGTCCAGGTTTCTCCTGGCAGTATCATTGGTACCCATATTTATTATAACATTGCCTCTGCTGTTTTTCCCTATATTTACCCATACTCAGAAATTTGGGTGGATTTGCTTTTTGCGCTTCCTGAACTACAGAGGCAGTTACGTAAATTCTTGACACATGTTCTTGTCCTCTCAAGTTTCTCTGGGATTGTTAGTCATAGTTTTCTTTATGTATAAAGATTTTCTTCCCCCCTGTTATTTATGTGTAGATCGTCAGATTGCCCTTCTAATTTTCATTTTGTTTGTCCTGTAATTCTGATGCTTTTCTGTTTCCACAGTTCTAGCATATTTAAGGCTTCTCACTGTGTTTCTGTTGGGGGTGTATAACCCTCTATTGTCATGTCATGTGTGTCTCTGCCTGCTTTTGAAACTAAATTAAATTCATTGTCAAAAACTGGACTTGTGTAATAAAATATTATATTCTCCTTTGTCAGATGGATGTTATCTTCATTAGTGTTTCTTCATGGGACAGCATTCACTGTGTACTGAAGCCAAAGGTCATGTTTCAATGCCAGGAGCTATAAATCCAGAAAGTTAATTCATCTGTTGTGAGCTAAGCCTTTACAATGATCTCCATTGCCTCTTTTATGAACACTTTGTCATCGCTTCTGAATGGCTGAAGGTCATACCTATCGGTATCACTAAAGTTCCCAAGACTGAGAGGCCAGGGGGAGTCCTTCTTGGAATACCATAACATTGGACTCCAGACAGACTGTTTTTGAGATTTATGAAAACTGGACAAGAAATTCTTTCTGATTGTAGATATTCCAAAATGTGCCTAACTCTGATGGATTTATGTTGTTTTCACAAACTGTTTAGTATTTCAATTATGCCTCCTCAAAAAGCAATTATGGTATTTATTGTCTTTTAAGAGCAAACACTTAAAGATGAATATTTGAGAGCATCTCAAGTATGAATACATGCTTAGACATTGACAAGTTTTTAGCTTTCTGTGTCTTCTCAAGTTTTTATTCTTTAAATTTTTTTTTTCTCCTTTTCTGTCTTCAAAGGTCCCAAAGAAACAAATCAAATAAAAACAAAGCAAACTTAAGAACAAATAGCTTAATAACTGATACTTCCAGGAGGTCTTCTAGACAGTTTTTCTTGCCATTGTTGCAAAGCAACACTGAGAGGAAAAAAAAATAATCTTTCTGTAGAGTGGGAGGTCATTGGTATAGGGTTGTGTCCGAGCTGAAAGGCTGATTTGTTACATTTGCAATGAAGCAGAAGTTCAGGGCTTATGGTAATGTGTATCCATAGTATAGTATAGTGTTGAGCTTTTTTGCTAGCAGCTGATCTACAATGTAAACATAAAGAAATAATTTTTTACTGCATTCAGTTTTGCAGTTCTTCATGATATCTTCCTGTAGTTAACCAATCCAAAATGTTTCTGTCTGAACCTTTGATTTTGAGGAGAAAGCTTTGTATTTCATGTTAGTCAGACTTGAGATTTTCACTGTATGCTGTTTCTCTTTGAAAAGAATAGATCTTTAAGAAAATCATTTTGTCTTTTGGGCATTTGCTTGCCCATATGATCTAGCTGAAGGGCTGTAACCAAAGCAGCTTAACTGGAATTTTCTGTTGCAGAAACAACAGTAGATGTAAGCCTCAGTCATTAGTTTAACCTATGCTATCATGAAGCTGGATTTGAAATCTGAACAGCTAAGCTTGTACCAAGTCTTGACTTGAGTCTTAGATGTCACACTACAGGTAACCTTCAGGAGGTGGATCCTTGTCCTATGTGAATTAGTGGGTGTTTTACGCTGTATTCCACAGAGTCAGAATTTTGCTGTTTGAATAAAACATCAAAATCTATAATGCAAATTTGAAGACCTCACAAGTGTTAAATTTTTTTGAAAGCAGTGATAACTATATGTAGTGAATATATAAGGGAATATGAGCCTTGACTTACCATTTTTGACCAACCGGAAAAAGTTGTAAGGGGGTAAAAACCTGAGCTTTTCAGTATAATTATTTCTTTTTAATCCAAAATATGTATGAAAATTTTCTGTATTTGCAGTATTTATTTTCTGAGAGTCAGTTTCTTTGAGACATTTGCACTGTACATTGATGCTTATTGAAAAAAAGATGAAGTGAACATTATAAGCTGAAATTTTTCTCAGTTGGTTGTCCTATCCAGTTCCTGTTCTTCCATTCTAGGTGAATATGAGGCTACAAGAGACTAATACTTACAATTGTAAGAACTTTGGAATAGTAAATCTGTCTTTTTAATAGAAAATACCCTAGAATATTTTTATCTGGATGGCTCTGTTGTATTGTATGTAGTAAAATCTTAAAAGAGTTTTTAGCAAAAACTGAAATACTTGACTCTCTAGAATGTTTAAAAAAAAAATGCCAGCCTTTTGTTTGCAAATGTCAAACTTTCATAACTGAATTTTACAAGCTTCATAATACTGTTTATGGCGTGACATATTGTATACACAGTCAGTTTCCATAAACATTAAACAGTTTTGTCAACAACTGATGGCAGTAGAATTATAATTAGATCTATTTATGAAATTCGTTATACAGATAAAGAAAATTGGATGTTTTCCTCTATGTTAATTGACATGTAGAACAACTGTGTACTTTGCCTCACTGCATTTTGCTGCTTTAAAAAATAAATTACAATATGGAAATAATACTGTAGCTGTGTTTCTTGTATTAATTATAGGTCCAAAGACTGTATTTAAATATTGAATGTGTATGATAATTTGATTTATTTTGCAATTGGTTGAGGTGTTTTGCTGAGGAATACTCTACAGCAAAGGAATTTAGGCCTCAAGGCAGATGGGAAAATGGGATAGTTTAGCCATTAATGAGGTTTCTGAAAGAGAGATAGTATTGATAAGTCTATATTTATGTGGTTGTGATCATTTTTAGTTTAGTTGAAGGCTGTTTGTTGTGGTTCATAGGTCAGAAGCCTGTACTGATGGTACACGGTATAATTTGACGTATGCTGATTTTTGGTAAGCTGAAAGCTGATAGGGGATGTGTTTTAAAGACGTGCATGGACGAGTTGTTGGTTTTAAGCTCTTAAACTGTGACATATGGAGATAATTTTGGATTATGTAATCTAGGGCATGCTTGAGTAGGAGTGGCCAAATATCCAATAAACCCAAGAAATAATCCAGCATTTCTCCTTCTCTACCACCTTGTCTCCCTCTTCCTGTTTCCCTGGCCAGTGTATCTCCCAAGGGAACGGGCCAGGGCAAGCAAAACTTGGTGCTTCCAGCTCTGACTTCCAGCCTCGTCCTCTCCTCTTTCATCCAGTCCCTATACTGTAACTACTACTTGACCTCTTCCCTTCCAAACCCTCTTCAGTCACCTTCCATTATTTCCCCATGTTCGTGTGCCTCTCATTCTCCAGAAAGACCTTGTAGTGTGTATGTCTTGGTCTGCAGACGACCAGGTTGATGCTGTAGCCTACTGTATTTAGAAACTGAGTGTGTATGATACTTTGATTTATTCTGAAATTAGTTGAGGTGTTCTGTTGAGGAATAATGTATATAGAGAAGGAATTTAGTCCTCAAGGCAGATGCAAAAATGGGATTATGTACCATCCCATTATATTGGTACACTGGTGTCAGACATGCATATGTTCGGTGGTATCCAACTTCTGTGATGTTGTTCTGGGCGTGATGTGTTGGATTCCCCCCCCCCCCCCCCCCCCCAAATTATCTACATTTAATTTAGAAATAAATAGTGCAATGTTTTTATGTTTTGGGGAAATGAAAAAATTACAGTGTCCCCATGAAACATAAGTTTTGATTGTTTGCCAAACACAAAACCTGTTACCTCTGGCAAAAGTTTGAGAGTTGAGATTGTTGTCTCTCCAGAACAGCTTTACAGAAATTTTTAAAGTGGATCGTTTCGTTCATACCTAAATGAAAAATACTTCTCTGGTGACAACTCTGGAGATGTGTTTTTTCTTTGTTGTGCAGAGTAACTTTGTTCATTTAGCTAAACTATAGTGTAAGAATCTGTTCCTTCCACATATAAAATTAGGGCAGCAGTTAGATTGTTTTCAATTAAATGACAGACATAATATCCTTTTAAAGTAATTTTTATTACTCTGTGTTTAAAATGTAGCTGACAGTGATGAGGTAGCAAATGTCTAGAGAGCCATATGTGGGGACAAACAGATAGACAGCTGTCTCAACTTCATGGTAATTTGTTACCTAGGGAGTTCCTGAGTCAGAAGTGCTGTCTCTTAGTTCTTAGTAGCTCTTCAGGACTTTTTTTGTGTACACGTCCATTCACTATGAAACTGCGTAGTTTTTCATGCTTACAGTAACTGTGACCAAAAGATTGCATAGGTTAGCTACATGCTAGTTGAAGAACGCTGTCCTTTGTTTTTAACAAAGTACATACTATTGCCATATAATGCCTTACAGTTGTTACATTGAAAGAGGTTGAGAAGGTCTGTTAACTGTGTGTGCCCTCTCACATGTTGCTCCTCAGTCTCCTGGTGCTTCAGGAGTCCTCATTTAGTCATTCCTTCTGGATTTCTTGTGTTTCCTACCTTTCTGATGCTTGATGCCCTTCTCTAAACCTTTTTCATTTCAAATATGTCCTCTTTGAGGTGAAAGAACTGCATACTGTTTTACGGTTTTAATCAGCAGCATAATAACGCCGTCTAGTCCTTTGCTAAATAACATCTTGTCCGATGGCTGCTGAACACAGAGTTAAAGTTTCCGTTGATCTTTCTGTACTAACCCCAAGATCTCATTCCTGAGTGCATTCAGTAAGCTTACAACAGATTACTAAGCTTGAGTAGTTTTTTCCCCATATGCATCTCTATAAATACTCACACTGTAATTTACCATTTTGTAATTTAATCAGTATGTCAAGTTTTTTTTCCAGTTCTTCACATTTGGTTCCCCTATTTGCTTCCTTCAGACAGCATCTTCATCATCATCTTTATCACCTCATGTATCAGGATCCAAGTGATATTCCTGGGGCCTACTTCCTCCTGTAAAAACTAATCATAATATTTCAGCTAAAACTTTCTCAAGTTCCTTTAAAGTTCCAAAGCTAAACACCATCCAGTCCTCATAATTTCTTCTTATTTAATTTATTCTCTAACCTATTCTTCTGACACCTCAGGAGAGAGAGATTCACTGACTCTTTCATAAAGAGGAATTTTGGCCTGTAAATCTCTGAAGGTCTTTCACAGTGAACACAGATGCAAAAAAATTCATTCTTTTTTCCTACCAGCTCCTTTTATATAGTGACTGTCCTCTACATTTTCTGACAAGCGTGCTGACTCCAATGTATATGAAAGAGGATTTGGTACTGTTTTGCAAGTTTTTCCCTCCACTTTTTTTTTGACGTGCCTTAACGTGTTTCTGTATTTTAATTTATTGGAGTTCACAGTCCTTCATGTATTCTTCATATGACACAATTTCAGCTTTTCTAGGTCTGCTTTCAAGCCTCTGTTAGCTATGAATGCTTCCATTTTCTTTCTTCTCAACTACTTTGCAATAGGTGGTAGAAAAGTAGAAAAATAAAAAATCTTTTTTAATACTTAAATTATTTTAAGATTATAAGAAATGTAGCAGTCTGAATGAGTTTGGTTTAGTTAGTGTATGTTTAACTGCACAGGTAATTGTGAATCTGCACTTGGTAATTGCAGATATAGGGTTCATTTAAAATGCTTTTAGTTCCTGAGAAAGTAATGTGACAATTCATAAATACCAAGAATATAACAAGGATAGGAGTAAGAGCTTATGTGTCTCAGTAAGGAATTGTGTCAAAATAATCTCATATCCTTTTATGACGAGGGCAATGCATGATCAAGTTGAAAATATTCTAGTAGAGGTGCAAAACCATTTGCATAAAGCTGCTTGGAGAATGGTTGTTAATGAGGTCCTGTCAGAATAATGTATCCTATGGGACATTGCAGGATATATGTTGAGATTAGGTTTGGATGGTCTTTCAGTGTTTCATTACTTTGTTTCAGAGTTTGTTTATTAAATTCTCAGGCATCACTATGCCTTGAAGGGATTGAAAGTGCACTGGAGGGCAACTGTAGAGTTAAAAATAATTTGATAAACTGAGAGATGAGTCTCAAAAAATAGTGCTACTTGGCAGGACCAGATGCCAAAGCAAAAGTAATCAGTGGTGCCACGTTTGTATGGTATTCAAAAAAGACATACTTTTTTCTTTTTAATTTTATTTTTTTATGAGCTAGAGGTATCTAGAATGTAAAGTTATTCTTTGGCTTTGAGCCTTGACTGAAGTTGCACTTGTGTAGGATTGTGAACCAGTCAACTACAAAAAGACAACAGGACTTACAAGGGAAGACCTGTAGGTCCCTTAGTATGAAGTTTAGAAGATTGGGCAGAAGAGGAGAGTATGTAATCTAATATATAAAAGATGGATTGCGGAGGATGGTAGAATCTATTTTTCATACCTGTGGCACATATGAAGTAGGTAAGGGTTTAAATTAAAGCAATAAAGATTTACATTGGAGAGTGGAGGGGCAGGGAGGTGGGGGAATGCTTTCAGCTAGCATAGCACTAGACCTGAATGGTACTAGGAAGTTGCAAAGTTATTTGTCACTGCAGATCTTAGGAAAATCATAAAAACATATGCCACATAGTTTTGCAATTACTGTGGCAAAGAATAGAATAGGTGACCTTTTGAAGTACTTTGTAGCTCTCAGGTTCAGCACTGAACTGGTCTTGTCAGCATGAACTTGAGGACTTCTTGTCTCTAATAGTGTAAAGCTGAGATTGTAGAGCCAACTTCCTGATCAGGATACCGACAGTGATAGGGAAATGTTAAGTTGAAGCAGAGAAGCTGCCCATTTTGGATAGGAGTAATAGTGTGAGAGTTCAGCTACTCCTATGTAGACTGCACCATTGCTTTATTGGGATGATATGTAGCAACAGAATTTTTGCTCACAATAAATGACAGATTTTTAATGAATCATGGATCTGACCTAGTAGGACATCTCTTACTTTCTTCATTAAAAAATGTTTATTTGCTCTGAGGCAAATAAAAGATTAGCTTTGTGATAGTCATTTGTGTGAGTTTTGTTCTTTATTCTTCACAGTTACATTATTTTTATACCTGTGTAGATAGTGGTTTTCATATACTTTTAGATGAGGAATTCTCACATTTCCGCTGAAAGAAAATATAGCCATTTTTCTTACTTTGTCTTTTAATTAGTAAACCAAGACATTTGGTCTTACTAATGACCTGAAAACAGTCAGATTTTACCTTCTTCAGAGAAGTACATTGAAAAGACTACTGTAGAAAAAGGGGCAAACTTATAATAAATCTACTAGATTTGTCATCTACAAGTTTGTATACTTTTAAAACACCACGTGCATTTTTCTTTTTTTGTTTTCTCTTAGGAAAGGAGACTGAGAAAGCCAAAGATCGGTGTGATAAAGCCACTATGAAGCTTCATATGTTGCATAATCAGTATGTGTTGGCACTGAAAGGAGCACAGTTACATCAGCACCAGTATTATGATACTACACTTCCTCTGTTACTTGATTCACTACAGAAGATGCAAGAAGAAATGATTAAAGCCCTGTAAGATGTATTCTTAAATATTTTTAACTTGCGGAATTTTGTATGTGTAGTATTCTAATTAATTTATAGGATTATTTGAAAATAATAAACTGTGATTAATTAATTGTATATCAATGGATTAAAAAAAATGTTTTCATCTTTCAATTGACAACAATTGTGCATAGAAAAGTCTATCCAAATAATGCAGACAGTAGTTTTGAGTGGTTACTTAAACGTTCTAGCAAGACACCGTCTTCTCATAAAACTTAAAAATCTTACAGATTTACTGCAGTATTTATAGCTGAGCTCATGCTTTGTCCATCAGCTGGTATACTACAAAAAGTTTGTTGCCTCTCTGGTAGTCTTATTTTTATGAAATTCCACTAGCACCAAGTTTAGTTTAAACTGGCCAATTGTCTTGAAGGTCACTGTGGAGGAGGGCCAGGCAGATGCATAGTTAATCATATGTGTGGGAGAAGTAACAGATCATATAAACCTGATCTCACTGTAAGGAATCCAACCTTAAAAATACAATTACCTTTTTCCTGAAAGATCATTTTTTACATCATTACAGAAGATGTACAAACTGATGATCTTGGAGAACAGACAATGAGGACTTTAAACCATCTTTTCTGGTTTGTGACCACCATGTTGCCTCTTTGTCTTTCCTGAAGAATGTGAGTTGGTTAGGGAGTCTGTTCTGTAGGTCTTTTTCTGGGGTGTTATTTAAATCACTTAGCCTAAAAGAAAGGGCAGTTACTTTTTTTTGTGGGTATCATTAATTTAGATGTGAGGCACTCTTCTTTAACTCATTTTCTTACCTTCTCTGAAGTCTACATTCGTCTTGACTTCAGCACACAGGAAGTGAGGGAGACTTGGGGATTTGACGCTTTACATGCTTACACGGTGCAGATACCATTAACTACCCCATGCAGTATCATATTAATTCCTTTGATTCTTGTGCAGGTATTGAAATAAAATAGACCTTTGTAATAGTCTCTGTACAGTCCTTTTAATTTTGTATGTAAAATCACAGCAAAAGGCTACAGTTAAATTTGTGTGCTGTAATTAAGGTGATTTTTCAGAATTGTGAGATATGATAATTCACTGAAGAGTTTTATGATGGAACAAGAACCTGTTGAACCCACTCACCTTTGCTATATCTGGAGTAAAAACCTGTAAAAAAATATTTTTGTCACTACATAGACATTTTTTGTGAGGTCTGAATGTATTGGAAAATTACTCCTTTCTAGTATCTTTGGTGTACAAAAAGAGGTGGTGATTTCAGGTGTAGAGCTTGGTGTGGCCACCTGTGTGAAACATACTGCCTTACTAATCCTGATTTTGCAGATTAATTAGTTTGGTAAACTTGAAGTGTAGATTAACATTGCTAATGATTTTCTTTTTTTTTGGTAATTGACATAGATTCCCTTTCTCTTCGATATGGCATTACTGTAGTTGATATTCGCCTATCTTTTCATCACGCTGTTTGAACGATTTTCTGGAACTTTTTCATGCATGTTGTTCTCAGGCAAGGCAAGATTTAATGCCTTCTCTTGTCTGTTTTCTCCTCAGAAAAAGTATTGGAAAAATCCAGTCACATAACTTTTTTTACAGAGTAAACATAGCTTGAGATCTTATCTAGGAAAAATCTATTGATACTTTTTTTCTCTAGATGTTCCTCTGGCCTCGCGAAAATTCATCAGTATTTTAAGAAAACTCACCATGCTTCAGAGCCTGGCAAGCTAGCAAGTTTGTCAAAGATAAAAATGAAATAGGAAATGATTATGAGGGTTCATTTATGGAAAGCTAGAAGTTAAAGAGAATAGGAGGGTGTTCTGAGGATGTGTCACTGGATGCTATTAAGAGTAGTGACACAATATCACCTATTCTTTTACCATTCCCTATTCACTTGGTTTTTCCCACCCTTGGAAGCAGGTAAAGACAAAGCTGAGTGGCTTGTACTTTCTTACAGGAACTTCTTGCTTGATTTTGTTTCTTCTTGCAAATAAATGCTAACTTCTCATTTGTGCTTATTTTTGTCTGAATGACCAAATTATAAAATAAATATATGAAAGAAGATAGTTAAAACAATAAAGAAAACCAGTTTTTAAAGGAAATGCACACTATTTTGTGACTCGTTTTGCCTTATGCCAGAATTTTGTCAGTTTATTTTGTCAGTCAGAACATGAAAAGCTTTAGTGTAGGTTATAACAAGCATGATAAGTCCTTTGTGAAGAAGTGTCATCAATGAGCTGTATACATTCCTTTTCCTTGTAATCATTACAGTTTTTAGTTTAGCTACCCTGTATGTAGATGCACTGAAATCAATACAAGGAGCATGGTCTTAGAGACTTCTCAGTTATAGCCAATCTGTAAAGAAAAGGCCACAGTTGATCTGTTATTTCTTTGAGTAATATATTGTCTTATTTCTTCCCTTTTTAGCCAGTTGCAACAAGAGTTTGTAGAAACAGCAAATTGAAAGTTTGAAGCATCTTCAATGCCATCTATACCTTCAGTGCCATGTTATACACTAGAATTTTTTTTCCTCTCTAGAAAAGGAATCTTGGATGAGTATAGCCAGATCACCAGTCTTGTAACAGAAGAGATTGTGAATGTCCATAAAGAGATCCAGACCTCGGTTGAACAGATAGACCCTAACTCTGAGTATGACGACTTCATAGATACTCACAGGTACACATTTTCATCTTGGTGTGCATGTTCATGTTTCTTCTTGAGAAAACCCTGCATTAAACTGCAATGCTGCTTAAGTGATCAGAATTGAATTTGTTTCTGTTTGGTTGCTTTTACGTTGTTACTTGTAAAGCTTTATCCTAGTTTGAAAATTGTTCTACTTGCATGTACAGAAAGCTGGCTGAAAGTCAGGTTTTTAACCTGACTGTTTCTTTAACCATCCATCTCTTTGGCTGGCTCTAGAAAAACAAAATTCCAGTTACTGTTATTACATGTGAAGAGCCATAACTTTGGTACTGACAGCAGACTATACATGACAGTCCAGATTCAGTGTGAGCTAATTTACTGTGTATTTGGATGCAGTTTGCATTCTGAGCTAAACTAAGGTTCTCTGCTTTATTTCTCTTATTGTCCAATTTCTAGTTTAAAGTGAACTCTAGGTACCTCTGTATACTCTGCAGTTATTGCAGGCTGAGCAATGCCTGAGACTACAGAGTAGGCAGATAATGCGAGAAAGTTTTTTACTTTAAAAATAAACTATATTTGCCATTTATTGAACTGTTACTCTGTATTAGTATATGCAGAAATAGTCCTAAGACTTCTTGCATTATATTTTTTGTTATGTGCGAATGTCACGTGCAGGTTTATAGCAGGATCAGCTAAAAGTGGACCCATTCACATTGATACGGCTTGAGAACCTTGGTAATGCTGTGATCTTGATTCAAAGAATTGTATGCCATTTTGTTATCTGGTATGATTTTAAGACAATGTTCTTAATTCAAAGGAAAAAGAATATGTATCCAATTGCTACCTTTTATTTAATATGTAATTTTAACTATTCTAGTTATTAAAATAATCAAAACATAATGATTTGCTTTATGATCTACTCAAAGATATATGTTAATTTTGAAAATATTTATTTACTAAATTAGGTCATCGGAAGTTGTTGAACAAGAAATAGAGTTTGATACGTCTTTATTAGAAGAAAATGAAAACCTTCAAGCTAATGAGATCATGTGGAATAATCTAACAGCAGAAAGCTTACAACTCACGTAAGTCATTCTGTACAAACCTTTCATCCTTTGGAAATGCTGTTATCCATTATGTCTAGGCTCACTCAGATCATTGCATAGCTGTGTCCTCATTTTTAAGGTCCAGTTTCTAAAAATAATATTTTCACGCTATAGACTCTTTCCCATGCTGGTTTTATTGTTCCTTTGCACAAAATACTCCTCCCCAGTCCCCCCAAAAAACTTGCCAGCACTTTCAATATATGTTCCTCTCCTTGCCAGTTAATTTATACAGTGCCCCAAATCCATCATGAATCCTCCTTGGGAACATACCGATTCATCTTCCCAAAAACGTTTCCACATTCAGTACTCTAGGAAAAATACTGAAATCTTTTGATGAAACCACTGAGTACAGTGATGTAGTCAGTGATTTAAATTGCCATGCAGAAAATTTTCATGAATATATTTATTTCATTTGTTTTGTAAGTGTTTGCTTTTGTTTTCTAAAGGAAATTCTTATTTACTATTATAACCTTTAAAATACATTAACTTACTAACACAGATGTAGCTGTTGTATTGCATTTCATGGAGCTTTTAGCTATTCAGGGTGATAAATTACCTCTTTATGTATTTTGTTAATATATTGCCTAGTTAAATCTTTTCATTACTTTTACCAACTTCACCTTTAATCGTTTGTTACTGGGGGAACAAATCTCCTGCTGAGGTTGTGGTGTTCTTATATTATCAGCCTCAACTTTTGACATAAAATGGTCCAATGCAGTCACTTGTGAGATTGCAACTATTAATTGTACGTTTAATTTTTTTTATATTGATCATAGCAATTTAAAATGGAAAATTCAGAATTTCATTGGTTGATGATGTTTTTGTTTTCTCTATTGTATTTCAGTCCATGTTTGACTTATTTTAAGTTTTTTTTCCTTTAGAAAGCATAACTGATCCAAATAAGATATCAATGGTGTGGTGTGGATTTTTTTTAAAGTTTTTTAAAAATTTTCAACTGCTTAATCAAACTATGACCCTTATTTCTTGTAGGTTTTTCTGAAAACCAAAATCATAGTGAGTCCTAATAGCAGTGAGGTATTTCAAATGTAAACCCATTGCAGTGTCTTCTGCAGATTATTCTAATCCCTGTGTTTTGTCAACATGACAGAATCTCTGGATTTCTTGAATTCCTTTTCAAGGTCATTAATATTCCTCTCTCTTTTCCCCTGTGCAATCTGATTACTTTTCATAAATTTATTCCTTAATAGATATTGAAATAACCTTTCTAATATGAAGTTTTAGCCTCCTTTGTCAGGCTCCTCCTTAGTCCTGAAGCAGCTTCATCTTTCTTTTGAAAGGATCTCTTGATGATTAAAGCCCCTCCCTTTCCTTTAAACATGTTTCTGTTTATAATATATTATGCATCATTACTAAATTGAGATTATTCCTGCTTAAACTATGTAAATGTTGTACATCTAGATGTACTTCAGCACAGTAACAGGAAAAATATATATACTAAATCTCCCTTTTCAATAAAGTATTACAATTTTTCAAAGATTCTGCCTTCCATAGCTCAAAAAGAGAAATAAATTCTTGTTTGGCTTGTCTTCTGTATCCCATTGTTCAGAAATAAGACACCAGCATGTCTAAGTGAAAGAGGTGAAATGCTGCTTTTCTAGTAAATGTTTCTGATGAAATGCATGTTTGTGTTTATAAATGTGTCTGCATATTTGCCTACATATATACATTTTCAATACAATTTTCAGTGTGTCCTGTTACAAATCTTATATTCATCCACTTCAAATTCTTCTGTGAGTTTGAGAGAGAAATTTTATGGTGTGATATTATTTTTGGAACAGGAATCAAATAGCTCTTTTAAGTGTTGCTGTCTTTAAGGTGTTCACTTTCTGGTATAGATTATACTAGCAAAATGCTTAACTGTCTTAGGTCAGACCAAAGATTGACTTAACCAACTTTCTTCTCTCTTACCGTAGCCAACAGGGAAAAGTCTAGGGAGGAGAACAAGAACAGGATGATCGCGCAATGCTGTTTCCTCAGAATGATCTCTCAGCCTCCCATAATTTTCAGCTCAGAAATGTTTTGAGGCAGAAGTAGTATTTGTTTATAATAGCCTTAGGAGTAGTTTATAATAGCCTTAGAGCTTTTTTACTTTTGTGAATTTGTCCAGTCAGTTTCAGTATGTACAAGTACATGTTGTCCACAGAATTTTTGGTCAAGGAATTCCAGAGATTAACTTCATATTATGTGAACCTGCTACTTCTTAATTTCATTTTATGGCTCTTAAGCTCTTGTTCTGGAAGAGAATAGGAACAATCTACCCCTTTCCGCTCGTGATATTGTAAACTGCTGTCATACTCCTACTCCATGATCTCTTTTTCAGAGCCGTCTTTAGCTTTAGTCTGTCCTTTCGCAAAACTTACTCACATCCTTTATCAAGCTTGTCATCTTTATTTGAATGTTTTCAAGGTTACTGTATTGTTTTTGAGATGAATGACCAGAAATGTGCAGGTAATCCAGATGCATAGTTTAGAGACAGGCATAATAAGGTTTCCTGTATTCTTGTTCTGCTTTGTTTTTGACAAATCCTAGAGAATCATTCTGTTTGATTTTCTGACCACTGCAGTGTATCAAGCCAGTGTTTTCATGCTATCATCTATTGTAATTCCAAGATCTCATTTCTGAGTGGTGACGGTCAGCTTAGAGCCATTCACTGCCTAAATAAAGCTTTGGATTGTTTTTCCCCCTGTATATTTACTTATTTCAATATACATTGGAATTAATCTTCTAAATGACAGTCCAGTTATTGAGTATCATAAGATCCAGAATAATCCTTTTGTATTCTTCACGTTCAGCCCCTTCCCTCTACCTCAAATAACGTTGTACAGTCAGCATTCTTTGTCACTTTTTAAACTGTCCTTTTATTTGGATTATTATGAACATATTAAGCAGTGCAGATTTTTGTGAAGCTCCAGTAGCTCCTAGCACTGTTAAAACTATTTATTCTTATCATCTTTGTCCTTCTTTTTAATTGCTTTTTAGTGCAGGTGAGAACCCTTCCTTTTAGAACTGCTTAGTTCTCTCTAACTGCCTTTGCTCATATACCTTGATAATTCCGTTTTAGATATACTTTGTTATAGTCTTGCTTTAAAACCACTACAGCCAAAAAAACCCCACAGGTGTTTGCATCGACTTACTGTGTATGACTAGAAGTTTGCAAGTAAGATAAGTATATGAAACAGGAGACCTGGTTACCTGAGACACGGAGAAGGCGGAGGTACTCAATGACTTCTTTGCCTCAGTCTTCACTGGCAAGTGCTCAAGCCTCACTGCCCAAGCCGCAGAAGGCAAAGGCGGGGACTGGGAGAATGAAGAGCCGCCCACTGTGGGAGAACATCAGGTTCGAGACCATCTAAGACACCTGAAGGTGCACAAGTCCATGGGACCCGATGAGATCCATCCGCGGGTCCTGAAGGAACTGGCGGGTGAAGTTGCTAAGCCACTGTTCATCGTATTTGAGAAGTCGTGGCAGTCCGGAGAAGTTCCTACTGACTGGAAAAGGGGAAACATAACCCCCATTTTTAAAAAGGGAAAAAAGAAAGACCCGGGGAATCAAGCCCCGGTATCAATACAGGCTGGGGGATGAAGGGATTGAGAGCAGCCCTGCCGAGAAGGACTTGGGGGTACTGGTGGATGAAAAGCTGGACATGAGCCAGCAATGTGTGCTTGCAGCCCAGAAGGCCAACCGTATCCTGGGCTGCGTCACAAGAAGCATGGCCAGCAGGTCGAGGGAGGTGATTCTGCCCCTCTACTCTGCTCTGGTGAGACCCCACCTGGAGTCCTGCGTCCAGCTCTGGAGCCCTCCGCATAAGAAAGACACGGACCTGTTGGAGCAGGTCCAGAAGAGGGCCGCAAAAATGATCAGGGGGATGGAACCCCTCTCCTCTGAAGAAAAGCTGAGAGAGTTGGGGTTGTTCAGGCTAGAGAAGAGAAGGCTTTGGGGAGACCTTATTGCAGCCTATCAGTACTTAAAGGGGGCTTATAAAAAAGATGGCGGCAAACTTTTTAGCAGGGCCTGTTGTGACAGGACAAGGGGGAATGGCTTTAAACTAAAGGGGGGTAGATTTAGACTAGATATAAGGAAGAAATTTTTTACCCTGAGGGTGGTGAAACAGTGGCACAGGTTGCCCAGAGAGGTGGTGGATGCCCCATGCCTGGAAACATTCCAGGTCAGGTTGGACGCGTCTCTGAGCAAGCTGATCTAGTTGAAGATGTCCCTGCCCACGGCAGGGGGGTTGGACTACATGATCTTTAGAGGTCCTTTCCAACCCAAACTGTTCTATGATTCTATATTACATCCTTTGTGCACAGATGATGACTTTTTAAAAATCCATTCTGTGTGTGTTGAAACAATAGAAATTTGACTGTTGATCTTTATTGAGATCATGGCCTTGGATCTTCAAAATACTACATCATTATGTTTCTGCAGAGGAGAATAACCTTCACTATCTACCAAATATAATATATCCAGTACACATAGTGGATTTATTTCACAGACTTTTAATAGATTCAAAGATGTATATTGATTTGGAATCAATAATTTTTGATTGAATCAGTTGTTTTATTGAGTACATGAGGGAAAGATGACAGCTTTACATACATTACTGTTTAAAGGTTTTTAGAAAATATTTTTTAAGGAAACATGATGAGAAAACTGGCTCACTTTTACATTTTTAGGTAAGTTTATATTTATGAATAAAGTTTTGACAAAAGGAAGTAGTTAGAAGTCAGTGTTGACTAGCTAACCTTTCTAAGTAATGAGAGGGGTATGGTGTCTCCTGATAAATCTTGATGACTGTCACTGACTAATACTGACATATTCTGAAAAGTGTAACAGAATAAAAGTTTATGCTTTGAAGATGAATGCATTAAAAACTGAGAGGAGGCAACCATAATGAAGTAAGTGTTGATCAGTGGGCATGTGAATTAATATCCGAATGAATTTTAAAAAATCTTCTGAATTATCACTTCTGTAAGCACAAGCATTTATTTTTATTGATATTTGAGGCAGAATGGTGCTAATGACTAAAGAAATATGAAAGGCAGCTTTCCAGGTAGCCAGAACCTACTTTGAAGATGTCTGCTTTCTAGATTTTTTTGGGTCTTTATGTGTTCTCATGCCATTGAAACCTGACAATTTGGTTGTTAAAGCTAATAAGGATTATAGTGACTAACTGGTTAGTAATAAAAACCATTTTGTAAACTGCTTTTATCCAGGAGCCAAATACAAGGCCACAAGAAACTTCCTTTGATGAACCACAACCAAGATGATACAAGGCAGATACAGAGATGTCTGTTCTAGCCAGTTTGAATGAAAATTATTGTTTAAAACAAAAAATAGATGTTGACTACAAGGAGACAAGTTAGTTTAGTGTATATATGGTTGCTTTGTTTTGTTTTCTCTAAGATAAATAGAAACATCCTAAAGTTTCTCAGAAGTTTTAGGGAGAACTACATCAACTTTCTATTTCAATCTGATGCTGCAATATAAAATCTGATATTTTTGAAATGGTAAAATATTTTAATATGTTGTTTCTGCATGTCTACACTCATACCTTCCAGTGATGAACAATCTTATTAATTCAATTTTAATTTCTTGAATATTGGTGCTTGATCATTAGGTGTAACAGCTGCTTCCTGTAAATCAGTTGTTAAGCCAATACAATGTTGATTAAAATTTTGCTTAGAAAGCTGATCAAAAAGCAGTATCTGCAGTTAGAAAACTGCTAATTACTTTTTTAGCAAGGTATTAAAAGAAAAAAGTTAGTTGATATTAATTTGGAGACCCAGTGTAAGAAAAATGTCATTTCTGAGAAGTTCAGCATACAGATTGTGATAGCCTAAAAACAATAAAAATGTTCATTAAAAAGGGAGCTGTGGGAATATTACTTTGAGAGAAATGTTTTAAGTATTTCCCTTATCTCAAAATAAATACATGCAGATGCTTGTTCATTTGGGAAATAAACTTTTATTGTTCACTACATGGATTTTTTGATAGTAATTTAAGTCTTCCAAGATAAGATCCAGGACTGTCTGAACAAAGAATATGTTTAATCAACATTGTATAAAATATATTGGGAGGAGAAAGAACTAATTCAACATTTAGAATCAAATCATTCAGTTTGTTATATATGGATATGGAACATGGCTCCTAGATATCTAGAGTCTATGTAAATTACTCTTAGTTGACTTTCTGTGCCACTCCCCAATCTGGAATGGTTTTGGGCAATAGATCTCTGCAGTGGTAAGTACTGTATGTATTTTGCCTTTGTTCCACTCTTTACTTCAATGACTTTTCTCTTGAAATCGGGCTTGAAAATACAGGGGAAGGAAAGTAAGATAGTTAAAGATGGATAGAAGAATGCCAGGAAGGAAATGAGGTGTACATATTGCTTGCTTTCTTTATTTAAAAAAAAAAAAAAATGTTCTCCTGGCTTAACAATTGCTTGAAGTCAACATATATATTTTGATATGCATTTCAGAAGTCATCATTATATGAGCCATTTATCTGCATTGTTCAGAGTGCAAATGTTATTGTACATTTGTTGACTTTTTGGTTATTGGAACATTTGCCAGCATAATTGCAAAGTGTCAGTAATGGTTTTAATGTGCAGTAACCCCTTCTCTGTTAGTGTTCTTGTACAAGTTTTATCTTTCCTTTGAATTAACCGTTATCAAAGATTGTGTAGCTTTAAAAAAGTTAATTGTAGAGAAAAATATACAGATCACTTATAACAGAAAGTATCAGTTTGTATTTTTGCTATTTCTAGAGATGAATACAGCCCAACTACTGATTCTGTGTATTCATTTAATGTGAACTTCAGGAGTTGGAAAGTTTTCGTCTTTCATAAAGCATCTCATAAATTAGCCGTATATTAGGAAGGCATTAGTTCACAGAACTCATCACACATTCTGCAAGAAAATTTCTTGATAGCAGAGCCTACAGGCAGCAGATCATTCTGTAACCTTGTATGAATACAGAGGCTAGTATGGGATCTGCAATAATATGTATGCAATAATAACATAATATAAAGGTATATCCACAAAAAAAGATCACCAAGCACTGAGAAAGATAACTTAAAGAGTAATGCTCCTTTTCATCTTCAGGAAAAAAAAAATACAGTGCTCCCAACTGTATACAGTTTGTGTATTCACAATGTGGGTTTCTGAAATCTATGTCTTACAGGTTAAAAACAGTAATAGAAGAACTGATTCAGACACAGCAAACCCTTTTGAGCAAAGAGGAACTTGTGTTGGAACTAGAGAAAAAAATAGAAGAGTCCTCTAAGACTTGTGAAAAGAAGTCTGAGTAAGTTGAAATGAAATTTCAAAATATAATAATTTGAGGGAAAAGTGTCTATAATGCAATTCCTAAGACTTAAATAAGAAATAACCTCCACTAATCTTGTTCTGCTTTTGTAAGAAATGATTATTGTGAAAAACAACAAGAAGTTAGTTTCCCATCTCTAAAATAACACTTACCCACTGCAGATCCTAATTCATTGGAGAACTGAGCAGCTCCATTAGTTTAATATAATTGTCATAGTGTTGGGATGACTCAAGAACTAGACCTTTGGTTAGCATTATAACTTCAGCTTGATGGAAGAAGAGGAGACAGTTCAGATTGCCTCTCTGTTTGACGGGGTTCATTGTGTAGATGCAATTTTGTGAAAGACTTTCAGAGTCCTGTGCAAGA
The DNA here is from genome assembly GCF_965638725.1 of Aptenodytes patagonicus. Classification (NCBI taxonomy): domain Eukaryota; kingdom Metazoa; phylum Chordata; class Aves; order Sphenisciformes; family Spheniscidae; genus Aptenodytes; species Aptenodytes patagonicus. The sequence goes on from NC_134982.1 coordinate 64,158,704, forward strand.
TGTACTCTTTCTTATGCAATAATATGTTTGGAACTCGTCAGGTTAAGTTCATTCTTCATTGCACTTTCTTTACAAAACTGAATGTAGATCTGATACCCTGTACTACTGCATAGTAAATAATGAAGGCGAGCGATTAATGAGTGTTTTACAGTGCTATAAATAAAACATTATTATAAAGAATCATTCTTGGGCAAGATCTTTAGGTTTTTTCCTACTCCTTGTTAGAAAAAATATTCACATCCCAGTCTAAACTGGAGTTAATACAACAGATAAGAAACCTGTCTGTAGTGATGGTTTTCTGATTCTGCTGCAATCAGTCATAATATTATTAACTTGGTCATAAATATTAGTTTACAATACCGGTGAATTGGAATGCAAGTCCTCAGGTAATCCTGTCTTCATTCACTGAAGAAGTCTTGAAGCTCTTTGTTGAAGGCATCTAGTCACTTGATACATTGGATAGTATTTCATTCATATCCAAAACTTTATGTATGTATATGATATCAATGTTTTGATTAGATACTTCCCTGTTCTTTCTTTGGTGAAATTCACGTGTACTCACAGTATATTTTCCAATTTTTTTGTTCTTGACCTACCTTCCTTGCTGCATGTTACTTAGAGGATAAACTATATTTGAACTAGATGAGTTTTGTGGTGTATTTTTTTTCCCCTCAGTATTGTTTTGTTATCAGTTATCTCTCTGAAAATAGTTCAGACCATCCCTGTACTTCTTGCTGTGGATAGGCTGCTTTGACTGATCCTGTAGCTGATGTTTGTGGTGCTGAGGAGACGATTTCAGTTCAGACTGCACCAGTATACCTGTAGGTCTTATTAAAAGGCACGAAATCTGGCTTAGATTTCTAGTTGTATGATAAAAGTTTCCCTGAAGTTGCCTCAGTTCTGATTTGTCATTGGTCATGCCTTCCTCCAATGGACCCCATTTTCAACTTTTAACTGCAGTGCAGAGTGATCAGGATGTTTTTGCATGTACTTATGGCCCCTAGAAGATCTCATCCAACTGTTGCATGTTCTTGACTGCTGTCGTAGCATATGGCACTGGCCTCAGTGCTGCAAGGCAAGCTGAAAGGTAAAGGTAGTTGGGCAATAAAGGAAAGCTTGCCTCTTGAGCCAGAGGTCATTCTGGCAATGCAAGTCTGTCATCAGGAAAGAAAGTGAGGAGTTGAGCCTCACCCAAGGTGCTGAGGTTCGCCCTTCAGTGCTGAGGAAGTCTCCTTGTCTGCTTTATCTGGGCAAAATGATGGTAAAAGTCTGCAAAATCATGTTTTCTGTCTCTTCACTTGAACCAGTCTGGACTTCAGCTGTCTCCCCACTTCTTTCTGACACAGCTTCAGTACCGCAAGTTCTGAGTTGTTTACTCACTTTGCAGTGGCAGTCTTGAGTTGGGGCTTGAAAGCGTTTCTTTGTGTCTAATTCTGGCAACACTACGAATTGATCTTTGCACGTACTGCACTTTTCATTAGGGCATGTGCAGAAGTGTATCTCCAGGCCTCTGATTTTGTGTTCCTCCTCAATATTTAGCTGTATTGGTACTATTATCCTGGCGCCATGTGTGCAGTCTCATGCCAAACCTAAGTTTCAGGTCTTCTAGTTGTGTCTTCCTACATCATACTTATCCTTTTTACATGAATGATCATTCTGCTGGTTGTCAGGAGTTCTGTTCTTTGGTGACTTAGTACAATGCTCGTCTATAGGGGCACAATTTTTATCTTTTCCTGCCAATAAGGATTTTATGACAGATGGTTCCCTTATCGCTTTGGAACCTGTTTGAATAGTCATTTGGCTCAGCATCAGTTTGTGAAGGAACAATCTCAGTATCAACAAGTTTTAAATTTCTTTTTTTCTCCAAGGGTAGGGCTGGCAGGAGGGTCTGTCTTCCAGGGATTATCCTGAAGATACAGAGTGACAGAATACTGTGATTTTTCTTTACACTGTCCTCATTCTTCGTGGTTCTGGCCCCTCTACCTCCTTCTTCTGTTCTTGCAGACTGTGAGAACTCTGCATCTTTTTATAGACCGCATGTTGCTGGGCTCCAGTTGAGTGCTTTTAAGGGTGTCTGTATTGTACTGTGGATGGTTCTGTCTGTTAGGCAGCTTCTGTCCATCTTTAGTTTTGGCAGTTCTTGGGGATAAGAGAGTCATCTGGGTACCTGTAGGTGTTCTAAGTGGTCTGCTTGTCTTTCAATAATGCTTGAATTATGTCTGTCTCGGAGTATTCAGGAGTATGAGGGGTATTCAGAGAAGAGCCATAAAAGCATGCTCTCTCAAGCACAAGAAAAAATTGCTTTTAGCAACTCCTCATGGAATTCAATTTATTTAGCTTCATAAGAAGAATGTTAGACTGCAGTCCAGAAATACTTACACAGTAGAGGACCTTTCAGTCCAGAAGAGACAACAGATGTCTCTAACTTGACACCAGATGAATTTATACTGGATGTAAGGTGAGTTTAATAGTGCAAATTATTATTACAACAGCTATGTGGATTGCAGCGGATTTCTCATCACTGGAAATAATAATCTAAAAATGTATTTCTTTTCTAAAGGATGAGGAACGCTAGTCTTTATAAATGCAGTCAAAAGTGGACGAAAATAGTAGTTTCATCTATATTTATTATCAGTGATTTTTGTGATGGATCGAGAAAAGAGAATGGCAGAGTAGGTGTTTGCATTGTCTTGTAGCTTTGAAAATTGTCTAGAATTGCTTCATGTGTTTTATGCCTTAAAACAAATAATTCTGTTGAGGATTTTTCATGCTTTTATAAAAGTTTAGTAAATTTCCTTCATGAAATGAATGGATAAAGTGAAAAAAAGAAAAACAGGTTCCAGTATTGAAAATGATTTTGGTTTTGGGTTTTTTTTAGCTTTTATGAAACAAAGTATGTATTTTAAATCATGTATATTTTTAAATTGTTTGTTATTTTTCTCTGCAGTATTGTCCTCTTGCTGAGTCAAAAGCAAGCTCTGGAAGAACTTAAGCAAACAGTTCAGCAATTAAGATGCTCTGAGGCAAAATTTGCAGCCCAGAAAGAACTACTGGAACAAAAGGTTCAAGAGAATGATGGGAAAGAGCCACCACCTGTAGTGAATTACGAAGAAGATGCCAGATCAGTCACTTCTATGGTAAGTTTTACGTCGGTTTTACTGAATTGTGCAGCCTTGCTGTTGTGCTTTAGTCCTGGGATCAGTCTCAAGATATTCGCAAGGATGACTGAAGTGGATAAACTTCACTTTGCATTTGTGGAGGCTCGTTTAGAAAAACAGTTCAGTTGTGTGATTCTTTTTAAGTTGCAATAACTTGTAACACCCTCTGTATGTCTGTGGACTTTGCTGGTCTTCTGCACATTTGATGCTTAGATTACATTAGATTGTTTTAGAATCACAAGCATAAATCCTTAAATAAATTTAGTAAACGTGACTGAGTAGCTACTGGTAATTTCATTGGCTGTGTTGAAGAAATACATTCACAGTTGTAGATAGAAAACTAACAGTAAAAGCTGTTAGAATCACTGCACACATTGTGTAATTGAGAAATTAATTTTAGGTACTACAGTTACGCTTTTCTTTAAACAAAAACAAACACTGGTTTCTTTGCAACTTAGTTTTAAATGTTTACATGCTCTTAATAATCAAAAGGAACTTTTTGTGCTATTGATGAGACCCCATGTAATTAAAATAAGTACTTTGCTAATATTTTGTGTGACTTCCTTTTCTCAACTGTATGCAGCTATGTGTAGAGATAGTAGGCCACATAAAGCAAACAAATAGTACCTGTCTACTAAAGGGACAAGCAGTAGTGTTTGCTTTTATGGATTAGGTTTGACATATACAAGATGCTTGTAACTTGTTTTCTTTAGAGGTTGAGCTTGCCATCTCTTTTGACCCACAGAGCAGTAGCTCAGTGAAATGATAATGAAATGGTTGTATCTGAGAGGAATGCTTTTGTTTTTTCCATCTATTTGTGGAACCAAGTTTGTTTTTTCTTCCATTCCCATTCTACAGTTACACTTAATTGTCAGTATTCTCTTGCTTCCACTACTACTGTTTCATATTTACAAGGCTCTAGCAGGTGGTTGCCATTTTCACTGGTACAAAACATTATTTTACAAAGCTTGTTTGCTTGTCATGATCTAGGAGGAGTTGATAAAGCACCAAAAGATGGGAAAAGACAAAGGAAGGATCGGGATAATGGCTGTGAAAGGTTAAGAGGCTTGGCATCTTTTTGGGGTAGACTATCTTCTTAGTTATTTCATGTGATATTCTGTAGTGGTGCTAGCACATATTGTCTGTAAGGGTTAGTTGAGATGGTGAGTCTAATCAAGAGAGTGGTATTCTTCCACCTCAGTTCAAGATTACTAAAGTCTGTCTTCTGGTGTCCAAATCTCTTGTTTCAATGGGTGGGAGCAAATAATCCTTGCATGTATGTACAATACACTGTGAAGAATTCTGACCTCTTAATTTTTTTGAAATAAAAGTTATCTATGTTAATTTATCTTTTTTTTTTGTTGGAGGAGGTACGTACTGAGATTTCTAGAATGATGCAAGTAATACATTTTTGCATATATTAAATGTACCGCGAGTAAGAAAAATGATGCTATTTTGACTTCAGGGGATTTAGTCTTATAATTTGTATGCACCATGAAAAATAACAGAATACGACTTACATGCTGGGTGATTTCCCTTGAGTAAGTTATTTAAGACAGGCAAATACCACCTAAGTTTTGTTCAACTATTAAGATAATATCCTGTGCTGGTAAAATTGACTAAAAGCGGTAGATACAACTGCAGTCTAAATTAAACTTTTTTCAAATTGCTGTACCTTGAGAGGGCGGTCTTGACTGTATCTCACAATGAAAAAAATAATACACTGATGGGCTGTTTGTCTAAATAAGCATCCTGGTGATTTTTATAATGGGATTTTTTTTAGTAAAACTCCATAAAATTATACAGGTGCTAAATGATCAGAAATGAAATGGTTTTGCTGCTGATGCTCATCCTGGTGTCATTCAGGAGGATCGTTGTTTCTTCAGCTATAAATCCGTTTAGGTTTCTCCTCTTTATCTAAAAGCAGTTCATCTAAATATTGCCTGATACTACATTTGAATGTGGTTATTTATTCCTCTTCAGAAATTCATCGTAAAGAGTTGTTTTACAAATGCTTTTCCTAAGAATGATAAAATTATAATTGGCTTGTGTTGTGAGCATGCATATGAAGTAGATTTTCATGTATTCAGTCACATGTGGATCTTTTTTGGTAATTTAGAATTAAAAATGTGATATACAAAACGCAAGTTGGGTTTTTTTCCATCTCTTACATTAGGTAACAGTGAAATAGAATACTAACAAGGAATGAAATTCTGAAATGCTGTTTGATGTGTTTTTATAGACAGTGTTATGTTATGTGTGTGTTATAACTTCCTTTGTTTCCTTGTTCTTTTTTGCTTCTGTTAACTGTAGAAAGTTTCATATTTTGTTAGTGTCTTCACTATGGTTTGGTTTGGTCAATATATTTTATTGTTTGTAGAATATTAGCTGTGTATTGGTGTTCATGTACACATTTTAAGAAAAAAGGAAATTGCTGGATGATTCTGTTTTGTTCAATCATGATAGCATAGCAAGGAGTTAAAACAATTCTATTTTTGGCTATTCCTGAACATTGCATTTAACAATTTTGGCATCATATATGGAAAAATAAAACATATTTTCTTGTTTCTAGCACTTATACCTTTCTACTGAGATAACCATGCAAGACAGAGATAATTTTAATGCAGAAGGTGCTACAAGTTTAAAATAATGTCTTTGAGCCCCTTAGAGTTACGCAGTTATGATACTATGCACTATGTAATCAGGAAAATCATAGTTAACTTTTTCTGCTATACTTATATTAAAGTAAGGCGGGAGATACTAAGAAAAAGCTAGTTTTTCCTTGTAAACAGCTGGGTTTTTGCCAAAATGTTGTAGTATCCAAATTGTTGTATATTATGTCACTTTACAAAAACTAACTAGTATCTGGAATCTTGAACTAACTTTTCAGTGTTTAGTTGTTCAATCAATGGATGTATGGCCTGTCATTGGTCTTAAGATACATATGCTATTCTTGCTGTTAATATAATCAACAGAGCATGGCAGTAGTTACCATAATTAAAACAAAGAAAGCAACAAAAATTTTATATTTCTAATGATCTGATTAGAAATAAAAACATCAGGAATATTTGGAATATTGCAGTGCCAGTTAAACATTTATTCAGGTAATTAAGTACAATGGCGGTGGTTTGCGTTTCGTAGTAAGACTTTAAAATTACAGCATCAGTATTGACTTGGAAATTGTTACAAAGTAGGAAATCTTCAGGGATTGCTTAAGCCTGGCAATAGATTTAGTTAATATAAAATAGTAATTCATTTTGTTTAGCAATAATACAGTGAAATCTGTATGCCACATTAATATGTCTTCTCCTTTTCCTTACATGGTAAAAACAAATATTATAAAGGTGCAAACCCATTATTTTTAAGAATATGTATTTGAAACTATATGGTTTTCTCACTATAGAAATGCTTCATATAGATTTATTTTGTGTACTGCAGCATTATACTGGAACCACTGATAAAACTGAGACTTTGTATGCAGGCTCTGCAATACTTGAAAGACTTGTCAGCAGGTGGAGCTCAGTGCCAAAAGACTAGTTATGACTGAATAATCAAAGTTTTTCATCATTACATATGTGTAAAGAAGGCATATGAGACACAGAAATGTGGAGGGAAAAAAGTGTGTTCTCATCTATCTAACATCTAAATAATCTGAAGTGGTGGTTTGGTTTTGTTTTGTTCTGATTTTTTGAGATTTTTTCATAATAAAATAAATAATAAATAAATAAATAATAAAATACAACGGTAATGTAGAAAGACCCTATGCATGGTCTTCAACAGCATGTAAGACAACTAAAAGAGCTGTGCAGCTATACTGCCCATGGAGCAGCAGTACAAAGTCACTCACTGTTCTTTCTCCATACACTCCTTAAAGGACTTCCAGTCCAGCTTGGCTGTCAGGATGGAAGGCTCTGGAGTACAGATGCTCTGGTAACATGAACTCATGAAGGGTACAAAGGGCAAAAGGAAGCTGAAGCATTATGGTGTCATGATACAGCCAGTGAGATGGATCTAACTATTAATGCACCATTCCAGGAGAGTGCCATGCTTAAAACTGTACGCAGTGGGGTAACAGAAAAAGGGTATTAGTAAGAGATTTTACATTTCTGAATTCAGGTTTTATCTGTTGTAGCAGAATTATCCAAAAGGAAAAAAAAATAAAAGTTCACTGCATATCTCATTGGTTTTACTGTTTGTCATTCCTTTTTAAAAGGCTTCAGAAATCCTATTCTCAGTGATTGCTTTAAAAGTAAGATAAGCCAGCTTTTGGTGAAGATTGTGGTAAATAAAAAAAAAGTTCTCAGTGGTTATGGAAGAAAAAATATTGAATGCATGAAACAGTGCTGAAGTGCTAGTTTCATTATTTGTAAATTATTCTAAAAATACTTTTTTATTTTCCTAATGTGAATGCTTTATATTTCCATCCCTGCTTTCTAGAATCCATGACTCAGTGCTCCTTCTAACAGTGTGACCAACAAAACAGTAGTCTTAGAGTATTCCTCTGCAGGTTTGGGTTTGAGGCAAATGTTTTCAGGATTCTCATTAAAATAATAATTGACAAATTTAATCAATTTGTACGTTTTGAATTTTTTAAAGTCCATTACATAGATATGAAAGAGCATTTCCAGGAGCTGGTTATGTGATTACAGATGCTTCATTAAATGCATTTTAGATGATATATCATAAGGCCCTGAAATATAACCCACTGAGAGATGTACCCACACACTAGGGGGTCTCCTTTTCCCATACTGTCTTAGGCTATATAGGATCTTTATTTTCAAACAGATGCAGGGAAACGGTTAGCTTCTGTGACAGCCCGTTGCAGCAGTAGCAGAAAGCTTAATGGTAGAGATAAAATTTTTATTTTTTTCTTACTGACTTAGAAGAATTAAGGCATTCCTACACTTTGTAATGCATCACCAAACAGCTCCCTTGTTTATCTGTCCATGTAAGTAATTCTCTACTAATTTGTGGCTCATGACATCTATACAAAAATAAGATTATATGAGGGTATGTGTTAGGAAGTGGTAGTGGAACCCTTCACAGTTATTTGATTTAGATATTTATAAACCTTGTAGAGTGCCACTGTGCTATTCCAAGATTTTAAGTTTCTTGTCAATAGAAGCAGGGCCAAAAGTAAGTCTGTGCAGCACTGGTATCCTTATCCTTTCTCTTATTTTTGTCTCAGCAGAGGAAACACTGCCAGTGCAGTGATGTTGTAAGATTGTGCCTATTAATTCATAAAAGATTTGGAAATAAACAGTTGTATTTGTTGGATGCCTGGACAGCTGAAGTTCAACTAAGTGATCTTTGCTTTGGGCCACTTTCCAAGCTTGCTGGCTGGGACCCGTGTTTCTGGCTTACAGCCAGAACTTAATATGGAGCAAAAATGCTCCAAATGTCAGATGCTTCTAGGAAGTGTGGAGGATGAACTCTCTTCCTCTTGCTGTCAGAGTGAGTGTGTTCTGGCTTCTGTTTCTTCTCTTCGTAAATCCTACTTGCCTGACACACATACATCAGAGGAAGAACAATCCAAAAGGAGATACTAAGGTAATAGACAGATAAACTCAGTCATACTTTGTCCCACGTGGGTATTACTGACTGGCCCAGAATTTACAAGATGGGAGGTCAATGGAGCTGTCAAGCCTCTTTCCAGTGAACATGCCTGGAAACTTCTGAAGTAAAAGATGAACCTGACAGTAATCTTTTCATAGACTAAGGATCAGAAATTATATATTTCTTAAGGTTAGCATATTATCTAACAAAAAGTGTTGAGCAATAACCTAGTCTTGGGGAAAGGCAAAATTGGAAGTGTGAGCAAACTTTGGGAGGAATTGAGGGAGGTGGCTCGTTCAGAGTAAACAAAACTCTCAGAGTCTGTTAAGTGCAGAATTAGTTTACCCTCTCGGTATGAAGGAGAGTGTATGTACTTGAGATAAGTACATATACTTGTCTTGAACTGCAAAAAATATTTCAAGAGCTTTCAATTTTCCTTGAGGAAGAAGGCTTCATCATAGTAGTGTTGCAGCATTGCATACCCACTGGGGATTTGTTATTTCAGTCAAAATCTTCTCTGTGAAAGCTTCACTCAGAAGTTTCCCTTTGAACAGAAATGACATACTGGTATCCAGTGTATGTTTCAGTATATGTTGGAATATTTCTCTGTCTGCTGGGAGGAAAGTAGTAATTTTCTGCCAGAACTATTACCATTGGCTTCTTGCATCTTTTTCATGCAAGCAATGGGACTGAATTAGTGTGATTATTAACTTCTTATAGGCTCTAGGCAACACACAGGAAATAATGTGATAGAATTTGGCTGCTTTAAGTCATCTCTCTCCTTTCCTTTTTTTCTTTTTTAAGTGGCTGGTTAAAAATAACCTTGTTCTTAAAGGCAATTATTATGCTTCTCAAAGTCTTAAAATCTACTATAAAATATTTCTTGGAATTAGAATTTATGGTTTTAATCTAGTGCCATTGGTAGTTTATTGCCAGATTTGAAGTGTATGATTTTATGGTTTGCTTTGTGGCTTCTTCTCTTTTCTGCCATGTGGGGAAGCTCTTACCTGCTACAGACTGAGAAACCAGAATGGCAATCTAATCTATCTTTCAGAGCACTACCATTAAGATACATACCAGATCATTTTTTGTTCTTTTTATTTTTTACTGTTGGTGATCTTTAACAGTGGGATAAGTGAAATAGCATGTTTCAGATATCACTGAATTTTTTTTCTTTGGGTCATCCTGCAGTAAGATAGATGCAAAACATTTCTGGTCAACTTGAGATCCAAGTGCCTGAATATCAACATTAATGCCATTTTTAGATTGCTTAAGGTATCCTGCCTGACATAAAGCTGTGACTCATGTCTGCCATTCCCATGTAGATGTCTTGGATAACCTAAGCCATAAAGAATACTAGATACTAATATCCAAACAGGTGACACCCATTTTCCAACAGACACTTTGAAGTTCTTGGCTCAGAAGAGGCTTTAACAGTAGAGAAAGTGAAAGTCCCATGTGGCATGTGATAGTCACTGTAATCCAGTCAAAAAATTCCAGGATTACTTATCTCAGCTTCTTTTTAGGGAGGTACAGAAACACACCACAAGAAACATATTTATTTGACTGTGTGAGAAAGGCAATGACATTTGCGTGAAGATAACAATAGGTATCCAGGAGTTTCTGAAACTAATGTCCTCATCCTAAGGCGAAAGAAAGCTTGGAGTGTCACAGCCAAGATGCATGGAAATGTGTCATTCTTGAGAAATGATTGAAGGCCTTTACTTTTGGGGCACTATTGGAACTCTGATGAATTGCTTCTATTTTTAATTAAATAACATTCCTGATCTGTAAGATTGTGTGGGTCAAAAGCAGGTTTGTTTTCTGGAAGTTACTGCAGAATTTTTATGCAAGCAAAGTAATTTTTTTAATCTTATTTTTTTTTCAAGCTTCTTAATTGCAGAAAGCAAGAGTTTGTTGTCTGGAAACTAGGTTATAGATCAGTACAACTCAAAAAAAAAATCCCCAAACCAAAAAAACAAATTAAGGATAGAGTAGCTAAGAATGACTTGCCTGCCTCAAAGTTTTCCTTAGTCTCACTCAGTGCCTTTAATAAAAGATATTTGCTAAAAAAAAAAAAAAAAAAAAAAGAAAAGATATGTCCTCTTCCAGAATGTATTATGATTCTCTCAGCTGGAGAGAAAGCAGAAGAGGTTGTTCTGGGGAAAAAAGTTCAAATCTAACATCTGTGAGATGCTGAATTTAGATCACCTCTTTACCAGGTGCTCCTACCTGGTCCTTTCATTCCTAATCAGCATTTAGTTGAGCAAATAAAGTTCTTAGTCAAATAATTTATTTTCTATTAACCCTTTTAGGGAGTTCTTAAAACTAGTTGGAACAGGTATTTCATTTGACTTCTTATTAACCTTTGGCAGCTTTATTAAGTTTCATAAACATGACATTTTGAGATAAATGAGATTACAAGTATTTCCTGTCACAGTGTATGACAGGAACTTGTGATATGTGTGTGTGGTGGGTTGACCCTGGCTGGATGCCAGGTGCCCACCCAAGCTGCTGTATCGCTCCCCTTCCTCAGCTGGACAGGGGAAAGAAAATATAACAAAAGGCTCGTGGGTCGAGATAAGGACAGGGAGAGATCACTCAGCAGTTACTGTCACGGGCAAAACAGACTCAACTTGGAGAAATTAATTTAATTTATCACCAATCAAATCAGAGTAGGATAATGAGAAAATAAAAACTAAATCTTAAAACACCTTCCCCCCACTCCTCCCTTCTTACTGGGCTTAACTTTACTCCCGAATTTCTCTACCTTCTCCCCGCCTAAGCAGTGCAGGGGGATGGGGAATGGGGGTTGCAGTCAGTTCATCACACATTATTTCTGCTGCTCCTTCGTCCTCAGGGAGAGGACTCGTCACGCTCTTCCCCTGCTCCAGCGTGGCATCCCTCCCACAGGAGACAGTTCTCCACAAACTTCTCCAATGTGAGTCCTTCTCACAGGCTGCAGTTCTTCATTAACTGCTTCAGCATGGGTCCCTTCCATGGGGTGCAGTCCTTCAGGAACAGACTGCTCCAGCGGGGTCACAAGTCCTGCCAGTAAAGCTGCTCCAGCATGGGCTCCTCTCCACAGGTCCTGCCAGGAGCCTGCTCCAGCACAGGCTCTCCATGGGGTCACAGCCTCCTTCAGGCACATCCACCTGCTCCAGTGTGGGGTCCTCTATGGGCTGCAGGTGGATATCTGTTCCAGCACAGGCTCTTCACGGGGTCACAGCCTCCTTCAGGCACATCCACCTGCTCCAGCGTGGGGTCCTCTGCGGGCTGCAGGTGGATATCTGCTCCACCGTTAACCTCCATGGGCTGCAGGGGGACAGCCTGCCTCACCATGGTCTTCACCATAGGCTGCAGGGGAATCTCTGCTCCGGTGCCTGGAGCACCTCCTCCTCCTTCTTCACTGACCTTGGTGGCTGCAGAGTTGTTTCTCTCACATATTCTCACTCCTTTTCTAGCTGCAGTTGTGCAGGTTTTTTTCACCCCTCTTAAATACATTATCACAGAGGCACTACCACTGTCACTGATTAGCTCAGCCTTGGCCAGCGGTGGGTCCATCTTGGAGCCGGCTGGCATTGGCTCTATCGGACATGGGGGAAGCTTCTAGCAGCTTCTCATAGAAGCCACCCATGTAGCCCCCCTGCTGCCAAAACCTTGCCAATACAATGTGAATCAAATTACAGGGAAAAAGTCTCCTCAATTTCTTTCTTTAAGATTTGATTGCACTTTAAAATCTCCTCTCATAGGCAGCATCCAGAGATATGATAGGAAATGAGTCCTAAATGGTTAGCGTGCAGCAAGAGCCAGCTGCTCGAAAAGGAGCGGTGATCCAGGAGATGAGGGTGACCCCAGGCTGGGCAATGCCCTCACTGGTGGGGTGCTGTCCCACAGGGTGTGAGCACAGTGGCAGAGCCAGATGTTAAGAAGGTCCATGGGCAGCTCCAGAGGCAGCAAAGCAATGAATCAGGTTCAGAGTCCAACTAGGGGTCCAGTCAGGAGCAAAAGGAGAAGGGTTCAAAGACAGGGCTGAAGACAAGGCTATAATGCGGGTCCAAAGTCTGTCCAGGACACAGGACCAAACACAGGACTGGAGAAAGCTACAACATATGTATGAAGGATTCATTCAGGAGGCAGGGCCAGAGACAAAGCCGGAGACAGGTACCTATGATGCAGCTCAGGCCAGGACTTTGTGCCTGAGCTGAAATGGGGCTGGTGAGCACATGGGCAGGGGTGGTGTGAGTCTCCAGGTGAGGCTGGTCAGGGCTGCTGAAGCCTATCGGTGCCCTCAGGACCCCGACATTAATATTCTGATAGATGCTTACTTGCTTGCCTAATGAAATAACTGCTTTAATTTGTTGCTCTGTAGATGAGTTGAATGAGAGGATGAGAAAGTGGAGCCAACTTGACAATTTCAAGATGCATGTGCTGTTTTACAGGTTGTCAGTGTTAGTATAATTCTATGAGGGAGAATATTTCCATGAGACTGTGGCGTTGCTTTTTTCAACACGTATTGCCACAGTGATGTGTTGGGTGGTAAATCAAAGCATAAATAGTATAATCAAGAAAAACATGGGATAGAAGTGATATAGCCTGAGAATTTAAAGGATTAGGAGCTATATATGCAAATGTTTGGTTTTGATGTGCCTCAGAATTACTTGTTTTATTTCCAGATCTTAGGTTCAAGTACTAAGATGAAATAAAATCACTCAATGTTTGGGTTTATATGTAACATAATCTTCTGTCATTTCCCCTTTAAATTAAATTTACGTAGTTTTGCCGAACCTTTGTGACAATGCGGACTTTCACAATAGCTAACATAACTGAAATTATCTCACTCTGGAAACCTGTATTTAGCGTTTACTTAGTGACTGTGATAAAAATGAAAACAAAGAACTGTAGGTAGGAGGGAGAGAAATGGAAACTTGAATATAGTGGGGTGAGGGGGCTAAAATTAGATGCTTGACAGTCTTCACAATTTCTGTATAGTGGTAACCTGAAGTTTTCATCTTCTATGCTAGCAGCTCTCTAGAGTAGTTGAATTTGTTAATTGTTACACTGAATTCATTCTGGGTGCACAGAGAATGTCGCAATACAGGTGAAGCTGATGTGACTGAGCAGGCATTACACTGAGGTGACTATACTGTTGCACTAAAACATGTTGTGAATTTTGTATTCTTTTTAAGTGAGGGAAGATATATTCAGAGGGTTCTACTAAAAAAAAAGTTAAAAAATAACTTCTGGGTTAAAAAAAAAAGAAACTTTTAGGTACACAAGTGTTTCATTAGTCTGAAAGAGAAGCCCCAGTCCTCAAGGAAAATGAAAGTTCAGAACAGCTGATATAAATTCAGTTTTCTTATGTTAACTAGCTTGCTGTAAAAGTCAGTTGCTATTCTAGCATAAAGGGGAGATGTTGTTATCTCTATGGGGGGACAAAAAGACAAACCTGCAGGTGGGAGTTGTGAGCATTTCCTACCTAACAGGATCTTGTTACAGTGTGATTGTGCTTGTTTAGTGATAGTTCATGCAAGTTCCCGGCTACAGTAATATGTGACATCTACATAAGTGCCATTAATGGAGGGATGATTTGACTTCAAGTAATTTTTGAATGGGGCAATGAAGTAGCTTTTTGAAAAATGTGACTGTTTTCTTCTAAGGCTATTCTCGTTGGGGAAACATCCTCTTTAAGGTCACTAATGTGGTTGTTAGGAGAGCTCTACTGAGAGCCAGTGTGGTAGTATACAAAGCTGTGGCTGTGTATTAGAGGATTTTGGTCCACTTCAGGTGTTTGCTGATTTTGTGTGGTTGATCTGTTCAGTCTGTGGGATTTTATATATATCATTTGTAAATTAACACTGTTTATATGGATCATTGTATCTACAATTTGCTCTTGGCATTGAAGTGTCTCAGGAACAGTGTGGTAATGAAATGAGGCTTTATAGTATGTGATGAAAATTAGTGAGGAAATAAGGATTTTCAACCAAGAGGGCTGAAGTATCATCTCCGTTACTTTCTTCAACGTACTTATTAAGAAGTTCACCCATTGAGTCATATATAACTATGCCCATAATCTGTAGAAATTACTGGTTCTTTTTGGGGGGGAAGTGAAAGAAGTTTCTTCTGTAACAGAGGAGACTGGCCTTTGATTTGACAAGCAGCTTGAGGATGCTTAATAGGTACTACTGATGAACTTTGAGGAGAGACCCCTTGATTGGACAGTCCCCTTTTAATGAGTAATGACTGAAACATGTGAAAGACTCCTTCTGTTGACCACTGAGCATAACAACTCAAAGTCTTTTTGTAATACCACGGGAGAAATGCTACCTAATTTATTTTGGCTCATTGTGCTAGATAAAATTTATGAACTTCACCTTGGACAGGATTGAAATCTGTTACTCTCTGGTACCATTACTGAGACTTGCACACTACGTCTTTCCTCCTTGATGTCTGTATTTTCAGAATAGTCATGTTCGTGTTTATGATTTATACAGTTGTGATCTGAGGTATGACATGAGTTCAGTGGACCATAGGCTTTACTCAGAGTAGAATTTGAACACTGCCTATTTATTGGGTTTGCATTTTTGTTTTTCTGTTGTTGAAATTGGCAGATATCTGTGGTGTTTACTTACTGTGTAAAAACGTCTATGTTGGTTTGCTATTTCCCTTATTTGAAAAAGTAGTGGTCATTTGTGTATTGTGCCTGTCTGTTCTGAACAAGAATACTAGTATATTTCCAGTAGTTATGCCAGTATGTATTATTTACAGAAATAAAAGCTTAATTTTAAATTGGCACCCTACAAAGACTACTCATTAAGCCTACCTCAGGTATTTTGCTAAAGTTGTGTGTTGCAGCTGTCACAAAGTTGCTCTTATCATTTTATCTATTAATGTGCAAGCTGATTTTGTTAATAAACTGATGCAGGGATCTGTGAAAACCAAAAGCAAACATCACATTCTGACTGTGCTCGCTGTCAAATAGAAATACCTGATCAAATTTGAATCTAGTCGTACTACAGAATCTTTCTGGTTATGAAAGGATCAGTTTTATTCTTTAATACAGCTAACATAAATGTGGGTCTGGCTAAGAACCTGCTGTGTCCCATCTGACTGAAGCTGTTGTGGGTTAACTCCGTGAAGCTTTGTTTTACTGTGATAAAACAAATGCATCCTCTCACAATACGATTTTCAAAATAGGGTACAATTGCCAGTCCATATTTAATAATGCTATTTATTGGGGGAAGAAAGAGGCTTTACATCCTGTCAGATTGTATAACATGTGTAGTGCTATTTCATGTCGCTTGATGTAGCATTTGCCAGGGTGGCTTCATTAGAGCCGGTCAATGAGTCAGAGCCAGTCGATGAGTCATAAGAGGGATCTTCACTGGTAGGTGCCAGTTTTTGTGTGGCGGTGTGGAGAGGGCAGAATCCAGCAAATGTTACTTTAAACCGGTCAGAACAGTACAGTAATAAACTTACAGACAACGCACTTCTGGTGAGTTCATGTAGTGGGTGGCTGGGGACACCGGAGTCTTCAGGGGTGTCTAGGAACTTCCTTTGAGGTTAGGGGAAATCTTGGGGTGTTTCCTCTGCCAATGGAGTACTGTCTTCTGTGAGCTGGGATTGACCTCTGCTAAAGTTGGGTTGCAAGTCCCTGCCTGCAGTCTGGGAATCTGCAGCTATCGAGTATTTAGTTCTTAGTGTCTTGTGAACCCTGGAAGGACTTATGGTTACTTGTGGATTTCAAGGTCATGCAATATAGAGAGGATGTTCTTGTTCTCTATTCCTTCCTTACATGTTGACTTCTGGCCACTGTTCCCCTAGCAGCTGTCAGCACTTCAGGGTATAGCTGCTTCAATGCCTCTAATCCTTTTCCAGGGACCAGACTTTCTTGGGCTTAAATGCCTAAAATCTGGACTCCACCACTGATGTGTCAGATGCGTTTCTTTAGCAAGCATTACTGTGTGTATCTGTGACTAAAAAGCAACCAAATCCAAACTACAGCTTTTTGAATATATATTTAATGAGGTCTGGAAAGACTATGTCATTCCTTCTGTTACTGAGTAATACATTCTAATTAAAGTAACTGACTTGTATACTAAGCGCAGTCACTAAGAGCATGCTGTATTCAGTTCATGCTATGTTTATAAATACTGTATTTGGATATCTAGGTCCCCAGTTGGCACAGTGGTCTGCTTTGATGGCTGATGCACAGATTACTTGCTCCTGTAGCTTCAGTTTTCACTTTATGTGGCTGGTACAGCATCCGTTTAGTTGGTTCAGTTGTCTATCGATGTCTTCTCCTTTGGGTACAAAATGCTGAACTCTAAAGAGATGCAGTCCTCCTTAGAAAATCTCCTTTTGGAGGGAGATTTGCTTGAGTTGAGGACAGGTGAAACTTTGTTTTCTGTATCTCTACAAAGAAACCCCCAAACTGTCCTTCTCATTGACCCCTTACCTTTGCTCCATATTCACTGTATTTTTCTGGAACGTCTTTTGACTAGCCTCCATGGCAGCAGTAATTCACCTGCTTGTAGCTCATAGCTGTAATTTTCTTTTTGCTGTCTTCTAATCCCCTCCCTACAAACTGCCAAACAGATTTGCTGTATGAGACCATGTTTTGTCAGGATAGTGATGCCATTGTAGTCAGTGGGACCAGAGGAGTTTTGCCTGTGCAGATCAGGAATAAAGGATTGAAAACAGTTAATGCTTTGTGCCTTGCTGAAATGTGGCTTGGCTTCCTATCTGGAATTTTGGAGGTTTAAAATAACCAGAACACAGGTTTTTGTTAGTAGTGAGAAAAGGAGGACGGTTTGTGTTTCTCAGTCTGCAGGATATGTAAGTATACATAGATTTCTGGCAAGCCTATTACTGTTATTTTAAGTTTGCGGTTAGTAAAGATAACTTCCAGTTCCAGGTGGCATTCTTTGACATGTACATCGCTCTCCAGGCATTCACCAACATGCTTGTGGTAGCTGTGGGTGATCTTCATCATTTCCTTACTTCAGCTACTGACTGTTGCAGAGACCATTAGGAATTGAGGTTTTTTGGCCATTTTGTGCAACACACTTCATGTTCAACAGTCCGGATCCTCACATAAAAATGCCTGGAAGTTGTATTGATATCTGCTTAATCTGCTGAGTTCATTGTGTGGTGCACTGTATGTGTAGTTTGGTCCTTCAGCCACCTGCACTGTAAAATTGTTCATGCATCATGTGAAATGTAGCCTCGAGGTTCTTCACCTGTGGCTTTGTATTATTAGCCCATATAGCTGCCTTTCACCAAATTTTTCTTCTGTTAAAATTGCCCTGTTGCTCTCTTGAACATAGGTTGGCAGGGATGACTCTACCTCTTTTTATTTGGTCGGTGGTTGTAATGAAGTTCTATTAGTCCTTAAGTAGTATTTGTAAGTTTGAAGAGTTAGGTGTTAACTTTTTTAAAAGTTAAGCTATCTACTGGCCACCTAAAACTTAACCATTCAGTTGAGGAAGTGCTATTACGGAATATTGTCATTTGTTAACAAGTTCCAAAACCACTGTCTGTCTTTATACTTTTTGTGGAAAATTGAGTATATGAAAACTTCAGGACATAGAATTTATTTTCTACACTAATGTCCATCTTCAGTGGAGGAAAAGTGATCAGTTGATGTTTTATCACAATTCAGTCAAATAGAGATGAAGTTTTCCAAATTCTAGTAACGCAGCATAACACATGTGTATTTAAAAGAAATCCATTTATTCCATTACCTTATCAAGAATTTTCTTTCTAGCTCAGATTTTGGTTTTTGTTTTTTTAACTTGAAAGGGGGATGGTAAGATCAATCTCTGTGTGTGTATGCATGTATATAACCAGTTTTAAAACATATTTCACATTGAAGACTTCGTCACTTCAAATGGCAGCTCTAGTGTTGATCTTGATTATGACTCTGGGGCAGCAGTTCTAGAGTTACTATATTTCTCTGTTCTTCTGTAGAATTTGGATTGCACACGCCTGAAACTATTTCAGCTGGATGTGTACAGTAATAAAGTACAGAATAAAACTAGCCTCTTCGCATCAAAAATGCTCCTAAGAATTGTTAACTTTAAATGACTTGCACATGTATTTCTAGCTAATAAAACATGTGCTTTTCATAGCCATCTGACAAACTGTAATGTTTAGATGATGGAAATACAAAATTTTGCCACAGTTGGTTTGCTTTGCATGTTTTATGGTCTCTTAACATTTTTTCTCTAACATATTTTGAGCTTTATGTTGTTTTTAAATTTATGGTTATATTATTGAAATTTCAAGTCACATTCATGAAATCTCACTGATTCACTGATTACTTATTCTGATGTTGTTAGTACATGTAACTGCCAAACCATAAATGCTGGTTTCCAGGCTAAAAATTATATCTGGCTTAGGAAGATGAAAATGTTTGGAAATAGGGAGAGTATTTGAAGAAATGTAATACATTCCCACTCCATTTGTATACTCTTACCTCGCATCCAGTCTTGACTGTGGTTCAGGTTGGTTTGGTCACTTCTTGCCTGAACAGTGGCAGCAGTTCATTCACTGCTCTTCGGCTTGTTGTGGTTCTTGGTTTTCTCAAGTGGCAGCACAGCCTGAATGTTGAGCAAGATGTTGTTCTGGCAGATGGTGACTTTGACCAGCAGCTAGTTCATCGTCTTGTTTTTTTGGATGTGAGAAAATGTAGGTTTTCTTGTTTTTGTGAACATTAGGTACTTCAGTACAACTAGGAGCGCTGAGTATAGTCTGGTTTATGTTCTCCCATTGCAACTTCATGAGCTTACAGAGAATTACAGCAAGAGAGGCCTTGTGTGTGTATTCGGGGATCCTCTTACTGTGATGCGGCAATGACAACCAAGGAGGAGAAGGATCATGTTATGACCAGGTACTTCCCTTTCAGCTATAGCAAGTGCTGTACAGACTGAAGTTTGATAATTTTTGATTACTTGAAACTAGTAAAGTGATAGTGTAAGAATTAATAAAATATTTGTACATTCAGTTAATAATAGCATTATTGGTTATTAACAGTGCCTTGAAATCAGTGAGACAATTCATATCTGTACATTTACATACCAGCCTGAGTTTTTGTAGGACCAAAGCCTTCGTTTTCCTTGTTACCTGTTTCCCCAGTTACATACGGTAATGGCATTTAAACTTAATTTTTCAAAAATATGTATTTATTCTAAATTTGGCTCTAAGCTTTCAGAAGTCTGAATTGGTTTGTTAAATCACCTTTATTGAAATCAATTCTCCTTTCTTTGGCATCATTATGCAATCAGTGGATGGAGGTGTATTAGGATTTAGTGGTGTACAGATACATTCATTAAGCAAAGCAGGAATTCCTTACTGAATTTCAGGGGCCTCTCTATCTGCCTTGCAAAAGCTTTTGTCTGGCTACTTTTTCCTTCCACAAAAAATAGCTATTGGACAGGATCTCAGTGCCTCAGCTTAGGTGCGATACGTTTAGTCATTACTTCTCTAGAGCACACTTGACATTCTTTGTGATAATTAGGTGAAATAAAAATCCTGTCTTTTTAAAATAAAAAGGCTGTTTAGTATATAATAACTAAAAAGTACCAAGTCTCTGGAAACATTATTGCTAGCCCCCATTAAGAGGTACTCTACTTCCTTAAAGACCTCTAATACGTATTTGTGTGTTTGGAAGATTTACTAATCATTTCAAAGATGAAGGTGACATTTCCCTGACATTTCATACATAGCTTGAAAAATTGGTCCTCTGAAACTCTAATTAAAACAGAAAACATAGTGCAGACAACTTAACTCTACATTCTGTTCTGACAGATAGTCATTCAAAAAGAAAGCATAGGGTCAATCATAGTATTCATGCTCCTTTTTTAAAAATTAATTTATTTACACAGAGTGTTTGCTGAAATCTCAGGCTTTCTTTTTACTTTCCAAAGTAAAAGACTTTACTTCAGGTTTTTGTCTCCAAATAGTTCACCAATCTCTTGTTTAATGTTCTTTCTTATTGCTGTTTCCCTGAACAAAATAAATTACTTTCTAGCCTCTGTTGCACCTTCAAAATTCTGGTATATAAGTAATCATATGCATATAAGTCATCACAAAAGCAGCAAACTTTATTTGGAAATAAAGGAAGTATTTTTTAATAGAAAGTTGAGTGAATTCCTTGACTTGTTATAAATTATATATATTATTTCTAACAGTCTTTTTTTTTTGTGTTAGCATCATATTGTGTAATTACATTCCTGCAGACCAGATTGTAGTAACAGTGCTTGATTTCACGTATACCAGTAATGAACTCTGAGTTACCACTCAAAATAAGGTCTAAATGTTCCTGAAGATATCAGGTCACTATTTACTTAGTGATCAAAACCAAAAAATATGCTAGAAATTTTCAGGAAAGGAACAGAGAATAGAGAAGAAAACATTACATGACTGTATAATTTGATGTGCACCTGCTTCCCAAATGCCGTAGAACTGCAGAATAATTTAAATTGGAAGAGATCTCAGGGAGGACATCTGGTCTAGCTTCTTGCTCAGAGCAGGGTCATCTTTGGTATTTTATCAGGCTGCACAATGCCTTGTTGCAGTTGAGATTCTAGCAGTTCCAGTGATGGAATTCTCTCTGGGCAACCTAATTCAGTATTCAGTATTTGATCACTGTCCTTATTGTGAATTTTTTTTTCAGTATCTAACTGGAATTTTTCTTGATGCAAATTGTCTGTTGCTGCTTGTGCTTTTGCTGTGTACCCCCTAGAAGAGTCTGGCTCCATGTAGCCGCTTTTATTTTCAGCTCCCTGTTGTGGTTTAATCTCAGTTGGCAACTAAGCACCACGCAGCCGCTCGCTCACTCCCCCCCACCCGGTGGGATGGGGGAGAGAATTGGAAGAGCACAAGTGAGAAAAAACTCGTGGGTTCAGATAAAAAACAGTTTAATAATTGAAATAAAATGATGATGATGATGATAATAATAATAATAATAATAATAATAATAATAATAATAATAATACACAAAGCAAGTACAATTGCTCACCACCTGCCGACCGATGCCCAGCCAGTCCCCGAGCAGCGGCCCCCCCCGGCCAGCTTTCCCCAGTTTATGTACTGAGCATGACGTCACATGGTATGGAATGTCCCTTTGGCCAGTTTGGCTGTGCCCCCTCCCAGCTCCTTGTGCACCTCCAGCCTTCTCAGTCAGTAGAGCATGGGAAGCTGAAAAGTCCTTGGCTAGTGTAAGCACTGCCTAGCAACAACTAAAACATTGGTGCGTTATCAACTTTGTTCTCATCCTAAATCCAAAACACTGTACCAGCTACTAGAAAGGAAATTAACTCTATCCCTGCCGAAACCAGGACACTCCCTAAATTACAAAATTGATGCAGGAGAATTCAGAAAGGCAAAATAATGCTCAGATACGTGGAGGAACTTCTGTAGAATTAGTGAATAAGTATATTGGGCTTTTCAGACTTGAAAAAGCAGACAGAAGGGGAATGTGATAAAGATGTATACAGTGTGTTTGGTGTTGGGTGACGTGGAGAAAGTGAATAGGGAATAATGGTTGTTCACTGTTTCTTCAGAAACAAGAAGCAGGGACCATCAAATAACCACAGTAGGCAGATGATTCAGAGCGAGCAGACAAACATGTTCTTTAAAAACATGTAATTAAGTTGTGCAACTGGTTGCTACAGCAGTGGGTTGTAATAGTTTATAGAGATTCAGAAAGCAGCTGAAAAAATTTACGGAAGGAAAATCCTTCCATGACTGTTACATGTAGAAACATCTTACACTACTAAGGCGAATCTTATACCACAGATCTTCAGAGGACAAGGATATGCTCTGAAGAATTATCATTCTCCTTTCCTTACAGGCCATTAGGCCACTGGCATGGCCTGAGATGTATCTTTGGTCTGAGAAAACACAGCTGTTCTTAAATTTCACACCAGTAAGTCTTGTTTTTCAGGCTACCCCCTGCAATTCAGAAGGTGGAACATTAATTTACATCCAGTGCAGTGTTTTACAATATGTGTGTGTCAATTATGCATCATTTCTGCTGCTTTGGAAGGTGTTACTTGTGCTTAAAACAGAAAATGTTACCTTATCAAAAAATGTTTTTTGAATAGCTGTGTTGTTTAATTGGTTTCACTGCGTACTTGAGATATTTTTAATTAGCTCTGAATGTTTTAATTTTTAATAACTCTGTGTTACATTTTCATGGCTCTGCACAGTGCTGCTCCCAATTCTAGATATCTACGATAGCAAACTAAGAAAATGCATATTATAATTCCAGGGAAGGTGGTCCAAAGATTAGATGATCTGTTCAGCTCAAATAATAAGCTCGTATTCAGCCAGCAACTCGTTCCCTGTGTGAGTGACATGTTAATAGTTTAAAATATCCTGTTTTGTTTGGTAAATATAGCATGATCCTTTATCTGGTTTTCTACATGTGGTCTTTCTGAGATACCCAGTTCTGTCATGGATGAGGAAAAAAAAGCTTTGCGAGGTATGAGATTAGTCTTATTTCTGAAATAAAATCATAGACTTCAGGGGCATCGGACATGTTCTACTGTATGTTAATGTTTCAATGTGCATCAGCATTTACATCTCCTTTAGTATGTGCTAATACCTATAAAACAGACACACAAAGATTTTGTGGTTAGTATATCCACTCATCAATAGGCCGGCCAGAGTTATTGTCATAGTCCAAGTTTATCACAGGTTTTTGGGGCCTCTCCTCAGTAACTTTTAATTTCCACTGCTGAAGTGACTAATGCAGAGGGTCATTTTCAGAAAATTATTTTCTCTAAAGCTTCTTTGAAGAACTCTTGCGTATAAATCACAAAACTCCATTCTCATGCCAGACTTCTACAGCCTTCTCAGAGCAAAAATCTTCCTCGTTCTCCCTATTATCTAAATTTGAAGCCTTAAGATGAATGTTGTTCTGGCACCTTTTTCATCAGGGAAATAGTATCTTCAAACCAGAAATGAAGCTGGCATTCACTTTATGAAAAGGAGAGTATCTCAACTGCTCTGGCAGATACTGACTGATATGTCTTTTTTATCTGTAAGTTCATTGAACATATCATTTGCAATAACTACCAGGAAATCCTACCTTCTGGTTTTATCTTAGAGCTCTTGTACGGTACTGAAATAGTTTTCATCAAAATCTCTGAAGACCAGTTCCCTAGCCAAATCTCAGAAACAGTATTATCATGCTCATCTTTTAGATACTACTGATTATGTTCTTCTAATCGAAGTCCCCTTTTATTCTGAGAGTGTCTTCCCTTTCAGTTGGAGAGTCCTCCTCATATTTCCTCTAAACTTCCTGTGAAGGTTCCTAACTTCATTTGCAAGCCCACATTCAACTTATGAACCATCAGCATGAATACAGATCTGACTCATTAGGCGGTCTTTCTTTGAATGGAATAATATTAAAGTATTGGCCTATTTATATCACCTATATGTACATGTCTGGCTAGGTTTTTGTAGCAATATTGAATATATGCTGCATTGCCCGCTGTCCCTCTTATTGCTAATGTTCCACCTTTTGATCAGGAGAGACAGTGTTACTATTTGCCTGTCCCTCAGAAGCATTAATTCTGTTTTATCTTTATCTTAGATCTCTCTCCAGCTTCTTAATTCCTTGCTTTTCTAAAAAGAGTATAGATTATTTTTCTTTTATAATAACATCTAAGATAACAGCCATTTTTCCAGATTTATACAGCTAAAAAGCTCTTTTGGGCTTTTACGTTATGCAGTTCAATTTAAGAAAAATCTCTTGCCCTGTTGCTTTGTCTTGCTCACGTTCATTCAAAATACCATTGAGAATATGATTCTTATGGCCTGTCATTTTGATTGTGTCACACTTCTGGGTGTATTGTATTATTTTTCATGCATTCTAACATCTGCGGTGATTTTGCCCAGTGGCAGAACTGTATGTCTGGCAAAAGGGAGATTTTTGTCCACAGGACTCTAAAACAGTTGTAGTGCATGACCACAGAAGCTAAATTCAGTGGAAAATCCATTAAAATGGACAGCACCTCATGTTGCACAAAATCCCCCAAAGCAAACATATAAAACACAGAAGCTCGGCTTTCTGTATATCACATATAAAGTTGCACCTGAGGAAATCCTCAAGCAAAATGGGGAGTGCTTCACTTGCGTGTTTCAACTGGCCTGAATTCTGCACTTCTTTTTGGGGTTCTTATGCTTTATTTTTCCTCTCTGCATCTTGTCAGAAGAGAAAAATGGAAAGTAAAATTAAGAGTGCCAGAGTGGTTGTCTTCTGCTGTGACATCTCTTTAAAAGAGCTGAGGTAATCGTTTTGACTATTAAGAAGGAAAAAGAGAAGTGGAATGAAAAGGCTGGCTGAGGTGTATACAACTGGGAACAGGGTTTCAGCATTCCTTGTTTTGTGGCAGAAGAATTACAACAGTGCTGCGTCTGAAACCTGTTGCTTGTAAAATATGACAGAGCACTCTAATCTGATGGTTACAAGTAGTTGCTGTCAATCAGCTTCTCAATAAAAGAGTTATTTGTCTTAGTAAATCCTTTCTATATTATTTGGAAACAAAACCAGTAGTGCTTTGCATTATTTACCACAGAGGATAATGACAAGAAGTCCCATCCATGAAACGGCTGTTTGTATTCCATATAGAAGTTAATCAGTCTTGCATCATGCCAGGGTAAGTAGTTGGATTTTCAGCAGTATTGCTAGGTGTAGCTGTCCAATAGATAGAAAATTCATGACCTGTTCTAAGTGCCAGTTCCAAGTCCGGTGGAGATTCATTTTAATTCATTCTGGAGAGTGATCAGAAATATGGCTAGTCCTAAAACGGAAATACCAGTCAATGCATTTTTCATAATTCCTTGTATGGTGTGCTCTTGTGCCAAAGGTACATTTAAACACAGTCAAAGAAATTGATTAAAAATGCCCTCTAATGACAGTATATATTTTCATACATATCTAGCTTCTTAATGGTAAACTACAATTTATTCTGCAGTAATTCAGTCATTGCATAAAATATTATGGCCCACAGATTAGTTTTCTTTTTAGTGAAATTGGTGTAGTATAAAATAAAGGAAGTGACAAATCGTGCTACCATTTTGCTAATATCTCTGAAAGTAATTCATTTAAACTGAAATGAAACTGAATCAGCTAATATGTTTTAGTAGCTGCATCGTGTATGCTAGCAAGCATACTACTCCATAATGCTCTCTACAGCATCCCTGATGCAGAACTCCTAATTCTTTTCCAGTGTCCTTCTCAAGTTTGTTAGTCAAATAGTAACATGTCTTAGGAGTTTGTCTGAAGCGTATGTGGTGACTACACAGCCAGCATGGTTGTGCTGGTTGGTCAGATGTCTGATTTTTTTGTTGGAATGAATATTGTGTGGAATTATAACTAACTTTTCTTCCTGAGCACACAGAGAGTCTCTGCTCTCTGTTGGCTTCCTTCAGAAATTTTAAATAACCTAATATCCTGAGATAATCTTTTCATCTACTAAATCCTTTGCTAAATTGTGAGGGCCTTGGCTGAGAGATTCAAAATCTAATGTGGCTAGGGTGGAGATCACTGAAATACAGCTCTGATGTGTATTTCCTTTTATTTTGGAAAGCAGACTTAAAATAACACCCTGACTTAACTAATACAACCATACACATATATATAAAACCAAAAAGTAGACGGGCTGTTCTGGGTTGAATTAGGAATTAGGTTGTATTATAATTAGGAAAAAAATTATACCTAATATGCATAAAAAAATCCTTTCACACTGGTGAAAATACTATTCTCAGTGAAAACTGGTTTCCTGCAAGACCTAATGGGTCCTTCTAAAGTGGTCTGCAGCTGGGCAATGGCGCAAAAAATTCAGTAAAAGACCACTGTTGCTGCTCTTCAGTTTTATTGAGGTTGCCCTAAAAATACTTAAATGGAAAAAATGAACTCAGTACAGGCTGCAGTTGTTTCTCATGTGTTTGATAATGCCTGCTGTGCAGACAAATTATGAGTCTTTGTTGCTGTAAGATATAAAGTAGTTTCAGTATGTTGGAGGGAAAGTGCTATGAAAATACTAAACAGTGTTTATAAATGTATTGCAGTTTGAACAGGGCATGCACTACATTTTGAACAGAACCAAAGTTTATCCCTTAAATCTGCATTTTAATGCTCATTCTATTTAATGCAACTATTAGCCTCTGTATGTCATTTGGTGGTGCTTATCAAAGTCCTCTGGTGGGGCCCAGTCCATGAGTCTTTCTGGTACTTTGAGTCAAAAAACCTCTTGTTAAAAACATTTTTCGATAAGGAGAAACTGGTGAATGTAGAACCTTACTTGTAGTTTGATGTCATTAGATAAGCCTGCTATTAGTGTAAAATAGAAAGAAAACTCTTGAGTTTGTTTAGGGGAAGTGTAGTAGAATTCATACATCTTTTGGTAACTTACTTTTTCCTGTCATATAAGAAGTAAACATTTACTTGCAGTTAAATCTCATGGCTCACTTCTGAAGAGATGTGTGAAGTGAGTGGATCATTCCACACCCAGCAAGCATGCAAGCTTGTTAATGAGATTTTTTTGGTTTTTTTGATTTTTTTGTGTAGCCAGTTGAATTCATCAATATTACAAAAATAAAAATCAGGACTCGGCAAGAGTGTTTTATTGTAACAATAGTAGTTAGCATACAATATTACTTGAGTCTGATACAAGGAATAAAGATGTTATTGATGGATAAGTGGGCACATAGTTAATGAGTATTTCAGTGACTAATAAACTCCCTATTAGTGTTTTGACTGTTTGACTGTTTTTTGCGCTCTTTTTTCACAGCACACAAATGAAGGCACATTACAGAATTTTGCTACCAAATAAATAAATTTATTTTACTAAAACAATGTTTAACCTATATCCAGTAAACTAAACTGTATTTGGGAGTCATTTTCAAACACTGGTATATTCTGTATACAGAATGAATAGGTTTTGTTGCTTATTCAGAAGTCCTGGGATAAACTGAAGCTGCATTTATTACATTATCAGATTTTCAGTTTCTTCAGTCAAGGGTGTACATCCAAAACTTGGAAGCAGTTTTTCTTTGTAACCAAAGCTACCAAACGTTTGTAGTCTGTCTCCATTATCAGTTTCTTACACTTTAGGTAACCTATGGCTAATTAGAATGAGGTTGTTAATGTGTGGTCTCTCTGCTTCACGTTTAATTACTTTGCAAATACTCATTAAAATATCTTGGCTGCTTCTGAGAGTGATTTACAAGAAATAAGCTCAGTTTGTCAGTGTTAAAAATACATTTTCATATTTTTTGAAAGATTCTTCGGTATTAATTTTGAGAACTGATGGTAAGTCAGAGATTAAGAAATATACAGTCTTTGGACTAAGTCAAGTTATGTGCACCTTGGAATTTACATTGACTTATGCTGAACTAGAGATGCTTAAAGGCTGTTTCAGTGTTCCAGTTAGAGCCCTCTTCTTACAGAATTTAAAATCCAGATAGTGGCTGCCTCTATGGTTTACAGTAGTGCCAGAAAACAAATGGATCCTATAACTTGCACTGATTGGTACTAATATCTGCAAGTAGTGTATTGTTAGAGAAGAACACGTTAATAAAAGGGGAAAAAAACCCTATATATTAAGTAAGGATAACGTACGTAAGTATTTTTGAGTTTTACTATGTGGGCTTTTTTTATTATACAGTTTCAAATCAATGTCCTTTTAAAAAAATATGTATTTCAGGAGAACTGAGAATTCTGTCCTTTCTTTTTAGGGTACAAAAGAATTTAAGTTCTCTTTATAGTTAACAATAGTGATACTTAAAATAATTGCACAAAATATTTAAGGAGTTATAGAATTTGTCAGCAGTTAAATTGATATGAGTTAGCTTAATCCTACTGATGTTGACACTTACTGGTTTGTATCAGTAGAGGCTCAGCCCCTATCTTTTATTTAAATAAAATCCAGGAGTCTACATTCCATGTTCTCCCATAATTCAATTATCCTACTGATTTGCTTGTTTTCACTGGAGATACTGCTTTTTCTCCTAGGACAAGAAGGACAAAGTCTCAAGATTTGACACTATACGTCATTCAATAGCTGGAATTATAAGGTCTCCAAAATCCATGTTGGGCTCATCGTCGGTAAGTAGTATCAATAATGTAGTGTTGTACTACATTCTGTTATTTTTACAGCTTAAGTAGGATTTTTTTCCTGAAGCATCACGCATTTCCATCTACATAGACAAAAATTACATTAAAATAATGTTATAAAACCACTGTTCTGATTGATCAGCAGACATGATAATATCGTGGCGTAATAGTATGTCAGAACAACTTGTTGCACTTTAGGAAAAAAAGAGAATTTGTATGTACTTTGCAGCTCCCAGACTGGTGCTATACTTTTAAGAGTACTCTTCCCAGTGAGTCTGATTTACTGGAAGTGCAGTGTATTATGATATTCTGTAGTAGGTCACATGGTTATGCATGCTTTACCCATTGTTGCAGTAATTACATTCCCCATATTTGTTATAAAGGCACCAGTATATAAGCATACTATTATTATTGTTATTAATTATTATTACTGCTGCTGCTGCTACTACTACTATTACTTCCTCAATAACTGGTACTATTTAAGTAATAAGGTATTATACATCTTGCTTCAATCCCCACTAAAAATGGTTGTTGAGTATCTCTTAGTCTAGTTGGCTTTTGTTCAGGTTCCCTAATGGATGGAGAAACTTTTTTGTTTCTTTTGCTTTTGTATTACCTCTGTTTGTTTTCATATGGAAGCTTGCAAGACTAGTTAGAATACTTGAGCACATACTTAGGGAGGTGTCAGATTTTACTTGAAAACGTTCCTCCTTTGTTTTCCTGAAGTGGAACAGGTGATCATCCCAACCCTCCCAACAAAAAAAATCCTCATAAAAAACAAAACAAACAAAAAACCCCAACCAAAAACCAAGCAAAAAAACAACCCAAAAAAAGTTGGGCAGAATTTTTAAAACTTTTTAAAACTGCCTTTTAATTGTGATCTTGTCACCTGAAACATTAGCTCAAAATAGTATTTTTGAGAAAACTTTAGAATGAATGGGCCTTCCATTTTATGCTGCAGGATTGCATCCAAGTACCCATTAAAGGACCCAGTAAACTTTATTTAAGCTAAACAATATTCAGAATGTGTGGAAGGGATTACAGTTGCATATATATGTATACATATATGTGTATATACATGTGTATACATAGGAAAATTGTATATAGTGATAAAGGAATGGAATAATAAGTAAGATAATGAGATAAAATTAGGTCAGGAACGCTTTTACTATGAAAAATATGAAAGTTGCATGACATATTTGAAAAGTAATAGGAAAACCCCTACTAAAATATTAAAGTATCTGGAGATGAACAAAATCTCCACATTATCATGATCTTTGGTTTATAAAACTTCTAATTGATGTAAAAATGCAACATTTCATAGCAAAAGCATATTAAAATATATATTGCTGTGACCTCTGTTCTTTGTGTAGGTGAGACATAGCCTGCAACTTTGTCTATTTGTATGTTATACCGCTTGTTATGATTTAAAAAAAAAAAATACTACCTAAAAGTACTTCAGAGAAAAATTGGAGGAAAAAAGTTTCAAGAAGACAATCAAGATAAAACATTTAAGATGAAATCAGGGGAAGTCAATGTCAAAATTTTCATTTGCTTTAATTAAAGTGTCATTTTAAATAACCTACGTGCCTCATTTCAATTTTCATTCCAATCTATATCACTATTAATTCCATAGAAGTTGGTGTAAATCTGAGTTTAGGTACATGGTAGGTAGGATTGCTGAAGCCTTGGAATATGTTTGGGAGAAGTAAGATTATAATTGGGTCATTTGAGGCAGAAAGTAAAATCTGAGTAACAAGTGTACTCTTGATTACTTATCATTTAAATGAGCTTCAAAGTCAGAATATATAAACCAATCAATTTTCAGTTTTGCTTTGTGTTTTGATTTAGCGATTTTTTTTGTGTTAGAAAAGCTAACTATGCATATACAGCTAAAATTTGCTTCACAAGTTAGTACTTAGCTCTTAATGTGGTCAGCTGCTCAGCTTTTTCCTGCTGACAATTACATAACTGTGCTTATTGCTAAATGTATAAACTGGTACTTAAAACTTATTATCCATTAAAAAAGTATACAAAGTGATTATTGTAGGTGTATTATAAAATAATAATAACATACATAAAATAATTTGTTTTTTTTTTTAAATAGACCAATACAAAAAAGGATCTCGAAGCAGAGTAGGAAAAGGACTGGTACTGATCGTCTTATAATCTAAAAATGTGATGTTAACTACCTGTTTTCATATTATATGTTTTAAGTATAATGAAACTTCAAAAGTGGAGCCATATCTTGGTTTAAATGTAGTGCTATTCTAAAAACATCATCCTGGCTTTAATTGGTGGGAGAAGTTGAATTTTGTGTGTAATGAGGGAAAGCAAATTTTTTTTGTGTCATCTGAAGAAAGTCGTAGAGAAACCCTGTACTTCCAAAAGCAGCCAGGAGTTTAACTGTTACTTATGTGTTGGCACTTAAATGATTTACATGTTCTCAGGATGAGAAGGTAAAGTGTAACATAGGGAAAAAGTGTAGTTTGAACAGAAAACAACAAGGTCAAGGATTCAGGTGGCTTCTCTTGGACAAAATGCAAGCCAGTTTTCTATAATAGCAAGAGACATAAGTTTAATCAAATGAGGAGAGAAAACACAAGAAAAGGGGCAACTTTCATGTACCTGTAATGCAGTGCTGTGAATGAACTGAAGGAAGACTCTGAATGAATTGCATCATGAATGCCAGCTTCTGCCCTTCCGCCTATTTTTTTTGCCACTGAGGCATTCGAGCTTGGCACAGATATCTGTTATTGTTTATAGGATAACTTTTTTCTTGTTTATAGGTTAATAGGTGGAATTAATGTTGGTTTCATATGGTATATTAGCATGTGGGAATGAGCCAGGTACACTGAGGCTAAAGGCAGGATATTCCATAGGGAATTGTCTCAAATTATCAACCTAAATATATTGCTTTACTTTCTCATCAGTGTCTGTGCCCCTCTTACACTGGGAGAGAAAAAATGTCTTGACAAAATGTTTTGTTTGCTTAAAGATGGAAAATAAGGAAGTACGCAAAGTTTGAGCTCAGAATATATGTGAAAATACAATACTGAGTAAGCTATTAGTTTAATAAAATATTATTCGCATTATTATTTTCTTTTCATTGACAGCATAAGTACAGGAATAATATCTCATTTTTTGAAGTTAGAAATAATACACTGCTGTTTGCTCAATTTTTCTCTTGAATAAGGGCAGCAGCTGGGGACTGCTTCATTTTACTGTTGGAGAAAAACTGCTCTTTCAATGGATTGTTAAACAGGGAGAGCGAAGGGGGCTCAGAATAAGTAAAGAGGACAGTAACAGGTCCATGAGGAGCATGATGAAGTATATGAGAGCATTTCCCTCTTCTCAGAAGGAAAAGTGTGATGAAGTATATAAGGGTCCCCTCCCCCCTGCCCCCCCCAAAACCCCATGAGCTAAATATGGCAATAAATAGAAAAAGAAAAGGCAAAAAAAAGGAGGGGGGTGGGAGGGAGAGTAGAAATTCGACAGCGTGAGTTCCTTTCCTTCTGTATGATTTTGTTAATTGTTTATTTTAAGCTTCTAGTCAAATTACCGACAAAACTTTTAGAAAAATGTGTCTTCATTTAAGCTGTTGAATCACTAAGTGATCCTGTAAGTGTGTACATACAAATGAGCAAGAGATCTCATCTCCTAAGTGAAATTGTAAAACATGGAGGACTAGAATGCAAACTTGTTCTCTCAGGTATCTAATTAGTCATATTAAGTTGCTTACTGATATTTAAACTCAGTAGAGTTTAAAGAAAAAAGATGGGAATTTAGTTTTGTGGGGGTAGCCTTTTTCCCTCTATCTTCTTTAAAGACTAACCTTCTTGTATTTAAACCATTTAATTCTAACTATAAAATGAAGTAGAAACATTAGCACTAAGTGGTGTAAACTGAGTTGAAATCAATATCAAAATGATTATATATCTTGCATTTGTACTGTTCTTTCTGGGCTTTCAGCTATGTTTTCTTTCATAGCCAGTCAGGGTGAATATTGTATCATACAGAAAATATACTGGAGTTGGAAGACTTGTTCCTAATTTAATGCAATTTTAATAACATTCAAAACATAAGTAATTACTGCTTGTTTCATCAGAGAAACCACTTTGATTATGATTGCACCATAGTATATGACTAAAAGTAATGTAAGGTAGGAGACAATCAGCAGAGGATACCTTGTGGAATTTTCATTGTTTCCTTCTAAAGTAATAAATATTAAGTTTAACCAAATTTAAAAGAAGGGGGAAGATTGACGTTAGTGTCATAAACAATGCCATAGTTAGCAATGTCTGAATTGGTCTTTTGTTCTTCCATAAGCTTTTTCCCTTGTCATAAAGGCTTTTAAGATGTTTTATTCTGGCATGTGATCATGATTGTCTGAACAGTGACGCAGACTTGACCCAGTCCAAATATAAGCAGGTGTTATTATCTGGTGGCTTCCTCTTTAGTAAGCTATAAAATTACTTGCACGTCAGATTTTTTATTATTTTTTAACCTTCCTTTGTGAAGACCATGAACTAGTTTATTGACCCTGAACTGTCCTTTTATCCTTAGAGACATTTCCTCTCAAGTAGAAATGTGTTTCTGTGGCAAAGGCTTTGCTACTCTGAACCCCTTAACATTTCTTGATAGCATAGCAAAGGTCTGGGTTTTCTGGCAAGTCAAACTCAGTGTCTTTGAACAATAAATGTTCAAGTAAATAACATTCTCTAACATTTTGAAAGCTTAATTTTTCTTTTAGGAATTTCTGAAAGAGAATGACTTAATGTCATTTAACAGTGGTAGACAGCTCTGATCTGAGAAGTATTTAACTGTTGATGAAATTGAAATATATGACTGCCTTCTTGGCCAAACAAGATGTTGGGCTTTTAGTAGTTCACTATGCTGATAAACACAGTACCTTGGAGTACATCTTTTGCTCCTAAAAATTCTGACTGTGCACTTTCTGTTCAAGCTGTTGTTATTTCTTACACAGTCCTTCCTAGCTCTGAATCTGTAATAGAGCAAAATCTGTAATAGAGCCTACTCGCTCTTTCTAGTGGTGAGTCTATTGGTTACAGTGCTGGCCTCAAATCCCATGTCTGAAATGATCCCTGATATGGGCCCAGGGCTCTAGATCCCGGTGTTGATGTCTGAGAATATGAGGCTCTGTCAGGCTCTTAAATATGTTCTCCAGTTTTCCATCAGGATCCTGGACTAAACTAGACCTTTTGAGGTATAACTTAGAAAGGCAGCCAGGAACCCACAGACAAAGGCATTTTTTATACCAGAAACTTTACTATGAAACTGCTAAAGAATTACAGATATTTGGAAACAAGAAGTTCTGAGTAGATTCCCTTTCTTGGGTCTACTCATTCCCACTCTGAGAGTCTGAGATTATTCCTAGTGTTTTTTGGCTAGGTAAGTCATCTTAACGTAAATATCTCCTCAGGAAGACCTGAGATGCCATGTGCAGATGGCCTCCACCATGCCCGTAGCTGCACCATATCAAATTTTTCCCTTGCATGCACCAATGGAGTGTTTCCATTCTCTTTTCCCCATCCCCATAGGGGAAATATTGTATCATCAAGGATGATACGAAGAAAACCTTTTCTTTATCAGGGCAGAGCAGTAGGAGAGGTTAATTCAGAATCGTATGCTTTGTTTGTATCTGTTTGATCGTGCTTAATTGAGGTGTGGCTGTTCGTGCTGTTATCTAAATTGCAGTTCAGCAGGCTTGCCTGGGACACATTCACATATCTGTTCAACTCACAATACAGTACGCACTGTGTTATTTTGTTCAGAGCTTTACCACTCTGGCAGTGATAATTTCTATGAGCTCTGGCACTAACGATTTTGAATAACATACAGCTTAAGTAAGGGCTTGTCTGTCTAGCCATAACAAATAAATCTGAAGTGGTTATTGAACAAAATACAAAGTTTTCCTCAGTGTTTTCTTAAACAATGTAAGCTTGTTAAAATTAATATGTGAAATTGTAGGTTAAAGCTCATTACCTTCCATTTATAGCCAGTGAAAGTAATTTCTTACAATCTTTGTGCCTTCAGAAACTCTATGTTTAGCATAGAGTTTCTGAAGGCACAAAGACTGTAAGAAATTATTTCATAAGCACAGTACACCCAGGTGTATATTCTGTGCTACAGTGTAAATGCTAGGAAAAATGTCTCATAGAGCTATTAATTGATTTGGGATGCAATTGGTAAATTCTGTGAAAACAATTTATCCAATTCAAATGCTTTGTGTAAATCAATTTATTATGTTTTTATGTCTGAGAAGTTTCTGTCTGGATAAAGAAATGGTTCATTTTGAATTGTTGTTAATAGCATGTCAGAATGTGTGAGGAGGAGTTGGTCGGTATGACTTAGGAAAAATAGCAGGCCAAGTGAAAAATATGACATGGTTTTATGGACGTTTCCATAAACTTCTGCTTTTTATATATTAATTTTTTAGGTAATAGAAAAGAAGGTGATCAGTATGCCTTTTCTGTAAATGTAAGAGCCTTGATTTTGTTTGTTAATAGCAATACATAATTTAGATACAGAAATAGAAATTATTGTTTATCATACTTTTCATGTAAAAGTAAACTCTAAAAATGTACTGTTATAGTAACATTTTTCTTCAATATTTTTCCCAAGTTCTTTGATGTAATATCAACCACTGAGAAACCATTGGCTGAGCAAGACTGGTATCACGGTGCAATTCCAAGAATAGAAGCCCAGGAGCTGTTAAAACAGCAAGGAGACTTCTTGGTGCGAGAGAGCCACGGGAAACCTGGTGAATATGTCCTTTCTGTGTTTTCAGATGGACAACGGAGACACTTTATCATACAATATGCTGATGTACGTCTCTGATATAGTACTGAATATTCAATTTTAGGAAGTTTATAATTTCAGCTAAACAATTTAGGTTCTACATAATTTACTATGGCAAATGGCTTTAGCCTTTATATGAAAATATGAAAGCTGTTGGAAATATTTCCATCAGTGCTGAAATCAGGGGAAAAGGTCATTTTGGGAAACAAAAGAGAAATATGAACTATGAGGTTATTCAACATCTTTTACCTTACATTGAAAAGCCAAGATATTTCTGTAAATGTTTTGAAATCCAGTACTTGTTACTACTAATTTATAGATGTACGTTTATTTATTTTTAAACCCATTTTCATAGCTGGTGCTAATTAGGCTACTTTTAATTCAGACTGTAAAGATTCCACTGAATCTTCCTGAACATTCACAGAAAAGAAAATAGTTTGTGCTGGTTTCTGTACAGTTGGGAATTGAAGTCCCTGCTGCACTGGAGATGCTTATGTTCTTTTTAGCCCTATGAATATTGTTTTGTTCAGTATAACACAAACGCTTTTGGATGTTGCACAGCATACATGCTTCTAAGGACCAGAATTGATCCCCTTGTTGCTCTAACTTAGGAAAAATTGGTCATTTTAAACAGTATGTTAATTTTTATATGCCTTTTCCCAATGTATTTCTTTTTATTCTTCTTAATACGTTAATTGTGTTTTTAATGTATGTATTTTTCTTTTTACCTTTCAGAATTTCAAACTCATTCAAAATATGACAGTTCTCATAACATTACTAGATACTCTTCTTGAAGTATGACATAGCAGCAAATAATTCTCAGTTCCGATTCAGTAATGCTGCCAAAACATATTTCAGTCTCTTGTAATAAAATCTGCCATATACAGAAAAATACACAAATTTAGTTGCATAGCGATGAGGGAATTTCCTCATCTAAATCCCCAGCTGATGCAGCATGCCTGGGAGAAGTCAATATTGTGTACCTGGTTTATTCCCTTGTAATGAGGGGCAGTGATACTTTTCAGGCTTCACAGAAGTTGGAAGGCTTCTGTAAGATCAATGGTCATGGTTACTTGTCCAGCTGCAGTTTTCATTAATTTTAACCTAGAGTTTTCCTTGTAGAAGTGAACCTTTACACGAAGTCAGTGTTTATTTTATTTTGAATTTACGACCTTAAAGATTTTGATGTGTCAGAGTGCTGAATGAGAAAATAAGAGCAATAACATTGCCTATACCTAGATGCACAGAGTCTTACAGGATGCTTGGAGCTCTCTGATCCCGACCCAGCAGAAATAAATGCATATTGTATACTTGGTGTGGCTGAAATAATTTTGTGTAAATCATTGTATGTGGCAAGTAAATCTTCAAAAAATGTAGATTGGACTTTCAAGTTGGTTAAAATACAGGGGTTTTTAATAAGTATTACTTTGAGGCCACCCTACCTGTAAGCTGATTCTTTTTTGTATTGGTTTTTCCACAAAAAAAAATTTAAAAAGCTATCTTTATTTCCATAATTTCACTACTTTGTCTTAGGAATTACATTTGAAATGTAAGATCAATATTTTTTAATATTGCATAGCTTGGACAGTCCAAACATCATCACGTCACTAGATCTGTCTGCTTGTACATTTAGTAATACGGCATTATGTTCATCTGCTCTTGGCATTAATTTGTGGCAGATTTTCTTGGCAATCATGGAAGTTAAAACTTTTACTTAAAGAAATGCAGGACTCCTTATGCACTTCTGTGGGGTGAATTTTCTGCATTTATCATGAAAAAAGCATTAATTGTAAAAAGAGAAAAAGCTTATTAAGCTCTAAAAAGGAGTTAGTAGATGGTGGGACTGTTATGGTTGTATAACAAGAGGGATTGTATTCGTGAACGTTTTGGTAGGGAAGTTTGAGGAGAGTTTAATGCAAGGGATTTGTTTGTTTATATTGGTATGAACAATGTGGAATCAGGTCTCTATGACTGGTCATATCACAGTCTTGGATCACTGACAGGTCCCCATATGGTGACTTGGTCTCTATATACAAATTTTCTCCTGAATCAAATACTGAAGGGCAGAGTGGGACATATACCTGTTTTAACAGTAGTCCTTTAATTGCATAAGTGTACTTTCTCTGGTTTTCCCATTATTTTAAAGGCTAATATTAATAAAACTATGTGTGTGATGAGTTAATCGTTCCGCTTTAAGCATCAAAATTCACTACTGTCATTCAAGGCTACTGTTGTTTTTCACTGCTGCTATTCTAGGCTGTGCTATTTTCAAATTGTTGTTTGTTAGTGATCTTAATAATGGTCAGGATCCTGTGTAAATACACAGAATCAAAGAAAGGACACTTTCTGCCCTGAAGGTCTTACATAGATGGCAGCAGATGGGTGCACGGCTGGGTCTGAGATGAGGAAATAATAGGCCGTACTGATTATTGTGCTAGGGAGACTCTTAGGACATCAGGTTTTTTGGATCATCAGCGCAGAAATATGAAGGAACTTATTTGAAAGGAATGGGACCTAGTGTTACTGGTCAATCAAAGCTGAGTCACTATTTAATAAGTGAATGAACTTAAACAACAAACTAAACAACAAAAAGTAATCAGACTGTGAAAACATTTTTATGATAGAGAACCAGGAATGTTAAAAATAGGTGACATAACCAAGCTGTCTTTACTAACAGCGATAACGCGTTTCAGGAAGTTAATGCTTTAACCCCTAAGGAAGAGAAACTTATAATGCATTGTGCAAGGAGTTTAACCCTGGGGGCTAGAAATAAAAAAAATCTGCATGCCAGTGGTGGAGGTTTTCATTGCCCAGTTGTGTAAATGAACTTGGATCACCATCTGTGCTTTGAGGTTTTTTAACTGCAGTACTTGTTTGTTGTTGCCATTGCCAGGCTGGCTTATGGCGGTTCCTCTCTTGGGGGAAGAGTTCTCTGACTGTAGATGCTGAGTCTTGTATAGGCACAAGACTTCATCCTGTTTCCCAGTCAGCTGCAGTGTATAATGTAAGACATTCAGGAGGATGAAATAAACACTTCTTTACTATTTTTTTTTCCCTGTCAAGTGTATGGGCAAATATAAGCAATGAAAATACATTTTTTCCCCTTAACACCTGAAAGAATGATATGTCACAGCAGCCTTTGCTAAGAAAATGTTACATGCTTGTAAGAAAATGTTAAGAGATTTAATGGTTTCCATTGTGTTCAATTGTGTATATAGAAAGAAATAAATTCATGAAGCTGGGGGGTGGGAGGAATTTTGTCTTGCCCAACTTCTCTGTGAATTATATGCATGATCTGCCTCTGCTTTTAGCTGCTGTAGACTCTTCTGGTATATACTCCTTATGAAAGACCAATCATGGATCTTGTACTCTGTGCCAGGGGTTTATTAATTTTGTCAAACACTGTAAATGCAGCAAGATCTGAATAGGATATTGTTACTTATCTCCTGTTTATTTTATTGTCAGATGTTTATTTTTTAGTTTGTTTTCTGTAATTCTTAGAACTTTAAGTAATTAGGATGTTAGTGTTGTTTTTTCTGGTTTATAATATTTTTATTTCACTCTGTCAGAGTTTTAAGTTTAACCGTCCTATCTCTTTAAATTGAGAGTTTAAATAAATAGTTATTTTATCATGTTGCCTTAAATGAGTGATGCAGTACTTTTGCATTTATTAATTTATCATCTTCCTAACTATCATTCCATTTAATTCAGTAGAAATGCTATTAAATAGATCAGGAAAGAAATCTAATTCTGTAAAAGTGAACATTTCTTTGTTCTGTTACTAGTGAGGGAAGCTTGGTGATGCGCTTTTGCAGTTTCTTCTTCTAAATATTGCTTGTAGAGAAACAATTATTTCCTTTTACCTCCATACAGAATCAGTATCGTTTTGAAGGAACTGGGTTTCCAACTATTCCTCAGCTTATAGAACATCATTACACAACAAAGCAAGTTATTACAAAGAAATCAGGTGTTGTTCTGCTGAATCCTGTTGTTAAGGTAATGCATACATTCCAAGAACTCTATTTAACTGAAAAGAATTTGGGAGGGTTGTATTGTTATTTAAAATATGTTCCTATGCAACTGCTCAGAAGATTTTTCATTCTTGCTCGTTTTGTGACTCTTTCTGAGCTTTTTCAACCTTCTCTGCTCTGTGCAACACATTCCTTTAAAATAACATTCCATCCTTATAATAAATCTTCTACTCTCTTGAAAGAATGTCATTCAGCATCTCACAAAATTTCCTCCTACTTTTCTGTTTGGTTTCCCATTTGGATTTCACTACTAAGAAATTGAAAGTAGTAGTTCATGGCCCATAAAGTTGTGATGAAGAAATTTTTTTGATAAAACTGTGTTCTTTAAGTGGTAAAGTTCTCATGAAATTTGGAAGAGTTATGACAACTCCGTTTTGTCTCTATTTTATATCTCAGGTATAAGTTATACAGACACAGAAAAGGTACTGTCATTCCAGTGTCATTGCAAATTTGAAATAAAAGTTCCCTTTTTAATCAGTAAGTTATTGCAGAAAGTCTTTCAGGAGGGAAACGAAACGGGGTGGAAATACTAAACTATATCACTATTTAGAAAGCTTAAGAGTGTCCTTGGTGTCTTCCAGTAGTTTTGCAGTTAGTATCTACTTAGTTGATATTTCATTCATAAGCCAACTCTTTTCCACGTAAATCTTTGCATTTTAACTATGAGTAAGCCATTTGTTCTTGATTTTTTTTAAAAAAAGACTAGTTTCAAGCATGTGTAAAGCACCTTTTGTGTTCTACAAAATTTTGGGAAGCATAACAGTTTATATTTCAGAGTTAGTTTCCTACTTCAAGGTTCTAGTTCTTTTCTGCTAATAATCCTAAGAAATTAAAGCATATTCCCTTTCTCACAATTAACGTGATTTTTTTACACTTATCTGTGCTTACCTATTACATATAATTTTAAAATTTAAAGAATGGGGCTTTGTTCATACACATTTCAGGTTAATGTCTTGCTCATTACCAAATTGACGCTTTATTGAACATAAACTATTGCTTAAATTCATTGTAGAACTTAAGAGAAAGCATGGGACATTATTTTTGATGTGTGAATAATTGTATTTTGATATAAACCGTTTAAGCTAAAAATAAGGGGCTGTCAAACTCAAAAGGAAGTATTTTTATATGTTTGCAAATTTTTGTCTTTTATAATACCATATTTGTATTAAAAGTTTAATGTTCTTTCTGTTTCCTGGCTTTTTTTCCTGCCTTTATATAATGCACGTACTGTGACAGCAGCCCTGTTTTAGCAAATGTAAAACTACAGTGCAGTATGTTACTACATACTAAATGATAACAGAACTTATTCTTAGTTGTTCTCTGTAAGGTTAAACAGGAAAACGTCATCTGGAAAACATCATCTCTTCATTCTCTGTTGTTTACTTTGAAGACAGGGAGTTTCCATATTCCTGACATTTTTGTTTCATTTTGCTATTATTATTTTTTTATAAAGTAAAGTTTTAATTTATGCATAGTTTTGTGTAACTATGTATAGTCAAAGAATTTTTCTAGTACCTATACTATGGAAGAAATACAGTCCCAAATTACTTTCCTGATAATTTCTCCATTACTGTACTTTATCTCGTGTCCTTTGAGGTGTAAATGCACATAGGGATAGTCTAAAATCCCTTGATGATAACCATGCAGACATGTATGACTGTGTTGTGGGTCTTTCCAGGACTTGAGTCCATTCCACTATCCCCACATTCAGATGTATCATAACCTCCTTACAAAGTGATGGAGGACAATTTTTAAGACAGACTTTTTAGCTCTTCTACTGTCACTGGGTGAAAGGTCAGTTTTTTGTTTTTCTTATTTTCAGGGGGAAAATGAAGTGGGCCCACTCCTCTCTGGACTTGTTGATTTGAGTTAGTCTTAGTATTAACTAAAATTAGTGGAAATAGTAATATTTCCTCTAGGATCATGCTAGTTTTATGACCAGTTGGTAGTTGATTTGAGCTGCAGTGAAAAAGTACTTTGACTACTGAGGTTTCCCAAAATGCTGCAAGTAATCGGCATCTATCCATAAAATCCAATCACACAGGCTCCATTTATTTCATCATATGACTTGCTTTGTGCTGGTGTGCATCAGTCTTAATATTAAAGAGTATTTCCTTTAGAGTTGATGAACTTTTCAACTTTCGTTCTGATAGGTTACATGAAGTAATGGAAAGGGTGTCCATGGCAATACTGGCTGTTAGTGCTAAGAAGGGTATTGAGTGACAGGAAACTTTATTGTATAGGGTTTTTTAAATATACATATTAAATATATTGTATGTAGGCTTTCAAGAATTTGTGAAATATGATCTGAGTGTCTGATAGCTGCGTACACTTTGTGTAAAATAAAACCAATGTATCGTGTATTTAGTGCTTCACGACCAGCAATTTGAACCAAGTAAGACAGTATTGAAAAGTGTGTTAGCTAGATGATTTAAATTGTTTTAGAGCAGCTGTTTTAAAAAATATTTAAATTGTTTTGTTTTGTAATACCTTTGGGTCTGAGCTACGATTTTATGATCATTTTAGTTCTCCCATCTGATAAAAACTAGTTGTTGGAAAAAAATATTTCAGAACTAAGAAAAAGTATGTTATGAGCTTTCCTTTGTAATTTACGTGGAGCGCTGGCTTTCATATGGGGAAGTGGAGACATTTTAAGTTATTTTCAGAAATAGCATATACACTCTGACATCTAGTGTTGGGGGTATTTTATGCATCATGTGCTACTGTCAGAACATCTTTGATCATTTCCTTAAAAATCATTTGACATCTGCAAAGACTGTTTTTTCTTTGTTTGTATTGTAGCTGCAAAGCAGTCTTTGACGTTTCATGCAATCTTTAATCTTTTTATGGAAATTGCTATCCCTGTAATAACCTATTTAGAAAGTGAAAGTTAAATATGACAGAGAACTTCACAGAAAAAAAATTATGCTATGTAGTTTGTTTTTGCTTTCCTTCCTTCCCACAGTCATTCATCCTCCTTTACCATATTAGTAAAATTAACGTTAACCTTCTGTGACATTGTCCTTGAAAGGAACACTCTTAATTGTGCCACAAAAGGCCTGTCCCACGTCCCATTTCATGTAGACCAAATCTGCCTGCTTGGAATTTTAATGATACTGTAATAATAGAATTTGAATTAGAAAAACTGAGGCCATTAAAAAGATATCTGCAAGTGATTTCTTTAATGGAGAAGTCTCATATTTATTTATAATCTTTTAGAAAAAATGTACGTTATGTTCTTCAATTTATTATTGATGGAATGACTGGTACGTAAAGCCCCTGAGTAACCTCGATGCATACCTAAGGACTTTATTAGTAGAAACGCTATTTTAACCATATTAAATACATTTTAACTTTCTAATATCTTTGACCTCATGTTGTGAAGGTTTTTAAATTTTCTGAAATATGTTTTTTACTTTTAAGAAATCTGTATTAAGTTGTGAATATGCTTCAGTTTGACTATTAGAAAAGAGAATCATCAAGGAAATAATGAATACCATTTTTATTTGGGTATATCTGCATTAATGTTTTCGCTTGGATCAGAAATACACCTTTGAAGCAAATCTGCCCAGTGCCACTTAGGATGCTATGCTTCCATCATTGAGCAGTCTCTGAGTATTCAAACTTTACTCCTTTCAGCTGAAACAAAATAGGAAGATGCACAACTGCTGATGGGAGGGAGTTCAGTCTTCAGAACCAGGAGAGATCTAGTCTGAAATAATGCTTTTCCCCCAAAATATGTGTTTCAGGTCCTCAGCCTCAACTGTTTCACTCTGGAGATCTGCTACTATTTTAGTAGTGCTAATGTAGTCCTAGTCTTTGGAT
This sequence comes from Aptenodytes patagonicus, assembly GCF_965638725.1. Taxonomy (NCBI): domain Eukaryota; kingdom Metazoa; phylum Chordata; class Aves; order Sphenisciformes; family Spheniscidae; genus Aptenodytes; species Aptenodytes patagonicus. Next base: position 64,202,230 of record NC_134982.1, read on the forward strand.
CCTCTGTAGTAAATTAAAATTCTGAGCTTATGAGAAATAATTAACTGCTATTTTGTCAGGTGAGTTAGGCTATGTATTCGTTGCCAGTAACTTTCATTTAAAAATTCTGGATCTATTTTGATGAGACAAAGAAGCCTGTGATATGGCCTCAAACATTTTCTGTACATGGGAAAATGATGAACCATAAATAGTGCTGAGTGAGATGAATGAAAGTGTTAAAAGAAAAAAAGATTTATTTCGTAGTAGTGGTTCTAATGTTGATGAATAAGTTTGCAAATGACCTGAGAATTCCGTGTGGATCTGATGCTGTCTTGCAAGATACGAGTATGTTAATGAGTTAGATGTGGAAAGATGAAGATGAAGAAATATAGATTTAAGTGAGAAGGTAAAGGCAGAGAGATTCTTTTAATGAAAATGCACTCATAAAAGTCTGACATGACGCTAATTTTTCAGTCACTGAACCAATTTGAGCTGTAGTTTGTATTTAGAAGTCTTTGAGCTCAGCTTTCAAAGATGGAAAGCATAAACAATCTATCTGCTCCATGTTTCACCTTCTTAGTAGTATCACAGAACTAGTACTGTCTCCTTCAGCAATTAGTTAACATACACTTATCCATGCAAAACTAACCAAAAGTTTTTTTCCTGCGTTTTGGCTCTGCTTAGCGTTGGTTGGTTTTGCAGGTGTTTTGTTTGGTTTTGCTTTATTTTGCAAAAGCAAGCTGAAGTTCACTGTTGTAGACAACGTGCTCGTGGTGCAGGCAGCGCGTTTCTCAGGCCAGCAAGGCTGACACGGAGGAATTGAAGGAGGCTGCTGAATAGCCTCGCTTTCAGTCAAGCCTTCTTAGGCCTGCTGAGAGAAGTTAGAGAGAAGCAAAGAGACTTAGGAGACTTTCAAGTTCATCACAAAGTAGTTCTGTCACTCAATTAGAGATTCTCATCTTGTGACAGGAAAGAATTAAGGTGCTGAAAAGGAAAACAACTGCAGTAATTGGTGCTGCCTTTTCGGAAGATCATCTTGCATTTGTTTGACCTGAGGACAGCTCTTTAGGAGCAGAAATCTCAGCTGAAAGGAAGAAGCAGGCTATAGCAGTGAGCGATTCAGTTATCGCAATTTTACCTAGACTAGGTTTGTAGCTCCAAAGAGGATCCCACTGTGAATTGGCTGTGTGGTACCCACACATCTGGCCAGGCTTGTAGGAATGCCAAAAAGCACCTGGTGGTCATGGTCTCTGTGTGTTGATTTTTGGCCCAAAGCTGTAATTCTTACGAGCATGAGTAAAGTCTGATACGTGCATTTTTAAATGTTAAAATATATCTTTTATTTTCTTTACGGAAATTCAGTCCACAATGAGAAGTGAGGATTTATAATACATAAAAAATGTACTTCTAGAAAATGACTGTATTTATTGCATAAGCATGAAATTAATCTTTTGCCACTTACTTTGCCATTCAGTATTACTATGATCATGCAGAAGGCCTGTGATTCATATGTCAGGGAAATTGGCAGCGGTTTTTTAGTATAATAGAAGAATTTAGGCAGATTTTCGGTAGGTTCTTTAGTTTAATTCTGGAATCTGAAGAAAAGCCTGCAGCTATTGTTATTTGATAACAGAATTTTGTATCTTAGTACTAGAGATGCATTTCAGTTATGTTCCTATTTCCTCAGAATTTAGAGGTGTTACAGGATTTGCTTTTAAGGTTTTTTAGCAGAGAGGGTTGCAATATTTCTGTCAGGTAACAAGAGGAATACATCTTACATAATGGTGGCCTGTACTTGTCAAGGCATTGCATCCTAATGAGAAAAGGGAAAAAGGAGAGTAATTTTCTCTTTGTGCTAATGAAGTATTAAACCAAATTTATGTATAATTTCAGGTATCTTGACTACTTTTAAAATTTAGAGGATTTTTTCCTAAAAAAAAAAATCTTAAAAATATGTTGTAATAACAGAGGCACATGAGGCTACCTGAAGAAAGAGTAACAAAGATTGTTTTATATCCATTCACCAATGTTTTCTGTAGCTTTCTTCTAAAGGCCATTGCATTAAAAATCTGCTCTAACGAATATTTCTGGTTCAGTCTTGTCTTTATGGTATTTCTTTCCATGATCATTTTTAGAATAAAATTTGAAGATAACACTCTTAAAGGGTGTAAGCATTAGCTTATGCTCAAACCTAGAAAAAAGTATAGTTTATCAAGTATGTGAATTCCATTTTAGCAAAGAAAGTGTCATTTTTGAGCAATCTCTTAAAGAAAAATCTCTGTACTAGAAATATTAAATGGGTACCTCAGCTGCATGTGCATTCCTGGTTTCTGTACATTCATATAAAAAATTAGAGTGCCATATTGTTATGTGGGGTGCAAATTGAACAAAAGGAATTATCTCAAACACAACTGAAACAGTAGGAAGTAGGAAAAAGAATCAAAGTTTATGAAGCAGGAGATGGAAGTAAGCCATTCTTACTAAAAAATAAAGTATGTTGTTAGGAGGGAAGAAAAGTACTAAATGGAAGATTTCAGAGGAAGGTTTTTTTGACAAAAATTGATAACTACGAGAATAAACTACTTCAATTGAAGCATCCTTCAGCGAAGATTATTTGTATTTACCAGATTTTATTGCTAACATTTTGTATATATGTGTGAAAGTCAAAGGATTGACTGTGTTCTGTAGTATTCTGGGTGTAAGTCACACCTTTATGGAACACTTATAAAAACTGTGGCTTTGCACTGTGGCTTTTCAGTGTCTTTATCAGAAGCTTTATAGTCAGATGTTAATATAGCACAATAATAAAATTTTATTAGAATTTGGTAGGATTGCAGTAGTAAATTGCTTTTCTACTGAACTAACATCCTGACTTTTTATGGATTCTGACTGCTTCCCCAGATTTGGAATTGCAATATTCTATAATAATCATTTTTTATAAAATTGTGAGTTACAAACTTTGTGTAGGCCTCTAATTATATTCTTGTTTTTACTAGTGCAGTGAGTATGACTTTAATACAAATAATGTTTTGAGTTTACAATATTTTCATAGGATGTGGCTGACAAGTATGAAACCTTACTTGAACGTAGGCTTTCATGGGTCAAAAACCACAGCATAGATTAAGAGTAAGAATCAGAGTGTGTGCTCTTAAATACCTTTGTAGAATTATAGTTATGCACAGTGAGGTACTGTGAAGTAGCTTGTGATTGCCTCCAACTATTTCAGCCTCCACCAGTTTAAGTGAAACAGAATGTTAGAAAGGAGTGAAATGGTGTAAAGAGGAACCAGGGAGATTGGACCTCTATTGGCTATCAGTGACTTAAAGTCAAAGCTACTGTAAATTTTAAAATAGTCATTTTAAAAAATGACTTTTCTACACTTTTTCTACAGTGATACTGCAGCAGAAATTCATAGAGCATTTTTTGTCTTACGAAAATAATTGGTGTGTTGTCTTTATATGTGTTTTACCACAGGTGAATAATAGCATGTGATCTGCGCACACGTTGTCCACATTGTGCAAATTATTCTGGGAGAAAGAAGAAATGTTATTCCTTAGAGTTTTGAGACAATTTTTTATTTAGAAGCTCAAAAGAATAGCCAAGAAATGTTTCACATTCTGATGATGAAGAGATTATTAATATGGACAGATTCTTTCTACAAATCAACTGTAGACATACATAGTATGCAAGCTAGGCTTTTTGCTTTTTTCCTTTTATAACGTGACCAGAAGACACTAGGAAAACACAGGATTATTGGTAAAGGTGGTAGTAAGGAATATAACATGGGTTTTGATTCAATTTTATTTTTTCAGGCTGTTTTGTCATTGAGTATTTGCCTTTCTGATGTATTCTTTTTTGGTACCAGATGCCTTCATCCTTCTATATGACATTGTGTAGGTACTTAAACTTACTAAAAGAAAAGAAGTCTTAATTCAGCTACAAATTTTAAATGCAGATTTATGGTTTGGGATTTTTTTGTTGTTGTTGTTAATCAGGAATGTAATTTTATATAGGTTTTATCAATAAATAAATGTTTATGTTGAAATAGCTTACCGTGTGTAACATCAAAATCTGCCAGATGCTAAAGCAATGTGTCATTGTCATGGTTCTCATTGGGTAGAGGAAGAGTGCTGAACAGTTGTTTTTCCTGCCATTAGAGCTGTTAAAATTGTTTCTTACAGTAAATTAGTGCTTAGGTTGACATTGTTAAAAATGAACTATTTTGGTATTAAATGCTTACTACCTCCCTACGTGAGCGTAGGTTAGTTTGTGTGGAGCTTCACGTGATTGCAGCAAATCATGTGTCTGCTATAGTAGGTGGCTCCTTTGGAATTTGTAGTTGTTTACATATGTGTATCTTCACAGATTATCTCAGAAGCACCTGAGGTTTCCACCAGTATATATTGGAAGGGTAAGATAATGATAGTTACATGGCTTGCAAACTAAAAATGCTGGATATAAATTGGACCAGCAATTCCAGTATCCATATCACAAACAGAATGCGTTATTCAGAGCAAGTACATTTCCTCTCAGGAAGATCACCCTAACATAAAAAGATCCTGCAGTGCTTTGGAGCCAGCACATGTGTTTGTATGGAATGGTAGGATGGTGCATGTGGTTCATGGATTCCCATCAAAGGCCTTTCCAAGAAATTTGCATGGAAGGTGATGGCATCACAGCAAACTTTTTTTCCTGTGGATTTCCTGGGTAGGAGAGAATAGAGAATAGACATCTGTTCTTTCTGTAGCTGCAAACTTTAGTGTACCTACATCTTCCATGGAGTTGCTGGCAAATATGTACCACTGCCCTTTAGCATGTCATTGTCTTCTTTAGATGCAAATTGTCTTCTCTATTCACATACATGGAAGGAAACCTCATGAGTATGTAGTTTTCACTTTTGTGTGTGTGTGTGTGTGGCTGTGCATAGAAGGGCAGTGGACTTAAGGCTTGTCTATTTTAAGCATCATGAAAAATCTTACTATAGAGTTAGGTTTCATATACAGACCACCGATGATGATCAAAATATATTTAGCAGTGTATGTGAAGATTGGAAGGGGTTTTCTCTATGTGTACTGTATATGTCTATTTGCTTCCACAATGGGCAGCCTAATGTTAAGCTTTAAGTGTAGATATTGAGTGAAAATAGATCAAGTTGAATCTGAGTGTTAAAGTGAAGGAGTGTGTCCTGTTAATAACCACTCCAGACGTGGAATGATCTTGTGTAAATGTGGAAAACATCATAAAGAGAATTGATTCTGTATTAAGATGTCACAGCAGTAATTTTGTATTCATTTTTAATGGTCCATTTGGTTTTGAGCTTCGTTTTCCAACAGGTCTTTAAGGAACACATTGATTCCTTTATATGTTCGTGTGCATGTGTGTTTTATTTATTTTATTAAGAAAAGATAGTTGGTTAATACGAACTGAAGGATAGACCTTGTAGTTAAAGAATAGGAGTTTAAGGGTGTGAGTTACACATCAACCTCTAGCGCATGTTGTTTTTTGGCATAGGGCAGGTCTTTTTTGGTAGAAGGTTCCCTTGAGTTGGATTCCTACCTGCAGTATAACAAAAACCTCTAGAAGCACAATTTAGTCTTACCACAACTATTCTGAGTATGGTATGTATATGCTAGAATATGCATATGTTACCATAGATTTTAAGATTCTGTTCTAAAGAAATAGTCTTAACGAGTTTTGGAAGTTAAAGGTTATTGTATCTGATCCTGAGAGAAATTATTTGCTAGTAACTGGGGCTCTTGTCAGTGTACTGTCCATTGTGCATGCATAAGGTTCCTCGAATGGTTGAGCTGTGGGGCTTTTTTGTCCTAGCTTTCTGTACATAGCATGTGTGCATCTCACCTTCCCCATTTTCCTTGCTCAGGGGATAGTGGGTACATATCCTTTCCTTTCTTCAGTGTTCTTTCCCGACCTTTAGTTGCTGGAGTCTCCAGCAGAACAAAAAGTAAACTGCAAGTAATATGCATATAAGGATGGAAGAGCGCCCAAAAAATCTACCAGTAAATATTGTTCTTTGTATAGTGCTTATTTTTATACCTGTCAAACTGCGAGTGATTTCAAAGTGAGCAGTTCAGTTGGAAACAGTTCTTGAATTCCTAAATAAATACCTACTGTTTGTCAAACAAAACAGGCTCCTCCATAAGTATCTACAATGGCATAGGGCTTGTTACAGATGCTTATGGATTTCCAGGAGCTATCTTGTAGCTGCTGCCAAAACCAGAATTACTCTTTAAGGATTGCTTGCACATAAGTTTCTTGGTAGTTCATCACAGCGATATTATATTATTCTACAAGATCAAGCCACAAAAGAATTAAACCTATTTGGTGAAGTCCGTTGTCTTCTGACATTTCAGCTGTGGAGAAGCAACAGATAGACACAGAAGAAGCTACATGCTAAGAAGGGTAGGGCTTTTATTGCATCGGGTGTGTGCATCAGATGTATGTAGTAGTGTCTGAATTCTCAAGAAGATGGATCTGCTTGAGAGAGGTATTTAAATGTTGATTAAGGAGGAATTCAGGGGCCAGATTAGGTGGGACTTCAGAATGCCTTATTTACATGGTAAAGACTGTATTTAGTGTATTATTTAGGGTAGTGCATGGATGTCATCATCAGTTCATAATGAAGTAACTGCTATTATGAGTTCTGTCCTTTCAGTCAGTTGGAATCCTGAAAGGGTTGCCACTGATTTACATAGTGTGTCCACTGTGACTACTAAGCTGAAGATCACCCCCAGAGGGAGGTGGTAAGAGACGTAAAGTCTAGTTGGAGGCCAATAACTACTGGTACCCGAGGGGTCGATACTGGCTCTGATCCTGTTGAACAATTTCGTTAATGATCTGGATGATAGGGCAGAGTGCACCCTCAGCAAGTTTGCAGATGACGCCAAACTGGGAGGAGGGGCCGATACACCAGAGGGTCGTGCTGCCATTCAGAGGGACCTGGACAGTCTGGAGAAATGGGCTGACAGGAGCCTCATGCTGTTCAACAAGGGGAAGTGCAAAGTCCTGCACCTGGGGAGGAACAACTCCAGGCACCAGTACAGGCTGGGGGCTGCCCAGCTGGGAAGCAGCTTGGCAGAAAAGGCCTTGGGGGTCCTGGTGGGCACCAAGTTGAACATGAGCCAGCAATGTGCCCTTGCAGCAAAGAATGTTAATGGTATCCTGGGCTGCATTAGAAGTGTTGCCAGCAGGTTGAAGGAGATGATCCTTCCTTTCTACTCAGCACTGGTGAGGCCACACCTGGGGTGCTGGGTCCAGTGCTGGGCTCCCCAGTACGAGAGAGACATGGACACACTGGAGAGAGTCCTGCAAAGGGCAACCAAGATGATGAAGGGACTGGAGCCGCTCTCACATGAGGAAAGGCTGAGAGAGCTGTGAATGTTCAGCCTGGAGAAGAGAAGGCTCAGGGGGATCTCATCAATGTATAAAAATACCTGAAGGGAGGGTGCAAAGAAGAGGGAGCCAGGCTCTTTCTAGTGGTGCCCAGTGACAGGGCCAGAGGCAATGGGCACAAACTGTGAGGGTGACCGAGCACTGGCACAGGTTGCCCAGAGAGGTGGTGGAGTCTCCATCCTTGGAGATACGCAAAAGCCATCTGGACATGGTCCTCAGCAGCCGGCTCTCAGTGGTCCTGCTTGAGCAGGGGGGTTGGACCAGATGACCTCCAGAGGTCCTTGCAGACCTCAACCATTCTGTGATTCTGTGAAGTCACATTGAAGGACTAGATCTCTGTGAGGGTGAGGTGCTTGTGAATGTTAAAACACTGCTTTCAATGGGTTTCTTTTCTACAATGAACGAAGTGAAAAGGGATGATTCTTTCTAAGTTAGTGTTTCATAGAATGACCAGGAGAAAAACATGTAGGCTTACAGTACTTTTCAAGTAACAAAAGCAAGGTAATGAACTTAAATGGTAGACATAGATGTTTTGCCCTTATCTCACTGTGTTCGGATTTTAAATTAAAAAGTATGAATAGTAAATTTGTTTGCTTAATTATAGGCCTGTTTGTTCAAAAGGAGTTCTGACACATTGAGGAGGACACCGCATAATTAATTCTCAGACTTCTGAGTTTTAGAAAAAGATACAAAAGATACAGTACGATGCAACAAAGAGTAGATTGCCAAAGACCACATAGGAAAATTTTGTCAAGCTAAAGTCATTAACACAAGAGAAAAAATGTATTTGCTGAATACAGCATTCAGAAGAGTGCATGACTAATAATAGAAGCTGCTAATATTTAGTGGAGCCACTTGGTGTGTCTGTACCACTTCCCTTTATGTTTCCTTCATTGACTGGCTATTTTTCTGCTGCCAGAGATTTCCCAGCGCTTTTGCTATTCTGAATAATGAGTTAGTGGTATGTGAGAAGCTAGCAATATCTTGTTAAAGAACAAAGTGTATCTGATGTAAAAAACTTAATGCAACTTGCTTCATTTAAACTATTGACATATATAATGTTGTATGACTTCTGATTCAAAGCCATCATCTGTCTTGGAATGCAGGTGGAGCTTACTGATATTCACAGTGAAAAAATCTCATAAATTAAGGCTGCAGTTTCATGTTATAGCTGAGTCAAGTGAACAGGTTGCTGGTGCCAAAAAGGTGTGTATGTGTGGGAGGGGCGGGTATTCTCACTCCCTTTTCCTTTCTAGGTGGCTTTGCCTTTTTCCTGCTCTTCCCCAGTCACAAATTAAGCTAATATAACAGTTTATTTGAAATTTTGCTACATTAATTCTGTTCCATTTCAGTGGTTTTAACATGTTACCTGAAGATTATGAAAGCCAATGCAAGATGAACAGATGTGGTTAGGAAGGGATAGGATGAGGGATCTTAGGCTTTTGTTTTGAACAAAATAGTAATTTGGTAGAAGCTGTAAGGTGGAACTGCAGCTCTTCGAAAGGTATTGCATACTAACCACTATAATTTAGGAACTATTTTGGAAGGAATGTTGGATATATAAGGGAACAGTCTTGCAGAGAGTATACCCTAGTGTGTGGATGTGGGCAAATAATGAGTTAAATGTTTTATCTCTTGGGGAAAAGAAACCATCTAATTGGAAACAGCTGGATGTTTTGAAGTTAAGTCAGGATGGAATTAGGTGTGTGGCTAAGTATCTTACATAGTTCAAGGAGACTCTTTTGGACATTTTTATATACATCTGTAGTCCCCCAGCCCCAGCTGTACATACCTCTTCATGCACATGGGCGGAAGTAAAAATGTGTTTGTGCATATGTGAAAATATTTTAGCCTATTTTAACAATTTGAGTGTATTTGTGCATGCATGCATAATATGACTGTGCTTTTGCATTCCTCCCTCTTTAAATCATAAGGAAAGTGCAAACGAAAAACTATGTTATCACACAGTTTTGTTTGCCTTTGAGCATACAGAAACCTGTCACTGTTTTGGAGGGCATATCTGATAAAGGGCAGATAATTTCTCTGTGTGCATATATTTGGTTAACAGGTCATTCAGAGTACTTCAGTTTGGCAGCTGAATTTACTATATTAAGCAGAGAGGAATGCTATAAGTTTCCTTAATATGTGTGAAATATAATGATTTTGACATAAACTTGTCTTTCCTTTTCCTGTTAAGGATTTCACATTCTATGCCTTGTTCCCTCTGAATTTTTTTTTTTCTCCTTTATTTTTTCTTTATTTCCTGTATTTTTCCTGAAAGATCTTCAGCATCTTTCTAATCTTTTGATGAATAAGAGAATATAAACTTAGGGAAATACTGCACATCCTTCAAAAAAACAGTGAAGAAAACTAGTTTTGTATGTTGACTTCTACAGCCATTTTGTCTATTGATCTTCAAGAAAGAATGCTCAAAGAAAAGCTGTGCAGTTAATCTGAGGTCACTTCTGCAGTTTATATGCTGCATAGTAGCTTTTGCAAATCTCGGTTCTATCCTCTTGGTTTATGGCCATTTAGAATTTGGTTTAGCAGAAAGGTTGAACTTCACAGTGTTTTTTTATGGAACAATAACAAGTCAGATGAAATCTGACTTTTACCCCCTTGGAAAAAGTACTATCTGCACTATTACTCTGTTTTACAGCTCACATTGAGTTTCATCACTGTGGCTTAATACACTGCTGATAATAATGCAAAACAGCTTCTAGAACAATTTTTACAGCTCATGAATCTTTATTCTGAAACAGTTTTAAAGAAGTCGTCAGTGAGGTTTTTCACCCCCCCCTTGTAAAACTCACTTGTTCTTATGAAAAATCTTTTCCACTAGCTACCTTTATTTCTGTACTTAATCTGAAGGACTTGAAACACATAGTTTATGATTCATGAAATTGATATGCACATTAGATCTACTGGCATAGGTGGTATCAAAAATAGTACTTCTCTAAGAAGATAATTTCTCACATTGATAGTCCCTATCCACATGTACACAACTATTACTTGCTTTCTTTTTTTTCTCTGGTTCATTGAGTTCTGATAAGTGATATTTGAATACCCATGCTATGAAAAATTATCTGCTATTACGATTTTCTCAGCCATTAAAAAGATTCTTACTCTAATTATCCTTAGTACTGAAAATGAAAGATTGACTTTCATTTTTGTTGGTGTGGAAAAAATTGCTCTTAGCTGCAGTAATTCATACTACTGATATTTCCTATTTCAGTCGGAAGAAGGAGAGCAAATACTACGTTCCAAAATATTTTTCTGAATGCATTTTTTCTGCTTACAACATGAAGAACCAAGCATAATGCATGTTTATGTACTGTACTCATGAGATGCTGACAATATTCCTCTATTTTATGGGTTTTTTAGAGGACTGTTAATGAAGAATTTACTGAGGTGGGGGAAAGGGGAGGGATATTTAGGCTTTTGGTAAATTCACCGTGCTGTGTTCAGATAGATTCTTAGGTTGGGAAGTCTAATGTTTTCAGTTCTCATAAAGCAGTATGTTTTGCTTTTGGTTAAGTCATTTTGCTGTTCCCTAAATCAACTAAAGTTTCCAATTTCTAGAGGTTTTTAGCCTTCTTTGCTTTCATTACATTTACTGTTAAGATAAAAAGCAGTGGCAGAATTTGCTATAGATCCTGTCTTCATTAGTACAATGGCGTCTAGCTTTATTATTTTGATGTGGTCTGAACTAGCTACAGTAAATAATGTGACAGAGAACATGAGATAAGTAAGTAACAGTGATGATAACATAGAAGTCTTATTTATTCATACTGTGATGGAACCTGATCAGGATTTGCTCACTCTTCCTCTTTTACAAATCTTGCCTTGGAGTCTGGGTAAGAATCTTGTTTTTGTTTGATGGTACTCTGAAACAGAATACAAGCACAGGTGACATTTTCTTTTTATCCCTTTTTCTCTCTCCTATTAGAAATGGTAAGATTTTTAAAACCACGTGTTGAAGCTGAGGCTCATAAATTCATATCTAATTCCCAAATTGTCTGTTTTTAAAATGTTTAGTGTCTAGTTGCCTTACTTCTGGTTGTTAATTTGAAAAAGCACCATTTTAGACTTCTTCATGATGGAAATTGTTACAGAAAATTATAGAAAAATAATGCTAGGGGAATTTGAACACTAAGTATTTGTTCTGGGTTATGTTTTCCATTTTATTGAAAGCTGTTATAATTTACTGCAACTAATTTGTAAGCCTTCTTCCTGGCATAATAATTTGTGATTTCTTTGATGTGGTTTCTGCTAATGAAGGAAAATAGGCAGGAGGAAAACTGCACCTCAGACTTGAGCTTATAAGTTTGGAAGAAATTTAGGGTAATAGTGATAACATTTCAGTCTCATAGCTCCAAAAAAGAAAACTGAGATTGCATCTTGTACAGTGATCATCTGATGTTCATAGTGTGACCTCAGTGGCTTTGCACACAACTCCAGTACTTGCATCTCCACTGAAGAAAGGACCCATGCACATTTGATTCCCTGCTGGTTACTCAAGTCTTGAAACTTATAATGATCTAGGGACCCGTGAAACTTACTAACATCTTCTCATATCCAGAACACTTTATTTTACAAATAAAAAGAGAAATTTCTGATTATTTTTGAAGTATTCTTTTTCACGGTTGAAGGTTTTATTTCTTTAATTACTGGTTTGTTTGGATTTTTTTTTGTGAGTTACAGTTAACTCTTGAAATAACTCTCCTCTTTGAAAATGCTTATCTTTGTTGAAAACAAACAAGTATCCTGGATAGCCTCAGAAATTCTGGAAAGGTGCTCACTACCAAACTGTTTTTTATATAAACCTTCAGTACAATGACTGTTAGCTAGTACCTGAGCATTGGGGAAGGGTAGCAGTGTCAAGGCTGATGAAGTTCTCCACTGTGTGAATTGCCTAGTTGACAACTTGTTTCTCAGTATTTGGCCAACAGTTGATCTAGCAGTATCTCCAAAGGTTAGATATAGTGATAGGACTCCAAACGTGTTATTAGTAAACAGGTAGCTCAGTAAGGGCCGTGAGAGCATGCCCACTTCTGGCCGGGGCTCAGGACCAACATATGATAATGCAGCTGAGGGATGCTCCTTCCAGCCCTCATCTGGAAGTTTGACCCCCTTGGGGTGAAGGTCCCAAGCAGGGCTGAACCCTGTCCCATGGGAGCTGCTTTCTACTGCTCAGCCCCACTTGCGCCCCAGCTCCTGCTGCCTCGCAACCCTGCCTGGCCACACGCCCCATTCATCTGGTCCTGGACCCTGACCCCGGGCTGGCTTCTGGACTGACCCTGGCACTGTCTTGTCACTATGAACCTGCCCACCAGTCATGGGGCTGTGTCTGATGCTGCGTCTCCTCACTGGCCTTCACCCTGACCCCAACCCACAGACTGACTTCCCAGCTTGACCCTGGACCTGCTTTATTACCACAGACTTGGCTGACCTGAACTTGGGGCTGTCCCCCCAGCCTGCCCTGCTCCCTCGCTGAGGGCATTGTGGTGGGTCCTGGCTGGTGAGCCTCAGCTCTGCTGGCCAGAGGTCCCCCACTGCTGCTCAGCCCGAGGGAGCAGCCAGCCCTCACTACACACTGTCACTCCCCCTGCTTAGTAACTAACGAGGAAGAATAAGCAGGGAACAGTAACACTATTGAACAAAATAGGTAGGAGGATGTGGCTTCAGAAGACAGTAATGCCTTTCCCAGCCAGGGAAGAAGGAACCCCTTTGTCTGCTGTTGGAAATAACCGTGTACTAAACAAAGCGGTCTCAGTAGGGTTGTTGCTCATCTTTCCCTTTCCTCCCAAGAAGTGTTCACCTTGAGGCGCTTCCTTCCTCTCCTTTAGTTATCTTGTCATTTCCTTGGTATTCTTCCATAGAGAATTTCGAAAGCATGCTTTTGCCAAGTAGTTCCTCATGTCTGAATAAAGGGTTATCTCCCAAGAGGCACTGAAGCTCTATCTGAGCTGAGCCAAGTCAGTTACTGTGCTTGGCTAAGAAGTATGGCATTCATGTAATTCAGTTTCCCCTCCGGGGGGAAACCAGAGGCCATAAATAAAGTAGACTATGGTAAAGTTTCTGGGTGTTGTAAGCAATCTCATTTGGAAATGAGGTATATCATTAAGATAACAAACAAGTGTGCTCAAGCGCTAATTTCTGTAACTGGATTTGTCTAAAGTGCTTTTATATTCTGTGGTCCAAGAATAACAATACAAAAATCTGAACAAGCATGAGGTAAAGAGGTTTATAATGGTGTTACAAGAAGAGGGCTACATCATAAGCAGGTTCCTTCTGGGGGGAAGAGTAATGCCATTAATAGTCTCAAGAGTTTTGTCCTCTCCTCTCAGACTAGCTTATGATTAGGTACAGAAATGTGGTGGATTTGGTCTATTTGATTTAGAAGCAACTCTCTTGAAATGAAAATTTTGTGACTCGGACTAATGGGCATTACAGTGTCTATTTATCTATACCTACACTAATTATTTTTTATTTCCCATTTTGCTGTCACATTTCTTTTGTAACTTTCAGTATCTTTTGCACGCATGATTAATCTGTAGAGTAATAGCATTTAACAACTGGAGAAATACTTACATTCTATTCACAATCAGAATTAAGCACTTGCAGAAGATAATGAAGTTTATGATCAGACAGAAAAAAGACATGACTTTATTTCTAACTTTTGTTTATGATAGCAAATATGCATCCATGCCTTTGTTTGCTTAATTGATTTAGTTAATTTTTGGCAGCTATCCAAAAATATTGAATGATGACATATTCAACTCAGTGAAATTTGAGGAGAATGAGTGAGACAACATACTTGCAGTAGAAACAGTCTTGTCCTTGTTACTGTCCACCCTGCAGTGCTGTTCATATTATAGTTTATTAATTAAAGGTAATTATCTGAACCAGTGACACTTTGTTTCAAAATAGTATTTAAATGGATATCTAACACATTGCAAATTAGAAAATTGGGTTTGTTTCTTTTTTAATGCCAGAATTGTACACTGGTATGGTGTAGATGACAGCATCTCTTCTCTTAGATTCTTTCTTGCTATCTGCTGAAGAAGCTGCTTTGGTGCAGCTTACCAGGGGTTGTATCACTCCACAAAGTGCCTTAAGATACTAGATAAAACTGTAATGCATGTGAAGCTCCAGCCTTTTTTAACTTAATATTTCTACTTGAAATGCTTTCTTCAACTTGACTAGTGCAGTGGGACAGAGGGACCACCTGCAGCTTCAGAGTTGAATTCACAGGTGGACTTAGTGACCATAGTTGGAAGTGCTTCACTACCATCACAGAATACAAAGCACTGAGTTAGGTTTCCATCCTCTCTTCTCAGTGCATGAGGAGTCATGTACCTTAGGAGAAAATTACAATCTTAGGAGAAAATTACAGGTGTAGCTAGTTTTAGGGCTTAGGCACTTCTCTCTGCATAGGGTTTACAGTGTTAAATGTGTCCTGCAGCAGCTGAACTTTTGCCCCCCCTTTCGAAAAGTAATCTCAAGTGAATTAGTTTACTTTTCAAAGAGAGGAATAGGATGTAATATGAAGGCTGCCATCTTTTTATCCAGAAGCTCAATGATAACACTCACACAAAGTGAAGGCTATATAGGGGGCAGAGGAAGGAGGGGAGGAGAGTTGTATTTTGATACTTCCTAGTGGGAAAAAAATTACTGTTTTCATATTCCTTAAGGCTTTCACTAAACCTGAGAGAGAGAAACCGGGAGGGAGGAGCATAACAGAAAAGCTTATGGGTGAGGGGAGGGAAATTAGATAGATAGGAGTTCTGGGTTACAGTTTCTGTTCTGTTAATTGTTTTACAGTATGTATCTTCTGCTAATCTCATGTGGATTGTCTGGCAAATATTCTGGTGTCAGAATACATTGTAAATACGCAAGTTATAAGACTAAATGAATGATGAGAAGTGCAATCAAGAAGAGTGCAATATGCCAAGGGTTGCATCATTTTCTTTAGCTGTCTGCTTCTGAGGTCTGTGCAGGTGGTGCCTGATGAGTAGTGAAAGAACAGTTATGAAGAGATTCCAGCTAGAAGCAGAAAGGATCGTTGGAGCAGCACCTGCCTCCTTTTCAGTCTGCTGGCTCAGCCATGTAGCCACGGGAGTGACACATATGATAAGTCTCCTAAATTTAGGATATAGTTTGTATACCTACAAAACTAATTAAAGATTTCCATTCATAGAAAGCTCTCATAAGCAGCAAACTCTCAATTTATCAAACTTCTCAATTTATGTACCATTGAGATGAATATTCACTTATTGATACCTTGTGAAACTGATACTAGTAGGGCAGCACAATTTGCATATGCTCATCAATAAAGCTTTCTTTTCTAAACCAACAAGAACTTCAGTAACAAAGCCGATGAAACTGAATAATCCTTTGTGAAAAATGTGGCAGAACCATGATAATGTAATGAATGGGTTACACTGGTATAATAAATGACTGAAAGTTTTCATAAAAAGAAAACTACGGGTACTGATTAATGTACTGATACAGTGATAACAAATCCTTCAACAGATCATTTGATTCCAGTTTATGGTGCCGTTTTCTTTAATTAGTCCTCTGAAGGATTATGCATCAGGTTTTTTCTTCATAAACAGGCCTTGGAAATGCCATGTTGTCAATATTTTCAAAAAGTCATTCACTGAAGTACTGAATCCTTGGAATTAAGCAGTAAAAAATCCATTAAATTTTAATTCTATAACTTTTTGGTTTTCACCAAAATGTTTTTAACATTATTTCAATGTTAAAAAACCATTGTGTTAATGCCTCCAAGTAGTCATTTTTGTGGGGTTTTTCTTTACAGCTTTCTTTGTAAATTGTTTTCTTAAACTTAAGTTTTACTGCTAAAGGAGAGTGTGCAGTTTAATGGCACTTCCTATCTGTTTATTGTGTAACAGCTTCTGAATGAGGCATCCAATCAGCAAAAAAAATCTAGAAAATCTTCAGTGAACAGAACATTTGTGATTTTTAGCAAAATCAGAAGGAGGAGATGAAGGAAATAAGTTGCTTATGATGTCTGATCAGTGAGGCAGTGGTTTTAATCAAGAATCTTTTCTATAGGAGAAAAATCAATTGATAGTTATTGAGACTTTCCATGCAGTCTCCCAATGCCCCACCCAGGGAAAAGGAACGGCAAAGCATGGATCCCATCACACAGCATGGTGGCGTGGTACAAGAATTCGTGTGATGGGGCTGACAGGAGTTGCGTGCTGGAAGTTTGGGTGAATGGAGGCATTCTGAAAGTCTCCAGAATATGCACTGAGCACAGCTTACAGGAGCAATGGTCTGTGTGATTTTGTGATGTTATACATTAAAAAAAAAGCACAGAAATCCCAATAGCAATGATTCCTCCCCTTTTTTTTTTCCTCTGCTGAATTCATGTCAGTCAAAAAATGTGGAGGATAGTAATGAAAAGCCACCTCCCAGCAAGGTGCACTGTGCAGCATAATTATTCTGTACTCCTTTCATTCTTTCAGCTACCCAGAACATCTCTGGATTACCTGCTGAATGGTTTTCTCCTTGCAAAAAGATGGAGACATAAGTCCGTACAAGCCTCCACCTTCCTTAGGAGTTGACAGCAGACTTTACTGGTTGCGTAGGTCAGAGGAAATAGTGCTGATTCACAGTGCTGCCTGTGGGGAATGTTTTGTTAAAGATTTAGCCCCCATCTGAAGAGGAAGAAGAATTTTCACAGTTTGGGGGAAAAAAAATAATTCACCTTCTTTTAAGGTGATCTCAAGCTTTATGTTACAAAAAGGTCCTCGTGAAGCTCTGTACTCAGGTTGTACTCACTGTTCTGTACTAGCAGTGCAGAATTCAACCATGGCAGGGGAGATATATATAGGTATAGATACATGATTTTTAAAATGGCTTTCTTACCTAGGGAGTCAAAATTTCACTTTTTGGTTATCTGTCTCACTAATAACTAAAAAAATAATAATTATACATCCTACATTTTCTTCTAAATTTGAAAAAGTGTTAAAGGCAGTGATGACTGTTGCCATGCCTTCTGTTAGGATTCAGGCTTTGGCAGAAAATGTTTTTATGTAATACCTGGTTCCTGGCAGATAACAGGGCTTGACCTAGCATATTACAGGCAAGTTGCTCCTATAACAAGAGAGCAGATTCCCTGCACAACATCCTTGTTGCTAAATTGGAGAGAGATGGGTTGATGGATGGACTACTTGATATATAAGGAATAGGCTGGATGGCTGCATCCAAAGAGTTATAGTCAAGGGCTCAATGTCCAAATTGGAGATCAGTAACAAATGGTGTCCCTCAGGGGTCTGTATTGGGACTGGTAGTGTTCAATATCATTATTAATGACATGGACAGTGGGATTGAGTGCACCCTCAGTAAGTTTGCAGATGACACCAAGCTGAGTAGTGTAGCTGATACAGTAGAGGGAAGGGATGCCATCTAGAGGGACCTTGACAGGCTTGGGGAGTGGGCCCATGCGAACCTCATGAAGGTCAACAAGGCCAAGTGCAGGGTCCTGCACCTGTGTTGGTGCAATCCCCGGTATCAGTACAGGCTGGGGGATGAAGGGATTGAGAGCAGCCCTGCCGAGAAGGACTTGGGGGTCCTGGTGGATGAAAAATTGGACATGAGCTGGCAATACGTGCTTGCAGCCCAGAAGGCCAACTGCATCCTGGGCTGCATCAAAAGAAGCGTGGCCAGCAGGTCGAGGGAGGTGGTTCTGCCCCTCTACTCCGTTGTCAAGAGATCCCACCTGGAGTACTGTGTCCAGGTGTGGGATCTCCAGTTCAAGAAAGACATGGACCTGTTAGAATGGGTCCAGAGGAGGGCCACAAAAATGGCCAGAGGGCTGGAACACCTCTCCTATGAAGAAAGGCTGAGAGAGCTGGAGTTGTTCAGCCTAGAGAAGAGAAGGTTCTGGGGACACCTTATTGCAGCCTTTCAATATTTAAAGGGGACTTAAAAGAAAGATGGAGAGAGACTTTTTGCCAGGGCCTGTAGTGACAGGACAAGGGGCAATAATTTTAAACTGAATTAGGGTAGGTTTAGATTGGATACAAGGAAGAAATTTTTTATGATGGTGAGACACTGGAACAGGTTGCTCAGAGAAGTTGTGGATGCTCCATCACTGGAAGTGTTCCAGGTCAGGTTGGACAGGGCTTTGAGCAGCCTGATCTAGTGAAAAATGTCCTTGCTCAAGGCAGAGGGGTTGGACTACATGATCTTTAAGGTCCCTTCTAACCCAAACCATTCTGTGATTCTATGGTCTCTTTACATACAGAAGGTTTTTCTCTGTCTTTGAATCACACACTCATTTAGCTTGGAAGGGTATTCTTGAGATTCTCTAGTCCAACCCCCCTACTGAGGCAGGTTCAACTTCTGCAGGTTTCCCAGGACTGTGTCCAGTTGGGTTTTGAATGTCTCCACAGATGAAGACTCCGAAATCTCTCTGGGTAACCTGTTCTGGTGTTTGACCACCCTCACACTAAAAACTTGTTTCCTCATGTTCAGAATGAATTTCCTGTCTTCTAATTTGTGCCCGTTGCCTCTTGTCCTGTCTCTGAGCACCACTGAGAAAAGTCTGGCTCCCTTTTCTTCATTCCCTGCCATCAGGTATTTATACATGTTGGAAAGATCGTGTTTTGCACCAGGAGGTGCTGTTATGATCCCAGTAAGAAAGGCAGTCAGAGTCTGTAAGGTACCATTTTAAATACTGTCTGTTAGAGCTAACACTGTGAGGAGAGAATAGTATAGACTATCTTGCATCCCTTTAGACGGTGGGTGCCCCAGATGGTGTAGCATTGAATGGGCCACTGATCCACGTGCAGCACACTGGGCAGTCCCTGCCTGTAGCAGAGAGTCTCACACTTTGGTCACTTGAGCTATAACAGGACTTTCTTACAAGGAAACAACTCTGTTCATTATTTCTGCTGGCAAAGAGAAAGGATGTCTACATGAGACCTTTCTGGAGCACTTGAAGATAAAGGCAAGGCCATGCAGGTGGCGTAATTGCTGGTACCCAGTGGTAGCTGCCTGCGGGATCTGTTGCAATGTGCTGGCTGAGTTCATCCTGCGGCCAAGGAGTTGTGCAGCACAGCACAGGCATGGGCTCACTCCGGTTAGCTGTTGTGTGGATCACTAACACTTTGATGTACCACAGTCTTCTGGTCAGGATCACCACAGGTCCTCCATGGTCCAGAAAACCTGGTAATCTGATAGATTAGGTGTACTTCAAAACCAGCATGTTTGGCTTGGTTTTCTGTGAGCTTTAATGAGAAATGATTTAATGAGTTGGCATTCGCTTGCTTAGATATTTGCCATTTTCATTAGTAATAAAGAACGCTTAGGACATGAGGAGCACTAATAATATTTGTGAAGTGATGAGTAGATGAGGTGCTAACAGAGAAATAAAATGGAAAAATAGTAAATATGGGTTAGACTTAAAATATCCTATGCTGACATTTTAGCTAAGTATTTATTAAATATGTCTGTATAGCAAGAAGTTTATAATTGTTTTTGATATGTCTTTAGGCTGTTGCAGAGTATTTGCAGTGTTGGTCATCAACACTGAACAGATACTTCAACTGGCATTTGCTATGTTGTCTTGTCAAGTAGTTGCCTGTAATATTTCAAACTACCACGGAAGACATTAGAGATGCAAATACTTGTCTTGCTAATAAGTGGAAAAATAAGTTTTTTTCATGTACACTGAGGAGAAAAATGTTTTTTCACTCTAGCAATTAGTTATTTTGTATACTAAAATGACATTTTCTTATCTGATTTTGATTCAGGTAATTGTTAAAAACAGGGCGCTAGGTATCATTTCCAGAGCTTGTGTGAAAATTTGCATAGTGCTCTATCCACATACCTACTGTCGTGTTGTAGGCTTAATCTTTTGATAGAAATTTGCTATACAGTATATTTCAATACCTTATTGTATAGCAAGTTTTCTAAACTCTGTTTTATAAACACTTAGATTTATAACTTCCTGGCATGCTTTTGATTGAGCAGTCTGAATATAATGCTTCTTTAGCTTCATTTCTACTGAAATGTATCTTATAGAAACTGTGTCTTACATATTTGCACAGACTGAAAAGTCGTCTTTCCTTTTCTTTCCATAGGATAAGAAATGGGTTCTCAATCATGAAGATGTCACACTGGGAGAATTACTAGGCAAAGTAAGTAATCAAGTGAGCTAAATAGCATTTAAATAAGTATATATTAACCATGAAGCCTATACATTTCCTATTTGCCTTATCTTTTAAATTAAGGTGGTATGCAATATTTATATCAATTCTTTTACTTTAATACACAAGACAGCATTGTGCTTTAAACAAATGTAAATCACATTTACTGGTAAATGATATAAAGTGTGTGCTGAAAGTGTTTAGCATACATATTTTACTCTTCTGGAAGGCTTTTAAGCTAACTAGATTTCTATAAAGCATGATGTGGCTGGTTTACTCTGTGTGGTCGTACAAAATATGTTGTTGCAAAATATAAATAAAAACATAAACAGATTTATATTCATGTATTTATAAAATTTATGTATGTATAAAATTAGATATAATATGATTAAATCAATATTTGTTAAAACAAATGTTTGTTGCTTTTGTATGATTTATTGAATGTTAGGTAACTTCACCATGGCATATGTATTAAATTAATTCTTGTATAGTGTAGTTTATATCACAAAGCCTGCTTAGGAGCTATAAGTCTTTAAAATCTGGTAAGCCCTGTACCTCATTTACATTTTTAGCACCTTTACACCTACAAAGACAGTTGCGAGTGCCACTGTGGACACAATGTTCCAAAAGATTTCCCAAAAACTGAAAAATACATTTAAATGAGGAGGAGACAAATGAAAGCAATAATTGCCTTCTTACTATGATACACACTAAAAGAATTTATAAACTGTTCAAGAAATGGGGGAATTAAATACTGTCAGAAAATTCTGTTACCCAGGATAAAAATCTTTTTGGCAGCATAAGATGACAAAAAGTATTATCTGCCAGTAGACAGAGCTATGTCTGCATAAAACGCAGGTACTATGACGGCTTCTCATTCTTAAACAGAATCGTATCAAGGGAGAAAAATAAAGAAGTTTCAGGCATTAAAAAAGCTTTGTCTTGCTAAAATATAAATAATGACAGTTAAGGCAATCTGAAAATTGATTAATTTAGTAAACTGAATTAACATGTGCATTGCATGTTTTTGGCACAAAGCATTTTTAACATTCAGTAAAGACAACTCAGTGCTTAAAAGTGATTATAGAAGGATATGTTCTTTAAAAAATACAGAACAGGATAAAAACTTTCTTGGAACACAGTAAAAATCTGTTATGCATCCATCTCTAAAAAGATATAGTCAAACTATAAAAGATAAGAATGATAGGACCATCAGCATCTGTATGAGAAAATGCTAAATAAACTACAGCCATTCACCATGGAAGTGAGAAATCTGAGGGTCTATAAAATCTTGAGTGGCCTGGAAAAGATGAGGAGGAAAATCAGGAAAGCTTAATGCGTAAGAGGATGCAAACTCTAGAAAAGACAAAGATTTTCCTTCACCTCAGGAGTAGATGGTCTGTTTATTTACTCAGTATTAATTCTATAATACTCCACAAAATGAAAGTTATATGAAAGGAACGTGTTATATTAAAAATCATATATAATGATAATTAAATATTTTAAATTAAAAAAAAAAGCATTTTCAATACTTAAGTAGTCCTTAAGGTGGGTTCAGCTTTCATTGTTAACTGCTTCTGACCATAAAGCTAGAGGAAAAGTGTGTTGGGAGTGACTCAGCTTCTTACCTTTGGCTACCTTGTGCCATTTTAGATATCAGAGGTAGTGTCCTGGCCTCTAGAAGTGCTATTTTAGAAGGGCAGATTGCTGTTATAGATCCTATGCCTTGCTTGCCAGCTGTATCTTACTTATCCTAGAATATATAAAATAATACCGGAAACCTGTGTTTAGGCTTAAATTTCTTCCCTTGTTACTAGCAGCACATTACTATTTTCCACCTGTGAGTTTCTTTTTTTCCTTTTCCGTCTTCTTCCTTTGGCAATACAATATTTAAATGCATGATGTAAAGAAATCTTCATCACACAGGAAAGAAAGGAAAACATTTTCAGCAGAGTTTTGCTGTTTGTTGAAGTCACATGCAGCCCCAGATACCAGGACACAGAAGTGGAATCATGTGGAAATTTATCAGATGGAGATTTAAAATTGAGTCATATTTACTCTTTGGGAAGTACAAAACTTAACTAAAAGTATGAGATCTTCAGTTTTGGTTTTTTTCCTTCTCTTGGAGTTTTTCATTGATACCAGTGTTTTGTTATATACCCCACAATTTCCTTCTTCCTTCAATTTGTGTCCTAATTAATTTTCCTTTTGTTTTTATTCAAGTAAAAAATACATCTGATGGAGATTATTCTACGGTCTTTATTATTTCAGTTTTCTTCTATGAAAACTAAAAAAATAAACAACTTACCCTGGGGGTATGTTGTTGAAGACCTAAAAAATCTGATTATAAAAGGAGCTACTTTCTAAAGTCTTGTCCAAACATGAGGCCTTATATACTTGCCTTTATAGAGCAGTACTGAGCTTAGCTTTTAAAAAAATTGTGAATCATGTAACTTTTTCAGGGCAGACACAACCATACATTTTTTTGCAGTGGTTTTAATTTACAATCAAAATTAATATACACTGTTTTCATTTTTCTTACTTTGCATTTTTTCTTTCTTGTATATGTGAGAATGTTTATGTTATTTTGATGTGTTTTGTCCTCATTTCACAGATTATCTTTTGGTCTCTTACAGACTGCAAGTTAAAAACTATTGATAAAATACAATAGTGTGAAAATGAAAGAGTACAGGAGTAAGATTAAGAAAAAAAAAGTACTACTATCAGTGTTGACTTTAGAAGTTACTAAGAGGTTTTATGAGAAGATTACACAATTCATGTATTTTTTTTCTCTTTCCAGCAAGGTCAAAGTACAACTCACACACTATGTCCATATAATAAATGTGCTGTGTCTATGTAAACTGCATTGCGTTAGGGGCAGATACTGGAAGAAAACGTCATTTGGGTTCATAAACATATTTCAAAGTTCCGTACCAGTGACATTAGCTTTCTGCATTATTTTTCTGGAGATTTGTGAAGATTTTGTTTACTTGGAATGATTTTTTTTTCCCCCCTGATTTCAGGGTAATTTTGGTGAGGTATATAAGGGAACATTAAAGGATAAAACTCCTGTTGCTGTAAAAACTTGTAAAGAAGATCTTCCTCAGGAATTGAAAATAAAATTTCTGTCAGAAGCCAGGTAGGTTCTCTAAATTTAATTGAAATATATACTTCTTGTGGTTTTTTTTTTTCAAGTTTTATTACTAGATGGTAATATTAGATTACAGGTCAGATTACAAAATCTGACCTTCAGAAAAATTCAAAGAAACAGTAGTCAAACTTTTTCCTTTTTTTTCTCTCCTTCAGTACATTCCACAACTGTTGCCCTGGTAACTAAACATAGGCATTTTTTAACGTGTGAATGCAGTGGCATCTGCACTTGTTGAAACTACCTCTTTGGCAAAGCAAACTATGCCTATAAAACACAATTTTGTTATTATAAGTGCTTCCATTTAGAACTTCTTCTGAGATGTGCCATGAGGATTGGGATAAGAAGACTGGAAGATGCTGTTAATTTAAATGTGATTATACCAGTCATAAATCCTGCCTTACATTCATGACTAATAGAGCTGATCAAATGTGGCTAGGTTACCGTATAGACCCCATTTAGTAATTTTCTCTTTGTAAGAAGAGTTCACCCCAGAAGAGATACTTTATGCTGTGTCAGGCAGCATATGATTGCATGCTTATTTTTCAAATGACAATCATGCAACAATATGCTAAGTATTCTGAATATAGGCTGATGTAGATAGGTTCTGAGACCTCAGGATAGAGGGGTATATTGAGATAATTTCACAATTGTTTAAATTAACTTGCTCCCTCTTGCTATGAAGCTTCATATGTTTTCATTTTTACTCCAAAACTACTATGTTCAATATGGAAAAGTAAAAGAAACTATCTACATTTAGAGAATGAAGATCAGCCACCATATCTATTGAATAAATTTAAACATCTCGTAACTTGGCAACTGCAGAGATGTTTCATTTGTTAAGCAGCCTGCCACTAATGGAGCAGTGTTAGTCTGAAAAAAAATGAAAAATGTTATTTTTCAGTAAATATGTACGTACCAGATAGGTTAGTATTTTACTTTTGATCCTAGAAAAGAAGGGAAAAAGAGGAGGTGCTTTAAATCAGCAAATAGTAGAAGAAACATTTAAGTTACAAGGTCTCTGTAGAATTCTTCCTTGCCCTTCATTTCACTTTACAAATCATAGCATGCTGTTTTAGGCTGCAAATGTTCTTATTATAAGTATTATGTAAGAAGATGTAAATGTATTTGTTTAATTCCCAAAATTAAAATTGCTCTCCTTATATTCTTTTAAAACTTACTGTATTAATTAATCTCTTTAAAGTAAAATTGGAATGAGTGTGTGTTTGAAAAGTGCAGCAGGAAAATGTATAGGCATGCTGTGCATGCTTTTTTGATGTAGCCCTACTTCTGATCCGCCACTGAAATGCTATTTAATTACAAGGGTTCTTGAGAAACTGCAAACCTGTCAGGCCATTTTTCAGTTATACAGACAAATGTTATGTAGACAAATTGTAAAATTACAATGAGAATAATACAGTGTTCAATCTTGATTTATTAGTGAATCAGTATGCCCTCCGTTTCAAACAGAATGATGATTGATCTGTTACATTGATTTTATTTCTTTATGATAACAGTAATGACATGTTCCATTAAAATAACATTAAGGATTTAAGATATTTTCCTATAATATTTAATCAGTTTGTACAATAAAGTTTATTAATATAATAAACTTACTGTGTGTTTTGCAGAATACTCAAACAATATGATCATCCTAATATTGTAAAACTTATAGGAGTTTGCACACAACGACAACCTATTTATATTGTTATGGAACTCGTTCCAGGTAATTTTTTTCCTTTTTTTTGCAGCATATTTTCATAGGTATTGTTTCTCTAATGTAAAATATATTGTTTTCTATTTGTCTTTCTCTGCATTCTTATGACTGATCTCAAAAGTCACCTGTGTTTGTATCTTTGGAAACATTAGGTTCTACTAGCTTCAGAGTGGAGTGAGCTCCACAAATCTGTTGTGAGTTTTTCTGTAGTGATTCAAGACAACAGAATTTGCTGAAAGGTGTCTCAGCTCTATCTTCATTTTCCTACTGACGAGATATTACATGGTACTTCCTTTAACAGTAGAGTTATATAGTGAATGTTAAGATGCTTGTATTTAAAGAAACTTCATGGCTGGGTAATGTTTCAATTTTAATAACTCAGATTTGGATCATCTTGGGTAATATAAGAGTTTTTTCTTTACCAAAATATATTGTTCAGTTTATGGGTTGCTCTTGATTTATTTTTGGAGTCTTGGAGTTTGTGTTATTCAGCAATGGCTGGAGAGAATTTCAGATTGTTGAGATGATAACAGCTTTTGGGCAATTTTACCTCTTTGTTGATTTTCTCAGCAGCTGGAAAATGTGGGGGTTTGGTAGCCTCTAGTACTGCTTAATATGCAACACTGGATTTGTTTTATATATCACTGGATTTGTCTTCAAAATTACACAGCAAGCTGTTTTAAGAAACGTTTCATTCATGAAGACTTAGATTGTTTATAATTCTTGAGTACTGGCTTTCGTCCAAGAGCACTGATGAAATCTTTGGATCTATTTGAATCTGTTGGAATTTTCTGCCTTTATTCAACTAGATTATATTAGATTATTATATTTGTATGTGTGAGTAACTTTATTAAAATGGAGACTAAAAGCAGCATCCTGGGTTTTAAGGCATACTTTGGTAATCAGCTTCTCCAGACATCTCACAAGATAAAAATAAATCCTGATCTTTTAACACCTTTATCATTCTGATTCAGGGTTTTCAGAGCCTAGGACAAGTTGTTAAAACACACTAATACAATTCAAGGAGGAATTAGTGAGAATCTTTCTCCGATTCCCATGCCTATTTTGCAGTCCAAGTCTATCCAAAAATTCTTCTGTCTCTGGGCTTTGAATTTGCAAGAAACTTCTTAATTCTTATCCTGTTTTGCTGGTCTATAAGTACTCTGGCTAGCTTCTGTTCTTGCCTGCCCTCATAAATACTGTACTATGTTCAAGCCATCACACTTTTCCATGTTCTTTTAAACTTTGGCTAGCTCATCATGAGACTGACCAAATCAGCTAGAAATGATAAGGATGCCAAGTCTGAAGAAGCTGGCATAGGAAAGACAAAACACTTACTTAGATCAGTTCAGAGCAGCAGTGATTCTGATGTTACTGGCTTTCTGTTTTCTAATGGCAAGTTTGGATGAGATTACCTAAAATAATAATTAAAGCTCTGACTTGGTATTTAATGCTGCCCTTTAAAGAACAGAATAGTGGTACGCTTGTTGACTTACACTCAACACTTAACTTTCTCGGTGTCTGCTTTTTCTGTGTTTTGTCTTAAATGTGTTTATGCTTGCAGGTGTTTAAGCAGTTTAGCTCTGACATTCTTTGTAATAACTAAAAATGGCATGTTTTAGCTTAGAATTGTATTCTGTAAATGTATGGCCGAGAAGGCGTGTAATTAATAAATGTCTGACAGTTTTTTTCCCTGAGGAAAAAATTAGAAACAGCTCCATAAAACATGGAATTTCTCCTGTGTTTTCTGAGTTCTGTTTAATGTTTGCACTTTTTCTACTGTTTTTATATCCCAAATACATGTAGGTTATATACTTACTATGTCTTTTGAGACTGCTATGGTGTGGCTCAGTAGTGGCTAATTCTGCTTTTCATTCCAGATTCAGATTTCAATTCAGATTCTTAATTTGTTCAGGTATTAAAAATTTATTATGAAACTTAGCACATTTATGTAGAGAGGTGCTACTCTGTTAGTGATTTTGTCATAAACTGTCTGTGCAGAGAAATCTTTTTCCTTTGTTGCAAATGTAAGTGGGATTAAAAACTATGCATCTGGAAAAAGTCATCAATGAAAATAATAGGGAAGGTGGCAGATGCATATTTAAGCATCTGTGCATTCATTATTACATGCAAAAATAACCCAGATGTTGCCTATAGATAACAGAGAAATAAAGCAAGTTGTCAGAGACAATTATCCCTTGTAGGTAGATCCCTTTTCTTGGTGTGTGTTTGTTAACATAACAAGTGACATGTGTCCTAAAGTAAGAATCACATTGATAAAGAAATTTCAAGATGGGTGATGTAGCAAGGATTAACTGAAATAATAAATAAGGTAGCAGAGCATGTTGCTTTGTGAATTTTTTAGTAGACTAAGAACTGAGAAAAGAAGTCTATTTGGAAATGATCTTTGTATTACAAGATTTTACTAATGGAGATCTTCTCATAGAGATTTCCTCTTCTTGTTTGGTAGCTATGACTCTTTCTCTATGACACCTGTAGTTACCAGTGTGAAAATGTTAAGACTGTTAAAAAGAAAGAAAATTTGAGGAGCACAATACCCATGCATTTATATGCTGATTTTTTGCATGTATTTTGTGTTCCTAAAAGAAGCTGGACTTCTATGTCTCTTTTGCTGTGTGCTTACCTTTGCTCATATTTTCTGATTTCATATTGCTAGCTTCTACTTTTCACATTCTATTTTTACTTTTAATTGTGCTTGAACATGTGCATGCCCTCTGCACTCATGTGGTAAGTCAGCTGTGCTGGTTTCTAGATACAGAGACTCAAGTAATCTCGGCTCTCTGGGCACATGGTGTGATGTCTTGAGCCAGAGAGAGCACATGATGTGAGATCCAGAATCAGTGTAATTTCTTGTAGAGTTCTCTGCACAGTGAGCCACACCATCTAATTTGTTGAGCATTTGCTGATCATCTGCATAGCATATGCACAGTAAGTGGGATGCATCCAGTGGAGGACTGTGTTTTAATAGCAAGCTGTTATTCAGATAAGGAGCCTGTAAACTTGGTTTATGACCCCCAGCTTTACCGTGCAGCAATACCTGAAGATTATACAGTGTGTAAAGTCCCGCTACTGATTCTGACTCCAGTGAGGCTACTGAATAGAGAAAAACACTATTTGAATGCCAGTTTCTTCTTCTGTTTCCACTGCCCAAGAGCACATTTCAGATGCTGTGTTAGCACATAGCTAATGAGAACTCCATGCCAAAAAGGCATGTTTTATTTTACAATACAGTGAAATAAATCTTACAGTAATTGCAATATCATGCAGTGAATTTTAAATCCTGCATTGAAGGAGTAGAAATTATTCAGATCAGCTCCAGGAAAAGCAGAGTGCAACTCTCAAGTTGATGTATACTGCACAGGATTTTCATACCTTTCAAAAATTCCACTTAGAAAAATTAGACTATTGGAACCTGTTAGTATTATGAGGAACTCTGGTAATTATATAGTTTGTTGTAAGTTATTTTCTTTGTAATATTCTTCCTTTTTTTCTCACTACTTTATAATGAAACGTCAGCTAAGATGGTTTGGTAAGGTTTGTTGCAAAGGTGGTATTTGATGGAGGGGTTTTTTGATACCTTCTGATCTAAAAATATGAATACTGCATTATTTCATAACTTAACACGGTAACTTTTTAGTAATCTGTTGTGATATATTTTAAGTACTCAGTTTATCCTAAAAAAGATAGAAGAATTTAAAATGAGAATTGCTAATGAATTTCAGAAGAAACCCCATATGTTGCGATTTGCCAAACACTCGATGTTAGTATAGAGCCTTGAGTTTGTATTGTCATATGGACTTGACTAATCTGACTGAAAAGTAATGTAGTAAAGGTGGGATACTAGTCTTAAAGTTGTTTAGTGAGGGTTGCTGCATATTTCAGGCTGGGAATGCAGTCTGTAGCATTCTCAACAGGAATTTTCTCATGTAGATAAGCCTTAGTCAGGGATGGTTTCCAATATGAGGAACAGCAGAACTTTGTGTAAAAGTATGGTTTATAGTACTGTGTAAGAAAGCACGTAACTTTTCTGTGATGCCACATCAATCTAATAAATTGAGCATTTTACTCATATTTTCTGGGTTAATTTATTCATTTTTCTTTGCTCTCTGCCTGTTTTCCCAGTGTTTTTTTTGTGCTTTATGTTGCATTGTTGACCTTAAAACTGAAGAAGGGGAAGTAATTATGAGGAGCTGCTTTCATATTCAGAACAGGAAAAGAACAATTTGCCAGTGTCTCTTAAGGCTGCACAGGGCATAAGGAGTTTTCATAACAGTTCATTTTTAACAAATTTAGATGAAGATCAGAGAGACTGCCTGGAATACTGCTAGCATTATCTGCAGGCTGGCCAGAGTCCAGACTGATAACCTGAGACAAATGGATGCTGGATTTTGATGGAGTGTGGAGAAGATTATAAGGAAAATGGTGAAGGGGTTGACAAAACCTGCTTCCTGTTCTTTTCTCCTTTCAGAGTGAACTCAGCATCTTTTCATGGAGAAAGACAGGAAAAGAAGAAACTAGAACACCCTTCTCTTTTACCCTTCCTCACTATTATCTTCCTGGTTCCAACTTCTCTCTTAGTGATCATGGATCTTATTATGGTATTTCTGCTTTGAGAATAAGGGATTTTAATTCACTGAAACACTCAGGATCGCTTAACTCTGTTTTCATCTGCCTTTAATTTATCATGCAATCTCCCATGTAATCAAAAACAAATTGCAGGAGTCCCTTTAAACTTTGAATGTTTTTTTCTCTTCCTAGGTTTAGGGGAAAAACAAATCAAAATCAAATGTAATCTGTAAGATGCAAAAAGCCATCCCAAGCCACAAAATCTTTCTTTTCTTTCTTTATGTTCATTTCAATTTACTTGAATTTTAGCTTGCCCTGAAAGGAGAATTTAATTTAGAGGTAGGAACTTTGCATGTTCATGAACTGTGTGTTCTAGAGTGGGGCATTTTGAAGATAGATGTGTAATCTTGCGGTGCAGTTACCACTTCATGCAACTATTTCAACAGTTTATCTTGTAGAACCTTCAAAGGTGCCTCTGTCCCTCCAACAAAAAGAGTCTGCACAGGTTGTCAAGATAAGCACCGTCGTCACGCCTGCCTCAGCTCTCTTTGGAAGGATTTGTCTAATTGACAGTAGATGCAAACATCTTTGTAAGTTCCAACGGCTGATTCAAGGTGTAGTAGAAGGAAGCTTGTAGTCACATTTTTTGTGACCTACTCCTTTTAGCTGTTGGACTGTTTAATCACAAGCTGATAGCCTACTTTCTGTTTCAGGTTTCTACATATTTAAACATTTTTACAATCAACATAGTTAAAATTACATCCCCAGAAATATTTTGAAAGAATTTTCTTTTTGCTAAGTCAGGCATTCAAAAATAGGCAATTCAAGAATCTGGCTTGTCTGTTGAGTCTTAATTTAGCTTCCTCTAGCATATATATTATGATAATATAATACATTATGAGTATATTATATGTTACATTGTATTACGATATTATGAAAACTAGATCTCCTTTCTGTACCAGATCCTTACCTCATACAGTTCTGAACAGTTTTCCAGGAGCTGTTTCTCGTCTCCAAATCCATTCTGTGGCCATAGGCCTTATTTAGTCTATTCTATCAGTGATCTCCTCTGAGTGTAATTCCCACACCACCTCTCCCATGGGCATTTCTGGACATTTTTCACTCTAATACTAACTGCATTATCAACATTTCTCTGGAATACTAGTGTGCATTCCTGATACCACCATAGAATTCCTATTTGATAATGGATACGTGGTTGCAAAAAAATCAACCTCCTATATAACTGGACATGGAGTTTGTGTTCCTTGTTTTATTTAGGCTCATGCTGACATGCATTAGAGTAGATTCACTGAACACCCGCAGCTGGAAACAGGTTGAGCTATGCTTGTACATATAAACAGCTATGAAAACATCCAGTAATCTAATAGTATGGGAAGGTTGTCTGAATTAGGTTTCAACTATGTATGTTCAGCTTATATCTAGACATATGTAGCTAGCTTTCAAGGTGGAGTGCAGCAAGGTCGTAACATCCATCTTTGCAATTGGATAAGGTAACCTGTTCAGATTTGTACTGAATCATTTGGTATGCAAATTGCCTATGCCGTTGATGCAGAAACAATTCAGAGGTGACAGGTTTTATTAGCTCAGGTGCAACACTGCTTGATTTCAGCTACACTGGTTCCCAGGCGCGTTCAGAAAGAGCATAGCCATTTCTGTAGTGCCTGTAACAGGATCTGATAAGCCATTCTTAACCCAAGCTCTGGGGTTACTTCTGCACCCTGTTCATGCTATCCTACCTGCAGTTGACTTTGGACTGGCTTGGCTTACTCCATCTCTTCTGAAATTAAGGTGTCTCCATTGCTACTTTCTGTATGTTACAGCACTTTTTACTTCCACAGGGTGTGTTAGGTCAGAAACATTTGCAAATAAAGCCCAGTATTCTGCCTGACCTAGCAGGCCCTCTTTTTGGCCTTTGTTGGAAAAGAGGGCTATACAGCATAAAGTGGAAAAATACCTACAGATCCAGTATAGCTGGTGCTGAGGTAGAGCTGCTACAACCTACTAAATCTTAACTGACCTTTGTGGAATTACTCATTTTCTCTATGTGGTGATACTTTGGGCTATAGCACCAAATCCCAGCTAACTCGGTGTATTTCTGCTGTTAGTTGCACTGAAGCCAACAACTTCTTTTATAACCAAAGTCTCGGTGCTGAGACTGAGGTATGTATAACTTATTTGTTGACATGATGTACAATATCCATATAATCTGAGCTTTTCTGCTGAATGAATTATCATCTTGAATAAAGGAGAGCTGACGCTAAGAGTAGCTGAAGTACGTGTACACTATGGCTTATCTGAGCCTAAGGTTAGCCCTGCTGTCTCTGAGGTGCAGCTGATTTCATACACAGATCTGGAATGCTGATCAATGCTGAAAAAAATGTTAACTTTTAGTTTCATGTTTCATTCAGCTGCTGTGTTTTCTAATTTGTATGGTGGTTTTTTTTTTTTCTATTTCCTGCTTCTGGAGGCAGTGAGATCTTTACAGAGATCATTCGGGGGGGTTTCCAATTGCTTCTCTTTAGAGATCCCTCAAAACAAGGAACAACACAGCAGGGCATAAGCAATCTGGGAGGTTCCTGGAATGCGTCGAAGATAACTTCCTTCTCCAAGTGGTAGAGGAGCCGACAAGGAGAGGTGCTGTGCTGGACCTTATTCTCACCAGCAAGGAGGGGCTGGTGGGGAATGTGAAGCTCAAGGGCAGCCTGGGCTGCAGTGACCACGAAATGGTGGAGTTCAAGATCCTACTTAGGGCACCGAGGAGGGCGCACAGCAAGCTCACTACCCTGGACTTCAGGAGAGCAGTCTTTGGCGTCTTCAGGGATCTGCTTGGCAGAGTGCCATGGGACAAAGCCCTGGAGGGAAGAGGGGCCCAAGAAAGCTGGGTAATATTCAAGGATCACTTCCTCCAAGCTCAGGAGCGATGCATGCCAACAAAGAGGAAGTCAGGCAAAAACGCCAGGAGGCCTGCATGGATGGACAAGGAGCTCCTGGACAAACTCAAACACAAAAAGGAAGCCTACAGAGGATGGAAGCAAGGACAGGTGGCCTGGGAGGAATACAGAGAAATTGTCCGAGCAGCCATGGATCAGGTTAGGAAAGCTAAAGCCCTGATAGAATTAAATCTGGCCAGGGACATCCAGGGCAACAAGAAAAGATTCTATAGGTACGTCAGGGATAAAAGGAAGATGAGGGAAAACGTGGGCCCTCTCCGGAAGGAAACGGGAGACCTGGTTATGTGGGATATGGAGAAGGCTGAGGTACTCAATGACTTTTTTGCCTCCGTCTTCACTGGCAAGTGTTTAAGGCACACTGCCCAAGCCGCAGAAGGCAAAGGCAAGGACTGGGAGAATGAAGAACCACCCACTGTAGGAGAAGATTGGGTTCGAGACCAGCTAAGGCACCTGAAGGTGCACAAGTCCATGGGACCCGATGAGATCCATCCGTGGGTCCTGAAGGAACTGGCGGGTGAAGTTGCTAAGCCACTATCCATTGTATTTGAGAAGTTGTGGCAGTCCGGTGGAGTTCGAACTGACTGGGAAAGGGGAAACATGACCCCCATTTTTAAAAAGGGAAAAAAGGAAGACCCGGGGAACTACAGGCCAGTCAGTCTCAGGTCTGTGCCTGGGAAGATCACGGAACAGATCCTCCTAGAAGCTATGCTAAGGCACATGGAGGCCAGGGAGGTGATTCGAGACAGCCAACATGGCTTCACTAAGAGCAAACTGTGCCTGACAAAATTGGTGGTCTTCTATGATGGGGTTACAGCATTGGTGGACAAGGGAAGAGCAACTGATGTCATCTACCTGGACTTGTGCAAAGCATTTGACACTGTCCCACACAACATCCTTGTCTCTAAATTGGAGAGACATGGATTTGATGGATGGACCACTCAGTGGATAAGGAATTGGCTGGGTGGTCGAACTCAAAGAGTTGCAGTAAATGACTCGATGTCCAAGTGGAGACCAGTGATGAGGGGCGTTCCTCAGGGGTCAGTATTGGGACCAGCGCTGTCTAACATCTTTGTCAGCGACATGGACAGTGGGATTGAGTGCACCCTCAGCAAGTTTGCCGACGACACCAAGCTGTGTGATGCTGTCGACATGCTGGGGGGAAGGGATGCCATCCAGAGGGACCTTCACAGGCTTGAGAGGTGGGCCCATGTGAACCTTATGAAGGTCAACAAGGCCAAGTGCAAGGTCCTGCACATGGGCTGGGGCAATCCCAAGCACAGATACAGGCTGGGCGGAGAATGGATTGAGAGCAGCCTTGAGGAGAAGGACTTGGGGGTGTTGGCTGATGAGAAGCTCAATATGACCCGGCAATGTGTACTTGCAGCCCAGAAAGCCAATTGTGAAAGATCCTGGGCTGCATCAAAAGAAGCGTGGCCAGCAGGTCGAGGGAGGTGATTCTCCCCCTCTACTCCACTCTAGTGAGACCCCACCTGGAGTACTGGGTTCAGCGCTGGAGCCCCCAGCATAAGAAGGGCATGGACCTGTTGGAGCGAGTCCAGAGGAGGGCCACGAAGATGATTAGGGGGCTGGACCACCTCTCCTCTGAAGACAGGCACCTCTCCTCTGAAGACAGAGTTGGGGTTGTTAAGCCTAGAGAAGAGAAGGCTCCAGGGAGATCTTCTAGCAGCCTTCCAGTACCTGAAGGGGGTCTACAAGAAAGCTGGAGAGGGACTTCTTATAAGGACATGTAGTGATAGGACAAGAGGTAATGGCTTTAAACTGAAAGAGGGTGGATTTAGATTAGATGTAAGGAAGAAATTCTTCACTATGAGGGTGGTGCGGCACTGGAACAGGTTGCCCAGGAGAGTTGTGGATGTCCCATCCCTAGAAGTGTTCAAGGCCAGGTTGGATGGGGCTTTGAGCAACCTGGTCTAGTGGAAGGTATCCCTGCTCATGGCAGGGGGGTTGGACTAGATGATCTTTAAGGTCCCTTCCAACCCCAGTCATTCTATGATTCTATGATTCAGTGAAAACTTTGCATGATCTGCCCCATTGGTTGTATTGTGCATCCTCAGTAGCTGGCTTTTGCCAAAAAAAATCTGATCTGTGTCTTATCTTGCAGTCACATCCTGAATCTTTACTGCATGCTGTCAAAAATCAATGCAACAAAAAAAAAAGGTCAGTCAAATTCTAGACAGATTCAAATTAGAGATAAGGTGCAGATTTTTAACAGTGATAGTGACTGGCTTTATTTTCCATTCAATTCTTTTTTGCTCTGGAAAATAGACTTTAGTCAAATAAGTTATCTGTCTCAATACCCAGCTGTTGCTAAAGTCACCTTCTGTCTACCCTACAGTTTCTCTTCACACAAATATGACCCCTGTCTGTTTCTCTAGTTTTTGTCTCTCTCTTACTTTATTCTTTCCTCTTGCACTCAGCTAAGCTTACACCTTCCATTTTTCTTTGTCTCTACTTCTCTGCAACCTGCCATGCTTCTGCCTCTGCCACCTTTTCTCTTGTTGGGCACGTCACCCTATGAACCAGACACCTCCCCATGGATTCCTTCTTTCCATACATGTCCAACTTCACCCTCTGCCCCCAGCCCTTTTGTAGTACACACACATATGCACACATACAGACCCCATTTCTTCATCCTCCCTTCCCCCCTTCTTAGTCTTGTACATTCACATACGCCTCTGCCTTCCTATTTGCTACATGGTTTCCAGCTGTGAGGATATTAAGAGAAGAGGGGGAACAGTCAGATTCCTTTGTTGGGGCGTAGGTGGCAGTGATTAAAAATTCCTTTCAGCTCAGATCTTCTCTATTTGATAAAACAAGACCAAAGCCCCACTATACGGTCATCTTTTATTGTAACATTTGAGACTAGAATTTGATTTTTATCTTATCAAATATTTTAGGCTTTGATGATACTATATTTTGTATCAAGATTGTACAAAAGTAAATCAGCAAGTAGATGAAACTAGAAAATCTGTTTGAAAACTGAATGAAAACAACCAAATATAAAAAATCAGCAAAGTGGTTTGGTAGCTGCAAGAACTTCTCTATGCATCTTATTTCTTTAGTTTTATTTGTTGGTATTCCTTCACATTATTATTTTTGCTTTACCTAGAACAATTTTTAAGTAAAAATATTTATTATTTAATGTGTCTGCATTTAGAAAATGTTCATTGTTTTTCTTTAGATTCAAAAAACCCTGTTGTTCATGTATGTTCTGTTTCACATGAGCTATCACTACTTTCTAATCTGGAATCCCTTACAAAAGCCAATGATTATAGGTTTTGAAGCATAGTCCAATTATAGGAATTAATGAAACAAAACTGAATGGAAGACTTCCTGGGGGAAGATGATTTTCCTTTTAGTTAATTTCTGAAGTAGGTTGTATCTACCCACTCATAGTTGTATATCCTCATAGCCACAATACTGAAACATAGAGTCCAAGTAGTCTGGGCAGGATTATTTTGTGCAGCACAGAGGACAAGGGATGCTGGCTATTGATGTCTCGCTGTGATTTCTGGTCTCTTCTTGACAGATGATGACAGACTTGGCTTTGGACAGGCTTTTATGCCGTTTGGGAATAAGTAGTTAATGTGGTAGGATCATTGGCTTCACACTCTAGCTTACTTGATCCACCTTCAATCTAAAGCAAGGTTGCTGACTGTTGTCAATATTTTCCTCATTTTGAATATTGTATGTCTGTAGTCTGGCATCCCGTTAAAAGGAAATGAAATAGCACATGTAATGTGTTGTAACCTTCTTCTCATCTTCATTTTATTGTAGTGTAGTGATTTTTTTCTAGTGAGTCAT
Organism: Aptenodytes patagonicus; assembly: GCF_965638725.1. Lineage (NCBI taxonomy): Eukaryota > Metazoa > Chordata > Aves > Sphenisciformes > Spheniscidae > Aptenodytes > Aptenodytes patagonicus. The sequence goes on from NC_134982.1 coordinate 64,239,058, forward strand.
CTCCATTGTGATCTCATCACAGGTCTTCCGCTAAAAGGTCAATCATGTCGCAGTCCTGGTGCAAGCAACATCATCTCTGTGTTTACCTATTTCTTGCTGCTAATGATGTCCTTGGCTCTCAATGCATGCCATTCTTTTAATTCTTGTTTTTTCTTTCATCTTTTGTTTTCACATACATCATTTCCACTCATACTTCGTTATTACCATTGTTAATATTACTATAGCAAAACTTTGCATGATTATAGCAACTTCTATTTGCGTTGCTTAACAGAAAAAATGTTTTACCTGGATTTCACAATAGTACTCTCTAGGCAGTTGAAAAACCTTGGGTTTATTTACAGTTTCTGTTACTACTTATGTAAAATTAAAAAAAAAAAAAGTGAAAGTACTGCATTACACACAAATGATCCATTAGTTGAAAAGTGAAGGCACGCTATTTTAAGGAAAATGAGTGCTTCAGCATTCCTAAACCCTTATATTTTTAATAGCTTGTCAAAGAGCTGCTTACTTTCTTAAAAAAACAACTTCTAGAATTGCTACAGATGCATGTTTACTATTTTAAATTCACAGTTTTAAGTAGCTGTGTTTGGATTTGTTTTGTTGATAATGTATATGGGATTAAGATAATGGGCAATAAAGAAACTCTAAATTTCTTAACATTAGTCAAAAGACTGACCATATGAATCCTCAAATTTATAAATACTTACAGGTGCAGATAAAGGTCATTTCAATAATATTATAATAGCTTATAAAACAGTTACGAATATTGAATCATGGAGCTCCTCTGTGTTAGGTGACCATTAAATGGTATGGCCAGAAGCATGCTGCATCTGCATGATTAATGTGTGTATAAATGTAAGAAGAATTAAGTGGACTCTTTAAACAAACCACTATTTAACAAGGCTGTTTTAATAAAGGAAATTCTCCCATTTTATTAAAGCTTATATGTAAATAGTATATATAATTCCATACTGTTCCTAATAATTGCTATTATGTTAACACATTTATTAATATTTGTATAATTATTATTTATAACATTATTAAAATGTTGGTTGTTATTAATATTATTTATTATATTCATTTTTATTTATATGGGGTTTATATTATACATGATATTTATTAATTATTACTATAGAAATTATTAAAATTATTAATATTGATAACATTATTAAAATAATATAACATTGTTAAAATTATACTATATAGAGATATATAAATAATGTATGTCTGTATATCTAGATATCAGTAAGTGGGAGATTTCCCACCATAATTTCAAAACTATATTTTAATTATCTTCAATATCAGTACTGGCTATCAGAATAATGCCAAGAGTGCCTAGAACAAGTACGTAGGTACCATTTTGGGCACCAACTCAGGATAACACTGAAGTATGTACTCGTAGTTGATTATAAATGCCATTAAAGTCAGAGATTGTCATAATTAAATATTTTGTAAACTGATTTAACATATTTCATTGCTGTTTCTTGTATTTTGATTTCATCTTGTAGATCACAGAGAGTTTTTTTTTCTCTTGCAAAACATTAGCTTAATTTTTTGTGCACCATTAAGTGAACTGTTATATTGCCATAAAAAACTTCTTAACGTACAGCATAAAGTTTATGCTATAAAGTATGGCCAACACTAGGAGATGCTGATACGTGGTATTTTCACTCTCTTAAAATTTCTGCATATAATGAGAAACAGTTCACACTCCCAGTGAAATACATGAAGGGCTGTTTTCAGGAATCCAATTATAGCAGGCTGCTCTCATGGAGCTTCTGCTTATGCACTACATTTTGTCATCTACTTAGTAAAATAATTCTATCGTATTAGGCAGACACTCCAGTACTGTTATTTATCCTCCTATAAACCCAAAACAGGCAGTCAATTTCTGCCTGGTGATAATACCATAATGGTCTGATTATTTCTGTAGTACTTACAGTGGTTGGAGCAGACTTCATTTCCTGATGGTGTTGTGTGCCATTATCTGGAATACAGGTAGCCGTGTAGAATACAATGGAAATTCCACATATAAGAGAAAGCATTACTTACTATTACGTAGTCATCTAGTTTTGTTTCAGTTGTTTCATAGTCTAATTGGTCTGTTTATTTCATTTTTATCAACTGCTATTATATTGGAGACAATGCTCTGACACTATGTGCTGCAAATAGTGAATTAGGGCTTTTTATATTTAGAATTGTTTTAATAAGCACATAAAGATATTACGTAGCTACAGTTCTATGCTGAAGGGTTTGTAGTGAAATCCTCTTAACTCAGCTTTGAAGGTATTCATGTGGATGCTTTCCTGGAACATTGGCCACAGTAGACACTAAAAGTCAGAATTTACTAGTAAGACTAATTCTGTTAGTTAAAGGACAGACACTTAAGACTATGTTGGTATCACAATGATGAGGATAATCAGATTTAACCTGAAATGACACACCTTGTACAGAGTGAGATGTATATCACTTTGCTTTTTTATTTTGTCTGCAACTAACAGTGCTTTCAAATCAATATTGAACAGAGTATTTAAAAGACATTTTTGTCATTTCTATGCAAGGACAGATACAAGAAAACAAAACTGCTAGTGAAAACATACCTTTGCTGACTTTTTTCACTATTGAGACTCTGAGACAGATTAAGATAATTTTATTAAAACTGTGTTTTGATGATAGGCATAAAATATACTGTATACAACTCAAGGTATACTGTGCTGGTTTTGCTCAAAACTCTAGAAGTTCATATAGTACATGCCAAACACTGAAAATTAGCAAATGTAAAGCACTTCCTGATGGTATGATTGCATTGGGAAGTTACAGGCTTGTACTCTGCGAGTTTGACATATTCTGATGTAACGAACTGAGCAGCTTTTAATCCTGTTCAGAAATGAATTTATGAAAATTAGGATCGTAATTTGATTGCCTGAGCATATTAGAAACAAATTTATGACATGTATTATTTCTAAATTTTCTAATGGATATGGTTAGCTTTTCTTTTTATACCTTATTATCTTTAGTAGCTTGTTATTTGAGAACAGATTTTTTTTTACTGTTGATTGTGGAGAGCAGTAACTCAGTTGTACAAAGAATTTATACGAGTTGTGAGGAGTATGAATTTAGACCCACACTAATGTTGTTGTAACACTTTTTATAAATAGATCTTTCTTACTTAGAACTTGTTCCTTCATTTTTAGGATGACTGTGTGAGAAGGCATCTTTTTTTTTTGTTTGGTGTATCAAATGGAGTTTATCTGCCTTTTCAGTTCTTCCTGCAGTAAGTTGTTAGAAATTCTCAGTCTTCAATATTGGAACATTGGTTGATTGAGGGTAGGGGTTTTTTTTAGGATGGTCTTACATGGTTTCTGCAAGCTTCCTTGATTTACTGTTCTCATTCAAGTAATGCCACAATTGGTCAAGACTGGAAGACTTTCACATTCATAAAGGCATATAATCATACTTACTAATTAAAAGATGATTCCTATGTACAGACCAATGAGTTCTCAGTATATGAACAAAATAATTTTCATCAGCTTGTTTGTATGTGTTGGAGGGGGGAATTTCTTAAAAATTATTCTTAACTGTCTGCTGTAACCAGAATAATTCTGTTTACATGTGTAAGAAATGACACATATTTCAATGGAGTCTTCATCTTCTTTCTCTCTGGAAATACCTACTTTTTGCCAGTTACCAGACTTTGTCAGTAACCTCTCAGATTAAATGAAGGGTTATTGTTACCCGGTCCAGTTTGCAATAGTATTCTGTTCTTTTAAGATTTCATTAGAATTTAAAATCCAGTATCCCAAGATTCACCCTGTCAGACTTTGGAGATATAATGTGTATAACTATCCATTGTAAAACAGAGGGTATTTCAAATTGGCTTTAGAGTCAAGGGCATCCAGTCAGCTCTTGATTTTCCACCTGTGTGTTACCCAGCCTGGGAGTAAAGGGCATCGTGGGCTCCGTGTGTGCCAGCAGCACTATTGGTGTACTCAGGATGCAATATTTGCTTGCTCACATGAGGGGTGCTGGTTGGCCCAATATGAGAGCATTCACTGCGTTGTGAGTAAAAAAGAACACTCACCTTTGCTTTCATCCTTGCACTTTAACAATGTGTTCTGGCAGTCTAATTTTAAGTACCTAGGTGATCCATGGTTTTGGATTATGTGGTTTATACAAACCCTTTGTTACTCTTACAAATTGAAAATAGAGCGTATATGCGTTAAACAGACTGTGTTTTGCTGTTATGTGCACTGCTTTTTAAAAATTGCCAGAAATTTATTGCTGAAGAAAGAATGTATCAGATAATTTTATTCACCTGTTTAATTGGAGGTCAGTAACTAGCAGTGTACCCCGGGGTGGATACTGGGTCTGATCCTGTTGAACAATTTCGTTAATGATCTGGATGATAGGGCAGAGTGCACCCTCAGCAAGTTTGCAGATGACGCCAAACTGGGAGGAGGGGCCGATACACCAGAGGGTCGTGCTGCCATTCAGAGGGACCTGGACAGTCTGGAGAAATGGGCTGACAGGAGCCTCATGCTGTTCAACAAGGGGAAGTGCAAAGTCCTGCACCTGGGGAGGAACAACTCCAGGCACCAGTACAGGCTGGGGGCTGCCCAGCTGGGAAGCAGCTTGGCAGAAAAGGCCTTGGGGGTCCTGGTGGGCACCAAGTTGAACATGAGCCAGCAATGTGCCCTTGCAGCAAAGAATGTTAATGGTATCCTGGGCTGCATTAGAAGTGTTGCCAGCAGGTTGAAGGAGATGATCCTTCCTCTCTACTCAGCACTGGTGAGGCCACACCTGGGGTGCTGGGTCCAGTGCTGGGCTCCCCAGTACGAGAGAGACATGGACACACTGGAGAGAGTCCTGCAAAGGGCAACCAAGATGATGAAGGGACTGGAGCCGCTCTCACATGAGGAAAGGCTGAGAGAGCTGTGAATGTTCAGCCTGGAGAAGAGAAGGCTCAGGGGGATCTCATCAATGTATAAAAATACCTGAAGGGAGGGTGCAAAGAAGAGGGAGCCAGGCTCTTTTTAGTGGTGCCCAGTGACAGGGCCAGAGGCAATGGGCACAAACTGTGAGGGTGACCGAGCACTGGCACAGGTTGCCCAGAGAGGTGGTGGAGTTTCCATCCTTGGAGATACTCAAAAGCCATCTGGACATGGTCCTCAGCAGCCGGCTCTCAGTGGTCCTGCTTGAGCAGGGGGATTGGACCAGATGACCTCCAGAGGTCCCTGCCAACCTCAACTATTATATGATTCTGTGAAAATAGAGTGTTTTCTGTCTTTTCTGTAGTATTCCTGTGTTTACAAAAAAAGGAATCAAGCAAAATGGAAACAGTGGGTTTTATTTACCATTTATCAGGTATTTATTTTCTGGGAGTTTTCATTAAGGGACAGCCTATAAAGCCATCATATCCAGATCGTTTGCACTAAAAGAAACCTGATCCCAGGCAAAATGAATAAACAAAGCAGTTGGCAGTTAAGGTGCTAATCCATTTTACAATTACTTCAATGTAGTATTTGAAGGGCATTACAGTTACACTTCATAACAGCAGATTTTTTTCTTTAATATGCTCTTATTTCTTACAGTATGAAATATAAATAGAAATGGCCTCCTAAGAAAATCCCATATGAAACTTTTAATATATAGTGTCTTTTGACATTGCTAAGAAAGGTGGTATATAAAATTGTGTAACAGCGCATTACTTAAAAGAGAGAATCGCTATAGTCAATTCAGTGGAAAGTGAAAAGAAACAAAGACCGGAGTGATGGCTGGCTACACCCAGGCAAATACATAGTGGGATCTAGAAAGCCCCACTATGATTTTTTGTCTTTGCCTGGAACAATAAAATAAATTTTAGAAAAAATCTTTAATACAGTTATATCAATCAGAACATGGCATTGCAGTGTTTGTATAATGACTCCCCTGCTTATCTTTGTCCTAAATCAGTTTTTCAGAAATGTTTTTTGCAAACACAGATTCCCTTTTGGAAATCTTCCATGCTGACCTCTTTCCCTCCTCAGACAACAGGACAGCAACTTTGTTCCTCCAAGGCAGAAGACTGTGAAGTCACAGTAATAGTTGTTTGCCTTCAATTGCCAGTGTCAAATACGCAGTTAACATTGCCCAAGAAGTAAAACACAGTGTAGAATTTGAGAAACACCACTGCAAATGATCAACTAAAAATCAGTTACTGTCATGTAACTAACAGGAACTAACCTCTTTATTCACAATTTTTATAAACCCCTACAGCAACCATTCTGTGATTAGAGAAGCATATTTATCACAAATTATCAATTGTTTTTGTCAACAATTTTCATAATAAGTCTGTATTTAATGTACACTGGTGAAGATTTTGGGTATATTAAAAACATGCTGTGCACTTTTCACTTTTAAGAACGTAGTATTTAAAGGAAGTTAGGGAAACTGCATTTTGAAAGGTGAGTTCCTTCCTTTTTCTTAGGCTAACCTCAAACTGAGGAGAGCAGAGTTGAGGAGAGCAGCTAATTAATTGCTCCATTTTGTTTGGTCTTGCACCCCTAATGAGAGATAAATGTGAGTATCCTATCTGTTGTGTCTCACTGTCCATCTGTCTCTTTTTCTAGGAGGTGATTTCCTGTCCTTTTTAAGAAAAAAGAAGGATGAGCTAAAAACCAAACAGTTGGTGAAATTTTCTTTAGATGCTGCTTCTGGTATGGCATATCTTGAATCTAAAAATTGTATACATAGGTAAGGAAGATATTTTTTCTCACTATTGTAATTTTGATCATTGGAAATGCTAGCTGTTTAAGTGTATATGGTGCTTATTATCAACAGGAGTGATCCCTACAGTTCAAGAAAAAAGACTACACTTTTTCTGAAAGGAGGTCATTATTGCTTGTCTAATTCAAAATTGTTCTGTTCATTTGGGTAAAAATAAGTACTACATTATTTGATCTGTATAGTTTGTTGCTATTAATATAAGTTAATAATGAGTTTTCTCCATAATAATTTGCATTATAAGGAGCATAATTCATATGGTGACAATGAATTATGGCAAAAAGGCTTTTTGAAGCTTATATCCTGTCTGAAATTTACCGATACTTGCACAGCCAACAAAGAAGTTGTTACATTCGAAGTGCGTTTCAGAAAAATCCACAGGTTTCTCAGACAATAAAGGGAGAAAAACTAGAGTTCTGTATATTAAAATATTAATTGCCTGGACTGCTTTCTCTAAAATGTGGCAGATTGTCAGGCATTATGCTCTTGGGGTACCTTATTTCTGTTTCTACCTTTCCTTTTTGTTGTTTCTTCTCCAGTTTGACTCTGCTGTGGAGCTGCTTATACTCAGTGTGTATCAAAGGGAATGTACTTAATTTCTACCTATTTGTCCCTCAGAATTTCACAGTATATACCGTATAACAATGATATGGCTGAAATATGAGACATAAACATGATGAAAATCTACTTTACAGAAAAATTATGAAGAACAAGTTTTCATTTGTAATATTGATGACTTCCACTTTGCGTTGTAGAACATTTGTAGGTGAACTGTGTGCCACTTCATGTACATAATCAGCCCATTTCATATTTAGCACCATTCTGATGAATGCTGTTATTGGAGACCTGAGTGGCATTTCTCTTAGATTTTTATCAACAGTGAATTGTTCAGTTGCAGTCGTGCAGGTCAAGAAGCAGATTTATCTTCAGAAACATTGTTCCAATGAGAGTAAGCTCAAAACCTATTTATAAAATCTTACAGTATTATTGTAAGTGTCATTTATATATTTTTTGCTCTTTTTTGTGTTCAACTTGATTTAAGGAAGCTTAAATAGAACAGTAATCTTATGCTGTTTCCAAAACTTGGAAAATTATTCTGAAACACAAGTTAATTGAAACACTTCTGCAAGATCATGATATATAAGAAACACTGAAAGAAAAAAAAAATTAACTCACTATATAAAACTATGGAATATTCATTTTGGGAAATCTGTGAAAGTATTGTAAGCACCATGGGGAAAAATTAGATTAAGGTCCCAGCATTCTGTCATGGTAGAATGTGTTTCAGCCTGGCCCTGTTTACCAAGAAAATAACAGCATAAAAATCAGAGCAAGTAACAGCATTAGTGATTTTCACTAGCCTCATAAATGTTCTGGTGTTTAATAATTTCTGTAACTGTCAGATAAGCGTTAAATCAGAAGTGCCTGTTTAGAACTCCTGTGTTCTTAGAAAATGGAAGCAAGGGGAAAAGTAATAGCTGAATAACTAAAATTTATTAGACCTGTATTGTGTAATGTCTTAGTTGGTAATTGCAATTACTGAAACAGATTATGGTATTTATTCATTAAATGATAGTGTGATGCCTGCAAAATATAAATAATTTTAGAAACAATTATTTTTGGAGAAGTGCTATCCCCACCTCTCCCCCCCCCCCCCCCTTTTTTTTTTTGACTCTGGATAAAAGGTGTCCCTGCTCATCTATGTGGATTAGTACTGTTCTAACTACTATAGATGACAATGTGGCTTCAATGTATCTCTGAAAGACGCACTGGCGATTAGCAGTGAATAGGAAGAGCTTTTCTTAAGGTGTGTTTACAGAGCTAATAGTGATTCACAGAATATATTTCAGAGAGAAGATATATGTAGCAATGTCTTACCATATGAAGATTTCATTGTTTCATTGTTTTCAGTTAGAAAGCTGAGTACAAATATGTCATATAGATCTCAAGTCAGGAAAAAGATCTGTAATCTATTCTGCTTTGTTAGTGCCATAGACTTGCCAATGCACACAGCCTGGGTTACGCATACTATGGTACAAGTAGGGAAAAAGTTCTTTCCCCCTGTTTACTTTTTAACTTTCAAAATCTTCACAAAATTTCTTTATTATTATCGAAGATTGTCACAGGAGCTTATCAGGGAGAGCTACCACTTTCCTTAAAGGCAGAAACAAAATTTTTAGTAAACCTATCCTGAAGAAAACTAGTTTTAAAGTGCAACCAAGCAAGCAACCAGTATCTTCAGGAAAAATGGTTACATTTATGAAACACACAGGTTAATAAATCAAAATATGCATTTCCAGTATTATTTTACCAATCTTATTTTCTGGGTTATTCAAGATTATTTTGGGGTTTATGTGGTTGGCCATAGTATGTGCTTATTATATTTATGAGCTAATTCTTCTGAATTTTATAGGTAAATGTAATGAAAATTTCTGAATCAGGACAACAACCAACCAAGTTTAGTGATTTTATCAGTAATGATACAGGCACTTTTGGGTGAGGTTTTTTTGAGTTACTAATACAGATTAATTGGCAAATGCTTATCTAGGAAAGTAGCTCATGGAGTTTTAAAATGTGTTTTACCGAAGGCTAAACTGCATTTTAGTAGGATTAGCATACCTAAATTTTTTCTAAGTTTGTTCCCTATTTGAGGAGTTTGAGCATTTTTCCAGGATTTCTGGGCACCCTGGGGGTTGGCTGGAGATATATTTGTCTAGAAACCCTGTCTGCCACAGAAGCACAGAGCATCTGTTGCGTGTTGGGTACTTTGAACCTGTTGCACGCTAGTGGGTGTGGCACTCTTGGTGCTGTGCTGCAAATATACTAAACAAGGGAATGACAGGCTAGCAGGGAAAACTCAAACTGTCTAGTGCTTTGTAGGCAAGCTCTTAGGTGCTCAGGGCTCAGAACCCCACTGGAGTTTCAGCCCCTCCTTACCCGAGCACTGAAGGTGCAGCTATTTGACTGCATGGTCTGTACAAAGAATTTGGGAGCCCTTGTTCCCTCCTTTTTAGGTCAGGTAAGACAAATTAGTCATGGGTATATTTAATGTTGAGAGCATGTAGATTAGAATGGAACAATTTAATTCATAGTAGGAAGAAGATGTAGCACTGTAAAAAGAATAGTAATTTTTTGAAAGAACAATAAACTTGTTCTTTTTTGTCAGAAACTTCATCAACTGGAAGTGGTTCTCAGGTAAAAAAGAGGTAGGAAAATTAACTAGAGAGAAAATGGACTAAGCAGCAGAATGTTTTTTATTTTGTTTAAAAGTCCGTAGGCTTTGATTACTATTACTTAAGAAGGATCAGTAATATATAATTAGAAATTGTTTCTATTATGTAGGTTGCAGCAAAACAAAATTGTTTGGCTTCATGCTATTGTTTTTCTGCAGTATTCTATTTGTTGTTTTAAAGATTTGTTCAAAATCCTCACTTTTTTTAGTAGTTTAGGTGACCGTAATTTAGTACCATGTACATTTGACTGCCTGTTAATGTGAAACTAAAGGCTGCTCAGCAGTTTATTATAATTATTTATAATGCCACTTTTTAGTTGTAGCTGCACTAGCTATACTTAGCCTTTATATTTTAAAATTCTACCTAAATCTGTACTGGCTTTCTGAAATTGCTGTTTGAGTCATACTTTGACTTAGTCTTTCAGTAGTGGGCCCAGTGCAACAACTAATCTGCTCTTTGTTTTCTATTTTTATGTGTGCTATGGTGCTTCAGTAGGTGCAAATATAAAGTTAAAATTTGTCAGACTTAGAATGCTTAATGCGAGTGATTATTTGATCTGCATTTTCGTCTCCTCTAGTGTCCAGATACCACTTGTTCTTTGCTCTCTCTTTGTTCTGTTTAAAGAGCAGAAATGAGTGGGCTTAAAGGGAAAAAAAAAACACCTGCATGAAAACATGTTTTTAAAAGAAATAAAAAGAGTGGTTGAACATATACAGAAAAATGTAGTCATTTCGTCTCCATTTAATTAACATGAGGTTGAAGAATTGTTTCTTGGTTTTCATTGTTACCATTTGCTATTGTTGAGATAGTTCCATTTTTTCTGTTAATTAGAAACACAAGATAAGGATGGAGATGTGATAATTTCAGTTGGTTCAATAAGCATTTATGAGTGGTCGGTTTTTTCAGTATTTGATTTGCATGTGATGAATGCATTTGTCCGTAATTTATGTTTAGTTTCCAAACCAATCCTGTGGGAGTATAGGAGAGAAGCTGCAACTACCCAGTTGAAAGAATTTGGACATACCTATTGATTGTTTTATTTTCCTCTCTCTTTACCACCATCATTTTGTAATGAAAATAATTCAAGTTATGGCAGAACTAAATTGGAAAAATATTTTAATATTGAGAGAAGCAATTATGTGTAAGATTTCCTCTGTTTTTATCATTTGATAGTCAGTATAACCTTTCAAAATCAAAGGTACAGTTAGGTCTTGAAAATATTTCTGTGTGGAAGATTGTGTTGCAGCTTTATCTACAAGTATTACATACACAATTCTAATTGGAACTAGCAGAAATGTTTTTCTTTTTTTCAGTTATCTAGTGTGCTCCTTGATAGTGTTCTGCATGCAGTTTCACTGCTTTACTTGAAGTGGATTGATTTTTACCTTGTTTAAGAGCTTCTACAAATACATTAAGAACAAGTTCATTTTTTAAAATTCATTTAACGTGAACCTCATGAGGTTCAACAAGGCCAAGTGCAAGGTCCTGCACCTCTGTTGGGGCAATGTCCGGTATCAAGACAGACGGGGGGATGACTGCTTTGAGAGCAGACCTGCAGAGAAGGACTTGGAGGTATTGGTAGATGAAAAATTGGACATGAGCTGACAACATGCGCTCGCAGCCCAGGTGACCAATCGTATCCTGGGCTGCATCAAAAGAAGTGTGGCCAGAGGTCGAGGGAGGTGATTCTGCCCCTCTACTCTGCTCTGGTGAGACCCCACCTGGAGTACTGTGTCCAGCTCTGGAGCCCCCACGTACAAGAAAGGCACGGACCTGTTGGAGCGGGTCCAGAGGAGGGCCACAAAAATGATCAGAGGGATGGAACACCTCTGCTATGAAGACAGGCTGAAAAAGTTGGGGTTGTTCAGCCTGGAGAAGAGAAGGCTTTGGGGAGACCTCATTGTGGCCTTTCAATACTTAAAGGGGTCTTATAAGAAAGACAGAGAAAGACTTTTTTACCTGTAGTGACAGGTAGCGACAGGACAAGGGGCAATGGTTTTAAACTGAAAGAGGTTTATATTGAACATAAGGAAGAAATTTTTTTATAATGAGGGTGGTGAGACCCTGGCACAGGTTGCCCAGAGAAGTTGTGGATGCCCCATCATTGGAAGTGTTCCAGGTCAGGTTGGACAGGGCTTTGAGCAGCCTGATCTTGTGAAAGATGGCCCTCCCCATGGCAGAGGGGTTGGACTAGGTGATCTTTAAAGGTCCCTTCCAACCCAAACCATTCTGTGATTAAACAAATTTGAAGATGCATTATTAGGAGGGAGCTATAATGGAAGTTAGAATCTTAAAAGTGATCAATTAATAAACATTCCCAATGTCAGTTTTTCACTAAAGTTACCAGCAGTAGCCTTCAACTATGCATCTGCCAAATGTATCGTAAAGTTGGTATTCGATTCAAGTGACTTATTTTCAATATATGCACTATGTGTGTGAGAAGAAATGGACTAACTGCATTCAAGGTATATTCCTTAGTCAAGTTTTCCTTTCAGTCAGTGCATTTATGTTCTGGAAGTCTCCCATATTCTAAATTAAAGAAGGTGTTTTGGTTGGTAAGATGATCATGTTCTGTGGTCCAGTTCTTCCATTTTGAGTCATATTACTACTGCTTCTTTTTGCCTTAGTTTTCTAGCTGTCACAAACCACACATTAAATTAAAAGTGGCTGGTTTAGCTTCATGCTATGAAATCCTGGCTCTGTGGATGTTAATTCAGGATTTCTATCGTTTTCATTAGATATATACTGTTTATATTAATTACATATAAATTACTAGGAAAAGACTTGCTTCCCTGTTACTAATTGAGTTTACCTGATCTACTCTGCTCCCAGGACTTTTTTTGCCTCTTCAGTCTGGTAACTGCTAATGTAAAGAATTTTGGAAAGAGGTGTCAGAACTTCTTCATAACCATGAATGGCTTAAGAACTATACTGTATAGTTAAGTTAGTCTTTCCTTCCCTGTGAATCTTCCATTTCTTCCTGGGACAATAGTTCAGCTACCACAAAAAGGACGAAAAGTGATCCTGTTCAATTTAGCATAGGTGCTGTTCACTTTAGTGTGTCAGTAGTGATTCTCCTGGGAGCAGGAGACTGATGGCTTGGCTCCAAAAATGAGCAGGTCTCCTTCCTAGGGAGAGGGAATAACCTGCCTGCTTGATTTCTCTACCTAAGTCCGGTGGAAGACAGGAGTTAAATACTTGTCTGTGCCTGCTTTTGGCTGGCTCCAAGCAGTTCCGTGCTCAGTGGAATGGCTGCTTTGGTTCTGTTCAGAAGTGGCTTATTCTCCTTGAGCACAATGTGTTTCTCTGAATACTGCATTTCCTCCTGGGCAATTGCAATACCGAAGACCTTTATTGTAGTTTCTGTAATTTTCTGTGCTGGTGATGACTTATGAAGAAACACGACATTTCGGTGGAATGAGTTTGCCCTTCTATAAACTAGATGGATGCTTCAAGGTTTATTGTGCAAGCATTGATTTGCCATTATTAATTAGCTTTTTATGATTCATTCAGAACTACATGTATGAAATTAAGTGATGATGCGAGGTTCCATTTCTATAGCTTTCTTTCATAGAAAACATGTAATCATTTATTACTGAATCAAAAAATTCTGTACTGTTGCTTTAATAATAATAGTTGATCATGCTTCAACAAATAAGTCTTTCAGAGAATTATTGTCAGTAGTACAGTTGGAACATCACATAAATGTAATGAATAATCATAATTTCAAGCCTTATTTATAAGATGATGTCTCTGCTTTACATAAAATGATGTTTCAAAGCATGTTTTTTACAATATGAATATTAGAAATATTTCCATTCTATTTAAAGTTAAAACCACAAATGGGAACTTTGGTGAAGAACTGTTACTTTCTGTAGGCCACTTTATATAGGTATGTTGTTAGCGTTAAAAAAAAAGTGCCACCAAAATTTATTCTGTCATATCTATAAAATAATTTTTAGTCAAACTTTGAATTTGATTGGCACATTACAGTACCATGTATTGAGCTTTTATTTCTTAATATGGACGTGCTTTATGCAACCTTTCATGTTGCTTCTTAACTAGTAAGCTTTTTTCCACTAAAACCAGTATTTCCACTGACTTTTTTAGATTATAAAGATACTGTGCAATTACAGCATTGTGGGTTTCACACAGGTTATTGGCTATTTTTTATTTGGTCTATTGGTCATAAGAGGTGCTAATGGAAGAACCATTGCAAATGCATAGCGTTTATTTGGACAAATGATCCAGATTGCAAGTGTACAGGAAGATTGCAGAAGCCCTTCTGAGGATCTGTCTGCTAACTCGTTCCAAAAAGCGTAAGTTCAAAGAGCCACTCTTGGGAGTCCTAGTTGTTGCTAAGCAAATTAAGGAAGCGTTGACTGTTGCCAAAACAGTGGCGCTGCTCCCCTTGCCACACTGCTTGGCACTCTGCTTCTAATGCAAGAAGGGAATGCTGCACCCATCTTAAGGCTGCGGTGTTTGCTGACACTCTGCTAATGCTGTACCAAGGCACTTGAGGTCTTCAGCCTGTCTCTGTGCTCCCAGGGCACGATGCTGTGGAGGTAGTCTGTCTGCACAAGATCCTTTTTTTCATCAGTGGCTATTAAAACTGCATTCCATACCTGTTGTGGTTTAACCTCAGTCAGTCGGCAACTGAGCACCACACAGCCGCTCGCTCACTCCCCCCCCCACCCCCTCCCCAGTGGGATGGGGGAGAGAATTGGAAGAGTAGAAGTGAGAAAAACTCGTGGGTTGAGATAAAAACAGTTTAATAATTGAAATAAAATAATAATAACAATAATAACAATAATAATGTAATAATGATAATAATATACAAAGCAAATGATGCACAATGCAATTGCTCACCACCTGCTGACCGATGCCCAGCCAGACCCTGAGCAGTGGCCCCCCCCGGCCAGCTTTCCCCAGTTTATATACTGAGCAGGACATCACATGGTATGGAATGTCCCTTTGGCCAGTTGGGGTCAGCTGTCCTGGCTGTGCCTCCTCCCAGCTTCTTGTGCACCTCCAGCCTTCTCAGTCGGTAGAGCATGGGGAGCTGAAAAGTCCTTGGTAGGACTTAGTAGGACTACTAAGTAGTGTAAGCACTACTTAGCAACAGCTAAAACATCGGTGTGTTATCAACATTGTTCTCATCCCAAATTCAAAACACAGCACTGTACCAGCCACTAAGAAGGAAATTAACTCTATCCTTGGTGAAATCAGGGCAATACCACAACATTTATCAATCCAAGTGTGTCAGTGCTTTCAAATGCTCCAGGAAATTATTTTTCATAGTTTTCACACTACTGTGTGTCTTCAAAATGTGGTATTTCCAACCCTAAAATAACTAATACAGTGCTCTTCAACTGCTGTTGAAAATAGATTTTCAAGGGTTTTTTTTCTGCAATTTACAGTCATCTCCACTGTCGCATTGGTAAACGTCGTTTGATCCTAGAGAAATCCATTTACAGTTAAAGTTGAATCAGTTCTGAATTGGTACTTCTGGTTGTCTGAAATCTTACTTGAGCAACATGATTATTTTTTTCTTTAATGAGCTTGTATGATTCTGATCTGAAAGTATTCATGAAAAATCAGGGGAACCATAAGTATCCAAGTCCATTAAATTAAATATTATGAATATTGTATACTTTAAACTCATTATAGTAAATTAGATTATTGAATTCTAAGTATGCTGTAATGTAAGTGGATGTGAGCTATGATGAAGAGCTGCTTCTGAATAAAAAGTGAGCTTCCTTCTAATCTATTATCTGTTTCCCTAAGCTATTGAATTCTGGCATGGCTGAATAACGAAAGATTTAAAAAGGGAGAGGAATATGTTTTTTCCTTGCGGACCCTGTGCATTTTTTGTAGAGGTTGATACTGCTTCCCCTTGTGTGCTTTATTTGAAATTCACCCCAACCTCTAGTAAAAGCAAATTAGCTGTCTCAGATTTAGCTTTGCCACAGCTGCAGAAGGCTTGTAATTAGAGTAACAGATGCATAGATTTGGATGGTCAGAGTATGATATAAGAAATGTCTGAATACATTTTTGTTTACTGTAAATCTCAACATATCATGCTATCTCAATAAGACCATGCTACCTTTCATACATTCCTGAATTATGCTTGATGCAGTCCTGTTACCAGAGGACTTATTGGTCATAGTATGTAGGAAATATATATTTGAATTGTGGCTTTTTGGTGTTATTGTGTAACATAAATAAGCAGTAGACTACACATATGATTATATTAATTTAATGATTGGCACATTAATGATAGAACTGGAAGTTCTGGTGTCTTCTTTTTATTTTTTAAGAGTAACACATTACTTTATTCAGCTGCTATTAGGACAGATTTTGCTTGCCATTGGGAATTTCCAGCACCAATTATCTCTACCATTTGCTACTCTTCTTTTTAAATATTAAATTATAAGTCATCTATTAATACAAGTGCAAAACAAAGTTGTTTTTTAACTGTGGTCGTTCTGAGGCTAATACTAATAATTAATAGTTCTCAGAGGCCAGTTTAGTATAGGATATTAGATTCTGCTGTTTCTCAGTTTGGAATGGCCCATTGAAGTTTCTTCATATGAAATAAATAAAGAGAAATTAACTTTTTCTTTCCATGATTGAATTGTCTTTTAATAAGGCAGTTATAACATTTCATCTTATTTAATTGACATTTCCTTTAGGTTTCATCTTATATCTAACCAATACACAGTCTGTGTACCAGCTGAATGGCATCAGGGATAATCCAGTATGATCAGCCAATTATAGTTCTCTATATTAATGTTTTGAAGTGTTGTTAAAGGTTTCAATGAGATTGATATTTTCATTTTACAATAAACTTTCCCTAGTGCTCCCTATTCAGCTTGCGCTTGAATATTATCCTTTACGTGTTCCCCGTAAAATGGGGAGAATATCCAATTATTTCAGACCTCTGAGATTTCAGTATGTCACTTGTCCTAGGACAATGATTTAAAATGTCATGTAGAGTTAAACTAAAGATAGTAATAGATAAATTGTTTGGCTTGTTATTTTGTAGACCTAGTTATTTAAAAAAAATGCAATGTCCATATTGACAATAAACTATTGTAATAAAAATACATGTAGTGATAGAATTCACCAATAATTGCTAATACAGGGGAAGCTGAAAATCTATTATTTTTCACAATAGCTAGAAATATATAACAGGTTCCATTTTTGCTTTCTGTTTTGGTACATCTCATCTTTCAGTTAGTAGTTAGAGGTTAGATTTACCATTAGAAGGTAACTTCTTCATTCTGATCAACTGACTCTCTGTATTGTATTTTTAAGGAGCCATGAGGGTTTCACGTATAACTTATATGTGACCTGAGACATTAATTTTACACTGCAGATTTTATGCTTCTGAAAGAAACTAATATTGCAGCCCTGGTGAATGAACAGAACAAGGTTTCCATTCAGACTGTCCCTGCCAGCCCACCCCAACTGATGTCTTGTCCTGTCCTGCCAAAGTTTTCCTTAGATTTCAGGGCTTCCATGGGCACTAGACTTTCTTGGTTTCTGTCTTTTCATTAAAGAAAGCATAATACATTGTTTGCCATGTGGAAAGTGGAAATGACACTCACTGGATTTATACTGGATGGAAGTTATTATATACCGCTTAACTGGGAACATCCTTTTGCCTCTTTCTGAACTGGTCTGCATTGAAATTAATGACCTTCCAGAGGTTGTATCTGTAGCTGAAAACATCTATTTTTTACACTACCAACAAACATTCTTGTTTTCTTGAAAGTTCATGGAACTAACTCAGGCTTTGTTATTGGGGTGGGGTGGCAGGTCATAGCTTGGGTTTTCCATTCAGTGCATTCATGGGCACACCGCCAGATCAAAATTTACCTGATGTAACTTGATATGATTAATGCAAATAAGAGTAATAATATTGAATTAATAATGTAAGTATTAGCATGGTATCCAAGTTCATTTGTAAATCAAATATTTTGCAGTATTAACTAATTTTAAAGAATTACATCCATATAGTCCACATCTTTGTTCTAATGAAATGGTCAGCTTTCCTCGTTCAAGAACCTCAGTGCCTGATAAGGTGACTGAAAATCACTGAGATAGCAGCTCTATAATCAGAATATTTGGGGACAGGGAGCTGTAGGAGTAGTTTACAGATGGGAGATGATGATAACTCTCCAGGCATTTGCCCAGTCATTTGTGCGAAGGAATGAGGCTGAACATGGAGCTGGGTTCCTGGGGACACAGAATGGGAAGATGATTTGGCATCATGCAGAAAAGACATGAGGAATCCTTGCTAAGGAGCATACGTTGTATACAAATATAAAAGGAAGGAAATGTGCCATTTTTAGGAGAATATTTTGTAAGAAAATGAGCCTAAACTCACTTTTTAAGGTTCCTTTACTTTCTGATGGTCCAGGGCTTTCGTTCTGAGATTTCATACCTTTCCTTTCCATTGTCCCTACCCTTCCAGGTTTTACTGCATAATTGGCTAAGACGTGAATGAGAAAAAAAAATTGCAAAAGGAAAATTTATTAGGAGGGCAATATTATTTATATATTTACCTATTAGCATAGGTACAGCACAACTGTTTCACTAGCTAGCTAGTATTTCTGCTCTTACATGTTTGAGTGAGTAACAATGAATCCATTCCCGGAAATCTCAGATAATGGTCTGGTCTTTCTGCCATGCTGAACTCATGTTTGGGTCCAAAAGGACAACACAAAGTATGTGTTCAGAATACTGTGAGATACTGTAGTAAAATATTGTATATGACGCATATAGTTACGTGATCTGTTCTTTTAGAAGTGTATCTATTTTATTCTTGTGGGACAACTGTTCTTGTTGAGTGTAAAACCAAAATAAAGTTCTTGCATTAGTAAACTTAGTGTTTTACAGACAATGGGGAGAAAAGTTAAGTGTCAAAAGGTAATTATAGAAAGGATGATATTTATTGTAAGAAATCAGAAGAAATTCTTAGGTCATAAACAATTCATAAATTTCAGAGGAGGTCTAGATTTTTTTTTCTTGTTACAGAAGATGTGTATTATGAAAAATACGGGGGTTTTTTGCCTTTGTGGAGTTGAGTCAGTGTATCTTTTTCTCATGAGATATCCCTGATACAGAAAATTGCCTTTTAAAAAGTGAGTAAGCTTTGCTAGAAATAAAGCAAATGGGATTTAAAGAAATGTAAGCAAATTTTCTTAGACTCCTTCATTCTATTTAACAAGCTGTAGCATTTTGAGTGTTATGGTATTGTGTTAGGGTTGTTTTTATTTAACTGCAATACCACTTTCTTGTTGATAAATTCTAGGAATTTACAAGTATTATTCAGACACAATCATTTGAATAACATCTTTTTAGAATAATAAATCTACTCACTGCATGAGAGCGACAGGCTCTCTCTAATTAAGAAGTGAAAAGTAAAAAATGAGAGTACAGGATATTGAAACTAAGATAAAAATAACATATAGCTAGTGTGTGTGAAAGCTATTGTGGTGATCATAAAGTCATATAGCTTTCCTACATAGTATAAATAATATTCTCTCTACTCTCATAGTCCTGTTGTAATGGAGAATAGTGGACGAGATGTAATTACTTTCTATGGTAAATGTAAAAAGTTTAGTGACATCTACTGTTTAGAGAAGTAACAAGCGTTAAGTTCACAGTCTGTGAATCTCTGTCTTGTGTTATACAAGGTCAATAAAAGCATGTACTCTGGAACTATTGTTAAAGGACATACCTATATACTTCATGCAGAAGCAAGTACAGAAAAGAGAATATTATTCTTTTGGTATGTGTGCAACACTAGTTAGGTTGCTATCATCTACAACATCTAGACATTTCTACCTCATATCTCCATTTTAGTTTCAGGAGATTCATTTTTAACAGTTCCACGTTCTCTTAGCTTTCATTACTTTCAACAAGAATTTTAATTTCTGTGACTTACTATTGATCTTTTAAGAGGTAGAACCAGAAATTCCAGTATGCCATCAGACGTGTTTCTCCAGATTTTGCTAGTTTGTGTAGACAAGTTTCTTTGCGTAGGAAAAGACATAATTTGCAAATAACTTTGAAATTCCCTAATGTCTTCCAGAGAGGAAAAATGCAACCTAATATTGAACAATGTAAACATTTACATACTCCTTCAGGAATAGCTCTGTTACCGACTTTCTTGAAGTATCTATCTATTCCTTAAACAGCGCCTTTTGAATGGATTTAAAAGTGAAGTTTGGAGAACATTGTAGCTTTAATAGTAATAATTAGGAGGAAATGGTAAGGCGTGAATCTGAAATTATCAAGAGATATCAAGGGAAATCATTATTAAACCAAGGGTCCTAACCTCCCACTGAAATTCAATAGTAAATGAAAAGCTGCAACTTTTTACAGCCAGGTGAACATTTATTCCATGAATTAGAAGTTTGCTGTTACCACTAGCTATCCATTTATTTAAAATAAAATAGTGGTTTGCTTACCATCTTTGAAGTAAGAATTTTACTATTAAATTGTTGTGAAAAATGAACTGATCCCACAGAGTGAAGTCTAAGTGCAGGAGACATTGCAAAACCAGTGTTGTGTGTTTACCTAAGTGCATTAAATACAACTTGCCATGCTGAAATCAACAGAAAAATTGTTGTTGAATTCAACTGGAAAAGAAGTAGGGCCTTAAATGATAATAACTGCTTTTGCTATACTTCAATACATGCTATTTAACAAGTTGTTGTAGTCATTGCCATGAAGCTACAGCAGTAATTCTTCTCCATTTACTGTATTTTGGAGTTCAAAGTTACATATTAAATCTGCTCAGAAAGTTCAGACACCCCCTTGTTAGATATCATCAGATACCAAATACTTCACAGCCACGAGCTGCAAACCATGTTTATGGCTGACTGTACCACCGATGGTGTTTCCACAGAATTTTTAAACTTATGTTTTTTATAATCTGTACCAAAAAGAAAGATGGACTGCAGGATTTCATTTTTGCAGTGGGTAAAGGAGGTGTTAGTGGTAGATGATAAACAACAAATTATATGATAGGTTAAGACAAAAGCAGAAGATGGATTGGGGAGGAGAGGAAGAATGCATTCAACTAAATGCCAGTCACCTCAGAAATGAGGTACGGGATTCTTCTTTGAGCATAGACCATTGACCAAAAGGTAAGCATGTATGTCAATGTTTGTTTAGTAAAGCCAAAGCATGCTTTTGTGTACACTGTTTTCTTGTCTTTAGGGTGTAGAACTTTTGCTGTTTTATTTCTTATTGCAGAAAAATCTAATTAATGTTTCTAGAAAAGGAAATATATGTTGCACTAAGATAGAATGTATTGGTTCGATATTTTATTGGCTTCCTGATACTGATTCTTGACATTCCAAAGAGGAATGTACCTCAGTTGTCTCAGACAGGAAACTACTTTCATTTTAATAAAAAATTCTTAGGCTGTATGTCAATGGTATTGAATAATAAATTCCCAAATTGCTTTCCTGAGGAAAATAAACATATTGCCCTTTTCTAATTTTTATCCACACATACATATACGTTTATATATGCATACTAGGTTACACCTGTTTTGTGGATTTGACAAAATGTTTATCCACTATTTTTTTCAGATAGTGCTAGTGATGATATACCTTACTGTAACGTAGTTCTTTGCAATGCCTCAGGAGGTTTTTCAGAAGTGCCCCTGAGCTTTACATTGATGTATTTTTATCACTGAAGTATTACATTCAGTGTAGGTGTGTGGCTGTGTACATAGTGAAAAACAGATGAAGGAAGAATGTAAAATGGGTTTTAGTGTGCCTTCGTGAAAGAAGTTAGTTTTAAAGTTTATGCAACTGAAAAACATGTTTTAGAGACTATATTACTTCTGCACGATCGTAGATGGCATATAGTTCTACATATCAAATAATGAAGAAAATGCTGTTTTCCAGCTTGTTGTTAATCTTTCATTGAGAATCAAGACATTTTTCTCATAAAGCTGAGAGAAAATTGAGTGAAGTTATGCATGTTCAGCTCAGTTCGAAGGTAAATTCAGTTCTAATAGCTACTGCTCACAAAAAGATTCTGAACAAATTTAATGCATCTTAAAGGAATCACAGTTGCTGATAATGAGTAAAATAAAACATACAGAAAGCTAAGTGCATGTTATGTTCTCTTACTTTTTGTCGTTGCTCTGTAGTTCTCAGCTTCTTTCTATCTCGTTTGGCAGAATTACAGTGCAGGAATATGCTTTTATGAAACATTTTCGTATCACTGTGAGTATTGATTGAAATACGGACTTACTTTTTGTCAAAGGCTATTTCAAAATCCCTTATGCAAGGCAGCAGGCAGTGAAGGAAGCCTTATCGGCATGTTAACTGATTTGGAAGATTGAGGGAGATCATCAAGGTACATGGAGCTGTAAGAATTGTTGAATCAATGTTACATTATTTTGTTGTTCACAGATTTAAGCGGAGTCACTCAAGCCTGACAGAAAAAGCTCCTGGCAAAGCTGGATGTCAGATACTCCATCAAGTCTCATGGGTTCTGGGAAATAAAAATAGATCAGTGAAATAAGGGCCAAGTCCCAGTTTTGAAAAACTATATATAGGAGTTAGGATGGCAGAATAAGTAAAAATACTTGATTCGAAAGGCTTTCTGCTTTTGGAGTAATTTCTGGGCAGGATTTTGGAGATCAGTGTGATGAGTAAGCTTACAAATGCTTAAACAAGGAGTTTTTAAATTTTACTGCTATGAATATTGCTTCTTAATTGGTTATAAACATCTCCATTCCCATTCACTAACAAATGGATGGACTGTCCTTCCTGTCTGGTATCATAGACCTTCCTGAATTCTCATTCGCTTCCAGGAAGCCACCCTTTCTTCCCATTATTGCTTGTGCAGACTGTCCTCTCTTCCACATGATTATCTGGACTAGTTTCTTATCCTCCTTGCAGGGTCATGGGTGGAATCATGAAGTCCCACTCCCTCCTGATTTTCTTTTACTGAGACCACTCTTGCCTCCCTTTTGTGTTGCAAATAATCCTTATGAGAGCTAGTCTAACTGCTTAGATAAAAAACCAGTCATAGATATGAGTTTAATATCTCTCTAGCTTGAAATGATGAGGGATTATCATGTTCCTGAATGGAAAATTCTGAGTATTGTAAATAGATGGCAAAATTGAGATGACAGGATCTCCCATACTGCTATTGTCTTATTTTAGCTGAACTCAAGTGTGAAATAATATTACTATGGTTACTGATATATTTATTTATCCTGATTATTTATTAATGTGTTTTAATTTCAAAGGGTTTGTTTAACTTCTGTATATATCATTATTCTTCTATAACACAGCTGGACTTCAGCTGTAAATTGAAACTAGTTGTTTATAAGTTTGTAAGTAAATAACCATCTTTCCTACCCACAAGAGAGCATTGTAACCTTCAGAGAGAGTCAGGCAGACAGAACTCTCAGAAGACTGTAGAAGTTATGGAAGATTTTTCTATGTCACATATAAAGACATATTTTTTCCTTGAATGGGCAGTTGTTGCTTTTTTTAACTGTTAAGTAGCTATTAAATTGAAGTGCTTCAGCTTCCTTTTGGGGAGTATTTTATAGCAACTGATACAGTGCTTAGTAATCTTTTAGATTTGACAGTGAGCCAATATTTTTCTGTGATAGTTTTAACCTACTCTTTAAAACTACACAGTTCACCTCTACCGGTGTTTTGAGCCCCTTGCAGTAGATGTTGTCTAAACCTGGAGCTGGAAGGTAGGACAGTCATCAGGCGCAATGACATAACTCAATAATGCTATGAGGAGGAGCAGAAATAATGGGGAGTGTTCTGTGAGCAGTAATGGCAGGGGCGCTCATGTGCCACTGATGTGCTGCTGACATCAGCATGGGATAGAGGAAAGGAAAAAATGGTGCTCCCTAAAGAAGCCTGCAGCTGAGGAAGCCAAAATTTGTATGATTGCTTTGCTGCACGCAGTGTGTAACCATGTTTGGCATGTGAAACCAGACTACATCTAATCCCAAGTAAACTTCTGTAACTGCATGTAGTGGAAATGTGAGGAGCCTCAGCACCAGCTACTTCAGTCTGTTTATCTGCTTCTCTTGCACTGAATTATTTGCTAATGTAGAGGTACCTGTTGGATCTAAGTTACTAACTACAGCTACTGACTTAATATTTAAAAAACACCTTTAAATATTGTTCAAGTATTTCCCCTAAGATTCTGGCCTATATACACAACTTTCATTTCATTGATGAATTGTATGCTTCTTTTATATTCTGATACGTATATTCGAGACAAATTCATTTCATATCTAGTATATTGTATCATTTGTATCTCTTCTGCAGAGATACTTGAAGAGGTGTAATAGTTATCCACATACTAGAAATAGGTAGAGAAAAGAAAAAAATATGCCAGTCTGTAAGGAAGCAGAGAGATATATTGAACAGAACACTACATGCAGCTCTGGACACTGACATTAGAAAGTGGTAAATAAAGTAGTAACTCAGAAAAAAGCAAAAGTACAGGCAAAACTGATGGACAGATAAAGCTGAATAATAAAAATGCAAAGGATAAAAAGTGCTTGATTTAAATTATCCAATAAAGGTAACAAATTGCATTGTGAATAAAAGTAAGAAAGGTAAAATGGACTGATTATTGGCTGATCTAATAAAAATATCTTGAAAACAGAAGCTGAAGATTCTCTCACTTGGAGTCTGCGTATATATTGGGGGGAGTGCATAAAGTAAACATGAGCCAAGTTAGGGAAAACTGGCATTTAGATTTTGGAGAATGTGTTTCTCTTCTTATGATGCTAGTTGCCGTAGTAGCTATGGTTGCAGCCAACAGAGAAACTATGTGCTTCTAAAGGAAGCTGATATTTTTATTCTGTATGGAAAAAGGGAATTTACTTTGTCCTGTCACGAAGACAATTCTTGGGTCCCACTTTTCTATGTGTCACTCCCCTGTGTTAATTCATATGCAGAGCAGTTTTGCAGAATTTCTCCCAAGACACTATATCTGCTTTTAGAAAAACTAAACAAAGTTGGAAGAAAGTATAGTCAAATGTTTGAACAAATTCAGCTTAAAACCAGTGGTTGAAATCCTAACTCCATTAAGTTAGTTAACTTTAGTAGAACCAGGATTTCACACTGTTGCTCATATTTACAGGAAATGGCTAGTTAAGAAACAAGCACTGACTGTTTTTAACTGTACACAAAGTACTTTTTTTGTATATATAG
The DNA here is from genome assembly GCF_965638725.1 of Aptenodytes patagonicus. Taxonomy (NCBI): domain Eukaryota; kingdom Metazoa; phylum Chordata; class Aves; order Sphenisciformes; family Spheniscidae; genus Aptenodytes; species Aptenodytes patagonicus. The sequence continues at coordinate 64,264,292 of NC_134982.1, forward strand.
GAAGATTTTATTTATGTATTTATTTCTATACAGGAAGATTTGGCTCACAATGCCAACTTCATTATCTGTTCATATTCCAGCCTCATCTCTTTCAGACTTTCTTCTCTGTAGTGAGCTAGAGACTGGTCGGTTTCTTCCCGCGGGTTTGTTTTCATCATTAAATCCAACTTCAATGATGGTTTAAGCAATCCGACTTACAGTTGACTTGCATATCCAAATGACATAGAACTGTAGTCCTGTGGAAACTGTGTATTGCAAAGACTATTCCACACACTTTACAGAGCAGCAGCCACAGCTGCTGTTCACCCTTCTTTCCCCTAAATATTCCATACACTCTAGCTAAACATTTTTCAAAGAAACAGAGGTCCAGGAGAAGCAGGCAAATCTTTTCACCAGTAATGTGATTATAAAGTCCAAAAAAGGCTAGAAGGGTAAAATTAAAAAGTGGAAATGCAAGAAATCTGTCTCCAGATCTTTTGATTTGAAGCTTGATAGCTGCAGTCAGGGAAGGCTTCCTCTAATGTCAGTAGGTAGTGGAACTGATCTCAAGCTTTCAAACTGGACACTCCACCACCACCACAGGATTATAAGTTTTAAAAACCACTGAAGAAAAGATAATTAGAAGATTGCAAGGTGTACTGTGGAAAGGCAGTCTCGGTACTCCAATAGTCATCTGGGTCACTTTGACAAATGCCCAGTTTATGTAGTGAGAACCATCTATGAGAAAATGAAAGAGAAAGTGCTTCATGTGGCCATATAGAACTGTAGGATCAACTGAACTCTCAAAATTTATCAATTATCAATTCATTACAAATCAAAAGCCCAAATTTTTACAGAAGAAAAAGTAAATAAAAAGGATTTTAAGTGAATGCATTACCATCTTGTACCTTGTAAGGTATAATAGGCTAAAATTTCGTCTTTGGTCCCTATTAAAATTGCTGTTGTCCTTCTAAATGTCACAGGCATTTAACACATTAGATAATTGTTGTGGAAGTCTTTATGCTTTTGTACATAAAAGATAGTGCTGGGATGAATGAAAAGAAGAATTCCTATAACTTTCTCAGTTTATGATTCAGTTCTATTTCATTTCAGTAGGTGAGGTCTAGAGGTTTTGTACATACATACATACACCTTTCATATTATGTTGAACTGCAATGCTATCTGACATATTTGCCTTGATAACACAAAGAAGATAAACATCTAAAAATCATGCATGACAAGATACCTAACCTATCTTTCTCTTCTATACGCATACCTCTGTGAACTTGGTTTTATTCTTCTTACCTTTAAGAAACAGCAGTGAATGTTACTTCTTTATCTGAGATTCCACAGTGTCACTAACATACTTTTAAAGTCTACGGAGAAATGCTGAAAACAAATATTGTCATTTCCAATTCATAGCTGTACTCTCCTTATTGTTCTGAATCATTTAATTTGTTACCTCTTTTGTTTCTTGCCTTCTAAATAGCTTCATAATAACAATAATACTCTGGACTTCCTGCTTTTAAGTCGTACTTACTTACTTGATTTTTACCATTGGTGCTGCCCTTCCTTTTATCTTCTATAATTTTTTTTTCCATTTTTGTTTGTTTGCTTTCTCTTACAGTGGAAGGCCTGAGACCTCTGCTGTTTATACATAGAATAATTGTAGGAAATGGTGTTAAGGAGCAAGAGAAAGTCACGTTCGCAAGTCAAAGCTATAAGTAATTATGATTACCTTTGATGATACTGTATTACTACAGTTACTTTGTCATGGTTAAGATTGCAGACATGCTTATTTACAACAGTAGGGCAAAATATTTCTTACCTCCTTCTATAAGTCCTCTGTTCAGGAGTATCTAAACTTTTTACGTTGGAAAAGAAGTCAGCAGAGCTAAGCCGTGTAGATGAAAGGAACATTTGCTACCAGTAAGAACTGATAGGAAGTTACTGCTTTGCTTGGTGAAATGAGCCGTAGCAAACTTGCTGAGGGTGCACTCTGCCCCACCATCCAGATCATTAATGAAGATGTTCAACAGGATTGAACCCAGTATTGACCCCTGAGGTACACTGGTAGTCACCGGCCTCCTTACTGTGCCACTGATCAACTCCCTCTGGGACCAGCCTTTCAGCCAGTTTTCAATCCACTTCACTGTCTGCTCATCCAGCCCATATTTCAGCAGCTTCTTCATGAGGATCTTACAGGAGGCAGTGTCAAAAGACTTACTTAGGCTACTGTGGTAGACAATATCCTCTGTTCTCCCCTCATCTACCAGGCCAGTCATTTCATCATAGAAGGTGATCAGGTTGGTCAAGCATGACTTGCCTTTAGTGAATCCGTGCTGACTACTCCTCGTGACTTTCTTGTCCTTCACGTGCCTGGAAATCATTTCCAGGATTAGCAGCTCCATCACCTTCCCAAGAATCAAGGTGAGGCTGGCCAGCCTGTAGTTCCCCGGGTCCTCCTTCTTGAAGATAGGAGTGACATTTGCTTTACTCCAGTCTTCAGGCACTTATCCCAGTCACCATGATGGATGAAAGATCACTGAGAGTGGCCTTGCAGTGACATCAGCCAACTCCCTCAGCACTCACGGGTGCATCCCATCAGGGCCCATGGACTTACGTTAGTCCGTTTTGCTTAAGTATTCCCTGACCAGATCCTCTTCCACCAAGCGTACATCTTCCTTGCTCCAGACTTTCTCCCTGGTCTCTGGGGCCTGGGATTCCTGAAGGCCAGTCTTGCTAGTAAAGATTGAGTTGAAGAAGGGCATTCATCCTGTCCCATCACCCCACTCCCTCACAGCATTGCTGGTGACTCTCTCCCTCCTTCTTTATTCGTAGCTGAAAGCTCTCCTTACCAGGTCAGCCATCCTATTGTCAAACAAAGCTTTGCCCCACTTAGTGAGGTGGATCCCATCTCTCCCGAGCATACTGTGATCTGTAAACATGGTCTCATGGTCATAGAACCCCAAAATCTGTCTCCAACACCAGTTCCACAGCCAATTATTGACCTGTACTATCAGTGCCCTCCTCCTCATACCCTTTCCCCTCACCAGCAGGATTGAGGACACCATCTGGGCCCCCATGCCCTTGACTACTGCCCCCAGAGCTCTGTAGTCACTTTTGATACTCTCCAGGTAGCCTGTGGCAGTATCACTGATGCACAAATGCACTCATTCAGAAAATGAAAGCTTCTTGGGGTCGTTCCTACTTTGACTACTAAATTTTTGTTGTGTACTATATACCTGATAGTATAATAATAGATTCCAGGGCATCTGACAATTCAAATGTTTATTTTAAACCAATAAAAAGTTGTATTAGCTTATTTAGTCCATCTCTTTGAAACTGACGTACACGTATTTAACTGGTTTTGTTTTTTTAAGTAACTGCATTAATAAAATAGAATTTCTTAGTTTTCCTAGGCAGCTTTCTCACAATCTAGTAGATAATGAGCTTTTATTTTCCTATGCTCAATTTAATTCCATTACTTGTATTTAGTCAGAGTCCTGTTTTGTTTCTCTTTTCTTGCCATGATTGTTTAGTACTATTTGTATTTTGCTGAATGTCTGTATTTAGGCTTAGTTTTTCAAAATGTATTAATTTCTGTTTTACAGGTTAAGTCTAATTTTGTTGTTTCTAACAGACATTCCTCCCTCCTTCCCTCCCTCCCTCTCTTCCCTTCCCTTCTTCCCTCCCTCCCTCCCTCCTTCCCTTCCTCCCCTTCCTTTCTCCCTTCCTTTTCTTTCTCCCTTCCCTTTCTTTCTCCCTTCCCTTTCTTTCTCCCTTCCCTTTCTTTCTCCCTTCCCTTTCTTTCTCCCTTCCCTTTCTTTCTCCCTTCCCTTTCTTTCTCCCTTCCCTTTCTTTCTCCCTTCCCTTTCTTTCTCCCTTCCCTTTCTTTCTCCCTTCCCTTTCTTTCTCCCTTCCCTTTCTTTCTCCCTTCCCTTTCTTTCTCCCTTCCCTTTCTTTCTCCCTTCCCTTTCTTTCTCCCTTCCCTTTCTTTCTCCCTTCCCTTCCCTTCCCTTCCCTTCCCTTCCCTTCCCTTCCCTTCCCTTCCCTTCCCTTCCCTTCCCTTCCCTTCCCTTCCCTTCCCTTCCCTTCCCTTCCCTTCCCTTCCCTTCCCTTCCCTTCCCTTCCCTTCCCTTCCCTTCCCTTCCCTTCCCTTCCCTTCCCTTCCCTTCCCTTCCCTTCCCTTCCCTTCCCTTCCCTTCCCTTCCCTTCCCTTCCCTTCCCTTCCCTTCCCTTCCCTTCCCCCTGCCCCTCCCCCTCCCCTTCCCCTTCCCCTTTCCCCCTCCCTTCCCTTCCCCCCCTTCCCCCCCTTCCCCCCTTCTCTCCCTTCCCCTCCCCTCCCCTTTTTATTTCTTTGCCCCTTACTGTTGTTTGCAGTGGCTCCTAATTTGATATCATCTGGAAATTTAATTAAATTGCTATTTGACTTTTCCTTAAGATCATTGACAAAGCTGCTAAAAGAAAACAGGCAACTTCAGTGCATTGTCATGTATTGTAACACCTTCTCTTATCTTTCAAGAAATTTTGTACCCATTATCTCTTTATGCAGGAAGATTTTAGGAGCTTAGCAAATGATTAGCTAAACTTTGGTTATTTTATAACCTTTGCCCACAGCAAATGCTAAAATAAATGTAACATGTTAAATAGCAAAGAGGATCCTGTGTATCTACAGTGTAGTGCTAGAATGGTTTTGTGTATGGATATATTTCAGAAGAATAGCCAGGTATAGTAAATCCGTAGCTTTGCAGTAGTTTTCTAATAGTTCATTCTATTCCTGGCTTTAGATTAAGCACAGGAAAGTGTTTCCTGCAACTCCAACAAACTTCTGAGTCCCCAGAGGACACTCCAGATCCATAGGCAATCAACACTGTACATGAGTGAGCACGCTTCAGCAGAGACAGATAACAGCCAGAGGCAGGGTGGCTTCTTCTAAATATAGAAGTCTGGATTTTCCAGGGGAAGGACAGATGTAACAGATGACTTCATGAGATAGCATGAAGTTTTAATAGGAGAAAAAGGATGGAGTTCAGTAGGTGATGAACTCAGAGCCCCTGTGCTTATTAACAAGTATTCCTTGCCTCTTCCCAGCTATAAAATCTTACCATGATGAACGTGCACGTACACGTGAGTTCTTCCAGTTTCCGAAAGCTATGGCAGTCCTGTCACATCTGCTGCTATCAATATGAGATGTAATCATGATCCTTGATCAGTACACTGTCATCTTATGTTTCTTCCACATTTCCTCCTTCAGGTACCCCACCCAAGCTGTCAAAATCCCATCACTTACTTCTTCCTCTTGTGACCAAAAAAGTGCAAAGGTTTTTTTTCCACCTTTATGTTTTATTTTTGGGTAGAAAACCTACTGTAGATTTTAAGTAATAGCAACAAAAAGGGGGAGAGAGGTTTGATTTATTTCCTAACTTGTTAATTTACAGAAAATTATTAGGTCATTTAATTCCTTTGAATTTCTGTATATAATTCTCTACAATATATTAGCCACATAAAATTTCTTAAGTATTTCTGTAAGCTAACTGCAAATCTTACTTAGTTGTCTAGGACAAAATTTATTACTCATCTTCATTTTCATTCATCTTTGCTTTACATTCTTTTATGACAGTTACAAAACCGACTCTTTTTAGTATACTAAAATAACTTAACATGCCAGTAATCATTTGTTGATAATCTTTATTACAAATAGAGAGATATTGTAAGGTACAAATTACAAAATGTTTTTTACTCTGATTAGAAAATTATGAATTAGTGAACTATTATTATATATCTTTGTCAAACTGGTTTCCATTGCTAAGAATGCTTAGCTAGCATATGCTACCTGTGCCATCCATTTAAATTTTTTCCTTCCTAAGTAAGAAACATCCACAGTGTAACAATTACTTTAAATTGTGGTTGATTCTTCTCTGTTTGTTATTGGTTTTCTTTATGACTTTCTCTTAAAATTTCAAGAGGTTGGGGTTTTTTTTCATATTCTAGCCACAAAGCTTAGGACTACAACATAACCCTCTTGTCTAGCACTATTTGATTCTACTACTTCTCTGCTCTGTCTTTTCCTCCCGAGTTGTAATCAGACCTGATTTTTTTGGTTTCTTTCTTACTCCTTGTGTATTATTTTCATGAATATGTAGTCTCTTGTACCTTAATTATGCTGGATGCTTCATTTCTTTTTACCCTGATTATTAGCTTTTCATTTTTTAACTTCATTAACTGAAGTGTCTTGGGATCTAGTGCCTATATAATACTTTATCTACCAAAAAAAAATGAACTTAGTCCATACTTCTCTGTTACTTTTGAAATCTTAATCCATGCCTGTCTGCATATTTTCTAAAAAACTTATCAGAAAGTCAGTGCTAGAAGCTACTCTGCTTTAGACATTTTCTTTAAATTCAGCACGTAAGCTTTTCTATCACTGACGTATAATGGGCAAGTGAATATGATCTTTGACCATACCCAGTCTGGCTCTTCAGATGTTACTAAGTTTGTAAACAAGTTAAACCAATGTTTAATGCCTCTGTACAAAGAAATCAATGATATTTTGACATTATACTATAGAATAGAATAAGGAAGAGATTAATTCAGAACTAAATTCAGAATTAAGAACTAAATTGAGGCATCCTCCTTGTATAAAAGGGTAAGGACAGTTATTGTAGCAAGTTCTGTGTCATCACACATACAATGCCATGATATTATCAAAACAAATACGCTTGTCAGTACAATCATACGCTCTATTGTTGTGTTTCGTTTTAGTTGCTTCTGTGAATGATACAGTACTTGTGGAAATTTTTTCTTTAAAATGGTATTTGCCTTACTATGAATAGTACAGTTTACTTGTATGACTGATATTGGAAATGGAAGACATCTGTGATTGTGAATTGAGTCCACTGCAACTTTCTGGAGCACAAAATGTAAACTTAAGTTCTGGTCCATCTTGGATAATTATCCACCTTGGATAATTACATTTTGGATGCTTAATTTCCCCTATAATTCAGTTAATATCAAATAGATTTTTAAGGAATATTAAAAATCTTATGTGTATCATAAATGTATCAATATTTGTGCTTCATATGTTCTGTAATGTTTCTATCAAAAACTTCAAGAGCATAGGAGTGGTTGCATGGGATCCAGCAGTGGTATTACTCCTCTGTGTGTCATGTCATTGGGGATTTCTGGAAGGCGTTTTCCACTTTACAGTTGCCCTAATAGGATTTCCATAAAGTTACTTATCATCCAGTCCTAGGACGATCCAGACCTTTAGTTTTCATTAAGACTATCACTAGGATTGCTTTTTGTAATTTTTTTTTCTAGAGTTCACTCTCGTGGTGTAAACCATTACTTTATGAGAAGTGGGGAGGCTGGATAGGTTACTGTGCAGTTGTACAAACTTAATTTGTAAAGGGCTTTCTCATGGCTATAAAATGTATGCTATGTAAATCTTTGATTCCCATAACTTTAGAAAGGCAAAAGCAGCTACCTATAGAACGTTGAGTATTACTATCAAATTGCAGGGAGTAATAAAGTATTCTATTAAGTTATTCACATTGGACAAAGATAGGGGAAGCTTTCCTGCCAATCAAATGAAATAAATCAGCACACAAATGAAATTGAATTGCAACATTTTGTTTCAAGATATAAATGAAGTACAAGGGAAAAAAACCCCCAACATTAGACATTCATAAGTCTCACAGCTGGAAGCCATTGTGCAGCAGAAAAACTGTGATATAGTTGCCATCACAGAAGCATGGTGGGATGACTCACACAGCTGGAGTGCTGCAGTGGATGGCTGTAAACTCTCCAGAAGGGATAGGCAAGGAAGGAGAGGTGGTGAGGTAGCCCTGTACATTAGGGAGTCTTTTGACTGTCTAGAGTTTAATAATGATGGTGACAATAGGGTTGAGTGTTTATGGGTGAGAATCAGGGGAAAGGCCAACAAGGCAGATATCATGCTAGGAGTCTGTTATAGATGGCCCAACCAGGATGAAGAGGCAGTCCAAATATTTGATAAGCAGCTGGGAGAAGTCTCACAATCACTAGCCCTTGTTTTCATGGGGGACTTCAACTTACCACATGGCTGCTGGAAATACAACACAGCGGAGATGAAACAGTCTAGGAGGTTCCTGGAGTGTGTGGAAGATAACTTCCTGACACAGCTGGTGAGTGGGCCAACTAGGGAAGGCACCCCACTGGACCTGTTGTTTGTGAACAGAGAAGGACTTGTGGGTCATGTGATGGTTGGAGGCCGTCTTGGGCACAGAGATCTTGAAATGATGGAGTTTTCGATTCTCAGAGGAGTAAAGAGGAGGGTCAGCAGAACTGCTACCTTGGACTTACGGAGGGCAGACTTTGACCTGCTTAGGGTCCTGGTTGACAGAGTCCCTCGGGAGGCAGTCCTGAAGGGCAAAGGAGTCCAGGAAGGCTGGACATTCTTCAAGAAGGCAATCTTAAAGGCTCAGGAGCAGGCCGTCCCTATGTGCCGAAAGACCAGTCGGCAGGAAAGAAGAACGGCGTGGCTGAACAGAGAGTTTTTGGTGGAACTCAGGAAAAAAAGGAGAGTTTATGACCTTTGGGAGCAGGGGCAGGCAACTCAGGAAGACTACAAGGATGCCGTGGGGTTATGGAGGGAGAAAATTAGAAGGGCCAAAGCCCAACTAGAACTTAATCTGACTATTGCTGTAAAAGACAATTAAAAAATGTTTCTATAATTCATTAGCAACAAAAGGTGGGCTAAGGAGAATCCCCATCCTTTACTGGATGCAGGGGGGGGAACATAGTGACAAAGGATGAGGAAAAGGCTGAGGTACTTAATGCCTTCTTTGCCTCAGTCTTTAATAGTAAGGCCAGTTATTCTTCGGGTACCCAGCCCCCTGAGCTGGAGAGATGGGGAGCAGAATGAAGCCCCCATAATCCAAGGGGAAATGGTTAGCGACCTGCTACACCATTTAGACACACACAAGTCTATGGGGCTGGATGGGATCCACCCAAGTGTACTGAGGAAGCTGGTGGAAGTGCTCACCAAGCCACTTTCAATCATTTTTCAGCAGTCCTGGCAAACCAGGGAGGTCCCAGTTGACTGGAGGTTAGCAAGTGTGACGCCCATCAACATAAGGGCAGGAAGGATGATCTGGGGGACTACAGGCCTGTCAGCCTGACCTCGGTGCCAGGGAAGGTTATGGAGCAGATCATCTTGAGTGCCATCACGTGGCACGTACGGGACAACCCGGTGATCAGGCCCAGTCAGCATGGGTTTATGAAAGGCTTGACTAACCTGATCTCCTTCTATGACAAGATGACCCACTTACTGGATGAGGGAAAAGCTGTGGATGTTGTTCATCTGGACTTTAGTAAAGCCTTTGACACCGTTTCCCACAGCATTCTCCCAGAGAAACTGGCTGCTCCTGGCTTGGATGGGCGTACTCTTTGCTAGGTCAAAAACTGGCTGGATGGCCGGGCCCAAAGAGTTGTGGTGAATGGAGTTACATCCAGTTGGCGAACGGTCACTAGTGGTGTTCTCCAGGGCTCAGTATTGGGGCCAGTTCTGTTTAATATCTTTACCAGTGATCTGGACAAGGGAGTCGAGTGCACCCTCAGTAAGGTTGCAGATGACACCAAGTTGGGCAGGAGTGTTGATCTGCTCGAGGGTAGGAAGGCTCTGCAGAGGAACCTGGACAGGCTGGATCGATGGGCCAAGGCCAGTTTTCTGAGATTCCACAGGGCTAAGTACTGGGTCCTGCACTTGGGTCACAACAACCCCATGCAGCGCTACAGGCTTGGGGAAGAGTGGCTGGAAAGCTGCCCAGCAGAGAAGGACCTGGGGGTATTGATTGACAGATGGCTGAATATGAGCCAGCAGTGTGCCCAGGCGGCCAAGAAGGCCAATGGCATCCTGGCCTGTATCAGAACTAGTGTGGCCAGCAGGAGTAGGGAAGTGATTGTTCCCCCATACTCGGCACTGGTGAGGCCGCACCTCGAATACCGTGTTCAGTTTTGGGCCCCCTCACTACAAGAAAGACATTGAGGTGTTGGAGCATGTCCAAAGAAGAGCAATGAAGCTGGTGAAGGGTCTAGAACACAAGTCTTATGACGAATGGCTGCAGGACCTGGGTTGTTTAGCCTGGAGAACAGGAGACTGAGGGGAGACCTTACTGCTCTCTACAACTTCCTGAAAGGAGGTTGTAGCGACGTGAGTGTTGGTCTCTTCCTCCAGGTAACAAGTGATAGGACAAGAGGAAACAGCCTCAAGTTGCGCCAGGGGAGGTTTAGGTTGGATATTAGGCAAAATTTCTTCACCAAAAGGGTTGTCAAGCATTGGAACAGGCTGCCCAGGGAAGTGGTTGAGTCACCATCCCCGGAGGTATTTAAAAGACATGTAGATGTGGTGCTTAGGGACATGGTTTAGTGGTAGACTGGGCAGTGCTAGGTTAACAGTTGGACTTGATGATCTTAGAGGTCTTTTCCAACCTAAACGATTCTATGATTCTATGTAATCAGCAATGTACAGGGAAAATGGATTATAAAAATCTACAGGGATGTCAATGCAAAGATGACTATTATAGACTAAAATGACTATGATGCAATTTTTATCAAAATAATTGTTCAGAAAATTACAGACAATAACTGTTAATTTCTAAAAAAGTTGAGAAAATGCAGATGAAAAACATTTAAATGGTGCTGATAGGAATGTTTCTGTCCCAGAAGCAGGCATTGTGAAGAAAACCTCAGAAATAGGAAAAAGGTGGGAGGAATAGATGATGTATTGATTTATTGCTTCATTTCTGTCTTCATAGTCTACTGCTTTGATTCTCTTCAGGAACTGCTCATTGTCTACAATGCCCATCTTTATCTCTTTTAAAATTGCTAGTACAGAAACCTTGTCCTACTAGGAAAATGGAGGACACATAGTAACCTACCTGAATAAAACTCAAAGAAGATAAAAATTTTTTAATGTGTCAGTAGATCTTTATAGTCCCTTGAGCCATCTCTGGGCTGCAAACAATGTTTACAATTGTTTAATTTTCCTCCGTTATTACCTCTGTAGGTGACAAGTCCCATATAATGTGTGACACCAACCTGAGTTTCTCCCTAGTAAAAATATACCCAGAGCAGGCAGGTGAGAAGGCTCCAAGATGCAGGAGTGACCTTGTCGCTCTTCAGAGGAGGAGTCTGGATCAGCTCAACTCTCTTCCATGTAGAATTACCAATCTTGTTTTTTTTAAAAAATACTGCATCACTTAAAAATGTAAAACATTCAGAAAACAGGAAGCTTGGGTTTCTTCTTATTCCTCTTTTATCTCCAAACTCATTTCCAGTCTCTTCTTCACAGTCATCCATCTTAAATGGTTTCTTTTTTAATGAAAATTGAGATTCATACGTAACGCAGTTACTCAACTCTAAGAACTAGACTTCTTTATATCAAACACCAAGTATTAGGAGACCAGAACTACAACTGTGAGAAGTGATAATATTATGTAGCATTTGTGCTTCAGTTTTGTACCTCCAAAGGGACACTTAATGCCTTTGGAGGTATGAGTGATCTCTCTCATGGTCAAGAAGTAAAACAGAAAGTTTGACGCTGAAACATAAACATATTGGGGAAAGTATTCTGTTCGAAGTCCTAAAGTCAGTACTGCTACTCCTCTACAAAAATAATTGAATAATGTATCTAACTTAGTATGCCCAATATTTGTACCTACCTCAAAGTATACCGTACTGTAATTGTGTGTTTGTTCATTAGTAACTGACCATTTTGCAGACTATAAAAATTAATATAATCCGCTGATTCTCATACTGTACTTGTTCATCAGAAATGACTGTACAATAAGTAAACTTTTTATCTGATTTTATATCTTAAGTATGTGAAGGCATTTGCAGTAACAAACTGTGGTACAGAAAATGTGAATATATTTTTCTGTACCACAGTTCATTAAGAGTTTCTTCTTGCTATGTTTCTACAGTCCAGGACAGCTGTCACTTGTTCAGAAAAGGTAGCCGTAGGAATGTGAATAACATGAAGGTTTCTGGGGTGGGACTGAGGGTTAAGTTCACTTCAAGCAGTGGTTTCCTTATTGAGCTGTGCAATCCTCAACAGATGAAGCAATATGCTTTGTCCTCGTGAACCAAATGCATCCTACTCTGCAGTTCTGAATAGGGGGCTGTAGCGTTCTGTCATCTACTACTGTGACCCATGCCACAATCTATCATACATTGAGCAAAGCACTTAGAGAATATCAGGAACATAACAGTTACCAAGTACGTTTTTTGAGGGTGGGGATGACAATAATAACGCATAAATGTTTGGAATTTTGAATTAGAAACACTGTGATCCTCAACAGTGTGTTTACCCTTACAGCATTTTCAAAAACACTTAACAACTCCTCACAGTTTCTAAGGAGCATATTTTGTATTTGAATATAGTTTTGTTATTTTGGAGAAATCTGACATGTATGAATAGATTCCTTGTTTACCGACTTACCAACCAATTTTTAGTTACACCATGTTATAGTGTATTAAAGTAATTTAGATGCTTATGCTTTATTGGGCTTTTATATTTCCTTCTGTTTTCTTTGGCCTTTATTACTGGAAGTTTGCCTTTTGATTAATGTGATCTTACTAACCCTAGTTCACAGGAATATGTTCACCAAGTTGCTATAAAGCATTTTGTATGATAGCTCTTACTATCGTGACAATGAGTGGGCAGTGCAATGCAGACTATTTCTGGCATGTAGGATACATTTTACTCTTACAGGTGGAGGAAATAAAAGTTCTGTGGAAAAAATGCATTTTTAGATACAAGCTAGTTTTTCTGCTTGTGTTCAGCTACTGAATACAGTTATTTGGGGTTTGTTTTGTTACTTTTTTTCTTTTGAGTTCTTTTTGCAAATTTTTTAAGTCCTTCATCTGAAAATTGCGAAGTGCTTTAGAGGGAGTAGTTGAATGTCACTAATGTTGTGAGGTGGGAGAATTTACTCATTTTATAGTTGAGAAGAACTGAGCAATAACCAAAACTACGGATAGCAAGCAGAACACCTGACATTATTGAGAAATCACTACTGCATCTAACTTGGACTTTCTCTGGTTTCCTAATACTGTTCATCTGTGAAGATGAAGATGGACTTGCATTATATGAGGAACTGAGAGAAATTATTAGCATTATAGTTAATATTGCTCCGTTAGTATTTATAATGTGATAGCTAAAATAACATGAAGAAGTAAGTAAAACAAAGTGTAAAGGGGGAAGGCAACATAGAATGCACAGAAGGGTGTGTTTCTGACCCTCTAATATTCTCCCAGTCTGTTAGTAGGTACATACTATTTGCTATGTTCTCCACATACAGCAAAAGTAGCAGCATATGCATATCAAGAAAGTTCTGAAATAGGTGTGTTTTGATTTAGACACCACTGGAAATTACCTCAGGTGTTTGAAAGAGAAATAGTGTCTTATAGTCCACAAAAACCCAACAGTTTCACTTGTAGACTTGCCACTCCTTCTTTTTTAATCAGGTAATAGACTATTTTCATTGAATTAAATGTGCAGAGGAGATAAACTGGTCCTGTTCACTAACTAATTACTTGCTTTTATCACCTAAGAGTGTTTTAACTGCATGATCCAGGGAGGGGATATAAAATGGCTAATTAGTTCAGTGAGGCAGTCTGTCCTGCTGGTTTAGTAATGAGAAGTTTACTCTTGTTTTGATTTGCTTTAATTGATGGAATTCCATTGAAACACTAGGTATTACTTGCTGTGTAGTTCTTTTGGGGAGGTGGAAGGAAGTGGGGAGAGAGTATAAGAGTGTCCTTAGAGAAAAGTTTATGAGGTTTATGTCTTTACTGACAGACATGAATCCAGTTGGTAACAACTGCCAGCTCAGAGAAATTGCCTCTACTTCCTCTAACTGGCTGTTGGATTTTTAGCAAAAGTCTTATGAGCTATCTCTTGCAGTTTCAGCATATCCAACCCATATTAGTGATTCCTAGTCAATGTCCTGTTTCTGTTTATAGGGACTGCATAGCAGTGCTTAAAATTGAAATTTCCAAGTTATGTATTAATTTTTATTCCTTAGTAGTTGGGGGAAGGCGCTTTGTTTCTAATAGCACTAGGAACTTACATAATCTTGGTATTAAATAGTGTGAGTTAGCTTTTCTTTTACTAATGAACTTGTCCTGTAGCAGCTCAGTGTAATTTGTTCCCAATTTGTACAGCTTTCACAATGTGAAATAAAGAATATTTTCTTGTTTTCTATGTTAAAGATAAATACTGATTTTATGGAATTTGCAGCAAGTAGCAAATGCTATATGAGAAAAAAAAAAAACACCCCAAGCAGATAGAGACATCTAATTCCACGCAATTATATCTGTACTTGTTCAGGATGTTGGCTTTGGGAAACATTAAGGAGAAGGAAGAGAAAACAGATGGAACATACTTGTTTTTTTAGGGAAAAGAAGACAAGTAGAGCATAGTTGATTTGGTTGTTTTTTTTTTAAAAAGGCCATCTAGAAAGTGTCATGATTTACTACAAATATTTAACACTGAAGTTATCTGTAATATTGACTCCTCATAGTTGTTTTCGGTCATCAGCCCTATATATTTACATTTTCTTGTTTTCCCTCACTCATGTCATCTATCATACATACTTGAATGAAACCCCGCTGTGTGCATTTCATAGGGGAGGTTAAGATCTAAAGGTTTTTTTATAAGCCCCTTAACACTATTATACTAGAGCTCTTTCCTTTTTTTCTGTAGCAAATTGAAATGAATTAGAATCCTGGAAACTGGAAGAAAATTAAAGCTGTTAGTTATTAATTTAGAGCAATGGAAGTAATACTTCTTGATGCCCTTTTTTTTCAGATTCTGGCTATAAATTCTGTAATAAATCACAGTGACCAAAATGCGTTTTTGGTAATTTTCTCTTGTATCTAGACTGAAAAATATGAACATCCTTTTAAAAGAGGCTGTCAGACATGAGGAGGAACAGTGAAGAAATTGTTTGAAAAATACTGAACAATCTTAACCAAACCCTCAGAATAAATAATAAAAAAAAAAGCTTGATGTAGCTATAACCTTCAGTGTAACAATGTTTTAAAAATGCTTTTAAGCATGCAAATACATATAAGGAAATCTGGAAAATTCAGCAACAAGTCACTGAGGATATGAAACAGATGTAAAATGACAGTAGAAATGCTAAAAAGATACTCTAACTTTCAGGACATTTATAAGCCTGAGGAATGAAATAGTACTCATACTGTTTCACCCCACTGAATGGCAAGTTATTAAAAGTGCAAAGTAACAGAACTTTTGGTGGGATTTAGCATGATTTTAAATACCACTGGATCTGCTAAACATTGTTGGTTTCTATGTACTCCAAGAACCAACTCCTCACAAGAACTGTGAAAAGAAAACTAAGTGCAGGCATTACAGAGGGGGATTACAAAAGTCCTTTAAAAAGACTATGTCTAAAGTGAAGTAAAAAGGGGGAAAAAAGTTCACATCTAAAGTATTTTCTAAATAAGTGAGAGAAAGAGCCTACCTTACACATGAGAAAGGAAAAAGGCAAATTTGCTTAAATCAGAAGTAAACATATTAAGTGCTCAAAAGGCTTTATTAACACAAATGTTGTATTAAAAGTAATACATAGTATTATAGCTTCAAAAATTTGAGTTTTAGCTAAAAGCAGAAAAAGGTATTAATACTGTGAGTCTCATAACCAGCACTATTACATTTACTTTGCTATTTGTAGCTTTATTAGTAAGTTAAGTTTTATCATAATGCATCGTTTTCTATCTTACTGTTAATAGCTTGGCACTCACTATTTCATAAAATTTTATTGATATTCTGTGGAAGATGGCAATGAAAATGCTTCTCTATTCGATACAAACTGAGACAAAAAGAAAGAAGCAATTTGCCTGGAAAGACTGATGGTGGACTTGACAGTTGTGTCCACCTGCACAAGTCGTGGGCCATTAGCTAACCACCGGCCCATGATTCCTCCCTTGGCACTTATGTGCACCATGGCAGCTTGAATAGTATCATTCTGCGACCCACTGCCAGTAATAGACAGCTTGAAAACCACTGCTTCATGAAGCAAAGGCTTTGTGTGTCTGTGGTCTCTCAGAAGATCCAGTGTTACTTTACATATATCCTGAACATAGTATCACAATCTTTACGAAATTTCTGAAATACTAGTTTGATTTTCATGGAAGTGTTTTTGTAAATTTTCAGTAATGATGAAAAACACTTCCTCTAGATGACTCTGAAAGAAAAAGAAAACTGTCACATACAAAACAGAGAAAAATTATGTGAACTGAGTGTAATCTTTGTTTACAAGCATTGTACTATGTACTATTTATGATATATTTTCCCTAATAATCAGACTTAGATATGAGGAATAAACCTAAGACAGCTCAGTATATAGCTTTTTCTTAATCTGACTCAGAACATGTTTAAATGCTAGGTCAGACTCAGGTAGGAAGATGTCCATGATTTTAATTAACGCTGTAAATTTTCTTTGAGATACGACCTCATTTTTTTTTCCACTCCTTATGTGCATCTGTTACAAAACCTAGACTATATTGAGTAAAACAATAAAAAAACCTAATGACTAAAGTATGATTGGAACCTAAGACATAAATTCTTGAAGTTTCGTGGTGATACTTTTTACAGACTTGAGTATAAGCAATAACAATTTGATTTTGTTTTGCAGCTCTCTTACTTTCAGCAAACAATACCACATGCTAACGTCAAACTATGTAACATAGTGTATATTGAGCTGTTTTATATATTTGTGCATATCTTCAGCTGGGGACTGTGACATCAGACTTGTTTTTAAGTGGTCCATCTTCTCTAACGGCAAAAATTACTGCATTTATATCACTGTAGCATCAAGCTCAAGAGCCATAAATGTTCTTAGTAGCAGAAAAGTTGTGCGAGTCAAATATATTAAAATTCTTAAATCAAGTTATAGTATTTACACTCAAACAGGCTCTGTCTGCATATCAAATAATGTAGTGCAGTATCGATACGGATCAGTTGATCAAAGTAGTTGTAGATATACGAGCTTTAACGTCTTTATATATGGCTCAAGACTTTTACTTTAGACTAAATGTAGTTCAGTCCTTTGTCATGAATGTCCCCACCATGCATAGTGTTTGCAGCTGTTTGTCATTTGTTCAGACCTTTCTTTCTGTGTTAGCTGTAGAAACAAATTTGGTACACACTGTGGGCAAAGTTCTAGGTTAGTTTCTTCCAAGAGAAATCTAGTTTGCATGCGCCAAAATCATTCTTCAAAACCAGTGAATGTGCATTAAGTGCTCAGGGGATTCACTTCAAAACTATGCTACAGGTCTAATCCAAAACATTAAAGCTAATGTAGTTATTCTGGAATATTCACGTAAGACAAGCCATTTGTGAGCATATTAGCTATTTAAGCTGAAAACAAATGTTGTAAATTTAGTTTAAAAATACTTTGCTCGTGATGTTCCTAATGTTATAGATTTAATTCCGTTGCTTAACATTTTTCTCCCTTCAAAAATTTCTTGTATTTTATTACATTAAGATGGGAATAATATATATTTTATTATGTAGTATTTTAATACATTGTGAAACAATGAAATGTAATATGTATGTTAATAATACGTTACTAGCTTGTATTATTATTCCAAATGTATGCTGTAGAGAAGCCACAGTATGTCTTCTATCAGGTATTACTACAGGGTGTTTCCTAATCTAAAAAAAACCACGTTTGAGATGGAGGGAGGGAAAGGAAGGCTGTTGATTTTCTGAGCTTCTCATCCATCACTGAGCCAAAATTCCTTTTCCTGTAATACTGAGTAGCTTTTTATTTTTGATGGAAATTCTAATGCTAAGATAAGATGGGCAGAGAGGATGGAGCCAGTTCTCTGGTTTCTCACTGTCTTTCATAATTGTGGGAACATGTTTCAGGGAGCTTCTTCAAATTCTGTTTCATTTTGCATAAAATCTGATTTGTTAATCTGCGGGTTTATTTCTGTGACCTCAGAGGGCACTTGTGGTGGGTTGACTTTGGTTGGCTGCCAGGCACCCACCCAGATGCTCTCTCACTCCTCCTCCTCAAGAGGACGGGGGAGAAAATAAGACAGAAAAGCTTGTGGGTCAAGATAAAGACAGGGAGATCACTCACCAATTACCGTCACAGCAAAACGGACTCAACTTGGGTCACATTAATTTAATTTATTGCCAATTAAAATAGAGTTGGATGGTGAGAAATAAAGACGAAAACTGAAATACCTTTCCCCCACCCCTCTCTTCCTCCAAGGCTTACCTTCATTCCTTCATTCCTGACTCCTCCACCTCCTCCCCTCAGCGAGGGGCACAGGGGGATGGGGAAAGGGGGTTGTGGTCAGTCCCTTAACAGCTCATCTCTGCTGCTGCTTCCTCCTCACACTGTTCCCCTGCTCCAGCATGGGTCCTTCCCAGGGGATACAGTCTTTCGCAAACTGCTCCAGTGTGGGTCCTTCCAAGGGCTGCAGGGAGAGTCTCTGCTCTGGCGCCTGGAGCACCTCCAGCATCTCCAGCACCTCCTCCCCCCACTTCTTCACCAACCTTGGTGTTCACAGGATTATTTCTCACACTTTTTTTTTTTCCTCCTTCACTCCTCTTTTCCACAACTGCTATTCAGTGTTTTTTACTCTTTCTTAAATATGTTTTCCGAGGGGCGCCACCATCTTGGCTGAGGGACTCAGCCATTTTAAATGGCTTCAAGTACTTTCAAATGTGTAAAAATAGCAGGGTTTATTTCTTGTTCTAACTTAGAGACCTGGCTGCAAGGAACTGCTTGGTAGGTGAAAGCAACATTTTGAAAATAAGCGATTTTGGAATGTCCCGGCAAGAGGATGATGGTGTGTACTCATCGTCAGGCCTAAAGCAGATTCCTATCAAGTGGACTGCTCCAGAAGCTCTCAATTATGGTAAGGACATACCTGTATCTTCTTGGGGGGGGGATCAAAAGTAGCATAAGGAGCACCATGACTACACCGTGGGCAATATTTGAATATATATACATATTCCTGGGGCCCCGTTCAAATTAATGATGTTTAAAATAATTTTAATATTTCAGTCGTATTTAAGTTACATATAAAATACTGTTTTGCCTTCAAAAAGAATAATGCAGCAACATCAAAATTGCTATTATGGAGCAATATAATAATGCTTTGGTTATGTTGCTGACCTCATTCTAGTAGACTACCTAGTCAGTCATCTAAGTCATAATCATTAGCAAAATGAATGCAAGTTCTGCATATTTATGGCAGTGATTGTTCTAGCACTTCTTTGAAAATGGTAGAAAGTGTTAACATGCTAGAACACTCTGTTAGAGAAATCATTGCATTGGAAAAAAGTACAGTCACTCGATTTATATTTTTTTTAACTGCAGCTTTTCTTTACCTGCATTTTTATATATTGCTAGGCTGTTATCTTGGGAAAAAAATCCACTATTTCTGATTGAGGGAAGTGGTCCATACTTCATGGGTAATAGTTCCAGAACAGAAACAGAAGCTGCTTTTAGCTTATATGAAACTACAAAAATAAGTTTTTCTAAGTAAAGTGGGCTGTGAAGAAGCAGCATATTAAATGAACGATGCCATGCTTTGGATGTAGTTCTCTCAACCAGTTCTTTAGTTGAGTACTTGGAAAAAAATTGTTTTAAATTCTTCATTTGAAGTATCTATAAATATTTCTGCCATCTCTTAAAGCTTTTTTTTAATGCATTGGAAGTCATAAGTTGTGACTTACGATTGATAGCATCCTCTCACTAGAACTTTTGCAGGTGTTAATGCCATAACACAATAAAGCAGATCTTCCCTTTGGAAAGCTAATAATAAATTTAGTTACATTAATTGATCCTGTATTATAAATTATTCTAAGAGGTGTTAGTGTTGCTAGCGTTCACTGGGGAACACACTTTTCTATTTTGGGTGTTTGTTCCACTATAAAAGGTGTTTTGAATTTTTATTTTTGTTATTTCAGAAATGCATAGAGTTTATTTGACATATAATGGAAACCTATCCTTCATAGCCTTATGCAGTCCAGTGGACTACATTAAGCAGGAAACAGGTTCTTGTGACAACAACTTCACTTTGTACTTTTGAGTCTTTTTTTCTGCATAGTACAGGAGAGGAGAGGATAGTTCACTAACATCTACTTATTTTGTGTTTCCTAAAATGCATACATACTCAAGCAGCTTTAAGTGATTTTCTGTAGTGTTTGGAAAATAAGCTCTCTCAAATATTTGTTAATGTGTTCAGCAGTCTAATATTCAACTTTCAAAATGTCACAGAAGATTTCTGTGTGTTTTTGAAGGATCATTTTTTCCACTCCCTTGGAAGATGTGAGTAAAAATAATTGGTTTGTGTTTTACCATTTACCATCCTAATAATATGATCATAAGTATTGCATTAATTTGTGTAGGTAAGGCTGAAGGTATTTAAGGATATCAGAGTGAAATAGAACTAAATCTGCAATATTATAAAACTAGTTGGCAACCACTGTCCATGTCAGTTCTTAATGGCAAGATTTAAGGGTTGGAAGAAAATGAGGGATAGGGTCATTTGGCCATTACATGAATTACAATTACAGTGCTTAAGAAACTACGTAAAAGTTAATTTTTTAGTCACTTCTGGAGTCACTGTATATGATAAATTAATAGCAGTCACAAAAAGATTTTAAATTATATAACCACAAGTTGTGAAGTCTAGAAACCAGATTAGGGCAAACGGAGTGGTTAGGGAGTTGTGTCTGAAGTCATAAGCAAAATCCTGAAGCTGTTGGTGCTTGTGGGAGATTGAACCTTTGGTGCCATTCCATACCGTTATTTTTGCTTGGAGTGATATGATTTCCATCACTTACAGCAAGTGGAAAAAAATGTTTGAAAAGCTCCTAATAAAATTACATATTTAGGCCAAGTGTAGGGTATTTTTACTTCCTGTTATCTCAAAATTAAAATACACATTTAATATGTGTGTTTTTCCAGCACAACATTTTGAGTTGTTTGTCATGTTAATAAATTACTGTGTGGAGGGGTTTTTTTTGTGAATGAACAGGCTTTTTTTTGCCCAGATAATGTCATAGTGGAAAAGATAATTAACTGTGCAGACCTTGTAGTTTCTTTAAAAAAAACTAATCACCTATCTTGTATCTACTGAATGATTTCAATGAAAAGTGTTAAATTACTGGATGCCAAACTCTGAAGAGAGTTGATACATAGACAAGAAAACTAATCTCACTACAAAGAGCACAGTGAATGTCCATAATTGCCATCTATGATGCACACAAGCTAATATAGCGCAGCTGGAAGTGATACTTAGTTTAACAGTAAACTGAACTTTCTGACGTCAGAACAGTTGTCATATCACCAACTGGCACTATAATTTACATGTATATTCCTTTTTTCTAGCCAAAAGTGGCTTAGTTTGGGCTTCTTAATGATTAGAGATGAACAAACAATACATTCACAAGCTTGTGTATATTTTAAAGAATAACGACACATACATACAATGTAATAGTATGGAACAAAGAAAAACAGTCATGAAAAATGTTGAAAGTAATGTTGAAAATGGATTTTTAAGGTAACATTTTCACAGGTCCTGCTGCAAAGGGCTAGGAGCCTTAACTTTCTGATGTCAATCCATCCTTCTTAATGTGAATCCATCAGGGACAACAGAAATATCTGCTACAAGATCTCTCCTTCTCCCATAATATATAGCTTTCATTACACAAAGAGGTTTGAAATTCAATTATCTATCAATTGTCTATTTTGCTATCTCTGAAGCATAGTTGAAGATAATGGAACCAGCAGGCCAGATTTTTTTCTTTAACTGATTGGGTGCATTAGTTCTTCAGGGTCCAAATTAAACAAGTTGAAGCAACTATACTTTCATTTTCAGAGAGCAGTTTCTCAAAGCGTGAAAACCAGGCCCTCTTCGCACTTACAAACTATGTTGATGGTAGCTCCTCTCAGAATACTCATTGCCATGCTATATTAGGGAACTGGGAAAGGTAATTTTTTTAAAAGGTTCTTTTGAATTGAAAGTCATTATAAACAAGGGAGGGAAAAAAACTGACATTTTTCTGTCCTTTTATATTAAAAGAAAAAAAAAAATTTGTACATTAAGAAGCAAAGAAATTCTTAACTTGCATGAAAAATAACTGACATGGTAAGGTCTGTCAAATTGTAGAACTTTAAGTTAGCTTATATTATTCCTAGGTATTGACCTGAAAATAATTTATTTATCATTTGTAATACAGGAGACTGTGATATCTGCAGAATGTATTACTAGTAGCTACAGCTTTGTTCTGCCTAAAGCTTGCCAGTGTAACACTTTACCTTTACAGAAAATTTGGGGCCATATTTATCTGAAACATTAATTTCTCTGTACGTTAAGCTGAGGGTTTTCTCTCCTTTTCTTAGGGAGATACACATCTGAGAGTGATGTATGGAGCTTTGGAATCCTTTTGTGGGAGACCTTCAGTTTAGGAGTATGTCCGTACCCTGGAATGACCAACCAACAAGCACGAGAACAAGTCGAGAAAGGTAGTTATTCATAGGGAGTGGAAGAACTGCTGTATAGATCCATAAGGATGTAGTACATGCAGTATAAAATAGCAAAGACGTAACATACAAGTTATCCAGCAACTTTAGCAAAAATATTACGAGATTTTTTAATTGCTGAATCTAGCTTTCTGGA
Source organism: Aptenodytes patagonicus (assembly GCF_965638725.1). Taxonomy (NCBI): domain Eukaryota; kingdom Metazoa; phylum Chordata; class Aves; order Sphenisciformes; family Spheniscidae; genus Aptenodytes; species Aptenodytes patagonicus. The sequence goes on from NC_134982.1 coordinate 64,286,996, forward strand.
GGGAGTACTGTGATATATAGGCTTCTTGAAAAAAGGAATATACTGACCAGTGACTTAAAGGATGGAAGACTTATATAGCATGCTGACATTCATTGTTGCAGAACTAAAAGGTGAGATGGAGAGGAGGGATTTACTGCTGTGCAAAGCAGAGGCTTGACCAGAATGAATTATTTAAGATTATGCTAATGCAGGTATACACATTCTAAACTGCCAGAACAAAAAATCTGTATCGTTCCATCTTCTCTATTAAAACATTTCAGACAAAAATTTAGTAACTATGGTGGAAAATGATAAGCTAGTTGAGTGTTGAAGGCCACATTTCTCTTTTACAAAATAATCAAAAGGCTTTTATTTAAAGTAGCAAATAACTGTGAGCAGGATTTCAGGATTTTGATTTATTTTCATCATCTTTAGGGGCGTTTCAGAACTGTTCCTCCTCTACATAGTACTACTGCATAATCCATAAACAGGTTCTAAGCTAAAATGCTAAATGATTTAAAAAAACCCCACAGCTTGTTTGCTGATTTGTACAGATTGCCAGTGTTTGTTATAAGCACTGTAGAAGACCGTCAAAGTTTCTGCTTAAAAGGTCAAATCAAAAAATCCAATGTTTTCCAGAGCAGAGGAGTGTTTGTAAAAATAAGTCTTACTACCTAAGTACTGAGATTCTGTTTTAATTCACTGAGAATAATAATCTCTTGAAATTGATAAAATTCAAAGATTGAGAAGTATGTTTATCCTTTTTCAGCTCTTTATACTGTGGGGAACATAGTCCTGTTGGCCCATCAGAAGTTCTTTTTCATTTTTTTTTAACGGAATTTTCATTTCTTTTATCAGCCTGTTTTCTTGGTTTTCAGCATATAATAGCTCTTCTGTTAGGATAGTCAGCTAAGACTCTCCAGATTATCTTCCTGATCTTATCTGTCTCAATTACTCGATCAGTAAGAGCCTTCAGTGAATTTAGTCACTTGAATGCTTGCTTTAAACCAGGATAATTTCAATTCTAAATGACTATGTAGAATCACTTCACTTTAAGGACAAAAAGTAGTTGCTGCTGTCACTGTTTTGAAGAACTAGTTTCTAGGGGAAACTTGGTGAAGGAAAGGATTTTTAGTTATTTTCATATTATCTTGTCTGGAAATGTCCTAGACCCCAGCCATTCTCCTTTGAAGTTACATGCATTAATTCAGCACCTAGAGCAGATGCATGCAATATAACAAAGGAAAAATATTTCTCAGATTTACCTGTTATATGAGGCCAGTGTTATTTATACTCAGCTTTAGAAAGAGATACAGAGACCTGTGCAGTAAGTCTGGAGTTACAGAGCTGCATTTACCTGTAGAATCCTATGTGCCAACTCACTTTACTGTCCACTGCCTGTCGTTTGCTCAGAGAGCTACATGTGGTAAACAGTTCATAGAATCACAGAGTCACAGAATGGCTGAGGTTTGCGGGAACCTCTGGAGGTCATCTGGTCCAATCCCCCTGCTCAAGCAGAGTCACCTAGAGCTGGCTGCCCAGGACCATGTCCAGATGGCTTTTGAGTATCTCCAAGGATGGAAACTCCACCACCTCTCTGGGCAACCTGTGCCAGTGCTCGGTCACCCTCACAGTTTGTGCCCATTGCCTCTGGCCCTGTCACTGGGCACCACTAAAAAGAGCCTGGCTCCCTCTTCTTTGCACCCTCCCTTCAGGTATTTTTATACATTGATGAGATCCCCCTGAGCCTTCTCTTCTCCAGGCTGAACATTCACAGCTCTCTCAGCCTTTCCTCATGTGAGAGCGGCTCCAGTCCCTTCATCATCTTGGTTGCCCTTTGCAGGACTCTCTCCAGTGTGTCCATGTCTCTCTCGTACTGGGGAGCCCAGCACTGGACCCAGCACCCCAGGTGTGGCCTCACCAGTGCTGAGTAGAGAGGAAGGATCATCTCCTTCAACCTGCTGGCAACACTTCTAATGCAGCCCAGGATACCATTAACATTCTTTGCTGCAAGGGCACATTGCTGGCTCATGTTCAACTTGGTGCCCACCAGGACCCCCAAGGCCTTTTCTGCCAAGCTGCTTCCCAGCTGGGCAGCCCCCAGCCTATACTGGTGCCTGGCGTTGTTCCTCCCCAGGTGCAGGACTTTGCACTTCCCCTTGTTGAACAGCATGAGGCTCCTGTCAGCCCGTTTCTCCAGCTTGTCCAGGTCCCTCTGAATGGCAGCACGACCCTCTGGTGTATCGGCCCCTCCTCCCAGTTTGGCATCATCTGCAAACTTGCTGAGGGTGCACTCTGCCCTATCATCCAGATCATTAATGAAGATGCTCAATAGGATCAGACCCAGTATTGACCCCTGGGGTACACTGGTAGTTACTGGCCTCCAGCAAAACTTTGTGTCACTGATCACCCACCTCCCTCTGGGACTTGCCATTCATCCAATTTTCAGCCCACCTCACTGTCTGCTCATCCAGCCCATAATTCAACAATGTCTTCATGAGGATTTTATGGGAGACAGTGTTGAAAGCCTTACTGAAGTCCCCTCATCTACCAAGCCAGTCATTTCATCATAGAAGGTGATCAGGTTGGTCAAGCATGACTTGCCTTTAGTGAATCCGTGCTGACTACTCCTCGTGACTTTCTTGTCCTTCACGTGCCTGGAAATCATTTCCAGGATTAGCAGCTCCATCACCTTCCCAAGAATCAAGGTGAGGCTGGCCAGCCTGTAGTTCCCCGGGTCCTCCTTCTTGAAGATAGGAGTGACATTTGCTTTACTCCAGTCTTCAGGCACTTATCCCAGTCACCATGATGGATGAAAGATCACTGAGAGTGGCCTTGCAGTGACATCAGCCAACTCCCTCAGCACTCACGGGTGCATCCCATCAGGGCCCATGGACTTACGTTAGTCCGTTTTGCTTAAGTATTCCCTGACCAGATCCTCTTCCACCAAGCGTACATCTTCCTTGCTCCAGACTTTCTCCCTGGTCTCTGGGAGACCATGGAGACCATTCATCCTTGGATGCTCAGTCAATGTTTCTGTATTCCTCCCACATTACCTGTTTTTGTGTTTGAATTTGTCCAGGAGCTCCTTGTTCATCCATACAGTCCTCCTGGCATTTTTGCCCAACTTCCTACTCATTGGGAAGTTGCCTGCATTGCTGTGAGTACATCTCTGGTCCAGGGTATGGATGATAAGCTGGAGCGGCCACTTATCTATGGCTTCTGAATGATTAGCTGCTAATTTACTTAACTGATTGTTCATTCTCCTGCTCATCACCAAGTCAGAGACCTCCTTCAGTTGATGGCAGCAGAGAGGTGTGGAAGGCCACTGCCTATCTAAGCAAACCAGAAGAGTAAGAGAGTTAAGATGATGGGAAAATATAAAAGTTAAAAAAACAGGAGAGAGGAAAAATAAATAGATAAAGCGCAAGAGGGAAGGGAAGGGAAGGGAAGGGAAGGGAAGGGAAGGGAAGGGAAGGGAAGGGAAGGGAAGGGAAGGGAAGGGAAGGGAAGGGAAGGGAAGGGAAGGGAAGGGAAGGGAAGGGAAGGGAAGGGAAGGGAAGGGAAGGGAAGGGAAGGGAAGGGAAGGGAAGGGAAGGGAAGGGAAGGGAAGGGAAGGGAAGGGAACTTCTTAGGGACACAAAAAAGGGAAGAGGCAAAAGAGCAAAGACATCTACTCCCATCTTAATGTTTATTATTGATTTCCTCAATGGGGAGAAAAAAGGGAACACAATTAATACCTAGAGGGTAGCTACTTCCTAAGATACAGGAAACAAATCTATGCAGGTTGCTGCCCTTAGGGATGAGAAGCACACTGACAATTTACCATGCCCAACATAAATGTCATTGGTACCTGAGCTTTGATTAGTTTAATAATTATCTATCTTGTATAGGTTATATATTGAAGACTTTCCTTATATTACCCTGAAGATCTTTTTTAATGCAATGATCTTGAACTTCGCTCGTTGCTTTTTAGATTAATCAATATGCATCAGTTTTCAATGCTAAACATTTACCCCTTTTTTGTGTGTACCAGGCTACCGAATGTCAGCACCACAAAAATGCCCAGAAGAAATACATAAAATAATGCAGAGATGCTGGGACTACAAACCAGAAAACCGGCCAAAATTCAGTGAGATTCAGAAAGAGCTGTCTTCAATCAAAAAGAAAGTGACATAGTGATAAACAAGTGCCAAACTCAATGTGTGGGACTTTATTTTCCAGTGAAGTAATTTTTTCCCCTCAAACACTATGCGTTTGTACAACATTATTTGCAATATTCTTCTAGGATTACTTTGAAATTAACTGGTTTTTTATATACGTGTACCATCCTGAACGATGTTTACACCTGCATTAAAGACATATACTGCAAAATGCTATATATCCAGTCACAGTAATATTGTCATTTAGGTTACATGTAAATAGACAAGCACATACTATAGATCTAAGGAACTGTGGCTTCTATCTGTTTTACAGCAAGTAACTGCTAGTGACATTTTTCAGAGGTTTTCTACTTTAAGCTGTGTTCTCACTCTGCTATCCCTGTCCCGTATGTCAACACCAGCAGCACTCTAATGTGGTGACTGTCATACATGTTGGCCTTAAAACTGAAGACAGTTTTGACAAGTATTTCAACTAGAAACTTTTGTATTTTTTAAATTCTTTCTGCAACTGATATTTTTAAGTGATAACTTTGTTTTAAGGATGAAGGTCAGTTAGATTCTGGATGCAAATGTGCTTACTGAACAGTGAAATCCAGAATTTCTTTCTATAGAAAATTGAGTTACTTGTGCATTTCTTACCATACTGTAGTAAATACTTCTGACTTTCTATGTGATTTACTTAAGCCATGCTTTTTTTTCCTACAAAGCCATCAGAATTTAGTAATATGTCTCCTTTACAATGACCTATGTTTATTTAAGAAACAAAAAACACAATATCAAGTCTTGACTACACATGTTAAGAAATACTGCAAATCATCTGCCTTCTAAAGAATATGTAAAAGCAGTAGGCCAACAGAAAGAGGTTTACTAATGATAGCAGCAGATAACAAATATCATTGATCTTAGAGGAGTTAAATAATATGAATTGCTAGATTTGCTTTTAATCCTGATTCTTTTCCTTAAATTGGTAATAATTCTCAGAATGCAGCTGGAGCCTACAAAAGTTTATGCTAAGCAAAAGTACATTCCATGCATAGTGTCCAAAGGAAAATACTACTTCTGTATGGCATAAGGAAATTGTTCAAGAAACCAGAATAAAGAAGTATGTTTACAGCCTCTGACAGGCTGCGCAAGGCAAAGTAGAAATACTAACCTTCTAACTTTTTTAAATCATTGCAATCAGATTTCAAAAGACTGGGGACAGGGAAGTATTAAATGCCACCAGGAATAAAAACCTTGTATATATAAAAAAAAAAATTCTGCCAGAAAGAATAAAAACTTACTACATAGGGGAGGGAGGAAAGGCACAGTTTGTTACTCTGGCTCTGGGTCCTCTTTGCAGCTGGAATTGTTTTCTAGGGCCCTACACAGAAATAGGAATAAATTACAATATCTTGGTCTGAGTTCCAGAGTTAAGGTGCTTAAAATTTTTCTAAGAATTAACTAAAATTTTTCGGATCAAGGGATGCCAGTTGCCACTAATGCAAGTAAGAAACAGAAACTGTAAGTAACACAGCATCTGGAATGTTAATTAGCCCTGTATTTCATTGTTACAGTGGGATTGAGATGTAGTGAAGTCAGTGGCTACATTACATTTTTTATTTCTGTTAAGGTGACTTTTGTATTGTCTACAACGTTTTTGCTCTCTAAAGTGTATTTATAGTAGTACTGAGTGGTAATGTTTAAGGGCTATGTGTGACCAAAATATGTGTAGTCTAGAAGAGTTTGTCTGTTACATTGGAGTTAGTGTCCAAATAAAACAATGAATGATCGTGCTGGAGTACATCACCTGCATTTGAGATGGAACTGTCAGCATCCAGATATAAGGAATGGTGAGTGCTTCTTGCATTTCGTAAGTGATTTTTTTCTTGGAGCTAAGAAAGCATATACATACCCATGAAGGTATAGTGCTTGGAGAACTTGGTGGCATAAATTTAAACTTCCTTATGAGCATACTGGATATATTTACTTAGTTCTGTACTTCCAAGTAGCCCAAAGATATTTTTCAAGAGCAATGGGAAACATTCTTGTTAGTTTGTATGCTTTTAAGTAGTACACAAAGTTTGTGCCTTAATTTGCTATTATGCTAATGCAAATGCAGATGTACTGAGGTTTAAGGAATGTTCCACAATCATTGGGAAAAATCCAAGATTCATCCAACTGCAGGTCCTTATGTATGCATCACTAAAGTCTGGAAGTAAGGATAACAGTGTCTCCTCTGTCAGCATTCATAGCTTCTCCAGCGAGTTAATACTCTTCTTCTATGAAAGAGATGAACTGTTTCTTTGCTATATGCCCTCTTGACAGCAAAGAAATACTGTTTTATTTTTATAAAATAAAATACTGTTTTATTTGTCTTAAATTAACCGGTCACCATCCTGATTCTCACGTAAAGATAAAAATTATACTTATATTTTATTCTGAAATAGTTGACATTTGTAATTCATATCACACTTCTGTTTAAATATAAAGACTTTAAAACGTGGGATTTCTACAGTGTGTAAATAGTGTCATCAAACATGATATTCAAGAGCAGTAGTTCTGAAAATGGCTGGTTGTCACAAGTAGTGATAACTCATTATAAAGATGGAATAAAAAGAAAGAGGCTCATTGAGAGAATCCCCTTTCTGTAACAGCTGTCCTTTTTGTAGGCAATAGAAATGTTTGTTATGGCAGTGCACTTGGATTTGTAACATTTTTATGACTGAGCATAAAATAGTTTGCTATTAAAAGAAGACTTCACCAATTAATTTTTTTTTTCCCCTCAAGCACAAAAGGACATGTGATATTGTTGGAAGCATTCTTGCTAGGCAAGTCAGGATATGTGGAGGGAAGAATACGGAGGGAAGAATACTCCTACTACCAACGAAGGTACATATTTTTTTCTTCTTAGAATCATATTCATGCAGTCCTTCACTTTCAGGAGTACAGGACTTTAATTAGTAATTAGGAAATACAGGGCAAGTCCAGTATTCTTGAAGTTCCAACCAACTATGAGTTTTTAAGAGTGATCTGTTAAATTTAGAACATCAGCTCTATTAAAAAATGTTTTCTTCTAGTTTCCTTCTGCAGATTTACTGTAAAAAAAGGAGTCCTTAAACAATCACCAGTAACAACTTACAAGAAAAATGCATCAACCTCAGAAACCTATCAAGCTTCTTTAAGAGTAACTTCAGTAAAGAATATTTTTTGTAATCTTGTACTAGAATTTCCCCAGGATAGCTTTTCTTTCTAAAAAACTAATTAAAAAAAAAAAAAAAAAAAAAAGGGGGCAGCTTAAAAAGCTGAAAGCTCCAAGTTGAAACAGAAAAATCCTTTCACTTGTCATATTCTGAACAGTCTTTCAAATATTGACACAGTTTCTTTCCTGAAACTGACAATGCACCTGTGATTTCCAGCTCTTACATACTTTTCAGCATTGCATATTAGTGCATTATTAACATCCAACTTCACTTTCAGACCAAGGAAGGGAAGACTCTCTTATTGAAAAGTACAGCAAGTTCTGCCTGGTAGCTCCCACATTTTCCTTAACTTCCACATTCAGTTACCAGAGTCATTGCGTTCATTGCGAGCGGTTGGACTCGATGATCTTAGAGGTCTTTTCCAACCTCAATGATTCTATGATTCTATAATAAGCACCACATAGAACAGGATTGGAAGCTAGACATTGTCTTTAAATCAGCAGCTAATCCCCCAAAATTTCACAGCTTTGACTCTAGAAGCCAACTTGTTTTTGGTTCTCTGTCAAATAAGCAAAAGCAATTTCTGTATTTCAGCCTTACTACTAATTTGTAAAACAGGAAGGTTCAGAGTTATATTTACTGTTCTCTCCAAGGGAATGCCACCTCCACCAACGTCCAGGTGTAGAACTTGGGTGTTAACTCTGAGTTGTTTCATTTTCTGGAAGTTGTATATTATTAGCTGTTTCAACACCATTTTCTCAGACGTCATCTAGGCAGGACTTAAATTAGAATTTTCAGATGGTTTGGGGTTTTTTTTGTGAGATGAAGGACTAATTAGATTGCTAGCTACATGCATTGTTATTTTGCAGCTGTTTCAGATTATAGCTATGAGTAGTTCATTTATAGATCTCAGATTATGTATGCCTTCTCTAAATCAAAAACTGTTAGCCATACTTGCAAAAAATGGATAAATAAAGCCCTCAAATATAGTTGACTGAGATCATAAAGTGAAAACATAGAAGAGCCATGAACTACATTCTTTCTTCCTCTGTCCTCCCAGAATTGAATGCTTTGTAAATAAGACTTGCAATAACTGGCTTTGTGTTTATAGATAAATATGATCTGTGAACCAGTATGATAGCCTAGGACTCACATTGCTACTAGCAAAGAATGCTTGGAAAAAAGTGTTCCTAAATTGCTACTATTTGGAACTGGCATCTAGTTTTAGAACTACAAATGTTTTTAGATAAGTATGTAAGTTTTGTGAGTACAGTAAGAGAGACAGGGCATGCTTCTCCATTGAAACCCTTCATCAATTTAAGGCAATTATGCTTTTTAAAAGAAAAATCAGATTGATCAGCAATAAATTCTAGATTACACATGTTGAAAGTATGAGCCAGAAGTTTCCACCACTAAAAAAAGATCCACACTGCTGCTTTCTATAGCAGCTCAGTCTTTCTCAACATATAAAGAATTTCATAATTTTTAAACGCAGTAATAATACAAAATCCTTTGATTACTGATATGTAAACTACTTCACTCTGATCTTTTGCTTCAATTATTAAAGAATCTTTCTGCTCTTTAAAAAGAGTAAGCTGCAGTAAGCTTACAGTTCTAGCTGAGCTCTGCTGTAATAACCTGGCCTGTTGCATCTTCCAAACATTTCCTAATTCTGATGGCTCCATGTACCACAGATGGTGCCCTTGCACTTACTTCAAAAAAGTTACTATTGTGACAGAAAAGTTCAAATATATCCCTGCTTTTGTTTGACTCAAAAATATTGTAGTGATGTTATACCTTGCTACCTGTGGCAATGTGTTTGTGTGAAAATTGAAGTAACTGTGAATTAAGGTGAAGCACATTGTTCAAATCCCATTTTTAGTCAAGTTACAAACCCTAAATATATTGTGAATTGTCCACATCATAAAAGACATCAGAAAACCAACACTCCTGACTGCCTAGTTTACAATTCAGAGCATCCTGCTCCTACTAGGGAACAATATAAAGCTAAATATGCTCCTTGAAAAAGGAATGATTTTGCTGTCAGACTAGATCCAAACAATATCTTTAAAATAAAAAGCAGCGACTTAATTCCACTAAGTCTTGTTGTAAACTTCCTTCTTCTTAACAGACCTTTCCAAATAATATTAATTTTCATTATTGTCATCCATTTTGCTTTTAGAAATTGACTTCTGTACATCATATAACATTTACTTACACTGGTAATTATACCCCCACCACCACCATGAAGTGCTGAGACTTGCAACTTCAGAAGATAAGCATTGCTAAGTCAGTAAAAGTCTACAAGGAACTTAGCTTTCACTAGGTGTCTGAGTTGATATGGCTTAATGCATTTTAAATACCACTAAAGTAATTGTTTCAATTAAAACGTGTTGTACAGTTTGAACAGCAGTATTCCTTGCTCAAGATATCTCTGCAATAGTAATATTTGCATTTGACTTGAAGTCAAGAGGAAGGTAGAACTGTACCTTCCTTCCTCTCTAGTTTATCAGGGAAGGGAACTGCTAAGTTCAAGTAGCCTATTCCAGTGCTGTCAGCGATTCCGATAGGTAGCGTGGATGCAGCCGCCAGGATGCCATAGAGGAGGTCTTGCAGTCTGCATGGCCCCTCTTTATAATACGCCTACACTCGCTACGAGTCACTAATAAATCCACCGGAGACTGGTAGCTTGCTATATCTCTGAGTGTGGCTAATTCCTTAAATCACCTGAAGTTGTAGTGCTTAAGGAGAAATAGTGACATTTTTTCTTTGTCACGAAATGCAGAAACGCGATATACAATGGGGAGTCTCTGCATTATTTTCCTTCCTTCCACCTCCTGCTTGGTCATGTCACAGATTCAAAGTCTTCAACAGACGGAACAACTAGAAGAAACATATCCGTTTCCACTGTTAATTGTATCATTACCTGTAACTGACAAGTTAACTTGTTTTTTCCATCCAGCTTCCCACCTAATTGTCACTAAAATGCTAAAAACATGTAATAGGAAAAAACTCATGATATAGGCTCGTCACACAGGACACAAAAGGCAGGCAGACTCCTACAAAGAAATTTTGAGGACTGAAAGCCAACAATAAATACCTGTCTTGTCCCTCCTGTTAAAGGAGTGTGTAGTTATATGCAAGTTCAAATTACTTCCAGAGATGAAACCTGGACTAAGATTGGTAGGACTGCTGTTTATTCAGTTGCATGTGTTACTTTTCCTTTGTATAATTGTAGGCATCTGGAAATGGAGGAGGGGTGTTGGGGAAGGAGGGAAAGTTGGTTCACTGACCTGTTAGCCCACGCAAGACTTTTGACACCAGTAACCTTGAGTGGGGCACAGATACCATTTGCAAACATGTTTAGATTTCTATTCAATTTTGTGCCAAAGTATGCACCAGCAAGTTTAATATCAGGTAAAGCACCTTTTATACTCTTTGTTGTTTAAAAATAATATATTTGTGAAACAGATCGATAATACATAACACTGGAAATGGGTGCTTCTTCCCAAAAGTACACATGTAAAAAAAAAAGGAAACAACATTTGTGAGTTTATCTGTCTTTTAAGCAAGTCTGAAAATGATAACTATGTAATACAGTTGCCAGTTGTCTGTCCTTTATAATTTTAAATAGATCTGCATTTTAACTTTATTTATTTGCCAATTTTTTATATACTTTAAAGTTACACTTTTGAACTCAAGCTAACTTTTTATTTTCCTAGGCTGTTACAAAACAGATTTTCAGTATTCTTGTAAACTGCAGACCATTTTTGAATAGTCCTTTGTCTTTTCCTATGGACCAGTTACCACTAATGAGTCTGCAGTCCCCTTTTTACTGTACTCTTCCAATAAATGTAAAATATTTGTATCAAGCTGTCTCATTTTATTTGGTATTTACAGGTTGTGTTTATTCACTTGCTTCTGTAATCAAGTGGAAGATCAACTCTAGTAACATTGCTGTTGGGAATAGCTACAATTCAAAATACTCTATTTCACAAAGAAAAAAATCAATTTTATTTGAATTTTTTTGGCAATTTCTGGAGTTAATATCTGTGTGATCCTCACAGTTTGGCTGTCACTTTTGCTTACATGTTGAAACAGGCTGAGAACTTCGGGGCTGGAGCTCTGCAGTTTTGAGGATGTTACACCACGGGTTTCTCTTCAAGCCAGAATTCTGTTAAGAAGCTAGGCACTGGAAAGCAAACGTGTATTCTGCACCCCAACAGCAACGCAAAAATCTACAAGTGTTTCCAGTTAAAAGCAATGCAGCAATCTAAAGACATATCCAAGCTTTATACTGTTTCTTTCACATGATCTAGTGCTCTGTTCCCTTTATATTAAAAAAAACCATATTACATTTCAAATGCAAGTTGCATTTTAAAGCAGATTGTTTAAAGCCACTTTATGCTTTACTTTGAATGAAACCAATCTCCGCAATAATTGCCATTTTCACCACACTTCGATGCAATTTCTTTGATTGCCATAATCCCTTCTTAATATAAAGACTGTGATACCAAAATATGACTGAGGTAAAAAATCAGAATTATTATGCCTTAAAAAATTTTAAACGACTCTTTTGAGATCTCGTGGATAATGTAAAGTATGAATAGCCCCTTGAAGGACCCCTTCCACTGCCTTATGCTCCCTACAGATGCACTTTGTTTAAACACCCAACAACGGGTAGAAAGACAGGTTTTTGTGTACCTGCACCCTTACACAGTGTTATTAAGCACACTGCGTGCTGGCACAGCACTGCGATTTGAAAGACCTGGTGCCTGACTTAAGAAAGAGTTAGCAAAGAAGCAAATTTATGGCACTGGTTCATAAGTGGGACTGAGGTAGTTCTCCCCACCATCTCCCAATAATCATGGATGGAAGAGATGCAAGTCCAAAGCTCATCCCTGAATTTACCAGTGTGTGTTGAAACAGAAGACAACACAGCATGGGATTGCACATAGCTCTGGTACAATTCTGCTAAGACTAATTTATTAGCAGGATAATTTTAGAAGAGGCTACTGCAACTAAATCTGTTCTGCTCAGTGATGCCTGGCCTCCAAATAATAAAAACATGTTTGAAAACCTGCTACTGCCAAACATTGAGCAGTACAGGGTCATCAAATTTCCTCATGTGAAGTGTCACAGCAGTTAATTAGGAATGAGGCTAAAGAAAGGAGCCTTCAAGGTGATCAGGGCCTTTGTACAGTCCTACATTTTTTCAGTTTAGAAGTAGATTCAGAGGACTTGGAGTTTAAAAGATTAAGTTGATAAGACTTCTCAGAAGATCCCAAAAGACATTAGGCACCTAAGGATGACTTTAAATGGCAGATCACAGCATTTCCATATTCTTGAGATGCCTGATTTAACCACTGAGGCACATCTTCCCTTAACAGACCTAACAGTCTGCAGTAGCAAAATGGTCCCATGCAGGAAAACATAGCCCCCAATTCCAACATGACCATAATACTTCATTTCATATTACGGTTCAATTTTCCCACTTGAGACTTTTCTTGCCTAGCTGACTTGTGAGTCCTAACTTTGCAGGTACTGTACAACTGGCAAAACTCCACACAGAAGACATTTGGGCACAGGAGTGTTCATACTGGATAGCAGTGCTTGTATCCATCCAATTTTTTCTAATCACCCAACATTTGCATGTCAAAGCTAAATCATTTCTTTTTGTCTGCAAGTGACGGACATATCTCCCTCTCTTTTAGATCCAAATACTGCGCATGCAAAGATGTTTTGATACTTGGGTACAAAACCTCCCTTGAAATTTGGCAGAAATACTGTTTTTGTTAAATGAGGGAGAGACATTAATCTTGCTCAGAGACACAGAAGAGGCTCACAGCTGAGGACTCCAAACAGAAGTATGTGCCTGCCTTCAGCCAAATGTAAGGCATTTGGGGAGTTAGTGGAAGAGCAGGGAGGGGGAGAGTTGTTCTGGGGAGTGGGTTTTCTCTTTTCCAGCATATTCAATTTAGTGGCCCACTGGGTCTTGCTGACTTCCATGAATGTTGCTCCTGGGTCCCTAAGTCTCCACCGCCTTCACACTCTGGGAGTTTAGCTCAGGCCAAGGACCACAGAGGGCTTGAAAGCCAAGTATTCCCGTATTTAAGATGTTCGGTGGATCTACCCCCAAAAACCAAATAGGTCTGAGGAAACCTGCAATAAGTCGCACTTGCTCAGCGTGAAGCCCGAGGACCATCACAGGTCACCCAGTGTGAAGTTCCAGCAGTGCCAGAATTACAAGTTTCTGATATGAAAATGGTTTGAAGGACTGTGTGGTCTCCATCACACACATTCACTGAGGCTACTCTGATGCTAGATTTCAGTCCTCCTTCAAGTCATGTTCTAGTCATAAGAAATGCAAGAATACAGTAACATCACTGATACGGACTGAGTTGCAGCCATACACTTTTCACTTCAAAGGACACCATACATATAACCACAGAGAAAATGCAAGTCAATGACATGGGCAGACACCACTAACCCTACAATGCACAGAGCTCTTCTTTAATGCAGTTTCATCAGTATTCATCTCCTCCTCCATCCCCCTCAGTTCCTTGCAACTCTGCCACGCTAAAAGCACTGCTGCTAAACAGTCTTCAGAAATGCATCTGAACTAAAGAAATAGCTCTGTGTTGAGAATACAAAATAATGAGACACTGCTCTAATTTTCTAGTAACTAAGCTCCCACAGCTTTCAGTGACCTAATATTCTGCAAACAGAAGTCAAGGAAAAGTAAAATCAAACTACTAGCTAGCTTTGAATCCTCAAAGGAACAGACTGGCATTTGACCATGCTGTAATGGAAAGAAGCATGCATCTTCAACACAGATTTTCGACTCATGATGTATTAGTTCTCTGACAGCTGAAGGAAAAATTAGATTGCATATACTCAATATAGCTGGAGTATATTGAAATAGTTTCCTAGTTCCTCTCTTAAAAGCTTGCATTTCTAAGTGTAATTCACTAAAGAGAAGGCACAGAGAAGGGTAAGTAGGATAATCCAGTTGCTAAAATTTAGTCTGTGCAAATCAGCAGCTATGAAAGCCCGTCCTGTTAACGCTAACACATAGAAGTCACAGCCACTGTAAATTTAGACCAACACATACTAAGCACTTCTTACATAAAAATTTTGACTTCTAAACACCCTTACTTATCTAAACTTGCAGCCCTGTGCGTTCAAAAAAATCCTTTCCAATACTCTATAAACCCAAGTCTGAAATGAAAAAAATGCGGTGACCTAGATCTAGCTAGATATAATTAGAGCACTTTCTAATATGATGGAGCTAGATAGGTAGTTTCCATTTCACTCACAGTTATGAACCCAGAGGGTCAGGTCTCTAACATCTGGGCCTGTCTAGGGGTCATTTTTGTGCTATGCAGCTGATTTATTGAGAGATACCTTGACCTTCAGTCTTTCCCCAGACTTCAGGTGGACCTGACCCGGGGGGTGGGACCTCGTGGACCAGGGGTGGTCAAGTCCACTGAAGTCTGGGTAAAGACAGAAAGTCAGTCTCTCAATCAGCTGCATAGGACAAAAATAGCGCTGTTAACAGAAAAGCAGGTGAAAAAAAAATCAATCAACAAGTGATACAAATGGGGCAGTTCCAAGTTTTTACCCATATATGGCTTGGTTATAGTCTAAACTATATGCAAAGACTAAATTTTACTTGACACGGGGACTGAAACCAAACTGCTCTCTCACTTAGAAGCCTCAGTGGTTGATTTTGCAGTTGAAGCAGAACTGTTGTTTTTTTATATAAATCCAAATTTGCAGGTTTAGTTGTTGGATCTGATCTTGCCCAGTCTACTGCCTGCAGATTTTCTGCTGGTGGAGGTACAGCAAGCCATCTGGGTTTTCATTTTCAGGTCCTCCCAGGCCCTCCCAGTGCTTCTGAGGTGAGATACGTCCCTGTATCTCTCACCTTCAGGGATAACTCCAGAGGTGTCTTCAGAGCACACCTCCTGAGTAAGCCTCTTCCAAAACACAGCCGGGGATATGACTTCTCTCTCCTGCTGCCACATGCATGGCCCAGTGTCACCCACGAGCCACTTCCTGGCCCTTCTGTTATGAAACCTGCCCTGATTTTGGGCTGAGGGCTGGGTCTCCCACACCGTGGGGCTGCCAGCATCTTTCCCCAGCTGTGGACATTGGGGAACAAAGTTGCCAAGACTCAAAAATGACAGCCTGTTTCACACAAGAGTGTTCGCTGGGCTTAAAATCAAGCCAGCATGAAGCCCAGGGTAAGAGGCGAGGAATATTCTCAGTGTGCTCATTTCGGAAGTCGGTGTGTTTTTAGAGCAGCTCTTTCATCATTTCGTCCTTCATTTTGTAAGTCACAGCAAGCGCACAGTCCAAACGCCCTCTTGTGACCAGGGCAATGCCTTCTGCCTCTCAGGAGTACAAAGCCCTCACTTGGCATTGACAATAAATGGGGAGGATAGTGAGCACTTCCATTACATCAAGTCAGAAGATTTTTAGAGTACTTCATCACAAACAGGCAACCCACGCACTTCAGACATACTTGGATCAGCAGCAACAGGCCCAACCCCAAAACCTCTTTTTGTTTTTAAAAACAGGAGAGCTTCTCAGCCGGTCCCCCATGACGCTGCTGTCCCAGCAGGGTTTCTTACAGCACCGTAAGAGACAGACAATTCTGCTTTCTTGCTGTAACGTATATAGCAGGATTCCTGCTTGATATCTGTCTACTTCAGCCAGCTCTCCCTCAGACTGGGCAGCTCTGTCAAGCTTAGGAGGCTTTTTTTTTTTTTTTAAACAGCAGTAATATTTGAGGAGGAAAACTATGAAAAACCCTTGCTATTAGAAGCAGTTGGCTAGCTTTGAAGAGGCTGTCAGCCATGACTGCCCTTTCCTACAGTAGCTGAAATTTCAGGTACCAGTGATGCTTTTAATAGTCTTGAACAAAGAGTTTCAATTGTTATTTGTACAAGATAGCATGTTTCAGCTCCACTGTTCCTTTACAGGAAAATAGGTTTGCCTTGTATTCCAGGACAGAAAATAATTCCACTGAACTTTTGTCTAAGCACCTGTCTTTTGATCCCATCAGATTCACTCTTCATACAGGCATTTATATGAGACTCCTGGGACAACAAATGCTTTTTTCTGACAAGTGTTCAACATATTACGGTAACCAATTATGAGGTTTCCTGAACGAGCTGAGCAGTGGAGAGTTATCCACAGACACCCCAAAACTCACCAGCTCCCATCCCCACCAATTACACTTGTACAGAAAAAGCCTGCAGAGCAGGGGCTGGGTATGGCACAACCACCACCTCCTTGTAGCCACTCAACAGACTTAATTAAAACAAAATATTGAGGGCAAGGAACCTTTAAAACTGTTTGACCTTCTAAAACATGCTAGGCTAATCCAGGCAGGAACACAGCTGTTGACATCCACCCTCCCCTTTTTTCATTTTTTGGAAAGTTGGTCCCTTCAAAAGAGTATGCCAGCCTCCAGTTCCCAGGCTTTCGATACAGGGCACAGGGAGGAATTTTAAATATGAGGCAGTGCACTTGAAGTGCCACAGGGTGGAGCTCGCGACACCAATCACACTTCCACACGCTGGTCCCATCAATCTGAAATTTTTCTGTGTTGTGAAAGAGCTGCAGACGTGCTGGTTGAAAAAAGCAGACGGGCAGGGTCATTCCTCAGATAGGGGTGGAGGGATAGGGGTGGAGGGAGAAGGGCAGCGCCAGCTGCTCTCCCAGTGTAAGCATCCCATAGGTGTTTACATGAAACAGTCATTGGAGTAAAACTCACTGGGGCTCAAGGTTAACCAGTATTCCCACAAGCACCGACATTCCTCTTTGGAGGCCCAGACGCAAACACTTCCCTCCTCTGGCCCTGTGAAGGTTTTATTTTCGCAACAGGGGGAGGCAAGTGGGGAGAAAAGTCCTTGCCCAGCAGCTGTGACCTTGGCTTTCTCAGCCTCCATGGCTGCAAGGGAAGCTTTACCAAGGCCTTGTGAACAAAGTAAATCACCACTCCCTGCAGACCCAATTCCAGCTGTGGCTACTGAACTGGGGAAAGTATCAAGCCCCATTTTGGGTCTCCCAGATGGGCTTCATCCAGAAACGTGTGCAAGACACTCAGCTAGCATGGAGGCAGCACCGGACCTTCCCCCGGCAGGGCTCGACCTGCCCCTTCAACAGCCGAAGTCTACAGCCATCAGCAGCCTGCACACCACTGCCTTGGACCTTGGTGGCTCCCACCCAGCATCCTGCATCCTTCCACATGTCTGTCCCACTCTCCTCTGAGCTGAAAGACATCACCTGAAAGCAGTTCCTGAAAGCCAAAGACTATAGATGACTTTGGAAAGCATAAACAACATATGCCACAGTCTGTCACTCAGGGATTATTAGGTTTATTGCTAGAACTCCTCTAATTACAAGATCACTGTGAAATACAAGATTTAAGTGAATTTAAAACTACGAAATGGGAAAATTCATGGAGCCTTTTAATTTTTCTGCAGTTTCTTCCTGATCCACTTGTAAGCAGTATCTGCTTTGCAGTCTGATGTTCATCTAAACTGGTTTACAGAAGCTTTTATTGGGGGAGTGGAGAATAGTTCATTAAGGATATGTTTCAGAAAAAAAAAGTGGCATACAATTGCAGAAAAGCCAAAGTTCAGGCAGTTTTACGCCCAGCTATTGGATATTATAGAGAGAACACTAGACTGCTGGATCTTGCCTTTCATACACTGTATTCACCACCAATTCATAAGGCATTTTAAGCCCTGATGGTTATCTGCAAATACACCATCCATCTCTTAAAGCCTTATTTCAACACTTCCCTAACTGGAAGAGGGGCTGGGAGCCCGGCCTGTGTCAGGGGTGCTCACAGCACTGCCAGGTGAGGGGCAGGAGCGCTTCTCCTCCCTCCTTCCTTCCAGCCTCTTTTTGTCAGAGAAAGGCAATGTGCACACCCAGCTCAAAAGCCGCAGTCACAGCTGGGTGGGGGAGAATGCCCCTGCACCTGATACAAGCCCCTGGCATCCTGAGATGGGCAGCTCGGTGGTTTCCAACACAGCTCAGGGTCGGGTACTGCCTGCCGTCCTCAGCCCTGCCTGCAACATCTCCCCCTCCCCCGGGACTTCACACCTAAAAGGAAGTGCTTTACGCAGAGCAAGGTGAATGTTCCTTCCACTCTGTCTCCATTTTACACTTCACGGGGCTGATGGTGAAGTCAGACTGAAGCAACAGAATCAAAGAGCCAATATTTTATTACTTGAACCAAGCACCTGATTATTATGGGGAAAAAAAATTAAAGCAGCGTAATTATTACCTTCTTTCACAATAAAAGTAGCCTTGACTCTCCAAGACATCTTGGGGTGCTCCTGCTGTGAGGCTAACGACAGCTTACACACCAGAAATGCATTTCCCTAAAACTTTTTGAGGCAAGCAAAATTTGACAAACATGAAAAATCAGAACATAGCCTGTCTTTCTTTTATTCTGGGTTATTATTAATGGTCTTCAGCCACAGGGATATCAAGTCTTTGGCGGCGATGGATGCAATTTAGCTGCTCCCTAGAGATGGCTTTAGAGAATGCGTAATCAATTTTATAAATGAGCAGCTGGCCTGCACAGCAAGGTGCACTCTGCATTTCACCAAAATGAATAATGAATTGCATATACTCTGCATTAAGAAGAAGATTGACATTCCTCTTAGAAACTGTTTAGAGTTTCTTTCTTTCATTAGAGTCTGATTTCTTTCACATGTTAAAAGACAAACTAATGCCTGGTTGTTGCTTAATGTACCCAACTTTTACACGCAGTACCCATGCCCAAGCACCAACAGAGACAGCATGTCTGGGAGGTGGCTCCCCGACGTGGGCCGTGGTCAGGCGCCCGAGTCAGAAGCAGCTCGTGAATATCAATCTGCCCAGACTCTGTGGAGCCTTCGGTGGTGACAGCCATGAGTAAGTCCGAGGCACCAGCCTTGGACTTTGTTCTTTACTGGCCCAACAAATTGATAATCTCAGCAAAATGGCAAGTATTTATTTTTAGATTGAACAAAAGTATTTCACTGCAGGAGCAGAAAAACAAATTCCAATGCCACGTCTATTTCTGTCAAGTTTAGTGATCTCTGTGATCCAGGACAAAAGTTTGCTCAAGCCCAAGGGCATTTTGTTGACTTTCCACTGGCCTTTCAGTCTATAATGTGATTTCTCAGGTCTCTGTGTGGAAATGATTTGTGACTCTTATATTCCCATTGAGAATAACTCATCCATTATATAGCCTCCAGCAAAAGCTGCACCGTGACAGGTCTTTTGAGGTCAGATAGGCTACTGTAATGCTTCAAATGGGCAGGCATGTCATACCTACATTTCTTGTGGTTCCACACAAAGCAGAGAAAGCAAGCAGAAAGGAAAGGAAGAAAATGTGCAAACTACAAGACTGAGCACCCACCCTCTGTACACGGGCATATTCACGCTCAGATGTACATTTTCTTCTGACAACGCAGTCTCTGAATAAATCTCACTTCAGCTGCCCTCCTCCTTCCCCTAGGAAATGTAGTCCTTCCCCCACCAAATGCCAGGAAGCCTTTCCTGAGTTTCCTGCGTGTGCCTGATCAGATTTCCCTGGCATTTACATTTCGATTTCTTATTACCAGGTATGCTTGGAAGACAGCAAGAAAGGAACATCAGGAAGTGGCATCATTGCTCAGATCTGGGACAAAGATGTCTGTGGGTTTTGTTTTTTTCTGATAGTGTTGGTTTCATTTAGGAGAGAGTTGTGGCAAGAGTGATGGAAGCTGTGTAGACTATATTCAGCAACAACATAAGCTAGGAGAAAAAGTGCACCTGTGGGAACATACAGAAATACTGCTAGGCTTCACACTGTGTGTGCTGCAGAAATTCAGCACACAGCCCCAAGCCTCATGACATTGCTGTAGGCCTGCTGTGTCCCCGCACTTTTTAATGAGTTCAGCAAAACACCAATAATCCTCCCTGCACACAACCACTTTTTTGGGCACTTCAAGCTTCTGATGCTAGAGAGATGCAAAATTAAACGCAGCGCCCAACAGTTCTATTATATCACTGTTCATATTGTGACTTCCCTCCTTTCACTATGTGGGATGTGATAAAGTCAGTGAAGACCTGGAGCATCACGTGTATATAAGCCAAAGAAGACCATGCAGAGAGCTTGGCACCTAGTTCTGTTTCCAGCACTGTGGCCATGGATGGCAACACCGTGTGGAATAACACTGCCTTTTTCAGGTCTCCCCCAACACTTGAGCAGCCATCTAGTAATGTAGTTAAGGATCCTGGCTGTTGCCAAAAGCTGGCAAGATCCTGCTGGGAAACAGAGCTTAATGCTACTGACATAGCTACAGCTGTAACCCCAAGCAAGCACAGCAGCTGTTCTAGTGGCAGCTCCCAAACTGGCAATGACCATCATAGAATCATAGAATCATTAAGGTTGGAAAAGACCTCTAAGATCATCCAGTCCAACCGTCGACCCATCACCAGCATATCCACTAAACCATATCCCTAAGTGCCACATCTACACGTCATTTAAATACTTTCCAGGGATGGTGACTCAACCACCCACCACAAAAATTGTGCTTCCAAAATCTCTTGATGCTGATTCCACAGGGGCAGCCGCGGGACCCCCCGGTGCCACGCACAGCAGAAGCCCTTTTTTAAGGGGCGTCACTGCAACACTGCCCTCCAGCTGGCAGTCATCCCAGATGGCATGGCCGAACAGGGGTAAAAGCACCTGCTTTTTAGCTCTGAGCATCCCTCTCTTCCTCTTGTTGCCCTAGGTATGAAGACAAGGGACATGGGGTCCGAACATGGGGTTTAGCAGTTGCTCCTCTCAGAAGGCATCAGAGCTCAGTTCTGCACATTCAAGGCAATGCTTGGATCTCATTTGCCTCGTACTGAAAGAAACACAGAGGTGCTCATCGCAGTGGGTAGCCCCTTCACTTCTGCATTCTGCTTCTTGATTATTCAGCTGTGCTTGTTTTCTGTTCTCAGATCACCTACCAATTTTTTAACACCTAGACTTCACAAAAATGTCATGAAGTACTCTGTTTCTAAATTTCTAAACAAGCTCATTCCATGCCTACTAAGTAATTGGTCTTAAAATATATTTTTAAAGGGAACTGTAGACAAGAACCAATCTGTTGCTAAAGCTTAAAGATTTTTCTTCATGTGGGAAACTTGCTTTCCCTCAAAAATAATACCACAGCCTCATTAGGAATGAGCCTGTTCTTGCTGTGTTTTCTGCTGAGCCTCTGGAGAAATGCTCCATAATCTAGGATTGAGGAGGGCATTATGGTACTTATGTGGCACTGACACTCCATATGCAGCAAGCAGACAGTTATTTGCATCCTCCCTTTTGAAAGCAAGGTTGTTTTCCCAAGGGAGACCAATTTGTATTTCAGAAAACACATTTACAAGTCTTATTCTTTTGCTGTTGTTTTCAACAATAGACAGTACACTGCAGCATGTCAAGTGGAAAAATTACAGGAGGCTGACATGCTGTGCCATTCGGATCAGGTCACGTCACAGTAACTCGGCTGTGGCAGCACTGCCAAAGGGAATGGCTCGCTAGCAAAGCCAGGACCTCGCCGAGCTGGAGAGAGGAGACTGAGTCCTTAGAAGAAAGGACAGAATTATTCAATGCCTGGGGATACCTGGGGACACGTGCCTGGCTAGTCCTCCTGATCAAAATGGTTTCCTGCATGGTTTTTATTCCTCTCTTTAACAAGGAGGCTGAATAGCTGGCACTAGTCCTTAATACTTATTTAGAGGCAAACTATGCAAGCTAGTAAGAGACATTATGCAGAACCTGAAAAGTAACACCAGCCTCACCTTCCCAGTAAAATCTGAAAATAGCTGCTCTTTCATCATTCTCTCTGACAGCGGTTGGTGTCATGAACAAAAGAGTTTGTAGCCCCCCATATTCTTCTCCAACTGTGTAAATGCAACTACTCACCAAAAAAAAGGTTTGAATAGTTTTAAAATACAACTTTATTTTTATAAGTAAATGAAACAGCCTATAGACAGGCAGCTCAGGCACAAATACAGATTTAAAGAAAAAGGACTGGTAGCGTAAGTGATCTACAGCGCATGGGCAAGCTGAGTGCCACACAGGAGCACAGAACTGTGAGCTGCAGGATGCCTTGTAAGAGCTGCTGCTCAAACCCAGTTTCCACCTCCACAGCTGGTCTGTGTTGTAGGGACAGCAGGGCAGAGGGGAGGAAAACACACATGTGGCACCTTGCCCTCCAAGGCAGCAGACCCATTTTACACCAAGTGCATCAAGCAGCTCATCATTAAGCACCCAAGAAAAACTCCTGACTACCCTGCCTGTGCATGCAGGAGGTCAGCTGTACTCTGCTACCTTTGATGGGTGGTATGCCGTATTATGTGTGTTGAAGGATTTAGATGGCTCTGTAGCAAATGTTTGTGGTAAAAGCTAGGGGCAACTATTCCAGCAACATGAGAAAACAGAGCATTGCAATAAGAACCCACATGCCACCTCTTCAAGATGGCATCTTGATGCTTTTGTTAATATTTAGGTCTTCTCCTCAGAAGTCTGCCTATATCCACCACCAAATCTTTTCCTCCATAATCAGCAAGAGGTCTAACCAGTTGCAAGTAGCAATTAATCTTTTGTATTACCCATTCGTAAAACTTGTGGGTACAGATTTTACAGATGTCCAACTTCAGCTGCAGTAAAATGGGGCTCCAAAGAGTAGTGAAACACTTGCAGAAAAGCAAACTTAACCAGGAAGAAGTTTTACGGTGTGTCCTCTGTGTCTTGTCTTTTTTGAATTTCTTGTTCATGAAGAGCAAAGTTTTATCTGAGGAAAGCACTTTATTTGAGTTTCTTAGTCAGCTCGGGTTCAGAGATGCATTAAAAAAAAGTCGGGGAGGGAAGGTGTGACTCTCTTATCACTTCTGTGTCACCATTAAATCCATATGGACTAGTTCAAATACGGACTAGTTCCCACCCTGAAACAACATTCATTCTCTGATGCTGCAAGCTAAAGACACAACTCTTCCACAAAAAATGCCATTACAGTTTAATTGCTTTTGAATTTAGGAAAGGGTAAATATTGTACCACCTTCAAATGCAGTAGCATCCAGGAATTAAGGAGACTTCGGATGGGTCTTCAAAGGGTGCTGTCACCAAGCTGGTCCAGGTGAAAGCGGTGCCATTAGCAGGGAGTCCTAAGCCAGGCTGCCTCTCAGCCAGTCTCTCTTGCTGCTGCTGGTGCCAATGAAGCAGCTGAGGTCAGGAGGATTATGGAGGGCTCATTTACACTAGAAATCTGCTTTGAATCAGGCAAAGCATTCAAACACAGTATATCTGGTGACTGCAAGAGTAAAGTGACTGAGTGGTCTTCTGTCTCCGAGTCCCTTTGACTGTCCCTTGCTGTTGCTGGAATTGGCCTGGCTGTTGGTGGCAAGTTATTTCAATGCCTCTGTTGCCTTCAGGCTCAGGTTTCAAGGCTGGCAAGTACATTACAGGTACCTCTTAGAGCCCAGGCAAGCCAGGGTTCTGATTTGGCAAGGACCTTTCAAGGAAGTTGATTTGTCACTACCTCTGTAACTCCCCACGCATCCCGTCCGTAAGCCCTGGCACCTACCAATGGTACCAGAAAACATTTTCCTTGCAAACAGGAAACACCTTCTTTCCCATATCCATGCTGCACTTAGACAGGTACCCAAAAGACACAGAAGTTTTAAAGATAATGTTTTAAAATGGATATGGATACCATCAGCAAGTGCTAACTATCACAACTGTCCCTTGCCTCAGCATTATTCAAAAGCTCTCAGATCCCACACAACCACATTGAAAAAGCAAATTTACACTTCTGAGACTGGAGAGGGTCTACTGAGAAAACCATGTTAAAATACAAAACAACACCCAAACCACAGTAAGTGTGTTCTCTCTTTCAACCCTCCTCTTATGATAGTGCTACCATGGATAAGGTATTAAAATTCTTTCTGAGTATTTGTTTAAACACTGATTATAGTGTTTAGTGTATTCATTATGAAAATTGTCATGTCCTTATGTTCCTGGTTTCAAGTCCTACACAATTAGGATATATCCATCAACACCATCGTAAAACATACACCTGCACTATAATTAAATCCAAATATAAACTGTAACAATCCCCTCCAACAAAATATTATTATGTGCACAGTTTGGAAATTTTAAAAGGACACATCAGTCTTAAAACCTTTGCACTGAAAGCACAAAGAAGAAAAAAAAAAAATCAGGGCCCTCCTGACTCTGACTTTCAGCTCCCACATACCTGAAACATTAGTTTTGTTCATAAACTGATCAAGGTGTGTCTTAAAAAATAAAAAAATAAAGGCTCTTAAACACCTCACTATTCATCTTGGAAATTTACTTCTGAACCTGCTGCTCTCGTCAGAAGGTGCTTCCTAGCTATTCCCCAATTCATCCTTTTTTATTTTTGTGCTAGTATTGCCTTTCATGTGAAAGAGTTCCTCTCCTCCAACCCTGGCCAGTTTCCTTCATCAGGGTCTGATCCAGCATCATTAAACCACCAATCAAGAATAGCAGAGTAGTTAAAGCTCCCACATAGGTAATACATTTCTGCAGTATACACATTATGCAGGCTGTAGGAATAAATGGCTTCTGAGCTCTGGAACATCTGCTCCTTGAAAGCTATGCCAGGTCTGTAGCATTGGAGCTACAGCGGTGGACAGGATAGAGGACAGGCCCTTCCCTGCTGTCCTTCACAGTGAGACTGAGGTGTCTCCTCCTGTGAGCCTAGCTGAACATCCAACCACTCCTCCTTCTACAGGTTAAATGGATGCAGAAGAGCAAGCTGGTGAAAGCAGCTGGTCAGCGGTCTTGCTTAATTATTTTGCATTTCAACAACTAACCTTTTTCCTTTTACTTTATCTGTTTTTTTGAAAACAGAATTATTTTATATGACTTCAGACACCTCATGTAACAACAGATTAAAACAGATCTTATACTCAAAAAACCTTTTCAGACCCATTGAAATGAATTCTTGAAGGTTCAGGGCAAGACCCCTGTTACTTCCCAAGGGTAGTTGTTGCCCAGTGAGAAAATTGGAGCAATGCTTTGTAATAAAGAGAGAAAAAGTGACTCTTTTGTCTGCCATGTTCCTTCCTTACCAACCAGTCTTCTTCCTCCTCATTACACATTACTTAGAGCAAAATGGAGGGTATTTTAGGGTACTACGTTACTGCAATATGCATACTTGGTAACATCTACCATCCAGTTTTTGAAAGAACATCTAGTTTTTGAAAGAAGAAAATGATGAAACACACAAAAGCCTCAAGAAGGTTTGCTATAAATGTATGCAGCACTTCAAAAGTACTTAGACAAATGAAACCTCCTCTGAACTCCAGTGCACTGCACAGTCATCTTTTCCAGCTACACCTAAAGGTCCTTCTGAAACACTGCCTGTAACAGCGATGTCTACAGACTGTTGAACTGCCAAAGACTGACTGACAAATGTGGAGCACTGGTTTTCCTTGGACTTTTGCTGTAGCATGCAAGAGGCAATATAACAGCCAAAATGAGCAAGAAAGAGAGGGAAAAAAATTGAGAAATTCTAGTTTCTTGCATTGTAAAATATAAATTGTCTGGAATGAATTAAATTATTCTATTCACCCAGTTTCTGTTCAGTCTATATGGCCACAATTGACAAGCAACTTAGAAAAAGGAAAAAGTATTCAAGTGTTCTAGCATAAAACGCCACCTTTCAAGGTGCAAAGTATCATAAGTCACTGTTGATTTATCTGAAAGGTTGATATGCAAAATTGCAGAAACACATGTACTTTAGAAAGGCACGCTGTCAGCTTCTCCAAAACTCAAAGCAACAATGGTTTTGTCCTATGTAAATCATATAATCCCAATTCCTGCCGGGTTAGTTTTGTCCCCTGTAGAAACTCACACTAATTCAAGAAAATAATTAGATTCACACCTTTTAATTGCTTTTTTCTGTTTGGGGTTAAAAGGGCTAGCATTTCTGCATTTCTGTCAGGAGGGAAAAGAAAGCAGAAACCAAATAAGAGATTACCCTAAGAGATCTGTCACTGGCCTCTCCAGTGTAAGCCACATTCCTGCTCTTATAGTCTTGTGCTGGAGACAGTAGAGAAAGTGTTCCCATGTGATTTGGGAGTCGCAGAAGACAGATCCCCCATATCAGCCCCCCTATGCCCACACCGCGGCAGGGAGAGGAGCTACCACAGCTCTAGATTTGCTGACCACTGTTGGGAAGAGGAGAACGCTGTATGTGCAGAACCAGGCAGCAGATGCAAACCAATGTACGACCCCCTTTCTACAGTACCAAATACCCTTGCTTGCTTTCTGAGGGAAGAAAAATGAACATCATTATAGAGATTAAGTCTAGTGAAGGAGAAAGCAAGGGGGAGGTGGAAGGCAGGGCAAGTAAAACAGGGAGGGCAGGAGAAAAATGAAAGTTCAAAGAGGGAGGAAAAGGAGGGGGAAATAACCACCCAAATTCAGGTGGGAAGAGGGAGGAAAACTGCACTGTAGTCACTGTTATGCAGGTATAACTGATCTAGCACTATGTTAGCTGATTGACAGAGGTAAAACTTGCAGTCCTGCTACAGTTGCAAGGGCAAAGTTCGTTACTGCTGAACTGAACATCCCCACTGAAAGTCAAAGGTGTCCAGTGCCTGACACAGGGGCCCGAAGACTCCAGCAGGAACCGTGGAATTAAACAGCTTTATTGCCATGGATTTCCAGGAAAGGCTGTGAGACATTTTTAGGCAGGGAGAGAGCAGAGAACATTTCAAGCCAATAGGTCTTTGAGAAAAGTTTGAGTAACCAAGGAGAGAGACCAACAAGTCCTGCAGAGTGGTAGATGAAATTCAAAAGGAAAAAACAAAACAAAACAAAACAAAGCACATTTGATCAGCTGAAGTTCGTTTTCAGATGTGGCATAAGAGGGCTCTCAGATGTTCTCTACCCCTGGTAAATAGCAACGATGCATTAAAAAGTGAATGCTAGACTTGCCCTTGTTATAGAAAATAACTTGCAACTTGCGTGCTCTTACACTGTTTTTACATGAACTTCTCCCACCACAGTGTTCTGCCTGGGACCCTCAACAGCTTGTTTGCTCCACCACTACCTATGTTCTCATTGAGAAGGTTACATCTACTTGCATATATACAATGTCCAGAATAGTGGGACATTAGCGCTAGGTATTGAAGTAGGAAGAAAATAATATTCCACACATGAAAAGAAATAAGGAAAGCTGCATACATAAAAAGTTGTCAAATTCATGATATAAGTAGGCTGAAATAAATTTTCTGCAGTCTTGGTTAGTTCTTTGGGATGATCCTTGTAAGAACATGAGAAAGTACTTCCAGGAAGCAAAGGCTTGAAATTGGTGTCACAGTAAGTACAGTCTAACTGATCTACTAAAGGTCTTTTTTACATGAAGAAGGAATAAAGCAGCTGATTTTTTTTTTTTCTGTATTTGAACCAGAGAAAAACATCCCCTGCTATTGTTGAATGATTCCCAACTTTTCTCCACAGCCCACTATGTGTTTTTCAGAGCATGCTTCACCTCTCCCTGCTCCTGCAGCATCCTCAGGAGAGGGCAACTCTGGCTACCTGGAACCTCCTCACTTTTGCAAATTAGCAATGAAAATATTTTGCTCAGCAAGTTATTTGCATTCTGGTTGACAAAGCTACTTGCCAGTTATCCTTCACATTCTCTTTTCTGGCCATGCATTTCCACATTTCCACCTTCCAACAGGGACAGAACAGATCGGTAGAGAAAAAAAGCATCTCAAGTAAAATTCTGCTTGCTTGAAAACAAAACAAAACAAAACAACCACAGGTACAATCCCTTGTAATCAACACAGTATTCCAAAAACAACCTTCATCCCTCCCTGAAAGCTAAAGCATCCCTTATTCTGGACATAGCTGCTGTACACTGCAGACAAATGTAGCAGTTCTTTCCCCAAAAATATAAAGGAGCACTCTGGGAAAACCCATTGCCAGTCTTACAAAATTAATCAAGGGGCACATGTCCTCCCAACTGCAGCACAAGTTCTGATTAAAAACAAATTTCTCTGCTGACTGTTTCCTGTGTAAGAAAAGGCATTCCAACTGTATTTATAGCCAGCTTAAATTTTAGCTCTGCAACTCAAAGAGCAATCCTATGGAGGATTTAGGAACAAGATTTTAAAGTGCAAAATAAGAAGGAAGATCAAAAAGCATAGTATCCAACTAGCTCACCTGGGAAAAGAAGTTCCTGGTTTGAGTGCGGCAAAGCACTAAACCAAGAGGAGCCAGGAAAGGCTGGAAGAGGTAAAGTGCATGTCCATAAGCACAGCCTCTTAACTTCATCCAATAATAAATATTATCTCTGCTTAATATTGTGATACTACCCTTTCAGTGTCCATAGTACCTCTTTGAAGTAGAGCTGTACCTTTCAAGGACACGTAGCACTGTCTGTTTCTATGAATCTTTGCTGTCCTACACCTTTGCTGTCCCTTGTTCTAGCCACATCAGTGCTACTTCTGTTACAGCAGGACAAAAGCATTAAAGAAGGGCAGCATGATTTACCTGTTAGAGGTCAATATCATGTTTTAAAAGTTGTAGTTGCATATTTAGGAGGTATGGCTAAGACAGGAGATATATAAGCACCCATTTGTCTGAGGGCAAGATCAAGTTAGTGAATACAGATGTTCTTTCGCATTGTCTCTTTATACCATTATTTGCTCCAGATACGTGAGAGCTGTGCTGCACAGGATGTTTACAGAAATAGTCCTGCACGATTTTTCCTCCTCCTCATAAAGTATTACTAGTTTCTCTGGCTGTGATGGATGTCCTCTGCTTTTGTTTTCCATTGATCCTAGATTGTAAAGGAACAGTAAAACAGCCTCCTTGCTGCATTAACATCATCCAATGACACATGTCTGAAGTGTTGAGTTAGGATTTCTGTACTATTTGTAGCTTAGGGTTTGCTACATCAGTTTAGGAACTTGCTGCATCAAATAACTCAGTTGCTCATTTTCTTGCCTCTTAAAAACTGGTTTTGTCAACTTATCCTCAAATGAAGGCTATTCCATCATTAGTCAGAGCAAGCTGGTGGTCTGCTGGAGATCACTGCACTGGAGGCTGTACAGAAGGATTTTTGTGCTAAACATCACCCCAGGCAGCCTGCAATGACTGACAGCATCACAGCTGCTAGGGTGCAGTTTAACTTCAATCAGTGAACTTTTTGGTAAAGTTTTGATGCTGACTGGAATGCTGGGGAAAACAAAAATTCACCTGTATGAGGAGATTATTGTCGTTTTGCTGTGGAAAACAACCTCTGTAGACAAAGAGCTAAACCTATAGCTTCTTACAGGTCCAGCTGAAGTATACCTTGGATCAGTGAAACGTCTGCATGTAGCAGGACTTAAACCTATGCAGTAAGTGTGCCGGTAAATAGATGAAAAGAAAAGCTTCTACTGCAACATGAACTGCACATAGCAGAGGACAATAACGTTTGTCACCAAGGCCTAAGTTTGGGCCACTTTGATGAAGGCTTTCTTTTGGGGTGGGGTGGAGAAGAAGTTGTTAGACAAAGATAGCGGGATTGTTCATTGCATGGTAGGATTCAGTCATGCTTGTTACATATGCAAGGACCAGCTTCTGTTTCCATTCCTCATACAAAACCAAATAATAATTAAGAAACCCCACAAATTTCCGTAGTAAGTAGCTGCACCAATGTCAGCATGAATACCCCCCAAAAAAGGGGTGCTGTCACTGTGGCAGATGGCTTATACATTAGTGGAACAAGTCATACGGAGACTGATCAGTAGCACACAAGTTTTGAACACAAGACACATTACAGTAGCTCTCAATATTTCAACAATTGCACTGTTTTGATGTTAAAAGTCCTTAGGTAATACGCTTCTGGGATTGCAGGTTTATTCTGTGCCACCTAGGACTGCCATTACCAGAAAGCATTAGAGAGGATGGGGTGTTGTATGTAAGCAGTGTAAAAGCCAGCATTTTGCATTACAACTTTTCAATACCTGGTGAAGAGATCCAAACTATTCTTTAAGTGATATCACGGTTTTTTTGCTTTTTAAAAGTAATTTAAAAAAAAAGAAAAAAATCACCACAAAGCAGGCCAAAAGCGTTCCAGCTTGGAAAAGAAAATGTAGAAAAAATATGATCTAGCAAGACTCCCTGGTGTCTTTGACAGTCTGGAGAGGATGAAATGGAGATCCATTTAAAAGTTAATCACCTTACTGCAGCTTGTCCAGTTTTTTGTTTTTCTCTGTCAGCTCAGATGTGCCATTACTAATAAGTCACAATTTCAGCCCAAAACATACAGGGAGCTGTACAATAATAATTAGTTTTGATTGTGCTGAACTCTGGAAAAGGGAATGAGTCAATTGATCCAAGGTGGGAGATGAGGGACCTGGAGGAAGGAGAGGTAATAAGTAAAGGGACAAAACACAGTTTTGCACCTTTGGGACAAAGAACATCACAACAGCAAGAAACACAAAGCCAGGGAAATCCGCAGCAGTGTGGAAAGAAGAAAAGACGCAGATGAAAGGCAGCAGCAACACCTGAGAAGATGAAGACCAGGACTTTTTAATTCTGATTCTGTCACAATTCAGTGTATGCGTTTGGGGAAATGGTTTCCCATGACTCAGCTCTCCTCTGTTTAAAACTGGAATGGCAATATCTCAGAATGGTGCTTTGCTAATGGATTATTGTATCCCACTGGCCTTTCCATAGTGTGCTAACCACTGATAAAACAAAAGCATGTGAGCTTTTGTATCAGGGTTTGCAACTGATAAGTAAGGATGTAACTGCGTATCATTTT
This sequence comes from Aptenodytes patagonicus, assembly GCF_965638725.1. Taxonomy (NCBI): domain Eukaryota; kingdom Metazoa; phylum Chordata; class Aves; order Sphenisciformes; family Spheniscidae; genus Aptenodytes; species Aptenodytes patagonicus. The sequence continues at coordinate 64,318,184 of NC_134982.1, forward strand.
CAAGTTCACAATAAGAAATGTAATGCTTCCCATGCTGCTGAACATCCTGTCGTACGTGCAGCACAAATTTTTCCCTCACTCCCTCCTGCACAGAGGATGCTTCTCTGGAATTTGTAGGTGTCCAGTGGAGCAGTGAGAGCTGCCAAACACCCAGGGCTGAGGTAGGTTATTGGCAAGAGCAATGAAGTAGGCAGGCAAGAAAAGAGCTGAGGTGACACGTGCCAGATTCATTACTGCAGGGACAGAGACACCATCTGGGTGAGAGTCCACGTTTGTCTGACAGTTCATGTCATTGCACAGAGCAACTTCAGACTGAAGACTTTCACGTGGGGAAAAATGAACTGCAGTGGCTGCTAAGGAGTTTGATTTATGAGGCAAAAGAGCTGTCACTCCTGAGCGCTCCTCAGAGGCCTGGTGGGGCTACCTCTGCGGCGCTTACCACTAAACCATCTCTAGACCGCACAGCTTGGCTAGTTTTCGTAAATAAGCAAACAGTGTCTCAAAACTTCAGATGTTATTCCGGATATTTTGCCAAAGTGTCTCCTTGAAAGGAAAAAACAATGACAAGAGCTAATGTCCTCTGCAAGATAAAGTTTAAAAGGAAAATAAGTAGAAATTCCCAGCTGGTGGTGGCATGAGATTAAGAGGAAGCTTTTTTGTAGAACTCCTGTTACAGCACCTGTGAGTTACATGCTGAAAACAACCATAAGTAATATGGGAAACAAAACATGTTTCAGTCCTCAACAAAGTTTTAGAACAAACAAAAAAAATTATTTTCCTCCTTTTTTAGGTATTCACATTAATAATATAAATTTTTTATAAGTTTCTTTAAAGAAATTAATTTCATATTTAATTCAAACTGTTGAAGTAATTTCCAGCACAAACACAGCATCTTTTTAATTAAAATAGGAGTGGACTATTTTTTTTTTCCCCCTCATAGTAACCACTCTTTCTGTCCATGGAGATTAAATGAACATGTTAAAGTCTCTGGAATTACAGCAGAAAAGTCTTTTTTTTTTTTTAAAGTTAAATTATTGCCAGACAGTAGCACTAAGTAGCAACTTCAGTATTGAAAGGGGAAAGAATTTATTTTCCAGCACCTTTTAAGAAACCGTAATTAAAAAAAAGCAAAAAACCCACAAACAAAAAAGCCAAGGTTCCTAGATTTGTTTTGTTTCTAAAAGCAGAGTACTTTATACTTAACAACCTGAAACTGCGTGAACTCAGCAAGTCACTTGAACTGTATTTCATCTTAAAGAAGGAAAAACATAGCATTTTGTCATTTTAATACAAGACCCACTAATGCTGAGGTGTGTTTATACGTGTGTGTGTGTGTGCATGTGTTGGGGAGGGGACCAATGACAAATCTTTATTTGTGGCCCATTGATAATTTTCAAAGTCTTTATTATGGTTCTGGGTGGTTTCTGCTGTAACTTGCCTTATGAGACATTCTCTGCTAACAATCTTCTGTTAATAAGCTGGTGAGATGCAGTACTGAGCGTTGAGGTCAGAGCAGTGACAACCACAACAGGGAGAAGTCGTCCCGTGCTGGATGATGTCATCTGTCACTGTTTCCAGGTATGGCTGTTTTTGTTGTTGCTGGCGTATTCTACTCCCAGTTTCCAGGAGCTGGCAGTAGCGAGAACATCTGTGTGAGCTGTGACCAAGTAGATGATCTGGAGCTACCAGAGGAAGTAGAAAGGTTAAGGAGCACCAGGGAGTCTGAGAAAGAGAGATACTGGTGGAACCATGCTCTGCCCTCCGTGAGACAGAAACAGGAACATCCACCAGAAAAAACACAAGATCAAGGGGATCCTGTATCCTCCTCCCACCAGGCAGAAGGCAGTTACTGAAAGGAAAGGAGTGAATGGCGGCAAGGCTATGCTCGGGGCAGCAGGTGAACACCCTCCTTGCCTACCTCGCCTTCCCAGGTGCCTCTATACAAAAAGTATGAGGCTCTGGATGTGGAAGGTCAGACAATTGATGATGAGGATGATGGTCCATCTACACCAGAGCTGTTGCCAAAGTCAGAAAGGCCTACCCCCTATATCATGACCACCTCCATGAGGAAAAAAAGATGGGTTATAGGTGTGGGTGACTCCCTTCTGAGGGAAACAGAGGGTCCAATATGCCGGTCAGACACGCCTCTTGGGGAAGTCTTCTGCCTCCCTGGGGCCCAGGTTAAGGACATCACTAGGAAACTTCCTAGCCTGGTACGGCCCTCAGACTATTATGCATTATTGTTCTTCCATGTGGGTGGCAATGAAGCTGCAACCCTTCCCAAGGGGGACTTCAGGGCCTTGGGATGGTTGGTAAGGCAATGTGGAGCACAGGTAATTTTTAGTTCTATCCTTCCAGTTGCAAGCAGCGCTATTAGAAGAAACAGATAGACTCAGTCTATTAATACATGGCTCCGTCACCACCAGAATTTTGGGTTTTTCGATAATAGGATGGTCTACACGACACCAGGCCTGCTGGCATCAGATGGGATTCATCTTTCTCAAAGAGGAAAGAGGGTCTTTGCTCACAAGCTAGAGGGGCTGATTGACAGAGCTTTAAACCAGACTTGAAGGGGGAAGGAGATAACATCAGGCTCACCTGTGACAAGCCGTGGGAAGACATGCCAAGGTTAGAGGGACAGGGTGCTAGCGAGGGCCCTCAGCCTGCTGCTCTGCAATGTGCTGGGTACACTGGAGCACACCTGAAGTCCTACAGAGACGAGCCAGGGGCTCCTGAGGTAATAGGAGCCAACAGGGAAACACCAGTGAAATACCTCAAAGGAATTAAGGTGTGTTCCTCTAAAAAGGTGACACAGACAACAGCCCAGCTGAAGTGCCCCTACAACAATGCATGCAGCATGGGCAACAAACAGGAGGAGTTGGAAGTCACCATGCTGCTGGAAAGCTACAACCTAGTTGCCATTACTGAAACTTAGTGGGATGAATCCCATGACTGGCGCGCTGCTATCGATGGCTACAAGCTGTTCAGAAGGGATGAGCGAGGAAGGAGGGGTGGTGGGGTTGCCCTCTATGTCAAGAAATAGATTGTGAAGAGCTGTCTCAAGAATAGCCATGAGCAGGTTGAAAGCTTATGGGTAAGAATTAGAGACTGAGCCAACAAAGGGAACCTTGTGGTCAAAGTTTACTATAAGCCACCCAATCAAGAGGAGCCTATTGACGAAGCCTTCTTACTCCAGCTACAAAAGGCATTATGCTCGCAGGCTCTCATCCTGCTTGGGGACTTCAACTACCCCGACATCTGCTGGAAGAGTAGCATGGCGAGCTGTAGGCAATGCAGGAGACTCCTGGAGTGCATTGAGGATAATTTCTTAGGCCAGATAATAGACAGGCCTACCAGAGGGGATGTGTTCCTGGACCTGTTGGTCACCAATGCAAGTAGCTAACCAGAGACATCAAGATTGGAGGCCGCCTGTGCTGCAGTGATCATACACTGGTGGAGTTTGCAGTCCTGAGGGATATGGGACAGGCGAAGAGTAAAGTCAGGACCCTGAATTTTAGGAAAGCAATTTTCCAGCTGTTCAAGGAATTAGTCAATGGAACCCCCTGGGAAACTGCCCTCAGGGACAAGGGAGCAAAACAGAGCTGGCAGATCTTAAAGGACACTTTCCATAAAGTGCAAGAGCTCACGATCCCCATGTGTAAGAAATCAGGAAAGGAAGGCAAGACAGCAGCATGGATGAGTCAAGACCTGCTGGTCAAACTAAAGGGCCAGAAGGAAATGCACAGGCAGTGGAAGCAGGGACAGGTATCCTCAAAAGAGTATAGGGACGTTGCCTGGTTGTGTAGGGATAGGGTCAGGAAGGCCAAGGAGCTGTACTTGGCAAGGGATGCAAAGAATAATAAGAAGGGCTTCTACAGGTATATCAGCCAGAAAAGGAAGGTCAAAAAAAGCATAACCCCTGCTGATGAACACGACTGGCAAACTGGTAACAACAGACAAGGAGAAGGCTGAGGTACTCAATGACTTTTTTGCCTCAGTCTTCACTGGCAATCTCTCTTCCCACACCTCTCGAGTGGATGGACCTCAAGGCAGGGACTGGGGGAGCAAAGTCCCTCCCACTGTAAGAGAAAATCAGGTTTGAGACCACCTGAGGAAGATGAACATACATAAGTCTATGGGACCTGACAAGATGCATCCAGAGTCCTGAGGGAATTTGCTGATGAATTTGCCAAGCCACTCTCCATGATATTTGAAAAGACATGGCAGTCAGATGAAGTCCCTGGTGAGTAGAAAAAGGGAAACATTGCACCCATTTTTTAAAAGGGTAGAAAGGAGGACCCTGGGAACTACCAACCTGTCAGCCTCACCTCTGTGCCTGGGAAGATCATGAAACAGATCCTCCTAGAAGCTATGGTAAGGCATATGGAGGTCAGGGAGGTGATTTCAGACAGCCAGCATGGCTTCACCAAGGGCAAGTCTTGCCTGAGCAAACTAGTGGCCTTCCATGATGGAGTGACTACATCAGTGGACATGGGAAGGGCTACAGATGTCGTCTTTCTGGACCTTTGTAAGGCCTTTGACACCGTTCCCCACAACATCCTTCTCTCTAAATTGGAGAGATACAGATTTGATGGATGGACTATTCGGTGGATAAGGAATTGGCTGGATGGTTCAACAAGGCCAAGTGCAAGGTCCTGCACCTCTGTCGGGCAATTCCCCGGTATCAATACAGGCTGGGGGATGAAGGGATTGAGAGCAGCCCTGCCAAGAAGGACTTGGGGGTACTGGTGGATGAAAAGCTGGACATGAGCCAGCAATGAGCGCTTGCAGCCCAGAAGGCCAATGGTATCCTGGGCTGCATCAAAAGAAGCATGGCCAGCAGGTCGAGGGAGGTGATTCTGCCCCTCTCCCCCTCACTCTGCTCTGGTGAGACCCCACCTGGAGTCCTGCGTCCAGCTCTGGAGCCCTCAGCATAAGAAAGACGCAACCTGTTGGAGCAGGTCCAGAAGAGGGCCACAAAAATGATCAGGGGGATGGAACACCTCTCCTATGGAGAAAGGCTGAGAGAGTTGGAGTTGTTCAGCCTGGAGAAGAGAAGGCTTTGGGGAGACCTTATTGCGGCCTTTCAATACTTAAAGGGGGCTTATAAGAAAGATGGGGACAGGCTTTTTAGCAGGGCCTGTTGTGACAGGACAAGGGGGAATGGCTTTAAACTAAAAGAGGGTAGAGTCAGACTAGATATAAGGAAGAAATTTTTTACGCTGAGGGTGGTGAAACACTGGCACAGGTTGCCCAGAGAGGTGGTGGATGCCCCATCCCTGGAAACATTCAAGGTCGGGTTGGACGGGGCTCTGAGCGACCTGATCTAGTTGAAGATGCTCCTGCTCGTGGCAGGGGGGTTGGACTAGATGACCTTTAAAGGTCCCTTCCAACTGAAATCATTCTATGATTCTATGAAATAATTTCCCAGAAGTTTCCTGGGGTTTGCTGTTGTTGGGGGTCTCGGTACAAGAGGCTGCTCAGTAAACACTTTTATTTGTGTGGGAGGCCTGGGAGCTTGTCGGAGCTGCAGTGAGCAGTGTTGAAGTTTAGTCTTGCTGCTCTGAAATCAGGCAGTTGCCTTCATTTAACCCAGCATAAGACAACTGTGATACTGCCTTGCCCCTAACTTAGGGTGAATGATTCACTTTTATGAGACTAACACCGCTGGCAGCTCCTGGGCTCCAAGGGCACCTCCCCAGCCCTGCGAGAGCCGCTCCAGTCTTACAGGGCAACTACCTCACCATCCTTAGAGAGAGAGAAAAAAAATATTCCACATATTTTTCTTCACCTGCAGGACACTTCCCTCCCCTGGTCTGCTCGTGCAAGACAAATAATAAGCAAAAGCCAGAAACATAGCACTTCGTGCATGAGGCTTTTGATTTCTTAAGGCCAAGCAACATTTGTTTTTATGCTTACCACATTACACCTACTTCACTACCATTGGTACATGCATTCCAAAACATCTTTCAAGAAACATACATCCCTCTGAAGACTTTCTGCTCCCCCTTCAAAATGTTATTGCTTAAAAGGCATTCCTTATTACCAGCCAGTACTTTATGTACAACAAACAAGCAAATAGTTTTACTACACACTAAGTTATGTTCATTTTTCCAGGAGCACCTAATGGCAAAGAAGCACAAAAGCATAGAAAACTGGAGGAAAATCCTTTTTTCCCCTGAAGGAAAAAAAATGCCTTGTGCTACACTTCTCAACACTGAAATCTTTTACCACATAAAACCCATGAGTACATTTCAAAAGGACTTACTTTACCAAATGCAGCTGCTGAGGCACCTGAGCTGGTCCTCTCCCCAGGTTTGTCAGGGGCAGGGGTTGATGCAGACCAGCTCTAACCCCCCAACCTGCACCCCCCCCCGGCAGCTCCCTGCCAGGTGCTTGGCACTCAGGGGATCTCCACTCGGTGGATCTGTGCTATAATGAGCAAGACCATTAATAAATAAATTATTAATAAATAAATACAGCAATAATTAAAGCTGCCTGGATTTTTATCTAAGACTTCTTTCTGCATTTTTGTTCCTGAAATTTTTTTTGCTTTGCTTTTTTCCCCTTGATTTTCTCCATTTCAGAGTCAAAAGAACTGCCTGATGAGCAGGCACCTATGCGCCCAACATCTGGATGCTGCTCTCTGGGAGGCAGCGGCTGGCAGCAGGGCCACTGCTCTCCACCCAGGGGGGAACCCAGCATCATGGAGGGGAACTGCAAAAACCATCTGACGAGGCGAGGAACCACCAACAAGCTGATTAACGGCAGGCGTAAGATGGGCCACAATGCTGCAGCTGCACACAGCCACAAGGTCCCCTGGCAATGATTAAGCTGCTGCTTGTGGCACGAGGAATTGCCTCCTTTTATTAGCTTTGAAGGTAACTTTTTATTGGTGGCACTCACTGCTCACCAGCTCTCGGGCTGGGGGAGGTGGTGAGTGGCTCATCACCACACCTGGCCTGGGCCACCCCTGATCCTGCAGCCCCACAGCAGCCCTCTTCTAAGCCAAAGGGGTCTGGCTTCCTCACCCACATCCCGGCTGGGAGGTTTCATGGGAAGAGCAATCTTAACTGCATTTTTTTCATAAAAACTCTGCTGACTGAAATACGGCTGCCACTCAGTGGATTGAGCCATTTGATTTGACATTTAAATGTAAAAATCTCTTACTGCGAAGTGATTTAACACTCCACTGAAACGCCACTGTTACAACATTATTTTCATTATGTTCAGAGCAAGGAAAATTTAAAGAGTTGTCTGTCCAACCAACCCATTCCCAGAAACTTAACAAGGCCTGTGGACACCTCTGGGTAAAAATCCTGGAGCTGCTGCTGGCGCTGGCAGCATTGCCTGTGCTTCTCCCTTCTGCTTCACATCTGTCCGGGAGCAGCTGGGAGCAGAAGTGAGGGGGACAGATGTGCATGGGGGGCTGCAGCACACCCTGGGCAGCTGCACCCCACCCCCTGCTCTCTGCCTTTCCCGGGGACATGCTAAAGGGGTAGCTCTTCTGCGAGCTGGTTGGAGAGAAATGTTTCAGTGTGGGAAAAACAGCTGTTTGGGAAAGAAAAAGAGATAGTGGAACAGCAGAGGAAAAGCTGAGAAAACAGGAGGCCCCCAAAAAATCTCATGACTAGACACAACATAGGAAGAGTGAAGGAAGAAATCAGTACTTGATTGAAGAAAAATCCAAAATAATAAACAGATAGTGCAGTAGTTGCCAAAACAACAGATTAAAACAATGCTTTCCTCTCTGCCTTTATGGCAGCACTGGTCCAATGACTGTCCACTTACCCACAGCTGAGGATAATATATTTTATATGAGGATTAATATGACGATTATATTTTGCTCCTTTTTACTATTTATGAAAAAAAATATACTATATCCACCCAAAACTAATAAGACCTACTTTTCAAATCCAGAATGCATTTTCAGGGACCTTATAAGGAAATCCAATATTGAAAACTGCTGCACTGTACAGTATAGTGGAAAGATGGGAAGGATAGAGGACAGTGAAAGACAAATAATATACCCATGTTCCCACTATCTTATGTCTTCTGTTTTTCCTGAGAGATCACTTCCGCTCTCAAAAAATACTTTCACCTCATACATGTCTGAGTGCTCAGAAACATGATAATAAAAGGGTTAATAGAAAGCATTTAACTTCCTGCCACTTTTACAAGAGATGTAATAGGTATGTGCTGTCTATCTTTCATTTTCATTGCCTGCAGCAAAAACGTTTCACACGTTTCAGCACAATGATTTCTTCCTTTTCTTGATGGTGCTCACCACAGGACTGTTTCTGATAAGGACAGTATGATCTCTCTTCTACACCTGCAGAGACTTATTTGTCTAGTACATAAATACACAGGGTATTGCCTGGGCATAATATGCCAAAACAAACTAAGGATAAGCAGACTGAAATCAATACAGTTAATGCATGACTGAATTTGGTTCAATTTTTTTCATTTCATTACAAATATAAGAACAATTTATCTAAATTCTTTTTTAAGATTAACCAGACCAATGGCAACAACAAAGTTGCAGCAAGCAAATAATAAAAATTTCGTATTTTCTTGCGCACTCTATTTAAAAAAATATATTATTTCATTTTACGCGGGAAAGCACTTCCACATATAAGTAGCAAAAAATGGGCATAGATGCCATGAACAGAACATTATAGTCACATGCAAAATAATAATAATATGAGAAAAGAGTATGCATTTGTTAAAGATTACAGTTATATTTGATAAATATCACCATGAATCATTATATATACACATACACCTCTCACTGGATACAACATTTGGAAACTCATACCACTGCATGGGATGAATTTGATCACCCAATCATGTTTTTCAGATTCCATGAACTGTTTCTAAATTGCCTCATACCAAGGAGAAATTGTACTGCAGTTTGTTATGAGGGTTTTTTTCCCCCCCTAACCTTCTTGGTATTTCCTCCTAGGAATCACTGCCACAGCCTTTTACTTTTCTCTGGGATGTTAGGAGAAGGTGAATGGCAGACATAAAAATCCATGGATGCAGAAAGGGCAACCGACTTTTAACCAAGATACTGAATTTTTGTGTTGAGCAACAGATAAAAGAAGGATATCTTCATGAACCTGGGCTTAAGCATCCTGTAACTGTGGACAAGATTCCATCACTACTTTTAATCTCAGATTTCCTTTTCTGAAAAAAATGTGGGAAAACAGGCTTACAGCAAAAGAAGGCCCAAAGAGAAGAGTATTTTGGTTTTAAAGCTATTTTGAGTGCACACCTTACAGTGACACATTCTTCAGTCTCCAGTTTTTGTTCTGGCTGATGTTACATTATCTTCATGTATAATGCTAACAGGCTCCAGCAGTACCACATATCAAAACGCCTTTACAAAAACAAAGGAAGTAGAGACCACCCAAAACGTGCACATCCCTGGCAGCCCTGAGAGATGCACAGCTGGAGGACAGCACTTTCCCCATCTCACCCCGGTCCAATGGTGTAGATAGGCACCCCACTTCAATGTCTAAATGAAGCCGCTCTAGCCTAGGCTAACCTAGGGTTAAACAGTGGAGAGGAAGAGTAGCCACCCAACAGGGCTTTGGAAGCAGCTTCTTTCTCTCCACTGAACATGCAGGGAGCCTATGGAGAGGCCACCTATCTGACTTAGGAACCTCTACAGTCAGTTTCAAACGAGCAAACAGTAAGAGACCTGGTCCTTTATGAATTTTTCTGCTCATCATTACAAAAAACATCCATACGAAAGTCCATTTGTTCAAGGAATTCCTCTTGCTAATACATAAATCAGTACCACAAAGCTGAGCTTGACCATTTTTTAAGCACTAAAGAACAAAAATGTCGAAGAACCAGAAAAGATCAGAGAGAAAACCCTGCTTTCTCTTTCCACTCCTTTCCCAGAGTGGTGGTTCTCTTTTAGGTGATGCTTAAAGATAATGTTGCAGAGGTTAATGCTCTGAAGAATTAATTTATGCATCTGTAAATGTATGCTTCTGAAATGATCTTGTCCTAAAGTAATTAGGAGGAAAATAGATATAAGGCATCTGCTCAAAAAGAAAGTATTCAGAAATTAAAAAAAAAAAAAAAATTTGGAACGATATTGAGTTCAAAATGGCTTTCAGGAACAAGTGACATGATTTGTCATAACGTTAGGCACAGATCTCAAAAGTCATTAACAGAATGTCATATATCTGTAAAAAGAAGCCTTTTTGATTGTTTGTTTGTGTGAAACTCTAGATGAACATGACCTGTCATGTCTTGTAGAAATGCTGGTATAGTCTACTACAACTCCTAGAGGACCAACACTGTGCTTTACGTGTTAAAGTAAGCCTCATTAGTCTCATTTTATGGCTGTGAAGGTGAAGATTATGATTTGCCCAGGAAAACATAGCTGAAAATCATTTTGAGCTAAAGGGGTGTCAAGGACTTCAGTCTGTGTCGCTATGCAGCAGTGCAGCATCCCTGCTCTTCAGACTACTTTGAAGCAGCGATGAATGTGATTTTCAACCGGGAGAAAGAAGGAACGGTTTCTTCTCTTTTGACACTCTTACAAGGTTATACTTGCCATATAGTATTTCCTTAAATGCAGACCCAATTAACCAGTCAGTACTTGAGTGATAGAAAGAAGAACAAAACAGAGGATGAAACATTTCGTCCCAGACAACAGGGAGAGCAGGAAAGGGTTATGTGCTCTCCCAGACCTAGGGAATGAAGAAAGGAGCTTATATCAAATAACTTGTTTTATACCCCTGACTTAACAAAGCAGTGAATATTTAAGTGTATGTGAATTTGTAAAGTAATTGCTACACACTTTGCAGATTTTCTAATTTTTTAATTCCTTAAAACGTTTCCATTCTGTTATGTCTAAAATGACTATGAAAACTGGCAAGTAAAAATAGTTCATGTATTGACAACTGAAACCATGTCATTTAGAAAGCCTCTTTTACTGGCAACACATCACTCTTCTACACAGTATTAATATACATGACATTGTCAATGATGCAAAAGAGAAAAAAAGGAAACAAAAGTACAGCATCAATTTAAATCTCCCTACACTGTAACATGGAATAGGATCAAACTGTCAGACAGCAACTGACCGCTGCAAAGAGCTCTCAGCCTGGAGTACATCAGCTAGAGCAGCATGAAATTGGATCAAGCTGTTTAGCTGGAAAAAAGAAAAAAAAAAAGAAGAATCAGTGTCTATGCAGATCCAATTTACAAACACTAGCCCAGGGTAAACCCTGCTGTAAACACCATAAATTCAAAGTTAACAGGAGATTAATTTAGTCCAAACTGTGTTATGAAAGAGCTGAAATACATTAGAGTGGAGACGGAAAAATCCCATTGTTGTGAGCAATCCTAGTACAAGGCAGGACCAAAAGGGAGGTATGGACTGCTAGTTCCTCCAAGCAACAAAGATCCTGTGGGTGGAAAGGAGATTCACCAGGTCAAACAGGAATGCATGCTGAGGCATAAACTGCAGCGTGAGCACTGGGGAGCAGGGGAACCTAACCACTCACCGACCCCATGGACCGTTTCTGAGCACACTGTTTGACAGCAAGATTTAAAACCAAAACCAAACAATATTGCTCAGTACCGTGTAACAAACCTCATTACCAAGTAGGTCTCATATTTCCATTCTTAATACTGTAATCAACATGCCAGAACTGCACAGAACAAATTCAAGCTTGTAGTTTCCTACATTCAAACGCAATTATATTCTTGTTTCAAGCGAATACTAAATTCATGCTTTATCACACATTCATTATGAACTACATTTTTCTCAGTCAAAGTATGCAAAAAGTTAGGATTTACCAGTGCCGAAGCATTAGTAAGGACCTTTTTGGGTCACTGTAGTAACTTATTCTGTTACCCTGATAGTAAAACAGGTAATAGAAACTTCCTTTCAAAGTTTACCATGCAGGAAAATGCAAATACCCCCAAATGTTTTCATGTTACATCATTGTGTTTAAAATGCTAATTTTCATACACAAAACAATTTTGAAAGAGTTTTCTTAGTTTCTTTCTATTCCTTCTGATGCTGTGCTTTCATAAATGTTTATGAATTGTGATGATGTGGCCTGTGGCCATTGAATGTTTTCCAGACGGGGATTCAGCACTAATTTCTGGTGCCTGTTGTTTAATTTGGTGCAGCAGTGGGTTTTATTCGCTGGCTTTGCAGGCAAACTGTGGAACTATTACATTGAGTTTCCAGCAGATTGTAAAAGCAGCTTGTCAAAGGGTATGTTGTGCATACGCCTGAGGTTTTGAAATCTCTTGAAGACCAAGTTTCACATGTGTGATCCATGGTTGCATGTTTGCTGTTCCATGGTTACCGTTTGCTGACAGAACTGCAAATCACAGATGGTAGTTCTTTCAGAGATTCATGAGAATTGGAATTTGATTTTGCTACTTAATTTAGATGACTTGGTAAATCATACAAATTAAAATACATTAAAGATTATTGGCCAAGTCACCTCCTTTAGAGGAAAACCCCAAATTCTCTGTGACTAATCCAGTCTTTGAGACACATACAGCTGGCAGACATTATCCTTACTTCAGAGGCAGAGGGACCAGGCAAAAGCAGGTTTGTCTGACACCCAATGCAATTATTGCCTATTATTAGTCTTGGTATTAAGGCAAATACATAGAAAAAACTATCCAATAAGTAGAGAAATCAAGACAATACCCGATTTTGCCCTCTGTCTCCCATAAATTTCAGTTTCAGGATCTTGCTGCTACTCAGATGAATAGAGCCCCTTGTGATAAATATGGAAGTGACAGTGTTGTGGAATAAACACATATGTAAAACACATTTCAAAAATACAGCAAGATGAAGTTATCCAACATATGTTCTAATTGTCAATTAAATATTTACATATACAAGTTACAAGTGCATTCATGTAGACTGACACTTAGGTATACATTCTAGCCATAAAAGTTTAAACAAGAATACGTCTACTGTATCTTGAGATTTAATACAAATAAAATAGTTGCTGTCTGAAATTGTACTGTACTCATTTTTAATTTAAAATATAAAATTTAATATATGCACTGGTGAGAAAAATTTGAGACTATGGTCAATAAAAAATCGCAGATATTCTAAGGGCTATCATGCACATACACATATATATAATTAGCAATGAAAGTTTATTAGGGATATTTATTCTACTGAAGTTGACAAGAGCATACATTTAAGTGAATGAGCCATCTGTTTCCACTGCTCTGTCATCTTAATGTTGACATTTTACTTTTCTTTCCTGTGTACATACATGCACAGATGCACACTGTACATTAGTAATAGTGCAAGCAGATGCTGTGACTTACTTGCACTTGTAAAAACGTAATAGATTGCATTTAGTTATTCTGAAATTACATCGTCCACACAGCCATCACAGAATTGCACGAGTTTTTAAACACACAAATCTAAACACTAATCCATCTATCTATTTAATGACTCCAAAACAATACGGCTTATGCCTCCTTGCTGATATTACAGCATAGCACTGAGACAAAAACAACTTTTTTGGCTTTAAATACTCTTGGAAGGGCACAAATGTTCCTGACTAGAAATCACAAAACAGGCTGTTGGCTCAAATCCTTTTCTGAGCATCAGAGAGCAAAAACTTCTCCTTCCTTCTATCCATTTGGGAATAAGGCAAAGCCCTGTTGCTCCACGTGAGCCACCTCCAACGGAACCTGCAGATTGCTGTTGCACAGGCAGCGCTCAGCAGAGAGGCAGCGTGGGCAGAAGGGCTGCAAAGACCTTGGTGAATATCCTCCTGGTGGATCATGATCGTACGGCTGCACCCATGATCATATGGTCTCCCACACTGTGCTCCATAAATCCTTCCTTGTCTCCTCAAATAAGTGCTTGGTGATTCTCAAACACATTCGGGGCATGGTTTGGACAGTATAAAAGCAGTACATTGCGATTACCTGTTAGAGCATATTATCCCATAATGATGCACACTAAGCTCCTGGTAGCTACATGCGGCAATAAAGGCCTCCTTTGAGGATCTTTGTGCACAAACCATCTGCTTCCAGATACCAAAGAAAAGAAGTATGCTAGGGGGACTAAGCCAGAAGTCCCAACTCAGGCAGCTCTCCTTAAAACAGTATGACTTAAACCAGGCTTAAAACAGAACAGACTTAAGAATTAAAACAGTGTGACTTTTGAAATAAAATATTTTGCAAGACAAAATGCAGCAGCCAATAAGTGTAAAGTGCACTAGTGTGAAGTGCCAGAGAGACTTCCGTCTCCAGCACCAAGATGCCTTCTCGTATAATAGTGCCTCTGCAATGCTACCTGTCAAACTCCATAAAGCCTCTGCCTTGTCCTCCTTCACATCCTTCCTGAAAACTGCCAAGATGACTCTACCGCTCTGTGATACGATAATGCGGAGACAGCTGGCAAGCAAATACTGCCCATTTTTATGTAAAACATGTTTATTTTGCAGGCATTTCAGTCTCCCATAGTCCATCCACTCTTGCTGCACAGTTCTTGCCTAATGTTTTGTGTAATCCTACATTAGTTTATACAAGCATTTAGGAGATGAAATGTTTTTATTTCCTGAAAGTACTGCTTATAATGATCCCTAATGCTTTATCAAGTGTTCTAGCATTTACCAGGTCAAAATTATAAAAGCCACAATCTAAAATTTTATGAGTAGCTAAAGAAAACAAATGGCATATGCCTTGAGTTAGTGGCAAATAAATGCTTTTAGAAGAACTGATATGCTTCTGCGTTGAATAATACCGCTGTGAAGAAAAATTTAAATATATTTAATATGACTTTAGTTCACTGACTTCAATGGGAATATTGCCTGAAAAGGAGCCACAAAACTGGTAGTGACATTGTTATTTTAACTTCTGGAAAATTACCAAGCTTTTCTTTTTCCCTTCCACACTGCAATCTGTATTTTATTACTGAGGGACAGCTTTTAATCTCCTCCTGCTTCCCCACTTTGAACTATAAATCACTACCCAGTTATATTAGATAGATTCTCAGAAAAAAGCTAATAATGATAGTGGTCATGGTTAAGAAAACATAATAAGCCCATGATGAAGACATTTAAAGGCTGGAAGGCTAACACTTGAGCATCTAATACTATCCTCCCTTCATTAGTTTTTTAAGTAGCAGAGAAAAGAATGCAAATGTTTGTAGGCATGTAAGTGTCTGTGCAATGAATATGTATTTTAGGATTTCAAGCTGAACTTTCACAACATCTTTCAGCAAGTTTTACCATTCTAAGTCATACTCTGATGTTTGCAAAATTAGTCATCACCTCATACATCAATTTGTCATACATACGGAGGATAAGAGACTCACTGATTTAAGGAAACAGACAAAGGCTCAGCAACTTTTTTACTCTCACTGCTCCATCTCAGGAAAAAAAAAAAAGTAATTTTCCTCTGAATGAGGATGTGTGTCATATAACAGCAATGGCCTTTTGCATTTGGGGATTGCAAAGATATTTGAATTATATGCATGGAAAGAGTGGTAAGAATTTTGAAGATTTAGATCTTCATCAAAGCTTAATTTGTGTGATACAGGAAGTCATAAATGGTATTTGTTAGTAAGAATGATAGCTAAAAGCTGTATGAGATCAGTTCTAACTGTAGCCAATACAAAGATAGACATTTATTTTTAAAATGGTTTTTTTTGTTAACATGATATAACAACAGATCACAATGTTTCAAGAAGTTCATCAATATTTGATTGATTTGGTTTTCATTTGGATAATGCAAATCCTGAAAGGATTTCTAACTCATCTCCTCAGCTTTCATATGAACTAGAAATTCTGTTCTATGTTGCACATAGGTGTGATCTCAGTTTTGAAGGCAGTTTTTTTATGTGAAAAAAAACTTTATTCAGATATTGTATTTAAATCTAGACCTGTGGTATTATCTCTAAGTATTCAGATGATTATCCAGTGAGTGTTGAAATTACGCAGCAAAAACTATGGAAACCTGGAAATGATCAGCACTGACGTGCTCCCCTTTTTTTCCTTTAGGTAATAATGTCTAAAATCTTTCTGACGAGCTGCTACCCTGCATTGCAGTATGTCCCCTGAATGCATCTGTTCTTCTGGTACTTTAGAGGAGTTGGGACTAGCTAGCACTCTCCAGTGTGGTCCAAACTGCAGCATAACGAGGCAACCGGAATGTTAATGCAAGTTAACTGACTATACTACCTTGATGATAACTTCAAAATGCAGGTGGATAGGAAAGAATATAGTCATCTGCCTCAGATGTGCGATGTCATGCATAACAAAGGATAGAAGATGAACACTTGCTAAAGATACTAGCATCCCAAGTACAAACTCTAAAAGGTAGACAAAATAATTTATAGTTGTTCAGAAATATGTTACTACTTGAATATCTGTTAACTCTAAAAATGAAACATCCAGAAGTTGCCCTTGATGCTCTGTGCTTGAATTATGCACACAGAGAGATATCTTCCCTCTGTAACATACGGAAAGAGAAAATATTCTCTTCAGACATTTTCCCACTAACACACACTGACTATACTAGTAGTAATATGCCTGTGTTTACTGTCATTTGTCAAACCATTTCCAGGAACAGAACAGAAAATAATTTTTCAACAAATGAAATTATGCTGCTTTTGATTAGATATGCTAAGCGATTCAGAGTAGGAGAGTATACAGTAAAACAGCCTGAAGGAGCTGTGATACTTCAAGATAGAGACCCTTCTGCAGGTGATGTGTATCTCACGAACACAGTACTAGATTACCTTTAATACCCTGCAGGGCACATTGGCATCCTTTCTGTGTCCCCGACACCAAATACATGCAAGTTATTCCTCTCAATCAGAAAGAAAACTGTCTCAGGAGTCATGTAAGATTTAGACCCAGAGAGTTTTGAACGTGTTGTAGTGATCAGGCTCCACCTTTCCTGAAGAGCTAGGAGAGTCCTGTGGGCCAGACAACAGTGCCTGGGGAGGTCGCATGCTTTGTGCTGTGGGATGGGGCTGCCAAAAGCACGATTGTGCCGCACACTCCTCTTTTGACTTCCTCCCCCCTCATTCACAACTGGATTTGGTCTTGGTTGGCAAGGTAGGTCGCTTAGATTCACTGAAAAGACCACACTTTCTCTGCTCCCATTTCTCCTCTTCCCACTGTCTGCTTTCAGAAGAAAACTGCATGAAGAGAAATGACCCGAAGGGCATTTCTTCACCAAAAGTTCAAAAAAGACAGTGAATTTGAAACTTGTTAAAAAAGCTCCAAGCAAGATACTTGCTGTCTCACAGGGAGAAAGAGAACTGAAGGTGGACCGTGGCTATCACGCTGCCGACAAACACTGCTGAAGATCGCCTGTTCTTTTGCATTGCTTTTCTGTTTAAATGATGCTATTCATTCATGTCCCAAATGCTCACCGTTCAGTAGCAACCTCTTTACCTAGGCTCTGCTATTTTTGCATGTGATTTTGTAGTTGCTTTGGGTTGATCCATTTAGTTATCTTTCATACTCTCAGAAAAAAAGTCTGACAGTCTCACAGACCAACATAGCTTTAATGTAAGCCCCCTTCTTTATCTTTACAGCAAAAATTTCTCCTTTCTTACATGGCTTGTCATTCAGGCATGTAAAACAATAAAGAAGATAAAGGCATATATATATATATACAGAACTGGTTCTATACAGGCTCCAATGCATATCATTACAATAGCTTAAGAGGAGCCTATTTATGGTATTGCTAACAAGAACATCTTCCTTGACTAGCAAATCGAAAGTTACCACTTTAAAATAAGATTCAGCTACTACCAAACTGGCTGGAATATGCAAACAGCATTTTCAAATCTGTGTCAGTGTTTTGCAGCTGACATCCTCCTACTGCAGCATTAAAGCAGCGTTAGAAAAGCATTTTGTGTATTTCTGTTTTTAGTAAGAGGAGGAAATTCCACTTATACACAGGGAAGCTCTTCTACCCATTGACAGAGATGATCTTCCACATTAGCAGCTCATGGTACTCAATATACAATAAAGAAATACTTTGACTTATAATTTTTATTTCAGCAGGTTTTCCTGTCGCAAAGCTATCAACAACCACCAGGTCCTAGCTATTATTCATCAGTACCACCACTGTTACTACACTAAAATTGTACCCCTTGCTTCTTTTCAATTAGAAAATCCTACCTAAAATACCTAACCTGACTTGGAAAATATAAACCTCTCCACCATATTAATTTTAATTGACTTCCTTGAGGTATTTTCAAAGGCTCCTGTCTGGCAAGCTGAAGACTGAAAAAAGGGCTTGTTTTTACTGTGGTTTAAAGGTTGTTGAAGAAACATTGGATTATAATCCTGTTTACACTATCCTTCCTTTTTGTTACCTAGTTCTCCTTTACTTCTTCTTGAAAGCCTTTTACTATGCCTCAGGAGGGCAAAGCGACTCTGGTATAAATGAAAATCATGCCCTTTACATTTTGGCCCCAGGACATCATTAAACCCTCATACTTATTCATTAGTAACCATCATTAGTTGTTTTGTTTATTATTATTTATGATATATGGCTCAGAGCAAGGTAATTGTCTATCTATGGAGAGGCTTAACACTGAAAAAAAAATCATAATTATGTGGAATTTTAGGACAACAAAGATCTGTAAATATAGATTTTGCTTATTAGCCTATAAAGAATAAAGGCTTATTCTCCACACAGTGATATTCCTTCTCTTGCCTAAATAATTATGCATCTTAGCTGTCTGTGTGCACCACACTGACTAAAGGACTGCACATGACCAACATATTTTCCTATCTGTTTTCCATTGTGAATATCCTAAAGCACTCAGCAACACAAAATACAGGGGAAAGAGTATGGATTCCAAAAATATGCAGGTAAAATAGAACTCAAATTACTGAGCTGGGGTTGTTTTTCTTTTCCCATCTTTGACATTTTTCAGAGCAGGATACCTATAGCAACAAGCGCTAAAATCACAGTATCAATTCAGATGTGCTCACAAAGTTACTCCATCACCACAGAGAGACTGCCCTATTAAAAGGACAATGTGGAACAGGATTCCTACAGCTGCATACATTTGTTTTATGAAAGAATAAGTATAACCCTGACGTTGCTGCTTTAAAATGTGTCTTTTAGGGCAATAGTCTCAAATTCACTAAAACACAATGGGCCTTTTCAGGATTGATGTCATTGCAAGTTCAAAGCAAAAGATAATGCATCTGGAAATATACTTTGGGAGTGTATATCGAAATTACATTCATACCAAATATATCACTTTCTCAGCAAAATATCCTCCTCTCTCTCCACCTAAAATCATCTGTCAGATTTTGCTTTCAAACCCAGGGAAGAGAACTTTTTAAAATTATTTTATTATCATATATACACATGAGGAATGTGACATGAGCTCATGTTGAAGCCTTGTACTCCTTTGGTTCTGACAAGTACTGAATTTTGTTTTGGTTAGTTTGGACAGGATTTCAATGACAAGGTAGCAACAGCCAGGGGCACTTCAGGAGTCCTGAACACTGGTTTAACCTTTGATACCAGGTTCATACATCCAAAGGCTACACAGAGATGATGGTCAGACCGTTTGTCTCCTGTACAACACATGACAATGAGCCTTATCCACTAGTATTTGCCAGCTGTTCTACAATTCACTAATTGAACCCCCCTCCATAATCAATCAAGCCTCAGTTTAAAGAAGGCTCTCTTTGTATACCCTCAGTGTTCCACAAAACCTCATTACATCAGCCTCAACAAGAAAGGAAAAGGAAAAAAAAATATTTTCAAGGTAAAAGAGCAGCTGAGCAATCAAAGAGGAAACTTATTTTTGTTTGTTTTAGTTGTCATCTTGGCTTTCTGAGCAAGAAAAAGGCTACCAACAATAGTAGTGTACTTCATTCAGTGGCAATAGTTGTGTCTTATTGGGAGATTACAGTATCAATAAGTCTTCTCAATCTTTAATAACTAAAAACCTACATATACATTTACTTACATGGTGACATACACGTTTCCACAAAATTTAATGAGTTTCATATTAAGCAAGCAAGCCATTACTGTTATATGTCATTGAAAGTCTGGAATGAAGTCTTTGACAGAATTGGTTCTGTGATTACCCAGCTACCCTGGTACAGCTAGCTTCAACATAGGCAAAAAGAGGCAGCTCACCCACTCTGCTTATGTTGAGGCCAGGCAGAGTGCAGTTGGAGCAACCTCCCTAGTGTCTCCCTACAGAAGAGCATGGCTGGAAAAGGTGCAAAGGCGATCTACCCCTCTGAAAGCCCTCACTGCTCCTGCCTCTAGCAACACAGGACAAGCTTTGGAGCTCTTCCCTGGCCACTCACCTCCACCAGCATCCCAAGTTTGTAACTACAGCCCACAGCCTTTGCCTCTCTTTTTTCTATTTCTAGCAGCTGACTGGCCAAAAGAAGGAAAGCAAGGTCACTGCTGAGGGAAATGAACAGAAGAAGCTGTACTCGTGGGATGCCGTTGTACTGGGGAAGGAAAGGGCACCTGCTGGTCTTGGGCAAGACTGGAAGTTGTGGGAAGAGGTTTGCAGAAGGGGGTAGGAGGAGACCTGTAAAAGACACACCCTCCCTGCCACCACCTGGCGGCACCGTCAGATTCCCTGTTCTGCTTCTCATCTCACACATCTGCTCATTCCTCAGAGTACTGTCTTCTTCCTCCCTTGACCCATTTTGCCACCACGGCAAAAATGCTTGTGAACTTATCATGACTCGAGGAAGCCATGTATTGGACAAATGCTGTCAGCCCCAGCAAGCCCCATTTTGTATTTATATTCTGTTCAAGTAAGAACAAATTGAATTTTGTGAGCACACATCAAAGTATTTATACAGAAAAACAAGCAGTATCATTGAAGTATTAATACAGTTATCAGGATTCAAATTTAAAGCAGTAATTCCCAACCAAGAGAAATCTGTCAAAAAAAACCCAGAAAAAAGCAGAGTTACAAGGATCACTCAGAAGGCCTTGCTAGTGCCACCAAAAAAAAAAGAAATTAAGAAAATTCTGTGCTTTGCAAAACAAACAGAGCACAAATATCAAATAGTATCATTGTGTTAACAAGTTATAACCAGTTCCCTGCTCCCATGAGACCATATTTCATTTTCATCATTTCAGTTTAAAACTGGTAAACCATTTCTGTAGGAAAAAGATCTCAAAAACTACTACAGCATACTGTATCTTCATGTTTAGTAGAATTCTGTTGTTGCAACACCCAATTTTTGCACAATACAACTTTGCAATTCTTTATGCAAACTGAAGAATAAGGGAGTTTACTGATGTATCTTTAAAAATCACCGAAAAAGTAGTATCTTGGAAATAATTACAGATTTAACAGTTCATCCTAAGGGCTGTCCCTACAAGCTTCATCATCTACTTCTCAATTAAATTCAAGTGAACAGGTTAAAAACAACATGAAGGAGGAATTAACTTAAGCTACTTCAGACCCAACAGGCTGTTCCACGTCTTGGCACAGCCAACAGAGAAATGCATTAAATGTTTAAAGCAAACACAGAGGGCACAGCTTTTCCTGAGTGTTGTTGGCTTAACAGCCTCAAAAGGCTTCCAGATTTGTGATCTCGCCTTGACCTCATGCAAAAGATTAAAAATCCAGATAAGAATACAGCTAGTACCAATCTCTTTCCAGAAGATGAGACATAACTATGACCTAATTTCTATCACAGAAACTTGGTGGGATGAATCGCATGATTGCAGTGCTGTGATTCATGGCTATAAACTATTCAGAAGGGACAGGCAAGGAAGGAGAGGTAAGGGAGTTGATCTCTATGCCAAAAATGGGATTGATTGGACAGAGCTTGTGTGCAATCTATCCAATTTATCTTTGAAGAACAGCAATGTGCAGGTCGAGAGCTTATGGTTGAAAATTAGAGACCAAGCCAACAAAGAAAACTTTGCAGTTGGTGTCTGCTACAGGCCACCTGATCAAGGAGAGGAGGATGAAGGGTTCTTTCTTCAACTGCAAGCAGCATCACACTCACAGGCCCTGATCCTGATAGGGGACTTCAACCACATAGACATCTGCTGGAAAAGTGGCACAAAAGCTACTGGAGTGCATTGAGGACAACTTTCTAGTCCAGGTGATGGAGAGCCCGACCAGAGGAGAGGCACTGCTGGAATTGTTGTTCACTAGTGCAGAAGAACACTAGTGCAGGTCAAGATTGGAGGTAGCCTGGGCTGCAGCAATCATGCCCTGGTGGAATTCTCAATCTTGAGGGTTACAGGTAAAAAGTAGAGTCAGGACCCTAAACCCCAGAACGGCAAACTTTCGGCTGTTTAGGGCGCTAGAGCATGGGATCCCTTGGGAAACTGCTCTCAGAGGCAAAGGAGCAAATGAGAGCTGATAGGTATTTGAAGATGTTTTTCTTAGGGAGCAACAGCTCTCAACCCAGACGTGCAAGAAGTCAGGCAGGAGAGGCAAGAGGCCAGCTCGGCTAAGTCAAGACCTCTTAGCCAAAATAAAACACAAAACCAAAATGCATAGGCAGTGGAGGCAGGGATACACATTCTGGGGAGATTATAGGGATATGGCCTGGGAGTGCAGGGAGGGGATCAGGAAAGCCAAGGCACATCTGGAGCTGAACTCGGCTAGAGACATGAAAAATAAAGAAGGGTTTTTCAGGTACATAGGACAAGAAAGGAATATGAAAGAAACTGTGTCCCTCCCCCCGATGAGCGAAACAGGAGACCTGGCTACAACTGCCATGGAGGAGGCTGAGGTTCTCAATAACTTTTTTGCCTCCATCTTCACCCGCAAGTGCTCTACCCATGCCACCCAATTCAAAAAATCCAAATGAGAATGAAGTACCACCCACCGTAGAAGATCAGGTTTGAGACCATCTAAAGAACCTAAATGTGCACATGTCCATGGGACCTGATGAGATGCAGCCGAGGGTCCTGAGGAAACTGGCGGATGAAGTTGCTAGGCTGCTATCCATCATATTTGAAAAGTCATGGCAGACTGGTAAAGTTCCCACAGACTGGAAAAGGGGAAACATAATGCCCATTTTTAAAGAGGGAAAAAAGGAAGACCAGGGGAACTACAGGCCAGTCAGTCTCACCTCTGTTCCCAGCAAGATCATGGAACAGATCCTCCTGGAACCTATGCTAAGGCACATGGAAAACAGAGAGGTGATTGGTGACAGCCAACATTGCTTCACTAAAGGTAAATCATGCCTGACAAACTTGGTGGCCTTCTATGATGGGGTTACAGCATTGGTGAATAAGGAAAGAGTGACTGATGTCATCTACCTGGACTCATGCAAAGCATTGGATACTGTCCCACACAACATCCTTGTCTCTAAAATGGAGACACCTGGATTTGATGGATGGACTGCACAGTGGATAAGGAATTGGCTGGATGGTTGCACTCTAAGAGTTGCCGTCATCAGCTTAATGTCCCAGTGGAGAATAGCGCAAGTGGTGTTCCTCAGGGGTCCTTATTGGGACCAGTATTATTTAACATCTTTGTTGGGGACATCGACAGTGGGATGGAGTGCACCCTCAGCAAGTTTGTGGATGGCACCAAGCTGAGTGGTGCTGTTGATGCTCTAGAGGGAAAGGGTGCCATCCAGAGGGACCTTGACAGGCTTGAGAGGTGGGCCCATGCAAGCCTCATGAAGGTCAACAAGGACAAGTGTAAGGTCCTGCACCTGGGTTGGGGCAATCCCAAACATGGATACAGGCTGGACAATGAGTGGATTGAGAGCAGCCCAGCAGAGAAGGACGTGTAGGTATTGGTGGATGAAAAGCTGAATATGAGCCAGCAATGCGTGTTTGCAGCCCAGAAGGCCAACCATATCCTGGGCTGCATCAAAAGAAGCGTGGCCAGCAGGTCAAGGGAGGTGATTCTCCCCCTCCACACCACTCTCATGAAACCCCATCTGGAGTACTGGGTTCAGCTCTGGGGCCCCCAGCATAAGAAAGACATGGACATGCTCAAGCACATCCAGAGGAGGGCCACGAAGATGATCAGAGGACTGGAGCATACCCCCTATGAGGACAGGCTGAGAGAGTTGGGGTTGTTTAGCCTAAAGAAGGGAAGGCTCCAGGGAGATCTTATAGCAGCCTTCCAGTACTTGAAGGGGGCCTACAGGAAAGATGGGGAGGGACTCTTTAGCAGGGACAAGGGGTAACTGTTTTAAAGTGAAAGAGGGTAGATTTAGATTAGACACTAGGATGAAATTCTTTACTGTGAGGGTAGTCAGACACTGGAACAGGTTGCCCAGAGAAGCTGTGGATGCCCCCTCCCTGGAAGTGTTCAAGGCCAGGCTGGATGGGGCTTTGAACAACCTGGTCTAGTGGAAGGTCTCCCTGCCTATGGCAGGGGCGTTGGAACTAGATGATCTCTAAGGTCCCTTCCAACCCAAACCATTCTATCATTTTAACTCTTTTCACAGGAAATATAAACAGCTTACATGGCTTGTAAGGAGTTATTTTTGTAGCGATAAAGAATTGCATTTTGCAACTCTTCTATAGCAATTAAAAAAAGCAAATAGAAAGGTTCACTGGTTGGTTTTCTTCAGGTGTTCAATCAAGCACAGAATAAGGAAACACAGGGGGAAACAGGAGCTTTCTGCCTTGTATAACAAGGAATGTGTCTGTAGAGCTGTGACTGTTATCAGACAGCTCCCTGAGTAACCTTAACCAAAATCTTAAGATGTAAACAGGCACAAGAACTAAGGGAACTTCCCCTTTGACTTGAAGGGAGGTTCTTTTTACACTACATTAATTGCTTTCATTATGGCTATTTAAGAAAAATCTGTTACCTGCGTGTCTAATAGCCAAAACAGGTAATTTACCCTTTCAAAACCTGCCAGAATTTGAAAGGAGGAAACAAAACATTAAAAAGGCTCTGTTGTTGCGTTTTTTAAAGGCAAAAAAAAGCATGTTAACTTTGAAATGAAAAAGTTTTATGGAAATATTAAAATGAACTATGTGACGTAAACAGAATTAAGTAAGATGCTTCCAATGTACCAGTGCATGTATAGACAACATGAACCTTTAACAGAAACAAGCTTATTTTTCATATTTGCTTTCTCATTCTTGTGGAATGCTTGGTTTTAACCTAACATAGGGAAAGAAGATTTTCTTCCTTGCAGCTAAGAGTTCTTTTATTTGAGAATTCTCTTTGAGAAAAAAAAAAAAATTATTATTCTAGGAAAACATTATACTTTACAGGGCCTTTTCAAGAACTAGGCCCATTTTAACCGAACAATTTTATATTTGAAGCAGGAACCACAGAATCTGCACAGAACCTGTTATGACTTCATTTACCAAAAAAAAAAATCACAACAAACATTTGGACATGATCCGAAGGTTTGGATTTCTTTACTTTCTATTTTGTGTTAAACACTTCTACTGGTAATCTTTTGAGTATGACCTGGCATATGCTTTTTCAGACACCTCGTTAGAAAGACCTTTCATCTGCTGTTTCCTCAGATGAAAAGCCAGGAAAGATCTGCAAATAAGACCTCTACATTCAAGTTAAAAAAAAAGAAAAAAGAGAACATGAACACTCTTCTTTTAGACAGCTGTTTAGAAATAGGAAGAAGTCAGAGCTGAGACCAACAACAGATAACAAAAGGAAGGAAAAAGCTTCTAGCTTAGCTCTTGACACTGCTGGTTAAGTCTGGAATCAAAAGCTTCTAGCAAGAGGATTTCCAAATCTTGCCACAGAAATTAAAGGAATTCTCTTTAGAAAACACTGTGCTTAAGAGATTAAATGAAGGCCAACATATTGTGCTGTTCCAGAGAGAAACAGAGTACAGGCTGGTTAAAATACCTGTAACGTTTGCTGCAAGGGGAGCTACTGAAGAATAAAAGGCCCTAACAAAGAACAAGTTTGATACTAAGTCCCCTGCAAGCAATACAAATGTCTTCATTTCCACTTTCTCTTAAATCTACACACATTCCATACACACCTTAGAAGAGCTTTAAGATTGCATTACTATTTTGTTGTCTGGGGTAGTTGGTAGCCATCGATCAACCTTCTCCACAGCACTAGTTTGTAATAGAGATGCAGAAGATTATAGCAATTCTTGGATTAGTATAAATTCTGCACTTATTAAAAAACCAGCAGCAATTTAATAGCACTTCTGACATTAAGAAAAAAGTTTATTATGGAATAAACTGGTAAGAAATATCGTTCCATTATGCAATTAGTTTCCAGTGAAATCAAATTCTACCACTGCTGGCATCACAGAACTTCTTCACATTTGATGCAAATATGAGAGATCAATTACAAAGTCACTCAGTGGCACTAAATTTGACAAAAACAAATAGTTCAGTTATATTGCTGATTATAAGCCTAACTTTAATAAGCTGCAACTACACTGCAGCTGCAAGAACTTGAACAAAGTGCCACATTAATTATCTTTTTGGAAAAATTTATCATAATACAAACTTTAGACATTACAGTTACCATCAACATTCTACTAAGAAAAAAGGCTGCATGTTCTTCCAACTTACAGTTTGAAAATTTAAGCTATTATTGTAAATCTGAAGAGTTTAGAAAGTCTTGCACCCTCTTTCTAAACTAAAATATAGAATATAGATAGTATTTCACATATAATATTTTATACATAATTGTTTTCACATTGTAATTAAACAGGAAAAATTTACATTTTTATTTTGGTGGCAAAGACATAATTTCAGACCCTAGTTTGAAGCTCCTGTAGCACTGTGAACAGAAGATGCAGAATCATGATCAGATAGAAAGGAAACAGTGGCAGCAGCTGCTTCAGGAAGCACGGGTGCAAGTACATGTCGACAAACTGGGCATGTTCCCGACTAAAAAAAAAAAAAAAGGAAAAAAAACAGGCATTTGCACAGTTTGCATTCAATTCTGTTGTAAATAATAACCTTTAGCTTTTCAAAGTATTTAATGTCTTCACAAGAGCATTGTCTCAAAGTCAAATTTGACTGGATGGCTACCTGGAGCTAAGAGACAGCTAACAATCTCAGAAGAAAGCTTTGTTTTGCTTTTACACCAGTCACACAGCGGATACATCAGGCTCTCTGCAAGGTCTTCCTCAAAGAATTGATTTTACAGGTGGGATTTTTTTTTTCTGAGGCAAGGATTAAATATAAACTAGGTACAGCCCAAATCTAACAGGAAGTATTTTGTCCTAGTTTTCAGCAAGAGTAGTTTACTGTAACAGTAGAAAAAGGCAAGACATATAATACAAGCAATATCAACATGGTAATCAACATTATCAAGGTTAAAAAAAAACCAAAAAACCCCACCAACAACCCATGCTAGAGGTGTTCTGATCTCCCTAGTCTGAATCAATTAATCTTCCTCTTGAGGAAATGATGTGTTAAACTGTAGGCTCACTGAGAACTAGCAAGTGCTAGTTCAGGCTCATACTGTGCGTAAAGCAGAGTGCAAGTGCAAGGAAAAAAGATACCAATTCATTCATTACAGTTCTTTTAGTCTAGCCTCAATACGATGTAAGCCTTTTTAAGACATTTGGAAGGAAACTGGTTACAGATTATGAAAATGAAATCTAATACAACATAGATTTACCAAAGGTAAATTCTTTAAATTAATCTACAAGCATTCCAGTATTTCTCCCACCAACCTTAGCTGTCACCATAAATGGGCCTGACATTCTGGCATGACAGATCAGATCCTTTGCTCTTCTCAGAGAAAAACAAGCCATCTTCATTACCTCAGGGTATGAGTACAGTAAAGAAAGCTTTTCTCATACCAAAACAAGTTATAACTCATCCATCTCTTTCATTCATACTAAAAGCAGGCCATGTTTTTCCTCACACAAATACCCCCTCTATTCAAGAAATTGCCCTTCAGGTGAGTACAGATACAAATTACTTTGTTCACTTGCACTAGAATTTCGTTCCCTAATGCAGAAAATTAACAGCCAGTTATTTCTTGGTATTTCACCCCACATTTTCAAAAAGTTACAAACTGTTCTTCCCAGAAGAATGCAAATACTCAAAAAACCCCACAAACCCCCCACCAATCCTGTAGTACTTACTGTCTGTAGCCAAAGAGTTACACAAGGTTTGTGAAACAAATGATGACAGGGTAGCTCTGTTATGATTTCATCATTCACATATTCACTGCAACAGATAGTACAACACTGCTCTTGATCTACACCTATGATGAAGAAAAAACATTATTATTATTACCTTGTTTTACATCTAAGATGAGCTGAAATTAAAATACATATATTATCAACAGTATCACTAATGATTACAAAATACGATCACACTTATTCCACTAAACATTAGTTTTCCAAAATGACTAAAGTTATATTCAGTCTGATTCAAGATTCAAAAGCTCTTAGAACAGCATTGCCAGCTGCACAGTAAGTATGTTTAAATACTGCATCTATGGTATTACAGAAAGCTAAATTTGTTCTTATAAACATTGTGGAAATTAATTCTTAATTATTTTTCCATACCATCATGGTCATCTGTGACGATAATCTGTGGCAGACAATCTATGGTTTCTTTAGTAGCTGGTGGTTGAGCCTGTTCAACATCAAATCCAAGAGACTCCAAATGTGCCAGAGCAGTCTGAAAGGAGTGAGCAGAGATCAAGTTCTCTTACTCACAAATGTAACATCCCATATAAAAACAAATAATCAAGAAAAGGAATCTAATACTAATAGTATTGCTTTCTTAAATGGAAGGTATGTCTGTCAGACTAACCATGACATCATTTTTATTTTTATAATGAATGAGATGAAACTGAAGGTCAAAACAGTAACAGCTTGTTTTTTAAGCCTTCTTAAAGTATCAGGACAGAGTCACAACTTATTCTCTAACGAACATTTGTTCATTTTATAAAGTTTCAGAAAAGGCAGCAAGTCGAAAATGTAATAATGCTTACTAATACAAAACTGTCATTACATTTCGCTTTCTGAAAATAAAAGTCTCATTAATGTGTTAACTGGCTTCAACTATTGAATTGCTCAGGTACAAACAAAAATATTAAGTACCTTGCTATACTACCAATGTAAGCTTTCAGAAAAAAAACCAGGATCCACATAGATGTTTCTCATCTGTATAATGACTTAAGACAAACGTAGTACTCTGAAGTCATTTTGTTTGAAACTTAAAGATTTTTGTATGGTGAAAAATTTAAGACTCCAATGCTACAGCTGGTAGATTTGATGTTTACATCATACATTCAACCCCATAAGACACTGCAAGGATCTCCAGTAGAAAAAATGCAACACAGAACTCAGATTGGTTATATTCACTAAGCAATGTGCTAGATATACCTGTTTGAAGAACAGAACAAACCAATACTGAAAAGCCAAGAA
Organism: Aptenodytes patagonicus; assembly: GCF_965638725.1. NCBI lineage: Eukaryota > Metazoa > Chordata > Aves > Sphenisciformes > Spheniscidae > Aptenodytes > Aptenodytes patagonicus. Next base: position 64,347,511 of record NC_134982.1, read on the forward strand.
CACAGAAGCACTGAGTTCATATCCTGAATGAACTAGTCACACCCCTCAAGTACAACTACTTACTGCTCTAATCAGCATGAAAATTATTTACTCTAATGGCCACAAAACTCCCTTGGTAAGAAGTTTAAGATAACGTGACATTTTTGTAGTGTTGGGGGTACACTCAACTAAAAACCAAAAATATACTAAAGAAACATTGGATTATATACAAACATCTTCAGTAGTCTTTCCTCTTAAACTTTTCAGAAAGTTACTAGAGCTGAAGCCTGAAAACAGGCCTGCACTTTTTTCACAGTGGCAAGGTAGCTCAGGCAATCATCTGACCATAGGTCTAAACTAGCAGGTTTACACCTACAGCCAAATGTTTGTGGCAGCAGAGAGATCAGCATGAGCTAACAGACAAATATTTACAGCTCCTACTGCCACACATATTCTCATCTAGAAATCTACTAATTTAAAGGAAATCCTGGGACAGTTATCCCTACTGCACTACGCAAGTCCATCTGCAAAACAGGTACGCTCCTCCAATTTAACAGCTTAAAAACATTCAATTCTGTTACAGCAGACAATACTGCCTTACTAACATTAAGGTGATTTTAGTATTTGCAATGGTGTTTTGCTACAGCTGCAATGGTCTGAGAATAACTTGTAGGTAAAAATACAATACTTAATTAGATTAACTACTACAGCTGGAAAAATTAGGTAAGATCCCAGGCAGACAGAAGAATGCAATATTACTTATGTGTCAAACCTCTGTGTCTGTATCCAGTATTAGCACTCTCAAACAGAAAACAATTTGCAGAAGCATTGTATTGTTTGCTTTTGAAAGCTACGCAAAAGAAACATCACAGACAGAAAGCCTCACAATGACTCTGATGCTTAAAACCACATCTTCAAAACCAAAGCAGAGCAAAGAAGTGTCCACTTCGCAACTTTTATAAGATACCTTTATTTCCTTCCTCTTATTACTTATGCGACTGCTTACTGCTCCATGTACCATAAACCAAATGCTGGACACTGCTAGAAACAGGAGTGCTATAGCCTACAGGAGTCTGAGCTCCTCACATCCGTAAATCAGCACAGGAAATATTCATAAATGAAGTCACTGACACTGTAAAGACACCCAGCCTGTTCCATACTGCTAATGAAGTAAACCAAACACTCCCAGCTAAGTAATATCTTTAAAACAAACGGAAGTAAAAAACCCAAAAATAAGTCGCACATACAGGTTATGACATTTTAGGATCCCAGAGTCTTATAGAACATAGCTTTTTTTTTTTTTTTTAAATTAATATATTCACTATGTTTTCCCTCCAAATGCCACAATTAGTTGGGACAAATCCCTCCCTCCCAGTTAAGATACACTTGAATTTTGGATGCATTATCAAGTCTCATCCCTTTCAACTATTTCATAGCTACAGTAAATTAGTTTGCTGGATAAAGAAATTTTCAGAAAGTTTTCTGAGCTATAATAGACTCTCATAATAAATTGCATTGTTATAGGTGAAAAAGATCTGGTTAATGAATCTACTATTTTAGATAAGAGAATTTTGGGAAACTTAAGGAGGTGGATTAAGTAAATCAGTAACAGGTTGAATAAAGTCACATTCATTAGATAGATTATTAATGATGTTATAATTAAACTCAACCCAATCTATTCATCAAATCAGAATAATACTTAAAACTAGTCAAAGCTCAGGCTTCTCCATTACAAAACCTCTGGTGCAAAAATACTTGTTACCAGAAAGCAGATGGGTTACTTTTTAAACTTGAAACAAAAGCAGAGTTATGTTGCACGCATAAGGTAGGACCAGACTAAGCAAGATTTAAATAATAGCCATTTGCCCTAAAGCCAGATCTAAATAATACTAAAACAGCATAACTGGCAACAAGTAACCTGTTAGAAAGCTGAGTATAAATATATAGATAATATGTAACTGCAAAGTAGCAAACCAGCTTGGGGTATAGTTATTCAGAGAAAGAAAACACATGTGCAAGCAGTAAGATCTGGAAAGTGAGAACAAAAGTTGTAGAACAAGCAGGAAAGGTACTGATGAAACTGAAATCTAATCATCCTGCAGTAAAATACCTAGCAAAACCAGAACAAGTCCTGATCCCCAAAGTAAGATGAACTATGTCAAAAACAGATGAAATCACTCCCTTTAATCTTGGGGAGAGGGATGAGGAGCATAAAATACCAATCATGAGGAAGACAGACAACTAGCTTCAATTCTCACTTCCCTCAAAGAGCTCTCAAGCCTGATCACCTTGACCTTAGTTACTAAGATATCCCTCACAGTGATCTCTAACTCCCTACTCGATACATATAGACAGTTGCAACAAACTACAGAACAAAAATTGTCATATTACAAACATTTTCTATACATCCTATAAATGGAAAATCAGAAATTGCATTTTCCAGCAGAAAGCAAAGACATTTTCAGCAATCTCTCTTACCCAAACTTGAAAAGTTAGTTCAGTTTGGTCTTTGAATCACAGAAGAAAACATTTTTTTAAAAAGAATTTTTTTCCCCCTGAAAATGCAGTACGCCATACGCCACATTTTGGATATCTGAGCAAGCACTGTTACCACAGTACCAAAGATAAGGAAAAGGCTTTGTAACTCTACGAGATACTTACTATTTCAATGAAAGAATTCACATTTTTAAATCTGTGGAACACACTTCTACCTCTTCATCTACAATTGTCTGACAACCAGGGAAGTTGTGTTTAAAGGCTGTTCTGAACGTCGTTCCAGGAACACAAGTTTCTAGTCTGTGTTAATCTAGTCAGGGACAGGGTCACGTATTATATTAAGAGGTTACACTGGACTAGCCATTTGCAAGTCCTATTTTCTAGAAAGCAGAAAACATTATATTCTGATCCTGCCTACATCTTGCTGTGGTCATTAAAAAGACAGGATCTCAGCAAACAATTAAAATTAATTCTGGAGAGATAGACATTACAGAGCCTTTTTTTTTTTTTTTTTTCTCACTTTCTCTCAACTTCCAGAAATACTTGCAATATTGCCTAAGAGAAATGTTGAACTGTTTTGGGTAATCCTTGCTCTTATTTTCTGAACTTTTAGTAACCATCTTTACACTGGAAGAGAGGTGCTCTATATATTCTGCTTGAGATTTGGAGGAAATATTTGTAATTCTTACTCAAAATCTGTGCTGTCCATTTAGTCACAGTTAATACAACTGTTCCTTTTACTACTCAGTTACCATTTTCTGCTGACTAATTCCAGTTATGCCAGACTTCTATGCCCACCATAAAGTTTCAGGCACCTAAGGGCTAATTTCAAGCACAAATACTATTTAAGAGAATTGGCTTTCCCTCTTGTCCAACATCCACAGTGACCTGTGACCTCTGGTACCACAGGTACCAGAGAATAACTACCTCTGTAGTCATCTACCTGCTTGCCAAGTGTGTTCAATGACACTCCATTCCTAGTGACACTAACATAATTACAGCATCTTCTCAGCCAGCCATGCACACAGCCACCTAGGATTGCTTTTACAGGTCAAGCCTGAAAAGAGTCCACACGTTTCTTATGACAGAGTAACTAGGGAAATGTTGTTACACAGTAATGAGAAAGAAAAACTCAGAGCTATAATAACCTCAGTCTCCTCTTCAAGTGTTAACATATTGATTAAAAAAAAGAAAAGATGGGATTAGTTTCCCCCTCTCTACACAGATCCTCTTGCTTTGGTGCAAAGGAGGAGGTCAACTGCTTCTGTAGTTCTGTCCTTTTTGATGTAGTTAGAACCAGCAACTGTGAAAGAGACAAGGAATTTTCTCTATGCAATTTCAAAATACTGCTTTTATACTAAGGATATCAACAGACCTCCTACACATTAATAAGCAGTTCTGAAGTGTCTCCAGATGAGTAATGCTAACAAGATCCTACACAGCTGGAGAAGACCCTATGGTACTTGATCATGAATAAGGCTGACCTCCCATATACCTTGGGGGATGCACAATACCTGGAAATTTAATGACTGCCAACTTCAGGGAACAACCCTTCCACCCCCTTGGAAAATCCCCTGAAGTTTATTCACAAAATCATTGATTTTGCACATATCCATGGAAAAAAAAGATTATCTATGATTGTTCCACTGACTGTCAGCTTCAGAAAGCATTTTAAAGCATCCTTGGTATTTTGTCTGCAAGCACACTATGACATACAGTCTGCCCTGTTCACCCCTTTTAACTAAGAGCTAGTAGTCAAACTGCCCCTTGATGCCCCTAAACTTATGTCACACACAAAACATTGAATTTAATTGTTGTAACACCATATTATATGTCTACACATCATTTAACTCTTCTTTTGACAAATACCCTGCAGGGGAGATTTCTGGCAGTGCAAGAGTTGTCGCATTGCATCAAAGTGAATTTCAGCTCACTCCATATTCACTCTGACAGTGACCAACATCATGTAACACAAAAAAGACAAAGATAGTAACCATGCTTGTTCTTGGTTATAAATGCTCTGGTTTATCCAAAGTTAGACAGATAAAATGAGATTAGAACAAGGTAAAGATAAAAAGCTTTTTTGCTTTTGGATTGTTTGGTTTTTGTTTGTTTTTTTTTTTAATTTAAAACACATGGAGTCAAGACAGTCAAACACAGAAAAGTCGTCTACTGAGGAATAAAAATGAGACATCCAATTGTACTCTTGAAAAAAAAAAAAGCTGGGACAATTCATAGGCACAGATCCAGGTATGAACTTTCCTTTATCAAGTAGGGAATTTGGCAACATTCTTTAGAATAATTTAAATAGCGTATGTTTATACTGGTAGAAATGAGTATCTTTTTTTCCTTTAAGAGAAAATAAATACATATTCTAAAAGGAGTAGCACTGATCAATGAATTCTTGCACTACATCATTTAACAGAGCTTCCAACATTTATTTTCAAGCTTGCAGACCTGAAAGTTCAAGCTAAAACAGGAAAGCAATTTTTTTCCTGACTCTCCTGATTTTCAGATTGTGCTGAAAAAGGATTCAATAATAAAAACTTATGTCACAATATCACTGATATAATACCACCAAGAATATTTTAATACCTCCATAGCTTGTTGTAAGCGTCCCTCTAGTGCCACAAATGAGAGAAACTGAGGATCCACAGAAGGAATGGCTTGAGCAAGTCCTAGGCCATCACCAAACTCATCAAGTAGTCTGAAAAACATGAGTTAGGGAAGATGGTCTTCATTTCAAAGTAAATAGTAATAACACGAAGGCTGGGTACATCAAATTACTGCACATCACCTGTTAACAACTGTGTGCGTATACTCTCATGTGGTGGTTGCGTTGGGTTGATCTTGGCTGGCTGCCACATACCCACCTAGCCACTCTCTCACTCCCCCACCTCAACTGGACGGGGACATAAATAAGACTGAAAGCTCGTGGGTCGAGATAAAGACAGGGACATCACTCACCAATCACCATCACAGGCAATACAGTCTCAGCTTAAGGGGGAACCTTAATTTAACTGAAAGGTTGAACCAGATGATCTTTTGAGGTCCTTTCCAATCTGGGCTGTTCTATGATTCTATGAATTTATTGCCAATAAAAATGGATTTGGATGGTGAGAAACAAAGACAAAAACTAAAACACCTTCCCTTTAGCCCTCCCTCTCCTCCCAGGCTCAACTTCACTCCTTCATTCCTGACTCCTCTATGTCCCCCTACCCCAAGCAGTGTAGAGGGGAGAGGGAATAGGGGTTGTGGTCAGTTCATTGCAGTTCCTCTCTGCCACTCCTTACTCCTCACACTGTTCCCCTGCTCCAGTGTGGGGTCCCTCCCACAGGCTGCTGTCCTTCAGGACAAACCTGCTCCTGCATAGGTCTTTCACACAAGCTGCAGTCCTTCACTAACTGCTCCAGTGTGGGCTCTCCACAGGCACAGTTCCTTCAGCAAATACCTACCTGCTCCAGTGTGGTCTTCTCCAGGGGCTTCAGGGGAATCTCTCCTCCAGCACCTGGAGCACCTCCTCCCGCTTCTTCTCTGACCTTAGTGTCTGCAGGGTTGTTTCTCTCACATCATCCTCCCTCCTCTCTCACACTCTGCTGTGCAGCATTTTTCTACCCTTTCTTAAATACACTTTCCCAGGAGACACCACCCTGCAGTGGGTCCACTGGAGCCAGCTGTGTCCCACACAGGGCAGCCCCAGCCTCTCCTCACAGATTCCGCCCTGCAGCCCCCTGCCAGCACCTGCTACCAGTACAGATGTACTCTCAAGACAATATAGACTTCAGAAGAACATGATGGGAGCTTTTACTGTTGACTACTCCAGAGTAAAAGGGCACACAGCCCAGCTAATAAATTTTCTATGTATGCTATTAAGCTCATTTTACAACTAGCATTCAGATTTTTATTACATCATGTGTCACAGTTCATAGCTTGGTGGCTGCTTTGAGTTCTGTTTTCAACATTCAGAGATCAAATCTTAAAACGGGCACAAGCAAAATCATGTACAGATCTGCGTATGCTCAACAGAAAATTGAACAGACTATTAGAGAAGCATCTTTCTTCCTATTTTGAGTAATTAGGAAGCTTACCAAGGCTAACCTCCAACACTTAAAAATCCTGCAATTCCTTTGCTAGCTTGCTGCCTGGCACTGTAAGAACAAGTGCCTTACTTCTAGCTTGGACTCTCATGCATTAGTCCATGTTGTGCTTTTTCAGAATATAACTTCACAAGGAGAAAATACCAGTGGTTTTGGTATGTCTATACTGTAGTTTATAGTATTTTTAATAAGCAGAAGAGAGCAAATGGTAAGCCTCTCAGTGGAAAGCATTCTGTCTAGCTCACTCTTACTTTAAAACAAAGGCACTATACTATTCTAGGATTAGGCTGTGCAAGTGGCTCCGATCACATGCTTCCTGGTATTTGCAGAATTTTTGTAATAAATATATTGCAATATTCTTCAGTGATCTAATGACAGAAAATTGATCGAGGCATTCAAAATTATGACAATACTAGGTAAGTGCATGGCATTTCAAAGAGAAATAAAATAGGCTTATAACATCTAACTTACACCAGTTGCAAAAGAGGAAAAGACCAATTATAAAATTGCACTGACTTAAATGCTGATTACATTCATATTGCTTTACTTTTGTTATACTTCCACTACACTTATCTTGAAAATTAATTGAAAAAGTACACCCACCCCTTGAATATTTAGTGTACCAGAATTTTCTGAGATCACAGCCTGATTTAGCAAATCTACATCCTTTTTCTCTCGTTAGAAGAAACATAGCACTCGAAGTACATTAAGCCTTAAAACTCAGATTATCAGCCTTTGAAGCAAGTGCATACTGATAGCCATGAGTATTTTTGACATCTTACATAAAAACCAAAACAGTAACTACAAAACCTCTGAAATTAATGCAGAAACCTATCAAAGGCATACCTCCACTCCACATCCAGGTCTTCACTCACACTGGAGTCATCCTCAAGGTTGTTATTTCCATCCAACAGGAAGAATCCAGGATGCGCAAAATCACTAACTGGATCGTTTTGCCCATCACTGCTACTTTCTACTTCTTCCCGGTACTGTAACCAAGGAATCTCTCCTTCCTCCAACAGTGTCTGTTGCCTTCAAATAAATAAATGAAAAGCTAAAACTAAAAATCTAGGAGAATTTATGAACACATGCAAGCAACAAAACCTACACATATTACAAGGGCTGCAGCTGCATGTTTCCCAGACTGCAGAGTCCCAGATTAGGAATTTAGTATTTGCTGTAAAAAACAAGGAAATCCTAGTGGTATTAGGTCCAGACTCAGAATCTTGTAACACCCATGAATCTGTGGCAAAATTATTTGTCTAATGCTCAAGGGGAGCAGTACAGTAAGTAGCTTGCTTTGCATTTTCCCTAGTACAGACAGTATCCTTGCCAGGGCTAGTAATTTTGGCACTAAAGACTTTCTTATTCATCTACAAGGTCCTAAAGCCACTAAAAAGAAAGGCTCTCTTGACACCCTGGAACAGCCTTCATGGGGAAACTTGGCCTGAATGCAAACAGATATCATTTGCAAGAGAAGCTACTTGCATAAGGAGAAAGACTCCTCACATTCCTGGATTTTCTAGAGGAGCACAAGTCACCTTGATGTTTAGAGACACAGGGCTGCGAGTCCCACTTTCCTTAACAAAGGGTAAATAAACAGGATTCATGTTAGAAATGGGTACATTTGCAGGCTGTTCACATCAAAGCAAGCTAAAGAGTACATAGCGCCATTATTGTTGTTCTGAAACAGATGAGTTTTCATAATGTTTTCATAAAGCCACACTAATTCTCCAAACCTCAAGAGACAGTGATACTAAAAAAGCAGTAACAGATTTGGAATGCTTGGTAATAGGTACTGCCTGCCTAAGAGTGGAAGAAGCTGAAAGAACGGTTAGGCATGGCTTGTTGCTTTATAGAGACCCAAACTAAGAATATAAGGTCAATATTAGATGCTTGGGGGGGGAACCAACCAAAACACTTTCCTTAGCTATTTATAGCTACAAATTTTGCCTTGCAACAAAAGCAGATACATTTTACAAAGTGAAGTACTGAATGACCAGAAAGTAACTTCTCAGCAAGCAAGTAGTTCAAGTTTACTTTAATCACTGATAGGGTGGCAGAAATAAAGAGCAGCAGTGGAATATGAGAAGCAATAAAGCAAAGAGATAAACAACTACTTTGCAAGGAGTGCTAAGCAGTATCAGAAGATGCGTATGTTACATATATGTCTTTACAATTAACAAAGCCCCATATGATGAAACTCAGAGATGAATCACTCATTCTTGAAGGTTTCCACAAAAGAACACTGTGAGCAGGTTCTGTGTGAGCAAGAAAAGTCACTGATCCATTTAACCCCTTTGCAGCACTGGCTGGTGAACTGAGATACCAGAGCCCTGTGGTAGAAGATTTATATGCCTAAAGTGGGACTTAGTGTGTGTGTAAGCATAAGTATCTTGATCTACAGCTAGGATTTTGAAAGGTGATCCTAACTTGCTAAATGATCCTGGATGAACCTAAAGTTGACATACATGGTGCTGCCCTTTACAGATGGATCCAGGTCAAATCCTGAGAGCCCGATTCAGAGCACTCACGTTGTTTTGAAATGAATCATAGAATCATTTAGTTTGGAGAAGACCTTTAAGATCATCAAGTCCAACCATTAACCTAGTGCTGCCAAGTCCACCATTAAACCATGTCCCTAAGCACCACGTCTACACATCTTTTAAATACCTCCAGGGGTGGTGACTCAACCACTTCCCTGGGCAGCCTGTTCCAATGCTTGACAACCCTTTTGGTGAAGAAATTTTGCCTAATACCTAATCTAAACCTCCCCTGGCACAACTTGAGGCCACTTCTTCTTGTCCTATCCCTTGTTACTTGGGAAAAGAGACCAACACCGACCTCGCTACAACCTCCTTTCATAGAATCATTGAGGTTGGAAAAGACCTCTAAGATCATCGAGTCCAACCGTCGACACAACACCACCAAGCCCACTAAACCATGTCCTTAAGTGCCTCATCTACTCGTCTTTTAAATACCTCCAGGGATGGGGACTCAACCACTTCCCTGGGCAGCCTGTTCCAATGTTTAACCACTCTTTCAGTAAAGACATTTTTCCTCACGTCCAATCTAAACCTCCCCTGGCGCAACTTGAGGCCACTTCCTCTTGTCCTATCGCTAGTTACTTGGGAGAAGAGACCAACACCCACCTCCCTACAACCTCCTTGCAGGGAGTTGTAGAGAGCGATGAGGTCTCCCCTCAGCCTCCTTTTCTCCAGGCTAAACAACCCCAGTTCCCTCAGCCGCTCCTCATAAGACTTGTTCTCCAGACCCCTCACCAGCCTCCTTGCCCTTCTCTGGACACGCTCCAGCACCTCAACGTCCTTCTTGTAGTGAGGGGCCCAAAACTGAACACAGTATTCGAGGTGCGGCCTCACCAGGGCCGAGTAGAAGGGCACGATCACTTCCCTACTCCTGCTGGCCACACTAGTTCTGATACAGGCCAGGATGCCATTGGCCTTCTTGGCCACCTGGGCACACTGCTGGCTCATATTCAGCCAGCTATCGACCAACACCCCCAGGTCCTTTTCCGACAGGCAGCTTTCCAGCCACTCTTCCCCAAGCCTGTAGCACTGCATGGGGTTGTTGTGGCCAAAGTGCAGGACCCGGCACTTGGCCTTGTTGAACCTCATACAGTTGGCCTGGGCCCATCGATCCAGCCTGTCCAGATCCCTCTGCAGAGCCTTCCTACCCTCGAGCAGATCAACACTCCCGCCCAACTTGGTGTCGTCTGCAAACTTACTGAGGGTGCACTCGATTCCTTCATCCAGATCATTGATAAAGATATTAAACAGAACTGGCCCCAATACTGAGCCCTGGAGAACGCCACTAGTGACCGTTCGCCAACTGGATTTAACTCCATTCACCACAACTCTTTGGGACCGGCCATCCAGCCAGTTTTTGACCTAGCAAAGAATATGCCTGTCTAAGCCAGGAGCAGCCAGTTTCTCTGGGAGAATGCTGTGGGAAATGGTGTCAAAGGCTTTACTAAGGTCCAGGTAGACCACATCCACAGCCTTTCTCTCATTCACTAAGTGGGTCACCTTGTCATAGAAGGAGATCAGGTTAGTCAAGCAGGACCTGCCTTTCATAAACCCATGCTGACTGGGCCTGATCACCGGGTTGTCCCGTATGTGCCACGTGATGGCACTCAAGATGATCTGCTCCATAACCTTCCCTGGCACCGAGGTCAGACTGACAGGCCTGTAGTCCCCCAGATCCTCCTTCTGGCCCTTCTTGTAGATGGGTGTCATATTTGCTACCCTCCAGTCAACTGGGACCTCCCCAGTTAGCCAGGACTGCTGAAAAATGATTGAAAGAGTCTTGGTGAGCACTTCTGCCAGCTCCCTTTTATACCCTTGAGTGTGTCAACTTGCCTAATCTGGCTTTTTAAAGTCAGTATATCCAGCCTATTATCCTTATTGACACTATATGTCAATGCCCTCTCATTATTTCCGTATCTTTCATAAAACAGAATTTTTGCATGACATGCCATTTTTCCCCGATTTGAAATACATACAACTATTCAGAGTATTTTGATGTAGGCAAATGATTCTTGCTAGTATAGTAACTACTTTTAGAATTGATGTTATTCTGTATAGTGTCACGTGGATACCGTGTTACTGCTGATGTCAGAACTTACAGGAAGTTAGCTAATAAAATAAAGCCATACCCTCCTTGGAAACAGAAGTCTGCGTTCTCCTCTCCTACGCTACTGCTGCTGCTCTGCACTTCAGGCTCACGTTCCTCCCTGCCTGGGACAGTCTCCCAGCTCTCATCACTTGAAGACTGTTCTTTTTCTGTAGCAGTAAAATAGGTAGGCACAGTTGTAGACCATTCTCCATCACTGCATTCTGAGCTGCAATTTAAACAAGGAACAGGGTGTGAATTTAAACACTGCTTTAGGGGAAAGAAAACAAACACAAACATTCTGTGATTTCCTACTTTTCTATGACCGCAATATAGACTATTTTTTCTAGGACAAATTAATTTTGTACTATTTAAAGATATATTATAAGGCAAGTATACATAAGGAGCTGATTAAAAAAAAAAAATCAATTCCTAAAAAGAATTCTGCCCATCCCACTTTGCAAAAAGGTTTTTGTTCTTCCCCCTCCACATTTGCAGAGTACATAAAACAACTCAGGAATATAAGCCCAGACCCACTATACACATCTTTCTCCTAGCACACAAAGAGAAAACAGCAGCAGTGACACTGAGAACACCAATGCTTGCCTAACAAACAAGAAGCAATGTCGGCCTTACCTCTCAGCCAAACAAAACTTAAAGTAAAAGCTCTCGTAACCTCTAAGCCATATACAATGGTCCTTTTTTTCAAAAAAAAAAATTATACAAAGATACAACGGATGACTTGCTGCAAATTATATAATTCACTAGCTAGAACAGATGAATGGCAGGGAGTTTTTCAAAGAGAATTTGCTCAGCCACCACATAGAAAAGGGCAGTAAATAAGTTGTGGGCAGCTTAAAAAAAATAGTGATGTTAGCAGAATCTCAAGAAGGATGAACTTATCTACTGTTACCTTTGGTAATGCCACTTAGAAGGTTTACTCAATACTAACAATGACAGTTGACACCTACCAAAATTCAAGCTATAGTCAACTAGCTATGTCACTTCAAAAAGTTACAAAAAACTAATAAATATGTGAACAGCAAGCATGCTTAATAGAGCACATCTTACACAGCAATCCACAACACTTGCAGCTCAGTCTGCAATCTGCTAAACCCAGTATGTCTATGTCTATCAATGTTATCTTCCCACCTACAAACTCACTTTAAAGAAACCCTCCTTCTATATAACATTACAAGCACATGCCAATAAAACTTACTATTTAATGAATTACAACTACTTTTGAAAAACTGCACATTATACACTGCAAGTTTTACAACAAAGAAAATCGAGACAGATTACATGGAAGCATTTTAATTTGAAGCAGGAATATATTTTTCTATCACAATTTTGATGACTAGGGAAAGTGATGGAAATGAGAATATTCATTAACTTTGGGCTATTTTAAAGGACTACTTTACAACAGAAATCATATCTGTTAAGAAATTCTGATATGCAGTCTAATGCATCTTATATTACACCAACTAAAGCTGAACACTAACATTTTAGAACCTTTTGTTTTGTTTGGGTTTGTTTTAAAAAGGTTAATTAAGCATAATGTAAAACTAACCCAAATACTCAAGTCTCTTATTTTAGTTTTCTCTATTTTACAATACAGGAGTGATTTCCAACACAGTTTATAATAATATTGCTATGTTGTTAGTCCAATTTGTTCTCTTTAAAGTTTATACACAAACACTAATTCAAACCAGAAAAGAAGATATGCCTAAAATCATTAATACTGAACAAAGGAAGAACATTGAATGTGTGTATTTCAAAACTTCGTATTTAACTGTGCCCAATTCTGCAGAGAAGCAGAACATCACTTAACGGTTAGAGAGTTATAGACTTGTCACTTGCCAAAAGCATAACACATTAATTTAGCATCTGCACATGGATTTTCTGAGAATAGTCTCTCCCCTGGCTGAACTGGCCTGTACTTGCCATATGATCCAAAACTAAATGGAGTGAGCTAAAGGATATGATCCTCATCCCACCACCCCTGCCCTCCGATGACCTACCATGACCCTTCCAACTTAGACCATATGTGGTTCTAACAAATATGCAAGACTTTCTCCTTCTCACACAGCTTCTACATGCTAACACCATAATAGCTGGGCACTTCCTTGAGGCAAAAATGTGAGGTGAAGGCCCAGGCTGCAGCAATCAGCAAAGTGAATTTCTCCCTGGGTTGGAAAGAAGTGAAAGCTGAGTTGCAGGATTTAGTTTGACACATATGTCAATTCTGCTTTTTAAGCAGCTATATATGTATATTTAAACATGTAATATGGATTAACCCTTTAAACATAAAACTACCTTTTGAGAGTGTAAAACATTACTTCTTTGTACAGAGTAATCATTGACAATTTACTTCATAAGGATAAGTCTTTTGAGGGTCTGGAACACAAATTATGGGTTTTTTAAGTTAAAGAACACATATGCTTCCTGTTTAGTGGTTCAGTTATTGCCATCATGACATAGTCACTTTCAGATATTCAGTCTATATTTCTTTTTGTCATGCTACAACAATCCATCACTTTGCATCATGGAAGCCAATGCTATAATTGTAAAATAGAGTCCATTTCCTCCATTGCATTTTAATCTTCTAGTAGCAACATTTCAGAAGGGGAAGAGAAAAGATTATGCAGTAACAAAAATTTTTGAAAAGTAAACCTTACGAGGAAGGAAAGGATTCATTTGCAAGTCCACCTATATATTTAATAAGAAAAAACAAAATTAAGTCTACTGACCTATTTTACAATGCCTTGTAATCTTAAGGATTTTGTTCTCTCATAATTGGGACTTGGCAATATTTTAAGGACGAGGGTTTATGCAGATTAATTTTCATGCTCTTCTCCCCACAAAAGCAGTGGAAACACAATCTACTAGGCAGGTTAGCTTATGAAGCCTGATGGCAAGCACACACAACAAAGGCCACATAAACATCCAGAAGACATGTCTTGTAAAGAATGCAGTGGGAACAGACTCAGCAAGATGAAAGCAAAGTAGAAGAAAAATAGGGCAGAAAAAAAACAAACAAAAGCCATCACAAACACTACTGCATTTACCATAAATGAACAGCAGGTTAGAAATTTCTTTTACCGTCAAATAGCTTAGTTACGTAACTCCAATTCTCAGTGAAAAGTTCTTAACCAGCATTATATGAGTAAAAGTTAATCAACATAAGGTTTATCCAAATTAGGCTGTCTTCTGGGTAGAGAGCCCAAAACAGTAGGAGCCTGAATACTGCTCCTGGTGTCCAGGTCAGAGCCATTTGTAGATCTGAAACTGTATTCATTAATAGTTACTTTGGAAACACCTACTAGTATAAAAAACTTGCATTAAAAAAGGGATTATAAGCAATCCTATCAAGTTATTCTCCAGATATGACAAGGAAGAATAATTTCTTTCAAAAGGCTGGAGACAAGAACATACATAGGCTGTCATGCAGAGTATTGAGATTTGATGGCAAAAAGAACAAATTCTGAAAATAACAAGTCTTGAAGGGAACTTTCAAAGACCCATAATTTGCCAAAACCCACGCTGAACAAGGTTTTCCCTCTCTACTCTCCATCTGCTCAGTAAAAATAAAATAAAAATAAACAAGCAATCTTCCTTAGTGGTAAGGTGCTTTGACCCTAAATATAAGGAAAGGCTTTTTACATTACCAGAAAAATGTACGTTACCATTTCTTTAGATGGACTTGAGGAAGGATGAAGGAGAACTGAAAGGAAAAGTTGGCATCTTGTGATCTGATCATATTCTGAAATTGCTTGAGTTTTTATGTCCCATTTGCTAACAAATTATTCAGACTTGCACATTATTTACACAAAAGATTCAATACTAATACAGATATAAAAACAAAATTTTACCTGTCTTCATCTTTGTGGGACATTGAGAAGCGTCTGCTGCAGTCTTCAAACTCATCCCAAAAAGTGCTATCACCTAGAACATTTTTTTGGTTTTGAGCTGCTGTATTTTTCCTTAGGTCTGATTCTGTGTTCTTTTGGTGACCTTTGTACTCTATTGAGTCAAAGAGCATACTAGAACTCATTTCTTCTTTGCTATTTCGCAAGGCATACTCAGCACGGCCTTGCTGGACTTCAGCAATTTCACTTCTCCTCCGGGAACCACTTTCTTCATCATCATTAGGAAGAAACTTCTCTCTCTCCAACTGGTTTGCAGTATTTTGTTTTCTTATTTTAGGTCTCACTACTAGCTCAGGTGAATTTCCTTGGTCAGTCTTTCCATCATTGGCATTCAATTCATTAGCAATTGCTATAGGGGTTCTGATTCCAACATCCACTATATTTCTTATCTGCTGTGTTTCACAATTGGCATCACTCAGGTTACTTTTCAATATAGCTTTATCTTCAGCAGAAGATTTAAATGTCCTGTTGTTTGGACATGCCAAGTCTGAACCTATGCTAAAATATCTCATTAAAGGCATTGGTCCTGCTTCTTCACAAAATTCTCTAGAAACTCTGTGGTTGAGAGCCGACAATTGGGACTGTAAATCAGTAAAAGACTCTACACCTTTGTCTAACTCAGAAAGCATGCTATCTAGTGTTTCCTGAAATATACCTGCTTCTTCTCTTGCCAAAGAAAATTCATCTTGAGCATCACCTTCCTCTCCACCACTGTCATCTGGCTCATAAGAGTCAATGTTTACAAAAGCAATTCCATTATGACCATTCAAATCATTATGCCCTTCAGACTCGTATTCTGCAAGGTCCTCAGAATTTTCATAAGGATTCATAAAGTTCCCTGAGATTTTGTTGCCTTCCAGACCATAAGAGAATAGAGAAAATGGTACTGTGTTTTCTTCAGAAGTTCGGCTCAATACACTTTGGCAAAAGGGTTCTCCAGTTCCGATATTTTCTAATGAAGGCTCATCCAATAAACCAGAAGAAACTTGAACCAATGGACTGGAACCTTCACAGAAAGTTGTAAGAAAGAATGCATTGGAATAATCAAAAACAATAGAAATATTGTCATCTACAACAACTGCTCATGAAAAAGAAAGGGTAGTTCACTAGGACTGCAGTGCAATTTGATAAAGAGAAACGTTTACCAGAGGTGCAGTCTTCACTAAAATATTTAAGTCCTCATTTATATAAGCTAAGCATATAGACATAGACTTAAATGACACAATTTGAGCTCAGCCTGTGACAGCAAAAAAACAGGTATTAAAAGAACATGTTCATAAGCAGTATTTTTACATTGTTTATATAAAAGGGGATTTTAAAATGAGAACAGGAAATCTGAAAAAACACTGGAAGATTAAAAAAGCTGCAACATTTCTTTCCATAAGTTAAAAATTGGACTATCCATTCATTAACTGGCTAAATTGTGCCTCCTGCCACACTCAGATAAAGCCATTTGTTGCTATTATAAATTACATACTAATAGCACTATATTTTGTACATGCAGCTGTGAGTGCAACTCCCCAGAAGAAGAAAATAATAGCAGGGATGAATGTGGAATTACAGTTAGTAGTTACCATCATCACAAATTCAGTTTGGTTATACTACACTTGAACACCTCTTGCATAAAGGGACAATAAATATCAAACCCAGCAGCAAGAGTTAAAGAACCTAAAACCATGTATACTGCTGCTACTACAAAATTAAAGTTTAGTTCAAGTCATCTGTAAACTCCTAACCAAGGCAATAGTCCAAAGTATTTTTGAACATACAATGGCTTGTGTAACTTGATGAGAATACTTAAAGTTTTTAAGTCAATATTAAGAGATTTGGAAACTTAACTCTAAGACAAAAAAAAAAAAAAAAAACAACACACAAAGAGAGAGAGACATGCATGGTTAATGAAGGGATTCCCTAGCATGTTATTTTAAAAACAGGTAGAAGTAGGAAACCATGTAAAATCAGTGTTCTGGGGTTAAAAAAAAAAAACTTAGAAAAGAAAAAAGAATCTCATTTAAATGAGGTTGGTGAAGTCATGGCACTGAACTCTTATGAGAGCTGTGCCTCTCAGCACTAGGAGTCTGGCTTGCAGGAAGCAATACTGTAACATTACATTTTACCTAATTAAAATCTTGAAGCTCCTTCACGAAATTCCTAACAGCTGAAGTTGGCAGGCAGGTGCCTCTGAATATCACCCAGTCCACCCCTCTTGCTCAAGCAGAGTCACCTATAGTAGGTTACCAAGGACCAAGTGCAGTCAGATTTTAATATTTCCAATGATATCTCCTTCTATGCATCTTCCACAATTGCTCAGATGTATATAATATGTCAAGCCAATTAGCAAGGAAGTATGCAGCGTATTTTAGGTAGTACCCACCCATCAAAAAATAAGTATTGATGGGGGAAAAATGTAACCTAGTTGAGGTAAGGGAAATAAATCAATCCAAAACATTTCTCGAAGACAAATTTCTGATTTATTCTGGGAATTACTACTGTTCAATATTCATTAAACAAGAAAGGGAAGTGGTCTGACTGGTATAAACAAATAAAAGGAGACCCTTTAAAGACATTTTATAGGCTTAAACTAATTTCCACTGTGACTACACTAAGGTTGACAAAGACAGAACAACCTGGTCCATGATACATCAAATATTTCACAACCTAGTTCCAAATAGAAGGTTTTAGAACAGGTATTCTCTTCCAAATGTGATTTGTAATTTGATTTGAAGACAAAATCATTTGAATTATACAATGTTATGGCTATCTAGTTGGTTAGAATGCATTAACTCATTCAGGAATGCACTTCTTCAGGCAAAATTAAACAGCCTAAGATAGACTATACTTTAATTTGCCTTCATGCTAAGTTTCATTCTATTAAGCCACATGAAATGTACTTTACACGTGTTATTTAAGTGGCTACTCTCTTCCCTTCACTCCTCTATGCGCCTTCCCCCTCCACTCCCATGCATCCCAGTTTGCATTCAAATGACACATACACAAAGATATGCACATACATAAAGAATTCTCTTTCTGACCATCCTCCAATTGTAATCGTTCGCAGTCTTCATTGTATTGATGTTCATCTCTGTCTTGGCTATTCAAAGATGGTCTAAAACCGACATAGGCATGTCTTCTTCCATATCTTCTACCTGTAATAGTTTGATATCCTCCTGCTGGTTCAGGCCATTCAAGTTTGCCAGCTTCTTGACCCATTGCTACAAGAGATTATGGAGGAAGGAAAAAGACAGAGAGACTGTGTTAGACAACAATATGTCTTTATAATTTCCCTCTTCCCAAACACTCTGATACAATTTTTTTAGCAAGAAATTTCACATTTCTGTGAAGTCTTGAGCTTCACTCACAATACGCTTATTAAGAGCCTGAAGTGCTCTGGGCACATGTGTTATGAAAGCACATAACAGAATTTTCATCTACACTAAATAATATAGAAGAACACCTATCTTTGCCCCCATCTTAACATGGTGTAGTAAATAACAGAGACTTTATTAAAAAAATTTAAAAAATCAAGTCCAGATGTCACATGACTTTTTTTTGAATGTGATACACTTCTGCACATAGCTCTGACACAACACATATGTCAGCTTGCAAAAAACATTTGCAAGCACTGTAATGGAAAAGCCTTCAGGTGATGTAGCACAATTCAGCCAGCCCTAGCTACCTTATCTCTGTGACAGGAAAAGTACAATTAATCAAATCACGCCTTCTAAAAGAAAAGTCCCAAGTCCCAGGGAGAAGGCTTTATTCTTTACACTAGGTAGTATGTTCAGGCATGGCCATACAAAGCAATTGCCCACATATGGCTCCTATTATACCAGTATTCCATATTAATGGATCTTAATGCTTTTACCAAGAAAACATGGGACGAGTAGTACAAGGAAACTTGAAAAACAGTGGGGAAAAGCTGCTGATGTAACGAAGAGAGATTTTAATAGAGCAGTAGGATCAGCTATTAATAATCTAACACAAGTATTCATGTCCAAAGGCTGTTGCTTGTACAAATGCAATTAGAAGTTCAGTGGCTTTTTCATGTCCCTCTAAGTCACTTTTAGTCTTTACTAGATATGGAATTAACATAGTAGCTTTTCTGTTCTTGAAACTCACCAAACTGAAGAGGAGACATTAAACTCCAGGAAAATAAAGTCTGCAACCATTACCAAACGGTTTTCTGAACTTCAGAAAAATAAGAAAGCTTTCCTGGCTGTTAAACCAATCTCTTCACTACCCTTAAAAAGAGAATATTTATATGCAAAGACATAATTTATTAGCAGTTATTTTATGCAGCTTCGAGTGGTATAGCCACTAGTAAAGCTGGTAGTTACAATATGTGGACTGCCTAAAACATACAACTGCACACATGTACCAACTGTCACAGTCCAAGCAGGTTGTTTTTTTTTCTTTGTTTGTTTTTTAAACTAGCATCACTGTTGAAGCTGTCATTTTGCTAGGACTGACATACAGGAAGCTAACTCTGTTGCTGCCTACCTAACATAAATAATGAAAAATAAAATGCAAGGAAAAAAATTAAATATTTTTCTTGGGGCTCCACTTGCAGAAATCACATGATCCCTTAAAAGCTTTAATGAAGAAGCAAATAGAAGGAAAGTTACCTATGGTAAACTACAGCTTCTAGTAGAAGCTAGTCTTAAGAGGTTCAGACACATAACATCCTACAAGAATTTGGTCTACAATTGCCAGCATGGCAATTCTGAAAACATTTCCTAGCAATCTGCACTTCAGTCAAATTTCTGTAGAAAAAATCCAAATACTTTCTGCCTGATCTTCCCCACAGGGGAAAAAAAAAAAAAACACAGAAACATGAGTAGTATAATGATGGTGGAACACGCAAGGCCTCAGAAAAAAATGCAAGTCCCAGGAAAAAAATAATCACTTTCTCTTTCAGCCTGACATGGAAAAAAATTAAGGTTGGAGTAAACCAAACAAAATTACACTCACAATAGAACACCTGCCACAAGAGTCTAAAATATTACTGTTTCATTCCCAGGTGAATTGACAGCAACAGTGAAGATACTTGCAGTGCTTAAAATTAAAAGGCAAATATTTACAATTCAATTGCTTAAAATTGGAACATTTAAGCAAATTATAAGATGAAGAATCTTTTGTCTAATGTTGTCAGCTTCACTTTTTGTTATCTTTAGCCAATTCTAAGAAACCATTTGCTACAAAAATGTTGTGCTATAACTCACCACACTATATCTATGGCTCTAAATCTCCCTTAAAACATGCAATTCTAGTCACGTCTTCCTTCCACTCTTCTTCCCACACATGGAATCTCTCCAACCATAGCCCAGTTCCATGAACACTGCAGAAGTCCAAACGTGTCCATCACTAGCTGCAATATTGTGATACTGCTTATTTCTACAGACCTGGGAATACAACTCAGTTGAACCTTTGGAGAAAAAATTAGCAGGTATCACAGGCTTTTTTCTCATTTATCTATGAAGCTCTACGTAGTTTGATTCCATATAATCTCCCTTGAAAATATTTTCAGGTATTTGTCCAAACCTGCCCTTCCCACATTAAACAACAGAAGCTAAAATGGTCAATTCAGTATTAACTCTACTACTCCTGCAATCCTTGGAAAGGTGAAAACTCTCTACCACCTTTGCAAAAAAAAAAAGTCTCTGCAACTAATGCAAGAAAAAGGGGACTGACAATTAGTTTTCTTAGTAAGGATATTAACTGGCTGACTAATTAAGTCAACCAGCAAGTCATGTTTATTCAAGCAAGCTCTGACAATTCTTAAATTTCCACTGATTATAACATGGCTGGTTAGCAGACTGCCAGAGGGACCTGACAATAAGCAGCCACATCTGAACTTGCAGAGCAGAATCCAACAGTTAGATTAGTAAATCAGCACAGCAACAGAGAAGTCTGCCTCAAACATGGTAATACAAGTAGTTGAAATAAAAAAGGTAAAAATACAACATAACTGCCTAATTCTTAATTTTAGTTTGTTCTCTAAAACACCAGTATTGTTCAAAACCAGATGTCCACTCAAGAGAGTCAAACTGTCCGAATGCAAATGTTTTATTTTTTAAAATTGATGTTCACAGCATGCAAAATCTTTAGAGCTGGGTGCAATGCACTACATTTTTTGTTCCAAATACTCTGCATGTGAGAGAATTATCTCATCTCATATGCAATTGTTCTTAAAAGCTACATCATGCAGTTATTCTTCTGCCCTGGGAAAGATTTATTGGATCAATATAGTGAAAGCTTTCACCAGTTACTGAAAGTTTGGATGTCACATTTGGTTTACAGGAGTGGTTAACTTCTACCTAGATACAAAATATCTCAAAATAAGAGAAGCAGCCATGCATTTATTTGCCTACATGCCTAAAATGGGCAGCATTTAGTCATCTGAATCCAGAGACCAATTTACAAGAAACCCTTCAGGCAATCAAGTTCCTGAGATGTGTAATATCCTCTCTCGGGTCTTTCTTCCAGGCTAACCCAACCTTAAAAGTAGGTAATGCTCCATCTTCTTTCAGAAGCTCAGTTTAGTAGTCCTGTTCAAAACACACCCAATACCTGCTGACAAGACAGAGTTCTGCAAAACTGACCCATCTTAGACATGCAACACACCAGTGACTAAATAATCCAGGTAGGGGAAACAGGCTATTTATTCCCTTCTCAGGCTAAAGATGTTTATACACACACCTCCATCCTTTCAAAAGGGTACTACAGTCACCTGAACTCCTCAAAGGATCAGCAGCAGCTGTCAAAGCAGAAAAGCATTTTAGATGACCAGAGCTGGATTAAAAAAAAAAAAAACAGGGGAGAGTGTCTCCTGAAATGCACAGTGCACAAACAGGTAGGTCCAGTCTTTCCCTGGCACTGACTTAATCACTGACACAGAATGGCATACTTCCTCTTTACTTCTACAAATACTGCACTGAGGACTCCACTCCCTGGAGCCAGCAAACTACAGGCTGTACCATAGAAAGCCTGAGAATCTAGACCCAATCCATCTGACTTGCATAACCAACTTGTCCTCTCCCACAAAAAAATCACTGTTTTTCCAGAAGTAACACAATGTTCAAGGTTAACTGTAGATGCATGCATACATGTGTTCACAACCTAGCACCGTAACTTGAACGTTCAGAAATGATCCATCCCCTTGACCAGAATCCTACATATAAATCTCAAACCAATCTAATTTACAGAGCCCGATTTAGGACCACTGGTGTCTCCTGCTCAGTTACTTGCTCAGTCCTCCAACAGGATCCCAGTCCTCACCCACTGAAACCCAGAAACCTCCCTTTACTCTCCTTTCTATTACCTTTCATTCTCCCCTGTCCTCTTGACTCCCTCACATCCTGCACACTAGACAAACAGAGAAGCAGCTTTCTGGGATCAAGGAGTGCATGACCTAGATCTACAACGCTACTCAAACAAATCACCATCACCCATACAGATGTAAGACACCAATTGTGGCATACACCTGAACAGGGCGATGTTGACTGCCACAGAGGCAGGCAGGTCTTATTCATGACTCCCAGAACTGCTGTGACCTACTTGGACGGCACCACTTTGTTGGAGCAGAGTCTAATCCATAGAAACAACAGTAAAAAAGTTATATAAAATAAAGAAATCGCAGTTTACCTAAAGCAGTTCTGAACATCTGAACAAAATCTTGCCTTTCTTCCAAGAGCTGAAATACTGAAAACTTTCTCTTACATACCTAGCAATTTTTGTAGTTCAAGGAGAAGACAACTGAGTTTTGTAACTTCCACTGAAAAAAAAAAAAAAAAAAAAATATATCCCATAACCCTAGAAACCTCACAAGGACATTTTCAGTTAAGTATTCCATCAAATTCCCCTGGATCTTCTTTTCACCCTATTATGTCCAATTTTATTTCCTTGGTATCATTCATTCACACATACAGTCACCTCCTAGGCCTATTATATACCTCACAGGGGGAAAACAAAATTAGGAGTGTGTGGCATGGGGAGAGGGAGGAGCGGGGGGTAGAAGCTGGGGTGGTGGGGAAGCAGTCCCAAGTGTTTTTCATCCCAAAGAGGGGATGGGGGGTCATCATTTTCTGCAGAAGGTATTTAACTAGCTTTATTATTTTTTTCCCTTAAGACATGTAAAGTGAACTTCAAATAGCTCTCTAAGAAGTATTTTTTTCAATCTTTTAATAACTCATAACTTTTTCCACTCTTCCCCAAATTTTTCCCAGCATTCTTAAAAAACTTGTATGCATATTCCGGTTTCAGTCTCACCAACATTTGACATAGAAGGAAAAACAAATCTCCTTCATCCTACTCAGCAGCATCCTACTGCTCTTTTTTCCTTTACACCTGTGAATTACAGAAACCATTTTCTTCCACAGCGCAAGAACAGGATCTCACATTCAAGGTCTGAAAAGGGAATGCATGTAATACTGACACAATTACTGTTTTCTAGGTTACCGTCTTAAAAAAAAAAAAATCTGCATTTACTCCCTAAGTGTATCAATGCATTTAGCTGTCAAATGGGTGAAAGTTAAAAACAACTCACATTCTTGACACCCTCTCCCTTACCTGACTAATTCTGAATCATAATGAAAGCATATCCCTGATCAACTCAGACAAAAGTTGCAGGTAAAAATATTCACATTATCTTTTAAACTGTATTATCCAATATTCTTTATCTGTAACCAATATTCTACATCTCTTTCTTCCCTGCAGGTATTGAAAGCTTCCAAGAGCAGATTAATTAAAAAAATTTGAATTAGAATGGAGAATTTCCAGTTTTCCAAGCACCACTGCTCAGAACAGTGGAGAGATTACTCCAGTTAACAGAAGAAAGGCATGGAATAATCCCAAAAAGGGAGAGAAAATATTTCAATAATTTAAAACAACATATTACTGTCAATTTCCCTCTTTTGCCACTATGGGCAGATTAACACTGAAATTCTTTAAATGTTTTATGATGCTCACAAGCTTCAAACTACATACATTGGCAAATTTCTACTCAAAACAATGAATATTCAGTTAGAACTTATAGCTTTCTGAGGTTTAGGTAAATCCCAGACAGCAAAGGTATTTCATGGTCTAAGCCCAGTAGGCAGCTAAGCACCACACAGCCACTCACTCACTTCCCCACCCAGTGGGACAGGGGAGAGAATCAGAAGGGTAAAAGTGAGAAAACTCGTGGGCTGAGATAAAGACAGTTTAATAATTTTTTAAAAAGGAAAAAAGAATGATGAGGAAAAGAAACAAAAGCAAGGAAAAAGAGTGATACAAAAAACCCCTAATTGCTCACCAGCAATTCACCTATGCCCAGACAGTTCCAAAGTAACGGCAGCCTGGCCAACCTCCTTTCCCTTCCAGTTTTATTGCTGAGCATGATGTCACATGGTATGGAATATCCCTGTGGCCAGTTGGGGTCAGCTGTCCCGGCTGTGTCCCCTCCCAGCTTCTTGTGCCCCCCCAGCCTACTCGCTGGTGGGGTGGGGTGAGAAGCAGAAAAGGCCTTGACTCTGTCTAAGCACTGCTCAGCAACAACTAAAACATCCCTGTGTTATCAATGCTGTTTTCAGCAAAAAAAAATCCAAAACACAGCCCCATATTAGCTACTGTGAAGAAATTTAACTCTATCCCAGCTGAAACTAGTACACCATATCATAAGCAAAAATTAAACGTTTTTCTAAAGGATCAGATTTATTCACCCAAAATTTTCTTCTTCAAAGTCTTTGGTTTAGCAGTAACTTTAGGCTGCTCGCTAGGATATTCGAGAACACAGTAGTGATTATTTCCGTAAGCAGGATCAACTCAGCTACATGTACATTGAAAAATGGAATATGCTTCAGGGATTTGTTTTTCAGGCATTAATTATTGTCTTTTCATTAACCTTCTGGGTCATTTTGCACTCTCCTTTGAGCTATAGATTCCACTAAGTCAACATTTTTACTTAGTATAATTCCTTCTCTTTGAGGCTGAAAGTAGCCTGTTGTCCAAGTTCAATAAGCTGGCAGGTTGGCCTACCACTGAATTCACTTTAAATGAAAATAAACTACTTTTTTTCTTTTTTTTTTTTTTACCTCTCAGATTACAGAAAATTATTATTTTGTTAACAACTGAAACAGCAGCTGGTTGCACCTTCAAACAGATGGACCAGTCTAGGTCTCTGGAATCTCAACAGTGCAAACATGAATCAGGTATTTTTTCCACTGTGGGCCTAACTTTGGAAATACAGCATAGGCAATTAAAGATATCTGAATACCTTTGTGAATAAAGGAAAATCTTACTGTCACCTTGCCCACTTTAATGACAAAAATAATTCTGCATTTAACCCTATTTAGAGAGCTAATGGAAACATTAATCACAGAAAATTCATATTTTGTGAACTTCAAAAATACTGCTGGGCTTTTCACACTTACTTGCTAAGTCACTCCAAACTAAACTCATAACTTAAGCGTGCATGCACACTTGGTGTCAACATGTTTATACTTATACTACTAGCCTGACCCTATCAGTTTTGATATAACCGGAATCAATGCTAGCGACAGTAAAATAGCGATACAAGGCAGTCTTATGACACTAAATATATACAATACCAAAATTAGATACTAACACTTTTAAGACAGTTCACTCATCCTCTGCTCTGTACTGCCCTCACCCGTCCACAGCCCTCCCCACATGCCTTGCAGCCCTACCCCTAGAGTAAGGCAATCGGCACAGGCTTTCAGCTCCAGCGGCAGGAAGAAGAGATCAGAACCAGACCGTGCTCCCGGCAGCAGCAGGGCTGGAAACCACAGCGGCAGTGCACAGCCAGTCGTCTGGTAACAGGCAAGAAGAGGAAGGTTGCGCATTCCCAGGGCTGAAAGGGAGGGGAAGGATTTAGTTCCAGTGCACCCTTCCACTGCAATTTTTATTACAGGCCAAATTCCCAGTCTGCAAGGAATACCAAATCAGATCAAAGAGTAGCAAGAGATTGTTTTTTGGGAAGACAGAAGGAAGATGAGACCACCAAATAGACACTATCTCCCCGATATTTAGTAGCATTTTAATGTAAGATGCGTGGTGATATTGTATGAAGCATATTATTTGTGCTTAAAACATAAACGGTTAGTAACCGGCAATTTAGAGGACAGAAACTCTAAAATGCTGCTTCAGAAAAAAAGCTTTCTATTTCAACAGAAGAGCTCTGAAGATAAATTTGAAGCAGGCTTTATGTCTTTTTCTCCCTCTCCTTCCTGATGAATACAATTTGTCTTAGCTCAATGCCATACAAATGCTTGTTAGATTATGTTAACATAACAGACATCCATTGGAATTGCCTGAAAAGGTAATAAACAAATATTTATATATAAAACAACAAAAGACTACTAGCATCCACCTCCACACATACATATTTTGAAATGAAAGACCCCCAAAAGCAAGATCATTGCAAAATATTCTGATACTGATCTGAGTCTCTTCCCAAATACCAAAAGCGAGGGGTTGAATACCAGCAAGCTGATAGCAGCTTCCTTTCACTTCATTACTAAACAGTTTCTGTTTTGCATTTCCCCAAAAGTTTGCAGTTTTGTATGCATTTTGTGCCATAAATGCAAAACTAAGGTTCTGAAGTATTTCAATCCATTAAGCATACAAATATAAATAGTTCAATTTCTACATTTATCAAAGCATTAGTCAGCATGCAGGCTAAAAGAAGCAAGCCTATTAGTATTTTGGACATTGTCTGCATACTCCTAATCTCAATTAATGACCTCCTATAATCAGCATATACAATTCACAACTCTATCCAAATTATGAAAATTTTTGCCAGACTTTAAAGGGAACAGGTGCTGGCACTATACAAACAATAGTGAATTCAAGTATATGCAGGAAAGTCTAAATGGTTGCTCTGAATGAAATGCATTAGATATATTCACAGGGCAATCAGTATTTAGTAAAGTTATGAAGAAAAAGAGAGACACAAAATTGCTTCAAGTCCAGAACTCTTTACAAGTGGAGCCCACTCATCACCTCCCATATATAGAGGTGTCTGAATGGGTAAGTTGCTACAAACCACCATCTTCATACAGTTCCTTTCTATCCTTAGACATCCTCCTAGAGTTCAAGATCCTGCACGGTTCCTATTCCTTCATCCAGGCTCTTCTGATCAACATGGGTGCACAGAATCCCTCTACACAGATGTCTGCCACCTGTTCGCTTCAGCCAAGGAGCCAGGGTTAGGCTGGGTTGCTCTGATGCAGGTTCAGCTGTGGTTATAACAGTTGGCTGTCAAGCTGTAAACTGGACTGAGTGAACTTACTCAGTTTTACCAAATCCCCTTCTCTGAGGGTTTAATTCTGTCTTTGTTTTTTTAAAGCTCAGTAGATAGTTGCATTAGCACAGCTGAGGCGGTAGAACCGGGCCAGACGCAAGCAGCTTGAGGCAGGAATCAATACACAAACTCTGCTGCCGAAGTCCCTGTATCCTTGAGCCACGGACCCACTCTTCACTGGGCACTGATCTGTAACCATTCCAGTGCTGATTTTTCACTGTCCTCTGACCATCTAGCTGCTCCAACATTATACTCAACTTCTGCATTATTTCCAGTTTATTTGCACTGACTTGCTCCCATTTTAGCCCCGCTCTCTTTACTGTCTCACACAAAACTGTAAATAGTTTGAATGCATCACTTTCTTCTTCCTTGACTTTGATTCAACCCTGACTTTGGTAGGACATGCAAATCTGTCCTATCAACTGCCAGCTCTGGCTTACCACAATAACTGCTTTTCCAGTTTTTATCCTGACAGATAGCTTCAGCAGAAATTCCACGTTAAATCTCAACTCAAGAGAGAGGGAAGATTAAGTAACTGAAGTACTAAAAGCTCTTAAAGACAAGGATGGTGTATGTGTCATGTACTAACCAATTAAGAACAAGTCCCACCCTTTCTTAGAAAGTTAGTATTACAACTTTAAGAACAAAAAGCCTAACTTTGCCAGTAGCCCCTGTAGTGATGTTCTGTGGTTAGAAGTTAGGTTAAGACGTTCGGTTAACACGTTCTGTGTTAACAGAACACTATTACACTATTACACTATTACGGGCTGCTAATCATCAGCTGAACCTTCATATCTCTCTCCTTCCCCAGCATCACAAGTTTTTGTATTCTAAATATGTGTACTAAACTAAGGGCATGGAAGTAGTAATTTTTACCTACTGCCTTTCAGAAGATATCCAGAAATTCGGTCCTTATTTTTAATAAAAGGTGTACTGGTAGTCTGTCTTCTTCTCTCCTTCCCACTCAAATTACTCATCCACTAAAAAAAAAAAATGCCCTCCCCCCCAATCTGTCCTCTTTTTCCTTTGCCTATGACTTTCACCATTTTGCATTTCTATTTCAGTTCCAATTACAAACTTTCTATAGAAGGAAGCATCTGTCTAGAGCTGAAAGACAGCAAGTAGAAGCCAGTACTAAACAAAACGCCAAAACTTTTCTATTGTTTAAGCAGACAAGGTTCACTTTTACTTTTGTCAGTGCAGATGACCTCAACATACTTTAAAATTTAGAGCAGTCGCTTCCTTTCTCCCTGATAAACACAGCAAATAAGAGATGACAAGAGAATCCCAAGGTGGAAGTTCAGGTAGTTGAAACTCTGACATGATGGAGAGATACAATTCAGCAAACTCTCAGACCCAAAGACATTTTTGCATTGTTGTCTTTCATCTTACATAACTGTCTTTATTAAAGCAAAGTTAACCCAAAACATGGTAGCAGATAAGGATTCATTACAAAAAGTAGTGAAAATCATTTTTTGCAAGTAATTTTTTTCCTGAAGAACAGCAAAAACTGCTTTAAACTCTTTCTTTTCCTTTCATAAACAGAATTCCGTATCTTGGATACAAGGGTAACAAAAGCCTCTGATCCAACCGACAGACAGCAGAGCTCACCTAAAGTCAGTTGGGCCATCACAACTTCTAAATTCTAGAAACAGAATCTGAAGTGATTCTAATATACCTGTGAAGAAAGTGAGATTATTCTCAAAAAGAAGTGCAGGATATTATTGTCAGGTAGGAATAAACAACTGAGCAAATTACCAAAGGGGGAATAATCGGCAGTGTGCAGCTAAGCAGAAGAGCAGAGGAGGATTATAGAGGACCGCAAGTTACACACAAGTCAATACTTTCCCTCTGTTTTGGCAAACAGCAACATACAGAGCTGTATTAAGAATGAAGGCTGCAAGACAGGAAAAGTAATCCTTCTATCCTGATCAATGATGTTAAAATCAGATGTAGCACTCTGCATATAGTTTTAAGTACTATACTTCAAAAAAGACCACTCTTAAATGGCAGCAAGGAAGATTTCCCTGACACTTGGA
Organism: Aptenodytes patagonicus; assembly: GCF_965638725.1. Taxonomy (NCBI): domain Eukaryota; kingdom Metazoa; phylum Chordata; class Aves; order Sphenisciformes; family Spheniscidae; genus Aptenodytes; species Aptenodytes patagonicus. The sequence continues at coordinate 64,376,984 of NC_134982.1, forward strand.
AACAACACATGGAAATGACATTAGGGAAATGTTTCTACCAGTAAGAATATTGTATCACAACAGATTGCCTGGGGAGGCTGAAGAATATCAATCAGCAATGCAGCCCAGAGAAAGAGTTTCAAACATCTAGTGTAAGAATCACTGTGAGGAAGGGTTGAGAGAGAGGAAAAGCCCGACAGGATACCTGTTTGAGGTCCCTGCCAGCCCCATGATCATTTCCCTAAACTAGCCCTCCAGAATTTCAGATATTTATTCTGCTCCCAGGGCTGGAATCACAATCATAGGGTGGAAGGGAGAATCTGTGTGGTTTTCTTCCAAACCCCTGGTGTGTAGAATATGATACAACCTACAATGTGACTCCCAATCACTATTTGCTTGCTTTCATATAACTTAGAAGATAAATCACAATTTCTCTACTAATCAATTTCTCTATTACTTTTACACATTTTTTTCTTTTTTAAAAATTTCTAAAAGGTTACACGATTGATATGCTGTATGAAATTGCACCAATTTTACTGGGTGTAGCACAAATACTTGATTATTTTTGTCATCTCCTTTTAAAAACAACCACTTTTCACTTAAAGCACCTTATTACAATTGTGGAAGCATATTACAGATCCATTACCTAGGAGCCAATTTTTAGGCCTCAAAAATACTGTTGCAGATTCCTGGCTCTCAGAACTGCTCAAAATCTTACACTACAGGTTTTTTTTTTAAGCTGTCACCAAGCTACAAATGTCTTGTTCTCTGAACATGTGATGAAGACGCACCTATTTAAGATGTGAAGTTGACTACAGAGCCACTAAAACAGAAGGCGGGTTTTGCTATTGTTTTAAAATAATTTGGGTTATGGAAACTTCTCTCTCGACTGTTTCAGAAATTTCACCTCTGACACTAAGCTGACGGGGTAGGACATTTTGGTATAACTGGTTATCACTAATCTCCTGAGCAATCATCCACAATCCATCCTCAGGATCAGAAAATTTTCTCTGTATTCTCCTTTTCTATAGTATCAACTAGTTGCATCATTTCATACTCAAATCAGTTATCACCTTGGATTTTCTTTTCCCTGCTTAGCACCTAGCAGAGAGATACTGCCGATGTTACAGCAATACATAAAAATGGCAGGGGATTTTAGCATCTGAACAACCGCAAACTTTTCAGGTCATGTTTTAATAATTGTAAGCACATATGAAAGGACGCACACATATGTGCCAGCTGGAACTCTCTCTGCTTCCACAGTCACATATTTAGTTACCTGAAATGCTATATAAGGGTCTAGTATCAAAACATCACACTTGACATTAATCAAATTTGAAAAGCTGTTTTAAAACTATTCAGAATGATTAATACCATTGGCAGCAGAATTTCTGAATGCTTTCTCCCACTGAGACACATAAGCATTCAGCAATTTATATAAGCATCCATTCTGTGATCCTTGCAGAATATTCAACTCATTACTAAAAGCTCGTTAATAATTACCTCCATTTCCCATATAAATGATCGCTCTGCTCCACAGATACCACAAAAACAGCCAGCCAGGTGTGGCCTATAAGAGAACCATGGTTCTTGCAAGACCTGCTATATTTTACACTTTGACAACTCAAATAGGCGCCCCTGTATTAAATATGTACAGCATTCCCCCAAGCACTTCAGGGTATTCCTGTGATAAACAGCATGAAGTGTGTTTCGTTCAAGCTCAGGCTATCAAACCCACAGAAGCTGAAGTTCCAAACACTGATGGAAAGTACCATCCTAAGCTCAGGTTAGCCTGTCTTTTAAGGACATTCAAAGTATCACTTCTCCATGGATGGTCTAAACAGTATGCTGCGGTTAGTTAGCATTCCCCTCCAGTGGTTTGGGTTTACCTATATTTATCCCACATACATAGTTGTTTCTGTAACTCGAACATTGTTTCAAGGCATTAACTGAAGTTTTTAAATACATTTGCCAACTGAAATGAATGCAAAGTAGACCTTTGGGACGTGTCCAAATACACTACTAAACATACAGATAAACGACCGCTGAAGCTTCATTATAACTCTGCAGTGGACTCTATGGATAAGGCTGTAAGTCTGATAAAAATGCAGCGGGATCATTAACATATCAGTGAATAAACGAATTACAACAAATTTGCTCCCCATACTTTGTTCAAAATATTATTCAGAAATACTAGGATAAACCTTCATTGAACTGTAAATTTTATGCTTGCCACTTCAATTACATCCACAACTCCAATTACCTCAGATGCCAAACAAACACTACTTACACTGCAAACTATAAGCCAGGGACTGTCTGCCTTACATTTGTATTGCCCTCGGTACAGTGGGATTCTGGCCTCTACTGCTGTAGAGCACAGTAATACTTCTTGTTTTATTCAAGCCTTCCCAAGAGACCAAGAATCAAAACAAACACAACTCAACAAGTACTACGGACCACAAGGGAGATTACTATGTTAAAATGGTAGCAATGCCATTAACTTTTTGCTACAAATACCCATGACAGTATTTGCTGAATTAACCCAATACATTGTATCAGTATTTTTAATCCGCTATGCAAAACTACTTTTGCAGAAGTAAACATCTTCATGGGAGCAGCTAACGTAACAAGGCAATAATTCATAAATGTGTCTTATTTTGATGAGGCTTTGATCAGTCAAGAACTTTTGCACACTACCTACACTGCATTGCAATTCACTGAGTTGGCAAAGGAAACAAAAAAAATAGACGTATTTCACAAAAGTTTCCTAATCCTGCTTTTTAATGCAACTTCAAAGCAATGATTTTTCTGAACAACTTTTTCCAGACATTTTGCTTTCTTTAATGGGTGAGAAAGAACAGGAAATCAATTCTGTTCAAGTCTGACTCAGCTGCAGATAAACTTATTTTATTACATATATTTGCTTACACAAATTTAAATATGCATGCTCCTAAATGAAATTTACATCTATAAAGTACATATTCTTCATGATTTGTGCATTAACAGAGAATAGTAACAGTCTGACAGCACTCTTTATTGCTACAGGATATAATTTATTTTTTCTAGACACAGTGTAACAGAAATTTAATCAAAAATCATTCCTCTAAATCGCTTAACTGTGTATACAGACAAGTGCAAATCAAGAACCACACTGAAAGAATGAAGTGTCTGAACACGTCAGAGTATAGAAAAACAACCTAAATGCAGTCTCTAAGCTTTCAGACACATCCTATAAAGTACTCAGCACCACAGTTATAATACCAACTTTTTATACCTTTGTGCACCATGCAGGTTCACATGCTATGTAACTGATATATATTCTTCATAAAAAGTGTTAATTCACCAGCGGTATCCAGTCAAGCATATCTGCAGTGCACAGTATTCTGAGAGAACTCAGTTCCACCACAGACAGCTCAGCTGAAGACAAGCAGTTCAAGTGAGCGTATTAAAGGTGCAACATCAAAGCACACACAGGAAACACCCTCAAGGAGGCTCTCATCCAGGTGCAAAACCTGTCCTGCTCAGTGTAACTACACGTTAATGCATTTTTGCTTCTGTGTAAGAAAATGCACGCTTTTAGCTGATGCACCTTAAAAAATCTCCTCTGGATTCCAGGCCCAAGACACATTCCTTCTGTCCCTTAATTTGGGGGTGGTTCTGCTCACTGCCGGCTCAGACCACCTCTCCTCCAGCAAACAGGTAGTGCGAGTGCTTCATAACTGAGTTCAAGCAAGGTCAAGTGGCTTACTTTAGAAGTGAGCCTGCTCACACCCATTTTTATTTTGCCTGAGGTAGCACAGCAAGAACCCAACCCGCCCAGCTGGCAGGGCTGCTCTCAGAGGCTTGCTGCGCAGGACGGGTAGCCCATGCCCGCCATCGCCGACAGCTCTCCAGCCTCAGCACCAACGCAGCAGGCTCCCCATTCCGTCCCGGCATACCGAATCACACTGGTTTAGGGGAAAAAAAAAACCCCACACCCAACCCCCAAAAAAAACCCACAGAAAAAAACAAAACAAAACAAAAAACCTCGAACTGAAGGCCTGTCCATGCCTGCTCTGTAGCTGCGTGCCCTGCCGGCTTCCCCGCGCGAGCCGACGGCCTCGGCCCCTCACGCACAAGCACACGCCGGGCCACCACGGCCCGCTGCGCCGGAGGGAGGCGGCCGCGGGGCCCTCTCGGCCTCTCCCTCGGCCCACTGGCTGCGGCCCGCTTCTTCGGCCACAGCACCACCGGTGCCGCCCCCCGGATCGGGCCGCGCTCCGCAAGCCCGTCCCTGAGGGGAGGCCGCCGCTCCGCGGCCCAAGCGACCGCCCCGGGGGCTGAAGACGGCCGCGGCGCGGCCCTGCCTGGCTCTACTACCGCCCTCCCTCCCCAGCCGGAGGCCGCACGCAGAGCCCCGGTCTCGAGCCGAGGCTGGCCCGGGCTCGACCCGCAGCCGCCCAGCCGGGCCGGGCCAGGCCGGCCCCCGCGGGGGCCCGCACTCACCCCTCCCGAGCCCGGGTCGCCCGCCTCCCCGCAGCCGCCGCCTGCCTGCCCGCGTCCGCCACTACAGCCAATCCTATCGCTCTGCAGCCGCTAGCAGCGGCCAATACTTGGCCAGGGTGAAAACGCAGCGACCAATCCCGATCCAGGAGCGGGAACGGGGGCACTGCCGCCCACGGAGGGGCGGGGCGGGGGGGGGTGCCTTGATGGGGTGAGAGGCCGGGACGGCCGGGCCGGCTTGCCGGGCGCTGCTGCTTGTTCCCCGGCCTTCGGCCGGCAGGACCCCCCCCCCCCCCCCCGAGGACCGTGCGGCCCGGCTGCCGCCCGGGGGGTGCCCGGCGGCGGTGGAGGTTGTGTAGCTACAACCTCCGGAAGCCGGCGGCGCACCGCGGCTGTACCGACTGAGGTGAGCTCCCGCGGCAGGAGGGCCGCTGACCTCTTCCCGAGTCGTGCGAGGAGGGCGGACGCCTCCGAGGTGACAGGGCCTTGCCGGCCCTAAGGCAGCCGCGGCAGGGACGCCGTGGCGGCCAGCGTACCTCATCACCGCCAGCCGCCACCGAGCTGCTCACCTGGAGCGGTGTTCCTGCCCGGATTTCGTGCTTCTGGGCTTTATTTGTTCTCTGTTACTGAATAAATTACTGTTAGCCTTTTAATCAGTTGTTAATCATGCAGAGTGAGTTCACCTCTGGGCCGGTCGCTTATCTGAATTTAGGAGGAGACTTTACTATTCAGAGGCAGGCAGAAAGCAATTTCACGTTTTACTGTGGAGGAGTGGATAAGGGTGGCTCGCGGTAGGACAGAAAGATTTACGCACAACATCGGGCGATACACATTGTACTAAAGAGGGAGATAAGCAAAAAGACATATACGTTACAGAGGAAACAAAGGCAGAGCAAGGGAAAAGAAGAAAAATAGTGGCCTCACACGAGAAGAACTGTGCTATGTTCTGTGCATACAGGAAGCAGGAGGAGAAGCTCACGGCATTTGAGATGAAGACAGAGCAGAGACTTGCCATACAAAAACAAGGCCAGAGAAGACATGCTGCACATTGTCTACAGTAATGAAGCTTCACCTGTTTTCAACTACTATTTTTTATAAAGTTTGAATATTGATTTTTATTAATATGATTAGTCATTCCTCAGGAAAATCTCTCATTATCAACTTTGTGTAGAATATTTCAACTAGCATACGCTTACATTGTTCAACACTCTTGTCGGCATAAGTATCCCTACTTTCTGTTCCAATAATAAACAGAGTCAGTTCTTGCAAAAAAAAAAAAAATTATTAGATGATGGATGGTATTCTAGCCTGCTTCCATCTACAACAAAAGCTTTTTAGTCGTCCAGTATTACCATGTTGGGTACACTCTAAACATAACAGTTAGGAATGAATCACTTATGAACAACAATATCTACTTATTGAAACATGAAAACCAAGGTCAAGAACAAACTTCATCCCCAAAGAAGAAAACAAGTGAACACTGGATCTAATGAAATGTGATTTCTATGAATGTGTCCCATACTCCTGCTGCCACTCAGCAACAAGAATCCCCGGTCATCCATTTTCTTACAACTCCTCCCCTCCCCTCTTACTTTATCAGTTCAGTTCTCGCTCTTTGGCCATTCTGCCCTTCCATATTTCCTATAATTATTTTTCACATCCCTCCATTTTAAGCAAGACAAGCGGCAGGGCATACTGAGGCTGGTTACTAGCTTTCTACATGCTGATAGCTTAGCCAGTACCTGCATGCCGACTGCTAGCCAGGAAACCATATAAATGGCTAACTGTAGAGTTCATGCTCAGTAGAAGTGCTAACTTGGTTTGCTTTCCCCTGTACATAGCTGCTAATTTTTGCAGAACTTACAGAAATCTAAGCATGTTGAAGATGGTCACCTGACGAATAGGGATGAAGAAAAAGTGGAGGCATTCAATGCTTTTTTTTGCCTCAGTCTTTAATAAAACTGACAGACCTTGGGCTGCTTGGCCCCCTGAGTTGGAGGGCCATGAGTGTGGGAACAGTGACTTTCTATTTGTGGACACTGAAATTGTCAGGGACCAGCTGTATCAGCTGAATGTTCACAAGTCCATGGGGCCTGATGGGATTCATCCCAGGGTACTGAAGGAGCTAGCAGACATTACGGCAGGACCCTCTCGATCATCTACCAAAGGTCTTGGGAGTCTGGGGAGGTTCCCGCTGACTGGAAGCCAGCCAACATTATTACAATTTACAAAAAAGGCCTCTGTGAATACTTTTCATGGTGCATCAATCCATCGCTCCACAGAAATACAACAAGTTTTGGCAGAAAATGTCAGTCTAAATAGAAGAACACTACTACTGTGCAAGCATCTTGAGTTTGTAACCTCAGCTGGGGAGCAAGAGTGAATTCTTCCTGAAGACTTGCTTTGCTGATTGGTGATCATGCTCCAGTAAAGACATAATCCAAAAGTCCACCAAGAGTCCAGGAAGTCTAACAGTTTCTTTCTAATAATTTTAAATAGTTGCATGACACACCTCCGTATCACTGATGCATCCATGCTATCATTTATATTGTATTCAAAAGAGTAAATAAACACATAAGTAGAAAGATTTTTCATGCGAGCTGCATGTAAGCATTTAGAATTTTGTAACATTTTTAATATTCATAGTATTCAGACCAAACTTTTTTCTCAGGAAGCCAAACTGTAGCTGCACATATTGATTCTGTGCCCAGTAAGAACATACAGAATACCACCGTATCGAGGAGCACCACCTCTTTTTTTCAAGCCCCGATTATTAGGTTTTATAACAAGAAAGGAATCTTTTTATGATCAAGTTCATCCTCTCTCATAGAGGAATTCAAAGAAAACTATGACAGAGTACTGAAAGGCAGTAATGAAAAACAATACGATGATTCCTGTAACAAAATTGTATTGCAAACAATAAACTGTCATGCCTGTGTGTTTTCTTGGACACATCCCATTTTCTGTCCAGAAATTTTTCCCAGTAGTTTTCAAGAATTTTCTTTTTTTTCAGATGTTGGTATTCCTACAGTGTGCGTGAATGGTAGCTTCAACTGGAGTTACTGTTGTATGTTAGGAATGTTGTACCTTTGGTTATTTCTGGATATTTTTGAGCAAATGAGATACTATGTGTATTTCACAGCAGAGCAAATATTTCTTAGAAGCATGAGAATTATTGTATATATACTCTACAAGTGATTTGTTCAAGTACAGTTACTCAGATGCATCCCCAAAACTCTAAAATTACAGCACAACAAGCTGTAAAAACGCCAATAACAACACAATACTGCAAATTAAATCTCCTCTCCCAAAAATTCAGGTGGCTATAAATTCAGGAAAGCATGATATGTTCCAGTTTAAAACACAGATAATGTTAATACAATCCCGTCATACTAAAATTCACCTGCCATTCAAGAACAAGAAAACATTCAGTTTAATAAAATAAAAGCAGAAAATTTTAAATCAGTTAAAATAATTTTGCTGACACATTGTAAAATTAGCCAAGGGTTATTTCTGCAAGGTAGCATTACTTATAAGTAACATTACTTGTAACTATCGTTAAGAACAAGTGTTTAGCAGGATACAAGATATACTTTGCAGTTTATATAGATAATGTCAACATCTAGGTTTACAATAGTATAAATAACAAATGCATACCAACAATTATGGAAAGAAAGATTATAAATCCATGTTCAGAATTTGAGATTTTAAAGTATTTTTAATTGATTAAGAAGATCATTTCAGCATGAAATCCCTACCCTTGTACTTCAGAGTGCTTCCCCAAGGGCCTTTGATTCCTGACACTATTTTAAAGAAGATTTAAAAAGATTTAAGTTTTTTCTTGATTCAGTATGGCAATTTCTATGTAACAAAACATTTCTTTCTGTATTAAAATCAATGAAATAGTACTGCAAATAAACAAAGATTTTAAACTAGCTTAATAAAAATAATTTCTCTTTATATAGCTAACATCACTTACTGTTCTTTGCATGGCACTAGGACCCAGCCTACTGAGCTTCTAAACAAGCTATCTACTATTTCAGGTCTTTTTACATTTCCAAAACCAAACCAAAACAAAAAAGATAACAAATGGAATATGATTTTATTCTAGGTCACATTGTCTAGATAATTACTTAGATGCTAAAACACAACAATAAGATATTAAAAAATTGCTCTTATAGTCTGAAATTGGGCTGAATAATTAACTCAGTTATTAAAGAATAACAATATTTAAATGGTTGCTTTATTGGTAAGATGTGGTTGTTATTCATAGCAATTACTAACTGATTAATAAATGTATCTTTTATATTGCAATTACTTAGAATAGAGTAGAGTAGAGCAGAGCAGAGCAGAGCAGTTCAGTTGGAAGGGACCGACAATGATCATCTGGTCCAACTGCCTGTCAGGGCTGACAAAAAGTTAAAGCATGTTACTAAGGGCATCGTCCAAATCCCTCTTAAACACTGACAGGCATGGGTCATTGATCACCTCTCTAGGAAGCCAGGTCCAGCGTTATGCTAGATGGGAACTTACATCACCTGTATACTATGCATTAGTGATTCAGCCATGTTCCTATTGCCCAAGCCTCCTAAAATAGCTCTTGTTATGGGTTAGCAAAAACTGAGCTCTGCAGGATAACTCAGAGTAGTAAATGAAATCCTAACTACCAAAAAATTCCCAGGGCAACCAAAACAATTTAAAGTTTCATTAATGAGGCTGAATACTCTCTACATGTATTTATATCTCATAATAATGTACCAAGATGTACACAGGCTATAAAGTATGAACAAAGTACTGCATGCAATCTTTCTATGTCCTAAAGTACTCTCTAAATAAAAACAATTTATAACTTAAATTCCTAGCAAGGTCTCTGATTAATCCAATTCATTCAGCAGTGATATGTTGAATCAAAGTTTTGATCCTAGCTAACAGCTCTGTATTAAAAACAAAACAAAACAAAACAACACGCCCCCAAAACCCCATGAAATTCCACAAAAAGCTACTACACAAACAGGTACTGTACTAGTTATAGCTGCAGACCTGAGACTCTCCTAATCAATATACAAACATAATTCCTGTCTATTCATCAACCCAGCACACACTAGGATTAAAATGCGAAGGGCTTTAGTCAGGAAAATATTCTTTGTCAGGAAAGCACTCAAACAGATGCATGAAGGCCTACACACGAGCAAGTCAAAGGCTTCTAGCTCCCTAGATTCTTGTATTTCTTACAATTGTCGTGGAAATCTCTCCCTGTGCCTCCTTCCTAAATTACAGCATGTTTAAATGGAAGCAGTCAAATTTTCTGTCCTGAAAAAAAGAAAATAATGTTAGAAGACAACTAATTGCTTTGATGCTTACTCTTCATGTAGTGTAGCAGTTACAGCTGTTGCTTTGAACTTGCTACATCCTAGGCATGCAACACACTTTAAAACTAGGCATGAAAGATCCAACAAAAAGGGTGAGATAAAAGCTTGTAACTGGGCAAGATTAATCCCCTCTACCAAATTTCTCAGGTATGTCAGTGATATTGCAACACAGTAAAATGGTGACACTACATCCTGTAAGCACATCAGGAGAAATGAATACTGTCACAATCACTGATTAGGTTTGTCAGCTCAAAAAAATGAAGTGATACTAGGATTATTTTTTAAATATATAGAAAAATGTTTCGGTCACTAGTTTCAAGAGTTTGTATTGTTGGCCATTAAGCTAACCAGCCAGTAAGCTAACCAGCTTAATTGGAAAGTCCTAACAGTTGTTCTAAAATGGTTAATTTCTGCTCTTCAGAACAGAATTACAAAACATTTCTGACACCAAAGTCCAGAATAGCTGAAGTAATTCTGTCAGTGTTCTCTGGCGCTGATTGAAGTACAGTGTGTGTCTATGCACGTGTGTTATGTCTCCAAATTTTGGCACAAAGTCCAATTTGTCAGGGCTGTAAGCGTGAACCCCTTCTGGTGTTTAGCTGGCAGAGTGAAGGAGTTCAGCTGGCTGAGTCCAAGGTGGGCTCCTTCACTGGTGCAGTGAAAGCTGGAAGCAAGGACTTGCCTCTCCTTTCCCCCGGGGGCTCTTTCCAGCTGTGGCTTTACCACTGGTACCACAGCTGTGCAACAGCTGGTCTGCACCCAGTCCCTGAACTCCCCCAGTCTGGTCCTGACCCAGACCCCCCGGCTGGGCTTCCTGGCTCAGCCTTACACCTGCCCCAGCGCTATGGCCTTGCTGGGGCATCACTGCACTGTGTCTGACTGTGATCATCACCTCTGGCCCTGATCCTGAGCCCTGCAATGCTGTCGGCGAGGCCACTGCTCCCATCTGACTTGCTGTCCCAGTCGGCTCCCGGCTCTCCTTCCTTTGCAGAACAGCCAGGCCTTGTTGCACCCTGATGCAATTTTGGTACACTGTTTTAACAAAAAGAAACAATTTTGGAGTTTAACGCTGGCAATTGTTTGTTTCTTGAGAGAGGGATCTCAAAGTGTTAGAGATAAGTACCGAGTTTAATCAGTTAGGTGCCAGATAAGTTAAGGGGTCTGCTGTGTTATCATTCTTGGTATCATGGTAAGGATTAAATTAAAAAATAAATCTTGGCTTAGTCAAGGAGAAAGAGCCAAAGTTTTGGAAAGCTCCTCAAAAGCTCAGTAAAAGTGTCTTCTGAAGTTGCACAGTGCAAGGATTTCTGCCGCTCTGAGAAGATAAAGATTACCATTCCCAAGCTCAGAGAAGATAAAGATTACTTTTCTCGAGCAGTCACAATGGAAAATGTGCCTGTGTCTGAGGATCTCTGGCCCACAGCCTGGCATTTTAGCTTGAACAATCATGGAAGGGGAGTTTGTCAGCCTGTTGGTGATCTGGCAGATGTATTTATAAACATGGAACTAAATTCTGCTTTCAGGCGCAGAGATGCAGGTTCAAGAATAGACAATGTTGATGCATTTTTACTTCTGACTGCATTTCTGGCAAAGACAGTATGATCCTGGGAGTTGTATTTGTGTAACTGACAGTAAAGTTTGGGCTATTGTATTTTTTTCCAAGTTCCAAATGATTCTTTCAGTGTTTTTACTGACACCCTTGAATACACAACTGCTCAAGACATTCCTTTCCCCTTCTCTCTGACTTAAGAGAAGGCAGATCTAATGCATTAAGGCACTCTTTCAGTTAGTAGGTGCTATGGGTGAAGACTGGATCCTAAAATGGGAAAAAACTGTACGAGTTGCAAGCTGCTGCAAGCATGTCTTTCAAACCCATGTATGTAACAGTTGTTCAGAAATTACTACAAAAAACTATTATTTTGAAAACTGCCAGCTTTTTGTGAGGATGTATGTATTTGTGTCAACAGAGGATTGATTTTTTTTTTTTGCCTTGATAGAGTGAACTGAGCTTTTTTCCGTCTTCAGCTACTGAAGTTAAAGAATCCCTAGCCGGTACAGTGAAACCACTGTGAAGGGCTTTGAATATATTTTTCACGACTACTTCAGCATTTTTTTCCTTACTAAATCTGGGTACTGTAAAGAACTTTTTAAGTATGTCCACGATGACATGTACCAAAATAGGTCCTGGCTTAACAAAAGGGGATAAGCCTTCTTTAGATGATAATTACACCAATGGTGATCTTACCTGTAGGTATTGTGGGTAAGATTTTCCAACAGGCTTAAGATAGGCATGTCAGTCCCTTCACCACCACAATAGGTAGCTTATGTTTAATAGATTCTGGTCTCTCACACCTTTTAGTGTGCAGTTTTTCTCAAACTCAAGACTGAATCTTTACAAGTTGTTCTAGGCAGGTAGTGCTATAGCGAGTCTTCGCGTGAATGGCTATGGAGGAATTCAGATGTCTCCTTATAGATACCCATTCTGTAATTATGTAGCCTCTGCCCGTACCACCCTAGAGAAACTAGGACAACTACCTAACACTGATAACATTGCTGCACAGAAAATACCCCAGGGTCCTCCCTCCTTAACACTGCATAGCAGAACTGTGCTGGATACTCTGGCTGAAGCTACAGACAAAGTCTGCAGTTGTTTTGGAAACAGCAATTTCTATCCCTTTAACTAAAATAAGTCTGAGAAAGTAAAATATTGTTGTAATGAAAACTAATTTATGAAGAGGGTAAAATCTGACAGTTCTTAGATACAGCTTCATCAAAAAGTTAACTGATCCAAAAATTGGTGCTGCCTACGTATTAGAAGGTTAAAATATTGAAATTCCATGGTTAAATATGTCATATCTGCAGTTTGGTTTCCTAATTAATCTGATTATTTGTCTGTCTGCCTCGGAGTTTTTTCAGCTTCTACGTGTTTCAAAGACAGTGGGTAGGACAGACTTCACTGTGAAAACAGCAGCGCAGTCCACCCCATATGGGATAACTCTCATGTTTGCTCAGCATCAGTTCTTTCATCCACAGGAGACCAGACCCATCAGTTCTTCTCTTCACAGAACTGATTTAAAAATGATACAAACAACATAATTAACAGAGGTGCTGAAAATTCAGAATGTAAACTTTCCAAATTAAATAGGATGGCATAATTCATTTGCTAGAGATTGATTTTTCACCAACCAGAATCTGTCTAGGAGTTATTATAGGAATTATCTTGCTACTTATCTTCATTCTGTTTCAGTAACAGCACCTGTAAGATTTTATTGATGTAACTAGCAAACCAGATGGCAATTTTGCTAAATCTTGGAGAAAAAAGTGATTGATTTTTATACAGTCATTGTGTAGGACAACTTGAAAATATTAAACTGGATATACATATTGACCTGCTTCCAGTCAAGGCACCTTGTTACATTTTTTGATAATCTACTATACTATTGATTGCTAGATACTTCCCTATCCTCCAGAAACTGCTGGCTGTGTTCATATCTTTTATGTGTAAAATGTCAGGAGATCGTTGGCAGAATCTGAAAGTTCTGCGTAACTTCTGCAAGACTCGCAGATTGTACTGCGGAAGTCAAGTCTATTTTGTTTATTCTATTACATGCTTCAAACTAATTTGTTTCCTGGCAAAGAAAGTAGAATATATACACAGTGTGAATTTTCTTTATTTATCGAGTTCGTAATCTTCCCTGGCCAGTCAGATTGCTTATTCAAACTAAGCCAGTTAATAAGGATACAAAACACAGTTATCTCACTTAAAACAATTGCTGTAACATGCAAAACTATGCTCAACTCCCTTTATCTTTTTTTACTGCTTCTGTACAATTTCAAATAAAATGTGTTGATTTTCCCAATAGCAATATTTTAATGTATCATCCAGAAAATAAACAGTGAAAGAATATTTTCACTGCAGCAACATCTCATCTAATTTCAAAGGAGGAAAGTCTACCAACAACCATTCTACCTTTGTAAGTATGTAAGTCCAGATATTCTCCACCTACCGTGTATATAGGAATGGAAAAGCTACCAGTCAGCTCTGATTAAGAAGCTGCACCACAGGACAGACTTGAAGAGACAGCATTCAGTCCTGTGTGCCCCAGAGATAACATTAAGGAATGAGATCCAATACTACTGTCCATACGTAAATCCGAATGGAAAATATATATGGTAGTACTAGTCCGGCTATCTGCCTTCAGAAAAAGGCTTTTGGGAGAAACTAACCAACAAATCACACAGAAAGCTGTCTCATAGAATTTCCCAAGTCTTACCTCTTATGTTAAAATGAATCATGGAAAATATTGCAACATTATTATATGCAGATAATTTACAGATTTTAGAAGCTCATTGTTCAAAGTAAACATTGAAAAAATAAAGCCCACTGTTACAAAGAAAGTTAGAATAAAATAAAATTATGTATCTCACAACATTTGCAGATCTCAACAATTAAATTTGGAGTGTCATTCACTTGAGCAGAAGTTCCTGAAAGAAACCCTGGTGATCTACTCTGCCTGCAAAAAATCTCTGTAGGTCCTTTCAGCAATACCTTATACAGCTAAAAAAAAGTGAGTGAGTGAAGATTCTGAATGGTTTGCAAACCAGTGTGTATTTCCAGCTTTTAGCATTTTTATTATACAAAATATAAAAATGATACTCTATGCTTTTGAAACAGAAAAAAGTTAAATGCTGCTTTCCAAAATGAAATTTGATGGTTTCACCTTATGAAACCATCACCTTATCTATTAATTTCTAAATGGATTTTTTCCTGGATTGAGACATTTCTGCAGAGGTTTTCATTCTGAAAAACTGGTATTTTTAAAACAGAGATAATTTTCAAGCATCTCTGACCTGCAAACATCTACAGACCTGGAGCAATTCCTTAACCTGTATGAATATGCAGACATCATAGCACAACATGAATACTTATTAACTACTATTATCTGGTTTATGTTTTCTATTTTTTCAGACAAAACAAAACATGAATGTTTGTCCCAGCCCTGAAGAGCTCACAGTGTAAAGGTACTGAGCCAGGGGAAGAGAATTCTCACAGTACAAGAGAAGAACATCGGCTGGCAACTGGCCACATACACTCAATATAAAGTTTTAGAAATGGAAGGATGTTTTTCAAAGAATTCAGTATGCAATGTATTCCTACAACTTGTCGCTAATGGTCAGCTAGCCTCCTGCGGACTTCAGTTCAAATTGCAGCCAATTATTACGGTGAAAGACTATCCCCCCACTTGCTCAGAGCGTAGCTCTGTAGAGGATCAAGGGGTGAATTGCACTGCTGTCTAATGGGCCTGTTAGCCAGCTATGTCAAGGTTTCCAGCAGAGTCTCCATATGCATTTTACCCCTGCCGTTTACAAGAAGGAAAGCTAATACTAAAGGATAATTCTAAGTATCTCACACAGCCTATGGGTTATCATGATGCTCTAAAGCATCCAGCTATTAAATGAGACAAAACTGGGAGGTTTTGGTCAAAGATGAAGACGCTCAGTAGCAGATCTAGGTCTTAGGACTTGAGCTGCAGAGGTGAGGGGGCAGCATTAGCTGGCTGCCCCCAAAATCAATTCTCAGAGGAGGCAGCTGTAGCCAATGTAAAATGGTGACATCTTCAGCTCCAGAAGAAAACTACCGCATCTGGACAGCTTCACATGGATCCAGCTTTGTGAAGCTGACTGGTGGGTAGAGCTGTAGGTCGCAGAAGGTGAGACCCCAGCCGCCGTGCCGGTACCCAGCACCCGAGCGGGCAAATTTACAACCAGCTTTGGTGCCTCATCCTTGCACTGCAGCTATTTTCAAGGATGTTTTCTTCCCTCCAAGCTTCGTCCTGTCAAGTACTCCTGAAACCCTGGCCCCAGAGAGCCGCCAGAGCACCGAACGGGGACGGGCGGCCTCTCTGCTTGGCAAGCGAGGTGGCCAACCTCGCGCGCCCAAGGCCCCGGCTGAGGTAGGGACGTGTTTCACCTCGCGAGGGGCATTCGGTGAGGAAAGGAGAAGCCTCCCCTGGGAATAGGCAGCAGCTTTACATCTGTAGTTAATGAACTTAATTGATCCAAGGTAAGGGCGGGGGCCTTGTTCCCCTCGGCTCCCTCACGTCGTCCGCCCCCCATCCCCGCCGGCCGGCCGGCAGATGGCGCCGCGCCGCTGCTGTGCGGCCGGAGCGCGCGCACCCACCAACCCCCCGCGGGGGGTGGCGGCTGTTGGCGGGAGGCGGCGGCTGCGGGACGCCCGGCGGCGGAGCCGGGGGTGTGGGCGCCGGGGGCACAGCGGAGTGGGTGCGGGCGGGGTTGCCCCGGCCTGCTGCTGCCCTCTGTCAGGGACGGGGAGAAACTCATCCTCACTTCGGCGAGCGCGGCGGGAAGAATCCACGGCGGGCTTGCCTCATCGGAAAGCCCTGAAGAGCTCCCCGGCACCGGGGGCGGGGGGGCCCGCCATGTTGTGAGCGCGGAGCTGGCAGCCGGTGCGCAGGGCCGGGCCGGGCCGGGGGTGTCCTGTGCCTGGCAGGGGCCTGCGGGAGCCCGCGCCCCTCCACCAGCAGGCAGAAAAACCTCTGTGCCCGTCAGTACAGAGCGTTTGGTACCAGCAAGCGTTTACTAAAGGCGGCCTTCTAAAAGGTGCAGAACTCTTGTTGATAGGGAAGAGAGGAGAGAAAGGAGGGTAGGATTCAGGAACTCTGAAGTACTCGTGTATTTATAAATAAATAAAAAGGATTTCACTTTCTTAGGAGCCATTAATTTGTAAACTTCTTGCAGTAGTGACATTTTCCCTTGCTATAATACAATCCCTGTTGTGGATTTGGAAGTACGGATTCTGATAAAATGCCAGGAAAAATAAGCTATTGATGAAGAAAGTTCTATTCTTGGTCTTCACCTTCAAAGGACATCATGTCCAGGGACACTTCATACACATGTAGAAAAGCAGCAAAAGGTGTGGGGAGGCTCTGGCAGCTATGCAGAAGGTACATGTGTTTCTGTGAACTTGGTGCCATGGTATGATGATCATTTTTGATACCCTTACTTACCACTTTAATTTCTTCAAGAGTAGGATTTGGAAAATACAATTTAATCCCTATTTTTCAGAATGTGGAAAGTATCCAGAGCATTATGATACAAACAGCTTAATATGCTGCAATTTCATGATGCCACAGTGATTTAGCTGCCTTTTTTTGTCCAGAGAGGATAGGAATATGGTATCGGACAGCCGACTCATGTGCTACGTCACAACATAAAGAGGATTACACATACAGATTACAGCTCTTAGTGTACCACAGAAATATCTAACACAAGCAGTTTATATCAGAACTGCTATTGAAGAACTAAGCGTTTGGATAATTCTGTACTATTGTATGGGTCATGCCTGCAACAACTGAAACGCAACATGGAGAGGAAGTCCATGAGTGTTTGGCTGCATGGATGTGTGTATTGCTGAGCTAGCAAAGGCAGTAACAATAGTGCATGATGTCACTCCTTATCTCTAAGGCCTTTGTGATAATCCACCCCTGCAGTTGCTGTGGGAGCCGGACATATGGTTAAAAACCGTAAAGGCAACAGTCCCTAAGGTCAACAGACATACAGCTGACAGGCCAAAAAGTTAATATGCTGAGAAGTCTGTAAACTAGGAAGCTGGAAATAAGTGTCTGGTGTATCCAAGAAGGGAGAAAGGCTCTTTTAGAAAGACTCCTTTAGCGAAGTTTATTTCAAAAGTATTTTTGTCTGGTATTTTTTTAACACAGAGCTAAGTTTGTATGTAATTATTCAGCTGAGTAAATGTCATTAAAGCAACAACACAACTTCAATCTTCTAAAAAGTTAGAGCTAGAAATCATTTGTGTGTCAGTAGGACTTTAGCTCTTCCTTAGACGACTGCTGTTTCCAGCTTTCTGGCTTACTGACTTCTGGATACTTCTGGATACTCCAAAGCATTTGACTTAGCAGGATGCAAGCACATGGTGAAAACATCTGTATTGAGAAGTCTGGAGGCTACTGTGTAAAATAGGAATGTACACCAGCATTAGGTATTACTTCAGAAAATTACTCCGCCACTCTGTTTCAATGCTCAAAATACATTTTTAAACTGGAGATAGGTTGTTAAAGCCAGAGGTTGTTAAATAATACTGGAATCTGATTAACGGTAATTCTCGCAGTTACAGGCCCCATTTGCAATTAGCAGGTAGGGTGGGTAGCTGGCAAAATTTATTTGGTTTCTACTGCTGGCTGGTGTGCTGGCTTCATTTGGAAATAACACTAGAAAATGCTAAAGATGCTGTATTACAACAGTAAGGAGGATTCTGAGGAGGCTGCTCCCTGCTTACTTGTCTTTGACTTCTCTCAGAGCAATGGAGTCCTGGATCCCAAGCTATGCTTCTTTTCCCACTGTCAGCACATATTTCTGTTTGAGTACGCTGTCCAACAGTGTTGAAATCTTCCAGCCTGTTTGTCTTTACATTCCCTTTAATTCCCTTTTGTCACCCTTGTAACTCCTCTGTCATCTTCTTACCTGCAGAACTCTGCAACCAATCTTACCACTTCGACTAAGAATAGAAACAGATCACCTTGAAATGACTCCTCAGCCCTTTCAGAATCCAATTCAAAACCACCTCTTTCTTTTAAAAATCTATACAGATTTTCTGC
The DNA here is from genome assembly GCF_965638725.1 of Aptenodytes patagonicus. Classification (NCBI taxonomy): domain Eukaryota; kingdom Metazoa; phylum Chordata; class Aves; order Sphenisciformes; family Spheniscidae; genus Aptenodytes; species Aptenodytes patagonicus. The sequence goes on from NC_134982.1 coordinate 64,395,450, forward strand.
AGTTCACCTCTCGGATATAGCCCCTAACTTGTCTCTCCACCATCACTTCCTTTTTTTTTAATCTTCTTTTTTAACCTGCTTCCTTTCTTTTTTCCTTTGCAGACTGTGCAAGCCATTAACATCAACATTCTTTTCTCTTCGTTTCCTGCCATCTGTATCTTGCTAACTTCCCCCCTTCTTTCAAACTGCATTGTATGCCATATCTCCTTTTCCCATGTCGGTGCCACTAATTGCTCTTTCTCAGAGCAATTGAATTCTATCTGACAGAATAATTTATTCACTAAATTATATTTTTATATAATTTCTGCAATATATACCTTATACTGACTTTCATTACTATATTCAGTGTGGAGTGTTTTCTCCCTACAGATGATAAACAGAGAGAGAGGCAAAGCATGTTAACTACAAGCAGCCAGGGCTTTGTGGCTGAGGAACGGTTTACCGAGGTGGCTGACAGATAGCTCTGCACTGTACTCTGCTTATTTCATAGTTATCAAAGCTCTTCCGTACCATCCACATCTTCCAAAAGTTGACTGGTCTTGTTACTGGGAGCAGGGGCCAGGTAACAGCTATGGTGCCCAGCACTGACACCATTCCAAAGGTCATACTTTACAGTCTGCGAATCACTGCTATCAGTAAGGGACAAATGGGTAGGAGTTATGCAGAGTCAAGAAGGCCGCAGAGTGCTGTCCTAAGAGCTTAACAATGTGTTCCTAATTTCCCCATGGGTGTTTAGTCTCCAGTTGTTCTCCTGACCAAATATCCCAACTAGGACTGTCCGCTCAGGACAACATAGCAAATTTTTCCACAGAGATCCTTCAAGGGTAAGTTATTTTCTGAGCATTTTAGTGAGGAACAAAATGAAACAGAACGGCCTTCCTGGAAAATGGAAAACCACTTTACAAGAATACTGTTTAAAATAAAATAGCACTGTAAGTTACGCTTTTCCTATATTTTCGTGATATTTTGTGCTAGTTGGTATCCTAATCTTGGATGCAGTGCTGCCTTTGAAAGAAAGCACACCAGCAGCAGTTCTTGCACGTGTTTTGCTACAGATTTGGTCTAACAAATTGTCGGTTCCCAAAGCATTAAAAAGTCTTTTCTTACATCTGTACTCCTTTCATCATGCAAATACCCTCCTACTGGTATAGTTACAGTTAATTCCCTCTGAATAATACTGCTGTACTCAGGAATAGTGTCACGACACTCAAGATAATAGGCTATCCATATTCTTAGCTTCATAGAAACATGAGGAATGATAGATTTTTACAGCTGTTGCTGTTGGCATCATTTCTTCAAAGTCAACATTGTATCTTTCAATATTGTGAGGGTTTTTAATAGGACTTGTTTCAGGACTTCATGTTTGGTTTCTTAAATAAGTTGTTCTTGTATTATAGGTAGACACTAAGGAGAGAGAAGTGATGAAAAAAGCATTATCTACAATTTGCTGCTGGAAAGGAGTTTCTTGGGTTTGGTGTTTGTATCCGTGAATAGTGATGTCCTTGTGACTCAGCACTGTTTTCACTGATTTCACTCCAGGGATTTACTACAAAATTTTAAGGAGCATGTGTGAAACAGGTATGTTTACCAGAAATAGGATGATAATTTTTTTAAACCTACAACAAATGCAAACTTTACCTTGTCCCTAATCTACTGTAAATCTTAATTATATGAAGATTCATAGGTCACATTTCTAATAAAAGAAAAATTACTTGGGAAAGGTTTAGTTTAATCAAGCAAAGGAGCTGGGTGATATCAGACTTTACCAGGTTGTTAGCTTTCCAAAAAGTTTTTGGAGCAATTTTAAGTAATTCCATTTCTTTTCTCAGGATGGCCTTGCAAAATAGTTTCAAAAGTATTATTTCCCTTTGGTTTTCATGAAGATTATGCAAATCTCAAAATATGTAGAACCTTGCCAAAAGAATCTATAAAACACATGGAGTACTGTCATCATTTTAGCTATGTGACAGAAGGAGGTGTGCATAGGTGGGCATGCACTATTTAGGCCTTCAGAAGATAAAGGGGAAAGGGTAATAATACGCTTGAAATTTAGACTTTTTACTACTTTCACACAGAGTTGCAGGAAGATCAGATGGTGCCCTAAGGTGGGAGGTTTCTTTGTTAATTTTATTTGTGTGTGTGTATCATACCAGTCTGTCATCTAATCAGCATACTCCAAAAATCTATAGGAACAAAACTGGGAGAGCGAATTGTCTCTCAAATATTTCTTTTGTTACGCCATCTAGTCAGACCCATCAGCTTGTAGATAGGTTGTGAAGTACATTTTTCAAACGTTTATGATATGTAACCAAACTGAATATATTGAAAAGGAAAAAAAAAAATTTTTTTTTAATGTCAGTAAACAAACTGACTTTATAACCTTGCTGTATTCAAAAGTTTATATGAACTTTGAAGCAAAGCTAAGGTATACTTCTGCTGTAATGGGTTACAGAGGTGCCCTGACTAGCTTTGTATGAACCAGCTTGGGTATCTGAAACAAGGTGGCTAAAGCCAAGCTTCATATGGTTACCTTTTCCTTCAAGAAGACTGTTTAAAGTGGACTATGCTACACTAAACTGTTCTCTTAGTTGAAGGAGATTTATCTTGAACTATATTTTTTCTCCTTAAGCCATTTGCTGCAGGAGTACTTGTGTTTTCTTTTGAAGCAACTGATGCTACTGTCAGAGCATTGCAGTTCCAGTGAAAAAGGACCATTTCAAATTTTAATGCATATAAAGGACATTTGACTTTGTTATAATGCATCCTGGGATATGGAAAAAAGAGTTTTTTAGTCCAGAGAGAAGATAAGCAGCAACTGTTCACAGAGGTCAAATGTCATCTAAGAACTCTGACAAAATAAAATAGTATTTCATATAGTTCCTTCATGTCTTGCTTCTTACTTTTCTCTGTACTTATAAATAAAGTACTGCACTGGGGATCTTGTTTTAAAATAATACTTCAGAAAAGAAACACAATTATTCCATCTGGTATATTGCAAGCACTTTAGAAAAAGTGATGCAAATTGTGAAGTATCTTAAAAAAAACTATGTAAATTACACATAAGCACATACACATGCAAATGCTAGCCCATACCCCAAACAAGCTTATTCAGCACCCCAGCTGTCAGTGTGACAATGGTTAAAACTCACGTTAAACAAGGAACTTAATTTAAAAAAATTATGCTCTCTAGTTGAACTGTTCTGTCCTATCCCTATGCTTCACAGTGGGACTTCTCTCTGGAATTTTCCTCTGCTCTTTTGTCTGGCTTCTCTTATATAAAAAGAAAAAGTAAATAAATCTTCACTTGCTCCCTCAAAGGTGAGTTGTAGAGATAAGAATGACCTTCCAAAGCAATGGGAGGGTCAGATCTCTCCATTAGTTTTATCCCATCCAAAAGCACTATAAAACAGAGCAAAACTTAAACCTATTCAAAATTATGTGTTTTGCTACCTGGTCCAGTAAGCCCACTAGGCACTGGTGCTGACTTGTGAAGGACTGTGTTCATGAAGGATCACCGTAAGTAAAGGAGCCTTACAGTTTTCTGCTCTCTACCTGGGTAGATAGTACAATTTCCATGCATTTAGACATGAGGCAGTAACTGAGAATCCCTGGCTACATTTCTCATTTTTTGCTGAGTGGGTCAGATTTTCACTTGATATTGTTGCTGTAGTCTGCATTTCCAGTAATAAAGGCAAAAAAAGAAAAAGAATCGTGTATTCTGGCAGGAGAACAGGAAGATGACAGAAACAATACTGAATTTGCGCTGCTCACAGCAGAATGTAACAGCAATATTCACAAACATTCACACCCAAGTGACTAGCATTTCTTTTCACCTTTGGCTTTCCTTAGTTGTTGCAAGGGATCTCTCCTGGAATTTCCATTATCCACTTATCCTCTACACTTGGATTGCCTGTCAGCTGCTGCTGCCTCTGTAGTATGTTTAAGAGAGAAATTTGACATTTGAACTAGTAGCTATGGTTGCGGGCAATCTGCTTTGTTCTTGGTCTAAAGGAGCCACAAATTAAGATAGCTTTGCAGCATCTGGATAAGCATTGCCTTTCCCGTATATGAGACATCCATCTTTACTGTGACCACATTTACTGGTTGCTGAACACATTGCAAATTTGCATAGCTTAGGTGAGTCTATAGAAGACAGATTATACTTTCTGTTTTGGGAAAGTCTTTTACTTTCCTCATCTGCTTGAGGATTATTGTCTTATGTTTTGCACCCATCTCTTTTCCCTATAATACAGACCCTTTATTTTTACACAAATTAGTATCTTGAAACAATTCAGCTGATGGGTGTTTCCTGGTAACAAATACCGGGTCTGAGTGTTTCTAACTTTTAAGATCCATTTAAATCCAAGTATGGGGTATGCATCACTGAGAAGAACAAACTAGAACAGCAGTAAAATGTCATGTAATACTCCCATGATGGGTTTAAAATTGGTACCAATGAGAAAGGAATTATGTACATCATTTTGATCTTTCATTGAAAGGAGCATGGACAGTCTATTAACTGTGTGTTACACCATATAGTTTAGTGAGCAAGTAGTGTTGTTCCTTAAATCATTACAGGATTTGAAAGATTTTATGGATCTAAAGAAAAAAAAAAAGGGAAAAAAGGAATGTGCAGTCTTTGGTTTATATTGCACCCAGTACTCTAAAGAGAATAAAGCATTGGTTTAAGTGACAGGGAACAGAAAATGGGGGGCAGCCATGATCTAAGCATGCTTTGGTACCAGGGTGATGTGAACCATGAATTTCAGTAAGCGTTTCTTCTCTCCTGACACTAACCCTTGAATCTACAGCCCCCATGCCTATTGCTAGGAGGAAATGACTAGAAGATGGATATTTCTAAAATTTTCTTGTTCCTCCTCTCCAGTACTGGCTGATACATTTCCATTGTTAATTTCTGTAAATGTCCTGTCCTTATCTTAAAACTAATGATACCCACTACATAAACAAGAATTATAGCCAGTTGACACCTCAGAAAATATGCTGTTATGGGAGACAGGAAACTTAGTATTTTGGTGGATTCAGACTTAGAAGCCTGTGCAACACTTACGGGAGAATTTGACTCCCAACAGACATATGTTAATGAATTAAACCATAGCCATTGAACTATCTGACTTGACAAGCCTAATTCTGTATTTGGTCTTTGTGTTGGTCTGTGTTGGTCTGGTCATTCCTGTCTTAGATACCAAGTCTGGATTTCTGTAACCTGGTTTTCTGAAGGTCCTCTTCCTGTGAGCAAGGCATATGATAACCCTTCAGAGCATTTTGACAAAGAATGTAAGGTACATCAAGCAATTTTGGATAAAATAGCAGACTGTTTAATACTAACGAGTTTACTCTGTACCAGATTTACAGAACTCCTAGGTCTATGCTGAAATTTACTTGAACAAATAGTTGATAAAAGAAGTAATCTCTTACGTGAACAAACTCCAGAATACCAAGTGGGGAAACAGAAGCTTTATTTCACTAGGGTTTATCGAGATTGGTCTACATTTTACACTCAAGATTATTAAGAATTATTCATAGAGTCATCATTGTATCTCATGCTGGTAACAAGCTTAATCTGGAAAGACTTGGGAAAATGCACTCAGCATTTCCATACCTACCTTGTTACCCTTAATTTGAATTGCAGCCATTAGTTAAGTCTGAGACAATATAAAAACTGGAATGACATCAACCGATCATATGGAACAATATGCATCAAAATGTGCCATGAATATAATTAATCAGATTTTACAGGATAGCAAAACTCACCGAGGGGTGTGTGTGTGTGTGTTTATGTGCGCAATCTGCCAAAGCTGAAAAAACAACTGCTTGATGAGTGTTTCTTCCTTTGTACCAGCCTACCCACTGAGCTGGTAATTATTCTTGCTTTTTATCTAATCATTACAAGACAGAAAACAATCTTTTTTCCTGCTTTCCTCCTTCACAAATCACACATGAGAAAGTCTCTGTATTCTGAATCCATTTTTAATTTTCCCCTGTCCTTCACAATTATTTTTAAATGTTTTAAATTATATATACAGTAATTAATGCTCTTCAAAAAATAACAGTGTCTTTATGAGACAGTTGTACTGATCTCCTATCCCATTCTCACAGACACAGGTCTGAGGAAATATCCCTGGAAGGTAAAGAAAAATCATGCATGTTCAATCAAAGTGTGTCAGAATATTCAGGAAGGCATTAAAGAAGAAATAGCTAATCCCTGGCTTCCCTCAAATGAAGCAAGTTGATTATACGAATAACACTGAAAAGCAATAACGACAACTCATTTTAGATTCATAACTGTGAGACATTTAATAAAATACGATTTTATAATCACAAAGCTTGAATTTCAAGAGAACCTAAATCCCATTGAGAGACTAAAATCCCATTTAGAGAGACTAAGTCCCCTTGAATTTTCCTTTTAAAATTCTATTTCTGGAGTCATTCAGTATGGACATTATTTATTTATAAATCATCTTGGCTATATAAATTTCATGTAACTTTATAGTGGAATATGTATACCTGAATGAAATGAATATATCACAAATTCTTCAAAACAAAGGCAGTTTCTTTGCTCTATATCTATACATAGCTCAGTATTACCAGGACCCCCAAGCTCATTACACAAACATAGTAACAACAGTAGCAGCACCATTAATATGTATTCCCAGAGGTAAATTGTATTTCTTTAAAATTTTATATCTTACATTTTATAAAGTATCATATACTGCATATATCAGATGTATTAGACAAAGGCTTTAGTAGTTGTAGTTGTATTTATTCCTATATTAGAATGCGACAGATTGTCATTCCATTTAAATGGAAAAATGCATGTATACCAGAAAACAACACAGGTATATTCTGGCAATTTAAAAAACAACTCAGAAGAAAAATTATACTGAACATAGTTCATAATATTATGAATTTGAGTGATCCTGTTCTGAAAACATTGATGCAAGCTGTTGTCTTAGATGTCTGTGCTTGTAGAATGTATTCATTTATGGTTTCTCCTTGTAGTAAAACCAGAATGGGATAAAAGACATGTGGAGTATTGAGTCTGATAACAATGAGAGATGAAATGAGAGAAAGAGAAATATTCAGGAGAAAAAGGAGAGGGGGAGGGGAAGAAAAGGAGGAGTGAGAAAAAGCAAGAGAGAGAAAGTTAGAATGACAGATGTACAGTAAAGGGAGAAAGCGAAGCCAACCCATCAGTATTTATGATAACGATTTCTGTCTGAAGTTACTTTCAGACTACGTTGGTCGGTAATGTGTTATCCTTCTTATTTGACCCTTTTCTTAGGCAGCTATTGAAATCTTGCAGACTGTTACTGCCAGGATTTTAAAACGTCTCTCAGGTTTGTCCCAGAGGTTTATGTCTTACTAGTAACCAATCATTATTCCTCCCACAGAAGATTAGTATTTTTCTTTAGCTTACATAGAAATCTTACAGTAATCAAATTTGATTTATTCTATTTAAATTGTTTGTGTATGAAAGATACTGAAAAAGCATTTTCAAAGTCTCTTTGGCACAATAATATCCTCTCCCCATCAAATCATGCTTGAAGTCATATTACTAATATTCAAAATTTCCTTGGTACATCTAGATTGAAAGTAAATAAATTAATATCATAATGGCAGTCAGCAATTTTAAAGTAGAATTATGAACATTTTGTGATATAATACATCTAAAATAGATACTAAACCTGAACAACAGAATCAAAAGCCAAAATGAAATGACTCATGTAGAAATGCTGAGAAACAACAAAGCAACCAACATCCAGAAAGGAATCCAGGGAAACCACATGGCTTGAAACAAAAGGAAAACAAACTGGGTAATGGAAGGCATGCTGTGCAGAACAAGCAAATACAAACAGCATACAATAATGTACAGAAATGACTGAAATAGGATGTGAAATACAAGAAAAGGATTAATAAGGCAGACAGAAAAATGGGCTCCTGAAGTGCCTAATATTATTAATGAGAGGGAAGAAGGAAGTGGAAGAACAGTATGGCTAAAGCAAATGTGTTGCACAAAGCCCATCGTTCCACTGTTTTTGCTTTGACACTTCTTTAAAACAAGTGGGGTTTTGGCTAGTGGTCTAATCCGAGGCATAAGGCTAAGAAAGCAAGATTTTGCTTTGCACCCATTAGGGTCACCCTTCTGTGAAAAGAATCCAAAGGGAATATTGAACTCTCATTCTGAGTGCACCCATTTTGCGGATCTATAGTATTTTTATATAGGCATCTTTTAAACTACTTTCTATTGACAATGCAGTGTCATGGCATCTGTTTGACAAGACGGAAGGGTAAGAAGGAGGATGTAGATTAGTAAAAGGAGGCAGATTACAGAGCTGTTGGAAGAAGCAGAGCGCCACTAGTCTGTTGTCAACAGCAGTTTCATTCCAAACTGACTGCTAGTAAAATGGTGTCAAGCATATTTCTCACCAGCCCAGACTGCAGAAAAATCTGCAGACTCCAGAAAAATCAGCAGGCTCCAGCTGAATGATGTCTGTGCAAGGTGTAAGGAAGTGACCAAATAGACCCTGAAAGTTTACAAGTTGTTGATGTGAAAATGATGAACTGATTAATTACAGAAATTTTAATGGCTTTATGAGATCAAGAAAGTGTAGGACAAGAATTTTCATGAAAAAGTAAGAATTCAATCAATGATAAAAGGGTTACTGAATGCAGTGAAAATTTTACACTTAAGTCCCCATTTCTATGGCTCAAATAGAAGACTGTCCACATTTTTTTTTAAATCAAATTCTAAGGTTTTTTTAACTATTCCATGAATAAATGCTTTAAAAATAATGATGTTAGAACTGTTAGCAGTATAGATCTGCTGAGCCTATGTTTATTAACATACTGATGTAGGTTGATGAAAATGCCAGCACCTTGTGATTTATCTCTTCTTAAGGAGGTACCTTGCATGAACAGCTAGCCAGAAAATGAAGATGTGACTACCGGTAAAACAGATGTTAAAGTCCTGAAGATGACGAGGAAAGAAAGAGGAAGTCTTTGTTTTATTGCAGTTTTGCTACTCTGAAGGTTACTCTGAAGGAAAAGCAAAACAGATGTGTCAGATCACATGAGCATTTCAGAAGGCTAAAAGGCTGTCTGAAAAAAAAAGGGTCAAGGTGAAGGCATCTGCTGCAAAGATAAAAGCAGCTGTTCAGGCATGGTCTGAGGACAAAAGCCTGTGTCTAAGAAAGGAGAACAGCATTTTGACAGCTCTAGAGTATAGGGTTCCCACCAGAGACCACCCGTGAATGGAAGAAGTGGAACCACCTTCACAAGTGATCAGCTTTCAGGTAGTACCACAGGACTTTACTTTTCTTACCCCATAACTGCGTTTTAGCATCACCTTTTACCCGGCCATCTCCTAAGTATTTGAGACACAATCTATGACCCCGACTGGTCCCTGTCAATAATGGAGGAAAGAATTCAACCTTGTTTTCTTTTAAAAAGTGGGCTGCATACAGAGGCCACAGTGGTAATGGTTAGTTTCAACTGTAGGACTAATCTGCAGGTATCATCTTGTAACTGCACATGCAAATAGATTATTACATCAATCCATTATCACAGACAAGTGCTAGATGTGCCACTATCATGGTTGTACCAAACCTCACTTTCACAAGAATGAAGACCCAAAAAAGCAGGAGGAGCCTGTGTTGCCACTAGCAAAGCCAATGAAAACAGAAAATGCTGGAATGGAAAAGCTGTTCATTATTGAATGCATTAGTGGAACTAATTTCATGTTTAAATTTCTGTCACTTCATTTTAATTCTAGTTGCTTGCTATTAATGGAGATTAAATTTATTTATAATACTTGTAACAAACTTTGAGGATCTTTTCATTCAACTTAACTAAATCTATCACATTCCCTGTCTTTTTTTGTGGAAGTGCAACATTTTTCGCTAATATCAAACACTCCAAATGCTTTGTTTCTTCAAGTAGGCACTGTGTATCACTCGGCTGTTCAGTTTATAATGCAGGCTCATTACCATACTCATTATTGTGAATTATGGAAGTTGCCTGGCTGGCCTTCATTAACCATCTGGCACTTAAACACTGATTTGTGTTTATATATAATGTTAATTTTACAGAAGCACCTGAACATCCACTGGAAACATGGATTTAATCTGTTTCTCAGTATTTTTGCAAGACCCTAATGATTGTTCCAAACCCATATTTTGCTTTACTTTTATTATGCTATTTACATACATGGATGACATCACACAATTGCATGCATGCAATAACAGGGAGAAATTTTTTCCCTCCTTCTACTGCCTATTCAATAAAGCGGTTGTTTTCTCTGTCTTAGCCAGTGGCTGATTTAATGAAGCCTTGACCAGGATCAGCTTTTCAGACCATGCTTTTCACAAAGAAATAGTTTTTGGCCCAACACTTTGCAGCTTGGCTTTACTGCTTTAGATAAGTTTCTGAATTTCTTTTATAAGTTTCTTCTGAAACATTCAGGAAAATACATTTTTTAAAGTACAGTATTTCAGTAATTCCATTCTAGTGCCCACAAGGCACTAGAGTCTAGTCTTAAAGGATCTGAAGGAGAAATAATGCAGGTTGGACATAGCTCGCTTTTCCTTTTGAATTCTGTAAAATTGCTTTTCGTTCTAGGTCTTGATCATTCATAATCTTAAGTGGAAGCAAAATAATTTGTAATTACTGCACTATCATTATCAAATATATTAAATCATCAAGGTTTCCAAACACCCATTTTAAAACCCATTCAAAGATATCTTATAAATGTCGTATTATGTTAACAGCTTGAAAACTTCTGTAATGTCAGAATCACTCTCTAAAACTCTTGGGAAATGCATTAACCTTGAATTACAATGTCTGCATCTTCAGCAAAGTCTCCATCTTCCTCAGTTGTATATTTCTTCAAATTATTTGCCTGAGCCTAGAGACTGGTATTTTTTCATAAGCTTTTCCAGCTGAACAGCTGCTTTATCTAACTCACCGCCTTGTGCTCCTGTGCCATTAAGAAAATTCACCCTAGCATTGACAATGTATATAGTTCCCCCAGGCCAACAAAGCCCCATATGATGAAACTCGGAGATGAATCACTCGTTCTTGAAGTTTTCCACAAAAGAACACTGTGAGCAGGTTCTGTGTGAGCAAGAAAAGTCACTGATCCATTTAACCCCTTTGCAGCACTGGCTGGTGAACTGAGATACCAGAGCCCTGTGGTAGAAGATTTATACGCCTAAAGTGGGGCTTGGCGTGTGTGGAAGATGAACCTTTAGGTTCATCCACGATCATTTAGCAAGTTAGGATCACCTTTCAAAATCCTAGTTGTAGATCAAGATACTTATGCTTCATAGAATCATAGAATCATTAAGGTTGGAAAAGACCTCTAAGATCATCAAGTCCAACCGTCAACCCAACACCACCATGCCCACTAAACCATGTCCCTAAGCACCTCATCTACATGTCTTTTAAATATTTCCAGGGATGGTGAATCAACCACTTCCCTGGGCAGCCTGTTCCAATGTTTAACCACTCTTTCAGTAAAGACATTTTTCCTCACATCCAATCGAAACCTCCCCTGGCGCAACTTGAGGCCATTTCCTCTCATCGCTAGTTACTTGGGAGAAGAGACCGACACCCACCTCCCTACAACCTCCTTTCAGGTAGTTGTAGAGAGCAATGAGGTCTCCCCTCAGCCTCCTTTTCTCCAGGCTAAACAACCCCAGTTCCCTCAGCCGCTCCTCATAAGACTTGTTCTCCAGACCCCTCACCAGCCTTGTTGCCCTTCTCTGGACACGCACTAACACCTCAACGTCCTTCTTGTAGTGAGGGGCCCAAAACTGAACACAGTATTTGAGGTGCGGCCTCACCAGGGCCGAGTAGAGGGGCACGATCACTTCCCTACTCCTGCTGGCCACACTATTGCTGATACAGGCCAGGATGCCATTGGCCTTCTTGGCCGCCTGGGCACACTGCCGGCTCATGTTCAGCTGGCTGTTGACCAACACCCCCAGGTCCTTTTCCGACAGGCAGCTTTCCATCCACTCTTCCCCAAGCCTGTAGCGTTGCATGGGGCTGTTGTGTCCCAAGTGCAGGACCCAGCACTTGGCCTTGTTGAACCTCATACAGTTGGCCTGGGCCCATCGATCCAGCCTGTCCAGGTCCCTCTGCAGAGCCTTCCTACCCTCGAGCAGATCAACACTCCCGCTCAACTTGGTGTCATCTGCAAACTTACTGAGGGTGCACTCGATTCCTTCATCCAGATCATTGATAAAGATATTAAACAGAACTGGCCCCAATACTGAGCCCTGGAGAACGCCACTAGTGACCGTTCGCCAACTGGATGTAACTCCATTCACCACAACTCTTTGGGACCGGCCATCCAGCCAGTTTTTTACCCAGCGAAGAGTATGCCCGTCCAAGCCAGGAGCAGCCAGTTTCTCTGGGAGAATGCTGTGGGAAATGGTGTCAAAGGCTTTACTAAGGTCCAGGTAGACCACATCCACAGCCTTTCCCTCATCCACTAAGTGGGTCACCTTGTCATAGAAGGAGATCAGGTTAGTCAAGCAGGACCTGCCTTTCATAAACCCATGCTGACTGGGCCTGATCACCGGGTTGTCCCGTACGTGCCACGTGATGGCACTCAAGATGATCTGCTCCATAACCTTCCCTGGCACCGAGGTCAGGCTGACAGGCCTGTAGTCCCCTGGATCCTCCTTCTGGCCCTTCTTGTAGATGTGCGTCACATTTGCTAACCTTTGGTCAACTGGGACCTCCCCAGTTAGCCAGGACTGCTGAAAAATGATTGAAAGAGGCTTGGTGAGCACTTCCACCAGCTTCCTCAGTACACTTGGGTGGATCCCATCCAGCCCCATAGACTTGTGTGTGTCTAAATGGTGTAGCAGGTCGCTAACCATTTCCCCTTGGATTATGGGGGCTTCATTCTGCTCCCCATCTCTCCAGCTCAGGGGGCTGGGTACCCGAAGAATAACTGGCCTTACTATTAAAGACTGAGGCAAAGAAGGCATTAAGTACCTCAGCCTTTTCCTCATCCTTTGTCACTATGTTCCCCCCCCGCATCCAATAAAGGATGGGGATTCTCCTTAGCCCACCTTTTGTTGCTAATGAATTATAGAAACATTTTTTAATTGTCTTTTACAGCAATAGTCAGATTAAGTTCTAGTTGGGCTTTGGCCCTTCTAATTTTCTCCCTGCATAACCCCACGGCATCCTTGTAGTCTTCCTGAGTTGCCTGCCCCTGCTCCCAAAGGTCATAAACTCTCCTTTTTTTCCTGAGTTCCACCAAAAACTCTCTGTTCAGCCACGCCGTTCTTCTTTCCTGCCGACTGGTCTTTCGGCACATAGGGACGGCCTGCTCCTGAGCCTTTAAGATTGCCTTCTTGAAGAATGTCCAGCCTTCCTGGACTCCTTTGCCCTTCAGGACTGCCTCCCAAGGGACTCTGTCAACCAGGACCCTAAGCAGGTCAAAGTCTGCCCTCCGTAAGTCCAAGGTAGCAGTTCTGCTGACCCTCCTCTTTACTCCTCTGAGAATAGAAAACTCCATCATTTCAAGATCTCTGTGCCCAAGACGGCCTCCAACCATCACATGACCCACAAGTCCTTCTCTGTTCACAAACAACAGGTCCAGTGGGGTGCCTTCCCTAGTTGGCTCACTCACCAGCTGTGTCAGGAAGTTATCTTCCACACACTCCAGGAACCTCCTAGACTGTTTCATCTCCGCTGTGTTGTATTTCCAGCAGCCATGTGGCAAGTTGAAGCCCCCCATAAGAACAAGGGCTAGTGATTGTGAGACTTCTCCCAGCTGCTTATCGAATACTTGGACTGCCTTTTCGTCCTGGTTGGGTGGTCTATAACAGACTCCCAGCATGATATCTGCCTTGTTGGCCTTTCCCCTGATTGTCGCCCATAAACACTCAACCCTATTGTCACCATCATTAAGCTCTCGACAGTCAAAACGCTCCCTAACATACAGGGCTACCCCACCGCCTCTCCTTCCTTGCCTATCCCTTCTGGAGAATTTACAGCCACCCATTGCAGCACTGCAGTTGTGCGAGTCATTCCACCATGAGCTATGGTGTTTCCTTCTGTTTTCATATTCGGTTGTGTTCTCCCCCTCAAAGGATATAAACACACATTCTATGCCTTTCTTAAGAGTTTGCTGTGTATAAGCTACTGTGTTTAGAAGAGTAGGTGGGTGGGAAAGCTGCTGAAGTTGTGTCATTGTGCAGCAGAAAACAAGAGAGGACATGTGCCATCTTGTGAAATAGGTAGTTGGAAGACTTAGGTGGCAGCATGGCTTCAGGTGTTTTGTCCCGGCACGGTTTTTATCATGCTCCATATATTGTCATGGCTGAATGCATAGGGTAAACTCTCAATGACACATACTCTTCTTGAAGCCGTGCTTAGAAAAGAATCTACTAAGAGCTTTTAAAGAAGGACTTTTGGCCTCCTCAGGAACTGATCCTGAAGGTGATGCCTTCAAAGGACAGGATTGCATTTGCTTTGGTGAACTCAGCAAACCCTGTAGACCAGCTCTGGGTGGTACCCCAATCAGTGCGTTGTCTGTTTGTCTCACGTTGTCCCATGTGCCATTCAAGACGTTCATGCATAACGTTAACTGGATTCTGTCCTCCATTCCTGGGCCAAGCAGCTAACCCAGCTTTTACTTGGCTGCATTACTACCAGTAAGGCGGTTTCTTCTTCCCTCCTGCAAACCTTTTCTCCCTCACACCTATGAGAGGCAGGTGTTTTTAGAGCAGAATGCTGTCCTACAGGAGCGAAGAGTGTGAAGCTACCAGTGTAATAGCCTGGTTATAATGCTGTGTCAAAGAGCAGTAGTACAATAGTAAATCATAGACTTAGTATAGATGAAAATTAGGCAAATTCTGTATTGTCCAGATTTAAAGCAGATAAACTTCACTCCTCTGCATTTCCCCTGAACTATGCTATCAAGTAGATATATTGACCATTATTCTGCTGGGAACATGCAATTTGTCTAGAAAGTTCCTGATTATTTTGGCCTGGGCCTACAAGTTAAGTGAAATAGATATTCAAACATAAGGCTGACACAGCCAGACTATCAGTACTATCAGTGAGGCTGACAGTAAACTAATCTTAATATAATTAAATTGTATACTGCAGACACCCTACAAAAGATTCCTTTTAAATTGAATTACCATTGAGATGCTGCATTAGTGATCTCAGCAGGTATGCCCTATTAACTAGGATTGGGACCATTATGTGAGTATCATTACGCAAGGGTAAATGATAAGACCTGTAAGAATCTGTGAACAAACCCTTGGTCTTCTGACACTTGGTAAAGCTCTCTAGGACTCTGAGCACCTCAGCAAGGTGTAATATTCACCATCTTCACCAAAACTGACCAGGAGTTTGTTCTTAATAAGTACGAAAGGGAGAAAGTGTTCTACAAAATGTGTGCAAGCCTGTTCACAGTTTAAGAATAAAGCTCTATGTGTTTTCCAGACATCGGATTGACAAAATCCAAGCCTTAGTCTTTAATCTTCTCTTTCTAGTAGAATAAAGCAAATACACAATTTCTTTGTGCAGACACCTCCTGCCTCTGAGGCATTTTCTGCATTGCTTTCTGTCTCACACTCTGCGGTACGAAGTACCCCGGAGGCTCTTGAACAGAGGGCTGCTGCTGCCGACCCTGGGCGGAGGCGGGCAGCCCCTGTGGAGCTGCCAGCAAAATACCCCTGCCTGGCTCTGCTCTTATGCCCTGCTCTAGCTGCCTGCTTCTGGTCCCTGTTAGAGGCCAGACGGGCAGGCGGCTTGATCCCTTAGGGCTTGTTTTTTATGTTCTCCTTCATTTTCTCCCTACACGAGAGAACTAGCCTCATTCCTTATTTAAATAACATAATTTTAACTAATGCTTTCATTACCTCCTTTCTCATTTTGAGTTCCCACTTGTTAAATTCTACTGACAGTAGGAATAGCACAAAGAGTACGCTTTCTGTAGTCACTGCTTGTATGACAATTATCTTATTTAAAATAAGGCTGTATATGACCGGTTCATTGCAACAGATGGAACAGATTTCCATTCATAATAACACCTAATGATTTTTGAGCAATTTTCATTATTTGTCAGCCCTTGTTCTGCCTTCAGATTCTCTGAAGTCAACACTTTAAATAAAGGATTTCTGGTCTTTGCTGTACTAATACATACAATTAAGCTTAGAAGCTAATAGGTCTTTGGATTGTGATGGGATCAATTAGCTATGCTGTTCCTTTGGGTAAATTGCCAGAATGATAGAAGCATGAAGATAGAAAACAGAAAATTGTTCGCTTAAATGAAACTGTGCTTCTCCATCTTGTGTTATTATCATCACTGGTAGTACTAGTTGTGGAGTAGTAGGAGTAAACATCATAGGGGTAGGTGTATTTAATAATAATAGAAAAATCAGCTTGTGTGTAATCAATGTGTACTGACATGTGCTTTCAAACCAGTGCACAAGCTAACCTGTAACGAGGATTTCCACAACACTGTCTGTTACTTTCTGTTTCTCTTAAACCAACACTCATTACTTCTTAAATCTTCTGAAATATAGTATGAATTTTCATATAGTCAGAACTGAACAATTATTAATTTATGCACCTTTGAAACATGAATTGCCATTTAGAGTAACTATACTGTTTTCCAAAGAATTAAGCCCCTAATGTAGGCATATACAGAACTTTCAATTACATTTTATAGTGCCTATTACAAACCATTTTGTTCTACCAGAAAATCACATTCATTTCTGAATTGTACTGTCACTTTTATTGATCTTTATTGCTTTAGTCACTGCTGCCATAGCCTCTCTACCTTGTTCAACAGAATGTATCAGTGTAGCCCTTTCCTTTGAAAGAAGACATTATATTTCATCAGAGGTTAAGGCTGTCTTTGTATAAACAGTTGTTACTGCTGCTGTAAAACTTGCGTATTTGGAGACTGACCAGTTGTTCACGTATTTGATCTGAAGCAATATGCATACATTTTCCAGGAAACATTGTTATTGCATGGACAAACTTCAAATTAATTTCACTATTATTCTGTGCAGCTGCACATTGTGATTAGGTGGCAGAAGCCAGTAATCACTGGTTCAACACTGCTCTGTATTTTGGAATATCTCTTTTTGGGAGTATTTGTGAGAGCCATTACAGCAGACATTTTTGGGGAGATACTTTTGAGTAGGTGCCTTAGTCATTGCTTTGATTATCGGTTTGTACGATGCATTGCATGCTGTCTTCAGCCTGCAAGTTCCTGGAGAATGGCTATTTATTTTGAATCCTTTATGTATACAATGGTGAAGCAGCAATCTCTGGAGGACAGCAGTATTACCGCTGCTGAGTGAGATTTGCCTTTGCATAATTACCTATGTGTTCTTCTTTTTGGATGCCACTTGTTCTGCTTAATCTTGCATTGCTTGCCAACTTGAGGTGAAAGCACAGTTAAGACTAAGTGTCGTGTTGCATAGTCTGTGCTGGCTCTGCAGACTTCCCAGTGAGTCAGAAAAGCTGTCTGTCAGCGTTTTAAAATCTTGTTTTGGCCTTATCACGGCACCACTAGCTTTTTCTCATGTTCCAAATGAACATCGAACTGTTCAAAGTCAGGGGATCAGCTTCTGCCTCCATCTGTGAACATAACTGAAAATAAATCAACTAAGAATTGCAGAGTGTGGACTGTACAAGGAACAGTCTGGACCAGGTTGTCCGTAGGAAAGAGCTACAGATTCATTTAAGTTATGGGTAAATAAGTCATCACAGCAAGAATGTGTATCAAAATTTGCACTGCTTTTCTTCGCTTTTATCTATTCAATGAAATATAAATACGTATGTGGTAATCCATTTTTAATCTAGTATTCCTTTCATGTTCCTGAGTGTAAGATGATTGTAGTGGGCATTATTATCTTCATAAAAATTATTCCTTCTTTTTTGGAAGTTTTGCAAATTACATACGTGTATTTAATGTACTTCATCATTATATTATGTAAGCTTTTCATCAAATACAGAGCCAGTTGAAACTAAATTGCATCAGAAAAGTTTCTGTGATTACACAGTATATTTAGATATGTCATACGTTATAAAATAAATGACTTCCCTTGCAGCTCAGTAGATTGGACTGGCCCTTAGGTTTCATTTACAATGATCCAGAACACTGGTAATTAACTTGCAAAGCTAGTCCATGAATATACAGTTGGAAGTATCTGCTATTTTGAGGAGGCAGATTTAAAGGGAAGAGAGTATAGAAAGGGGCACATTCATTTTTCTGTCATGTTTTGATAGTCCAGAATATCTAAGGAGATTGCTTTTGTATATGACAAATACACTTAAGAAAGTTTGCCATACGGATACTGAATAGCTGAGAAAGGACATCTGGTGATGTGATACTATTTTAAAGATTAATAATTGGTTTTTTCCTACCAATGCTATCTCATAGTGGTAATATGAGAAACCAGTTTTCAAAGTTTCCTATAAACTTTTGAAGTTCAGCATTCACTTTCAAAAGTATATTTCTTGAATTTTTCTTCTTTGTAGCTGGAAAAAAAATGTTATGGGTGCCAATATCCTATATTTTAATGCCCCCACCCCCACCCAGTAGATCTGTCTAAAAGCTAGATTCTGCAAGGTACAGAATATGGTATCCAGCCACCAACAAAATACTTAAATATGTACTCAGCTGTCACTGAATCCAGTAGTATTTAAATGTGTTTAAGTCCTTTGCCAAGAAAGGAGCTTTGCAGAAATAGGACTCATATGCAGCATTGTTAAGGAGTTCATTCCAACTTCTTTTCCTTATTCAAGAAGTTTTACTTATTCACTCTATTGTCTACCCTCCTGCAAAAAAGTCATTAAAACTTGCTTTAAATGGTTGTTCAAGTAATGGTATGAGCTGTGGGGACAATAAAAAGCAAGAGATACCCACATCACCCACTCTGAAGAGCCTAAGTGCTAATTAGAAAACTTTGCAACTTTGACTGAAAATGGTGTAAACCAAATTAAAAAAGAGAAATTGCTACTGAATTTGGGCATTGTCTGTGTGGACAGCTGTCAGTGGTAGTGAATCCAAAATATACGAACAAACAGTGTATATTATGGTGATAATATACATGACTGAGGAGAGCGCAGCTAAGCAAGCTGATCTACATTTACTCTGAGACACTTAACAAAGTAAAGTCTTCAGTCCTCTTACTCACTTCTTTGCTGAATAAGGAGTAGATCGGATTTTGGTGATGGTCCTGAGAGGAAAACAGTGGGTTGGTTTGTTGAAAAATTTCCATCTGAACTGAAACCATGAGTGTAGAGAAAAGAAAGAAGTAGGTGTGGGAAAAGCTCTGGTTACCTGTTACCCAAGGAAAAGAACTCACTGGATGTTACTGTGGAAGATAATCTTCATGATGGAAAGTTAAACAGTAATTTATTCACCACAAGTTGGAAAGAAAATAGTACTGGAATACAATTTTGTCCTGGGCCACTGAACTATAACAGTGCACTGAACCCAGTGAATCAATATAGCCTAGAAAATAAAATATTCTAGCTTTATTGGACTGAAAATTACCAACTCAGTAGAGCTCCTGGTTTTATGATGCATTAGAATTTTCCCAAAAGCCATCACCAGCTAATTACTCACCCTTATCAGGGCCCTGCTACCAAAGACCTCTCTCTCCCCTTGTCTTCAAGTATTAATGGCCATCACACCTTTTCCCCTGTTCATAAGCTTCTTTGCTCTTTTATGTAAGCAAGCTCCTTTTTTCCCCCTGTTCTTCTTTTTCTTTTTTTTTCTTCTGGTTTTATAACTGGTTGAAAGATTTCATTTAAAGTCATAGCAATTGTTCCCAGCCTGAAGAGAAACCTGTTGTTTCTCTTTAGACTTGAAGAATGGATTGCATGTCTGATAGCCTGCTTTTTTCTGACAGTATCAGTTAGTATAATATGAGATGTAACCTCTCCCAGCAATCCTTTTCTCATTCTGGTCCACAGGGACTTTACAATTCATTCAAGTACCTTTGCTGAATTATGAGTACTGTGCCTGTAAGACACAGATGGACACCTGCACTGTTTGTAGAATTATTGCTGTATCTAACGGCAGTCAATCACTGGGCAGACACTATCTAGACTGACAGATGAAAAAGCTTAAAAAAATTATAGGGACATTAATATTACTGTGTTTGGAGACATGTTCCTAAAAATTGGCCAACATGGGAATCATAAAGCCATTTGGCCGTGTAAACCAGAGATAAACCACTGCAAACATTTTTTTGTTTATCAGTCACACACCCATTGTAAAACATGGAGGTCTCATATGTGGTTGGTCAATACAGTATGATTTGTACATAGCTTATGTTTTAAGAGTCCTGTATAATGCAAAAGTTAGTAACCTAATTATTTTTTAAAAATACAGTATTACAAAGCATGCGCTTCATGTAATCATAGTTTAAAACAAAACCCCAAACCAAAACCAACCACAGTAATAAACATCTTGATATAGTTTTACTGTTGGACAAGAACTAAAGGTTCAAAAAGGAAAAATAGATTTAAATCTGGCCTCCCTGTTGTAGCTAGATACATTCTATAACTTTTCAGGGCTCTTGCGTTTAATAGCCGACAAGATAGGTATGTACACTGTTTTCTGTAAGAGTAGCTCATTACATGAGTGATTGCTCCAGTTACAAACTACAGAAAGTCATGGACACAGTTTTCTCTTTCTGCTTTGTAGTGGAAAATCCTATTCTATTGGTCTCTTCCTGGAAGCAGTTATTCCACAACATTTTAATTCTATAGTAATTAAAAGGAAAGCAGAGGTCTTGTGTCATGCCCTTCACTTCTCTTATTTCTTATTTGAGGGTAACGGTTTCTGCTAAAAGCTAAGTTTCTTTTTATTTTCTTCTGTTAATCATAATCCGAATAGCAGTACACTTAATGGCACACTGAAAGCCTGTTGGCTAAAAGTTCCCATTCTGCACTGTATTTTAATGTCAGTCTGTATGGCTACTTTTCCATGAATGTGCACAGAAGTCAAATATTTGCACATGCAAATCTAGTAAATCTAGTAGCTGCCTAAGCAAACATGAGCATGCTATTGAAACTTCCCATGAGCTTTTTTTAGAAAATCTGCCATAAGAATCTGATTCAAGGTCTAACTTTATCTAACAAAATACTCAAAGTCCATGAAAACTAAAACCCAGTACTGTTTTTACGCTTATTCAAAGGCTGTATTGGTAGGCATTGGTAGGTATTTATTTGCCATTCTACCATGTATTAGGCATTTATAATGCATTTTTTTTATTATGTATTTGTATTATTTTGAGTGAATGATACATTGCTGTCTCACTGCTGCCCAGCCCCATTCCAGGAGCTCTGCATGTAGCATTGCTCTTTTCCCACCCCCACCTCTGATCCCTCTATGCCCTCTTCTCCAGCTGCCCTGAGCCTTGCATTCCTACACTCCCATTCTCTTTCCCCAGGATACACCTCATCTGCGGAAAGCTTTTGATTCTCCTTCCGTTTACAGAAGGGAAGAGAGGAAATAGTGTAGAAGTTCAGGACTGTGCCTGTCATTTTCATGAAAATATTTACTTCTTTTCCTTCCCTTCCCCCCTCTGCTCTCCCCCCTTCCCCCTGCCCCTCCTCTTCTGCCATAGGGTGGAAACTACACTAAACAGTTCTTTTTTTTTTTTTTTTTTTTTTTTTCTGGGTATGGGTGCTCTCTGTCAGTGAAGAACCTGGATACTTTTAAAAGCTTTGGGCATAAGGAGGAAGAGAAGACAGTAACATTGCATGACTGATTGATCAATGTGCATCATTGTTTAGACTCCTAGCCAAAGCTACTCTTAGTCCTATTACACAAATACTGGAGCTTCTGAAGCACCCTGTGGAAAAGTGCTGTATTCTCAAACAGTGGGATGTGCAAGACTTGTGAGCCATTGTATGGTCTGAACAGATAAACAGTACGGATTCTGGATGATAAAGGTGACATGATATTTTATGTACTGTAGACTGACAACATTGCTGCAATGAGGAATGACACATTTTTAACATCCTACAATTCCTCAAAGCTAACTCCCTACCAGTGATAGTCTCTGCGTGTGACATAATCAATTTTCTTTCTGGTAGATAGAAAACCTTGCAGTTATGAGTAATGAATTCCTGGCAATTGGGTAATAACTACTTACTACACTTATTTGTTAGCATCAACGTCCACGGAACGAATTCCTTGCTGGCATGGGCAGGTGGGGGGGAACACAGAGGGGAGGAGGAAGGTGATGCAATGCATGTGCATGTGTGCATGTGAGTGTGTGTGTGAACACACATACGTGACTGTGTCTACAAGGATTACTTGGGTCATTAGAAAATCCTCACATCTTCAAATTGTATAAAACACAACTTTTT
Organism: Aptenodytes patagonicus; assembly: GCF_965638725.1. Lineage (NCBI taxonomy): Eukaryota > Metazoa > Chordata > Aves > Sphenisciformes > Spheniscidae > Aptenodytes > Aptenodytes patagonicus. The sequence goes on from NC_134982.1 coordinate 64,417,854, forward strand.
TCTTATAGTCTGTGGAAAGTACAGTAGCCAACAACACATGGATACTGGATATAATCAGCCATGGAAGTGTATGATTTTCTTATTTTCTGAAGAGGTTATTTAATCATTTAGGTGTTTTCTGTTTGTATAAAAAATATTTTCTCAAGCATAATAAAAAATGCTACAGTGTGCTTTTTATCCTTTTCTGCTATTATATTTGTAGACTATAATATTAGAAATATGTCCAAGTATGGATGAATTCTACTTTGTGTTAGATGGTTCTCCATTAGTCATTAAGTCATTTATTTACGCTATGCTTTGAATAGCCCTGCTAGCATTTGCAGCATGAGTCTCAGTGATTGTTATATGTTATAGATTCACAATGGTATTTTGAATCGCTATGGTTAAGTCTCTGAAGAAAATTAATCGCTTTTATTGCAAAGGTAATTAAGCTTGCTTGTAACAATTTTCAAATCTGATTGGAAAGAAGGCAAGACTAACAAGTATATCTGAAGTTAAAAAAAATTGTTACAATATGGCTTCATTTTTCCTCCTTAGCTTCTGATATGCTGATAGAAAAGTAACTTGCTTTAGGGAAATATCACACACTATTTTAATGAAGATATGAAACATCCAGCTGTGAACGTATATTTATACTTATGTATTGTATAAGATATATTTCTTGAGAGCTTATAAAAACTGAGGGAAATATGACTGCATGAATCTTGGATGATAGTCAGCCAGGGCTTTTTGTCGTTTCTTATTTTTTTTAATAGGCCAGTTAATGACAGAAATAGTTTAAAGAAAAGTTTTTGCAAAAATGCTGACATACTTCCCATACTAATATATGTACGCATATAGATGCATAGCTATGCATGTTTATCTATGTAAATGAATGTGTGTGTATATGCATGCATACAGAGAGTAATAGAGATGCACAAATGTATATATGGGTCTGCAGTGCCCATTCACACTCAAGTGTTTTGGCTGCTCTGTCAATAGTAATGTGGCATAAGACTTCTGAGTCTTGATTCAGCTATTTGCCTAATCAAATTATTTACTTCTAGTTTACAGAAAAGACACTGAAAAATAACTTCAGAAATAATCTTATAAGCTTTTTAGGACCTGAATAGTTTTATAATCATATTTTAGAACATGACCCTGAAAAACTTTTATATCTTGAAGTCCAGTGAAGGACTGAATGATAAATATACTGCACCTTGGAGGCAGAGGAGCTGTGAACTTTTCAAATGCTTTGGCAGCAAAGTGATTTGTCAGAAACAATAAAGGACTTAAATATGTCATTCAACATGAAGCAATTGCTCTCTGGGTGAACTTCGCTAAAAATCACACTAAGTCTGTGCTAAATTAATCCATGGGATTTCAAGAACATAATGCTGGAGGTGAATATGACCTCGTGTATCTAAAGCTATGATTTACCCTAAACTTACAGTCTAGAGACTCCTACTGGCAATTTTAAAGCTCAGAATCTTTCAGCACTGTTTCTGATGGTTACCTGAGGATATACATCTTATGTAAGAGAAAAACTGCAGGAAACAAAAAGCTTTTCTTGATAGGTGGAAAGATGTCATGCGTTAGTTTTTATGTTATTTTATAACAGTTATTAAAAGTGAATTCAAGAGTGCTGTTTAATTATGTTATATTTGGACAAATTTACCTTCAATTCCTACGTGTCAAGTGCTTGATTCTGCATGAGAAGAACACCTCATGCCCTGGAATGTCCTGCCTTCCTGACCTGCAAAGCACCGGTTGCAAGGACCTCTTCTTAGGAGTTATCACTGCACGGTTGCCCTGTTCTTGTTTTATCCCTAGACATCTGTGTCTAGGATGTAGGCCTGAGACAGGAGACTGGGTTAAATGGGCAGGATACTTGGTCTGATTCATTATGACCTGCTCTCATTTTGTGTTCTCATAGTCCGTTCAAACTCACCTCAGCCCAGACAGCACATAGCTCTTCAGGGAGACAGCTGCAGTTAATTACTCCATTTCACCTCAATCTAGGGAAAGTTAGACTTGCTGAAGACAGTTTTAACTTAAATCACTGCAAGAAATAGACCTCCATCCCTCGTTGCACTGTCACACCTCCTTAGTCTTCCTCAAAATTGGATGTATGGTCAGGTATCATAGAGGCCGTGTCCTTTTGGCAAGCTTAGTGAGAGCTATATTAGAGAAAGCTTTCTGCTGGTGATTTCTCTTTAGTCTCATTCAGAAGACTGGATCTAAAATGCCAAATGGTCCAGCTGCATGTATGCCACTAACTGCTGAAACTCTTCCAAAATGTACCCCTATTTCCTTACTCCATACTTGTAGATACATAATTATACTTTTGAAAACATTTTCCTGATGTTAGCTACTATGAGTGATTACTTTTATTTGTTTACAGTTACTTTCAGAAGCCTCCATCGTAAATTCATGACTGTAGGCATAGTACAGGCCTGTGACATTTTTAGTTTGCTGCGCTGAACTATATTGGATGGGAAACCTCACTAAAGTCACTAGAGCTGCTTGTGCATTAAGGTACTGCTCGTTGTGAAGAGAACCACTGATCTGAGCATACTATGGATAAAAATAGGAATGCAAGTAAATTAATTTTTTTAAGATTATAAAAAATTATTAAAATTATATAAAGAGTTTACTCTCTGATCTGCTTTCATAAATTGGCTGAAATGTTACTAATGTTGCAGAAATTGTAAACACAAATTAAAATCACGCTTTTGGCTTTTGATAAGATGAGAAGATGGCCGGGGGGGGATTGTTGTGCATACTCTTGCGCAGATAACAGAAATAAACCATTCTTAACTGTCAGCTAGAACTATGATTAAACGTGTTGGTCAGTCTTGAAGTCTGTCAACAAAAGATGTATGTACGAAAGCACACAAACAATAGTTGTTGCAAAATAAGTAACTGAAGATGTTACACGCTAGGTAGGCATTTGTGTTCAAATGCCTGCTAGGTAGGTATTGATTTGTGTGTTCAGGGCTATAATTCTTGTCCAATTTTGACATATGTATCCAGATGTCTACCTGCTGAAAATGGATTCTTTAGGATTATTTCAGAAACAAAAATCTTTTCTTATAGAAACATACATTTAGAGGTTGCTGAACTCTCCACTTTCTACTCATCTTTTTTTGTGGAAATTTCTCATAATTACAGGATACAGTACAGTGGCTCTTTAAAATTAACCTTGTAGTTCTGCCAAAAAGGGAAAGAAGAATAAGTGCTGCTGGAGACAGAGGGACTGGCTTTAAGATTAAGGTTATGTCTGCCCAGTATGTTCCTACTGATATTCCTAAAGACCCTTCAGTCCTATGGAGATAGCATGAGGGCTGTCATCTCCAGATGATGGACATAACAGATGACAGCACTTTCAAGAATATGGTTAAATACTTTTTCTTTTTATACACCTTTCATGTGTCCTACTGGAACTCAAATAATGTCAAAGGAAATGTAGCTAAGAGACAGGCTTTGTGAAACAGATTTTTACAAACTGTTAGATCAGGAAAAATGTTTACATGTTTTTTTCTTTCATTTCTTAATCAGGCTAGAACTGATTCTTAAAAGCATGGTCCCTTGCAGATTTCACATCTGGGCTACTGCAACACCGTACTGGTGTACAAAAATCTGATGAAACTATCTATTAGAAAATAACTATCAGCTCAGTGACTATAACCACTTTCATTGTTTAGATCAAGAGAAGTACTGAATATATTCAGGAAATGTAAACAACATGCACTACATGAAGCACTCCCGTTAACACAGAAACTCCACCAGGCACAAAGGGAACAAGAAATACTTGACAGTCAATTCCATAGCAGAGAGGAAGACTGAAGAAAATGGTGAAACTGTTTCTATGCAAGTCTGAGGACTTCCACATCTCAAAAGTTAGGCATTCTTACACTTAAATAGTAGCTAGTGTACAGAGTCTTTTATTAACCAGTGAAGAGAAACCAGGCATGCATAAAACACTTAATGTTTGGACCCCGCGACTTGAAAGGATTATTGCCTCTCACCAGGTATCTCTGTCTTGCTCTCACTCTACTGGAAAGTTCAATTGTCTCCCACAAAGGCTAAAGCTAGGTTTGTGAAGAACATATTTTCTACACAAAGAGGGACATCTCCATGACATTTCTCTGTGGAATTCATTGCCAAGTGGTATACCACCTTCTGGTGTACTTCTGGTGGACTTTTAGTGGACTTTTACAAGAAATATGCTAAGAATAAGCTCAAGTCTTATGATTATTCATCTATAAAATAGCTGGAGCATACAAAAGCTGTATCTCCCACATTTGGGATATTTGTGATCCTAAAAGAGCAAATTTCTTTCAATGTGTTTACTCAGAAGAAATGACAGTGAACTCAAATTGCTCAGGACAAAAACCCCACTGAAATTAAAGTGAAAGCACAGCAGTTAGATCATATTTACATTTCAAACCAAAAAGGAGTCCACAAAGGACTATCAAGCCTCACGTCATGTAGGTGGAAGTATATTATGCATGCAGATGGTCTACGGTATTTGGCTTGCTATTACAGTGAAAACAGGTAGTTACATAATGATATCTTACATAAACATGTTTCTTTTTGATTATTTACAGTTGTTTTGCTTGTTTTCTTTCACTGGTATGCATCAGTTGAAAAGTACATTTGAGCAACTCGTGATTTCAGTCAAAGAGTGAATTCTACCCTACTAAATGAAGCATTTAGTACTTAGGAAATCTTTTCTGAAGCTGCTTAAAAATGAAAAAGCTATTATATTGTACCTCAAAGGCAGCTTATTACAGTTTCCTAACAGGTATGTTGTACCTGTTAGCCTGGACTCCAAAACCACAGTATGAATCATTCTAAAAAATAGTAAGTTGTAAACTCTAGTTAGGCATATATACAAACCCCTTCCTGTAGCAGCCACCTATAATCCACAGCTTGATATGTAGTATATTATGCGGATATCTCCATAACACACTAACTGATGATGATAAATATCCTATGATGAGATATTAACCATTAACATATTGGCATAATAAAAATTTGGGGATAATGATGGCATCTGCTTCCCTGCAATTCTAAGCAGTCTTGAGAATATTTTTTAATTTGAAGCTATACTTGTATTCCTCCATATTGAATAATGATAGACGCCACACTGAAAGGATATTACATGTATGGTCTTGCCATTCTTTCTTTGATTCAAAGGGCAAAACTTCATTAAAAAAAAAAAAGAAAAAGTGTGTGTTGTAACTTTGCAAATGACAAAATGCAAACTCTGCTTCATATAAACCAGTCCTGTGACTTTTGTCATTCTGGTGCTGGTAGGGAAGAAGTCTTTCTGCTTCAGAAGTTCTTGTCCTTTGCTACGGTGCTTAGTAAAGAGCAGAGCTAGAAACTCTTACCCAGCTAGGGTTTCTGTTGGTGGTGGTGGCGAGACAGAAAGGAAGAAATAAAATAATATGGTCTAGCCATCAATGGGAAATGTTCTGAGAGCAATGCAACACAATGACATTCTGATTCTTACCAAAAACATTGAATCAATCTTTTTGAGACACTTGGCTCTAGTATGGAAGAAGAATGACATCTCTCTGGTGAAAGAGGCAGGGTGCTGAGGGGATAGGATAGTATTAATTTATAATGTCCCTTTCCAAAGAAAGAGACAATAACAAAAGAAAAGGTGAGTCATGGATTCCACCATCACCAGACCTACAGCTAGGATATTTGCTTTTTATAGATTATTTCAAATGAACACACGTGTTCCTTTTCCATCCAGCTCCATAGAAAGTTTATGGAGCTGCAACATATGATACAGAGAGACCCTTAAAGCAGTGAAAAGAAGAGTCTCCCACGCGTGAAGGAAATCTCCATGTAAAATTTGCCGTAGAAGGCAGGGTGATTTTACTGAGGAGACTTGAAGCTTTTCAATTGACATATCCCATGAGGCACACGCTCTGCGGCACCTGATATGAGAGAGCAACTGTGAGAAAGCACAAGATTTCAGACGGCCATCATTCTGCCTCTGGAGAGGTGTGTTGCCATTTCATTTGTTCTCCCACCTCCGGAGAGAAGGGCGTGAACCATGATATCTTCTCGAGGCGGTATTTTTGTTCATTGCGTCACAGTATTTTAAAAATCGGATGTAGCAGAATTTCCCATTTTGAAACACCTTTCTCACATTAATAATAATTTTCAAGGATTGTTATTATTGTTTATAAGTATGCCATTTCTGCATCCTCATCTGACTTCCTGTTTGTGGCAGTCTTGGTCTCTTTATACTACACGTCTGAAGTTACGGCTTTCCTGTTATCCCACTGAACACTTGTTTTTCTTTGGACATCCAAACTTGCCTATGATTGTCTGTCTTCTGGTTTACTGTACATGCTTTGTTATGCAGTACATAGCTTTCCATTCTTTTAATATAAGTGCAAGAGAGTGATGAGCACACCCATTTGTTTGATGCTGTTGTGTAATGTTTTATAATACTATGGAGCTAAGTGGTTGCTGGAGCAATTGATAGAAAATAAGATTTGTATGACTCATTGTCATCATTTTTCCCCCCATTAATTCACTTTAATAATAATTCTCACTAATTTGGATTATCTCTTAATTTATTTTCTGTTATTTCAGTGTACTGGGTTACTTTATACACATATGTAATTACTTTAGCCACATTTTTTAGTTCCTCCACTGCGGGCAATGCTTAAAATATGTCATTAAAAAACCCTGAAAATCCTAATCCTGTAAAGACTTTGAAATTCAGATATGTTTTTTTCCATAAGACACATTCACTCAGGCATGAATGACAAAATGTAACAATTCAATTTATTTTTGTATAATGACATTCATACAAAATTTCATAAAATGCTTCTGAAAGACGAGTAATAGCAAGACAAAACCTTGCAGAACTGGTTTTTTAGACATTAACAAAGACATTAACAATGTCTTTGGTGCATGCAGAAAGTGACAACAAAGTGGTATGATAGATTAGAAAGAAATGAAAGTTAAAATATAAAAGAGAGAGGTAAGTATTTTGTAATTGAGTCAATAGAGTAATATTAATGTCAGGAGGAAGTAACAAAACTGGAGAAGGTGAGTTTGGTCCATATTACTTGAAATATGAACCGAGAGGTGAGGGAGAGATTAAATAAGGGACAGCAGCAAAGGGCAAAACTGCCAATATGTGAGAAATCACAAAGGAAAGAGTAGTTCTGTGTAGTCATGGGAGAACCAAGAGGAGACCAAGACAAGGGAAGCAGAAGTAGATGGCTCTCAGTTGACAGGGCCATGATGGAGGAAATCTAAGGGGAAATTTTGTAAATAAGAAGGAAACTTGCCTTTGTTGTGGTAGAGACTGGGAAGTCCCCTGTGGTACACCACTGTTCTCTGAAGAAGAAGGATCTGGCTTCAATAGTACAAACTCTTTAAATTTAGGGATTAATATCTTGGGTGGATTAAGACAGAAACTATTGAAATACCAATGTAACCCTGTGATAACAAAGGATGGTCATTGTCAAAGCAACTGTGTTCAAGCATTTAGTACAGAGGAAGAAGAAAAGGGGAGCAGAAGAGGGACACAATCAATCACAGCTGTAATTGCACAAGGAAGTCTGAGAAATTCTTGTAGATTTGGAAAACAGAGAGAGTATTGCTATTTTTCATCTAGATCCTCAATATATCTAATTTTCCTATATTCTCTCTTTGCTGACTGGTGCAGTCTGCACTGTACTGGCTGATAATACCAGAGGAGCTCTGGCTGAAGGCTGTCAGGCAGCAAATGCTGACATTCCTCTTACTCCTTCTCCTTAGCTCCACAGAGGCACCAGGTCAGCTCACTTGTCCTTCCAGTAACTTCTGTGGTGCTCTTCTTCTCTAAGAAAAGACAGTAAGAGGTGAACACAAAGCACGCTTTCCAGCTGCATGCACAGTATTTAGTCACCAGTCAGAGTTTGCTGGGGCTAGGCTGGTTGTTGTAACACGTGACACTTAACACACAGAACGATTCTTGTCAGTGCTGATCAGGCGTTAAGGGGCCCAGGTGGTGATGAAACCGCATGCATTGCACCGCTGCTGTAATAACAGAGGGGTGAAAAAAAAAGTAGAAATGGGCAGCAGCATAACAAGAAGAGTTTTTAAGGTTTGTGAGGGTAAGTAATGAAAAAAGAATCCTTAAAACTCAGGAGAAATGACTGTTAGAAGAGAAGGAGAAACACCATTGGTGGTCAAGGTGGGAGCGATAGCTGTTGAAGAACAGGACTTTCAGAGTTGGGGGAGCTGACCTGGCCTCTGCTCTGGAGATAGAGTGCTGAAGTAGCTACAGCAAGGTCTGATGTCCTGACGATGGAGGTTGAGGAGGAATAGGAGGAAGAGGTGGAAATGAAAGATTTATACATCATTTTGTGTAGCACCCATTTCGAAGAAAGGTGATTACCATTTGTTTCTTTTATTTAGTTTTTGTATCTAGAATATTGGTCCTGGTGCTTCACAGTTCTTATATGTCTTTGCTTTTTGATATATGGATTTTCTTTTCAAATCAGTGTGTTTGGGTTTTCCCAACTGTGGTGAAGTAGGGTTTTTGAATCTATATGCATATTTATGTGTTCACTTTCCTGAAACTATTGTGGCTTGTTTTGCAAGATACTTGAAATCCATACTAAAATCCAGCCTGTCCCTTTCAAAAGACTGAATTTGACAAATTGGAATTACATGAATTCACGAAGTAGACAAAACCAAGCATTCTGTATCAAAATAATCTCAAAGTATAATGGAATGGATGATTACAGTTTAGATCTCATTACTTCCTTAGTACTTGTAACATACCCTTAAAATTTGTGTGCAATATTTTGCACATATAACAGCATTCCAGAACTAGATTGTAATCTCTTTAATTACATGAATACTTTCATTGATTTGTATGAGATGCTTCATATAAATAACCATTAAACAAGGTATGTCTATTCCCCATACTCACATTCTAGCTTGTAGTTTTGTAAGGTTATGGTAGTGCAAAGTGCTTGATATTAAATCCTTACTGACAAATGAGGAGAAGGTTTATTTTATTGACTAAATTGCAATGCGTGCAGATTAATAAAAATATGACTTACCGGGTTCCATGTCATGTGTGTAGAGGAGCAGGGAGAATTTATGCAATTCTGTAGGGGGGATGCTGTGTTCTGAACAAGTTTATGAGACCTCATCAAGTGGAAAAGCACATGAGTTATGAGCTTCTCTTTAAAGCACTGTTATTTGCAGTAGTAAAAATGGCCAGCTTCCCCAGCTGTATGAGTTTCATACCCTACAGTTTGGATACTTGAGGAGACAGATAGGACTGCAAAGCTGCCATTGAATGGAGACCTGTACAGACTGGAGGAAATGGCCAACAGAAACCTCATGAAATTCAACAATTCAATGCAAAGTCCTGCACCTGGGAAGGAAGAACCCCATGCAGCAATACAGGCCATCGGCATATTGGACTGTATTGATGGGAACACAGTCAGTAGATGGAGGGAAGTCAATATCCCCTTCTACTCGGCACTCTTGAGCAGGTACTGCATCCAGTTATGAGGCCCCAAATGCAAGAAAGACATTGATCAACTGCAGTGAAACTGGGCTTGTTCAGCCTCAAGAAGAGAAGTTTTTTTGGGGGGAACAAATAACAACCAATACTTATGAAGAGATTATTGAGAAGATGGAGCCAGGATCTTCACAACGGTGTATGGCAGGAGGATAAGAGACAATAGACACAAATGGCAACAACAAAGGTTCAGACTGGATAAAAGGAAAAAAATTTTTTCCCCATGAGGAGTGTCAAGCAGTGGCACAGGTTGTCCAGAGAAGTTGTGCAGTCTCTAAGCTCATTTTCAAGACCCAAGGTTTTCAAGACCCAACTGGATGAAGCCCTGAGCAACCAGGTCAGACCTCACAGCTGACCCTGCTGTGAGCAGGGGGGTGGACTGGAGGTCTCCTGAACTCCCTTCCAGTCTGAATTATCTTGTTATTCTGTAATTCTTCATGGCTCCCAAGTGGCCATTGCTCCACTAAGGATGGTAGTTGGACAGGATGTGTACCTGTGTGCCAGGGAATCCCTGTGAGAGACGTTAGCAGCTTTTCCATGCTCACTTTTTGCTATAAAGAAGGATGTGGAATACCCAGCAACCTCACTCCACTATTTATCGTGTGTGATAGCCCTGGTGTGAGAGACATCAATGTATTGATAGCCACAGCCTTGCTATGCTTGTGCTATGGCTTATAACACAAATGGGTAAAAACTGTAGCAGTCAAGGTGGAAAGCCTTGTGCATGTCCTTACAATGTAAAATGAGAGCAGTTTTCAAAAACTGCTTACTGATAAAAGAATCAAGGAGGGTGGACCTTGTTCTTTGGCCTGAGAAATGTATAAAAAAGGAATATATGGCTGGGGAAAAGATCATAAGCCTGGGATCCATGTGCATTCTGGACCCAAGCCTGTAAAACTTTGACCAGCAATATGAAAGGGCTTTGTGTCCCCCCTTCCTTTTATCCTGGTTATACTCAGCAACAGATAAGATGTTTGACTCTTTCATGGCCCCTTTTTCTTTGGTCTCAATCTACCTTGCATAGTGCACAGGGAAGAGGGTGAAGGCATAGGTAGGATGACAGTAAACTGTCATCTGTATCAGTCCTCTCAGTGTTGCAAAGAGTTTTACTCAACCTACCAAATATTTCTTAGCTCTAGGAGTCAAATGTTAAGTGAACTTTTTTTGAGTGGATGCATGTCTTTGAGTCCAGAACTGACATACATAAGTTCGCTATCCTAAAGTGGAGGCATCCATTATCACTGGATAGAAATGGTACAGAGGCAGGTACTCCTCTGCAGAGCTCTACAAGATCCTTCCATCACTTGAGTGCTGGCAGTTCTGAAGAGGTAGCAGCCTCTTCAGAGGCTTTTAAATGTTCACTGAGCAGGCACACACCTCTCAAAACTGTTGCATACTGTATTTTCAGGCACAGGTAACCTTCCCCTTTTATGCTGTGTGAAGGGCGGCCCAAGGACACCCAGAGCTCAGCATGTTCTTCAGGGAATATAACTGGCCAAACAGTACAGGCATGAGTGCCTGGAGCACCTGAGCACCAGGGCTATGGAATATACATGGGCAGGCTATTCACAGCCACCAGAGTTTCGTTTTATGAGCAAGGGTCATGATAAAACATCTTAAAACAGTTGCAATATTCATGCAGCCAGAAGCTAAAAAGGTCAAAGAGGTGACTATGGTAAGCCTATGGTAAGCCCCAGCTGCACTGTTAAAGAGCTTTTAATCAGTTCAGTGCCAGCAGCTACTGCAGTGGGGCTGCTTGAAAGAGCACATACTCTCTGCTTGCTATATGTTGTGCTAGCGAAGTTCCTGTTCTGACAAATAGATTACATTGAAAATAGCATCATTATTAATAAAAAATCTTCCTCTATGCAGTCTTCAAAACTGGATAAAACATGATTGGGTACAAATAAAAATATGCTTACTAGCATATTTAGGATACTGAAGAACAGTCTGGCAGTACACTAGCAAGCACAGTAAAAAACCTATTAATAAATTCTGATCAATTTTGTCCTCTCGAGTTAAATGTGATTCTTGCTCCAGTGGAGCCTTTCCTGGAAAGAAGGAAGTTAATACAACACACTATGCCAGAAAAAAGTTATACTGAAATGAACAGAAAATGATTTAACAGTAATCCGGTTCCTTAATGATTTTTATTTAAAAATTGGAATAATCAATTTAAGGAAAATCTCTCCCCATTTTCTTTTATTATAGTTAATGGCTAAGTTAGATCTGTTATTTAGTAATTCTAAATAATATGTCTAAAGACCACTACATGAATACAATCATACAAAAATAACTGATTAATTTTGCACTTCTTCCTGCTTTCATAATCTTTGTCAAGTGAATGGAATAATTTATGCCATTTATGTTTCTTATTACAGTATTTGTCATTAGAATGAGGTGTCAGGAAGCATTTAGACTGTCTCTCATTTTATGAATTAAAATAGTGTGCCATACTGTTGTGACCTTTTTAATATTCTGCATTTTCCTCTATTCCTTGGCGTTACTCTCTTTCTCTGCATATCTTCTCCAATCTATGATGGGAAATGTGAACTTACAGACAAAGTATGAAGAAGCAAAGGGAATAAAACAGTATGTCTCATGAAAATAATTCAAAGGTGAGTATTCATGCAGTGTGGTATTGTAAGCTGTAGACCTTGCATCAAAATAAGGTTGCAGATATGTCAACAGCACTGATACAACAGTACTCTGCTGCACAGTGCTGCGAGAACATGCTATAATTAGGGGGTAGGACTCATTGCTGTAAGATGTGAAGGACACACAGAAGTTTTGGACTTTTCTACACATATCAAGTCTACAGCACAGTTATAGAAGTGTTGCTAACAAACATTGGAAAGGTTAAAAAAATCTCTTTTGAGTTTTAAACTAGTATCTGACTATGAAACATTAGGATGAAACCTTCAAAGAGGTAATTTATCTCACATTGGCTCAGTAGAAAGCTCTTTTGCATTGAAATAACGAGTGCTTGCCAATCTTGGAGACAGTATTAGATGTTTGAACTGCAGTTTTTAACTCACTCATATGGCTAACAGGAAAACAGATAGCCTACCATTGTGGTTGATTCAAACTGCATGCAATCATGGTCCATCCATGACACTGTAAAGAGGGAAAAGAACTGAACAAGCAGTGTAATGAATTATGTAATTGCTAACAAGATTTCTTTAATTTATATATAATTTAAAATGCAGCCTGAAACAGACAATATGACTGCTGACTGCTTGTCTCACTCATCCTTTCCTTCACAGTTGGATGATGATGGAAAAATGGTTGCAGAGATCACAACTATAGTTAATATGATTTAAAGCTTCCTGATTATCAGCTGACTGACAGCAAGATGCTCTAGCAAGTCCTGAACACTTTCATCCAGTCTTTAGTCTCAGAATGGGCTTTTCCTACAATATGGATATATGACAAGAGGTACAGACTTAATATTTCAAAGGAAACACAAATAGCTCTTACACTTTAGCTAAGATCACCAAGGTATTTGTCAGAACAAAGCAAAACCAAAAGACCTATTCTAGTGGTCAAGACCGGATGATTGTTTGTGTTTTGTGTCAGTCTCACAACAAGAAGGCACTGAACTGAATACCATTTGCTTCTGATTCAGCTTGGGAAATCTTGCAACTGATACCATAAACTCATTTCATCATATTCCTCTTGATGGTTGCTGTGATAGGTTACTTACACAAATGATTAGAATTGGCTTCTGAATTGTAAGTCTTATGAGTCTGGATCACAAGTTTCACACAGCAGGAGAAAGACATTCACTCAGCAGAGTGAACCGGTAACTGATTACTGGTCCTGAAAAGCACATGAGACTGGGTACAAGATAAAAAGTCTAATGGGAACAGGGAAACTACAAAATATATGGTATCCCTGTGCTGAGAAAGACCAAGAGTGTTCCCCTGACATGACAGCAGAGTATGGAAAATGGCAGGAGCATGGCTAACGGTGGATGCATGGACAAGACTGGTAGACAGGAGAAAGGAGGAGAGCATCAGACGTTCCTTTTCATAGGAGGAAATGAAGGCAGGAGCAGGGAAGACTGCCAAGTACCTTGTTACCATGCCTCCCCTCCTTGCAGGTAAATAGTTTGTATTTCTCTTCAGATCAAAGTTTTTGCATATCTGTATTAATTCTCCTTCCCGCTCTGATGAATCCCCTCTAATTTTCCAAAATCCTGTTTGATATTAAATGCACTCTAAGTAGACTAAATAACTACCATTATGTTCATTTAAATTAAATGAACACATTTTTTAAAGAAACAATTTAAAATTAAATGGAAAAATATGACAATCTTAAGTTAAGGCCTGAAACTACTATAACCTTGACAATTTAATAAATCAAGTTATGTGCTACATCTGTGACCTTCGTCAGATATGAAAATTATAGGCTGCATAACTATATACAGAATCAGAAAGTTGGGAAACATTTAATTTTTTGAGTCAGTTCAAGCTTTATGAATATATCGTAGTGTAATATATTGGTGTACCTATATTATTTTCCGTATTTCCAGTGCAGCAAATGTGGATATGTTTCACACAAAAATCAAATCTTTTTGAATCCTTATATGTAGAAAATATTTTGCCAGTACTTTTGCTGTAGTGAACTACTTCAGAGTAAATACTTCTTTTTTTTACATTGAAAGCAGCTCTTCAAAAGGTTGGAAACTGAAGAAGCCAGAATCCTGGTTTTCTACGTCCAGATGATGAATGAAAAAGAGGGACTACCGTATGGGTGGCTGTGCTCTTGCTACAATGGCACACTGCTGACTCCTGTTCAATTTGCCCACCAGGACCTCCCGCTCCTTTTCCTTTTCTCCTTTTCCCTAGCCGGTCAGTCCCCTGCACGTACTGCTGCACTGGGCTATTGCATCCTAAGTGTAAAGTTTAGCGTGTTTCTTTGCTGGTCTTCATGAGCTTCCTTTTGGCCCTCCCAGCCTAGAGTTTGACCAGCAGAATACTACGGGAGACTGTATAGAAGGTCACGATAAATGACATCTGTACATAGCGCTGGCCATTTCATCACAGGAGCCAACCAGGCTGGCGAAGCACAAATTCCCCTTCATAAATCCACACTGGCTGTGCCCAATAACGGTTCTGTCCTTCCTGTGCTTTAAAAAGGTTTCCAGGAGGAACTGCTACATAAAGACACCCATGTACTAAAGTGAGTTTAACTCTCCTGTACTTTTCCAGATTCTCCTGCTTGCCTATTGTGTTTAACATTTGCCTTTTTCCAGTTCTTGCTCCTTTTTCAGTCTTCTCTTTGTACAAATGTATGTTTCTGCTGGCTTTTCTTAGACTAATTTAAAATACTTTTTGTTACATTTCAGTTGAATTCCTATTTCAATCCAAATACAGTTTGACCCAAACTTAGAATAAAATATCTGAATGTAATTAAGAAAAAGGAAATTATAAAGAGCATGAAAATGTAATAAACATAGATGAATTGTTGAACACTTTCTAGAATAATGAAAAAACTAATAATGTGAACAAATACCTATGAAGCTATAGAGCTATTTAGTTAAATAATTATAAAGTGTTGTAATTTTCAGCAAAGAAAGCAACTAAACAAGTGTAAAGGTTCCATGTTTTAATGTTTATATAAGTCAATGAGAATGAACAACTGTTCAGGAAAATTACTGAAAGTACAAATGCAGCACTTGATTAAATAAGTTTCTTGTTTCCTGTTATCAATCTGCTTACAGTAAATTATTTCAATTTCTTTGATTTACCAACAGTGCTCCAAGTAAACATCAGCCCCAATCTTTTTAGCGGAAGATAATTTCCCTGTAGTTTTTCTTATCACCACTTCTCATATTTGTTTGTATCTTTTCATTTCTCCATCTGCAGCTTCTCATTGTAGTGCTGTCCAGAGTAATGTCCATGTCCCTGTCAGCTAGTACACTTAATTTAGACTTAATATGTACATTTTTCCCCTTCAGTGTGCATTACTGCTGCATTTATCATCACTGAATTCCCTTTGTCATTTCCAGTCCACTCCATGAGTCCCTGTGAAATTCCTTGCGGTTTTTTTTCTGACATAACTAAACAACATAGTTACCTTGCTCTCTATATACTAAACAAAACCAGGATCTGCTTTTATCTTTCTGTCATGATAAAGTGTACCCTTTTATATTTTTTGCTTATCTTTTTCCTTCCTAGCTTTTACCCAAGGCAGTAATTTGTCTTTTATCTCCTGATTTTCTTTCATACCTGCTTGTGAGAGACTTTGTCAATTTACCTGAAAAAAATTAATTACATTACCTGGCTTCTTTTTTATTAATTTTTAACACATTTCTGTGGTTGCAATAGATTACTGAAAAATCTCTGCCAGTATTGGGTTAATTAGTTCTCATATCATAATCTTCCAGCCATTATGATACTCTTCTTTTAAAAGTATTTTAAAGCTATTTACCTGGTGCCTATATATCATGCACATATGTACAACCATGATTTTTTGTATCTTGAGCAAAAGATTAACTTTGTTACTACTATTACTTCATCATTATGCATATATCTGAGAAAATAATGACTCATCACTATTCCTTTATTGGGAACTCTTATTTGGGATCATAATCAGTCTATGCATTTTAGCACCAGTGGTTTATGTAGATCATGCTCCGGAAAGGGCTGGGATGGCCTGTTCCTATTCCCTAGCTGTACTGGGTCTGGTCAACCCACTGCACTAGCATTGGTAGTGACACAGAGGAATTACTGGCATAGGTGTTGATTTTTTTACAACATACTTTCAGGTTTTCTGAAATTTTAGATTTACTATATTTTAACGAAATTGTAAAATGTAGAGCATTACTGCTACAAATACTTGTAAAGATAATATTGCAATAATTTATGTAGTCAGAATTTGACATGGCCTTATTACTTGATTGAATTAATAACTCTAGATGAATGTGGATCCTCACTTTAGACCAACTTTACACTGTCAAATTTATATACGTTTGTATGCATATATACACATACAAACCCAGTTCTTCTGTAAAACCACAAAATTTTAAATAACACTTAAAGCCAAAGTGTTTATCTATTATTTTTGCATTCTTTCGTTTAGCCAAAACTAGCTACATGTCAAAAATGACAAAACTTAGATGGAGTCAGATAGTCATCATTAGGATAGGCTTTTCTGTCTATAAAAATAAAATTACATGGTCTTATTTCTGCTATATCTAGGAAATAGGCTGTTAGGTGCTGTTGTTATTCCTATGGTCTGATGAGTGCTAACATGATATCTATTTTTAGAGTACTGGCTTTTAAATAATCGTTTTGTGAGCAGGCAACACTCCAGGGAAATTGAAAACTAAATACTAAGTGCTGATAGGCAGATACTCAAAACAGCCTTACGTATAACATGTATGTCAAACTGATAACCAGTAAGGCAACAAAGTAATAGCATGCATAACCATTGAATATCAGACATCCTCGTAAGTGTGTGCAGTTTAATTGTTTCTTTCTTTTAAAGAGAGGTGTGTGTCTGGGAAGAATATCAACTCTGAGATCTACCATGATTAGAAACTCATTAACTAGTATTTTAAACATCTACTTTATTGACTTTTAAAGATTTGTTTAGCATGTGTTTGTCTTTTAGTATGTTTAACTTGTTTGATTCTCTTTAAATGTTGCCCTAGAAGCGAAATCGATTATGCAAATCAGCTATTTCTTTGATGTTATCTTTTTGTTTGTATCGAATGTACCTAAAGTCTCCTTTCCCTGAACATAGTACAGGCAAACAGCCACACAAGAAAAAGTTCATCTCTGCAATCTTTCTTTCATGCTTGCTTTTGTTGCCTATCTCATGCTCATTCACATGTGGCAATCAATATCCCTAAAAGGGGAGGGGGGTTAAGTGGTTTCTAGGTGGGAGCTTATCTTTATATTGATACTTTAATGATATCTAGAATAACATTGTGACATTATGCGAGACTGAGTTTTATGCAGCTTCGACTTGCAACAGCTGTGGCTCCACCTGGAACACTACTGCCTGAATTCCTTTGGCTGTAATTCTCCCCAAGCATTCCCAATCACATGCTGTACATCTCGTCAGGTTTCCCATGTGACCTAGTGGTTATCACTACATAAAAAGGCATTTTTGCTCTTTCTGCTTAAATTCAATCTATGCGTAAGCTATATCCAGCTCTGTGACTGATGGTAGCAATTAACATTTTCCCATATAAAAGTAGCATGCAACACATTACATGATTTTATGCTGAGACAGCTGATCCCTTGAAAGAAAAATCCATTAATCTGTCCAGATCGGTTCCTGAAAAGATGGTCAAAGGAGTGTATCTCTTGATGCTCACATATTCCTCCAGATTTACCAAATACTTAGCATGCAGGTAAAAATGCTAGTCAACCTGAAGCAGGATTCTTGTCACTTGCTCACTCAGTCTGAGAGCATACAACAGTGAGATGGGCCAAATTAAGAACTGCTTCAGCTAGATTTACCCATGCCTTTGTAAAACGATAGCTGAGGAAGGAAGTACACCGTACTCCTAACTGGTACAATTAAACAAAGGAGAACAGAAACTCTGCAAGGGACTTGAAAGTCCCTGATCCTCATTAGTGAGCTTTTAAAATAGTCCAGCATTCCCCATGCCATGTGTCTGCCGCGAATGATTTCCCATTTCTCATTATGTATGAATGCCAGTGCACTGTGCAGCTCCAGTGCACAGTTGGTTAATAAGGTCAGAATTAGAAACTGGGAGCTTTCCTTTTCTTAGCATTTGCTGCAGTTTTCCCTCAACAGGATTTTCTTTGCAGATTTTCTGTGATCTGAAAAATAGAACTTACTGGAACAGAACTTATGTCTTTTATCATGTGAGGCCCTGAACATTAGGTTTTTAATAGTTTACATTAAAGTTTAATAGTTTACATTAAAGTCTCTTAAACAGAATAAAATATTTTAGAAAAATACATTAATTGTCTGGTGAGTCCTTTTTTCAATAGACAATCACTGTATATTCAGACATCATTTTGTTTTCAGACGGATAAGTCTTGGCTATATCTGAATTATGAATAAAGCAACTCAATATCTTTCAAGTGTCACAATGCCATCAATCCAGTGTGACTGAGTTTCTCTTCCATACAGTGATTAAAGCTGTGAATTTCAAATCAGTTCCAAATTGTTTTATCTGGTTACAAATTACACAACCTTCTTCCCACCACCGCAGCCAACGTTTTGCATGTGCAGCTAGCTAACCCTTTATCCAACTGTATTTTTATGAGTATATTTTACAAGCATATTATTGGGTATTTATTAGCTTTTCCAAATAAAAGCCTGTGCCAAGGATTACAAATGTTTGGGTCTTTTTTTTTTTTCAGATTCCTCCTTGTTTTGCCTGAAGTGATTATGCAATTTTTAATTCTGTGATATTAGCTATAGTAACTGGTCTGGTACTTTCAGTTGTTTCATCTTCAACCACCTAAGATTTTTGGTTTGAAAAATTTCATGGAAAACAAGCTGAAAACCATAATAGTACCCACCAGCCTGGCACATAAAAAGAAGGAAAGAAAAATTAAGAGGATTTTATCCATCTGCATCATCAAATGAACCTAGTGCAGAAAGCAGAGTTTGGGGGAATCACAGACTCACAGAAATGTTGGTTGGAAGGAACCTCTCCTGCTTGAAGCAGGACTATTGCAACACAAGAACTGGTCCAGCTGTGACTTTGTCCAGCTGAGTTTTTCTTTGAGGACGGGCTTTCCACAGTCTCTCTGGATACCAATACCCCTTCCAGTGCTGCACTGCTCTCCTACTGAAGAAGTTAATCTTAATGTCCAATCTGAACTTCCAAATTGAAACTAGTGGCTCCTGCCCCTTGTTTTTCCTTCTGCTTCTGCAGAGAAGAATTTGGTTCTGTCACCTTTGAAACACCTGTTCAGGTAGTTGTAGGAAGGTATTAAATTGCCTCTCAACCTCCTCTTTGCCAGACTAAACAAGCCCAGTTCTCTCTACTGCTTCTCCAGTTTACCACTTGTGGAAGAAGGGGCAGGCGACTCAAGAAGAGTACAGGGATCTCGTTAGGTCGTGCAGAGAAGAAATGAGAAAGGCAAAAGCCCAGCTAGAACGCAATCTGGCCGCTGTCGTTAAAGACAACAAAAAAAGTTTTTACAAATACATTAATGAGAAGAAGAGAGCCAAGGAGAATCTCCATCCCTTATTGGATGCGGGGGGGAACATTGTCACCGAGGATGAGGAAAAGGCTGAGGTACTTAATGCCTTCTTTGCCTCAGTCTTTAACAGGCAGACCAGTTATCCTCAGGGTACTCGGCCCCCCGAGTTGGAAGACAGGGACGGCGAGCAGGATGAACCCCCCATAATCCAAGAGGAAGCAGTCAATGACCTGCTATGCCACCTGGACGCTCACAAGTCTATGGGGCCGGATGGGATCCACCCAAGAGTGCTGAGGGAGCTGGCGGAGGTGCTCGCCAAGCCGCTCTCCATCATTTATCAGCAGTCCTGGTTAACGGGGGAGGTCCCGGACGACTGGAGGCTTGCCAATGTGACGCCCATCTACAAGAAGGGCCGGAAGGAGGATCCAGGGAACTACAGGCCTGTCAGCCTGACCTCGGTGCCGGGGAAGATTATGGAGCGGTTCATCTTGAGGGTGCTCGCAAGGCATGAGCAGGACAACCAGGGGATCAGGCCCAGCCAGCACGGATTCATGAAAGGCAGGTCCTGCTTGACCAACCTGATCTCCTTCTATGACCAGGTGACCCGCCTAGTGGAGGAGGGAAAGGCTGTGGATGTGGTCTACCTGGACTTCAGTAAGGCCTTTGACACCGTCTCCCACAGCATTCTCCTAGGGAAGCTGGTAGCTCACGGCTTAGACAGGTGTACTCTGTGCTGAGTAAAAAACTGGCTGGACGGCTGGGCCCAGAGAGTTGTGGTGAATGGAGTTACATCCAGTTGGCGAACGGTCACTAGTGGTGTTCTCCAGGGCTCAGTATTGGGGCCAGTTCTGTTTAATATCTTTATCAATGATCTGGATGAGGGGATCAAGTGCACCCTCAGTAAGTTTGCAGATGACACCAAGTTGGGCGGGAGTGTTGATCTGCTCGAGGGTAGGAAGGCTCTGCAGAGGGACCTGGACAGGCTGGATCGATGGGCCCAGGCCAACTGTATGAGGTTCAACAAGGCCAAGTGCTGGGTCCTGCACTTTGGCCACAACAACCCCATGCAGCGCTACAGGCTTGGGGAAGAGTGGCTGGAAAGCTGCCCAGCAGAGAAGGACCTGGGGGTGTTGGTCGACAGCCGGCTGAACATGAGCTGGCAATGTGCCCAGGTGGCCAAGAAGGCCAATGGCATCCTGGCCTGTATCAGCAATAGTGTGGCCAGCAGGAGTAGGGAAGTGATCGTGCCCCTGTACTCGGCCCTGGTGAGGCCGCACCTCAAATACTGTGTTCAGTTTTGGGCCCCTCACTACAAGAAGGACATCGAGGTGCTGGAGCGTGTCCAGAGAAGGGCAACGAGGCTGGTGAGGGGTCTGGAGAACAAGTCTGATGAGGAGCGGCTGAGGGAACTGGGGTTGTTTAGTCTGCAGAAAAGGAGGCTGAGGGGAGACCTCATCGCTCTCTACAACTCCCTGCAAGGAGGTTGTAGGGAGGTGGGTGTTGGTCTCTTCTCCCAAGTAACTAGTGATAGGACGAGAGGAAATGGCCTCAAGTTGCGCGAGGGGAGGTTTCGATTGGATGTGAGGAAAAATGTCTTTACTGAAAGAGTGGTTAAACATTGGAACAGGCTGCCCAGGGAAGCGGTTGAGTCACCATCCCTGGAGGTATTTAAAAGGCGTGTAGATGAGGCGCTTAGGGACATGGTTTAGTGGGCATGGTGGTGTTGGCTTGACGGTTGGACTCGATGATCTTAGAGGTCTTTTCCAACCTTAATGATTCTATGATTCTATGATTCCTATGTCACATGTTGTATGCCATTAGCCATCTTGGTAGCCCCAATGGGTTCCTTCCAGTTTCTCAACATCCACCTTGAACAGGGGGCCCAAAACTGGACACCATATTCTAGGTGCAGCCTCATCTTAGCCACATGGAAGAAGATAACTTCATCTGCTGGATCAGGTTCTTCCAGGGTGTGGCTACATTTTTCTGCTTTTGTGATTGAAGTGTACTGTTGGCACATACTCTGCTGTAAATCCCAGGTCCTTTCCACCAGGGCTAATGTTCAGCCAGTTGGTTCCCAGTCTTGGTTGATGAAAGGAATTATTCTGTCCCAGGTACAGATCTTTGTCCTTCTTGTGGTAGAACCAATCCTTTGTTTGTCTGATCCTTAAGTTTCTCAGGGTCCCTCTGGACTGAAGCACTACTGTTGGATGTGCCAGCCACTCCTTCTGATTTAGTGTTGTCCACAGATTTGCTGCTGATGTGTTCTGTCGTGTCATCCAGGTCACTGATGAAGCTATTGAACAATACAGACCTCAGTACAGACACCTGGCTAATTCCAGCCAGATGTCAAGCTATTGATTATTTGTCTGTGCTTCTGGTTGTACAGCCAATTTTCAGTCCATATAACAGTCTGTTTGTCCTGCCTATCTCAACTCAGCTTCCAGATGAGAATGCTGTGGAAAGCAGAGTCAAAAGCCTTACTGAATTCAAACTATTTTACATCTACATAGCCAGTCATTTCATTGTAGAAAGCAGTCAGGCTGATCAAGCTCCATTTTCCCTTGGTAAATCCATATTGACTTTTTCCGATTATTTTCTTGTCATTGTCAAACTAAATTAATAGAATATATCTTTTTACTTTTTGGAGAAACAGTGACTCAAGAAGACATTTGCAGATGACCAGGTCAGCTTTCAATTTCTGGCAGATGAGAGTAGAACCCACCTTGCAATGAAAAACTGCTGTATTATATCAGCTGTTCCCACAGATAAGAGAGTTACTACAGTAGTTTGGAAGCTGGCCATGGAGATTGGCTGCTGAACTTTGCAACTGATCTTTGGACTGTATGAGGACACATTACATTAATAATGTAGCAAAGTAAGTGCTAGTCAAAGTAGTCAAATCACTGCACATTTAAAATAATAAACTGGTTGGAATCAGCTGCAGAGACACTTTACCAAAGTTGTATCTTGCACAAATACTGCAGTACAGCTTGGTATCTGGGCCACTGGTCAACTCCCTGAATCATTTTCTTTGCTACTTCATTTATTATGGCTTTAAAAAACCTAATTCATTTTAATGCACCTTTCTATATGCTATAGCCTCAGCTATATATTCCCTGGTTGTCTCTAAAATTAACTAGTTAAACTGAGTGGTCTACAGTTCTTATTAAAGTAAAACATATGGGAACAGGAAATCAATTTACAGTATCACCATCTTGCAGGCTTTCGGGTAGATACACAACATTAGAGCAAAAAAGGCATGATGGAGAACATGTTCTGCTTTACAATATAACATTCCTGATGGCATAGCAGCCATCATTTTCTGTAACACCAACAAGAATATCTCTAAATTTTCAGAATAGTGGGAAAACAGACCTCTATACTGTTGAATAATCCAGGTTTCCAACATACTTACATCTGTTTGCAGGATTTGACATAGATTGGTTTAATGGAAAAGGGTAAGACAGAAAGCTATTTCTGAAATTAGACACAAAGTCAAACAAGACACCAGGTAAAAATCCTTTCCACTGTACCTAAACTGAGAAACAGGTAATATGTATATGGACCCAGAGTTTTCCAGTTATCAACAGCTTCTTCTGATGATGCTGAGAAAATACTTTTCTCATTTTAATTTATTCATATAGTTCAGTCCAAAGACTAGTTCCACAATTATGAAAGCTACAGTGAATTTAAGAAGCAGATGATAGACTTTTTTCCCACTTTCCTCACCTACATGAGGAAACTGCGAAAAGATAGGACTTGCTAGTTTTAAAAAACTTCATGGGAAAATTAATTCCTTCAGTCTACTAACTGCATGCAATAATTTGTTTTCATTACATCAGTTCAAAATAAAAACTATTAGG
This sequence comes from Aptenodytes patagonicus, assembly GCF_965638725.1. NCBI lineage: Eukaryota > Metazoa > Chordata > Aves > Sphenisciformes > Spheniscidae > Aptenodytes > Aptenodytes patagonicus. The sequence goes on from NC_134982.1 coordinate 64,441,418, forward strand.
ACATTAGATAGCTATGCTGTGTTACTTAGATTATTTAAAGATGTCTTTCCAATCATGAATAAAATAATTAAAAATACTGCTTTATTTTTTTTTAAAACTCCGTCTCATTTTCTACATTTCTATAATTTCTACCGATACAGACATAAACAAAGAAAAGTTAAATACTCTTTGTCAGGAAAGTAGAGGAGAATGATTTTCTAACAATAAACCAAGAATACTTAAATGTAGATAAAATTTATGTTAAATTGTATAGTTGCTTAGACAAATATTACTGATCCTTCCAGAAAGCAAAAAGTATCATACTTACTGTAAATTCTGTATTAGCCATAAACAAGCTGTACAACAGTTTTATCAGCTAATGAGAATCAACCTTCCTTTGTGGAAGTAACTAAAAATTACTCATGAAAAACAAGATAATAAGGTTCATTAAAGCAAGATTTCCTGCTTACTGATTTAAATTATGATTAAAATAAGATTTAAGTTCCTCCAACTGCTTCTTTCCTTGCCAGGTTCTGCTTTTGCCATTACAAGTATGGGGAGCAACAAGTGCTCAAAGAAAATGGTTTGTCTCCTGGACTAGGCAACACATCGAAGTTGTTTTCTGCTTTCAGAAGTGAACCCTTAAACAGAGTAAGGAAGATGTCAGAAGTACAGAGTAACTTGGATATATTACCAACTCCTGCTCTTTTTCTGTCCATGTCACATTGGCAAACAGTTGGAAAGACATTGAGCACTGATGAAATTTCGCCATTTCTTGCTCTTCTTTTCCTTTTTTGCCTTTGTTCATTTCAGTCAAACTTTTTGCTGTTTATTAAGATGAGTTACATTTTGGCTGACAGCTCAATCCAGCTCTTCAAAAGAAGGCTAGGTTCTCCGTTGGTATTACAGATATTCAGAAAATATTTCATCCTACTCTATGGAAAATTCAAAGGTTATTTTTCTTTACTGTGGTAAGCAGTCTGCTGAACTTTCCCACTTGCAGGGTGATCAGATCCCATCCCAGCTTATGATTGCATTTGTCAGAATTAAACTCACCTTGGATGTGCTTTTCATTCCAGGTAGTAAGCTAGATCTTAGCTTTCCCTCAGGGTAAACACATTGTCCTGACTTCTGTTCAGCAAAGAGGTACTAGTTGCAATTTTTCAGCTTGCAGTGGCTAACGACTTACAGAAGAATGTGAATGGAGTAAAACAAGGTGCAGATTTTTTTGATAGGGGTTGTTTGTGCAGACACTCGGCATGGTGGCCATGAACCTCTCTAGGAATTAGCAATGTCAGGCACATATTGCTCAGAGGTGAGAGCTGGATGTATTTCAGGTACCACTAATTACTCAGATGTGGGACTAAAGAGAAGCAGACATTTTCCAAGGAATGACTGAGAAGGGAAGTGTTACAAATACCACAGCCTCTGGTTAAGTGGAGACATTTGGGGATGTAGCAATTCCCAGAACAGCTCTGGAAGACACAGAGGCTGGGCTCTTCACCTCCCCAGTTCAGCACATACCCTCTGCAGTCCGGTCCCAACAGATGTACCTGCATGAGCATTTTGGTTTGGGTCAGGTCTGCACTTTTGAAGTGAATCTCCTGCTCGTCCCCACGTGCTCTCCTTCACAGTTCCTGGAGGGCACACAGCTCTTTCAGATGATGCTAAAGCAGAAAGGCAGCCCAGGGCAGCAGCTTTGGTAGTGCAATGACTATCAGGCACTCAGACCAGTGATAACCTGAAGTAAAACCCTCTGAAGTGCCTATAGCACAGGTGTCAGGCAGCATGGCATAGGACCCTTTCCAACTTCCCCTTCCGTTTCACAGTAAGGTGAAAACACCAGTGGGTATTTGACCTCAGATGACTTTTCAGAGATGCTTTACTTTTTGCCCGTGTTGATTAAGTAACTACATGTTGCAGGATACATTTAATTTCTCAGAATAAATGTACTATACACTATTATTAACTGTGTGCTATTTGGGCACTTTGCCTTTAGCTAGCTATTTCTTTACTGGGCCAGAGACCCATTAAAAATCATCACTGTAGTTAAGGTATGGTGTTAACCCATAACATTTACTTCATGCACACTGGTTTACAATGGTTGATGTGTAACTGAGCAGAAGCAAAGCACAGCTGTTTTAACCTACATCTGTGATACCATGCTATTAATCTTGTCATTCCTCTCATTTTAATGTCTATCCCTACCTTTTGCCTAACCTCTCCATTTGACCCTTTTTTACATGTACCTCACATATGGACTTAAAAACGCTTGAATAATATTTATTTATAGATGTTCTCACAGAGCTCCTCTGTAGAGCAAAGAGAAGACAGGAAAATATTTCTAAATTTTCTTAAACATGCTCAAGATCATGATGCAAATTCTGCATCACTGACACTCTTGGATATTTTCACGTTTACTTTTTTCTCTTGAGTCAAAGGTTATAAACTACAAAGGAAGACAAGCACTGATTTAAATTTTAAACTCTGGTTACGTTAGAATACACCACCCACTCAAACTGTCATCTGATCCTACATACAGCCATGTAAATTTCATTAGTTTGGCTACAAAATACATCAAAGAAGCACTTGTTTCTATTTGCCCTTTTCTTTTAGTGTCCAGAGGACTCGTTGGCATTTTCATTATGTGCTTAATTCTTCACTGCGTCATGTCCCTTGGATATCTGATTAGTCAGGATGTTTTAGCTAAACAGTGCTCTTAGCTGTGGATATTCATTATCAATATGTTAAACATTTGATTGTGTTGCCATTAAATGTGCAGTAGACCCTTAGTACAACACAAAAAGCTGTTATAAACCACATTATTGTAGATAAGTCCAACTGAGACAGCAGTACAGGCAGTCCTTAAATCATACTGACACAAGTCCAGTTATCCATAACATTACATTGAATTAATGTTTAAATACAGAATGGATATTTAGGTGGACAAGCTCATGAACAAGTGCTTTAATTTCATTAAATTGAGAAATTAAAATTAAAATTAAATTAAATTAAATTAAATTGAAATTTCAATAAATTTCATTCAGTTGAGAAATATAGCAATGGGGATTACAGTCTCAACTACAAAAAAATGTTTTTTATGATTTTACTTTTTACAAAGGATTGTGGAAATAATAAATTGCTGTATCCAATATGAAGTATGATATAAAACACAAGAAAGGCACATTGATTTCACAGGATTACTACTTCATTTCTGTTCTAAATTTCAATACTGCACTACATTAAAAATCAAAACTGAAAAGTAGATGATTACTTATATTGCAATGTAACACCTTTTATGTTTTCAGAAACAAATACAACACATATTTTCTCCCTGAAAAGACAGTGGATAACACAACATGTCCACAAACATTATGGGTTTTATCTTAGTCTTTTGTTTGATTTTATTTGCTTTCACTTTTTCCATTTTCTAGAGTAATTTTCTGGATTAAAGATAATAGATTTTGCATAGAGTTAATACAGTTCAACAGTTTTGTCTCAAATTTTCTACGGAAATTTATTTTTATGTTACATTTTATCTTACAGTTCTTCAGTTTTTTATAGTAAACAATTCTACTCTCAGATGCTTTGGTTTTAATTTACAAAATTAAAAAGATCTGAATACTTCAGCGTAATATCCATATAAACAATGCTTAAAAAGAGGTAAAAGCAATTCTATATGTGAAAGTTATGCATGTACAGTCATTCAAAAGTAAGTCAAGACTGTTTACTAAGAAATCAATTTTTCATGTCTTTAGTTAAAAATCAGCTATAAAGCATGCACCTGCTCACATATAATTAAAAAAAAAATCATGAAAGACTCACAGAAAGATCCATGCGTGTTTCCCAAGCAGAAAAAAAGTATGGGGTCCTAAGTTGAGATCATGATATAAATAATATTGTTCAGTTCCTTGACCAATTTACTATCCTTAGAACTGATTTGAAGTGTAAATATTTACACACCTGTGTACATGGATTGTACCTAAGGTAATGGTATTTAATTAGTACTATCATTAGTAGTTGATGATCTTATTAGTCAATTTTTAAGAAATAAAAATGCTAGATTTTACTCTTCATGATATCTATCTATATCCATATCCATATCTATATCTATATCTATACCTATCTATATCCATATCTATGTCCTTTTCTATGTCTGTATCTATGTCCATATCTGTACCTAGCAATGCAAGCTGTATATTTGATGGATATTGTTAATCAGGTATTTTAATTATATATTTGATGGATATTGTTAATCAGATATTTTTATCAATGAATATTGTTCACAGTTTAAAATATAGCAGGTGCAGGGAAGAAGACTAAGTTCTCATTCAAATGTCTATTTAGCACAGCTGAATTTTAGTGCAGAAAAATCATATTAAAATTTAATAGAGTTAGAGAAATTATTTCATGCTTATTTTGCTTCAGTCATTAAGTATTTTTAATTTAAAATGCTTTTTATTTTCTATGATCAGTCATGACTTTAGTCAGTATACGCAGGCAAAATCTGACGTACTGTTTACACACATTAACAAAAATTCAATGACTAGATTTTAATTCAAACAATACCACATGGTATATGTGGGCAATATATATGTACATATATAAAACAAGCAATTTAGCCTGTTTTTTTATATACAGTAATCTAATAACATTTTATAAAAAATGTTTCATTTGATATGTTGGATACATTCTTACTTTGTATGTCATACACCAAAAGATAGTGAAGTGATTAACTAATTTACTGAGTGTGCTAATTCTTCAGCTTTAGAAATTAAAAGACGTCCTTTCTGAAATAGGCTGACTTGACCATCCCGCTGTGAAGTGAAGCTTGGTTAACCAACTGTATGTCAGTCGTGGAGGCACATGTCTCTGTAGGGTGGTGCTAACACTACTGAAACTGTGTCCTCATGAGGTCCTTAAGGATTTTTAAAAATGTGGTTAGTTATCAAACTGTGTAATACAAATTTGCATGCATGTATTTAGTCATGAAGTAGTCATACGAAATTACTAAAACAAAACCAGTATACAAGAGGGAGAATCACCAGATGTGCTTTTTAAAATAACAGTCTCAAGAGTACACGGTCAATTGAAATACCACAGGGACAGCAGCACAGCACCTACTCGACAGTCTGACTAGAAAAGTTACTCCTGTTCCATGCCGTATACCCTCTCCTTTATCAGGTTGTTTTCTTCTCAAAGCAGTATTTCTGACAACAGTAAATACTGTGAAAACACCAACTGACAGCCCCTGTTAAGCTGTGCCTAGGCTATCAGCCCTGCAGCCAACAACATGGCATCAATCCATCTCATAGGTCTTGATAAACCTGGCCAGAGTGGAAATAAGGACATGAAAATAAGCTTGATAGGTGATTGACATCCTGAATGACAGTAAAAGAGGCTGAGAGGGCAAGGAAACACAATGGTAATGGGAGACTGCAATTACCCCCATGTAGATTGAACAGATGTCCTATCAGGTCACGAAGATGAGACTAAATCCTTAGTTACCATAAATGACTGCTTTGTGGAGTAGTTAGACAGGGAACCTCAACAGGACAAGCAACAACTCAGCTGGTCCTGAATGCAAGACCTTGTTCATAATGTTACTGTACAAAGTCACAGTCATCACAGGGTACTGGCACTTGATAGTCTTTGCAGGATCTACAAAGGCAAAAAACCTTATGCTTATTTCAAAGTTGTATAAAAATGAGATTTGTTAAGAGAGGACAGACAAAAAAATCTTTGTAAGTGACACAGACAATTAAAAACCACCCTAATGGAGGCACAGAGCAAACATTTCCCACTTCTCACAAAAAACCACCTTTAGGAATCCCATAAGAAAGCCTGTATGCCTGAACAGCAGAGGTAATGATGTACTGAAATGCACAAAATAGAAAGAATCATGAGTTCTTTTAAGTTCAGGATAGGAACATAAGACAGGTCAAAAAACAACTTGAGAAACATGCAAAACTAGTGATAGGCAGAGGGCTGGTAGATGAGATTACAGAACTTACTGATAAAATGGACTAAACTAAACAATAATGGATTGGTAGGACCAGATAGTATTCACCCATCAGGTTCCATAGGGACACTAGGAATTGCCAGCCATGCAGTGTACTGTCTTACTTAAAACTGCCTGTGTACCAGGGGACTGGAAAGTAGTTAATGTGATGCTAACTTTTTAAAAGATTCCAGCAGAGACTTGGGGAGCCATAGACCTGAACTGCATTACCCATATGGGACAAATGAGAAGAAATGTTTTTAAAGAATAAAATTAATTGGCACACGGATGTATCCGACACATTAAGGAAGAGTCAACCCAACTTTGTAAAGAGAAGTCACACCTCACATGACACTGGGGTTCTCTGAAGGAACCAAAGTTCATCAGGATACCAAAGTTCTGGCACCAGAAGCACTTAAAGAAAGCAATCTGTCGTAAAACAAGAAGGTGGGATTGCACACAGTTAAAAGGTAGAAAACCAAAGGTCAGAATGTACGCTCAGTTTTCACACATACAGAATGAATGTTTGGAAGTCCTCCTTCATACAACATGAACTTACTTCAACAGAATATTGTGCAGAACAAAAATCTGCATGAGTTCAAAAGGGACTAGAAGAATCTGTAATACTTAGATGTACTTGCGGTTGGAACGAAATCTTTCTTGTTTTTAGAAATGCAAATAAAAAAACCTCTATCAAAAATCACATGGATAGGACTTCTGAGTTTCTATATCCATAAAGTGGGGCTATATAGTTCAGAGAAGTGCAGTATATGAAGATCACTTACCTACTGTTTATACAGCACTTAGAGGATTTTAAATACTCAATTAGAAAAAGAAGAACAACAACAAAAAAAAGCTTATGATGATCTTTTTCTTAATAAGTTTATTAATTCTTTATAGGTTTCAATCAGTGCTCATCTTTACCTAGCAGTCAAACTCAAGATACAATTAGGGAAAAGTCTTATCTTCCTCGAGCCATCAAAATTGCCAATTAGATTTTTGCACGTCTGTGAAGTCAGAAGCAGTATTCAACTTTTCAAAAATTTTTTCTTGAGAATTCATACACAACTACTTTTTAGGATCACCAATATTCCATGGTCTTCAAAGGAACCAGTAAAGGAAAAGTAAGAACTTATGAAAAAACAAATTAAAGGTTCAGATGATTGGCAAGCTGTAGCCAAACAGAATCAGTCCCGGTCAGACTGAATGCACTCCTGCTTTCTCACTTCATGCACTGAACCATGTAGGGGCCAGGGCTCAGGCTTGGTGAAGGAAGGAGGAGGCATTTGCTACTGTAAATCATGGATGGATTCCACCTACAAAAGGCTGCCATCTAGCTCATGGTCTTGTTAGAGAAGATGATTTAGGCAGCACAGTCTGCTATGGTAGTTTAATATCTCTTCCTGGACATGCGTATGGTGATGTGGTCAAACTCCAGGCATTCCCACAACTGTCTCTAGATGTAACAAGGAGGTATGGAAATACTTTTCTTCTCATGCATATGTGCAGCAAGCACCTATAGACTACAGCTATCAACAGGCGGAATCCACAAATCTGATCCCTGCAGCTCTTATGACTCTATCAACCTGCAAAGGATGCTACTTCTGTCTTCATAGAGATTTGCACAGGGCAGCAACATCCAACCAAAGGAGAAACATCTGGACTTTCTAGGGAATAGCAAACTGCCTGAAATTCAAGGGATCAGGGAATAGATTGTATCTGAGGATTAAAACATTCTCTCCCTTCTTTTTGTATCCATCAAGATGAAAGATTAACAGTATTCAACTGTACAATTAAAAGGATTAAAAAAATGGCTTTCTCACTATTTTTCTAGTGAGAGGAAATTGAGTATGCAAAAAAAAACCAGAAGCGTGGCATGTGATATACTGAGAACAATGAGTTTCCTGCTGTCTCACTTGTTCGAGGTGCCTGAATCAGCTGCATCAATATTTGAAATGAAAGAAATATTCTGAGCCCTAAATAGGTTATTGCCTAAATTTCGGGTCGCAGAAATAAGGATCTGAGGGAAAAAATTTAATCATGTTTAAAGTGATGAACATTGAAAAATGTCTAAAGCCCCTGAATTGTTTGGACAGAGTCAATATCACTAAGGCAAAACAGCACATAGAAGATTTATGGGACTGTAATAAGAAATTAAACCTAAATTGATTCAACAAATTACTACACATAAGAACAAGCTGAATAATTTAAAAAATCAATATGAATAATTTGAGTAACTGGAGAGTACAGAAGAAAAGTGTTGCATAGCTTAATGTTTATTGCACAACTATTTAGTGACTATCTTGAAGCAACAGTTGTTTAATTAAAATATGAATACCAGATATTTTTTAAGTGTATGAGAGGAGGAAGGGTAAGAAACAGAGGCAGATAGTTTCCAACTATCTGAAAACTGTGCTATACACTGCTAATATCTGGAGTACACTTTTGCAGAGGAACATCTACAAAATTTAAGTCCCTTACTACTTTTCATGCTACTTCTGTGCAATAAAATAAACATTGTAAATACAAACTTTAAAATATCCTGGGATGTAAGGTCATTTGAATTTAAAAATTATTGAACTCAAAACAAGTACTAGCATCATTTTAGTAGCAAATATGTACAAAGATTTATTTTGACAATGAATGCGTTCATTTATTTGTTTCTTTTAAAACATGGCAATTACTCATGTACTTTAGGATTCAACTGCAGAATGGAAAAAAGGAAGAGAATGAGACCCATTTTAAAAATATATAAAAAGTATAAAAATAACAAATAAAAAAAGAAGCCTTTAATTCCTGAAAAGATAGCTATAATGCTAGGAAAACGAATTTAAGATTGTTTTGGATTTTAGAAAAAATATAAAAGCTATGGTTCGCCACCATAAAGTAGTACATGGGTTCGAAATTCACGTTAGCAAATGATTGCTTCTATTTTCTAGTCTTATTTCTTTAGGATTAGCTAAGGGCCACGTAGGAAGGAGTGCTGTAGCATATGCACACACCAACTGACTTAAATAATTTTGTTATTTTTGTACTCAAACAGCTAATTCAGTTTTTTTTTAATCTCCTTGACTTAAAGGCTTAAATCCTCTCTTCTGTGCACCCTCCAGAGAGAAGGGAAAATCAAATTAAATCATCATTCCCAGTTTTCTATTATTCTGTGGAGGTAACTGCATGGAATTTGTGTGTACTGTGATGTTAATTTTAGGAAAAAGCAAAGACAAATAATTAGGAATTTTTGTAGCATTGGAGACTCCCCAAATGCAAGCTGGAGTGCAGTGAAAATGGTCCATTACAAAGACCTGTAGGTGGGCTGCAGTAGTTATTCTGTTTAATTAAAATCGTGAAAACCAACTAAACTGCAAGCCTGTGGACTTGATTACAGTTATTTGGAAAATAACAGAAAAAATTACAAAGTCTAAAGACCCAACATACAGAAAGCTTCAGACCTGAACAGGGAGGTACTAATGCAGATTTTGAGATCTGTGCGGAATATGATTGTACTCTTTGCAGATGTAATAGTTCACATAGGCACATCTGTTCATGTACCACTAGGCTGTAATTTATTAATGAACATTCATTATGAATTCCTGAAGGGGAAAAAAAGATGTCTCTCTGTTGTGCTTGAATTCTTTAATTACCTTGCTGATTTAGTGAAAAAAAGTCTATCCGTATTTCATTAAAGCATTTGATTCTGTACTTAAGAAGAGCATCATATTCAAGAAAAATCAGAATGCAACACAGGAAGGTAGAACAAATCGAATTAAAGAGATGACGCATAGTGAAAGACCGGTCTGCAATATCGTTGGACAGCAACTGTCAGGTTGTCCACCAGACTAGAGTCGCAGTTCAGGCAGGCAGCAGAGCTGTGGCAGTTATCCCATGCATGCCTGAAAAGCACTTCTGAGGGGGGGCCGGACTCTGATGGCACTGATAATGGTGCAGGGGTTGCCCAGCCTGCGAGCGGGCACAGAGCCTGCCCCAAGGCTGCATGGGGGATGCACAGCCATGTGTGCAGGAGGGAAACAGGGAGCAGAGCGCTCGCGGGTGCACCCGCCGCCTGCCAGTGACGTGAAATAAGCAGTTCAGGACTGGGAGACGCCATAAGCGTGAATCATTTGCTCTGATTTGTGCCTTCTGACAGGAATAGCCAACAGTCATGTAACCCACCAGTTGATCTCAGGACACTTTATAGTGAGGGCAATTACCCCTGTGGTAGCTCGGGGAGAAACCGGAACTGAGGAGAAGTGAAACGAGCTGCTGGAGGCCACGGAGTGAGATGGCAGCAGAGGTCTGCAGAAAAAACCCTTCGCCCAGCCTGGCCGCCCATGCCACAGCCAGGGTGTGGGAGTGAGGGACGACACGCTCGCGCACAGACAGAAAAGAAAGGGAATGCAGTCATATATAGCACCCAGCAAGCAAGTAAGGCTTCACAAAAATAATTCGGGAAAAGATGCACTAGGCAAGAAGCAATAGGTTTAGAAGTTCATTTTCACTGTATCAAAAAAAGATAAAAAATTCAAAGAGTTAAAAGCTGGACAGTTAAATTTGTGGGGTTTTTTGACATCTGTTCTAAAAGAAATTCTGTAAAAGGCTACTTTTAAAAGCAGATATTTAGGGATAAAATTTATTCTCAGTGAAGAATTTTTCAACATACAAACACTTCTTTTTTCTAAAGAGCTTACACTGAATAAGACATCTACAGCCCAAACAGGCCAGTCCCTTCAGGAGTGCAATGTTACATCTGTTTTTCTGGACATCTGTCCCCTGCCTAGAAACCTTCTTTTTCCATAGAAACACGGCTCAATTTGGGATCCATTTTTCAAGATGCTCCCTGTACATGGTGGCACACCATGGAGTAGGCAAAGATATCCATCTTTAATAACATTTATCTCCCTGAATGTCCTTTTATTTTGACCTTTTCTCCCTGCAGCTTGGCCAATTTCCACTCCTTTTCCCTTTCAGGTCTACCATGCAGGAAAAAGAAAAGAACTGTATTGAGGAGGTGGATACAGTAATTTTTTTGAAAATTGAAGCTTTTGTCATTATACAAAAGTTATATAATCAGGTTCTCCCAACTGCGTGTTGTTATGAAAAGATGGCTTTCCAGAGGCGTTCTTGCTTCAAAATCAGCCAGGAAAGGACATTAATTTATTATTGCTTTACTAAGGCTAGGTTAAAGGTCATGAAAGAAAGCAATAAGAGGAAGGAAAATCACAAACAAGACTGAAATGTACTGTATGCCTTTTTAAATTAACCACCACAAGGTGCCACCTGAGCAGCTTTATAAAGTACTGTATTGTACTTCTGTTTTGTAGGACATACAAGGTACATTTCAGCTGTAAGTGAATTTCATTGCTTTTATTCTCTCTCATTAATATTCTTTTATTGCAGGTTTTTTTGTGGACATAAATGACCTTGAAGGGAGTATGCAATTTCAAACGTACCTAAATTTGCTGATAGTGTTAAACTGGGTTGGACCAGTAAATAGAGGAGAGAACCAATCATTTGAAAATTATCAAATTGGATAAGGCTTGGAGGCTGATAAAGTAGCTCCTTCAGATTAGCATGGAGAAGTGTAAGATAATGAAACAGGGCACTAGAAACAATCATAGTTTATTTGGGCTAAAATAATACAAGTTTCAGAATTTGGAACAAACAGACAATTTAAGAGAGATTGAGGGTAGTTAAGACTGTATTTTTGCAATTTTACATGCTTACTTTCAAGTCTCTTCAGTTCTTCTGAAAACAAATGAGGAACATGGATCAAAATCATCTTTTACAAATGAGACTGAAGATGATGTATGAACAGAAAACATCAGGTCTAAGAGCTTAGTTATCCGTTTTGTTTTCTTTTACCAATTGAAGCAATTTCCAGATTCATTTGAAACTGTGCAATCTCTTCCAGCAGTACCAAGAGATTGGTTTGCTCTCAAACCAGCATAAAGGGCTTGATCCTTCAAAGATGATCAAATAGCTTCATCTAGCAAAAGGAAGGAATATTTCTAATTTGCTCATCATAATTTCTGAGCCACTCCTGATTCTGCAAGCTGTATATTTGGCAGTGAGGTAAAAGAAATCCACCGTGCCCAGCAATTTTTATTATTTACATTGTAACTCTTAGGAGTCCTAGTCGTGAACCAGGTCTCACTTTGTCATTCACAAGATAAGCACTTGTGTCAACTACAAATGACCTATTAAAGAATATTTGATTTATACATGTACCTTTCAATGACAAAGAAGGTCTGAGGATAACTCATTTGTTTAACAAACATGAAGAAATGCTGCTGCCACGCAGCCAGTGTTCTGTGTTCCAGGGTGAAGTTACACAAGATAGTTGAAACGATTTAAGAGGCGGAGATCCTGCTTCCTCTGCCTCCTCCTGCCCTTGCATCCCATGTCCATTCTCCCAGCCACAGGCTTTCCCTCCTTGCCTTGCTTGGGCTCTGGCCCCTCTCCCAGACAGCTTCAACTCACCAGCCCACCAGGAAGGTGTTCGGTTCGCTGTTAGGTTTGTTTTCTCCCAGTTCAGGTAACCGAATCGGCATCACACGAGGCTGATGAGCGCTAGAGCTGGCAGAAGGCGGATGCAGAGGAGGAAGCCTGCAGCCAGGAGCAGGGTGAGGGAGACGCTGCTTCCTGTGCCCCAGGCCACAGAGGATAACTGCGCTCCCAGCCCCTTCGCCAGCTTCCCTGTGCAAGAGCCTGCGTGCACCAAACGAAAGGGGTGCTGCACAACGTCAGAGAATACATGGCAATGTTGCACTTCCCGATAAAAAAAATAGACCTTTTCTAGTACAAGGAAGTCAAGTCTTAGTGTTCGTGCTGGGCTGTTTACAAGTCATATTTAAATTGTCAAGTAAAACAAAACAGTTGACCCATTTCTTCCCATCTGCGAAAGAAACGTTTGGTCTGTCCTTCATATCTCCTAGCTACTCATCCAAGAAAATATTTTAATATTGTCTAACTTGGATATTTTTAAGTATGAGAAATGTTCCATGTCAATCAGTACTTCTTAATTTAATTGGAAGAGTGGCAGGGATTTAAAAAAATAGAAATAAAAGCTTAGTTTCATTAAAATAATGCCTTCAAGTCCTTCTGCTTTTAATTTACAACTGGGCCAAAACTTAAAAATATTCATGTGATTAATTCTTTTAAATAAACTGAATTCAACCCTGCCATATTTCAATTAAATCAAGAAAATAAAATGAGTCTTTTTATTTGCTTCCGGTGTTAATGGAAGACATTCTAGAATATTTTGGTTTATTTAAAGGCAGTGAAATGTGTTAAAAATAATCAAGGACGAAAATGAATGATTCTTTGGAGAAATATAGGAGCAAAACCAAATGAATCTTTTCTAAAAGAAAAAAAAAATTCCAGGAGTTTTTCTTTCTTATCTTTGTGTTTTCTTTGTGCATCTTTGTGTTTGTGTGGTCAGGCTGCTCCATCCTTCAGGCCATTCCATGGGAATTTCCGTTTGTTTGGCCAAGATCAAAAGACTTTAATTCCAGCTATTGCTCCCTCCCTGCTGTAAAACATAATGAGTAGTATTGAGAACATAAATCTAAAACTGGTTTAAAAATACATTATATAAAGTCCAAGCAAGTCCCATTTCCTAACTGATACTACAATGAAGCACATTCAAATTCTCATACAGATTTAATGAGTGTATTTAGCTGCTTCAAAACTTAGTGATAAAGATAGGTAAGAAGGTACCTGCCCCATTTTATCTGTCAGGTTTCTGATGCTGGGCAGCAAACTGGAGGCAAGCGGCTTCTGGTGAATATGTGTAGTGCTAGTCCATTCTTTGACCCGATCCTGAAAACAACTGGCCCAGCACACCTGCTCTAACTAAGGGAATTGGCTGTAACTCTGTAGGACAGGAGCACACAAAGCTTTTAAATCTGCTGCTTCATGCAGAAAATTCATGAAAATTGCTTTTCATCCTCAGAGCGGAGAGGAACATTTATAGCCCAACCAGCCTGCCTGAAACTGCGTGAGTTTCTGCACCCATGGAGGTGCCTGATGCCCTGGGCTGGCGCTGCCTCCATCTGCCCCTATGGCCTGCCCTGCTCCCTGCCTGCTCTGGGGGGAGCATCCCTCAGCCCCCGGGGAGCAGCCTGGTACTATCCATGTGGCCGGTGGAGAAGGAAGAATTTGCAGTAGTGACAGACATAAAGAGAAAGAAGCAATAAGGGAGAGGCAAAAGGGCAATTTTTTGCAGGGTTTTTCATCTGCCATGTTCAGGATACATTTCAGTTTGATTAGCTTTACCATGCACACTGATATTTATTAGATGAACATAGGAGACAAGAACACAGGTTTGTTGTGGCAGGTGTTTAGAGTCATGTAAATCCAGATGAAGTCTTCTTTTATAACTTAAGGTTTTGCCTGAACGCACGACTTAACTAAACCATCCAAACTTGTTACATGGTGACCTATCACAGGTTTTGGATGTCTGGGAGTGGGCCTGGTGAATTGTCTATGAAAATAAGACAAATAGGCAAATGTGTATAGAATGGATCTGGAACTGGGTTCAGTGCAGAATGCATCGAGACATAACTATTGGACCTTAATGCATTGGCAGCTTTATATTTCCAAGGAAATGGGGAGAACAGTGTTGAGAAAGTACCTTTACAGATTCATTAGAAACATTAAAAAAAGGGGGCAGATCAGAGATCAATTTTGAAATTCAAAGCACTTTTAAAATAAAAAAATTACAAACTTTTCCAAGGGATAGTGTAAGGTTTAGAATAAAATTGGAAGAATTTAAATTGAATTTTTGGTGCCACTTTCCCACAACATAATGATAAAATAACAGTCAATAAAAACAATTAGCAGATATCCTTCTCAAATTTGAAAAACAGTAACTTATTTGACTGGTGAAATAGAAAGTTTAATTCCAGTGGATGTTCATTTTGAGGTGACTCACTTTACTCATTTTCATTTTTATACTTCCTTAAAAATTATTTTACTATAAACTTTAAACAAATATTTGACATTTTAATTTCATTTTATTTCATTAAAAAATATTCAAACAAAATATATGCTAATTTAGATGAGAAAATAAAGGAAAATGGCGTAAAAATAATATAAAAGTCAAATTACAAATGATAAAACCTCAATAGTGAAGAATGAACAATTTTGGATGGAATACTTGTAGCATGATTACGCCCATCAGCTGTTGCACGCTAAGCCTGGTCCTCTTACACTCGCAATACCTGATGGCAAAGGCCCACTTGTATCACATCCCCCAGAAACTTGCAGCAGCACTGACCCTAATAAGGTCAGCGTAAGGACTGGGATGGTCCAAGAACTATACTGGGCCATGCTTTTTGATTGACATGTGCCTCGCGTATAGGCTGCTGCCAAGACTGTAGGAAGAGAGGCATGGGCAAAGGGAGTAGAGAAAGGATGACTGGAGCCGTGAGAGGCTCCCTGTGCTCATGTGCTGAGCCTGTTTTGTATGGTCAGTGACTCAAGCATCTAACTGGTGCTGCTAGAGGATGGCTGCAAAGTGGAACGTGGTTTTCAGAAAAACCTAAGTATGCATTAACTTCTAAGTATGTAAAACCTAAGTATGCATTATTAGCTGCATTTTACATCATTCAGCCCACCTGAAGCTGTCACACAGCACACGGTTGTTGCTCAGCATCACGCAGATTCACAGAGGATAGGCAGCACCTGCCATGCTGCCGCCCATCTGGATCCAGAAGTGAGTGATATGGTGGGGTGCGCTAACCCAGCTGTGGCTGGGTTGCTCCAATCTCTGTAAGCTATTCGTGTTGTTGCCTTACCCGTGAGACTGCAAAAATATGCCAACACACCTCACCCAAGTTGTGGGGTGCCAGGGTGGCTACCATGAACATGTTCAGTAGAGGAAGACTAGGATCCAAGGAAAGCCTCAATTGCACTTACTGGAAGAAGTCCCTCCTGGGATGTGTGTGTCTACGTCTCATGCATCCAGGCCCTGCCCTAGCTGAGGAGCTATATGGTGACCACATTGCTCTACAATACTGGGTCAGACATGGACCCTCCCTTGCTGGCATGCTGGGCAGTCACAGGCCTCACCAGGCATGGATAAGGGCTGTCTGGAAGATGGGGCAGATGTTGGGGATGTGGGGGGCAGATGTTGAAGATGTGGGAAGCAGCTTTGGGGTGAGGAGAGGAAGGCTGAAAAAGCTGCTGGTTTTGTATGTAGTAGCCTTGAGCCTGTGCTAAGAAAAATGGCTTGAACAGCAAAAAGGGGTCACAGTGAGAGAAAACTGCTGCACTGGACACATCTCCATGTGCCATATAAATCAGATGATAGATAATTTTTTTTTTTTTACCTGTCAGCTCTGTGCATTCAGAAATGCATGCAAAAGAAGGATCTTGTGCTATGGATGGAGTATCCAGTGTCACTTTCCAAGAGTGCTACCATGTCCTCTTTTGGGAGGGGGCAGAGCAGAGGAGGACTGGATCATTTAGTATGTGTGCACACATATAGACACATAAAAATGCTTGCCAGGGTCATTCTTGTTTGGTAAACAAGTATGCCTCGTTGTGTTTACTTTAACTGTACCAGGTGAGATGTGGTGGCAGGACCCTGCAGTGTGGTCTAGCTGGCAGCTAAGGAGGTATCTTTCAGCAGCTGGTGCTTCTGTCTGCTGCCGTTGCTGTGGGAGGCAATAAGCAGAAGAGCTCTCAGACTCTCACTTCTGAAGACCCAGCTTTCATTGATCAGAGGAGCCCCTGGCCTGGAATTCACCACTGGGTCTGATGGTACTAGCAATGATGGCAACAACAGTTCCTCCATCCATTGCTGATGTGATCTCACTGGAAGGTGGTAACCTGGAGTGGGAGAAGAGACTCCTAAAGTGCAGTCTTTTGATTTCCAGGTCTTGCTCATCATTTGGGAGACTCCGCAGTACCTCCCTCTGAAGATTCAGTTCAGCACAGCTCAGTGCAGATACTTATGCTGAGCTGTGATGGGTGTACAGCCCTGACCCTGAACCCTAACATAGGCCATCCTGAGTTTCTTTAGTATGTTTATGCATGCTCTGAAACTCCACCACTTCCACTCGTCTGGAAACTGCCCAGTAAACAGGGGGAATTAGACAGAGCTGAATAGCCTTGATCCTGGCCTAGCTTCTCAGGAATACAAAGGACCTATCTTCCCATGTCCTTCCATGGTCTACAGCTCTTGACATACCTGTCTTTGTGAAAGTGACTGCTTTGCAGTGGACTATAAATACCAAGCTGCTAAAGCACATCCTGCATGGTGTGAAATGATACAAGGAATGTGGGGGACAGAAGACAGTGTAGATCAAAAATGCCCAAATGGTACGGTCTCATCTGGAATACCGAAAGGAAACATTCCCTGGAAGTTGCTGAATTATGCCAGTGAATTATTTAGAAGGTGTATTGCTAGAAATATGCCAAATCTGTGCCAGAAAAAATAATAAAATTTTATTACCATAGACTACGGCATCCAGCTTCTGGGAAACGTTCCTAAAAATACTGGACATGTCCAGGGGAAAAGGCAAGATAAACCCAATTTGATACTGAATGGTATCAAGGGATATGAAACAGCTCTGTGAATAAACTGAAGTCTAGTAATACAAGAGCCTCAGACTAATACGTTATTTCAGCATACTTTAGATTGCTATTAAATTTATGAAAATACAGAGTGGATTAACTAAGGCTATTTTAAAATAATCTGAAATTCACAGATTTAGAATAAGATCTGCACATAAATGGGGAAAAAGTAAGCACAAAGCATAAATAAAACAAAAGCTAAATCTAAGGCCAGGGTTCTGGATGGAGAGGCACCCAACCTCCAGGGAAGAGGAAGAAATAGGCATTCTGCCTCTCCAAGGAACCTTCCCTCCTGCAGACCCTTTTTTCCTCAACTGAATAGGAAGCCTCGTACTTGAAAGAGTCAGATCATAAGCCTAATCAATTTTTAATAACTTCTAGGATATACTGATGTTTTGGTAAGGTTAGGGTTTAAGAAAGGTTTAAGTGTATTTTGTTGTCTTCTCCACATTTCATTGTATTGTAACATTTATGACAACTATAAGTGTAACAAATATTGGTTTTGCTATACCCTGCAGAAACTAGGTCAAGCTACTGATATGGAAAAGAAAGTGTTAAGCCTCACCGTTCATGCATTCCTAATTGGATCTATCATAATTGTATGTATCTCTTATTGTTCAATAAGTACTGTTCCATCATTCTTCCACTAGCTTTAAACAGTACTTCTCTTTCCTATTAGGAAAGAATATGCCTAACCAGAACTCTTACATACATGACAGATGTCTGACTTGGCCTACCTAATTCATAGCTTGTTTAGTGCTAAAGTAGGGCACAGCTAAAGAGAGAAAAGAATTAGGCAACAAATGGAATAAAGGTCTGAAAAAAATTTCCTCTGAAAAATTCCCATGCTCTTGTTTGGATTTTGAATCAGACCCTGGGAAAAACACGTGGTGATGAAGATATGTTTGACAGAACTGACTTCTAAGAGGGGGGAAAAAAATCAGAACATTTTATTTTGTCCTTTGTTATGCTAATTTCTGTAGGAGATGTGCATGAGCAAGGTGCTGATCACATCCTCCTAGGACTGCTGTGCAAAAGGACCCTAGGAATGGTCTGAGTGACTCAAGCTGGCCAAATTACTACAGCCAGCATTGCCAGTAATGGTATATACAAGAGCCTTACTCTGGTAAAATCAAAGAAATTCATACCTTTAGTATCCAGTTTGATGTTCTTGATTATTTCTAAATCACGAGTGTTTAGATTTAATATGTCATGTTACGCATTTCAAAAAATGAAATAATTTATTTTATAAATGCATGAGGTATTAGACATGATGATGATAATACCATTCATAAAAACAAGAAAAAATTTGTAGTCCTCTGTTTAAATTCATATAATAGGTATTCATTTTTATGTTACCCATAATAAATTCAGTGCAAAGAAAATATATTCAGCATAAGCAATACAAGTATTGTTAGCAAGAATGTGTTTTAAAGAAAACCGTAGCTAAATTCTTTCTTGTTTTCATTTCATTATTCAGTGGACAAGATCAAACCAGGAAGAAAGTAGCAGTTTTCTATGTTCAGTGGATCAGCTACTCAAACACCTGTATTACTTAGTTCAGACCTATGAAATCTGATGGAAGGTTATACCTCTCTTTCACATCTCTGGAAGTCCAGCTTATTTAAAAAGTACTGAATGGGCCTTTCTTTATTATCTACTCTCTTGGTAAATGGTACTTGATAACTGAACAAAAAGGAGAACAGATGGGCAAGATAAAGGCAATTCATTAAGCATGAGCTAGGAAAACATACAAAAGTAACACAGGTCAATGCAGTATGCTAAGATATTATTTACCATGTTATAAAGCTAGTGCCTCTGGATAACATCCAAAGGCCTGAATTGCAAGACAGTGCATTTCTGCTGACCTTTTGAAGCAGAGCTTAGTTTTCAGAATTCAGAGGTACAAAAGTTTAATATCAATAGTGAATTATTCTGCTGCAGTGGAGGTACAGGCATACTGGATTGTGGTTAGTCTCTGAACGCAAATGTGCTACAGTCCTCTGTTTCTACAGCCTCTCCAAACCTTAAATACTAGTACATTCTTTCTTACTATATCAATTTCCTCAGATGACACTTCTGCTGATTCAAAACACCAACCTTTTAGAAAGATAGTTATGCTAATGCATACCTCCTCAGAAACTTCGTTAGGCATTGAGTAAATAGGTAAATAAGTTTTCTTTTAACAGAAGGATTTTTATGAAGGTAAACTCACCACCTGTTCAGGTTCATCAGACAGTATGATTTAACTGTCATGCTCCCAGAATGAATGTTGCAAAACTAGTGAAAAAAATGAAGGAAATTTATCAATATCCTAACTCCCATCTTTTCCCTTCTGTCAACTGATTTTTAATGCTGGTGAAAAATGGAAAGAATATTGAAGAATCATATTCTTTTTCCCCGAGAGGTTCATTTTCTAGCGCTGCTTGGATCATACACTTCAGTCTAAGAAATGTTTGTCTACTGTTCAGGAGGTTTTACCAGCAGACAGAGTGAAGCCAGTATAGTTCTTCTGATAGGGTGCAATCAGAGCTGGCTGCCTTTCCCAGATTCATCAGGCCCTGGTAGAAAAAGACTATAGCAAAAGATATATGGCTTTGGGTGAGGGCATCCTTGTGTCTCATAGGAGAGCATGTGATGCTGTATCCTGTGGGTTGTCTTTTCTCTGTATTTTAGACTTGGTATAATGTATAGCACAGCTCCACAAAATCTGCCGGAGTACTTGGGCAAAATTCCAAGAAATCCATCTGTTTCCATTCTTTTTAGTGCCATTTATCTTTCTTAACATGTCTTGCTGCTAGTAACATGAATGCTGTATTGATCAGTGGAACTATCTCATATATTGAGAGGGTGAGAGGTACTTTTCTATTTACAGAATGCTGCAGACAGCATCAGGGAAGACAATCAGCATTTTCAGGGTAAGATTTAACTATCACCTGACACAGTGCAGGTTGTGGCATGTATCTTTAGAAGACAGAAGGAAGGTTAAAAATACCTTACGCCTAGGACAGTCATTACTACAGAAAATATCCCTCATGTTATTGCAACATGATTGCATTTCATAACATTTGTGAGGCCCAGAGGACATTCTAGCTCCAAGGCTGATGGTAAGATGTTCAATTTGCCTGCTGACTTCAAGCAATTGAGATATGCCAATATTTTGCTATGTGGCCACGGTGAGATTTAAGAGGATGGTTTGACAGAATATGAAATCGTGCAATGTGAACAGGAATAATTGCTTTGGAAAATTTTGACATCTGTGTGTGTCTCAGGACAAAGAAAATACATTAATTTTTTTCTTGAACTAGAATTGTCTAGAAAATATTACTTAAAAAGTGGAAGTATTAATATGCAAGATTCTCAGCGTATGCAGTAGATGTTAAAAGATCATAACCAGGGTATGGGCTGTCACAGCAATTGCTCTGACTAGGCTAATACAAGGACTGGAAGTTAGGACTGTAATCACAAAAGGCCAAGGTCAAGAAGTAAAAGCCAAACCAAAGGCAAGGCAGGAGCATGCCCAGCACCCAGTTTAGCTGCCAGTAATCCTACCAGTTTAATACAGCAAGGCAGGTCCTGAGACAGCTTGTGAGGCAGACATGAAAAAAGCTGAAGGCAGACCTGTGCAGCAGTCATGACTGGTCAGCTGGGAGATCAAACAGAGCCCCAGCAAAGGGGCTGCTGCATTTGTGCTCCTGGTGCAAAACAGCGCACTGAGTAACACAGCAGCAGTGGAACTAGCATGGATACCTATCAGCCGTTTAGGTTTAATGGCCAGCCTTGATTTCTTACACAGTTTAGTCAGGCTATCAATATGTAGGAGACTGGCTTCTGCCAGAAAACTGTCTGCCATTTAATAGTCCACGCAGAGCATAATCGCGACTGACAGTAAGTTTATGCATAGCAGCTCTTATTACTTTCTGCCAGAGTGAGACTATAGGTATACTTCTAGGAAGACTGAAAACCCGAGTAAGGGTTTTACATTACCTGGACAGAAGTAATTTTTTTTTCTGAATTGTCAAGTGGCTGCTGTGCTGTAACCCTGCTGATGTTTTGATCAATAGTGCACTCTTGACACTTAAGTATTTTGCGCTGAAAGATGCAAGAGCTCTGAGTACTAAAGATCAGTCTTTCCTACTCAGTTTTACAGTGTAACATAACATAACTACTTAGCAAACGTCTGCAAAATATGTCTAATTTTTTACTTCTATCAAGCACCGTGTCATAATGAAAATAAATGTCCAAGTTCAAACAAGGAAGTACATACAACTATCATTTTGAGAAGAAGGTGGAGAAAGGATTTTGGAGAAAATAAGCTGTCTGTATTCATGAAGCAGCCACTTCTGCATCACATCTACTCAACTTCCTTTTTTACTGTATCCAGAGACATTTCCAAGGATTTAACTCTTGCTCTCAATATCATGTGCATTTACAGCTTTAACATTCTCTCCCATAGGCACCATTTTAAGGACCTATCTCAGTTCAGATCAGATTGCTGTCCATTATTACTAATAGGAAGGTACCAAGGTTCCAATTTAACACGTCAGTGATGAATACTTAAAAAAGCATATCTCAATGGGAATATTCAGGCTTATATTTTTCCTCCTTAATCTTGGTAAATCTGGTGCATTTCATTTCTCTTTAGTTGGCATAGACCCTGTCCTGCTGTACCTGTGGGCTTCCCTGCCTCCGATTCCAACAAAAAATCCACACTATTGCTGATACAATATGGGTATACCAATGTTTTAAGGAAATAGAAGATTTTTCCTAAAGCACATAACAGCATAAAAGTGAGATGGAGCAGGCATCATTCCCAGAAAGCTGTGCTGGGATTTGACAGCCAGGCTTTCAACCATGCTTTGCCCCATGAAGCTGAATTAAAACATTGGACCAGTGAAGTTTCTTCTGCAGGAATAGCTGTATTGTCAGCTTGCTGGGGGAGAACTGTTTAAACTGTGATATCATTCTTTGTCTGCTTAGGCACTGCATAAATGCAAATATACTAACAGAGCTCTTATTTTGTTTGAGGAACAGGTAAATGCATGAGAATTACTTAGAGAACTGTATGCACACAGATAGACTGTGCTAAAAGAAGCCAAGTGTCATTGATAAATCTTTGTAGTAATGACCAGGCCAACAATAACACTAGGAAACATCATTTGGATTCCATAATCTTTAATTCTGCTGAGACTTTGAGCAAGTGTGCCAACAGTGATGGGTAAATAGTTTGTTTTGTTTTGTTTTAATCATAGACAAGCTGTAAAATTACATTTAAAATAATTCACTGCAGAAATATAACATACCTGTGACATTTAGTCTTACTGAGCAAAGATGGGTCCAGACTAACTGTGATGCAGAAAAAAAACACACAGTAATAATAAAATAATGATTTTAAAAAACTACTGATAATCTTCTTACCTATTCAGATTTTGTTTTTCAACTTGGTGATATTCTCTATGTCCTGGCTTCGGCAGGGATAGAGTTAATTTCCTTCTTAGTAGCTGGTACAGTGCTGTGTTTTGGATTTAGGATGAGAACAAAGTTGATAACACACCGATGTTTTAGGTGTTGCTGAGTAGTGCTTACACTAGTCAAGGACTTTTCAGCTTCTCATGCTCTGTCAACTGGGAGGGCTGCAGGTGCACGGGGGGGCTGGGAGTGGGCACAGCCAGGACAGCTGACCCCAACTGGCCAAAGGGCTATTCCATACCATATGATGTCATGCTCAGCATATAAAGCTGGAGGAAGAAGAAGGAAGGGGGGGGACGTTTGGAGTGATGGCGTATGTCTTCCCAAGTAACCGTTACGCGTGATGGAGCCCTGCTTTCCTGGAGATGGCTGAACACCTGCCCGCCGATGGGAAGCAGTGAATGAATTCCTTGTTTTGCTTTGCTTGCATGCACGGTTTTTGCTTTACCTGTTAAACTGTCTTTATCTCAACCCACAAGTTTTCTCACTTTTACCCTTCTGATTCTCTCCCCCATCCCACTGGGGGGGAGTGAGCGAGCGGCTGTGTGGTGCTTAGTTGCCGGCTGAGGTTAAACCACAACACCCTAAAATATCTCCCCTCTGCTACACTTGCCATTATCAACATTAAAAAAAATGTAATTGTAAAGCTATTCTAAACTGTATTTGAATGCGTAGCTTTCTAATTGCCACAGTTATTGCAGTATACATTCTCTCACTGACTGTATCTTATCTTTGCTAACACTTACAAATATATTTTTAAATATTTCTAGATACATGTGAAATTCTTTCTGCAACTGAAGAATAATTTTATTTTACAAGTCTAAAAACACATCTATTCCTGAACTGACGTTAAATGAAAAATAGTGTTTCAGTTAGAAAATAGTAAAAGAGTAACATGACCTCTGCTTTATTTGCCTACATTTTGAATCACATCAAAGCTTTCCATTATAAAAAAGAAATCAAGAAGAAAAGATGATGGAATCTACTAACTTCTATTTATTTACAAGGAATGCACAGTCATTTTTCAAAACTTGGGAGTAATCGAACAATTGAAAATTGCTTTGGTCACAGGTCTATTCCGTCTGGCTCACAGGTTTTCTCTTTTAATTTTTTTTCTTCCTTTGAAGAAAGACTAATATTTTGGTGGCTGTTTATTCATTTGGGTACTAAAAGGAGCCTAAGTAAGGCAGTATTAGGCTCTGCATAGACTTGTAGATGCTACTTAAGGCTGTGGTTTTTCCTGTTATTATTGTTCAGCTTTTTTTTTTTTTTTCCAATAGAAAGAGTTTAATAGCTTATTTCATTCAGCAAATTAAAGGTGACTGCTCCGTACACCCAAATCTGTTAAGGTTTTATCTAGTCCCTGACAACCGGCAGCAGTAATACAAATTCAGAATTTTACTCTTTTATTGACAGATCACTCTGAAAACAGTGACAAAAGAAAAGTTTTCCTAAGATTTGTCAGATTTGTCTCTTTTTATTCCAAGTTGGATAGTTTCAGAACAAATATTGTACATACCTTTTTAGACACCTGGCCTAGGGTCAAGGTTAGGAACTGCGCTTTCAACTGGTAGGTGAAAAGAGAAATAATCTGCTTCTATTTCTTCTACCAGAATTTTGTGGTTTTCAAATGTGTTTTGATTACTTAATTCCATTCCAGAACTGTTTTAAGATAGATTATGTAGTTTCACTGAGTTTCACTAAGTTCTATACTTTTTGGACAGTTAGGCAGATGATTTCTAAACTTACATAAATACAAAAATCCTGTGTGATCAGAACAATTCTGTTGTCCAATATGATACTCAGCTTCCTTCAACTTATTCTGGATGCTTTCCAATATATTGTATTTCTTTCAAAGAAGTAAAACAACTCCAGAAATATAATGCTATGTCCATCCATTATGACAGTTTGAATTCAAAATTCACATTGTTTTCTTCTTTGGCCCTGGAAAAGTTGTCCCAAAAGGCTTAAGCTGCCTAGAGAGTATCTTAGCTCTGCAGAGGCAGGATACATCAGAAGAGCAGAATTATTGATAGCTTTTCATTAGTCACTAGTAACCAAACAAACCCAGGACCCAGTAATGAAATTCAGTCTTGCTTATTTGACCGTTACACACTATCCAGACACCCAAAATTCAGATCACTGCACCCCTGGGTTAAAACTGTAAGTAAATTTATCTTTATTTGCCAGTCAAACTGCTTTACAATTAAAGGTGTTGTTTAACATTCAACTTAAACCAATATAAACCTATGTTCTCTTGCTTATACCAGCACAAGTATTTCTGCAACTGAAGGGACAGTTGGATTCAGGAACCCAGCTGGCTCAAAACAAATTATTTTTTGTTTCCTTAGGTATCAGCTTCATTGGTTGCCTGATTGCACTGACCACGCACCATTCTCTAATGCTGCAGCACAAGACAGGTGATGTGAATTCAGGAATGGGGCAAACAGTAAGACTGACTCTGTTAGCATTAGTGACCACTTAGGTAAACTTAAACTGTACTGTTAAAGGCCTGACTTCCCACCCTGTGTGAGCTGTGATTCAGTAAACTTTAATTATCACTCTTTTGAAATTATGTAAAGGTGGAAAGGCTAGCCCTTAAATATCAGTTAACATATTTGTTAGCATCAGCACTGGTAGAAATAAAATACACAAAAAGAAAGCAAGATGTCTTAAAAAACAGGGAAAGAGAATTGTTCTGTCAAGAAAAATATTATCTAGCCGAAGATTTGCTGCCTCAGCTTAACTGTGAAATCAATTCTGGAATAAAGCTATACTTTCTCATCTAAGAAACTTTTTTGAGGCATTATCCCTAACAACTCTTTCGTTATGACAATAAAAAGAGAGGTTCTTCCTGCTAGGTGATGAGAACTTCAAAACCACTAATTCATTATCATTCCAGATTCAACACTCTCCTTCATCCTAAATTTAAAAAAGATTCAGCAAATGCCACAACTCCCCCCCTGGAAGACTACTGCTACATTATTAAGTAAATGATAGTGGCAGATCGTTTATGGTTTCTAAAAACAGAAACTAATGTCACTTGAATTTCTAACTACAGAGCAGTTTTCAAATGTTTACCTTCTAGTTTACTGTTTATGTAACTGAAGTAACAGTTTTAATCTACTTTAGATCCTAATAAAGATCTTGATTTAGAACCAGTTAAATTCCAAGATTACCTCTAATTCTATGTACTACTAAATACTCACATTAATAAGTGAATATCTTCTGTGTAATTTATATTTAATAAAATATGCTAAGAAGAGAAAAAATATGTTAATGATTTATATTGTCATTATGATTTAGAAAATTACATTGTCATATATTTTCATCAAGTTATGTGTCCACTTTCTTGGCATCAAAGAATTTCATCAATGGCAAAAAGATGGGAGTTTTTAGTTTGTAAGGCATCTATAAGTTGCACATCAAATACAAAGCAATAGCCACAGTTCGTAAGACACACAATTTTGGTGTAACTGGAAGCACAAAAATACTCCATGGAACTCCATAATTCAGCCTCAGTGTTTTTGCTGTACAGTTTAAATGTGTGCCAGTATTGTCTTAATGGTTATCTGCAATTCTATCACAAATCATCAATCCCTTCTAAAGTATTCTCATTCAAGCTTGTAAGTGTTGTAAAACTTGTTGAAGGTACGTTCTCTCACTATTGGCATATAGCTAAATTATTTCTTATCCAGTCGACACACATCAAAATAAAGCTTCATCCGAAGGGCAGCAAGGGTTTTTTCATTTTCCTGAAAGCACAGCAGGCATGAACCACTAGAACCACTGCACCAACCAGAATTTTCTAGCACATCTCTGATCTGAAGTCTCGTTTGCCAGCGTACACTGAGCAGGGTCTTCAAGACCATTACCATATAAGACATACTTTCCTATGAGCATACTGTCATTAAAGCACTGAGCAAGCTCCTCATAAAAAGTCTTAATTTATTTTTCTTCATGGAAATGTTCTGAGCCCATGCTTGATCATTTTAAATTTCTGTCATTAAGTGGTCCCACCTATTGTTGAGGTCCCAGTTTTTCTAGAGATCTTGTACCTGATCTATATATGCATGCTCATATGCTCCTTTTCAGTGGTTACACTACTCCAAAGGAGAAGCTTTTGCATCTCCATTTTCTCTGTCCCTTAAGCAAGCTTCGCAATTTCTGCTATTGCCTTCTAGCAATAGAATGAACAAAGTTATGAAACACAAAATCAACACAAACTCCTCAAAACTGATTTCCACTCTGAAAAGCAGACCTTGGTCCTAATAATTTCAAAGGCAAAGACTCATACCTGCAGCATGTGACTTCGATGAAGTGACATTTGTTGACTTGAACAGTTTCCTTCTATGATGATAAGCATAAGCAGGCAAATTAAATCCAGCTTTTACAAATGCAAGAATAAAACTATACAGTGTGAATTTCTGTACGCAGATCAGACACCTGTATCACTTGTCATCACCACAGAGAGTGCCAATTGAGTCTTGTATCTTGCTGACATTGGCAATGTGGTCATGGAACAGACATGGTCGTGTTGACAAGCATGTGATTGCTTGGGATGCAGTTAGCATGCCGTGAAGAAAAAGCTATAGAAGTCAATCCGCTCCCTGTTGCCTCCAGCAGAGAGGAGATTGGGAGATAATTTCCTCCCCATCATTCACACATTTTTCCTCACAGCAGAAAGAGAGAGATGAAAGAGCTAAGAAGCTAATTAATCATTGACTGAAGAAATGCAACATCACCAACAGAAAAGCCAAGATACAATGTCAGGATGTTTTCATAACTACGTAGTGATTCCTGCTTAATGCCATTTGACAATGAACTGTCCGAGGACCACTGGAGTTGAGGACAGTTGCTGTACTTGATAGCATACCTTTCTGTTAGGACTTGTTTCCAATCTGCTATGCTGTGGTGGTGGAGGGCACTACACTTATTATTAAATCTTTATGTGGCTGTTGTGTTTTAACCCCAGGTGACAACTAAGCACCACACAGCTGCTCGCTCACTCCCTGCCCCCCCGGTGGGATGGGGGAGTGAATTGGAAGGGTAAAAGTGAGAAACTCGTGGGTTGAGATAAAGACAGTTTAATAGAGAAAGCAAAAGCTGCACATGCAAGCAAAGCAAACCAAGGAATTCATTCATTCCCATCAGCAGGCAGGTGTTCAGCCATCTCCAGGAAAGCAGGGCTCCATCACGCGCAACAGTTACTTGGGAAGACAAACGCCGTCACTCCGAACGTCCCCCCCTTCCTTCTTCTCCCCCCAGCTTTATATGCTGAGCATGACATCACATGGTATGGAATATCCCTTTGGTCAGTTGGGGTCAGCTGTCCCGGCTGTGTCCCCTCCCAGCTTCTTGTGCACCCCCAGCCTGCTCGCTGGTGGGGAGGTGTGAGGGGCAGAAAAGGCCCTGACTCTGTGTTAGCACTGCTCAGCAGTAGTGAAAACATCCCCGTGTTATCAACACTGTTTTAAACACAGATCCAAAACATAGCCCCACACTAGCTACTATGAAGAAAATTAACTCTATCCCAGCCAAAACCAGCACAATGACAGAGAACAATATTTTCTCAAAAATCTCAGCACTGTTCCTTATCTATAAAAATAAAATTCTGTCATAAGAAGGCTCATGTGTCCTCTCTCCTGTAACTTTTAAAAGCACTAGCAAACATCAATCAAATATTACAGAAAAACAATGATAACAAAGATATCATGGTCTTAGAGAATTAATAAAAAAGGGCAATCAGGTAGAAGACAGACATCTGATTAGTGCCCTTCTGATGGAGAAGTTTCACAGTTAGCTTAACTCCTATTTAAACATATAAGGTTTCCTAGGGGAAACATAGGCTAATAAATGCCACCACTGTGGAAAATGGTGCTTGTCCCTTATTAAATTACAGCAAATCAAAGAAGAAGGAGCAAAATTATAGGAAACTAAGTCTTATTTGTTGTGTTGCCAACAGAACAGCCTCTCTTTTTCCTCCTACCTTTCCCTTTTTGCTTTCAAACTATAACTCTAAAATGTTGTAACTGTAGGACACCATGTTACAAAATTTTTCCTTCATGCGTCTCCCACAGGAATCGTGGGGCCATCCTCACCAGAACTGTATAAATAGTGCTAAAATCTTTCTCTGTTTTTCTTTCTAAATTGTGACATGAAGTAGTGGAATAATGCAACCAAGTATTGTGTCTCTCTACAATGTAGGTCATGTACTGCAAGGGCCATATAAGCTTGTTACAACATCTTACAGCATGTAAATAACTCCTTTTTTTTCTGTTTATTTTTAAGTTAACACTTCAACATTCTACAGAGTTCTTGCACAGGGGTATCGCTGCCCAGTAGCCCTTAGTAGGCCATCTATCTCCTTGCTGACAGAGTTGGATATGTGGCAAATCAGTCTAAACACAAAGATGGGCTGGTGGGAGGAGGTTGCAAGGTATTTGACAAGGCAATGGGCATTCCTTCTGTTTTCCAATATATAACAATATTCCCATCTTGTTAATGTTCATTTTTTTCTACATTATTGTTCTTTAAGTGTCCACTGCTTTATACTGCACACACAAATGCACACACACATCTACTGCAAAAGTTTCTGTTGAAATCTTAACCAGCTAAGCAACGTTATGGCTGCCACTATCTCCTTCAACCCCAAACAGCCCAGAGCACCAGCCGCGTGGAGACATGCTGTCCATCCCTTTGGGTAGTGTAATATTGTTAGCTTTGTTCCGTTAGAATTAATCTTTAGCACTTTTGTGAGATACATGAGTGGGCAGCATAAAAGATAGCTATTTTAGGGGTTTTTAGGGAAATTTAGGAAGGCAAAAAGGATTAGTTTGGCCTGAAGAAATGTAACTAGTGAAATCTGTACTCCTGTGATGTTTGTTACTTTTTGTCCATTTTTGTTTGTCTTCTCCTTTTAATAATATATGGGCTTTTTAGAATTGGGCTGCCTACACAATTCTTTTGGTTGCTTTGTATAGAGCCTCACACATGAAGGACAAGTTTTCATAACCTTCTTGCCTGTAGTCAACTGCAACAACCAAGAGAAAAAGGTATTTCTCAAAAGGTGAAGTTGATTTGTAATATTCTGTTCATGACATACTTTTCAGTTGAATTGAAAAGAGATCAAAGGAAAAAGTAAGAACCAGAATGTCATTTGAAAATCCACCATACTTTGTTCCTGCAATTCTGAAGCTTTATTTTCAATAGGCAGTAAGCAACAATAGACATATGCAAATTTTGTTCCATATTGTCAACATTATTCCAAGAAAAGTAAATTTGTAAATATATGCTGTGATTTAATTAGTTTGTATACCAAACGTTAGAAACATCTGACATATTCTTAGGGATGTTTGCATTTGAAGTTACAGTGAATTATCTCTTCAAATAAAGATCTGGAACTGCCATAGAAATGAACAGTTATTTTCTATCAAGGTGGGCCATGAAATTACACATTCCCATGTACTCACATACACTCCACAATGTCACTCCAAAGCATAGCAAAATATTCACTACCAAATGTACTTCTGGACCATCCTGGCTACTTAGACCATTACTGCATAATGTGACAGTGAGTTGTGGATGTGCTCAGCTTCTTTCTTATAGTACATGTTTAAAACTTGTGGATTCGAAACATGCATAAGAGCATTAGTGAGGTTCCATAATAATCAGCTTTTTTGCCCCAGGTGAAAGTTCAAAAAGAATGAAACGTGTCTAATACACTTAATCTTTACATAAATATAGATGACACTGATATTTGACCCATTTTTTGTACTTTAGAGTCTAAGTCAGATGGTCAAGATTATATTTTAAACAAATATATCACAGCAAAACATCAGCTAAGCTTGGTTTACATTTATTTCTGTTATTAGACTTACAATGATAAAACAGATTTTCTGAAGTAGATAGTACTAATTTTACACTTGTAACTGGCCTTTTTAACAAGTATAACATTTGCTGCTTTGACGAACATTTTTGTTACTGTTTGCTTTTTAGTATTCATTAAATACTAGTTAATTAAAAATCTAAACTGATATTTCTATATGGCTTCTTACAACTTATCTGAGACATTGCTCTTTACTTTGATGTTGCTAATGCAGAACTTATCTCCACCCATTAGTTGTTGCTTAATTCCCTTTAAACTATGTTTGCATTTAAAGATTTGCAGTTCCCAGAATGGTTTCGCAGTTGTGGATAATTCTGAGAATAATCAGGGTAATACTATATTCTTTACCTTTCATTAAATACTGCCTTCCTGTTATGCTTTCTAGAGATGGTATTTAGTACATTTAGGATACTTGGAGATGCAGAAAACTGACTAAACCTGTTTCGGAGATGTAACCCTAGTATTACATAATAGCTCTGATCACTATTTTTCTTGAGAACTGAATGACACTGGAAGAGGCCGATGAAAGTTCTGTTCTACATGTTCAGGTTTTTCTTTCCTTAGCTCAGCCTATGCTTTACTCTTAAAGCCAGTGCTGCGTTGTTTACAATAAAGGCTTCTCTCTCTCTGCTCCATCTTTCCTTTGTGTTGAATATGAAAAAATCAACTTTTATTTTGAGAATAAAATATTTGTATAGCAGATACATTGTTCATTTTTTCTTGTGTTTTTATTCTATTTTTAGAGAATGTCCATATAATTAAAGACATGACTGAATACACAAATAAAAACCAGATATCCAACAGCATTCAGCAAAGAAAGAGGGCATTCTTCCGCTTTGTAAAAATGCATTGATACATTGTGTAATGACTAGATTCATCATGAACGAACAGGCTTGTCCAACAACAGTTTATTATATTTTTTGTTACTTAAAATTTTGATTTGAGTGTTCCTTGTTATAGAACAGCATATTATTACTCTGTAATAACTTCAGTAAGCTTTCATGTAGGTTTACACACATTCCGCCAGACTTATCAATGTGTCTTGTCACGGCTTACTTTCAGATCTTTGAAGCTAAGTTTTTGATTTTTGTCATGGCATGCTCATTAAATTAACATTTGTTGTGAAGCTATCTGCCCCCTAGAATCCAGCTGTTTCGACTCAGCCATCTAGGATTAAGGTAGGACTGTTCAGTTCAAGGTTGTCCAGTAGAAAAGGGCTTTGTTACAGTTAGTGGGCAAACTGGCCATCCACTAGGAAAAATGACTTCAGTGCTCAAGGCAAGCATCCTTTATACAGGTTAAGACATATGGTTCATGAAAAAGCTTGGAAAAGGGTGTCAGACAGCACTTGGTGAGAGGGATCATATAGTTCTAATTTGACTTGTAAGAATGGTCAGCACTGTTGTTTGTGGGCAAACAAAAAGTCTTCCGTGGCTTTGAAAGAGAGTCGTGAATCTTAATGGACGTGCATTTAGCATTGTTTTATTCTATGCTTTTGCAGTTTAGTGCAATCTATAATAGATTAATATAATGAGTTACTTAGCCTATCAGGATAACAGAATAGAAGTAATCAATTGTCAGCCTCTACATTAACTTTCTGCATAGATACAGTTTCAACATTCTGATTTTAACAAAGAAGTACCACACCATTTTTTCCTCTCTAAGTAATACATTGTTAACAAAGACAGAAACTGTGAACGTATATTTAAAACCATGCACTCTAAAAGCGGCTGGAGGCAAGTTCTGTCTGTAAGGGAATAAAAAAACCCAGAGATATACAAGTACCTTATAAAAATCAAATTTCTGCAGCAATTAGCTTCAGAGAATACAAGAGGCTTTGTTAATTGCCTGATGCTCCACTCTGTTATATAGTGTTTCAAGATCTATACTAGGCCAATGCAGTCTAATTCTAAATCCATCAGCATTTAAATATATCTCTCTATATATATACACACTAATGATTTACTTAAAATTTACATGATTCTGATCCTTGATTCAATCACATGATCAAACACAATATTTAAAAGTTATATACCAAAAACAAGCAAAGAAACTCGATGGAGGTGAAAGCAGTGCCTTATTTACCTTCACTAGTTACTCATATTTTAGAGAAGAATGACCTGACTGCTTGGAAAGTTGATTGATTCGTGCAGTCTAGAGTCTTACAGCTTCAATAAATGCAAAGACTGGCAAGTACTGCTACATGATACTAATAGTAGGCAATGAGGCACTGCTAAACTGTTTCCTGGTTGATTTTTCATTTGTATTTATATAAAAGTGATTGATCTGACATTAAGGAAACAACAAATAAAAATAGCCTGGCAGGAATGCGAGGCCTTGTTGGTTTAAAAAAGGGAAGGGGAAGAGTGAACAGGAAGGGTGAAAGAAACAGAAAAGGGAGAAGGAAGCCTGCAATAATTCTAACTCGATCAAGTTACTCCATGAACAACTAATGGATTATAGCTTTCTATAGCTGTATCTAAACATCTCCGATCACAATAGTCTCGCTCCCCCTCCATGTTCCGTCTGTTTTTCCTGCATTTCTTCCTTACGATATTTCCAGTTCACTCCCTTTCTTCCCTCACGCAATGTTTTAGTTACCTTTTCCTCCCACGGTGCCTTCATTTTCTCCCTATGCCTTCCAGTGACCTTATGGGCAAAGGCAGTATAAGCTGTGCGTGTTCTGAGCAACATGTGTTCTTGGACAGTCAGTATCTGTGTAGCTTTGTCACCTACTGTGTCCCAGCCACCAATTCTCATACGTATCTGGGAAATTAAGTGTTTTTAAGATTCTATCTTTGTCAAATGCTGTTTACTGCATCCACGGGTTGAAAAGTTACTGAAGCGGGAAAGGAAAAAGGAATGCATGTTCAGCCAAGCTAAGTTTCTTAAGAAAATGAAACTAAGAATTGTCACTCCCTATATCCATTTGTACCAAATCTAAATCCTAAGAATACATATGCTTAACATTGCTGGAAAAAAGCAAAGAAGGGCAGGAAGGATCTCAAGTCTTGAGGACAGATTATGATAAAGGTGAATTCTTCTCACTTATGCACTTGTATCTGTACATCAATTATTACACCTTGTAATAATAATTGTACATAATTATTACACCTTGCAGGTTCTCCCCATTATAGTATCATGCATCTATGCATGTGCTGCTATTACCTCAGTTGTTTTTGTATTATTAAAAAACACTCACAAAAAGCTTAGTATTCAAGGGAACCTCAGAAGAAATAAAAATTTCTGAACAACCACAACTGTTTTCGAATGTATAACAACAACACTGTGTTTTATTTCCAATAAGAAATATCTTAGGCAAACTAAAAATGTTCCAGCCCACTGTACCATACTCAGAACTATAACTACCCATCAGACACAGTATGTTATGGATTTAAAAAACTGTCTCCTTTTCTTATATTGCAACTGTTGCTACAAAGGATGGACGTTAATGTATAAGCATGTAATTCAAGTGGCAAATGAGAAAAATCAGTTTCTTGAAGATGAAATGCAAAGTTTGCCAAATTCCTATGTTCCTACAAAATTTCTGAGGCTAGTTACAGTTTTCAAATAAGCAACTATTGATCACTTGTTGTCCAACGCAACAATAATGGTTTTATATCATGATGATACATTTAGAACACACTGACCAAAATAATTTGTCTCTAAGAACTAAAGGTATATATATTTTAGTTATAGAAGTTATATATATTTTAAAATAGACATACCATCTCTTAATCTCATGATGTAATATACATTGACTTGGTGTGGAAACAAACTTTTGTCAGTAAATACTTTCACAGATTTTTTTTTTACAGTACTATTAACAACAATAACTATCCCTTTATCTACTCTTATGAGTTAGCATGCAGTTAAGAAAGTTGTAAAAGTTATACCTGTATTATATTTTATATTTTCTTCCTTGTTTGGATGGTAGATCCCTTCACATATGGAG
The DNA here is from genome assembly GCF_965638725.1 of Aptenodytes patagonicus. Lineage (NCBI taxonomy): Eukaryota > Metazoa > Chordata > Aves > Sphenisciformes > Spheniscidae > Aptenodytes > Aptenodytes patagonicus. Next base: position 64,476,290 of record NC_134982.1, read on the forward strand.
TTTACTTGACTGTACAGTTTCTTAACAGCCAGAGATAAGGTTTCCATAGTCTGTAGTAGAAAATGTAATTTAGATACCATCAGCCTGGTCAGTAAGAAAATAACTATTGAAAAACTAGTTTCCTCTGTTTGCTTGTAGAGGCTTGATCCAGAAAAAGAATTTGGCATCTAAGGAAGGGATTAGACAAACTTTAGGTGCCCAAATCCAAAACTGAGATCTAAAAAAAAATCCACTCAGCAGCTGCCCATGGCTTAAGGCCTATCTGTATTTAAGATGAAACTTCTTCATATGACTACAGTTCTGGTCCTGCACTTCCGCATAAGTTTGTCCCCACCCCAGTACCCAGGTTCCCATGTAACCCTAAATGGGCAGAAAAAACACAGGCATAACTCTGAAGATATAGCAAGAAGATTGCATCCTTCACAAAATGCAATTCTTGACACATAACTACAAAAAAAAAAAAAAGAAAAAAGAAAAAAAAGATGTTGGAAACGTTGCTATGTCTACCTTCTATATTGTAGCCTAGCACACAGGTAACTGGCATGAGAAAAAGGAGACCAAGGTTCAAACACTGTATTCTTGCCAGTACTGAAATGTTTTGGCACACAAAATGTGTGTGTATGTACACAGATAATATTGACATAGTATGTGAACTACACACATGTATAAAAATATATATAATATGTATTTATTTATGGCTTCATACACACAGAGATATGTATACAAAGCCTTAAGTAAACATGGCTGGTTTATAAAAGTGGTCAGCATCACCATTTTCTTCCTTCCACACTTCAAAAGTGGGAATAGTATATCTTTGAAAAATAAACTATGAACATCTATATTCAAGAGACAATTCAAAATTGCAGAGCCCAAGTACATGAAAACATACGTTTCCAGTCTCTTATGCCTAAATCCTGGGAAAGGGCTGGGTTTTACACGAATGACTGTCCTTAGTGTTTCCTGTTGACCGCCCGGGAGAGTTCTCTGAACAGCTCTAGGTTTTTGAGCCTTATTTCTGAGGCTAACACTTCTCCTTATCCCCTTTGTATCATAATTCAGGTATCTAACAAAGGAACCTGAATTCTACTTGAGAAGAATTTTTTGGGCCTAGCACTACATCTCTAGGAGTATCAGAACTCTGCATTGGTTTTAACACTGTGTACTACTGATATCCGTTTCACATTATGCGTGAAAGAAAAAAAAACCCAAACAAACCAGAACTGGAAACATTGTAGTTCTTGTCTTTGATACCACCCATACCAGATTTATTGATGCTAGACTAAAAGTTTCAGTCTTAGACCACATTACCTGAGTCCTTCCTTCTACAGAAGATATATTCTTATTTATCAGCTATTAAACATTAGAATACTACAGTGTATCTAACACAACAGAACAAAGCGTGCATTTAAACAGGTAATGATATCCAATCTTAAGTGTCACCTAAAAAAAATCTGCAACCACAAGACTAGGAAGAGTTGCAAAATCAAACACAGAGAAAACAACATGTCACAATGTTGCCTGGAAAACCCGAATTGGTCCATATATATATTATGACACATTGTTAAAGTAACCTGCATTTTCGCCTCAAACGAATATACATTATGACACAGCTTTAAAGTATAAGACCAGATACTACTTTCCACTTGACCCCTGGTTTATTCAGACTACTCTCACTGACACTATTATGATTCAAAATATTTTGAATATTCTACTGTAATCGTAAGTTGTGACCTCTCATATTACTCCATATACACCATCGAAACAGTGAACTGACAGTAGAATGGTTAATTTCCTTACAATTTAATGATGTTCTAAGAAATCATAGTTTATTACAAACACTACAGTTTTATGTGTAAAAGATCCTTGTGAGGAAAAGTCTAAGCTCATTCCTTTCATTGGCCTCAGCTGCAAACGCTAGTTCTGCGTATTTCTGCAATTTAGATCACGTATGTCTTGAAAAGGAACCCAGAAAGCAAAGAATCCTTACCAGCTTTCTGTAGGTATTTCAGTTTGTGTGACTTAGTACCACCCAGAAACCCTCTAACAGAGAGGAGAACAGGGTCTGATTGTCTGTGGCAACATTTGTTCTCTGAGCCACCTGACCACTACTGTCTCTCTGCAATACTTGTCTCATTCATCAAACAGTTTCTGACTTTTTTAACAAGTGAAAGAGAAGGTCTACAGAGGACTGGTTTGTTCACAGTCCTGGTTTTTCCCTCTAGGCACCCCATTACCCTGTTCAATGAATCAACTAAATATTCCGTGAAAAAAAGAGGAAAAATAATATCTATCTGACCACGCACAAGATGAACAAAGGTTTCAGAGTCAACCTTAACAATACATATCCTAAATCCTGAGGCATTTTTTGTAACCTTTGTGCTAGTTTACTGTAGATTTAAATATAATTTCCCTCGTAAGAAAAAGAAATTTGGAAATCACATCTTACGTAGATCACGGCAAAGTTGAATTTTTGGATTCACAAAGGTATCTGAGCCCCACTAACTAATACATGGAGTAAGAAACATTGTATTTTCTGTGGGGATCTGCCACTAGAGGGGGAATAGAGCAAGCGTGAAACGGTTAAGATCCTTGTGTTTACAGCTTTTTGCTGAACAGCACAGTAATGTCAGGTTTCAAAATTCCAGATTCTGTAGGAGACCCATCTGCATCTTTCCTCTATTTTGCCTGACACCGAGGATTGTGCCCTTCCAGTGTCATTCTTTCCCCTAACCTGCTTCATCTCTTACTCCTAGCTTTCCCTGGTTGTCAGTCCCTTTCCGTTCCTATGCTAGCCCCCATCTTTTTGTCCTTTCCCAGTTTATTCCCTGTATTGTCCCCACTACTCAGCGCTTTTCTCTTCAACCTCACTTTCTCACTCCCCTGGATTAAAAAATCTCAAATGCAGTCAGTGTGCACAATAGTGCACCATGTAAGAGAGAGGCAGTTTCTCTGCTGTCAGCAGTTCCTACCACAGTAGCTCAGAACGTCCGTACCCAGTAACTGCAGGAGTCCTGTGCTGCTTTTGAAAGCCAGAATCAAACACTTTAACTTTTTGTCCAGTGGGAGAAAGGGAGGGAGAATTTATGAATAATAAGCCCTCAAGTAGGTTCTGTAGGATATCAGAACAAGCTCCAAACATGGAAAAACTTAGCAATGATTTAAGCTTCTCGGTTCCTGCAGAACTCTACTGAACTTTATTGGCCAAATTTTTGTGTTATTACAGTTTTAACAACTTGGGGGGGGGGGGGGGGATTTTCATGGAAGAAGAAAAGAAAGTAGTGATGCTAACTCATACATCCCGACTTCAAGTCATAGGGGTATGTCTCAATGGCAGTCCTTAAAAAAGCAGCGCACACAGTGATAAAAGATGGTTTCAGCATGTGTCTAGTTCCCAATGGCAGCCAATGCATCCTAAGTACTTCCCCAAAATATTGGTCAGAAACAGACACCAGCCATGAACATTTTCAAATCTGAGCAAATTAAATCTGTGAAAATTAGGAGCTAAATGCTGCAATGGAGGAGTGGGGCAGTCTGAACAGCAGGCCCTCGACCAGCCATTCCTGTGGGCACACACGGTGCTTTTCATGAAGCTTGCTACTTATTCAGATGTAGAAAAGCCTGACCCAAGCTGGAGCTCGACAGTGGCCCACAAATGCCTCTAATGCTGTTAGCAGAGGTGTAGGACTCATGCGGAAAGGTGCGACAGGTCATTGCTAAACAACGCGGGGACGCCGGGCCTCGTTCGGTGCCGGAGGTCACCCCACACTCCCCCCTCCTCTCCCCGGCCGCCGTTCCCCGCTCCGCAGCGGGGCACGGCAAGGCCCGGGAGCGGAAGCCCAAGGCAGCCCTCTCGCTTCCCCCTCCAGCCTCCTCACTTCCCGCGGCGGAGGCGGCCACACACCGCCCGCCGACGGGGCGGCGGCGAGGCGGGGAGACCATCACGCGGCGCCTCCGAGCGACCGCCGCCGCGGGGCAGCCGCCCCCGCGCCGCCCGCTGGGCGGCAGCTCGGGGCCGGCCCTGCCGCGCCGAACCGGGGGGAGTGGGCGTCCTCCTCCTCCTCACGGCGGCCCGGCGGGTGAGAGGAAGGGGCGGCGGCCGCGACTCCCCCCGCCGCCAGGCGCCGAAGGGCAGCTGCGACGCCAACGGCCGCCGCGCAGCGCTGCCCCCGCGGCGGCAGGGCGGTGCGGGCCCGTGGGGGCGGTGCCGCGCGCGTGACACGCGCGCGGCTCCGCCCACCCGCCCGGGCGCGCGGGGGCGGAGCGCGGCGCTCCGGCGGCGGCGGGGGCCGGCACTGGCGGGCGGGGGCTCTTTCGGCGCGGAGCGTGTGCGCGGCGGCCTGCGGTGCTCCGGCGGCGGCGGCAGCAGCAGCGCTCTGGCCGCCGGGCGGGGGAGGAGGTGCCAGACTCCGGCGCCGCTTGCCGGCAACGAGGAGGAGCGGAGCGGGTAGCGAGGCGGCCGGCGGAGGAGGAAGGGAGGGGGGAGCAGCGGCGATCGGTCGGCCCCGCAGCGCTGCTGCCGCCACTTCCCCGCTGGGCGCTAGCCTGCCCGGGAACGCGATCCGCTCCCGGAAACTCTCGGCTCGTCTCTCGCCGCGGCGGCGGGGTCTCGGCAGGGCTCTCCGCCCCGGCGCAGCGGGTGGGGGCGGGGGGGGGGGGGGGGGGGCGCAACTTCTCGGACTTCTCCGGAGAAGACTTGGGGCTGCCCCGCGCCGGCGGCGGCGGCGCCTGGGGTCCCCGCCTCGGCGGGAGAACTTTCCCCTCCGAGCTCGGGGCGGCGAGTGGGGCGCGGGAGCGCCGGCCGCGGCGGGAGGAGCACGGCGGCGGCGGCGGCGGCGGGGCCGGCCGGGCGGCCGCGGAGATGAAGCTGAGCCGGCAGTTCACGGTGTTCGGCAGCGCGGTCTTCTGCGTAGTGATCTTCTCCCTCTACCTGATGCTGGACCGCGGCCACTTCGACCACCCGAAGAGCCCCCGGAGGGAGGGCACCTTCCCCAAGGTGAGCGGGGCGGCGGCCGGGGCGCGGCGGGTGGGCGAGCGCCCGGGCCGCCGGGCGGAGGTGGAGGGGAGGGCGGCGGTGCCGCCACTGGGCACCCTCCCCTCTCCCCGCCGGGGGTGCCGGAGCGTCGAGGCGCGACGGCGCGCCTCGCCCTCTCCGGGCCGCCGGCGAGGTGCCGCGGCTGCCGGGCCGTTGGGGCGGGGGACGAGCGGTGCCGCCTCTGGGCGGCGCTGCTGCTGGCACGGCCCGGCCCGGGGCCGCAGGGGGAAGACGGGCGCAGCCCACCCGCCCGGCAAGGGGGCGGTGCGGAGGGGCGGCTGGCGGGGGGCTCGCCCCGGGCGGGACGGGCTGGGGGCTGCGCTGCGGCTTCACCGGCCGGCCGCCCTCCTCGGGACCGGGGCAGGCAGCAGAAGGGGGAGTGCGGGGCGTACTCTGCACTGTGGAAACCAGTGCTGAGGACGGGTAGGAGCTGACAGGGAAAGCCGAGGGTAGATCTCAGCTGTGGCATCAACAGGTAGGTTTAGAGAAATGCTGACTTTACGTTATTGCTTTCCTTTTCGCTAAGCCTTGCTTTGGAGCCGTAACTGGCTGATACCTGACTGCACCGCATGGTTATACGAAGCAGTTCTTTAGTTCCTCACTTTCCCTTGTTGTCTGTGTGGGAGAGAAATGTAGAAGCTGTGTGTCGTGGTAGTGTTCTAATAAGGAGTGTTTAACCATGACAAGAAAAAAGTATTTCAGAGAGCGCATGGTATGCTGTGCAGAATGGCAGAATACTGTTGTGTATAAATAGCTTTATTTTCTTATAGTAGTAGACAAAAAAAAAAAAAGAGAAAGTAAAGTTATAGCTTATTTATGCTTGCACTGTATTTATTTTTTGGGAAATAAAACAAATGAAAGTGGGTTTTAGTACAGCTGTCAGACTTCAAGTGAATAGAAGAACTCAAAAGGCTTAATTAAGTAGTAACAATTATCTTCCTGATAGAATCACTAATTTTTCATTTAATGCAAAGATAATAGTTGATACCTATTTGTTAGCAGTAAAGATAAAAACCTTGACTTAAACGTAAAGAAAGAGCGCAGATCTGTTCTGCCTTTATTCCTTTGAATTACCGTTCAGAGGTCAGCCACTGTTTTTTGCAGGAACTAAAAGAATGGGAAAGAAGCTTAGGAGAAGAAAGCAAGACAAGGCTGGCTACAGCAGCTGTGTCTGTTCAGTATATAGCTCCAGCAGGAGAGTAATGCCATGTGTGACACTTGTAACAGCTAAGTACAAGTGCTGCTTTGGTGATATGGTCAGTATCTTATATTAGGAAATCACTTCATGTGTCTTTATACCACCAGTTGAGTTTAATCCAGGTAAAGAATAGAACAGGAAAGCTCGTACATGGGTGGTCTTTTTTTTTTTTTTTTAAATGTTATATCTTGGTTTGAAATACTTGAGTAAACAGGGAAGATTTATTAGACATGTTTTGTCTTCCGTTGTCAGTGTCTTGCAGTTGAAATTCCTGTCTGTGTCCTACAGTGTAACGCTGGTCTGCAGTGTAACATGGCCTTATCTCTTGTGACCAAGGGTTTAGTACCTTAATCTGTTGTTACACCTCTTCCTTCTACGTGATCTAGTCAGCTAGAGACAAACATTTCTCCTTCCGTCCTCCTCCCTCCCCTCGGTCTTCTAGAACAGTCTATCAGTGTTTACTTTTTTTGCCTTTTCCATATCTAAATTTCTTTGAGGCTGCTGACTCTCAGTGGAGAATCCTCTGACTATCACTGTTTTGGTCCTTCCTTTGGGTTACCTTTTCCTTTCTTACTGCTTTATCCTTTGAGGAGGTTACAGATGAAATTGATGTGATTTTGTCATTTCCTTTTGCTGCCCGTAGGGTAGAAATTTTTCACTTTGTTACAACTGGGAAACCTCTGACACCTAGCAAATGCTTTCAGAGCCCTATAATACATCAGTTTAAAGTGAATGCAAAAGATGAAGAGTGGAATAGAAGCCACCAAAAATATTTGAAAGGAACAGCTTTAGTGCTACCTCAGCTGACAAAAAGTTGTTTGTGTCAGTGCAGTGTTGCCAGAACTCAATGTACTGTAAGTGAAACTAGCCACAGATGTAAAAACTTCAAACTGTTTTTGTTTGTGAAAAGCTATAGCAGCAGTAGATCCTCTGTCTGTAGATTTAAGAAGGCATTCTCTTTCATGATGATAGAGGTCAGAACTTTTTTTGCTTAGAAAAAGGGATTGAGACTCTTTTTCACAAGCTTTTGGATTCATACCTCATTCTGTTCTGACAATGTGCTAATTTTCAGCTTTGCTGTTCCTCTGTACAGTTCTGGTAACAGCATACGTCACCTTTTGTGTCCTGGAAGTTGCATATTGATTAGTTTCTTCTTCCTTGCCTGTGTGGCTTACACTAAGCTCAGAGGAGAGCAGCGGGTACCTCTGGAAGCAGTCTCATGTTTAGCTTATGAGTGTGTGTCTATTTAGGCTTTTTATTTAATTTCTGCCAGGATTAGAGTTGGAATTTTTCAGCTGGCAGTGCCTGTTGGTCTGCATTCACCTAAGGTGTCATGGTACCTAATACCTGTAGTAAAATAAATGATTAGCATTGCTGCTCCACTTTCATTTCCACTTTTTCTTCCAGACAAGGCGCCTTCTCTTTGCATGGTCTCGGGGTAGTTTGTGTCACTCAGTCTTGTGAACCTGTCTTTTTTCAGGCTTACCTGGCAGTGTAGCCAAGAGTTGTCCTTTCAGAGCTTGCTTTCCAGTTTGAGAGTTCAGGTAGTTGTTCAAAGATGTCCAAAAATTATTTCTGCAAGATATTTCTGTTGACAAGATCTCCCAGGATGGGTGAATGTCCATAGGCAGATGCCTTTACATGTTCTCTAACCAAATACTTGTAAATGCCTTTCACTGCTGTGCTAGGCAGCGCTTGTGGTCAGGCTTGGGAGGCAGTGGTGACATTGTGTCTTCTTAAGTGTTGGGTTTGCAAAAGCTGGCATCAGTAGTCAGTTTTACAGTGAATGTTATCCACACCTAGCCATGGTAAGGTGGCATCGTGGCAACTGTAATAGAACTTGAGCGAAAGTGATTTATAGCCTTGTCATCATTGGTGGTGCATTTAAATCATAATATCAGAAGATCTGTATGTTGCCATAGAACTGAAGTCCCTGTTAATTTTGGGAGGATTAGGTACCTATAATACATGGAGATCAAGACTTACTGGCCTTTCCTCTGTAATTCCTGCATATATGTTTATGGATCCTGCCTGGTTGTCAGGTGTATATTATTCTTACGATGGCCTTATCACATCTTAAGACATCTTATGATGTCTTTCTCTCTGAGCCTGTTCCTAGCCACAGGATGCTCCTGTCTCAGGACATGTCTCAGGATACGATGTGTCGTAGTGTCCTGTCTCAGGCCAGGAACAATGTTATAACATTGCGCAGAGACGAGCTCAAGGTGGAGGAATAGCCTTAGGTGCATTTTTAGATTATTATTGTACCAGTTGTCAGTACAGATCATTGTGTAAGAGTCTTCTAGTGTAATAGAGTAGAAAAATGGTTGAGTATATTGTTTTTCTCTGTAGTAACACAGAATTCTCTGAGAAATCCTGTGTGACTGTACAGCGGAGGGAGTTTCAGAGTGGTGATTAGTCCTGTGCCATCTCTTGTGCAGCAAGTGTCAGGTGCAAGTGATTTGTGGGCTAAATTGGTAACTGCTAAATGAAAACTACATTCAAATCAAGTCTAAAGTGGAATAAGTCTATAAGCAGCTTATCTTGAAGAACCTGTGTTACTATATACAGATGAATACCAAATACTGATAAGCCCATATTAATCTATTCTGTATTTTGGACCCAAATAGAAAAAAAATCATTAGCCTAACATGGCTTGTTTTCTCAACTAACTTTACCTTGACTTAGAACAGATCCATAAAAGCTGTTAATTTACAGAAGCTTGTGGAATACTTCTTTTAATTCTAAATTTTGCTAGATTGACGCCTAAGCATGCGTGGCACACATTAAAAATCCAGTTTAAAAAAAAAATAAGTGAAGGATTTGTTTGTAAGAGTATCTTGCTTCAGAAATATATGGCCTTTGTGTAGTATTCACTTTTATTATTATCACAGTAATTCATTTTTAGTGAATTTTATGCCTGAGCAAGGCAAAACAGCACCACAACACAGCATCCTCTGTCACTGCCTGATAGGTGGTGGACATAAGCTTTTTCCTCTAACCACTTTCACACAGCTTGCTTTGGCTTTTATGGGACATATCTCCCCACTATGTGCAAGGTTGTTTCTGGAGATACGTTTTTAAAACTCAAGTCTGCCATGATTTTGGTTGATAACTGGAATGGCACCAAGTGATTGCTCCTTGTTATCTTTGGTCTTTCCCTCAAACTTTATTAAAAGGCAAAGCACAAACATGCAGCAACTTCTATCTGTACTGTTTTCTTTTTTCTAAACAATTGTTATTTGAATAAGATATCTCTCTTTCCCCCCCTCTGTGTTTTCTTCCCCCTCCCGCCTTTGAGCACCATTATTTGAAGCTTACTCTGATGTTCTCATGTGTGTTAACTGTTTTTATGGGCTCAGTAGTTGCATTGCACTGAACAGAAGTGATCAAGTACAGTTCCTCTAAAAGCAGCTGGCTTGTTCTTTTGTTTCCAGTGTCCTTCCAGCAAAGCATCAAGTGGCCTGGCTGTTGGTGGCTGCTAAAGGCTTCTTTACTGGATTCATGCTTTCAAGGCCTCTACACAATGCATCAGATATTTCTGCACAAATGGCGCAAGTGGTGATTGTTGCAGCATGGAGTGTTATTTCATGTGAGCTTGCCAATAATTTGATAGTCTTACCACCTGGCCAAAATATGAATCACGGTAGGGTGGAGCAGTAATAGTAGGAAATTAGGACCAAATACACGGCAGAAACACCAGCAGTTCTCTGAATCTGCGTGTTGAACAAAGGCGCCTTGTGAACTTTACTCTGGAGTACTGCTGTGGTAGTACTTCCCCTGCTGTGAGGAAGCACTACCTTCAGTCAGCCCTGAGTCTCCATTAGGTGGCTGTAACTACAGCATATCAGCTCATGCTTAGTAGCTACCATGCCCCAATTCTGTGCGGTGCAAACCTCAGCTCCCTCCAGTGTTGGCGAGTCTGTATGCTTCCTGTTTTGAAATAGCTACTGATACACGATAAACACCTTTTCCAGCTAGAGTTTTGCTAGGTGCCCTGCTGTAGTGAAGTAGCTGAAATCAATGGCTTGCATGGACTATAAATACACGTTTTGTTGCTGCATGTTCTTAGTAATTGGTGTAATTTTTATGAGCTCGTTTGGGAGCTTTTGGACTATGTTGTATAACAAGGAACAAGACTTCTGTATTCAGAAGTAATGGAAGAGGCATGATCAGGTATTTAGAAAGTGTTTGTTTTACTCTAAAATGTGAATAGTGGCAATTGCGGTTGTACATAATTTTGAAGTCGCCATTTTCTTCTGACTTCTGAGCACTGAAAAATTGTGGGCACAGTGACTTTTAGTAGCATTCTTATGAGTTTCATGTCAGAGAAGATTGAATGTTGAGTGAAGAAATCCACAGAAAGAATCATTATTTTCCTGGATTTGAAACATGTTGACTTATTTAAAAAACAAACAAAGCCTTATTAACACCACTTACTAAGTTCACAATCTAAAAGCCTTTGAGTGTCATGGGAACAATCTTCAGTGTAAGATAATGAAAATTCAGAATTTCTTCTGCTGAGCTTCTAGTTGTAAAGGAGGAGGGGCTGTCTTTGTGAACATAATTACAGGTCAGTAACAATTCTGTATACTTCCTAATGTTCACAGTGTATTTGTCTTTGCTGCTTGCACATTTTGTGTAAAGTTTTGGCTAAGCAGCAGTCAAGCAGAAGCTAATAGTGTCCTTCAGTTACAGTCTTTAAATCTGGTGCAAAATGTTGCGCAAAATGTATTTTTCAGAAAAGTAGTAACACCACCTATAAATGACCACTTCCTTCTGCTACCTAGAGTCAATGCCTAACTTAAACTGTATAAAGTAAATGGAGACAGAAAGTTTCTTTGTTCTTACTTGACCTTTTCTTTGTCTGACACATGGTTTTGTTATTTTAAGTTTTGACTTGTTCAAATAAAAATAAACATTATTAAAATGCTCATACTCTTAATGCCATGTAAGCTGTGCTTCAGTTTTGTTCCGCTAGCCGTTTACATAAAGATTCAGTATCGGGCAGGAAGGGGAATGAAAAAGGAAATGAACCTGAAACATCAGCTGGAGTAGTAGTGAACATTTTTCAGATTAATTGACTTTAAACAGGGAATATTTCTAGATTTGTCTCCATCTCCCTTTTCTTTCTTCTTGCCTTCAGATCACTGATGATGGTGTCAAAATTAGTCCCTAACAGCATGGCTTATTTTTATCTCTGTAAATTGCATGAAACTTAAGTCTAGGATAATAGTGCATTAAACACTCCTGTTATTGTTGCCTCTAGTAAAACAGAATGTGGAAGTCCATCAGCTTCTTATAATCCATTTGTCAGGCTGTTGCATCTTTGGAATAGAACTTTCTCATTTTTTAAGAGAACAGACTTTTGTTTTGTAGTTCAGTTAATTTGGAAGAATATCAGTGCCTTCGTAAAGTGAGCTTGTTTTGAATGGTACTTTAAAAGTAGGAAATTATTAACAAGGTTATTTATGTAATTTTCATCGTGACAAATGCACATAAGCCTTCTGCCCAGATAATAAAGGCTTTAAACCTTGACTTGTCCTTTTGACCCATGCATTGTATGCTTGTTTTTTTGTTCTATGTCCTACCTTGCAATGTGAATACGTGCTGAAACAGTGTGTTCAAATATTAAGCTTTGATGCTACATCAGGTTGCATTTTTAACTTTTAACTCCTTGCTTTTTCTGTACAAGAGGTGACCATTTAATTCTACATTTAGTATGTTCTGTTCACTGTACAGTGCTGTAACGGTGAACAGAAAATGCTTTCTGGTAGTACCATCTTGGTACGCTGGCATCTGATCAGAGGTTTATATCAGGATTTTAGCGAAGTTAGTACGTGATTTGTGAAGATGTACCTGGAAATAGTTATTGACAAGACTGGTGCAGAAAATTAAGATGATTGCCATTCAGTGCAGCCAGAAAATGAGACTTTTTGAGTCCAGTTTCCTCACTGCTTGCTGCAGTAACTCTGTATAGGCGATGATCTTGACTTGAATTCCACATCCCCCGGAGAACTCTGTTCAGTGCAGTACTCTGCTTTCTTCATCACAGCTCATCGGTGCACCAGAGCCTCTTATGCAGGACACTGCCAGCTCCTTTGTGGTCTCCTGCTTGTTCATGTGGGTGAGAAGAAGAATGGGCTCTGGCTGATTTTGAACCAAGCACTTGGTGGTTGCTGACTGAGTCTGGATACAAATAATCAAGTTCCAGCTGACCTAACCTCAGAAGTCTCTAATGTGGATTTCTCCTCTGCCTGCCTGTTTCTGTGAGCTTTCCTCATCTATGAGGAAATCTCATCTTGTCATACTCCCACTTTAATTATTTGAGCTAGCTGTCTTTTTCATGATGAAATAATCGTTACTTGAAAGTGACTGCATTTAAAGGAGCGAATGTTCACTGAGGAGGTGAAAGTTGCAACTAATACCCTTTCTGCAACGTACAATGTTTAGGTGTGAGAAACTGTCCATTCTCCATTTCCCCAGAATAAAGCAGCTTGACTGTTCATTGTGTTACTGGACTTCCCTCCTTGTCCTGGGTGGCAGTATGCTCCTTTCTGGAGAGAGTCCTTGCTACAGATCAGACCAGTGTCAGAAGCAAAGAGAGAAGGACAAACAGAGGGCAGTGGGAAAGCAGACTGCTTTGGAGTATTTGGGGCATGAAAACTGCTGCAGGGTTCAGACTGACTGAAGCATAAGGAACTGTTTACATAGCTGGTTCATGTGGTGGAAGTGGCAGGTTGCTCAGTGCAGCTAGCAGGTATGGACAGTTTTTGTTCCAAATGGGAGGAGGGTGTGCTGGTCTGTGCTGTCCTCACGTGGGAAGACTTCATGGGTTAAGTCCAACCCAATGTAAACGTGGGGATGGTGAACAGATGCGCCGCTCGTGTGGTACCATTCTTATACCAGTGCAGCTTGTATCTACTTTCGGGACTGTTGGATTTGTTGGTACTTTGCAGTTCTTGTAGAAACAGTTGCTTTGCTGTGGAGTAACAGCAGGGTTGCCTTTCTTGCTTTTTAATAAAACCTTTATTTGCACAATCTTATCAATATATAAAGGCGGAGAGAAATGAAAGAAAGAAGTTTATACCAAAGTTGTTATAAACTTGTCAACTGGTTGTATAGGCTGGGTGATTCATGCAACTTTACATAGCATTTCCTTATGTTAAAACAAGTATGTAGATTAACAGGGCATCCTTTAATGATGTTCACTTGGACTTACCCAGACAGCGTACCTCCAATTTTCTGTGCTCAAAGTCTTGGATCAGGATTGCTTCTTTTCTGAGAAGACTTGATGCTGTAAACTCAGGGGAGAGTCTGCTGACATTTATGAATTGTGGAGCTAGCCAAATTTTGCTATCCAGTATCTACAAAGCCATGTAGGTTACAAAATTTCAGGCAGAATTGGTTAAGGTAAAATTGGTGCATCTCTGCTCACAGAAAAATAAAATTCCCCCCTACTCACCCCCAAATGCGTGGAAAATTTTCAAACTTAGTTTAAAACAAAATACTGTTAGGAGTACCTTTTTAGTATTATAGAGGTCCTGTGTGTTTTGGTTTTTAATTAGACCTATTTAATGCCCCCCGTAACATGCTTCTAATCTGTTTTACTAGTTAATCAACGTCTGTTACTAGCAATCAATAAGATGAAACATTTTTAGAGTAACTTCACTGTTTTGTACTATTTGGCCTTGATATTTGAAGTTGGGCAGTGTAAGTCGGTTGCCTTCCTCTAAAAATGTTGAAACTGAATTTCCTTTATTTTCATATTTAATTTCATTGTCTTGAAGAGTTGCAATACTTTCCATGTTTAGCTCATATTTTAAAATAACTCTACTATTGAATACTACATTCTAGGCATTGTCTACCCCTATCTATTTAAAATGAGTAAGGAGAAAATGTGAATGTGCAATGGAAATACACCTAGCTTTTGCATAATTTGGATCCATGTGAAATTTTCCAACCTGAGAATGGATTCCTGGCATTAACTATTTTCATACTGAATGAAAACTGGGATCTGTTTCTATTTTGTGGCACTGTTTCTTAAAGTTAACTCTCATGGCTGATGCATTTCACAACAGAAATTGAAAATATTTTTAAAATCTCAAAAGTTTTGGTTGCCTGTCAGTTTTAACTTGGGTATTGCATGAGGTCATAGTTACGTGTTCTTAACTGTAGCTTTTTATTTCATGTTTTGCATGCAAGTTGAGTTAAAGCATTTCAATATGCCATGCACTAGGAGAGGCATGATGCATCTCATAGTCGTCAGAAAAGAAAGCAGGGTTGTCTTTATCAATGTCCTCTGTTAACTTCCACAGTGGGAGGTCTTTGTGAGGATTTCTTTCTCCAAATAACAGAATACCTACCTCCAAAGTTAAAGTAGCATACTTTAACATACTTGTAAAAATCACTACTCTTCAGAGTCCTAGGTAGGCTTGAACTCTCCACCTTAAAAATAAATTATTGCTGGAAGTATATAGCAATGTATAAAATCACCGTTGTTTGAAGATTATCAGTGAACAAATTACTATTTCTCGTGACACAGGAAGCAGGGAACTTAGTTTACGAAGAAGAGTATTTTTTTCACATAATAAACACTTAAAATGGTAGAACTTGTTATCATAGATATTTGAAGGTTTAAGATACAATAAGTTAAACGACAGGTCCATCTTAGAGATCCGAAATATGACACGACCTCCAAATTGGAAGTTTGTATGTGACTGCTAGAGGTTGGCAGTGTATGCCAATGGGAGGATCAGTCTAATCATGTGTTTGGTGTTTCTTAATGTGGGTTTTATCCCCCTCCTCCCCTCCCCCCCCATTGGCCAGTGCTGGAGAGACTATACTTGGCTAGATGACATAAGGCAGATTGGTGGTGTAATCTATGACCAGCTAGTTGACAGGCTATTGCTAAGCAATATGAAACTCTTTTCTTGTAGGAATGTAAAATATTTCTAGAACATACGTGAATGAGAATATAAATTTTAAACAGTTGTCTGATTTTACAGTTGTAGAGGCAGCGTATATAGTAGTGGCATAGGTGTGAACAGCACTTTAGCGCTTAAAAACTTGGTAACTTTGGTGAACTATAGTCATGTGCAGTGAAGCAGGTCATAATTTGTATAGATGGCAGTTATTCTTTAGCGTCTTAGAAATCTAAAGATCAGAGGCTATGTTGGGCAGCCTGTAAAGCTCCAATCAGTATTATTTTATTTATGTTATTTTTAGGGTGAGTGGCATAATAGGCTATTAGTTTTCTGAGTAGAGAAACCTTTCCTTCTTTTAAAATGTCGCAGACATCGAAAGGGAAAATACTAATTTTATACTGAAATGTGTGCACACTATCTTTAATGTATTATTTGAAAGATTTCAGTCTAGTTGTTTCTTTTGTGCCACCAGGGGGCATGGGACTACAGTTTTTTTCTGTCCAGTATCCCATCATCTGCATATTGATTTCCTGTTGTTTTCAGTTCACCTATTTTATAAGTTTCTAGTATTTGTTTTTAAACTGTTGAGATTCTAGGATGTTGGCCCTACATCTCAATTAGCTTAATCTGGATCCGTTGTCAAAATATATTTTTGTCTTTTGGGAAGCAGTAACTGTTTGCCTGTGTTGCATTTTAAAACCTGTTATTGTTTTCAGGATGTATCAGTCTAAGAAAAAAACCAAAGCAGTGGGTGAGCACTTTACACAGCCCAGAAAGTGAGGGGACAAACTTACAGTTTAGGTTTTTTTAACCTGTTAGTATCTTCTGCAGAATTACAAAGAACTTCCATAAAGATAGAATTATAGGAATGGCAATTTAGTAGAAACCAAAAGGCTGATTGGTATCTCTTGGTAAGGGGTGTTTTTTATTCCTGCAGACTTCCCAAAGCGAACAGAATTTAAAAGAAATTGCACATCACAATTTAGAAAGGAGGCTTAATCCTTTGCAAACTACAGCCTAACTACAGGAGTGGGAATTAACTTGGCATTTGAGGAAAGCAATTTGTCTCTTAGAAGGAAAATGCAAAGGCCTCAAGTAAATTATTATCAAAGGGGAAAAAAGTGTCATGTACAGGTTTTGTTTCTGATATTATTCTATACTACTTGGAAAATAAGGCATTGGTGCTAGGAAAAAGTTTTACTTGTCATTAAAATCATAGGTCACAGAATAGCTGTCTACTGAATCAATGTTACTTGTGTTGAATGTAATGGGTAAAATGTAAATGCCTGAATCCGCAGAGGGTTTTGTTGTAATGACAGCTTCCTGAAAAAAAACTTAATCATACATTGTATATTTTGGGGTCTGACCACAACTTTAATAATAGGAAGTGACTGGTTTTTGTTCTCTATCTTTTCTTATTATTGTTAGGTTGAAGTCAGTCTGAGGAAAGAAAAAAAAATACTGTTAAGATGAAATATCCCTAAAAACATGTTAAATAATCTGGCCTCTTATGATTCTGTAAAAGCTAACACATTCATTCCTGAAAAAAAAAAGCATACCTCAAATCATTTGGAAGGAGTGGCTAGTACATGAGAGGGCAGTAGCGTTTCCAGGTATCTTGTTCTGCTATGCTCTGTCCTGTATTCCAACAGTACAGTGATTAGATGCTATTAAATTGTTTTGTGGTATCTGTCTGTCTTTCCAAGTTGCTTTGGGAGATATGTTGACTTCTTTCAATTCACATAGATGTTATCCTAGATCCTTCCTCTTGTGGCACACACTAGAATCATCTACAAAATCCTGTTGGTTGGCAACTGAATATGGCCTTCTGACTGAAAGTGCTATCAGTTTGAGCTGTCTTTTACAGGATTATCTTGACGTTTGCAATGGTCCAATTATACAGATTATTACTATGATCAGGGTGTTACAGGATCTTTTACAACCATTAAGTGCTTTTGTTAATTTCTCTCTAAATTTCACTGAAAATAAGAAACTCAGTATTTATTGAAATATTATTTTACATGTACAGAAAAAACCTAGAATGTATATATCCTATTAATCCCATCATGATGTGACTGCCTTCTAAAAAATGGCTTTCCCTTTGATGTTCTAATGTGATGATAAATGAAAAGATCAGATTTTTGCGAATCTGTGATAGACATGAAAAAAGTAGAAGTTGGCATAATTGGTACTTGAAACAGTGTGACCTTTAAGAATATCTTTGTACCACTGATTAAATCTTGTGCCACGAATTCAAGTTCATAGTGGAAAATGTAACTTCTGTTCTTTTCGCTTATTCTGAAAAGAGAAGGCTTCATATGTTGGTTCAATTTCTTATTAGTTTGTCTTTACGTAAAATATAGAATAAAGATGTATTTCTTTTTTTTGTGTGATTGTATACTATTGTGAAATTTATTTATTTTTAATTCTGTCAAGAATTAGTCTGAGAAATAATTAAACTTTACTTTTTTTTTTTACAGGGCCAGCTTTCAATTTTGCAAGAAAAAATAGATCATTTAGAACGCCTGTTGGCAGAAAATAATGAGATTATTTCAAACATACGAGATTCAGTGATCAATCTGAGTGAATCAGTAAAGGATGGTCAAAAAAATCCAGAGGCTATAAACTTCAGTCAAGGATCTGTCTCTGAGCTTTTTCCTTCTGCTTCAGTTTTGCTTGCAGTTGATTCTGAGGATTGTTTGTTTGCTTCAAAAAGTGGAAGCCATGGTTCAGGTGTACAGGTAAGCAGTATGTCTTTCTCTCTTATTCTGCTGGAGTCCTAGCTGTCATTACCTTTTAATTCTGCAAACGTCTAATTACTTGTAAAAGCTTGGTACTAAGCTCCTAATCTAAGACATAGTGGAATTGTTCAAGTGACTGTTGTGTTTAACAGATGTTATGAAACTGCTCCTTTTTACCTTTTTTAAACTGTCTAGAAACTGAATAGTGATTATGAAGAGCCAAAATTTCAGAATGCTTAAAAGTTCTTTAAACCGCCCCAAAAAACCCCCAGTGATTATACTCAGATCATTGTCCAGTACTATCAGAAGTTCTTTGGAAAGAATTTATTGAGAGTCTCTTCCCACTTCCCAAAATTGTTCTAAAATTGATGACAAATAAACTGGAAATAGTGGAGAGTCTTGATTTAAATAGGTTTTACATTTTAGGGATATATCTGTAGATGGGTCTTGAGGCGGAGGCAAAGAATGTTCAACAACTAATAATTTAAAAAAATCTCAGGTACTGTGTTCCCTTTTGAATGCTATTTCTGTATTTCAGCATTCTTGTGTGTCTCCAGTTTGTATAAGGCACTTTGATCAGGAAGGAGGAACATATACCATATTGACTGGTTGGCATGAACTGGGGAGGCTGAAGTTTTTAAAGTCAAACACTTCAAGTTGAATTTATTTTGCTTTCTGGTGATGCTTGTGAGTTCATGGACTCATATATTCAGTTTTAATGGAGTGTTTCAGGAGTGCTGAGAATACTGTGTGAAGTTTGTGATCTGTACTGTTTTTGGGAGTCTTGTGGGAGTACTATAAATATTCATAGTACTCTAAAGCAAAGATTAAATTTTGAAGTCCAGCTTTCTCATTCTAGAAGTGAAATAATTTCTATTGCAGGAGAAAGACAGTGGACTTAAGATGAGTAAGTACACATATTAGAACAATTGTAACCTCTGATGTATCATTCATAATGCCTTTAAGCTCTTCAGGGATAGGTACCACCTTAATATGTCTCTTACAGAGAAAGTATTTTTTTTTTAAAGGCAGTATGTGACTGTTCATGTTTCCAATATACATTAAGACTTCTGTGCAGGAAAGTAAAGCATGTGGACCTATGATTGCATATTTTCAAGCTACTGGATTGTTAACAGGTTATTCCTTCTACAGTCTGTTACTATATTAAATTATGTGCTTTTTTAGGTGCATTAGAAATAAGTTATAGTAAATATGAATTTTGAATTTTGAGGTAAAATGTGTTGGCTTAAATGCTGCGACATGTTAACCTGTTATGAATGGAAAGTAAAACATGTTTTCTTAAACTGTTGTCATGTTTTGCTTCACATTTGCAGAATGTCAGAACACGTACCTACTATCAACTAACGTACCTACCTACCTAATGGTAGGCTGTAGTAGCTAAACTGCTTTTTGATAATTTTCCTTACTTTCAAGGTTATATGCATGTACTTAACTAACAAGGATAGCAGGGAATATTCTTAATACTGTTCCCTTACTCACACTTTCTTTCCTTGCCTTGCACAGGGAGGGAGGGCTTTAATGTTCTTCATGTCATTGCATTAGTATCTTGTACTCAGCAGGTTATCCACCATCATCCTTAAGTCACTTTAATACTGCTTCTGTGTACAGTTTCTCACTCTGCGAGTCTGACCCGCATTTCAGTTAGGGAATCTAAGACCTTGACTTTAGCAAAATTCCTGTAACACCATGTTAACAAGCTGATCTAAATTACTGTATTTGAATATGGTTTTACTATTTAATACTTTGCCAAGCTGGATGTGTTCTGCAAGGTCAGTTAATTTATTTTCTTCTAGATTTTTTTATAAAGACTGAGAAATTCTGAGATTATTTGGAGCATTGTTTTTCTTAATTTTATTTTAAATTCTAAAACAGCTTGTAAGTGTTAATTACCTGCTGTTCATAAATGTTAACTTAAACCCACAGATTTGGACCTTACTTTTTCCATGTTTGCCTTTTAAATGGACGTATGAGAATGAAATGAGAGACTAGAAAGAAGTAAGAACTAATATAGGTGAGACATAGTGTTTGGATAAAAATCACTTTAGAGAATGAAGGCAAAGAGGCTTCACTGGATAAATTATGGGAGTTCATTATAGTCTCCCATCATAGAGCAACCATTATAAGAATGGATTCAAATATGGATTAAAAACCTCTGCTATTTCAGTTAGAAATATTACCAGGACTTGCGACTCAGAGGGATGTATTTTCTTTGCATAAATCGGACAAAACAAGTTACTAATAATGTGAGACCCAAAAGATTCTTGGGTAGGATAGCTAAAGGTTTTTTTTCATGGAGGAATTGTAAATCAAGAAATTGTATATGTTGTTACTTACTTGTGGTGTTTGTAAGTAGGTATGAAATTGCAATAGAGCTGGCCACTGAAAATAACACTGAATTGAGAATTCATGTAATTCAAATTAAATAGTCTAATGTGTACTTTTTTCAAAAGATAAAAATGGAGCTAGGTAATAAAACCAAAAAAATGAAGAACTCTGGATTAAATATGGTTAAGACCTGATGCTTTTTTAGGTCAGTAGTTCAAGAAGTATCTGGAATTTGTGCTCAAAGAAGGTAGAATTCTCAACAGCCATCACACTGAGCTGGAAGGTCTTTTAACTAATATGGTGAGGTGTCTCCTCTCTTGTCCCTTTCAACTACTGAGGCATCTAACATTGTGCTTAGTAATGTTGCTCCTTTTGAAAATGAGGCACGAATCACTTTTTAAAAGGGTGGCCTGAAGAGGCATGAACTATGCTTTTATTTCTTCTGTGCAGTAGTTTAGTATTCACTGGGGTAAATGTGATGTTTGCCCAAGACTTGCATTACTTCAGCAGTTTGAGTCCCTCAGTATAGAGAAAGAATAAGCCCATATAGAAAGACAGGCAACTGATAAGTTTTCCAATGTTTTAATTCAAAAGCTTAACAACATGACTGTCTTCTGAAGCAGCCACAATAAAGACGGGCAGCATCCTTTTTGAATTTCTATTTATCTACTGTTTATACAAAGTCCTTGCTTACTATACCAGTATTTTATACTTAGAAATGAGATTAAAATATGTCCAGGAAATACTGGTCTTTAACCTTTTTTGCTTCTTACTGTTGAGTTACTTGGAACTTATTCTTCACTTGCAGTCATGTAACCTGGTCAAGTGATGATGTAATTTGTGATTAATCCTTTGCACAATTCTTACTGAGGATGGTAAGAAAGATAAAAATGACTTAACATCTGTCTTCTGGATCTCTTGGCATAAGTGCAGTGATTTCAGCCTGATCTGGCTTCAGTTTATTCATGTGGAAGTTTTTGAGTCCTAATTTTTTTCTTGGCTTTTTTTAACTGCTTCTGATTAACATTGGAATCACAGAATGACCGAATGGTTGAGGCTGGCAGGGACCTCTGGAGGTCATCTGGTCCAACACCCTGCTCAAGCAGGGCCACCTAGAGCCGGCTGCCCAGGACTACATCCAGATGGCTTTTGAATATCCAAGGATGGAGATTGCACAACCTTTCTGAGCAACCTGTGCCAGTGCTTGGTCACCCTCACAAGGAAAAAGTGTTTCCTGGTGTTCAGGAGGAACCTCCTGTGTTTTAGTTTGTGCCCATTGCCTCTTGTCTTGTCACTGGGCACCACTGAAAAGAACTTGGCTCCTCCTTTGCACTCTCCCTTCAGGTATTTGTACACATTTATAAGATCCCCCCCAAGCCTTCTCTAGGCTAAACAGTTCCAGTTCTTAGCCTTTCCTCATAGGAGAGCTGCTCCAGTCCTGTCATCATCTTAGTGGCCCTTTGCTGGACTCTCTCCAGTGTGTCCATGTCTCTCTTCTACTGGGGAGCTCGGAACTGGACGCAGTTCTCCAGGTGTGGCCTCAGCAGTGCTGAGTAGAGGGAAAGGACCACCTCCCTCAGCTTGCTGGCAACACTCCTTCTAATGCAGCCCAGGATACCATTAACATTCTTTGCTGCAAGGGCACATTGCTGTCTCATGTTCAATTTGGCATACACCAGGACCCTCAGGGCCTTTCCTGCCAAGCTGCTTTCCAGCTGGGCAGCCCCCAGCCTGTACTGGTGCCTGGGGTTGTTCCTCTCCAGGTGCAGGACTTTGCACTTCCCCTTGTTGAACTGCATGAGGCTCCTGTCAGCCCATTTCTCCAGCCTGTCCAGGTCCTTCTGGATGGCAGCATGACCCTCTGGCATATCAGTCCCTCCTTCCAGTTTGGTGTTGTCTACAAATTTGCTGAGGGTGCACTCTGCCCCATCATCCAAATCATTAATGAAGATGTTCAACAGGATTGGACCCAGTATTGACCCCTGGGTACACTCCTGGTTACTGGCCTCCAACTAGAGTTCAAGCCACCGATCACCACCCTCTGGGCCTGGCTGTTCAGCTGGTTTTTGGTCCACCTCACTGTCTGCTCATCCAGCCCAAACATCAACAGCTTCTCTATGAGGATCTTAGAGGAGACAGTGCTGAAAGACTTACAGAAGTCAAGGTAGACAATATCCGTGGCTCTCCCCTCATCTAGCAAGCCAGTCATTTCATCATAGAAGTTTCTCAAGTTGATCAAGTGTGACTTGCCCTTGGTGAATCCATGCTGACTACTCCTGTTGACTTTCTGGTGCTTCATGTGCCTGGAAATGGTTTCCAGTATTAGCTGCTCCATCACCTTTCCAGGGATCAAGCTGAGGCTGACCAGCCTGTAGTTCCCTGGGTCCTCCTTCTTGCCCTTCTTGAAGATAGGAGTGACATTGCTTTCCTCCAGTACTTGGGCATTTCTCCTAGGCACCATGATCATTCAAAGGTTCTTGAGAGTAGCCTTGCAGTGACATCAGCCAGCTCCTTCAGTGCTTGTGGGTGCATCCCACCAGGGCCCATGGACTATATATCCATTTTGTTCAAGTATTCCCTGACCTGGCCCTTTTCTACCAAGGGCACATCTTCCTTGTTCCAGACTTCCCCCCAGGTCTCTGGGTCCTGGGATTCCTGGTCTTGCTAGTAAAGGCTGAGGCAAAGATGATATTCAGTACCTCAGCCTTTTCCATGTCCTATGTCACCAGGACCCTGTCTCATTCAGCAGCAGGCTCTAGCCTTCCTTTTGTCATCTATGTAATTACAGAAGCTCATCTTGTTGCCTTTGACATCCCTTGCCAGATTCAATTCCATTTGGACTTTGGCTTTCCTAACCTCATCTCTGGATGCTCGGACAGTGTTTCTGTATTCCTCCCACATTACCTGTCTCTGCTTCCACCCTCTGTATGCTTGCTTTCTGTGTTTGAGTCTTGCCAGGATTTCCTTGTTCATCTATGCAGGCCTCCTGGCATTTTTGCCTGACTTTCTACTTGTTGGGATGGACTGCTCTTGAGCTTGGATGAGGTGATCCTTCAATATTAACGAGTTTTCCTGGGCCCCTTTTCCCTCCAGGGTCTTATCCTGTGGGACTCTGCCAAGCAAAGCGGCCAAAGTCTGCTCTCCTGAAGTCCAGTGATGTGGTCTTGTTTTTTGCCCTCCTCCCTGCTCTCAGGCTCCTGAATTCCACTATCTCATGGTCACTGCAGCCAAGGCTGCCTTTGACCTTCACAGCCCCGTCAAGGCCCTCATTGTTGGCAAGTAAGAGGTCCAGCACAGCACCGCTCCTCACTGGCTTCTCTATCACTTGGGTTAGAAATTTGTCACTGATGCACTCCAGGAACCTCCTGGGTTGCTTATGCCCTGCTCTGTTGTCTCTCCAGCACATTATAGGGTGGTTGAAGTTCCCCACGAGGACCAGATCCTGCAAATGTGAGTCTGCTCCTATCTGTCTGTTGGAGGGCCTCATCCACTTGTTACTCCTGGTCAGGCAGCCTCTAGCAGACGTCCATTGTAACGTCACCCATACTGGTCTGCTTTTTAGTCCTTGCCTATAAGCTCTCAGTCGGCTTCTCATGCATCCGCAGGCAGAGCTCCATGCACACCAGCTGCTCTCTCACATAAAGGTCAACTCTCCCTCCTTGTCTTCCTGGTCTGTCTTTTCTCAAGAGCTTGTATCTCTCCATTGCAACTTTACGGTCATTGGAATCATCCCACCGTGTCTTCATGATCCCAGCAAGGTCATAGGCTTGCAACTGCACACAGATCTTTAACTCATCATGTTTATTCCCTGTGGTGTGTGCATTAGTGTACTTCAGAGAGACACCCTGGCATGCTGATTTCCCGGAAGGGGTTTTGGGGATTTCTCTGTAACTGCCTGTAGGCACTTCCTTGCTTACACGCAAATACTGGAGGTGACCCTGCTTAAGCCCTGTTTTGTTGAATATTTTTTTTTTTATCCTTCCGTGTCACATCACTG
Source organism: Aptenodytes patagonicus (assembly GCF_965638725.1). Classification (NCBI taxonomy): domain Eukaryota; kingdom Metazoa; phylum Chordata; class Aves; order Sphenisciformes; family Spheniscidae; genus Aptenodytes; species Aptenodytes patagonicus. The sequence continues at coordinate 64,500,531 of NC_134982.1, forward strand.
TTCATCACAGGGCTGCTGGTGACTCTCTCCCTCCCCCTTTATTCCTAACTAAAAGCTCTCCTTAACAGGTCAGCCATCCTCCTGGCAAAGATATCTTTGCCCCACTTAGTGAGTTGGATCTCATCTCTCCTAAGCAGACCCTGATCTGCAAACAGGGTCCCATGGTCATACAACCCCAAAACCTGTTGCCAGCACCAGCTCCGCAGCTAATGATTGACCTGTAGTGTCCATGTCCTCCTCTCACACTCCTACCCCTCACTGGCGGGACTGAAGAGGATATCACCTGGGCTTCCATGACCTTGATTACTAACCTCGGAGCTCTGTAGTCACTTTTGATGCAGTCCAGGTTGCCCCTGGCAGTATCATTGGTGCCCACATGGAAGAACAACAAGGGGTAGTAGTCAAAAGGCTGGACAAGTTTCGACAGTTCCTCTGCAACATCCAGGCTCCTGGCAGGCAGCAAACCTCTCTAGATGATGGGTCAGGTCATTGAGCCAGTTATTTCAGAGAAGTGTTGATTAAGATTCCAAGATCTATTTCCTGAATTGCAGTTTCCAGCTCTTGAGCTCATAATCATGGGAGCATGGTTTGAGATAACTGTAAGGTAATAGGTGTTAGGGAAAAAATTATGTATGTTATGGACTGTAAAAATTGGTATCTTGCAGACTGCAGAAAGTTGCTTGTGAAATTCAGGCTCCATTCATGAGAAAAACTCATAGGAATGTGGGCAATTCCATGAATGGTTGCTTTTTAAACAAATATGTTTTCATGGTTGAAATGTCAAAAGAGTTTATCAGTCTTAACACTCATTGGTAACGGGCAAATTTACAGAGTATGCACTTAATTTTCTTCAGAAGGTTGCATTTCACAGAAGAATTACAGTTCCTCAAAATCAAATTTTAGAAAAGCAAGAAAGTGCGGTATTAGGGTAATTTCAATGTAACCCTTATTTGGTCCCTTCAAGCTGGCCATACAGAATGCATATATCTGCAAGTATTTCACCTGTATTTTCCATTAAGCAATATTGTCCAAAGGTGGAAGCAATCCTGGTGGAGCAGTGACATGACAAGATCTTGTACAGGCCATAGATATCTAGTGTATGGACATTGTAGGCCCAGCTGAGGCTCTGCTAGTTCTAGGATTAGTGGCTTGTGTTCCCATCTAACATAACTTACTTCTCTTTGTATCTTAAGCTAAAGGCTTGTTGGTGGTTTGACCTTGGCTGGCTGCCAGATGCCAACCCAGCCAAGGTCAACCCACTGCAGTCCTTTTTGGCACCCAACCTGGGGCTTGAGGAATGAGAGATAGGACAGTAATTGGGAGTGGTAATGGCCAGAACTTGGATTGGATATTGCCACAGTGAAATAATTCTGGGGATTCTTTTGTTGTAATGAGGTGAAGGGACAAGGGGTGGAGTCTTATCTTGTGTGTAAACTTTCCACTTTTTCAGTGTTGTTATGTTATTTTGATTTTGGTGTGGGAATTTTTTTTGGTAGATGTAAGTGAAGTTTGTGAAGAGTGTGTGATGAATGTATATTTTATCAATTCTTCTTAAATATGTGTTTCACAGAGGTGAGGGTGGAATGTACTGGGTGCAGGTGCCCAGGTGTTGTCAGGGGAGGTCTCCAGGGGTGGTGTCTGTGAGGGAAGGTCAGTGCTGCCCTGTGCCAGACACAGCCATTCCAGCCAACTCCAGTACAGACCCACTGCAGGATACAGCTGAGCCCTCCATCAGCAAGGGTGGTGATACCTCTGGGAGAACGTGTTTTAAGAAGGGGGAAAACACTGCACGGCAGTGAGGTATAAGGAAAAAAAGGTGGGAGAGACAACCCTGTGAACACCAAGGTCATTGAAGAAGGAAGGGGAGAAGGTGCTCCAGCTAGTGGAGCAGGTTTGGGAGACCATTGTGGAGCAAGTATTTCCCTGCAGCCCATGGAGGACCCCATGCCAGAGCAAGTGGAAATTTTCAGAAGGAACTGTGGCCCATGGGGGATCCACGGTGGAGGAGTTCCTGAAGGACTGTAGCCTGTGGAGAGGATCCCATGCTGGAGCACTTCATGAAGGACTGTAGCACTTCATGAAGGACTGTAGCTTGTGGAAGGGACCCCATGCTGGAGCAGGCAAAAAGTGTGAGGAGGAGGGAGTGACAGAGAGGAACCATTATGGACTGACTGCAACCCCTGTACTGCTGCACCACGTGGGGCAGGGGGACATAAAGGAGTTGGGAATGAAGGAGTGAAGTTGAATGGGTCTAGAAGAGGGGTGGGGAGAAGGTGTTTTAGTTTTGTCTTTGTTTCTCTGTTTCTCACTATCCAACTCTATTTTAATTGGCAATAAATTAACATAATGCTCCCCAAGTCTGGTCTGTTTTGTCTGTGATGGTAATTGGAAAGTGATCTCCCTGTCTTTATCTTGACCCATGAGCTTTTAATCTTATTTTCCCCCCTATCCTGTTGAGGCAGGGGAGTGGGAGAACAGCTGGGTGGGGGTTTGGCAGCCATCCAAGGTCAACCCATCACAAGGCCTTAAGTTCTTTAGTCAGATGTTTGTTTCAGATGTCTGTATTTTTCTCAAGTTTCCTAGCAGGACAGAAACCAGCTTACCACTGGAAAGTTTTAACTCCTGTGGTGGTAATGTAGTAAATGACACCTGTAGGCTGTTTTTGTGGAAGTGAAATGTTTGTTGAAGAAAGTTTGTCAGGTGTACAATTATATTCTAACCATGGGGTTAGAACTAAACTAAAGTTTAGTTTAAATTTTTTAAACTACAGTGCCAGTAAAAGGCTTGTCCAGGTGACAATTCATGTTCATCAAGCTTGCTCTCTTTCCTAAAAGCAAACCAGAGCATTACAAAAATTAAAAAAAAAAGTTGGATATGGTAACCTTGGTCTAAACTTACATTAGAATATTCTTTTTGAAGCTATCTGGTGGTATCTAAATTCCATAGGAACTTGTTAAAGTACCTCTAGAGTTGCTTTAATAACCTGTAACCTTCTTATTTGCATTGACAAATGAAATATGTCCTTCTTTGTATAATTAGTATACTGGGCAACAGTAAATATATAAGGAGCTTTGTTGTAGCAACTGGCTATAGTTCTGAACGTTTTTCCTTGACAGTTTATTTCAGTTCCCTTTTGTGAGTTTGACTTTTAGAATCATAGAATCATTTAGGTTGGAAAAGACGTTTAAGATCATAGAGTCCAACCGTTAACGTAGTACTACCAAGTCCACCACTTTTGCCTCAATCTCTCTCATATTGTCCTCTCTTCTTACTGCTTGCTTAGTTTGTCCTTTTCATCTTCTGCATTCCCCTATTTAGTGTATTGTGCTATTCTGTATAATTCTCTCCCTACCCTCCTGCCCCAATGCCATTGTGAGCTGTCATAATTTTTTGTGACTTAAGGCTCTTATTCCTACCCTTTATATAATCAATTTCAGTCTCCTCAGAACAGGGCCTGCCAAATACTCTGCTTCCTGCCAGCTGTGTCTTGGGTGTCCTAGTGTGACTTGAAACTTGCTCTTGTTTGTCAGTTTTCTATTCATTTGACACTTCATCTCTCCCTGTGTAATGAACAAACTGATCCATTTTTGACGAAAACAGCTTTGTTTTTTAATAGCAGAACTGTTTTTGTGAACTCATGTTTTATATTCCTTTTACCCTTTTTTAGATGTTGGATGTCTATGACATTCTTCCTTTCGATAATCCAGATGGTGGCGTGTGGAAACAAGGATTCGATATCACGTACAATGAAAATGAATGGGACAGTGAACCGCTTCAAGTTTTTGTCGTGCCTCACTCACATAATGACCCAGGTAATTTTTTAACTGTATTGATCTAGAGGCTTTTGAATCAAGAAATATATTGCCATTTCTGTTAAGATTTGGGCTTTTTTGAAGCATACTACGTAATATGTTAGATTTAAGTCTAGCTAGGTGGTTAAGCAGATGTATAATTCAAATGCCATTGTCTTCGAGTGACAACTGTTATGATAAGAGTTGTACATGTACTTATTTATTAACTGGAGTAGAACTTCATTGTTGATATTGGAAGGTAATATGGATTCTCTGTGTTCATCCTGCTGGTAACCCAGTCAGTTTATTCATTGTTGCATTAAATATGGCCTGTTCTTATTTTGACTTTTTGGACTGTCATAGGTATGTAACCCTCAGCCTGTGCTAGAGAGATGTGCTTTTTGGAAGATGTGACAGTGGCAAATCTGAGGTTTCTGACTTGTGCACATCCCCACCCCCAGCCTACAGTGGGATAATGTTAAAGTCTGGATTTAAACTGAAACCTAAGTGTGCTTGCATAATTTCACTTCTTCCTCCCAAGTGGATATTTACTGTGTAATAAATAAAATGGAGAAGTGTCACTTTATTTTGAAATAACTGTAAAATACACCCAAAAGCAGTGAATTATACTGCTGTAGTATACTCCTGGTACACGTACACTGACCATGAGAAGCTGGTGAAGCTGCTTGTTATTGTGGAAAGCCACAATTTCAGCATTTTAAAACTTTACTACCGTGTATCTCTAACAGTTTAATTTGTTGTTTGAAGTACTGTGGATTTGAGTGAAGTAAGATATGGTAGTTTGAACATAAGTGACTTTTATTTGCATGTGTGTAGCATTTTCAAAGAAAATGAACACTGGAATTTAGAGGGACTGTATTGTCCAGTTATGACAGCTAAAATAACAAAGTATGGATATAGTAAAAATATTCAGAGAAAATAATCACAGTATAAACTTTGATCTGCTTTTTTGTAGAACTGTCTTTAAACCTGTGTCCATTTATTTCCTCTCTGGTTGTCGGTCTCCTGAAAACTTTCCTGGAGAGAAGCCACACCCTGTATAGTCATTTAATGAATCTGAAACCACCCTAAAGGAATGTACAGAACTTTTAATTCTCTTGGTTCTTATTAGAATGGGGTATGGAGTTTACCTCTCTCCCTTCTTTCTGCTGAAGCTAGTAGGATCATATCCTATTTGGGGGAGGACGGTTGGCATCCTGCTAGAGGCCAGTTGCCTGGTGTCACATCTGTCCTTCTGAGATGATTTTAGCTGGATTGAACAAAGACCCCCTGCACAGTGCAGGCTGAGGTAGCTCTACAGGAGCATGAGGCTTGGGAGCTGCAGGGGAAGGTCCCGAGGGAAGGTGAGAAGAGCTTTGCATGAAACTTTGCTGGTGTCCCTTCAAGTCATGAGGTTCGGTTGGGGCTCAGTGTTCCTGCACTGATTTTCTTTTTTTTTTTTCAGGTGCAGTCTGTTAGTGGAGGCTAAGAGCCTGCATTTTTAAGCTTCACATTCCGTGCCCTCTTTTCAGTGGATCAGTAGAGGAGACATTTTTTTATGTCCTTGAGATAAACTTTCAGACCGTTTGTTTTGGTAGACTTTTCCAAACTTAACCAGTAGATTCCTTCTAATTCTGGTGCTAAGCTTGCTGTTTCATGACTCTGTCTAGGTTGATATATCAAAATGGTAGCTTCTCTCCTCTTCCTACTCTAGAATTTATTAAAAAACCCTGTGGTTTCATAACTGCATATCCAAGATGTTTCAGATCTTTTGGCATTGCCATTAGAGATAGACCTCTGCCCATTTCTCTAAAGGAGGCTAGTTTTGACTATCCATATGGGTCCCATAAAAGAACAGGGTTTTTTTAACACAACCCCTGGTTCTTTTTCTAGAGGTTTTAGTAATTTTGTTTTTATTTTTTTTTAAATTATTTTTATTTTATTTACATCCTTCTGTAACTGTCTTCCAAAACAGAATATATTGGGCTGATTTCCTGTGTGGTGCCTGGCCTGTCTTGCAGTACTGCATGCAGAATTGACCAGTTTCTGTTGCCATTCTGGAAGGACTCTTTAGAGCTAACCTTTAGCTTTCTGACCTCCAGCCTTCTACTTTCTTCTTCACATCTAGATTCCTGTCTTGCCTCCTATAATCAGGCAAACAGCTATGCTAGATTTTTCACAGCCAACACCTTTTGTGTCTGACAAACTTTGGTGTTGGGTGCCTTAATCTAGTCTTTGGTTCATCCTGTAGCACCTGTTCTGCTTACCAAAAGTGGCCCACGGAGCACTCGTGTTCCAAGCGATTTGCGTGTTGAAGTTACTGGACCTCTTTTCACATCAAGATTATTTTGATAGATACTAATATCTGTCACTACAAATTACGTTCCTCTTCACTGTGTGCCAAACAAGGCATACAGTCTTGAGGCTGCTGTTGGCTCAGCTGGCCAATAGTGAAGGCTATCAATATCAGGTTATGCTGGAGGAGGCTTCAACAAAACCTCCAGATTTTTAGATATGTGTCTTTTGGGACTAGCAGACTAAATAGCTCTGTACTGCTCCTATAAGAAGGGTCCCCAAAATAGTGGAATTGTTGGGAAGAAGGACATACCTTTTATTAGCCTCCAAATTAGGATGGCAAATTACTAAGCTCACTCAATGAGGAATGCCTTGAGCTTCACTGTATATTTGCCATGATGCTTGAATTATTACACCTTCTTTGGAGGGTCAGAGGATAACAAGGGTTTTCTCCAGGTCCAGAGAAATGGGCAGTTCCTCTCTATGTACTGCATTCTTCTCTGTCAGGTTTAGGTTCTTGGTCTGTGTTTAAAAAAAAAAACAACCAAACAACAAAAAAAACAACAAAAAAACCCCAAACACACACATAAAACCCCCCAAACAAACAATCCCCCAATCACAAAACAAAAAAACAGAAGCCCCAAATAAAAACCAACTGCACCACCACTTCCTTATATCTAGTCTGACGCTACCGCCCTTTAGTTTAAAGCCATTCCCCAGGCGCAACAGGCCCTGCTAAAAAGTTTGCCGCCATCTTTTTTATAAGCCCCCTTTAAGTACTGATAGGCTGCAAGAAGGTCTCCCCAAAGCCTTCTCTTCTCCAGGCTGAACAACCCCAACTCTCTCAGCCTTTCTTCATAGGAGAGGTCTTCCATCCCCCTGACCATTTTTGTGGCTCACCTCTGGACCAGCTCCAACAGGTCCGTGTCTTTCTTATGCCGAGGATGCCAGAGCTGGACGCAGGACTCCAGGTGGGGTCTCACCAGAGCAGAGTGAGGGGGAGAGGGGCAGAATCACCTCCCTCGACCTGCTGGCCACGCTTCTTTAGATGCAGCCCAGGATACAGTTGGCCTTCTGGGCTGCGAGTGCACATTGCTGGCTCATGTCCAGCTTTTCATCCACCAGCATCCCCAAGTCCTTCTTGGCAGGGCTGCTCTCAATCCCTTCATCCCCCAGCCTGTATTGATACCGGGGAACTGCCTGACGGAGGTGCAGGACCTTGCACTTGGCCTTGTTAAACCTCATGAGATTCACACAGGCCCACTTCTCGAGCTTGTCCAGGTCCCTCTGGATGGCATCCTGTCCCTCTGGCGTGTTGACCGCACCACTCAGCTTGGTGTCATCTGCAAACTTGCTGAGGGTGCACTCGATCCCACCGTCTATGTCACTGATGAAGATATTAAACAGTACCGGTCCCAATACGGAGCCCTGCGGGACGCCACTCGTCACCAATCTCCATCTGGACATTGAGCCATTACCACTACCCTCTGGATGCGACCATCCAACCAATTCCTCACCCACCGGACAGTCCACCCATCAAATCCATACTTCCCCAGTTTAGAGAGAAGGATGTTGTGGGGGACCGTGTCAAAGGCCTTACAGAGGTCCAGGTAGATGACATCCGTAACTCTTCCCTTGTACACTGATATAATCACTATCATTAGAAGGCCACTAGCTTGGTCAGGCAGGACTTGCCCTTGGTGAAGCTATGCTGGCTGTCTCGAATCACCTCCCTGGCCTCCATGTGCCTTAGCATAGCTTCCAGGAGGATCTGTTCCGTGATCTTCCCAGGCACAGACCTGAGACTGACTGGCCTGTAGTTCCCCGGGTCTTCCTTTTTTCCCTTTTTAAAAATGGGGGTTATGTTTCCCCTTTCCCAGTCAGTGGGAACTTCTCCGGACTGCCACGACTTCTCAAATACGATGGATAGTGGCTTAGTAACTTCATCCGCCAGTTCCTTCAGGAACCGCAGATGGATCTCATCAGGTCCCATGGACTTGTGCACCTTCAGGTGCCTTAGATGGTCTCAAACCTGATGTTCTCCCACAGCGGGTGGCTCTTCGTTCTCCCAGTCCCTGCCTTTGCCTTCTGTGGCTTGGGCAGTGTGGCTTGAGCCCTTGCCAGTAAAGACTGAGGCAAAAAAAGTCATTTTGTACCTCAGCCTTCTCCGTATCCCGGGTAACCAGGTCTTCCGTTTCATTCTGGAGAGGGCCCACATTTTCTCTAGTCTTCCTTTTCTTCGACGCATGCCAGGAACCTCCCGGATTGCTTATGCCCTGCTGTGTTGTCCCTCCAACAGATATCGGGGTGGTTGAAGTCCCCCATGAGGACCAGGGCTTGTGAGCGTGAGGCTGCTCCTATCTGTCTATAGAGGGCCTCATCCGCTTGGTGTTCCTGGTCAGGTGGCCTGTAGCAGACCCCCACCGTAATGTCACCTGTCCCTGCCTTCCCTTTAATCCTGACCCACAAGCCCTCAGTCGGCTCCTCATCCATCCCCAGGCAGAGCTCCATGCACTCCAGCTGGTCATTGACATAGAGGGCGACACCCCTTCCTCATCTCCCCTGCCTGTCCTTCCTAAAGAGCCTGTTTCCCTCCATCCCAACACTCCAGTCATAGCAGCCATCCCACCACATCTCCATGATGTCAATAAGTTTGTAGCCCTGCAGGTGTGCGCACGTCTCTAACTCCTCTGGTTTATTCTCCATGCTACATGCGTTTGCATAGAGACATTGAAGTTGGGCTCTCGATGAAGCTGTCTTAACTGGCTTTCTAGTTGTATTCCTTAATACCCACGTTCTTCATGCCTTTACTATAAAATTATACCTGTCCTTTCACCAGCAGCAACTAAAATCAAGAAATCTGCATCTCCTCATGCATACAATCTAAATATCTGCTAGCTTGTTCAGGTTCCTCAGTTGATACCAAGTAGAGTTAAACTGAGATATAATTCTGGTAAATGTAACCTGTTCCATCACAAAAGGTGATTGTGGGAGAATGGTTATTGTTTGCTTTCACGAAGAGTGTTACCATAGAAATCTCCTGACTTGGTACTGCTTTTGGTAAGGAAATTTCTGTGGAATTGTCTGCAGTATGAAACTGCATATTAATAAGCACTTGAAAGAAGGAAAATTTATCTGTAACAGAGATCTGAAAACTCTTGTGTAGATAATGGTTATGTTATTCCTTTCCCTCAGAGGATTAAAAGGCATGGTGCAAAGGAAATGCCTTCTGGCAAAAAAGCTTAAGGCATAATGAACCTATAATGTAACAATGTATGTGAAAATATTTACCAAGAAATGGGGTCAGTAAAGGTTTAACTATATTGGCTCCAGAAGCTTTAAATTCTTATTACTTAATTTATTTAATTACTTATTACTAATTCTTATTATGTTTTCTCATCTGAGGCTACTTTCTCTTCAACTTTTCATGTAACCAGTTATGCTAGTGAGAATCTGTAGCTCAAAGGCAAAGAAACTGCCTTGAAACAGAATCCGTAGGGAAAGGAGTGGTCTTAGGTTTCAAATTCTGTTTTGGGGAAATCAGCACTTGTGTGCTGATGCTGTGAAACACTTGGTGTTGCTAAATTCTGCCAAATCTGGGTTAACTGCTTCTGTCTGAATTCAACCAGGACCTACAAACTTGGGGTCTCTATGCTTTTCCCTTCAGTAGCTAATATATTTACCGGTTATTGGGAAATCAGGTATGAGAATGGGTCCCCTTCACACTTTTGAGCAGTGGCAGGCATAACTGTCTTTTAGTTGCTGGCAGTTGATGAAGATTTAAGCACCTCAGTAGCATGCCTGATCTGGGGGGACTCACCCAGTGTAGATTAATCTCAAGCCACGGAGAGATGTTCAAGTTACAAATAGCTGTGTTGTGTGAGGTTATAGTCATCGCAGATGGGTGGCATTTCTTTCTGGAGCAGATTAAGGAGTGATCGTATAACCTGCTGTGCTGGCAAATCCCTTATGTTAGCTCTCGTGTGCTTCAACAGCAGTTTCATGTGACTGCCTGAAGTGGATTAAGCAGCTGAACTCCAAAGGGGAGAACCCTGCTCAGGGACAGCGATACTGTCAACCAGCACAACTGGACTTGAAAGATGATGTTCAGACATGACCCGAGGGGTTGAAAGACACCTCTAGCATTTATTGCTCTGTTGGCAGTGATGATTTTGGCAATGTCTTCTCATTAAATTATTTAAGAATTGAGACTTGTAAGCTTTCTAATATATGTGTGTACCAGATCAGAATATTTTATTGCTGAATGTGGTTGTTACAGACCTAGTACAAGCAGCACTTAAGTAGAATTGAAAGAGATTAAAATAGATTTTCCCTCCGCCCTCTGCCTGCCCACCCCCAATTTCTACCTAAGTAAAAATGTACGTAAAAGTTTATGTGCACCTATGTCAGGTCTAAATACTACTTTTTAACACTTCATTAATTATCTATAGTATTGGTAACTTTACCTTACTAGCACTCACATTAACCCCTTTTTATTACTTAAGACAGTCTCCATTTCTCACGTGGAAAACTGTATAGCCCTATGAAGTTAATTGCAGCGTTAAGAGAAAACTTAAGAATAAAAGTTTTATGCTCTTAATACACCATGGTGTTTCAGGTTTGTTTTCTGTTGACCAAATCTGGATATGGTTTTCAGGTGACTTCTTAGTTTTCCTGACATGTTTGGAACACAGATTATTTAGACTGTCTGACCCACCAAAATATAAGAATAGGTTAGTGTAAAGCTGAAGCAGAAAAGAAAAAATGCTAGTTGAATGACTCCTGAAAACTTTACCTTTAAAAGTTTCAGACTGTAAATTGAAAGTTCACTGATTGATATATTCATGTTGTGTTTTAGTAGGAAGATAAAAAAAGATCATGGCCACTACTATGTGTCTGGAACTTGTTTTCCTTTTTGTAAACAGCAACAATATGTAGTGTTTTCTTAAAAAAAACCCCAAACCAACTATGAAGGTTATGCAAAGACTATAAAATATACATCGAATGGTGAACACCTAATGTTTCTATTGTAGAGGAGATGAGATCTAGGAATGGAAAGGGAAACTGGGCAGCTCACAAGTTTTTCTTGACATGCTGAATTACAGAAATCTGAGTTTTATTCCTGGATCACTTCTCAATATTTCTGTGGTTGCATATGAGCTGGTAGGGGACTTTTAGGGAGAGAGTTTTTTCTTTGGGGGGGGGGCAGAAAATTCAGGGCAGTTCCACTGAAAATTGACAGGACTATTACAGAGAGCACACTTTTAATTCCTGATCAGTATAAATTTTCTTCCCATCTCAGTTATGAGGGCAGCAGATTTGATATGTACAAAGCAGAAGTAGACCTTGCATTGTGTAAGCCTAACACATAAGAAGTCTAATTGTGTTTTTTTGAAGTGCCTCATGGTTCATGACAGATTTTGCTTTTGGTGAAATGTGCAATCATTTGAGTTTTTAGCTATGCTTATGAAATTAAATGTGATAAATATGGAATGATTCTTGTGGTCCGTTGAGCAGAGGTCTTTTACAAGTTAAAGTATGTCATTGGGAAAGTAAATACACTGTTGTACCTTTTTAATATTGGTGTCTCTGCTCCTACCTGAATGACTTTATTTCAGAGAGTATTTTAGGGGAACAAGGGGCTCGTCTTGTGTTTATCTTCTTCTGAATCAGAATGAATGCTTCGACACAGGGATGTTCCAGGAGGCTTTCTGTGTTATTCTGGTTTATACTATGCCAAATAGAAAAATGAAAAACAATCTTAGACTGCTTTTAGTTTTAATTCTGAGATAGCCTTACCTGAGAGACATCATGTTTCTTAAGTTTTCTTTCACAGTCTTGGCCAATGAGCCATTCATCTTTATTGAAAAGGTACTTATTTTTGGTGAAATTAGCACTGAAGTTTTATGTCAGAAAATGTTAACTTGTATATTTGCTGTATTTAGTTTTGACATCATAGAATGATGATGCAAGATTTCTAAATTAAACAACTGATGCATATATTCTATAATTTTAAAAACAAGGGATTTTTTTTTATTGCTGAATCTAGAAAGGAGCTAATGCTAAATTCTTTCCATGTGTAATCATCCGTACTAAAATGTAAGTTAAAACTTAGCTTTTGGATTTATTTCTAGTATTTGTATTATTGTCATTATTGTGTGCCTGTGTGTGATCAGTTAAACATATATACCACGCTTAAGTTCTCCAAAGCACTGATAAGAACTCATGGCTACATGTCCATTAATTTTTTTATTGTTTTTAAGAAAAACTTTTACTATTGCAGTGTCACATGTTATGTGGAGCATGGATGTAATTAAGAACTAAGACATCCTCTTTCAGGTTATGGTTCTTTTTTACTTCCTTAGCTATCAAAACAGTTACATAATTGTATCTTCTTCCAGGAACTAGTTAGTTGAGAATTAAGCATGACTGTAAAAAAAATTATGTAAGTTTTTTACTAACTCAGGTGTACATTTTAAAAATCCAAGAACTGAAGTTCCACTAATTTTGTTGCAAAGAGATTGCTTTTATTTTCTGGAAAGCTGTATAATGCTAGCTGAAATTTAATGGTTTAATTTAATTCTGCCATAAAGTTAATAAATTACTCAAGTTTCTTAGGTTGCAGGAAGCAGCACTGATGTGTGAATTTTAGACTCAGTGAAATTGATTATGATCTACTGTAAAGTAAATCAGATACACAAACTGCCCTCAAAAATGCATTAATCTAACAAGTGATAGTATTCCAGACATTGACTAGATCTACCTCTTCATTAAAACAGAGTTAATGAGAAACTAGAAACTTTTTTAAGGACGTGTTTCCTCTTAAATGTTGGCAGGTGACTTATGGTAATAAGGAATTTAAAAGTCTTTTTTGTTTCATTTCAACAGTTAATTTTAAACCAAAAGACAAAAGAAATATCAATGTTGTCAAAAAAAAACCCAACAAATAAACCAGCCTTGCAAATACATTTAAGCAGTGCTCAACTACTGTAATGATTTCATGTTTTCAAAGTTGATTTGTGATTCTTGTCATGATCAAATTGTAAAGTGCTTTCACTTAATTAGGTTACTTTTTGAATAATGCTAATTTGTAAACTTCTGTTCTGATTTTGTCCTGAAACTTTGCCTGTACCTCTACAACTGTCTTAACTGAGGTAAGACACAAGAATACCTTTCTCTAGTGCAAAGAGCTGATAGAGCTTCAAGAAGGAAATTGGACTGGAAAGTGCAGACAAGAATAGTGGCAAAATCAGTTAATGAAATGTATCAGGATTTTTTTGCATAGCAATGGACTGCATTGACATTTGGACATGATTCTTGGAGTCTGCTGTCGACCCAAGAAAATTTACATTAACAAAGTAGGGGGGAAAAAGTGAAAAAACGGACAACTACATGATGCTGATAAATGTTGGGGGGGAGGAATCAAGTTTCCACACTTTTGAGGACAGACATGAGTGAGGCAATGAGAAGGCAAGCAGCTTAACAGTGTGTGCCCTCTATTGCTGTCACATGTGCTAGCAGAAAATGAAAGTAGCTGGCAAAGTCCTGAATAGTTACTAATTCAAGACTAGCATGATGACAATAAAGACAGTATTTTTTTTTTCTTGCTTACATTTTTATATTGACAAAGGTCCCTATGTAGATTTAAACCACCAAGTGTTATTTTGCTGATATTAGCTTATTTAGTCTTGGTAATTGCAGCTTTAAACTATCGCATGTTTTCCATGTGTAAAGTGTATTTGTGTTAAAAGTTTCCTGATCCAAATACACTGGTAAACCTTTTGTTTCAACTTGGGAACAACTTATTAGTTTGTGGATAAGCACAAAAATGAACTTGAGTTGTACTAGATTCTTATGTGATATTAGGGACTGAGATGTGAAATAATAAATTTAGTGTGGTAGTCTTTAGTAGTAGACTTACAGTTGATAGCTATAAATTAATTTATTCATTGTTCTGTTCAGCTTTTTGATGATTTTCTTTAATCTTTATGGCTCCATGTAAAGTTGGACAGCCTTTGTAAGTCATGGGGTTAAGAGGTATCAATGGCATGAAATTTAACAAGAGCAAATGCTGGATTCTGCGCCTAGGACAGAGTAACTCTGGACATAAATATAAATTGGGAGAGGAGTGGCTGGAGAGCAGCCCTGCAGAAAGGGATCTGGGGGTGCTGGTCGACAGCAGGCTCAATACGAGTCAGCAGTGTGCCCTGGCAGCCAAGAGGGCAAACCACATCCTGGGGTGCATCAAACCCAGCATAGCCAGCCGGTCAAAAGAAGTGATTATCCCGCTGTATTCAGCGTTGGTGCAGCCTCACCTTGAGTACTGTGTGCAGTTCTGGGCCCCACAATTTAAGAAGGATGTGAAGGTCCTGGAATGTGTCCAGAGGAGGGCAACCAAGCTGGTGGAAGGGCTGGAAGGCATGTCCTGTGAGGAGCAGCTGAGAGCTCTGGGTTTGTCTGGTTTGGAGAAAAGGAGGCTGAGGGGCGACCTCATTGCTCTCTACAGCTTCCTGAGGAGGGGAAGTGGAGAGGGAGGTGCTGATCTCTTCTCCCTGGGATCCAGGGATAGGGCACATGGGGATGGTTCAAAGCTGCATCAGGGGAGGTTCAGACTTGACATGAGGACACATTTCTTTACCGAGAGGGTGGTCAAACCCTGGAACAGGCTTCCTGGAGAGGTGGTCGATGCCCCAAGCCTGTCAGTGTTTAAGAAGCATCTGGACAATGAGCTTCATAACATGCTTTAACTTTTGGTCAGCTCTAGTTGGACTAGGTGATTGTTGTATTTCACTTCCAACTGAAAATATTCTGTTCTGTTCTATTTAGAAATAAATGTTTAAGTGCAAGATGCCAGGCGCATGGTAATTAAATTTCAGAGGACTTTCTGTTGGCTTGCAACTAATTCTGTGAATACTTGTAAATATTTCCTAGGACTTTTTGAAAATTCAGTGTGTTAACCATGTTATACCCTTCCTCTATAGCTTAATAAACTGAATATATTAAAATAAAACAACCTCTAATCATAACACTGCTCTTCCTACATCATAATGTATTCTTATGCCAGCTGCTTTGTCTTTTAGCCCTGTGCTTCTTCATTTAGGTTGGTTTATTATGTTTTTCAAGAATGTTTAAGACAACTAATTCAGTGTAAGTTTGCTTTTACTGCTGCAATGTAAAAGTTTGCTAAAATATTTTATTATTATGATATATTTCTGTATAGGAAAAACATAGTAGGGTTTCAGTTCATCCTCCATTAATTGTGTGCTAGCATGATATCTCTTACAGAACAAATTCCTGGTAAAAAGCTATAAATTTGTAGTCTGCTACATGTGGATCTTTTTATCTAAATACTAGTAAAATATTTCTTTGGTTTGTTGAAAAGTAAATGAGCACTGAAAAATATTAATTGGTCATGTGATCTCAAGTCTTTGAGTGAAAGCTTCCATTAAAAAAAAAACTTACTGAAATCTTCCGTTAAAAAAAAACTTACTGAAATAGGCAGAGATCACGATAAATTTTGATTAAGAACAGCACAAAAAGAAAATAAATTCAGCTTATTCCTCACTTTTGTTTTCAGTCTTCATGAAACTATTGTGTAACAGTAATTTACTGTCAACTTTTTTGTATTAAGCTGTTTCCATGCCTCTAAAGGAAGTATGTTTTAAGTTTAGATTTTAAGCCCTCATATTAACTGTCTTGACAAAATGTATTTTTCTCCTTTAAGATAGATTAGATTAGATCCTAGTGTTTTATCTGTACAGAAATTTATATTGGATGTGATGATTCTTCTAGATGCAAAACATCTGTTAAAAAAAAAAGATATTGAGCTAGCACTTTTCCTCTGGAGTGTTATAGTTTTATTTCCTCATTTGCAAAGTAAAAAAGGGACATTTTTGAAATTTGTGGTGTTTTTGTTTGTTTCCAAATACTTTATTAAAACTTGACCTTTACAAAGTGAGAGTGCAACCTGAAAGTAGTGCAACCAAAGTAAGAACGTGCCAGTGTCTAGTGGTTATTCCTAATTACAAGATTTTTTATTTGAAATATAATTAACAACTTGATGTGAACTAGAAAAGAATGTGCATATTGTCAAATTACATTAGCTCTGCATTTCTACCCAAGATTA
Organism: Aptenodytes patagonicus; assembly: GCF_965638725.1. Lineage (NCBI taxonomy): Eukaryota > Metazoa > Chordata > Aves > Sphenisciformes > Spheniscidae > Aptenodytes > Aptenodytes patagonicus. Next base: position 64,516,743 of record NC_134982.1, read on the forward strand.
ATGTAATTTATTTTTTATTGTTAAAATAAAGTAGAATATATCCTTTCTGAATCGATATTCAGACTCTATTAAATAATAAAGTGGTTTTCTTTTATTAGACTTAAAAATGATTTTTTAATACTAAAATTTTATGAATTTATATAACTGCCTTGAAACAATATTATCTCATTCCAGAATTGCCTAATCCTGTATCTTCTTATAAGCAGACTGGCATTGTGCTAGAATGGCAATGCTTCTGCAGAACAGAACTGGTAAATCGGAGTGGTATCACTAGGATCATATTTGTCTGGAGTACAATCCTTACATTGTGTGGAAGCTTTCACAAAACCTTGAAATGTGGATGCATGCTAAAGGACCAATTCATAACATCACTTGCATTCTTAAGTAGTTACTCTGTTGTATATGATACTTCCTTAAACTCAACTCCTGAGTCCCTTTTGGAAGCACTTGAATGAAAATGCTCATACATGATAAGAGCTGGTATGAAGAGTAGGAATATGCCACTTGTGTATTAAGTAGACAGGCGTATCTGCTTTTTTCCAGTTATAGTTTCAGAAAGAACATACCCTTTCCAGGTTCTGGGAAGAAAGATGCATGTACTTTCTCATGCGAGGTTTTAGGGAGAAGTTAAAGAATTTAATGGAAGGCTCTGCACTGTGAGGTCTGAATATGTGTTAAAGCTGGTTTTTCCTTTACTCTGCATCTCACTGATACCTTTTGTAATGAGGGATGCAGCTACAACATAGTTCTTTTCTCAGTCATTGCTAACAAACCCCTCATTCATAAATGATGTTAAACACGTGCTGCAGGGCTTACTGCTGCTTCGTTTGCCCCCCTTTTATTTCTGTACCCTCAAGGTCTTTGGGAAACCATTAGTGGCTCTTAATTTTCTCAAGCTGTAGGTGTAAGATGCTGATAGTAAGGATTTTCATTCAGCTGTTTTACATAAAGTAGGGTGATGGGGTGCTTTATGACTTGAGAGAAGAGATAAGACATTGAGGGAAGGATTAGGGGTTGTTGGGTGTGTGTGTGTTGGGAATAGGGCTTGGGTTGGGAAGATGATCTGTTAGTAGATGCTGTAGTTGTCCTGATGTTGGAGATGAGGAAACCTAGTGGAAGTTATCAAGGAAGATCAGTTTGCAGATACGCACATCTTCCTTTTCAACTACTTAATTTGTGCTTAAATAAAAAAAAAAAATCCACAGTTTTTTAAATCTGTGTATTGTGTTGATCAAAGTAGAAAGCTTAATATTTCATATATTTATACATTTAGGAAATAAAACATCTAAACTTTGTAAAAAGAAGCTCCTGGAGAGTTTAGCACTTTGAACTACCCACAGCATGTCAAGTTCAGCTTTTTAAGAAGATGCTTCACTGAGTTTTTTGTAGGGAGTGGGAAGAAAGCAGGTCTCGAAGACTCTTGAAGGCAACTTACATTTCCTATTTTCTTCTTCTTAGGTTGGCTGAAGACTTTTGATGATTACTTCCGAGATCAGACACAGCATATCTTAAATAATATGGTTATAAAACTGCAAGAAGACAACCGAAGGAAATTTATGTGGTCTGAGATTTCTTACTTTTCAAAATGGTGGGATGGAATAGATAGCCAAAAAAAGGATGCCGTTAAAAGGTTTGAACACTGAACTATTTCTTATTTTCCATGTGGCATGTTCTGAGACTTTGTGTATTTGACTACACTGTAAACTTGAGATTTCACTTGCTGCAATGCAGAATTGCTAGAATAATCGACTACTCAAATTCTGATTTTTTTTGGGGGGGCTTGGTTTGGTTTTTTCCAGTTACAAAATAAAACTCCATTTAGAGAAGTGAAGCCAAATTACTAAGTTGCTGAGAAAATTGTCTAAAAGTTTCCATGTACAACCGTGAACATGTAATTCAAATTCTAATGGAGTTGTGGTTATAAACTTTATTTGAAGTCACCTTGAAGTATTGGCAATGGAAGAAAAGTAATCTTTCATATTAGCTGTTTATATATGATAATTTTTTCTTCAGTTATAACAATTATGAAATGAGATTTTTTGGTTTTAAATATGTGTATTTTTTATAAACATGCAGATGCTTAAGTGGTAAAATAGTACATACTCTACACCCTTGCTGCTCTTAGTTCTTATTAAAATCACAAGTCAAATGTAATACAGAAGTAAAAGGTTTGCTTAGACATTGAGACAAGAAAGTGTGTTGCTTGGATAAACTTGAAGTAAGGATCTAGTTTAGAGTTTTCAAAAGGTTTTTTTTTGTTTTGTTTTTTTTACTTTGCTTAAGACAGGATCCAACAGTTCTTAGCTCATCTCTGTGATGCCCTCCTTCTCATGCCCCCCTTCAAGATACATGGGTTGCAGTACACTTTAAGGCTATGAGAGCCTCACAGCTGCAAAGGTTAAGTAATGCTGGAAATCTTGGGAATGACACAGAAAACTATTCAAAAATTTATGTACAATGCATGAGTATTATAGCACAGCTGTTGTTTTTTGAGATTAAAAAGATCCCTTGGAACACAATAAACAGTAAATGATAGTCACTAGGGAACTGTGTCGTTTCTTCAGGGATATCAGGTATTGGTTAAATTGCTGTAAGACTTACAGAAGCTGCACTGGAGATTATTTTTGCTGTATGTTTTTCATTATTCTTGCAGGTATTATCTATAATATGAGTAAGTTTTGATAAGTTTACTGTATTTCTTTCTTGAATTCATTAAACATTTACATGCTACTGTACAATATAAGTGCTGAAATTACATTATTTAACTGTGGGGACCACCTGATGCTGGAAGCATGATCATTATGTTCACTGACATGTTAATAGAAAGATTTGATCATCCTGTGATCTGTTTCAAGAAGGAATTTTGATGACTGAGCTGGTCTGAAGCCCTTATAGGTATAACAAACTTTGAAGCTCTGTCAGCTCTCTGACAATAAAAAGAACGGTAGATCAAAGACAGGGAGATACTAGTAGTGCTTGAGATGTGCAAGGTCTAGGCATCTTGCTCAATTGGTCTTTAGTACTGTGGCACATACACTTTTATTTTTGTAATCTATGCAGGAAATAGCCTTCTTCCTGATTAAAAAAAAAAAAAAACAAATATTATGGCACATGCAGTAGAGCTGGTAGTTTTCATTGCACAGAGGCATTAAAAACTTCACTGTTCATCTATTCATTCTTTCCCTGTTTGATTAAAGAAATATAGTCCAGTGACAGAAATAACACAAGCAATTTAGATTTTCATAGAATAGTTTGGGTTGGAAGGGACCTCTAAAGGTCATCTAGTCCAACCCCCCTGCCGTGGGCAGGGACATCTTCAACTAGATCAGCTTGCTCAGAGCCCTGTTCAACCTGACCTTGAATGTGTCCAGGGATGGGGCAACCACCACCTCTCTGGGCAACCTGTGCCACTGTTTCACCACCCTCAGGGTAAAAAATTTCCTCCTTATATCTAGTCTAAATCTACCCCCCTTTAGTTTAAAGCCATTCCCCTTTGTCCTGTTGAAAAAGGCCCTGCTAAAAAGTTTGCCGCCATCTTTTTTATAAGCCCCCTTTAAGTACTGATAGGCTGCAAGAAGGTCTCCCCAAAGCCTTCTTTTCTCCAGGCTGAACAACCCCAACTCTCTCAGCCTTTCTTCATAGGAGAGGGGTTCCATCCCCCTGACCATTTTCGTGGCCCTCTTCTGGACCAGCTCCAACAGGTCCGTGTCTTTCTTATGCCGAGGATGCCAGAGCTGGACGCAGGACTCCAGGTGGGGTCTCACCAGAGCAGAGTAGAGGGGCAGAATCACCTCCCTCGACCTGCTGGCCACGCTTCTTTAGATGCAGCCCAGGATACAGTTGGCCTTCTGGGCTGCGAGCGCACATTGCTGGCTCATGTCCAGCTTTTCATCCACCAGCATCCCCAAGTCCTTCTTGGCAGGGCTGCTCTCAATCCCTTCATCCCCCAGCCTGTATTGATACCGGGGAACTGCCTGATGGAGGTGCAGGACCTTGCACTTGGCCTTGTTAAACCTCATGAGATTCACACAGGCCCACTTCTCGAGCTTGCCCAGGTCCCTCTGGATGGCATCCCGTCCCTCTGGCGTGTTGACCGCACCACTCAGCTTGGTGTCATCTGCAAACTTGCTGAGGGTGCACTCGATCCCACCGTCTATGTCACTGATGAAGATATTAAACAGTACCGGTCCCAATACGGAGCCCTGCGGGACGCCACTCGTCACCAATCTCCATCTGGACATTGAGCCATTACCACTACCCTCTGGATGCGACCATCTGACCAATTCCTCACCCACCGGACAGTCCACCCATCAAATCCATACCTCTCCAGTTTAGAGAGAAGGATGTTGTGGGGGACCGTGTCAAAGGCCTTACAGAGGTCCAGGTAGATGATATCTGTAGCCCTTCCATGTCCACTGATGTAGTCGCTCCATCATAGAAGGCCAATAGCTTGGTCAGGCAGGACTTGCCCTTGGTGAAGCTATGCTGGCTGTCTCGAATCACCTCCCTGTCCTCCATGTGCCTTAGCATAGCTTCCAGGAGGATCTGTTTCGTGATCTTCCCAGGCACAGAGGTGAGGTTAACTGGCCTGTAGTTCCTCGGGTCTTCCTTTTTTCCCTTTTTAAAAATGGGGGTTATGTTTCCCCTTTCCCAGTCAGTGGGAACTTCTCCGGACTGCCATGACTTCTCAAATATGATGAACAGTGGCTTAGCAACTTCATCCGCCAGTTCCTTCAGGACCTGCAGATGGATCTCATCAGGTCCCATGGACTTGTACACCTTCAGGTGCCTTAGATGGTCTCAAACCTGATGTTCTCCCACAGCGGGTGGCTCTTCGTTCTCCCAGTCCCTGCCTTTGCCTTCTGTGGCTTGGGCAGTGTGGCTTGAGCCCTTGCCAGTAAAGACTGAGGCAAAAAAAGTCATTTTGTACCTCAGCCTTCTCCGTATCCCGGGTAACCAGGTCTTCCGTTTCATTCTGGAGAGGGCCCACATTTTCCCTTTTCTTCCTTTTATCCCCGACGTACCTATAGAATCTTTTCTTGTTGCCCTGGATGTCCCTGGCCAGATTTAATTCTATCAGGGCTTTAGCTTTCCTAACCTGATCCCTGGCTGCTCGGACAATTTCTCTGTATTCCTCCCAGGCCACCTGTCCTTGCTTCCACCCTCTGTAGGCTTCCTTTTTGTGTTTGAGTTTGTCCAGGAGCTCCTTGTCCATCCATGCAGGCCTCCTGGCGTTTTTGCCTGACTTCCTCTTTGTTGGCATGCATCGCTCCTGAGCTTGGAGGAGGTGATCCTTGAATATTACCCAGCTTTCTTGGGCCCCTCTTCCCTCCAGGGCTTTGTCCCATGGCACTCTGCCAAGCAGATCCCTGAAGACGCCAAAGTCTGCTCTCCTGAAGTCCAGGGTAGTGAGCTTGCTGTGCGCCCTCCTCGGTGCCCTAAGTAGGATCTTGAACTCCACCATTTCGTGGTCACTGCAGCCCAGGCTGCCCTTGAGCTTCACATTCCCCACCAGCCCCTCCTTGCTGGTGAGAACAAGGTCCAGCACAGCACCTCTCCTTGTCGGCTCCTCTACCACTTGGAGAAGGAAGTTATCTTCGATGCATGCCAGGAACCTCCCGGATTGCTTATGCCCTGCTGTGTTGTCCCTCCAACAGATATCGGGGTGGTTGAAGTCCCCCATGAGGACCAGGGCTTGTGAGTGTGAGGCTGCTCCTATCTGTCTATAGAGGGCCTCATCCGCTTGGTGTTCCTGGTCAGGTGGCCTGTAGCAGACCCCCACTGTAATGTCACCTGTCCCTGCCTTCCCTTTAATCCTGACCCACAAAGCCCTCAGTTGGCTCCTCATCCATCCCCAGGCAGAGCTCCATGCACTCCAGCTGGTCATTGACATAGAGGGCGACACCCCTTCCTCATCTCCCCTGCCTGTCCTTCCTAAAGAGCCTGTATCCCTCCATCCCAACACTCCAGTCACAGGATCCATCCCATTTTGTCATCGTGTCCCTGGTAAATATCTATTGGGTATTCAGAAATTGATTTTTAAGAGTGTATTTTCATATGCAAGATTCTGAACACAATTTACATATTTTTCAGGTTAATAAAAGATGGACAATTTGAAATAGTAACAGGAGGATGGGTCATGCCTGATGAAGCCTCTGCTCATTATTTTGCTTTAGTTGACCAACTGATAGAAGGACATCAATGGCTAGAAAAGAACCTTGGTATGTAGCTTGATCTAAAATTTAACTGTTAATACCGGAAGTCAATTAGAAAGTGCTGTTTTGTATTTCTGAGGTGCTTAGAAGGCTCTCTTTACTCTGCTTTCCTGAAACATTAAATCAGACCGCTTACTGGAAGCTATAGGATTGAGTCTAGTATTTGCAATTACTGTTTGCAGATAGGAGTTCCTGGATGAAGTGTATTTAACCAATTTTAAGTCATAACATTTTGTCTTGATCAATGAAAGATGTGCATAGTTTATTAGCATAATAAAATATAACACTAGATCATGCTGAATTGTAGATCATGTCTCTGGTATCACAGCCTCTGGTTGCCATTTCTGTCTCTTGAAAATCATGACAAAGGCCCTAAAATGACTTAAAAATTAAAATTCCTTTCATGTGTTTGGATCTTTTCTGCAGGCTGTATATTAATTATATTCTCTTACGTAAGGCTTTCAAAAAAGTAAATATGAAATTCAGTAGTAGTTGTTGTAGCAGTAGTAGTAGTTATAAAGCCTAAACACCTTGTAGTGTTAGAATTGTTCATATTTAGAAAAAAAAGGCCGACTCATTCGCTTTTGAAACTTTCAGGAATTACTGACTGTAGGCTGAACTGTTTTGGTGGCTTTGGGATGGGTTTTTTTGTTTAGTTCTAGAAGTAGAGATAATGTTCCATAAGTAGAGATAACCCTTTTTATGTAGAAAATATTGTACAGTGATTTTAATAGTAAGTTAACATTACTTCATCCAATTAACTGAAATTATTTTGAAAAGCTGTTTCACTGTTTTTCTTAGATCGCAATTTCCATAAACACAGCTTGACATAATTAAGAAATGTGGGGAGGGAAGGCCTAATAAAAGCGTAATGCATTCCCTATTGGTTTTTTTGCTAAGATAGTAAAAATGTGCCTAAGGAACCATGTTGAAGAATCAGTTAAACAGGAGTTAGATATAGCTTCTGTATTTGCTAGTATGAAGTTCAGTGAAAAGACAGTATTAACATGATTCTAATGATTGCCAACCAAATAAATCAAAAGAAAATTTAGTTCCAAAGCCATCAAAGGTTAATATTATTTAAATTACAGTGAAAATTCAACAAGCTACAACATCAATCCACCTCCATCCGTTCATTTTCTTTCAGCTTTCCTTTCCAATTGTAACACCTGTAAACTACTTAAAGTGAAAAAGGAGATGTATTTCATTATGATTCCATGTAAAGATGTTTGAGACACAGTTGCAATAGTGTAACAACATAGAGTACTAATCTCAGGTTTTTTATGTAGTTAGAATGCCTTGCCTCTAAGACATTACTTTTTTTTTTGTTATTGTTTATCTGTTTAATTCTAGCTTGTTAATTCCAGGGTGTGTTCTGCAGGAGGCTTAATACTCAGCTGTATATTTTAGTTTATCTTCTTGGAAACTTTATCTTTAGTGCTCTGATTTGAATTATGTTGGTATAGCTTTCTTTGAGGGAAAAGAAAAACTTTCTTCCCATTTTACTTTTTTTCTTTTGTCAACAGGAGTAAAACCAAAGTCTGGTTGGGCAATTGATCCTTTTGGGCATTCGCCAACAATGGCCTACCTTTTGAAACGCACAGGATTTTCCAATATGCTTATACAAAGAGTTCATTACTCAGTTAAAAAACATTTTGCAACGCAGAAGACACTAGAATTTTTTTGGCGACAGAACTGGGGTATGTGTTTTTCCTTTATGTCAATTTGTTTTGTTAATTTACATAGGTAAAATATGGAGAGAACTTGAATAAATACTATGGAAGTCATTACAGAACAGGTTATCTGGAGAACTTAGTCTAGTTTTGAAAATTTTAGACTTGCAGTTCTGTTAAAAAAAAGTCTTTCATGTAGGTTAAGTTTCGGGGATTTTTTTTTTTAATAACAGAAAGAGAATGTGAGTACCTGTGTGTTAGAAAAGGGGTTAAATATAAAAACTGTATTATTGCCATTGTTCCTCTGATCTTCCTGTTTCTTCACTTTCATTTGTGCTTTTACTTTCTCTTATTTCCCTTCTCCCACATTCCTTACAAATATATATATATAAAAGTAAATGGGGTGGAATATTCCTTTTCTTTTTCTCACTTCTTTGTTTTTTTCCTTCTATTCCCACTATGTGGAAATGAAGTAGAGGAGAAGGAACATTTCTCTTGGAGGGGGAAAAAAAAAAAAGCCAAAAGTGAATATTTGGAGATGGAGAGATCTGTCTTGTTTATGTTCTTATTAAGGAAAAAACTGTAAAGCAACCAGTTTTCCTCAGCTGGTGTGACAAATTAATGTCATTAGTTACAGTAGCTTTCTGTGGACTTGAAATTTTTAGGTTATCTTTAGTCAGAAAAATAGATTAAAAACATTTCAGCATTTTAATTTGCAATGAAATTCTCCTCTAAAACTTTATTCTTAGAATAAATATAATTTTGTTTTTTTTTACATTATTTATACAATATAGAGCGTGAAAATTTTCTTAGGTAATGTAGCGATTATACCTTAGCAAACTGATGTATCTGTATGAACATTTTGTTTTGCTTTGTACTGTACCAGCATTCCAATAAGCTGTATGATGAATGTATATCATTGAGGTTTTGGTCTTTCTGTTTTTTAAAGTAAGCTAGTGTGTCACTGCTTTATCAATACAGGGTCAAACAAATGTATTTAGTACTTACTATTGAAAGGTGGTGGTGTTTTTGAAGCTGTTTAGATCCTCTCTGGATCTAAAAAATTTCCAATTTTTTAATTGGAAATTGTAGGAAGGAGGGTATTCAGAGAAAGCAATCAGCTGCACAAGTAAACTTGACCTGAGGAAAACATACCACTGTGAAAGAAGTTGTCAGATACTGACACTTCAGAGATTTTTCTTTGAATGTTGGTATATGCCACTCAGTGTACAGAATACTTAATTGACAGGCCTTTTTCCTAAATAGTTGCATACGTAAATCACGTATATGATATGGTCTAGTATTTGGCCTTCAAAAGAAGGCTTTTCAAAACAGATCACATATCAAAGGTCACTGCACACTCATCTGGCGTAATATGTAGACGTGGTACCTGAGATAAAGAGAACTCTTGTAGTTGAAAAGTACATGCATATATTTATGGAATATTACCTTTTTAGTAATATGTAGTAGTAAAACAGGAGTTTTTAAACAGAAGATCTGGATTGGAACTTTGCAGACTTACGCTGTTAAGGTTTTGAAGAGTATTTTCATATGTATTGTTGACATAATTAGGAGCCAGGTTCTGTGGCACATCTACAGCATTCATCCCTTTTTTTCAGCATAAAATTACTTTAAGTAGTTAGTGCTGGATATAGATAATCAGCATTTAAGGGTTTTACCAGGTGAGTAAACTTAAAGTTCTCTTAAGTTCTATGAGAACTTCGGGTTGTTTTCAAAGTTACATTTCTTTTGAGACTTGACACAATATGTATAGATCTCTGCTCCTGGTGGGTTAAACTTTAGGGAATGGACTGACTAGATGGAAAAGTGTAAAAATCTGTTTTGTTCACCTCTAAAACTCTGGAAATAATGAGATTTATCTGGGTAGAAAACCCCTAACTTTTTGTTCCTATCTTTCCTAATCAGCTGGTGCTTGATTGGAACATTCCAATCTTTGTTGTATCTCTGGTTTTAGCCTCTTTATATGTGTGGTACATACAAAGGTAAACTCCAGGTATGGATATTCAAAGCAAGGAATTGTCTTGATCTGATGTTTTTAATACAATTCTTGGATTAAGAACATGGAACTGATTTAGTTTTGGCAAATCTGAGAGGGTTTTTTTTAAAGGTGTGCTCTATATATTTAATTTCAGATTTGGGATCCAGTACAGATATCCTTTGTCATATGATGCCTTTCTATAGCTATGATGTTCCTCATACTTGTGGTCCAGATCCGAAAATCTGCTGCCAGTTTGATTTCAAACGTCTTCCTGGAGGAAGAGTAAGCTGTCCATGGAGAGTTCCACCAGAAGCCATTCATGCTGGAAATGTTCAACACAGGTACAGTTTTTACATATTCTGCAAGAGAATAACTTTAAAAAAAAAAAGTTATGCTGGTCAAAGGTGATATCTAGCATAGCTTGGTGAATTTATATAGTTCTTAAATTAAACTTGTCATAGGAAAATAATATCTGTTACTTAATCTAGTGTTTGCTCATAAGTTCAGAACATAATTGACAGTGAAATTTGAAGATAGGTTATAATTAAGGAAGATGCATTACATATTTTTCTATTCATGATACATGGGTCTAACTATTACTATCTCTGAATGCTAGGCAGAACATAGTCATCTGTTTAGTTATAGTCACGTTACTGGTTTACTGTAGGTTTTGTGAATTTTATGAATAGACAGTGATCTGTCTCATGCCACTGGAAGACTTCAGGGACAGCATGGTGTAGTATGCTGTAACTACAAATGATGAGATGTTTTCCATGGTATATCCTTGCAAAACTTCTCAGTCTGTGGCCTAGGTTTCCTGAAGTGGATACTTTAAATGAATCTGAGTCCTATGTCTTACATGTCTGGTTGGGGGGGCAGGGGAATCATATTAACTTCAATTTTATTTTTCAAATAGAAACACTGAGTTGTTTTGCCACGGGTAAGAATCAAGTTTTACAGTTTTACAAAACTACTTTTCAATTCTGGGAGGAGGAAAAAAAAAAAAAAGAAAAAAAAAAAAAGAAAGGGAAGATAGAACTGCTAAAGGTTTTTCCAGAAAAAGATTGTTTTCTACAGTCCTGTTACTATCTTCAGGCCTTCAAACCATCCCCAAGTTCAAGAGTTAGAAATTTAGGTAGGTGTTTACAATTGTTGCAAATTGCTGAGTATAACAAATGTATTAAGGATAGCAGGGTGACTTTTTGGTTCTAGTCTTGATGCTGAAGTTTTGAAGTGATGATGTGATGATTATGTGTTGGTTGTCTACATGTCAAGTCTGCATGTCCTTTTTCTGAGTGTGAATTTTGCCAAGCATCTTGAAAACTTCACTTTGTCAGTAAAATTCTATTACAAAATTTTATCGAAGATAAAACCAAAATAAAACAGAATACATTACAATTGTCATACTTTAAGGTAGAAATTGGAATGATGATAGGAAATAGTCATTTTCTCTGAAAGTAGAAAAATGAAAGCTGAAGGTGACAGGAGAACAGTAGAGCTAATAGAAGAATCATTTATGACACACACAGTGCTTATCAAATGTGAAGGAAACCTCATGTGTCTTTAAATCAAAGTTGTAAAAAGAAAAATCTTGAATACGTATCCCAATTAGGTGAGACCAATATTTGTAGAAGAGTAACAGCTTGTTTAACAAATACCTGGAACATACAGGCTATAAGTATAATGTAGAGAGCCTGCTTGGAATGCTTTTTAAGGTTTTTGTTTTTCAATTAGATCTTAATTTATCCCTGCACTTCCTAGATGCAAGCTTTGTATAACAATCTGAATTAGACCTTGTAAAAGAAATCGTTCTTTCATCATGTCTTATGAAGTCAGAGAAAATGGGGCAGGTATGTAGTGAACGTATAGATGTAGACAATGTATGATCAAATTGAAGAGATCATCATCTCAATATGGTCTCTGAAACTTAATCTTTTGCATCAGCTTTTGGTAGGTATAAACAGTTTCAGTGTCTAACAGGGAGTTGAAACAGCAGTATGGTAGATAATACCTAAGGGAAAAGTAAAACTAACACATGGCCTTTGAGTTGAGAGCCTGGATTATTTACATTTGGAACACTGGAAGGAACACAGGAACCGTAGTTTGAGAGTCTAGTTTGAAATAAATTCACTAAAACATAGGAAATAGTGTTTTGCTGGAGAATGCTAAAAACACTACTTATATTTTACGAAAAAGAAAAAGAATATTGTAGGCAACCAAAAACTTGTGTGAGCTGACCTCTGTAACAACACAAGTTTTACTGTTGTTATGATGAGGAGATGTATGAGATCCAAAAGTAATTGGAAAATCTATCTTTACATCATAAACTTTCCAAGGTTAAAGATCTGTAGCACACTAATCTGCCTCTCATCTCTGATTGCTTTGTTTTTTAAGACTGGAAAAATACAGATCTACACTACATAGATCTGAGAAAAAGTATTTGATACACACTATTAATTTAGAGGCAAGGTTTAGATCACTGACCTTTCTTCAATGCTAAAGCTGCAACAAAATTGATAAAACACAGATCCTGAATACTCAGCTGAGGCTGTTGCTTTTGATACTATTATGGACATACATATATACTGAAGAGATACTGAATTGAAAACTTAAGACTAGTAGCTGTTGGATTTATCATTGCCTTGCCACTTCAGTTGTGATTTGGTAGGAAGGAATGAAATAGAAGCCTGATTGAAAGCCTGTACTTGTTTAATTACACTTCATAACAGCTTAGGTTATAAAGGTTGCTGTTGCACTCGCCCTGTTTTGCAGCTGCATCCTTATCCATATGTTTGAATGAAGTTCTAGCTTTTCACACTAGCAAGAAAAAACAGCTGTTTTCTTTTTTTTTTTTTCCTTGAATGGGAATGAGTTGTTTTGTTAGTGGAAGCATAGCTCATTTTGGTGCATGTCTTTCTCTCCCATGCATGGAAATAGGAAAGAACCTATACTGCAAGTTAGGCGTTTCAGAGAAGGAGTAGAAAATGGACTTTCCCCTTCACCCCCTACTGTTCAAGAGCCCAATTTTACCCTTCAGCTTTTTTCTCTTTACGGTTGGTCACATTGCACAACATGCAACTGGCACTCAGAATTACATTGCTGATGTGGTGTTGGTGGTTAATGTTTGTGAATGCCAACCTCAGGAATCTGAGATCACCCTCTTAGGAAGTACTCATCCTGTCTGCATAGCCATCTCCTCCACCAAATTACCTGATAAGAAAATTTCCAATCCACCAAATGGTTTTGTTTTCTAGTTGAGATAACTGAGCAAAGAGTGAGTCCCTAATGCTTCATGTGCTGTATGGGCTGAAGTAGTAGGGACTGTGAAGCCATGACCACTGTCAAACCTGTCACACAGGACTTGCCATAACTGCTGCAAAATTTATTGTGATTCCTACAGACTCTGGGTTGCTACTGCTCCTCCTCCTTTGACATAGGAAGGGGCAAAACCAGCCACGTTAATTCTTTTGACGTGTTTTAGCCAAATACTTGGAATTTTTGTGTTAAAAGAACACACTTGTGATATGAAGGGGTTGTCTTCATTTGTGAAAGGTCTTAAGCATCCAATGATAATCTGAAAGCTTCCCAAAGAAAGGTGAAAAATATTCTTGATGCTGTTACTGAAAATGTTTATATAATTCAGTGTTGCCAACTAACTGTGCAGTTAGGGTTGCTCAGAATATTGAGAACTACATAATGCATCTTGTGTACAATTCCAAGGACTTTTGATTGCATAAAACCAAAAATTTGGGTTGTTTTTTTTTTTTTAAAAGCCATTAAAATGGAGTTGCTGATGATATGCTATATCCATAATTATGGTGCTACAAGAAGTTTCTCATGACTGATCTCTCTAGTTTTTAAATTTTTATTTAGGTAGGCAGGATAAACATATATCAAAATGTATCTAATACTGTCTTGCTGGGGAACCAGAAGGGGAAAGCATTGGTGAGAGTCAGTGGAATTTGTTTGTTTTTTTTTCTTTTTTCCTCCAGAAGTATTTTTCATCTTCAGCAAATTCTGTCTGGGGCTTTCTGCTGACTCTTTCTCACTCCTATATGAAATAGTGATTTAGGAGGTTATCTGAGAGAAACTTAAGAGGATATACCTGACTTGAGACATCTAATTTTTCTTTGGTGTTTTTGCAATTGAAACTGGTTTGCAATGGCAGAAGATCCTGCTGCCCCCTTAAAAACACCTCATAATCCTACAGTTATGAGTATTTTGAAGAAAGGGAGAACAGCAACACTGATGAATTTTGCAGTAGATTTGGAAAGAAACTAGAGGAGGACTTTGAAGAGAGATGTCAAAGGCAAATATCCTGTTAACTGTAACCTTTCCTGAAGTCCTGTATTTTTGAAGAGGCTCTAAAATAAAGTATGTTTCCAACCATAGGCTTCATGTGGAAAATTTGAGTTAGGCTGGCTTATTAGAAGGGAGAATTATAAAGTCTGGTGTTGTGCCAATTGTTCTGTTAGTTGTGTGGAGAGGAAGTCTTCATGTTTAAATTGGCAACCTGTTGAAAGTCATGGAAAAATATTGATTCAAGCCTAAATACTGGGTAATGTGAACTATAAATCAAACTATAGGCAGAGAGAGGGGGGAAGCCACTAGTTAGGTCTGTTCCAATCTCAGCAGAACTATGTAGATCCTTAACTAAACATGTTGTTGTGCCCCCTTTCTCCCTCCAGAATACAGTCAGACCTTCTGTTTACTCAATGCTTTTATAATCTGATAAACAAATAAACTCTGACTTGCTGATCGAAGAAATATGTTTTTCAAATATATTGGACTAGATTCAATTCTCACATAAATGTTTAGATAACAAATCTTCAAGAGTATGAGTTGAAAGTAGATTTTGGTAGACCATCTATTAAAAAGACTTGTAGAAAAAAAAAGCTCACTGAATCTGGATTTTGCTGCTATTTTCTCTTTAAAACTTTGTCATTTGTATTCCTGTTTTCTTAAATATGTTACTATGGTTTATACTCCCAACTAAAATTATTTCTATAACTTTAATTAGAGAGGATCAGGATCTGAAGATTTTGATAGTGATTGTGGGTTGGGGGGGGGGGGGGGGGGGCAGAAGTGGACCTTTTCAGTAGTCCAGACATCAGACTTGTAACTTTTAATACATTACTGCTTAATGGCAGAACTGATATTTTACCTGTCAAAGAGTTAGCAGGTGCCAAAGGATAATTTTACTGCCTTTTTTCTGTGCATGCACGTGTAGGTTTTCTGTTTGTTTGGGTTTTTTTGGTTTTGTTTTTTTTTTAAAGGCCAAAAGCAGAAAAGCAGTGGGTTTAATTTTTCAGGACATGTACTTAAGCTTAAGAGGGCTGGCTCTAAGACAGGTAAGAAGCTGGCTGAAGGGGGAACAGTGATTGTTAGTAGTGAACTTCCTCCAGAAGTTTTTTTGGGTTTTTGTTGTTTTTTTTTTTTTTTTTCAAAGCTGGAGTTTCTCAAAGGTTAATTTACGGGCAGTTTTTCTGTCAAGGACATGAAGGTGTGAAGCAAAGTATCCAAGGGAATTACCAGAGGGGATGAGAAGAGCTTGCTTATTATTGTAAATAAGGGCTGGAGAGGATCAGGATTGTTATCTAAATATAAAGAAGGTAAACATAATTTAAACTGAAGGTTAGTGTTGGCACAGGAACAAATTGATGCAGACTGACCTGCTGTTTGAGATGGAGCTTGATAAGCTTATTGGAGGATTTAATTAGCATAGTCTTTGCAACAATAGTAGGTTGAATGTGGTGTCCCTGTGAGGGGAATTGCATCCAGCTTCTTGTTACAAAATGAAATAGCAGAGTTTTGTATGTCTTATTTAGGGTCACCCTAACGCACAACTTGATATCTATGAATTGTTTCGTCAAATGCTGACCTTTATTCTTCTGTTTGCTAAATTGCCTTTTTTTTTCCTCCCCCTCCCCCCTCAAGGGCTTGGATGATTTTAGATCAATACAGAAAGAAGTCAAAGCTTTTCCGTACTAAAGTTCTGTTGGCTCCACTAGGGGATGATTTCCGCTATGCTGAGAGCTCAGAATGGGATCAGCAGTACCAGAATTATCAGAAGCTGTTTGATTATATGAATTCTCATCCTGAGTGGCATGTTAAGGTAAATACAGCACTTTTTTTCTGGATTGTGGATTAGACAATATTTCTCAGGATTTTGAGATTCTTCATGGAAAAAAGTTGTGGTTTGTTTTTTTTTTAAACTGTGGAGCTTTATATATTATTTGACAGCAGATTGGTTTGTCTTGGCAGATTAGATTTTTTTACCTCTACCATTTCTTCTCCCTCCAAAACAAAAACTTTGCTATTAATAATATCTGCTTGAAAACTAGAAATAGTATCCAATTTTTTAGAGAACAGCTATTAGGTTTGATTGTTTTCTTAGTACTCGTGTTTTCACAGGCTTCAGGCATTGTTATTTAAGGCTCGCAGGCTTTGTTATTTAAAACTATTGTATTTTCTTATTAAAGTTCAAGCAAATTTTGTTGCTTAGCTTGGGTTGTCTTGGTTTTATGTCCCAAAACAAACAACAAATTCTAAGAGGCACCATTGCTGGCACACATTGTTGAATACAGTAAATTTAAGAGGTTGACCTGGCTACAAAAGGAGTGAAAATACTAACACAATTATCAGATGAGAGATCACTTTAAATCATTAATTATGTTTGAATGTTAATATACACATTCATACATTCTAATGTGTAAGCTGAGTACTTCAGAGACTTCTTGTACTATAAATGTGCTCTGTACTCAGACATGTTTTCATCATCTTTCAGCATGATGAAATATTTTAGGAATAGGGGACCACAACCTTGTTTTTTCTTGAGTATCACGTGAGAGAGCACTATTGCTGCTTTCACATTTAGGCTTTTTAAACCCGGTCTGGTCTCTCTTATATTGTTTGTATGTACATCTTTTTTTTCCCTCACCTTTTCTGAGACCTCCCCCCATTCCTTTAACTGCTGATTAGAGTAGTGCCTGTAGTGTGTTAGTTCTTTCTGCTGACTTATGGACTTGTGTTCTGCATAAGAAAGATGATCTCTTGGGATCGCAGCTTGTCTGAGAGCTCGATTTTGCATCTGTTTCCTATGGGATGTGGGTGACATGATATATGTGAGTGCCTGCAATGTCTTACTGGAGGGAGATAGACCTGGACCTCTTTTAAATCTTTTAAGTCTAAAGCCCATCTTTTAAATCTAAAGCTTTCTGCTATCACCAGCTTTACTCCCCTCAAAATGAATATAGTGTGCAGGTAGTTACTCTTTGGATGCTAACAGCAGTATACTTTCTGTAGTCTCCATTCCAACTAACCTGGGCTGGATGATTTTCTTCTCTGGGGCAAAACCTGAAGGCTCAAGCTCTGAGATCATTCTTCAAGGACCACTTGTGTCCTGAGGCATCGGAAAGATCTTTATCTGAAAGGTTCTGCTCAGCCTATTGCCAAGGACTCTATGAGTCTATTTCATTAGCCCTGGCTTGCCCACCTGGATTATTACCTTGGGAATCACACCAGCCCTTGGGGCCCTCATAGAAGTATCCAACCCTTTTTCTGGTCCTTAATACCCAGACAAAAAGATACGCAATCCTCAGATTCAGCCACTTCATACCTAGGGTACTTTGCTCAGCTGGAGCACTGTTGGCACTGGAATGTGTCTCCTTTTCATTTTATTTATTTAGTTGGATTTTTTTCTTTCTCTCACTGGTGGTTTGATGTTTTTTTTTTTTTTGCTTGTTTGTTGTTTCGTTTTTTGTGGTGGTGGGTTTTTTTGGGTTTTTTTTGTTTTTTTTTTAAACTGATGTCATTTATCCTTGGAAATACGAGATTTGGTGGAGAACTTTCACACTCTGCTGCACTTTCCCCAGCAGACTGTAACTCCACTCCTTTATGTAAAGGAAGAGTTCACATTTCTTTCTTAAGTGCTGAGATGCCTAGGATATTACTACTTACACAAGGGACCGCCTACTCTGCCTTTCTGACTGTATGAGAGATTTACACTTTCAGACACATTTGAGATACTTGTCTAGTGGATATGTCTGTTAGCATTCAGATTCTCGTGCCAGCAACTATTCTATGGTCCTAAAAGTGTGTGGTAGATTACTGTAAAAAGATATCTATTTTGCTCTTGCGGAGTTTGATCTCCTTTACATCTATTATGCATAAATTAAGATGAGACTTTTTATATGCCAATAGAAGAGTCTACCAGGTTATTTCACTGTTTCCACTCCACTTAGACTGAGTTTTCTTCAATTTTGCTGGTTCCTCTGGTGAGGTTTTCTTCCTCTGATGTAACCCAGCATACAGAAGGGAGGTCACCTATACCTGATTTCTCTTGGTCCATTGATATCTTTTCTTTTTTCTTCTGAATTATGTCTTGTAGGTGTCTGTGATAGTCAGGGAAAAGGCCAAGTGTCCTAGAAGTGCCTGATAAGAGAAGGATCACTGCTGTTGGGATTTCTGTGGCAATATGTCTCTTTCTCTGCTTTACTGCCATTCAAAGTGGCAAGTTATCATACTGTATCCACCTAACAGACACTTGGATCTTCTGAATGATTTTGAAGAGTGAATACTGTTTTTTGGTTTGTTTTCTTTTTTTAAATGTTGAAATAGCACATCTTTGTTGTCACAGTAATAGTCCTTATATTCCAAGTCACTTTTTAAAAAGATTTTTGCTAAAAGCTTGTTTTCTTGTGTTGTAAACTGTAGCATGCTACTTTGTATGCTTGTTGTTAACAATAATTAAAAAAAACCCCAAACAACAAAAAAGTGACTAAATTTAAATTTGAAGAATTATCATTATAGTTTATTATGAGGGTACTTATGGTAAGGTGGTCTTCAGTGCTGTTCCCACTTCCATTAATTGTTTTTCCACCCTCATTCAAAACCCAGTTTGCCTTCTATGCCTTCTTTAACAACATCTCTCAATGCTGGCAACATTGACATCAGTCCCTCTCCCTTTTTTATTTCCCCCCTTTTTTTTTACTCCTCAAGCTTGAGGGTACCGTCTCTTGACCTGCCCTGTAAAGGGCTGTTATTGCCTTATTTATCTGAGTATTTTTAAAAATGACCAGAAGATAATGAGTTTTTTGTACTCCCCCATGTTACAGCTCTAAACACAATTTCTTTGTATATAGTTTTAAAAAAACAGCTTCTGAAAACAAATGCTAATTTTTTGATCAACAGTCATCTTGGGTTAAGCATATGTTGGAGAACTGGAGCGCAACAGAGTTAATTTTGAAAATGCAGGATTAAGACAACTATGCTCTTGTTACATTACATAAAGTTTCTTATTTAGTCCAGACATCTACTTACATAATATTGAGATATTACTTAGTTCATGTATTAGAGACTTATTCGTAAGACACGAAAGAATGCTTTGCTTATTTGTTGAGATTTAGCTTGTATTTTAGATACCGATTTATACTTTAAAAAAGAAAAGTATTTCGTATTTCATATTTCATGAATCATAGAATCATAGAATGGTTTCAGTTGGAAGGGACCTCTAAAGGTCATCTAGTCCAACCCCCCTGCCGTGGGCAGGGACATCTTCAACTAGATCAGGTTGCTCAGAGCCCCGTCCAACCTGACCTGGAATGTTTCCAGGGATGGGGCATCCACCACCTCTCTGGGCAACCTGTGCCAGTGCTTCACCACCCCCAGTGTAAAAAATGTCTTCCTTATCTCTATTCTGACTCTACCCTCTTTTAGTTTAAAACCATTGCCCCTTGTCCTATCGCTACAGGCCCTACTAAAAAGTTTGTCCCCATCTTTCTTATAAGCCCCCTTTAAGTATCAAAAGGCCGCAATATGGTCTCGCTGGAGCCTACTCTTCTCCAGGCTTAAACAACCCCAACTCTCTCAGCCTTTCTTCATAGGAGAGGTGTTCCATTCCCCTGATCATTTTTGTGGCCCTCCTCTGGACCTGCTCCAACAGGTACATGTCTGTCTTGTACTGAGTTGAATTGAAGTTGAAATGCTTTTGGAAGAGCTATTCAGTTTGTCTGAAAAGTGTGCAGGGAAACTTTAAAGCTCTTTAGGATAGGATTTCTGCTATAATTCTGCTGGAAGACTGCCATAGTTCTGAAACGTATATGAAACCAAGCATATTCATTCTCTTCATATGTCTAAATAAAGAAAATGATGCTATGTTATAGTAATTTTAATTTTCGTTCAGGCCCAGTTTGGAACTTTATCAGATTACTTTGAAGCTCTGCGCAAAGAAAGCAGTTTGGGTGAAAAAGGCAGCAATTCATTTTTCCCTGTTTTAAGTGGAGACTTCTTCACCTATGCAGACAGAGATCATCATTACTGGAGTGGATACTTTACATCACGACCCTTCTATAAACGACTGGATAGACTCCTGGAATCCTACTTACGGTAAATACTGCCATCCAGTAAATTCATAACATATGCCTTGGCACATGGGAGAGATGAATGTCTAAGTACTCTAAGTCTGTTGGACAGATGGAAAAGTGATTTTGAAATGCACAGTTTAAGTTTACTTACAATAAGGAGAGCCTAAATGGCCCCCAAATGTAGTTTGTGTTACAAAATTAGTCAGTGTATCTGTTTTTTTACTAAATTCACAGAAATACAATGATAGTTTTTCCGCCCAAACAAATAAGTTGTTCTAAAATACTATTCAAGTGATCAGCAAGTCCCGATTCCATGAAAAATAGCAGGTAGTATGCTTTTTATTCTGTATCAAGTTTGGGTAGCTGTCAGATCAATCTATCATTATGGCTATACTGTGAACTCCTTTAGAGAGAAATACAAAGGTGCGAATTTTACAAGGGTTATTAGAGGCAGTTGCAAAGTAGTCAGGAATATTGTGTACCAAGTGGTCTCAGATTTGTAAGGTACTGCCCTGCTGAAAAGTGTTTGCATGTTCTTTAAAGAAAAAAATATTGCTGAATTTTGGTAACGGAGTTACCAAATTTAAGTGGTTCTCCCTTGTAGCAGCTGTAGATAAGACGCATTCGAAAACAATTTAACTGTATTTTAAGGCTCCAGAAAGAAATCTGGGACAGATGCATATGATGTAAACCTTGGACTATCTATTTCCAAAACTTGGAAACTCTGTTTTGAAAAGATTATTCTTTCAAGGATCCTTAGTCAAAGGCCACTTTTTGTCTTCTGGAAGGACCCTTTAAAATGCACCTGTTGTAGTGCTTCTATATGCTGTTTAGACCTTTTTGTGCTAGGGAAGAACTTCTGTGATGCTGAGAAAGGCTTGCTTAAGGACTTCTTACAATTTTTTTTTTTGGTGTTGTAATGGCTGCTGCAGTAGTGGAGGGAGCAAAAGAGGCGTGGAAAGTAGTGCTTTGCACACATGGAAAGTAGCGTTTTGGAGGCAGATACAAGTACCTTTCAGAAGAGAAACCTCAGTATCTAGCAGAATTTGTTTTGCTTCTTCCAAGAAGTCAAGTTTTTACTCTGGTGAAGTGGAGGCTTCGCAAACTTGGGACACAGCTACTCTGTGATCTGTAGTATGTCTTGTAATGAAAGTGGCTTTTTCTAGTCTTTTCTCTGCATTCTAAGAATACAGAGTAAGACACCTGAGGAAATAAGAAAATTAGTGAAGAAGAAATGAAAGCAATAGAAAGACTAAGATAGGTGTAAGGAGAAGTGAGATCAAGGGCCTGAGAATAGAAAAGTGTTAGGGAAGAGACAGTGTAACGTAACTTTGAAGGCATTGCATTGACCAGCAAAGAGAAAAGTTTCACAAATGGGAAAGCAGGGAGTAAAGAAGCCAAAGACTGTCAGGAAGGAGGAGAAAAATAAGATCAAAGCTGAGAGGAATGACAAAAAGCAAGGCGAGGATCCCTTTGGCAGAAGAAGGTAAAAATAATATGGTAAGTAGAAGTTACCAGAGGAGTGACTTCTGCAGTGTTTTAATCAGAACTTTGTAATGTTACAAGTGTTACGCTTAACTTATGTACAAAACCAAGAATGTTAGAAGATTACAAAGAGGGCATTTGTAAGGCTAACAGTAATTAGGAAGTTTGACAACTATTCAGAAATAGTTTACAAATAGAGTATCAAGCATCACTAGGAATATGATTTTCTTAGAAGCATTTTAGTTTTTACTTACTGTATTGACACTATAAATATTAATTAGCTCTGTTCTCATTAGCTTGTTTATTGTAAGAATCTTTGATTTTCAGTGAAAACAGCCTTGTTTAATACTGCTATTGGAAAAGACAAGATACATAGAAAACAGGACAGATGATGTCCTTATAAATTGAATTCCCTACTTAATTGTTTTTCATACTTTTGCCTAAATTCCTTTCTGTTTGTTAAAATGCACCAAGGATTTAAATTTTTTAGCTTTATCATAGCCTATTTTCTCAAAAAATTTAAATGTTTACTTTATTGTCATTTTTCTGTTTTTTATTACTTACATTGCAGAAAACTTCATATGAATTGCTTTCAACTTTATTTGTAGTGTTTACAACTTTAAACTGTTAAAAGATTCCTTCATGTAAGCATCATTTCAATTACCTGTAACTTCTGAAAAAGGTGCTAGACTTACAGGTAAAGAATCTCTGGAAGAAAACTAAACCTTCAGTCTTATGAATAAAAACAAAGCACGTTTCTAAAAATGTACCTGGGAAGTTTTTCATCCTTCATTATCCTCTGTGAATAACATGTAAGAACAAAACGTACAAATGTATTCTTGTCAGTTTAATACCAGTTTTTTTTTGTCAGTTTTGCTTTCAGAGACCTGGAGAATCTTCAAGGATGGCATATTAGCTGTGAGAACAGCAGAATTAAGGGTTTTGTCTTTTATTGATGAAATACATTATCATATTTAATTAATAACACCCTTGCCCCAGCCTTGTGATTAAATTTTCCATGGTTCTTTTTGAGCTAACATATCTATCTATCTAGTGTGCATGTATATGTGTATGTATATATATGTGGTGGAGTGAACCATGAACAGGAGATAAATATCTATGTGTGTGTATTTTTTACCAAGGATGAATGCTTTTAAGTTCCAGCAGTACCAGGATTAAGAAGTACTTCGCTGTTACTTAATAGCCAGGAAACAGTGTTCAATCTCAGGACTTGCTATGATGACTGGCTATTTAAGTAAGAAAAGAGTTGGTTGGTTGCATTTTTCCCATTTTTAAAAAAGTTTTGGGTTTGTGCATTAAAGAAAGTGCATGAAAGTTTTGGTAATGGAGATTGACATAATTGCTGATTTGGGACTTAATTGATTTTTTGATCTTAAGTGGGAGATGGATAAGAGACAGGTGAATTAAAGTAGTTTGAAGGGTGATGAAATCAGTGAGCAGAAGTTTGTTTAATGTAGTAGTGGAAAGATGCAAAGAACAACAGCATAGTTGGGGGCAAGTTAGGAATGCATTCTGTGGTTTCATTCTTTACAGATGTAATCAGGGAAAAATTGTGGTAAGTCTGCAAAAAAGATTGTTGGAGTAATTCAGAAGCAGGACAAGAGCCGCAGTGATGCTTCTAACTGTACGGACGTATAGAAAAGACCACATCTTGACAGTTCAGAAACTCTTGGAAAAAATATTTATTATTTATTTCGGTTACAGATAAAGTGGGCCTAAAGGTCACCTAGTGTAAGCTTTGAGCAATCAGTGAAGTGAATTTTGGTCTATTTGCAGCGTCCCATCAGGTAGAGATACCGTGACAAATTACAACAAAGTGGATAATCTGTGGTAACTACTTTAGGTAATCTGCAGTAGTTTGAAACAGAGGTGAGAAAACCAAGGCTTTAATATTTTTCCATAAAAGCTGTATAGAGAGAGAGGTAGATGCTTACTTATAAGTTGAAGTGTTCTCTAATATCATGTTCCTTGTGGCTTCACTTCCAAGTGTCTTTCATCTTTGACCATTGAACCATTCTAATGTTTAGAATAATGTTGAGACTTGAAAGGAAAATTCTGCATCTAAGAGACTGATGTACTGAATGGATCTGTAAACCAGAACCAGTTATTTTTCTGAAAGGCAAAAGAGTTCCAAGTGTTCCTTATAGACAACATGGATTTAAAGTGATGTTCTGTAATCAGTATGAACTGAAAATGCATTTACTATACAGCTTCATTTTAATGTTATTTCTTTTGGTTTTAAGATTGCTACCTTGTTTATAAATAATGGACTTCCCTATTTAAAAAAAAAAAAAAATTGAGATGGATTGTGGGGAGGGAAATCTAACCTGTATTTTGAGGACTAAAATTTTTTGTGTTTTCTTCTTCATAGCTACAGTTGGGTCAGTGTTTAGTGGCTAAGTAAATTTTTTTAAAAAAAGGTAAACCACTTTCAGACAGGGTTTATCCACTAGGTGAATGTGCACCTGGTGCCTTTTTAACTACAATAGACTTGTTTTCCTTTCAAGTTAAGCTTTAATAGAACAAAGTAGGAAGAATGCATAGATGTAGGAATTTGCACTAAGCAACATTAAAATCACAGCCATTAAGCTTAAGTGCACTAGTAATAAAGAAAAAGAGTTACAACTTTTAACATCTTGATTTTTTGTGTCACTTCTGAGCAGTTATCTTACCTGTAAGAGCAAAATCTCATCCTTTTCCTCAAATATTGACAATATGAAAATGAATTGAGCCATTATATGTACAGTGTACCTTTCAGTTTAGTTTGACACATGCTACTTGCAGTTTTTACATAATTGTCACCTATGTGATGCATAAAGACAAAGACCAAACTGAATCCAAAGGTATTTTTTCATGTTAACAGTAAATATCAGTGGACAGTCTGAAAACCCAAGCTGAGAATGATTTTAAACTTTGTTGTTGTACCGAGATTAAATTTGAAAACGTGCACTCACTGACAGCTTGGGTAAACGTAAAAGTCAGTGTTTTCCTTTTTTCTTTTTTTATTTGCATGCTTAGAAGTTAGTTTTACATTTGTTTCAAGAACGTATGTTAGTATGCTTTCTTTGCTTTTTATAACATAAACCTGTATCTTCTTGGTTTCTTCAAACACTTGAGAAACCTTCATTAAGCTCAAATAAAGCTGAAAAGGAATCTGACACTTCTCAGACTTACAAAAACAGAACTGTAACATTTTAGGAAAAGGAGATGGGAAAAAAAGTTAAAAGATGTTTTCCCAGAATTTCTACAGGCATCTTTGTTAGTCAAATATTCATAATGACTGGAAATTACAGGTTTTTTTTGCAAAATAAATTTAGAATCTCATAAAGCAAGTGAGAACCTAATGTTAATATTTTAGTGCTAGGCATTTGCATAAGAAATAGGAGAGAAGGGCTCTGCATGCTGTTCAGTCTAAGGGTTTTTGAATCCAGTGTTCTCACCGTTCAGGTGAATGTATAGTGAGCAGGGGCATGAACTGCCTAAATCTTGAGGAGAATTTAGTTTGCTTGAAGTACAAATGGCAAAATAGATATTATATAGAGTGTACAGATTAATATATTTCTTTAAGATAATTTTATTTGTTTAGTAAATTGCTTTTTGAAATGGGAATTGTATGTCTCCTGTAAGGCAGTCTATCCTTACTGTATCATTTTAGGCTCAGATCTGTATACCTCACACGTGAAAATGGTATGTTACTTTGTACTGGCATATTTTTATTTTAAAGCTCTATTTTCCATCACTGAAGCCTTGCAGGAAGCTTACAAGGTGTAAAACCAGTTGATGATGAAGTGCAGCAGTGATGTTTAACTGTTGGAAGCTAGAAGCAGGCTAAAAAGTACAAGGTTAAAGTTTAAAGAACTCGCGGAAATAGGCATGAGGAAAGATGTAAAAACATCAGTTTATTCTTCAGGTACAATGTGTGTTGCTTTTTGCTTTTTAAACCTATATAAATATTTGATTCTTCTCTGCAATTCCAGGGCAGCTGAAATCCTCTACTCCTTGGCTTTGGTACAGTCCAGTAGATCTGAGAAGTTGAGTGTATTTCCTTCAGTGGATAACTATAAATTGCTGACAGAAGCTAGGAGGAACCTTGGACTCTTTCAGCATCATGATGCTATTACAGGAACATCTAAAGATTGGGTAGTTGTGGATTATGGCACTAGGTAATTTATTATAAATATATAAACTTAAATCTTAACTTCCCTTTGCTTTTTTAAAACAGAAGTATTTATTTCAGAGATACAGATTTGCTATAGCTAGCAACATACTCAGTACTGAAAAGTGTAGTGGTGCTCTACAAGAGAAGTGGATTTGATTACCCGTGCTCTTCATTTATGGAATATTTTTTTATCGTCTGAAGTAAGAATTTGATGTCCAAACAAAATTTCTGAGGTTTCAAAAGGAGCTAGGTAGACACGATACCAAGAGTTCTTTAATAACAGGGCTATTCTTTTCTGCAGTACTATTGTATAGGAGTACATTTTATATCTGCCTCTGCTAAGCAATAATCAAGAGACATGCTAATTTAATCGTTTATTCCTTGGAAAATCCCACACCTGCTGTAACCCACCTTTCATCAATGTGGGAAATCCTTTTCATGTTGCCAATCTTCTACTTAATTTGTCTGTTGTTGTCTATTACTATTATATCTGGTGGGTAGTTGCTTTCTTGGTATTGACAAATTACTCTGCTAGCTACTTTGTGGAATTTTTTTGAAGAAGAGTGTATGATATATATATATATGTATGTCTGTATATGTAGATATGTGCTTTAATTATGCATTTGTTCAGAAAATTGTTACATATTGGAACGTTAAGCACTAGTAAATTTGAGGTAGATGATGGTAGATGGTTGATGGTAGAGCATGTCCATTAAATAATTTATTGTTTTAAATGCCTCTAAAATATTCTTTCTGGGTTTAAACTACTGCATTGATGAAAAGTATTTTTAAATTCTATAAATTTGTTAATTTTTTATCTATTAAAGCGTAGGTATAATCAAGGTATAAACATGTGCAATGTACTTGGTTATGAGAGAGTAAAATAAAGTTTTTCTTCACTTTACAAATAAAATTACACAGCGCTCTGTATTTAAGAATTTGTAAACCTTGTGTCAGTTGAAGCAATGGAAATAATGGTGATTGTTTTTCTAATCCTGCTTAAAGGCAATCTTGACTTTGTGACCAGTGTTTCAGGCTTGTCTCTACTATAGATACTGGAAATCAAACATATAAACCACAAACTTTCTTAAGATGAGCATTTTGAAAAAGTACTTGGTATTTTGAGGGTGTATGTTTTGTAGCGTAACAGTGGGGTGGAGATGTACCTCATTTTCAGTATGCAAGGTATAGGAATATAATGAAATTCAGAATATTTCTGCATTTTGCAGTCTGGTCACCCATTGCAACTAGCTGTTCTTAATTTCATGCTATATTGATATTAAAAATTACATTTATTTTTCTGTAACTCATATTTTTGAGTTCTTTAATCTTTTTAAATTTTGATGTTATCACATTGAATACAACCAATTGAAAACTAACTAAGACTTTAAAATTTTTAACAGGCTTTTCCATTCAATAATGAACTTGAAGAAAGTGATAATTGACTCTGCTCATATTCTTATCTTAAAGGATAAAGGTGCTTATAATTATGACACATCAACTCCATTCCTGAAGATGGTGAGCTATCTTTCTTGATTTTCTCCAAAAATAAAATGTGAACTATGTCTTTTCAATACAGTCTGAGTGGCCTGGGAGAAGTCAAAATGAAATTTGCTGCTAATACCCGCTCAAAAATCTGCTACTTATCACTGTTCATATTGATTGAAGATACTGGAAAGTAGAAAGCAAAAACTTCAGCCGTTAATGCTGGGAAAAAACCCCACACATCTGAAGTAAATGGGCTTATTTTATTCCACTTTGTGAATCACATAGTAAAACCAGGTGTTCTAATTTTCTTGTGGGCATATATTTGTTGGTAACTTCAGTGACATGCATGTGATAAGTGATATATCATGTGATAAGTTATATATCATTATATATAAGAATATATGATGGTATGCAGTCGTGTAGTTTGACTTTGCTTATTACTTAACAAATGTAGGAAGAGGAAAATTTCCATCCTGAACATAAGCCTAAGCTGAATTTGCAAGACCAAGTCTAGACAAGACCTTGTGCTTTTTTCCTCAGCTGAAATTATTTGAAACAGGAATCTACCGATGATAAAGTCAGCCACAGATTCCCACATAGCATTTTGAGACCCATTTTACAGTGAAGAGCACCTTGAAGAAACACACTTGCTAATATTGTTTCCTTTCAGAATTCTTAGTTTCTTCACTTTCTGAACAAAAGCTCTCTGCTGTGATAGCTAGGTAGTCTTAGGAAGTCCACCTAAGTCCACACACCTGGAATAGAGAGGAAACGAGATGCTTTAGTTTCTTTGTGCATAAACATAGCAGGATTAAGACAGTCTTTATTATATGATTACCTCACACTTCTAACATAACTAACATGACATATGTTCTGCTGGCTTAGATGTCCCAGATGTGTCATACTTTGAATTACTCTTCCAGTCACACATATTTAAAAAAAAATAAAAATTGTTAAAATAGTTCTTTATACGTTTTATGACTTTGATACTAATATATATGTGCATGCTGCATATATGTGCCTGTTGGGGTGTGCTATGTGGATGCGTGTCACAAATATGTAATTTTTCTTCTGGTTGGAAAGGCTAACAAAATGAATGTGCACCTCCATACAGTAAGAATATTTTGAAGTTGTTCATGGAATGAAGTTTTCACTTCTGCTCTGAATTGTATTGGAAGATGTTGTGATGTTACATTTTTACTAAATTTTCATTGTTCCTGTTCTTTATGAGTCTGGATTAATAACACTGGGTTGCAGAAGTACTAATTACTGTATAAACTGTGTATTGCTTAGGAGCATACAAAGTCAAACCCACTATTACCATTGTGAAAGCAGAAATGAAAACAAGTTCTTATTTCAATGAATTTATGATATCTATCTAAACCAAAAAAAGGTGATTACAGATGTAGACTATGGTTTATCTGTATGATATACAGTAACTGCAGCATATCATAAACCTAATATTCCCACAGTACTTTGGTTACCATGACAAAAGGGGTTTTATGTGGGATTTGTAGCATGCTAATGGGAGAACTTCAGGATATTTCCAAAAAACCTTTTGCAAACCTTGAGCAAGTAGAAAGTTCAAAGGCACTTGTTTTGAAATACCATCATGGTATTTTGGTGGCTGATGGAAGCTGACATCTTGAATTGCTCAGAGATGGGCATTCAGAATGAATGCCGAGACAGTTGAGAAAGATAAATGATGAAGACTTTAAGATTGAAAACGGCTGTTGTCTTTGAGGGGTGAAGAAGGAAAAAACACATGGTCAAAGGAACAGAGCAAGAGACTGTAGCAACATTCCAGTAGATAGTAGGTACAACCGGGGGAAAATTGCCCTTCTTGAAGCCAGAAAAAATGAAGTTGGAAATGAGACATGATGGAGGGACTCCAGAATGACATTGCATGCACTGTGTTTCTGCTATTTGTAATTATTAGTTACACACAAAAGCATCATGGTTTTCTCAGCTGATAACTGAATACTTTGTAAATAATGTGTAAGTTTTACAGGTGTTACATTAGTAAACAAACAAAAACTAGATAGCTTGGAAGACAATACACTGAATAATAAAAGAAACTTAGAGATCCCTGAATGATCCAACCAATAGGATGAGATCCAACCTATAAAAGTAAAGCTGTGCAACCGTTGCACCATTCCTACATATTAGTCTTATTTCTTTGAGTGCAGAAAGAAAACTTTCTTATAAGTGGCAATAGTTGGATTTGAAAAACATGATTTTGAGGATATTTTGAAATATTCTGAGAAACTGGGAGCTTTGCACTTCAGTTGCAAAGTCTATAGTTGTCCCCTTTATATGAACCAATAGGAATGTAACAGTACATCAACAGCTTGGCTGTTCTCTTACTTAAAGATCTACGCAATAGTGACAGCAATGGCTTGTCGCTACCTTTTCTCACTGGAAGTAAGCACTGGGTCATACTGTATTTAAGAAAAGAGAGAAACTAGTGAAAAACAAGAATTTATCAATATTGTGAAACAATTCTTCAAGTAGTTTATATCACATAATTTGGGGGCGTGTATGATTTTTATGTTTTTTGAAAATTTTTGTTATGTACAATGTAAGGTAACTGAGATCTGACAGAAGACTAAACTCTAAATCCTTGTGATAAATATACAGGAGTGTAGGGTTTCAGAGAGTAAATTTATAGCAAGAGAAAGTTAATAAAAATATATGATAAATATTTGCAAAATTTGAAGGAAGTTGACGATTATGATGTCTTGTATACAAAAAAAACCATGGGGATGACAATTTGATAATGGTATCTAGTAAGAGACATTTAATGAAAGCAAAGGTTTCTCAATGAATTGGTCAAAGTGAGCCTTTTTCTTTTGTCAGTCTGAAGTACTTTATAAACTTTTGTGGTTCATTGTCCTGTGTAATGTGCTAAAACAGGCTTCTGTTTATGGTATGGCTAGCATGGTTTTGTACTTCATAAAGTCCATGTAAGAGACAAAGCTGATATATGTTTAAGTGTATTCAAAAGCAAATTCAAAGATGTTGTCTTGTAGGATGATGTTCAGTCTTCCCAAGATTCTTTGCCACGCAAGACGGTTATAAAGCTGACGTTGCAACCAAGGTAAATAATTTACGTATTGCTTGGTGTCTAAGATTCTTTTAGCAATGTGTGTTTTTTCACTACCTAGTAGTTTTCTATGCTATTTATTTATTTTTTTTTTTTTACTTTCAGTCAAAATAAAGGTATAATTTAGAAAAAAAAAATAAAAAAAGGTAAAAAGGTAGTCTGGCATATTATGCAAATACTATTATGTCTAGCTGAAAGAGGACACAGCACTTTAAAACCATAGAAGTTCCTCACATACCACTAATTCAGCTGCAGCAAGTAAAGTAGTCTGTTTACTATGTGCTCTTACAGCATTGTAATCCTTAATAAATTATGCTTGAGAGCAGCCGTAGAAAATTCTAATTAAACATAATTACAGCTGGTGCAATTAACATTGTGAGCAAAACCTTAGTTTTTATAAGGCCTAAAAATCACAATATATAAATGCTGGATTGTATTTAAAATTCAAGTAGAAGACAAACTAGGACACTGTTTTCTCTTAATTCCAACTTTCCATTGTATAAGGAGGGCTTACTTCTTTATTTATATGTAGTTCTAGAGTATTCAGTTGAAACTGACATCCTGCTATCCCCATGAACATTCAGTATCCAACCTGAAATAACTTAAACGTTCATTAAAAGTCAACTAATCGAAATAAAGTGAATGACGTGTGGATATGAGAGCTGCTATGTGTGTAAATCAAGTAATACAAGGTTTTCGCTTACAGAACAGAAGATTTAAGATTCATTTAAAAAGTAGTGAATGCTATTTTTGCTGACATTAGTATTTAATTTCTCTAGTTCTAGCAAGTGGCAAGCTAATAAAACTTATCTAATTCACGAAGGTGTCAGACTATTCAGCAGACTAACTGCTACTGTTAAAAAGTTCTAATCAGATTCTTTGAAAAAATGAGCAAAATTTGGTCCTTGTGAGCTTTTGGGGGAAGCTGTCTTCAGTACTCTAAAGTTAAATGTATATATGTGTGTATATGTAGTTTTAATATAAGCTTGTCTCTAGAGCAGTCATGTAGACATACATACTATTTTTTCTTAAAATAGGAGTTTTATTCTCTTATTGGAGTGCTACGTAGGTGCTAATAGATTATCTTAAATTTGTCGAAAATGGTCAAAACCTGAGGTGCCTAGCTATTTATTTAACTAAAATCTTTTAACTTTTTCAAAATATCCCCTCAGATATCTTCACTGGGAGAGGATTGTATATATTGTATATAAACACTTGGCTGGAGGCAAGTTATAATGCAGACTTTCTTTGCCAGTTGAGGATAGCTTTAATGCTTTTGCTTTCCTTGCTTCGGTTAGCTGTTGAAATTTCCCCCTTGCCCTTTCCATCCCCTGATATGCCTTTTGCTTGCATCCACTGTTCCACTTATCTCTCTGCATAGTATGCTAAGTAAATTTTTCCCTTTTTGGTGTTTATGCATTTCAGGCAGTTGCTTTTTTTTTTCCTCTTAGTTGTACATTAAGTAGATATACATGTCAAGCTTTTTTATTTTAAAATTAATATTATCCTAGCAGCCTTTTGCTGCTGTTTTCTAAACTTGTCTTAACTTACTAAGATAACATTGGTAGATAATTGCCAATTTTAACTTGTCTGGTATTGTGAAGATACCATACAGTCATATAGGATGCAGTTCACGTTCCCAAGACTATGTAATCAGAATTATGGGAGATAGTATAAAGAGGGAAAAAATGTGAGGGGGAAGGGGAGGAGAAAAATTACAAAGGAGTATTGATATTGCTGCCTGAAAACCTGTTTTTTTGTAATGACTTCCTGTTTGGAAACACTTTCAAAGCAGTACGTAAGTGCACACTACTTCATGTTTCCTTTGTTGTTAAAATTTTCATTTTAATATCTGTATGTTCAATTATTTTCTCTTATAAAAATGAACTTAGTCTTTCTAGGCTTCTAACTTTATCTCTGGCTATAGTCTGAATCTCCACTAACATTATTACCATTGTGAAAAGTGGTATGTAAACTGAGACACTAACTTTTGCTTAAGTCTAGTATGTGAATATTATGACTGCATCTGAGTTTTCTAGGTAATCAGTGAAGATGTAAAATGTTAATTTCAGTAGAATCTTAAATTCAACTTGATTTATCATTAAGTACTGTTGTGCTTAAACTTCAGAGTTTGAAGCTTCTAAGACAGAAACTGATTTTTCATTTCAAATTTTGAGGCATCAGCAGATTGAAAATACTGGTTCTCATCAAAACTTTATTATTTGGTTATCTTCTATTCATAACAGTCTTTATTGTTCATGTCTGTAGCATGAAATCTCTAGATTTCTTTCTGTTATTGTGTTCTAGTATACCATGATGTGGGATAGAAATTAAGTCAATGTAACTGGCAAGGTGTTACTTTTGTTCAATTGGCTGAGTATTTAGCTTTTTGTAGTTCCGCATTTCTGTGTCAAGATTTTTAAAAATAGCAGTTTTGTAAATTGATTATTCTTACAAAAGTTTTGTTCATATCACCTATAAATTTAGAGGAACGCTACTGATGGGAAGCTCATAAGATAATGTTTTTTTCATCTGATTAATTACTCAATAATTTTCCTATTTTTTTGTTATTTTACTGAGTCAATACTGTGAATTTGAAATCTAACCTACTTTTCAACAGGAAAGTAGTTGGTAGTATGCTTTTGCCTCTCTCATCCAGCCTTCCTTTTTGATGTTTTTTAGTAAAACATTTTAGTGTTCTCTTCACTGCTTGTGAAAGTTGTAGTCAGTAGTGAAAACTGATCAGACTGTACAGGAGAGCTAGTACAACTTGATTGCATGGAAAAAAAAGAAAAGAGGGGGGAAAAAAAAAAATCTGTCTTTCAGTAGTCATTGTACCAGTACGAAGTAGCTCCACATCGTTGTGTAGTTGAGAGGTATCTTTCAAACTGTTTCTAAGTAGGTACCACTTTTAATATTTTTGGTATCTTTTGCCCCCCCACCTATGCATCTCTTCTCTGTAGTGCTCTGTTGCCATCTTTTTATGAATCCGTAGTTTTATAAAAAAAATTAATGTGTTAATTTCAATGAAATAGGTATGTAGAGTACTTTAAATCTTACTGTGACTCTGCCACCTTAGAACAACTCAGTGGTCTTATGATTGGGCTTTTGAGTACTGAATTTATGTTGTATTTAATTACACTAAACCCCGTTTAACTGACAAATTAAGCTGCATGCTTTTTTAAGAAATTGTTACTTCCAGCTGAAAAACAAAGCTTTCACAAGATAATATCCAACTAGATATGGAACTACTTTTGTCTTGTTCTGAAATTAACAATTATTACCATGTGACGTGGAGACAAAGCTGATATGAGTGTGCTGATAAACTGGATACTGTATCATATTTCTGTGAGAGCCCTGTCCTGTGATACAATCATTGCTTCTTGGGAATAGTCTGCCAGAGGTCATACTTCCCAAATGGCAAATGACTTGCATTCACTGGACGTTGGGGGGGGGGGGGGAGTGGATTTGAACCTCTTGCCATCCAGTTTAAGCTGACGGCTGTTGATGAAGGGTATGTTGACAGTGTGAGTGGCAAGATTTCCTAGCTATTTCTATCTACAGTGTTTCCTGGAGACGGCATTGCAGGGGAATGTAATACATGACCAAATAACTGAATTGGCTGTCTGTACCAACTTGGACTTTGTAGTAGTACTGTTTGACACAACATGGCGAACCTAGGAGTAAATGAGACCTAACAATATCAATCATGCTTTTTTTTCCCTTTACTGAGCTCCATTGCACACTACAAGCATGGTGTAAGGCATCCCATCTGAACTGAAGATACTATGATACTGAAAGATTTTTGAAAATCATTGATTTAGGATTATTTTCAGTGTTAAACCAACAATACTTATAACTTGCCCACAAATTATTTTTGTCAGCTAATTGTAGAGGAATGGTATGATAGCCTTCTTGTCAGGCTAGTTTAATAGCTTAGCAGACACATTTTCCACTAGCTGAAATACTCAGGTTGCCCAGAGGATTAATTCTGAGTAGGATACACTGTAATCAAGGATTACTTCAAAGATCTGTCAAAGCACCAAGCAGTTTAATGACATCCACCTTATAAAAGAAAGATTCATTTTTCCCAATAGAGGATACAAAATAATCTGGAATATTGTCCTTACTTCAATATCTATGAGTAGGTTTTGGCATAAGGTTGTAATTAACAAAGTTTTGACATAAGTTGTGTTCATCCTGTTAGGTCCAAAATTTGTGATCTTTTTTGAGAAAGAAAATTCTGATTTACCTTCAAGATTTTGCAAGTTGGTTACCTTTTCAGAAATTCACTTGGCAGGTGTACCCACTGCTTTCTCAACACAGCTTTCATTTCTACATTATAGTGCTATGTCATTAAGTTTAATGTGTGATAAAAAATAATGTACAAAGGTCAAAAATTCTTGGCAGAGTAGTGTGTGTGTTACTGTATTTGGCTGGAAGGTGACAGCAAGGATAACTTACCTGAGAAGGAAACTTTGTTGGTGTGATATACCAAAAGGCAAAGCTGTCCTGATGATGTGAAGCAATTGATTAAAGCTTCATACCAAAGAAACTGTATCTTTCTGAGCTTAGAAGGAGACTGGATTGGTAATGTTTTAATGTTCTCATTTGGCAACTTTAACTTTGGTGGTAGGTTTTGGGGATTTTTTTTGACCTGTGTTGCCCATGTTGGTACGATCAATCTAAACAGTTGTCCAATGTAGTTATAAGGCGAGGATGCTCCGACAGTATTTGACATTTCAATAATATACATTTCAATTACCTTTTATGCTTGCATGAATTCTAAGGCATATGTATTTCTAGTTATATACTGAAACAGTTTAAAAAAAAAGACAGTTGAAAGACAGGTATTTTCAGTTGTCAATGGGGGAAAAAATGTTTAGAGAAAACAAGAAAGAATACAGTAACATTTAAAATTAGGCTAAAAATATCTGTGGCAGTTCATACATTGTTAATATGCACACTTGTTCCCTGGGGAGGGGGGGAAACAAAACCAAAACCAAACAAACAGTTTTAGCTTTTTATTAGATGAAGTAGTGATAGCAATATGCACAACCTTGTTATGCTTTTGTTAAAGTGAAACCTCTGTATTAGTAACTTTAAGTGAGGTGGACAGGATGAATGGTCATTCAGTCAAGCCTTAAGACTCTTTTCTTCTCTTAAGAAACAACATTTAATTAAGCACTTGTATTCTTAGCACAGTAGTGCAAGTAATGAAAAAAATTAGAAAACCCTTTGAAATTATATGTGAAGAGCTGCACTTTTAGTTTCCAATACCCTGGCTGCTGAGGCTGAATACAGCCTAATGATTTTTTTAAAAAATACTTTAAAGTGTTAATCTCAGTGTTCAGTTGCCTGATCAATTTACTAGATTTTGGGTGACCTGTAACTGCCATGAACATGTTCTATTTGTAGTAAACTCAAGGTAATTTTGACTAAATTGAAGGGGTATTTAAAAAGCATTCTCCCTCTTGATTTTCATGATGGAAGAGCTGTTGCAAAGGCAATGAAATGCTTGGCTGACACAGGGTAACTCAGGCATCCGAATCCTGAAACTCAGTTAAAAATCATTTTGGCAAAAGTGGTGACTTCAAAATGAACAAAACCAAAAGCAGTATACATTCATTCTGCTTTATAGGTGGACGTTAGCTGTGCAACTACCTTTATGACCAAAACCGGCAAATTCTGCATGGACAATGTCTAATGGGAGAGGAAGTGAGGGACGTGGAAGAGCTCACGGCACCTTGATCTCTTAATTCCCACTCTTTCTGTCAGGTCACAGCAGTTTTTCAGAGATTTCCATTTTTACTGTGCAAGTTTTCTACTTGTGTTAATTACAGTACGTGCAGGCTTATCTCAGAACTCACTCCCTGCACTGGCAGTTGACATTTCACTAAAAGTTTATCTGGGAACTCTGAAAACAAAACAACAGATAAGCTAAAGGATGAATGTCTGTTTTGATGCAGGGGATAGCTCTTTAAAACTCAACTGTGGTTCATTTTTTGAGTTATTATAAATTTTCATTATTAAGAAAAAAGCAGCTTTGATTTGCAATTAATTGCACTCCAAAGCTTTCTGTGGAATTAAACTTTATTTTTCAAAACTCAGTTTTGACTGTCATGCTTCTGAATTCAAGTTGTTCTAAAAGTTACTAAATTTCAAACTTTTAATCATTACCTTTTCAGTGCATAAAAATTCTTATAAATCAATTTTTTTTTCAGTTTTTGGTCTGTCTTATCGTTGATAAAGCAATGATA
This sequence comes from Aptenodytes patagonicus, assembly GCF_965638725.1. Taxonomy (NCBI): domain Eukaryota; kingdom Metazoa; phylum Chordata; class Aves; order Sphenisciformes; family Spheniscidae; genus Aptenodytes; species Aptenodytes patagonicus. The sequence continues at coordinate 64,553,513 of NC_134982.1, forward strand.
GTCTGTTCTAAATATTTTTGTTTACTGACTGTCTTTGAAATTGCAGTTGTAAAATTAAACCAGTAAATAAGTTGATACATTTTGTAGTGTTTGTAGAATCTTTGGAGTTTCTCAAAACTGCACAAATTTAGGATTTTTGGTTCAATGCACAGAATTTCAACAATTTGGGGGGGGGGGGGGTTGCAATACCAGTGCAATCAGATTGTGAAGGTGTTTGATGCTTCAGTTGCTATAAAAAATTATAACGTTAAAATGAAAAATCCCACAATTAGGTGTTACAAGAAATTTCTGGGTTCCTCTGAAAACACTGTTTGTAATGGAAGTGTCATATGAGATGCAGAAAGAATAGATAAACTAAACATGCTTTGGGGGGAGGAAAAAACCTGGGTTTGTTTTTCAAAAAACAAAAAGTGATCATTATGAAGGAATATGCTAGTGAAGAACTGAATACAACTGAAAGATCTGCATTGTATGCATGTACTTGTTGAAGCAGCTTTGGAAGTAGAAGATACACATTTTCAGTATATTAGTATATTTGTGTATTATTTCTTTTTTTTCCAGGCACTGGCCCCTTCAGCCTTTTTACTGGAGTTGCTTTGAGGCAATACTGTAGTTAGTCCAAGGCGCTCAAGGCACAGACTGAAGTGATATAGCATACTTAAAGTCTTTCTGCTCTTCTGAACCAGATTTTTTTTCCCTTCTAAATGCAGATTTATAAAGCCTGCACTACAAGAGGAACAAGGAAAGGATTTTAGTGAAGGTACTTCCTGATCCTGAAAAAGTCAGGGGGCTTCAAGCCCATCTTGGACTTCAGAACACCTCACAACTTTGTGGTAAAAGAAAAATTTAAAATAGTGCCTTTGGACTTAATCCTTTTATCCTTAATTGGAGAGTAGTTATGTGCTCCAGATTAGGATATGTGTGCCACTAGAATCCATCCAAATCATAGGAAGTATGTGTATCTGGCATATGTAGTAGGTACATAACATTTTAAAAGTCTTGTCTTAGGTTGATGTTGGTTTTTTGTGTTCTCAAAATTTATAGTTCTTGCTGTGCTGTTGTCTGTGTTTATCGTGAATGCTGTTTTCTTGAGGGTGTTCCATGGTTTGTGCTTGAGAAAACCACACAAAGGTCCTGTTTCCTGTGAGAGTAGAGGGATGCAATATGTACCTATCATCTGCCTAATTCTCTGCCTTTTGCATGAGCAATGGATATTATAAAGATATATCTGTGGACTTATAAAAAGATAATTGATAGGAATGTGTGTGTGTGTGAGTTCTCTCACCTTTATTAATGAATCTAAAGTTTGACTTTGGGTTTGTCATTAGGAAGGGCATTCCTGGAGTGATTCAGAATTCTGAAATGTCAAGCTAAGATAATGGACCTTTTTTTTTTTTTTTTAAAGTACAGTATCATTGTTTTTAATTATTTGTATGTGAATCAGAACTGTCAGCCATTACTGCTTTTAGAAAGAATGTGTAATTTTAACATTATAGCTCTATTTCTAAACTGAGCATTTAGCTTCCTCTTCGAATGCTGTTATAATGATAGCATAATACTATTTTGTGTTAGTTGCAACTCTGCTGAATTCTTGTGAATTTACGTATTTATTGATAGTATCTCTTTTTTATTTCTTGATGTCACCAGTTTGATTTTATAATGAAAAGCTGATCTGTGGATAATAGATTCTGTTTCCACCTTTGCTTTTATACCTTATGAAAGAAACACAGATTTATATTGTGTGGTTGTAGCTTCAAGTTGAGATTGGATTCCTACTAATTCTTCTGCAGGATTTTTTTCATAAACTGGAAAAGATGTCTTATTTAGGAAGAGGCAAAAATCTTTATATTTGTTCGTATATGATAATATTTGATTATATATTTTCAAGATTAATATTCTACTCTGTAATAAACAGTTTAATTGGATTATAAGAATTGCTGCTTAGATGTAAATTGATTTTTTTTTTTTGTTACATCTGTGACAGTATTGATAGTCCCAAATTCGGATTCTTAAATTTACAAGAAGTTTAGCTGGATGTGATGCAGAGGACCATATTAGCATTATTTATCTTATCCAGTTAAGTAAGCTGAAGAATCTGCTTAGACTTTATCCAGTCAATGAAGAGCCCCTTGGGAAGGTATCAGAATCTTCTTTTGGGGAGAACTTGCTTTTCTCTGACTATATAGAGGAGAACTGTTTGCTTAACTTGAATTTTTATTAAACCACCCATATTCCCACTGCCCCATATTTCATGTTCACATCTGACTGTTTATCTGAGACTGCAGCTTTTTAATCGTAAGGTTTTCCTCACAAAGGACTTTTTTATTTAATTAGATGTCTAGGATTGTATAGCTACAAATGCTAATGGTTTCAGCATCTACTGTATCTGGGAGGAAGTGTACATTAAAGCTGTAGCAATTACTGAAAATAAGCGTTGTAATATAATTACGTGTGTTGATGCAGTTTAAAGCACACTTTTGCTGTAGTTTCATTTGGTGCTCTGAGCTTAACTTGGTATAGCTTTTTGTGAAAGTTCATTCTCACAATGTGAGGATTAAATTTAAAAAAAAACCACTAACCCAAACAGGAATATTTCTATTTGTATCAATCGTGCTAATAGAGTAGAATGTAAATAGATTATAAAATTTGAAGTCATAGTGGGAACAAACACTCTATATAGGATTAGAATTTAAAACTATCTTAGTAAACTGGAGCCAATATTTTGTAGTCAAAGAATGAAATGAAGCAGGCAAGTGGAAGTATTGCACACCACATGGAAAAATAATGTGGGGACTAACCAAATAGGCATTAGTGAAGCAGAAAAAGACTAGACATTACAGAAGATCAGATTGAGAGAGTTACTTGTATGGTGTCAGAGGCTATTTTGCTTTTGGATGATTTAAATGGAAATGTTCTGTGTTAAAATGCAGCTGAAATAGTGTGCTACACTTAGAGTGATGAAGGCTTCATCAAAAATATGGTATCTAGTTTTAGAAAACATACTTTGAGAGATGTGACTTTGAGAAGGCTTAACAGGAAAATGAGAGTACTAAGTTGAAGAAAGCGACCAAAGAGATGTTGAAAGAGTATCATCTGTTTGGTTTGAAAAGGCTGATAATGAGGAACATAAATCTATAAATACATACAGGTTTGTTGCAAAGAGAATCAGTTGCATTACTCTTGCAGTGGAAAAAAGCAAGACATAACTAGAAGAAATGTTGTTTAATGTAAATTAATTAAAAATTTAATTGTATATTAGCAAAATGGGTGCTTGAGCTGCAGAACAGTATAAACAGTTTTGGACATTTTCAAGAGTAGTGATTGCAGCATTTGTCAAAGGTTGTCCTGCTGATTTCTCATTCTGGGTAAGAGGTGAAACTACAGCAACCTTCTAGTCCACTGTTTTTTTAATTAATATCTAGATTTTCCTTTTGTCTCTTGAATTTAGTCCTGAGAGTCATAGCAAAACAGCATATTTTGCAGTACCCAGCATGGTCTAAGGTTATAGGCTAGTCTGTTTTGTACATACTGTTTTTATTTGACCAACTGCAATAAACGAGCAAAGTGGACTGGTTTAAGGCATACAAGACCTTCCAGTGACCTGAAATGTTACTTGGTGTTTGTATGAGAACTAGTTGCTCTAATGAGAGAACAGCTCTGCTTACAACTGCTGTCCCTAATGCACAAGCACAGCAATTTATGCTCAGTTAGTCATACAGGCAAAAGGAATTTTCTGTTTAGGATAAATAGGTTTTTTTTCCTCTGACAGATGTTATTTTGGTACTTGGCAGATCTGCTATAAAAGGAGGAGTGTTTCTGTATCGCTTTTGATGAAAGAGCTGTCTGAGTGCCGGGTATGTTAACGGTTTTACACATTAAATAATGTTTGCAGAGTAATACATTATTTTTTTTTTTTTTACTATGGATAGGTAGGTTTCTGATGAGGTGAGAAGTGTTGAGTAGAGTAATAACTACTTACATTAGTAGCAACAGATCAGTTCTCTATAGGAATGCAGGGGTCAAGATACTTCCTAATAATGGAAAATTCTGGATTTTGCCTCTGCCTCTCACCCTGCCCCCCCATATATGTAGCATATATGGTATATGTATATGTATGTATCTAGTTATATTTATAAAAGAAATATCCTAAGTCCCTAACACCAGATTTCTGTAAATTAGTTGGTATGATTTGACCTGGAAGTGTATTTTTCCTTCTGGAAAAAAAAAACAAATTCTAATGCAGAATTAATCCATCTTATGGGTATTAGTGATTTTGCTTCCTTTCTGAATATAAACGAAGAAGAAAAAAATTATTTTTGGATTATTGGACAAGTATCCATGCATATCTCTTAAAAAATACATTAAATAATTCCTCAGGGGCTTATGGACTTTTTAACTCAAAGTTAACTGACAAATTGATTTCCACATTCTTTGTTTCCTCATTTTTTGGTAGGGTTTGCCACTATTAAAAGAAAGTTGTGAGCCAAATGTCATTGATAATAGTTCAAGATACACAGAGGCTTAGAGTTCAGTGTTTTGAATAACATGTATTAGAAAAAGTATAATTTGGATGAAATCAGGAGAACTTTTTACATTTCAGAAATAAATATTCATGTGGCAGAGGGGAAAATGAGGATGCTTTTAAAAAATACTTGTAGAATCAAATTTTCTTTAAAACAAGCATGAATCAGTCTTGAATACCTTCAGAAACTGGACTGGCCACGTGATTTTCATGCATGAAATTTTGAATGACTTTGTCCAAAACTTTCTCTGTTACCAAACTGTCTTGCTAAATAAATTTTGAATAGGACTGAAAGCTGTCTTGAAATGCTGTGAAACATACAGTTTCTAAAGCTCAATTTAGTGACTGATAGAAGAGCTGTAGAAAAAAGCATTAATCTTCTGTCAAGGAGAGTGTCATAATCATAAGCCTGCACAGTTGGCTTTTGATTAGTCTTGTTCCTAAAGAAATATTAAGAACATGGCTTGAGATACTAGAAAATGTCTAATTTTTGAAGAACTGGAGGAGCAGCGTGACCACATGATTTCAGATGATACCTTTAATCCCTTTTTAAAAAAAAAAAATGAAGTTGATTAAAGGACACTTCAAGTTGTATGTATGGCATTTATATGGCTTTTTTTTTTTTTTTTTTTAAAGCTTCCAACATATGGCAGAAGTCACATAATTCAGATTTTTTTTTAATGGTATTTTTGGCAGCTAGCATGGCAAGAGGTGCTTTACGCAGTTTAAATACTAATCCCCAGTTCGTTTCCACCTCGTACACATCAGTGTTTACTAATTAAACAATCTTACTATCTACTGACTCTTCTCACATATTTCAAAGTAATTTTTTCTTGCATATTTTCAGATATGGAACAATTTGAATTCTCTCCTGGCCACCCATTTGATGTCTGGAGAGTTTTTATTGTTTTATTGTCCCAGTGAGATGAGTCTGTTTAGAGAATTTCAGATTTGTTTAGAATTCTAAAATCTTAGTCCATCAAAGTCCATCAACTGCCAAGATCTCAGAATACCTTTGAGTTGAATTCTGGTTTCTAACCCACCAGTCTTCCTGGTGATTTTTAACACATGTAGAGTTACTTCAATTCCTTTTCTTTAGGGCTTAAGGCATTTTAATGTGTATTCATGATTTTTCCCTCCCTTTCACTCCACCCCACCCCACCCACCCCCCCATTTAACATTTCAGGAGAATTTACATGCTTCTGTTTGTTCTTTTTTGTTTTTTCAGTGGAAGACCATTGATACAGTATATCATTTCGCTTTGTGGCTTGTATCTTTCTCAATTTGGATGTACTTGTAGCAGTTTTGCTTTTTTCACCACTTAGCTGTTTTTTAGCTTAGCCTCTGTAACAGAAGAGGGAAAGAAACTAACCAGCTTCGAAGGTGCTGTTCATGTAACTGCATTGAAATTGTGCATAAGTGCCCAGAGAACTGGTTCTGATGAGCTATAATGGGAAACGCTCTAATCTGTCTGCGAAGGTTTGTCAGAGAAATTCTAGTAAAATTGGTCAGTCTCAGCTAGAGTGCCTCAAGGAATTGGGTCTCAAAGCGAACTTGAATAAAAGTCCTCCACTAAGCAATGAAAGCTGTTCTAAGCTGTCCTGAGTCCAAGTGTCTTGAAGAGGTGGTTTTCTGAATAATCCTTTGTCATTGATGATCCTCTGACATTTACTAGTAAGGAGTTCCAGTTTCTCACATTAGTTGAACGCATCGCTTGTGAAGGCAGCATTGAATGAACTTTAAAAGAAAAGGTAATTGTGTTGCGGGTGTTACCAGTAAATGTGTGTATGTATCAATATATATGTATGCCCATATGTTTATGCACATCAGTGAGACAAAAAAAGGTGGTCTGAAATAATGTAACTTTTCAGTTTAAGAAATGAAATTTGCAGTAGCATTCTTCTAGGAGAACAAGATTAAAGTGGTTGGAGATCTGAATCAGCTTTATTCACATTTTGCCTGTGAATATAGCTACACCAGTTTACATATTTTCTTGATAATTTAATAAAGAAAGTATTTGAAATAAGAATGGAAGGTGGCTTTTTTCAGCTCTGGCTGAAAATGTTTCACAGCAAGTTAAATCTTTACTACAGGAAAGACTAGTAAAAATATTCTTTGATGCTTGAATGTACGTATTTAATAGACAAGTTTATTAATGGCATATGGTAGGTTATATAAGGAAAATGATCATGCTTGTATGAATAAAAGATACTCGTTCTGGGTTTCAGAGACCCAGAAAAGTATGGGGTAAAAAAATTCAAGGTATATCTTTCCAAAAGTGTCTGAAAAGCAGGTGGCAGGATTTGCTTTTCTGAAATTGCAAATATTTGCATATCAGAGATGCATCCAATTCAGGATTAAGAGCTCAAATCTGCACCTGTTTCTCATTTTTTGAGGAGCTGAGAGCAGTTTACTCCTGCTCCCATTGCTCAGATGGAATATGTGGTCTGTGTGTGAGTAAATTGGTTGTGGTTTTATCTGTAGAAAGTTATATGATTTCCTTTTGTTTCAATACAGTTTATATTAAAATAGTGTCAGAATTCTTTGATTTCTTGAATAAGTGAAAGAAACAATGGCTGACACTTGGCCATAATGGTGTTTCTAAAGTAAAATATTTTGGGCAAAATTTTTCATCTGGATTTTACCACTAGGCATTAAAACCCCTCCCCCTTTATTTGGACAAAAGATGTGAGCTTTTGTAGTTTTCTTGATGCTGTTGCCAAAGACCAGTGATCTGAATAATGAAAGGAAAATAATTGCTTGCTGCTTCTGAAAGACAGTAATATTCATGTTTTTGCCTTAAAATCTGGAATAGAAAACCTTTAAATATTGTCAAGTTGCTTCTCTGTGTAATGTCACCACAATACATTAAGTAGTTGTACTCTACATTTGTGGATGACATTCTTTGTAATGATACAGCTTAAGTGAAGTGTAGTTCTTTTGTTTCATAGAGAATTTAAAATATTTATAGTGGGATGTTATTTAAGGGTGGGAGTTGAATGATACTTCAGAAGTAATGTGATTTAGTTACATTAGTCACTGCTTTTGTATATGCACAAGAATTATATCTTACTGAGTATAAATACTTCAGTCCTGCTGAAATAAATTTTGCAAACAAAATACTAGCATCTAGGCAAAATTCCTGCATTTCAACTGCTGAAAATCTGCCCTGTCATTACTAGCTTCGTCTGACTGCCTTATTACTCTACATACACATAATGCACTTACAATACATTGATTCAAGAAGGTATAAAACATACGTACCTTGGTACAACAATAGCTTTGTTTTATCCAAATATAAAAAATAAAAAAAAAATAGTCTGGTGAAATATGATGGTAACATGGCAGTTCCTAAGGTCTTTTGTCATGGGTAAATTCGTCATGCGACTAATTAAAGTTGTGAAACGTGTTTATATCAATGGAAAGGTGAACAAAGTTTCTGGAAATATTTTTACATGAATATGTTCTTTGGCAGATAATTTAAATTTAATGAGGATGTATAGCATTACTAGAAATGAATTGTATGCATAAGGTAGCATTTTACTTGGAGGCATAAGAATTGAGGAATTCCACTGTATAGAAAGAAAAGATGTTTGTAATGTTCTATTGAGGGATGAGAATGATGATTTATTCTGAGCTTTGGTGTTGGATCATCTCTTAGATCTGTATTGTTTCTGACACTGTTCTTATGCTCTTCTTTCACAGTATATGAGGAGTTCTTAAAGTATTTCACTAATTTTTTTTTTTCTTTCTACTTTTTAAGGGGTCTAGACTGAGAGCAGTATTGGTTTAGTTTGGTTTTGATTCCACAACTGTTACAAAAAAATTATGTTAACATTTAAATTAAAATCTTTTCCAAAAGAAGACATCTTCAGTTAAGCAAAAGTGTAAAATGACCTACCCCAGCCTAGGGGAGGCTCTCACAAAGTCTTGCACAAGTTCTTAAAGACTCCAAAAGCTGACCAAGAGTACAGTTAACTATTGTGTTGTCTAGTAATCTAGGAGTCTTCAACATGAAACAGGGCAAAAAGCATCCCAAAGTGCTTTTGGTTGTGCTGGAAGGCAACTGACCACAGTTAGATGCACAAATACGCAAGGAAAATAGTTGTTATGCACAGAAGTCATGACTTAACAATATTTAGCAGAGGAATCTTCATCTAAGGAGCTAAAAGGAAAATAATTTTTTATGGGAAGCCCATTCTATATATGGCAGGTAATCCAAAGGTTCTTGGTAGAAAAAGCTAATATAGCCTCTGATTTTAGTTTATTCAACTAATGAGAAGTTGGAGTTGACCTTTCCTGCTGATTGTGAGGTAATAGGGTAGGAGTTAAGGGCTATGAAATTGAAGATTAACAGCCTAAGTTTGATGCAGGGAAAAAAGAGCCAATAAAAAGATAAGGGGAAAATGGTAGCCTGGTTCGTGTTCATAAGGATTCTGAGTATCCATAGAGCGAAACTGCATTTATTGAAATTAAAGTAGTGTTGCAAAAAAAAATCAAAGGGCAGGATGGAAAGAGAGTAGGTGAGATTCTTCAGCACTATAGAGAAGGAAGAATTTTCCTTGTGTATGGGTATTGCATTCATAGTTCAGAGGTGGATTAACTTAGTCTCTCTGACTTTACACCGAAATTGTGTAGAAGTCCTCTCTCTCAGAATAAGGAGGAGTTAAATTTGTACTTCCTTATTAACTCTAAGCAGTTTGCTGCTGCCTCTCAGCCCTGAAATGTTGCTCTTTCATTATTTCCAAAGTATCATCTCAGCAGTTTTGTCCACTGCCTGCCAGACTTTATGGTGCCAGGGAGACCTCACTCTCCTCTGGCATGTGTGTAGAGGAGGGCTACCCTCAGTCCATTTAGAGCTAATGTTGGAAAAGAGAAAAGATTGAAGAGTTTAGCTATGTAAGTCACTTGTTAGCAGGACCTTAGTTGTACTGTAGTGCCAGGCTAGCAAATAATGGAGCACAGAGCATCTAAATGTATGGGTAAGGAACCTGGAAGACTTACAGTCAGAATGTGAGATTATGGAAAGAGGTTCAAGCTACAGATGATGTTTAAGTTAAAAGACCTGAGTGACAGAATGAGATTTCTAGTTTGGGTGGAAGGAGACAATTCTAGATGAAGCGGTTTGATCTGTGAAGGTGGTAACTGAATTTGAAGGTTAGGATGTGAAAGGAAAAGAAAGAAAATCACTGACAAAACCCTGAGGAATCTGCATAGAAAACAGAACAGAGAATGAGGAGAATCTACTTAGAAGAAATGCCGAAGGAGTGATTTGATAAGTAACAAGTGGATATCATGGAAACTGTTGAAAGATAAGATTTCATGAAGAAGTAAACTGTGTTTTACAGTGGGAAGGGTCAAGGAGGTTGAAGATAGACTATTGGTTCTGCTGTGTATCTAAGAAGTTATTAGAAATTTTGTCAAGAACATTTTTCATTGTTAAAGACAATTTTTTTAAAGGATGAAATGAGCAGAGGGGAACTTCAGGGAACAGTTGTAAATAGTGCATTCTTTGAGCTTGGCAATGAAAAGATAGGAAATACAATGATAGTCCTACAGATGCATAAAGCACAAATGTTCTAGTATCATTTTATTTTTCTATACCATACAATATATGAACCTGTAATAAAAAAAAAAATTATGTAGGCTAATAAAGTTGCTTTATACAGTTTCAGGGCTGATTCTTTTGGTTAGTAACATAATCTGTGCTCAAATGGAAGAACAGGCATAAGATTACATAGAGATTAGTTATTCCATATGTACCTAATAAAATTATTTCAGCGTATATGCAGACAGTTGCCATAGGAAATGTTGGTAAATTATAATTTAAATAATTCTGAACTTTCCCTTATAGCAGAGAGAAACTAGTTGCTTTAAAGAATATATATCAGATATGTGTATGTACAGCAGGTTTTGTTCATTACTTGATTGTTTCTAAATTATGTTAAAGGGAAAGCAACTGTGGATAAGAATTTAATAGTTCAGCCTGAAAAATACATTTAAAATACCCTTAAATATTTCAATTGTGCTTGCAACTGTTAATAGCAATTCTTTAGTAGTTAAGATGGGAAATCAATAAGGTATTTTCAAAATTGCTTGGAAAAATAATAGCATTAAAAAAAGAAGATCTGCCAAGAATTGATGTTAAATATCCATTGTTTCCTGGTTATGTTTTGCATATTTATTTGTTGTGGTATGTACCTGTTGTTCTAACATTGTTTCAATGCTTTGTATGTAAAATTTATGTGCAATAATATTAAACCTGAAGGAGGAAGCTTGTTTGCCAAAAGATAATTTGGCAAATATGTTTTCGCAGGTACCTTTTGATATATAATCCTACGGAACAAGAGCGATTTTCAGTGGTTTCAGTCAATGTGAATTCACCCAGAGTTAAATTATTATCTCCTTTGGGAAAACCTGTTACTGTCCAGATTAGTGCTGTTTGGGATGGAGCAACTACAGTATCACATGAAGCATATCAGGTATGATACTTTAAGTAAAAAGCATTAAGGTATTTTTTTGACAGATATTGTAGCTTCACAGTTGAAGAAAATGGAAAGCATACTTCAAATATTGGCAGTTCTGTCTTCTGCAGATAATGCCATTAATTCAGTCATTTTAAGGAAAAAAAAAACCCATATATATTTAGCATTAACGTTTCTTAAACTGGTAAGTTTTTAAACTTCTGTGATATGGAGTATTACATTTAAAGGGTTAGTTTCAGCTGCATGAACAGAAAATACTGGATGTGTGTCTTTTCCCCCAACTTTCTAAAGCTGCTTTTTCCTTCAAGTGATAGTCCATATACACAATCACACAGTCTGTATGTGCTCAAGCACTCCAGCTGGAAGGTTTTGTAAGTGCAATGGCTTAAGCAGTTAGATTCTGATTTTTTTGTTGTTGTTTTGGGGTTTTTTTGTCTTCCAGTTATAGAGGCTGGATAATAATCTCCTTTACTCTTATACTCAAGCTAGACAGATGACTTTGAGTCCGCCTCTTGTTTTTGGTTTTAAACAAAGTTTCTGAGAATTTTTGAATCACACATCATTATAGAAGATTGTCCTCAATGATCATACTTCAGAAACTGTATTTTGTTAAATTCCTGGTGATACAATACTACTGTATAAGCTCTATTTTTTTACTTCCAGGCTTACAGTCTTAGTCTGATTCCTTTTGACTTGGGAGCCAAGTTGAACTTGTTTCAGGATAACATTCCTGCGAAGATAATTCAATAAGTGTGTCTCAGTTGTCCTCCAAAGGGATAATTATTGATAGTTGTTGTGGGGTAACCCCAGTAAGCAGCTCGGCCCCACACAGCTGCTCGCTCACTGTCCCCAGTGGGATGGGGGAGAGAATCGAAAGAGTAAAAGGGTGAAAACTCGAGGATTGAGATAAAGACAGCTTAATAGGTAAAGCAAAAGCTGTGCATGTGAGCAAAGTGAAATGAGGAAATCATTCACTGCTTCCCATCGGCAGGCAGGTGTTCAGCCATCTCCAGGAAAGCAGGGCTCCATCGCACATAATGGTTACTTGGGAAGACAAACGCCATCACTCCGAACGTCCCCCCTTCCTTCTTCTTTCCCCAGCTTTATATGCTGAGCATGACATCATATGGTATGGAATATCCCTTTGGTCAGTTGGGGTCAGCTGTCCCGGCTGTGTGCCCTCCCAACTTCTTGTGCACCCCCAGCGTACTCACTAGCAGAGCAGCATGGGAAGCTGAAAAGGCCCTGATGCTGTGTATGCTGAGGCCCATATGCTCAGCAATAGCTAAAACATCCCTGTGTTACCAACACTGTTGGTATCAAAACGTAGCCTCATACTACGTTGAAGACATTCAACTCTATCCCAGGCAAAACCAGTACAATAATTAACACTGTTAATTGCCTGAAGAAGAAATAAAATTGCATATCTATACCTCAAATTCTAAGCAAATTGCTTTGGAGATCTACCTTGTGTATTACTCTTCTATGCAGGTTACTTTATAGCTCCTAAATAACCAGAGACTAAAAATGAGACAGTTGCTTTATATTTTCCTATTTAAATTTGTGGATTTTTAAATGCAACTTAAGTGATAAGTAGGGTCTATGTGCACTTGATGCGCTACACACATATCTTTAATGCACAGCGAATATCCTCAGAACTGCACATCACAGCTAATATTCTTTTTTAACAAGATTCAAAATCATTGCATTAATATAACAGTGATCTTGATGCCAAGCAAATTAGAGATGCAGACATTTTTGTTTGCTAATTCTTCTTAACATGCTTCAGCTATTAATTTTGGAATGTCATTTGTAAGTTCATATTCATTTATGGAATATGGGAAAAAATTCAGCCATCCTAAAATTATTGAATCAAAAGGAGTTACTCTGAGCATAAATTTAGTATAAAAAGTTGATACTTTGATGTTTTTAGTAATGGCTTCTTCTTTGCTCCCAACAGATCTTTTTCGTGGCGCATCTACCACCTCTGGGGCTTGGAGTTTACCAGCTTTTGGAGGTTCAGAGTTCAGAAGCAGTTTTAGCAGACTATAACATATACATGAAGAACAGTAGGCAGGAGAAGCCAGACAGACTTTTCAAGATAAAAGAGATGCAGAATTCTGTGGATAATATAATCTTAGAAAATTCTTACATGAAACTATGGTTTTCTGGAATGTCTGGATTACTGGAGGTGTGTTGCATTATATTTCGAAACACTATGTTTTACTTTTTTAAGAAATTCTGTTCTTACTCGTGGAAACCTAAATGTGTCAACTATTTCAAACATGATTCTCTGTCCTTAGAAAATGAATACCAAAGATGATGGTAAAAATCATCAAATGAAGGTGGAGTTTGCCTGGTATGGAACTACAAGTAACCGGGATAAAAGTGGAGCTTATCTCTTCTTACCAGATGGAGATGCCAAGGTAAATCTTCCATTTGCAGAGAAATTCTGATCTTGAAGTAACTTGAAGCATTCTGCAAATACAGATTGGAAGAGCTAGTTTTCCCCAACACTGAAATACAGCTGTGTGGCTAGAAATAATGACATCAGTTACTGAAATGATTGGCAGAATTTCATAATTAATAACCCTAGATTTGGGTAAAAACACAGCATTAATTTTAAAGTGTAAAAATATACAGAATATTTATGATTCACCAAAAAACTTAAATAAGATGCTACCCTTGCAAGAAATCCAGTGAGATGTGACCATTCACTATCAAAAAAATAAGTTCACTTTCACTTCCTATGGTGAAAATGTATAGGTCATACTGATTCATTTCTGCATTTCTTCACTTTTCTGATTCTGAAGACTTCTTTATTGTGAATGAGGAGCTTCCAGTTCGTAGTGTAGTACTTTTTTTAGCTGATATTAGCATATGTAGTTTAATATAGTAATTAAGATACTGAGTCCCTATTGATGAATGTAAAGACAGAGTAGCAAGCAACTGTTCTGATTTAGTTGCCTAGGGTTATCAGTATTTTTGGCTGCGTAATTATTGGAGGGCAACAGCATACTCCTATTAGTTTCCAAATTGGAAATTCAGAAATGAAAGTGTTCTTACACTGACTTAATTACCATACGGAATCTACTGTACCACTTTTGGAACTGGAAAGGTGATATTTCAGAAAGCAGATGATGAGATAATGAACACTTTTAAGAAGCTAGCTAGTTTGCATCATATTTCTTCTGCCCAGTTTCTCCTGGGGAAACTTAAGTTGCATGCATAAGGCAAACTCGGAGTTCTATGTTTACTATTTCAGGAAGTAAGTAAGGGTAATCATTCTAATTTTTTTTGTTGTTGTTATATGTGTAAATCAGTCTGGAAGTGGACAGAACAGTTTACTTTCCTTTTAGCAGTCTTCTAGAAGCACACATTTTGAGGTCTGTGAGTTGGCAGTTTTAAACCATTTAGTATATTTAGTCCCATAATTGTTTGCATCAGTTATGTGCAACAGGGTTCACTTATTCTGAATTTTTAAATGTCAGTGTTTTTGATTGGTGAATACCTGAACAATATCACTTATGTTTTTTAATTTTTACCTTTCATCAGCTGCATGGTCACACTTTAGCTAATTTTATTTTAGATGCTACTTCGTCTTTTACTTATAAAAACAATAATAACTAAACAGTTACGTAATTTTAACTACACTTTTTTGCATTATTTGCTTTATAAAAATAATCTGGACAAATCTAGATAGCAAAATGCTATGGTTTGAACAGAAAAAGTCTCACGTGCCTGCAAGCACAGTTAGAAGATAAGGTACATATTGAACTTTTGTGGAAAATGAAATTAAAGTACATTTTAGTTAACATTAAAAAGGGTGGTGTGATCAGCTTTTGTAACTTTCTATACAATAAAAATGAAGTCGTCATACTTCTAAAAATTCTGCTTCATTAATATACCATAAGGCTCATTTGGCTTGCATTTTAATAACATTAATTAGGTTTTCCCACTGGGAATAACAATGTAATTCTATAGTAGTTTCTAAAACAGTTTGAACTAATGATTTCTGTCTTAAAAGAAATGCCATCTGTTCAGGGTTCTCAGTGTGAGGTGGATTGAGTAACACTTTCTAAGTCCTTGTGTAGAGTGGCGATAGGATAGGTTACAGGCAGTTTTCTTGATTTTTGGCTAGGTGGTTTTTTTTCCTATCCCTCTCACCCTATGTATTACTGCAAAATTTGCAAAGAATAATTGCTTTTAATGTTGGGTCATTTTCTTCTGGTATGAGTACAGTTATGTGTTTTCTTTGCCTTTGTTAGCTGGTTGTTTTGTTACCTGGTAAGTCTTTTGGTTCCTTTCTTTTCAGTTCTACATTACTCAGAGATTCTTTTTCTTCATCTATTTTAATCGTCTGTCTTGCGTCTGTACGTATATAGCCTTTTTGATCTTGGGTTCTTCTGCAAGTTTAATTTTGGAAACTTGGTGCTGTGACATGCTAGGCTTGCAGGCCATGACTTAAAGCCATGTCAGTTTAGAACACTTGATACACATAGTGCAGCTCTGGTCATCGGTAGGCTATTATGGGTGGAGGTCATGTTTTCTGCAGGTGATGGTCTGTGTACTAGAATGTACACGGATCTGAATTTTTCAAGAGGTTCCTTGGATTAATCATCTTTATGGCTGACATAAAACCAGCCTGGAGTACTGCAAAGAGTGCGTTCTTGCTAAGAAGTGGTAAGCCTCTAGTACCAGCACTAAGTTGGACATCAGCAGAGACCTGGCTTAATGGCAGTGATTTACGCCGTATTAAATAGAAGGTACACTGAACACCAATAACTCTTTGTCACTTCTCTGGAAGGAATAGCTGGACTTAAGGCTCCACGACACCATGGCAAATGTTGTGTTTGGTGCAGTGCAGTGCATTGCCATGGTGCAGCTAGACAGCTCACAGTAAGAACGGTCTCTGGGGTGGTGGCATAGGGTCTTGAGCATGGATGATTCTGTCCCTGCCGTCTCTGAAGTGTGAAAGTAGTTCAGTGGCAGCCTCAGGTCAGGACACCAGTGCAAAATCCAGGACAATGACACAGAGCAGAGGCTCCATGCTGCAGCTCTAGAGATAAGGCAGTGCTCCTATCATGTCTTTGTATTTTCTGCAAAATAGAACAAAAGCAAGGTACCAAGGAAAAAGACAGGCAGTATCTTAATTTTTTAAAATGTCAGTGCTGCTTAACTGATTGACAACATTATCAAGGTTTGGAAGGAAGGGACTTCCTTGGACCTCACAACAAATATAAACAAAAGCATCCTGTGTATGGAGGGAAAACATGTTTGCATCTCTTGTGATTTTGTGAAGCATGGCCAACTCCGTAAATCTGTTAGATCTGGGGGAAAAAAATCAGTATTCAATAAAATTTGAAACAGTTAAATGTCTATATTTTCTTCTATGTGTTCAAGACAAGTCAATATGTGATGACCTACTTACTAGCCATGTTCAGTATCAATAGGGAATAGAACAAAGCAGTTTTTCCAAAGAGTCAGATACTAAGTGTTTGTGGGATCAATGTGAGTGGTTCATTTTCTTGTTTTACAAATCAATTTTTCAGAATCAAAGTGGACTTTTTTTGGTAGACCCAGACTGGGAAATTGTGATTCTCCCTCAGGCAGCTGTGTCTATGCACATATGTATGCACTAGTTGCTGTAGGTACTTACGTACTAACAGAATATATAAGAAAAGATTTTTTTTTTTTTTTTTTATCCTGCAGGATCTCTAGTGCTAGAGCTTTTCTCCCTTTTTTCCTCTTCACACTTTGTCTCCATGGTTGGGCTTCCTTTACTGATGATGATCTCTGACTTGTGTAGCTGCAGCTGCTGCTACGAGCTTCAGGAAACTTTTTTCATGACAGGTCCTTTTTTAGTATGTCAGGATTACCTGTTCACTCTACTTCTCAGAGAAAAACACATATCTGAGTTACCTAAATGCTTGGCCTTCAAACCTAAGGAAAAGGTAATGGTATCTTTCTGCATTTTTAAGTGAGACTGGGATGTTGCACTGCCTCAAAAGAGAGACTATCCATTTAGAGTATCCCACTGTATCCATCTTAAGATCTTCCCTCTCAAAAAGGCAGAGGATCCTCATTCAAGCATAGTATCCTTACTTTTAATGCATCCCCTGTTTTTGCATGTCTGATAACAGGAAAACATAAATACGCAGGCACCATTATCTGGAGGGTGCTCACAATACTCAAGAATCGGCTGCCTTTGAAGTGTCTGTTCTTTCCTTGGTGCTATGTATTTTCCTCAAGCATCATATCTATCACCTAAAAATCTGCCCCACATATTGGTGGGGTTGTTTTTGGAGACAAAAGTATTAAAATGACAACCGTCTCTCTTCTGCCATGTAATTCTTAAAACACAGTTCTCAAGAGCTCATAGTATTTGCCCCACCTCCACCCCTGCCAAGCCCAGTCTAATCTCAAACCCTGACAAATGAAGGGTAATCTGCTATTGAGAAGCAACTTTTCTTGAAGTCTTGAGTTCTTTTTTAAAATCTCAGGCATATCAATAGCAATTCAGTCTGTGTTGGAAAACTTTCCTCTGGGCATAGTTTGTTTGACTTCCACACCAACAGTGTGCTGCACTGCCAGAAATTTCTAGGCTACACTAAGATGGTTAGTAGTGCTTCACTTGACTACAAGGGGAAAGACTTATTGCCCATGCTTCATGCCTTCAGGCTGCAATATGCCATGCCAGCTTCTGTGCAAGCCAGTAAACCTTTAAGTGAAGGCATCTTTCCAGTTATCTCTGCCCTTTGGCGCTTTGGCACCCAATTTGATGCCAAGTATTTTCAGATATCCTAGGGAGCTATGGGATATTATTTTGCTCCAAGTATTCTCCCTTAAAATTTCTAGCTTGCTTTTTTTTTTCCTTACTTCAAGGAGAGGTTGCATATTTCTCTTGAAACCATTGAAAAATGGTTTCTGGACCCTTTGACCTATAGTTCTGTTATCCTGTTTCTGAAAATACTGCTTTCCAGGTTCAACAAAACCTGCCACAGCAGGCTGCTGAATCTTGTACAATGGAACTCATTCCAGTGGAGCTGAGAGGAACAGATTTTACAGTGACTATTCTTTTTAACTGTTTAGGAAGTGGAATCTTGAGACTACCACTGGATATGAGACCCAAATATTTTTATTCCTGATTTAAGATCTGAGTAATCATAGAATCCTTCATGCTGGAAAGTCATTTAGTCCAAGCTCCCACTCAAAGAAGAGTAAATACTGAATTCAGACCAGTGCTTTGTCCAATCAGTGGACAGGGAAGTGGTTTGCGTCTCAGTAGTAAGAGGCCTATTTCTGAATCTTAGTCAGACTTTCACATCAAAAGTATCTTCATATTTCAGAGCTAGGACCAGGAACATTTCACAGGCCTCTGTGCATCTCACCAAGGATCTTTATAAAGATACTAGAATAATTGCACATTCAATGCCTAAAGATGTTTTCCTGCTTAAAAGCCTGATTCACTGAAATGTTTTCAGTGTGGCAAACTTTGTCAATTATCTCTTTATAGGTTCTGAACTCAATATGTCTCCAGATGACTATCAAGAAATCGCTTTCTAGGACTAGTGCTTTTCTAGGCACTAAATATGAACTAGGAGGCTTCCCTGTTCTCTCAGTACCATATTTTTTCTTCATTTTTCCTGTTTGCCCAACAATCAGGAAGCAACAGGCATCCTTGAGAACTTGAGTATACATCATATCTCCACTCTTTGTATCAGAAAGAACTTGTCTAACCCCCAAAACCACATGATAGCATGTGCCTTTGTGACTCTCCTTCTTCATTTGTTCCTTTTCCCCACACTTTGTCTGAATTAGAGGCTTGCAAACTGGTTTTGATACATTTCTCTCAATGCATGTGCTAGTGGAATCACAAATTATGATTTAAAAAAATTCATTACTTTCAGACAATATCTGCAAAATGACACTTAATTCCTTTTATTCCCTATCACCTCATCTTTCCATATAGTTCAGAATGGGAAGTATGGTTGCCTTTATCTTCAGCTGGGGAGCTGATCTGGCTACATGGGCAGCTTGGAGACTCTGGTGTGTGAATTTAGAGTTTGTGGCAATATCCCAGAACCTCAGAGCTGTTAAACTCCTCTCATTTCAGCTTTCTACTTGTATGGCAACAATGTATTTTGGTGGTAGTTGTCAATGTCACCATCATGTTTTATACTAACACGCTAAATGGAACAGAGTTCCTCCAAGTGTATATTTTTTTTACTTTTTGTTTTAAAAAAAATTACTCCAGGTATTTTTTTCTTTTTTTAATAAGTGCACAGCCTTTTGCATTCCTTTGTCACTCATCCAGCATCTCTCCATTTTGCTGGTTTGGTCCTGGATAGCTCCAGTGAGAAATGTTCTTACAAACAACAGAAATAAGCCCATAAGATAGGTGTTACTTTGCTAACAGAATGTATTTGGCAGGCTGCTGTTTGTATAAGTAGTATTCTCCTAGAAAATAATTGGCAAGGGTATTTACTCGGCCTGAAGACCTCAGGTTTCTCAGTTAATTTTCTGAGAGTTCCTTTAGCTGCTGTTTCAGTCCTTCATTGCTAACCTGAGGATCTTCATGTTGCCCTACCCTGAAGGTAGGATTTTGAAGGATTTGATTATTCCACCTTCCTGTCAGTAATCCAGTTCCTCCGTGGGATTTTAATCTAAACATATATTTCTAGGAGCGTGTAGTCATAGGTTAAATGAGTTTGTCTTCTCTACCTGTGTGTGATAGATAAGCAGATAGATAGCAATCTCTTCTGCCAGAAGAAAGGGGAAGATTCAGTCTACGTTTACTGATATTGGCAGTTTTTCATGGAAATAAGAAAGCCCAAAAGCCAGCTCAAATTCTAACCTTAAGTTCTGGTCTTCAGATTTCCTTTATCTCAGCATATTAATTTGCCTGGTTTCCATGCCCTCGTAATACCATACTCCTGTATTTCTCAGCTAGCAAATGGATTTTGCATAATAGATAACACTTGTCTGTCTTACTGACAAGATGAGACCTCTTGGAAGGATCCCATCATTTTTTCATGTCAACTGTGAAGTCCAAAAGACTATTTCCTCATTTGGTTTTTTGTACTGATTAACTGAGTGAAACATTGCTTTAAGATGATCAGTAGAAAAATCCCTCTCTCCCTAAAACAACCCATCTTACTGAAGTGTAAGCAACTATGATTCCTCTACCAAATTCCTGTACAAAGTATTCCTGTAGTTGATAGCTGTAGAGTTGCCTCTTGGAGCTCTGGCAAAGCTTTTATTAAACAGTGTTCTGTCTGAAGCTTTACAAATGAATATATGAATAGAAAGGCAGGCTTTTAAGAATTTGAAGGTCTCTTTCAGTTTCTTCTTTTATGCAATACTTCTTCAAATCTTCTCTGTGAATGTACATATAATTATATGCTCAAAGAAGATTGGATGATATGTACCTGTACTTGTTCTTCTCTGACATGTTTTGTCTGTATTGATGTAATCTTGATTTCCTCTCTTCCTCAAGATACATTTGATCTTTGGTTTCCTTGCTTGAGAAGAGCATGCTCTGTCCTTCTTATGACATTGCTACATACAGCAGGAGGACAGCCACCCTCTAAGAGCTTTCTGCTTAGATCCCTCTGAATAACATGTTTTTTTGAGGGTTTTTTTGGTTTTTTTGAGTGAAGTCTATTTATTGCTGTTGCTCTATAGTAGTAGTTGCATGTGTTGTATTTTCTTTTTTGGCTTTGTACACGCTTAATATTTAACTCATTTTTACCTTTGTAGCCGTCCATATATTTCTATATAGTGTATACAGTTCAGTTTGGGATCAACTGTTTAAAAAAAAAGCAGCATTCTTTGCTTAGCCGAGACTCAAAATACTGTGACTACATGGGAAATAATTTTCTTCATCTCTTTGGTTTGACTGTGGATATTCAAAGTTTCTGCTAGTCTTTGAGAGACATTAGTAAGAAGCCAATGTCCCTCTTGAGGCTTTTTAATGGTTCCCAGCTCTACTCTGCATTTCAGGGGGCTCCCCTGGCAATGGTAGCTGCTTTTGATGAAGAAAAAGCTTCCTCTTTCACTTTCAAACGGATATGCAAACTGATCCACAAGACAGTGTAGACGCAGCTTTCCTCATGCAGTGTGTACCACTGATACAGTAATCTGTGAGCAAACCAAACAGACAGTTAAACCATCTGCCACAGATTATGAAACTACAGTATTTGATTACTGGTTACCAAGTTTAATTTTGCTAGCAAAAAAGCTCAATCCAGATGTTTGCAATATTAATACATTACTGTGTTTGTCTGTAGGCCTTGTATTCCTTAATCCTCATAAAATACCTGTGAGATATGTAGTGAGGGTTATCCTAATTTTTTAGCTAAAGGAAAAGTGAGGCTCTGAAGAGAAGTTGCTGAATTTCAGATTAGGAGTAATTTTTTAATTCCCAGTTTTTAGACTAGACTTAGATATAGAACAGTTTAAAAAAATTAAAAGACTATTTAATATTTGTTAAATACTTTGATTTATTGACACTACTTTTATGCAAAACTTTCAAAATAATTATTCTAACTTTCTATTTTCTTTTTGTAGCCTTATATTTTTACAGATCCACCTATCATAAGAGTTGCTCATGGAAGGATTTTCTCAGAAGTTGTATGTTTTTTCCACCACGTGACACATACCATGCGACTGTATAAAGTCCAGGGTAAGAGTTGTGAAATTCTGTCTCTCTCAGCAGTTATTTTTCATTACTACGGTCTTGGATCCTACCTGACTTTTTAATGTTTAAATGCACTTCTGAACTAGTACAGAATTCATCAGACTGAAGTCTTTACTGGGTCCAGTGCACCATGATCCCTTTCTGAGCATCGTGCTAGTCATTAAGCTGGCATGCTTATACTCAACAGATTTGTTGGAGATACCTCTCAGTATTAGAAAATTTTATAGTATAAATTACCTACAAGGGGGTCCCGAACACTGGGTCATTTGAATGCTGTAGGTAGCTGTAAATTATGAAAATGAGAAAAAAAATTTTAGAAATATCTTGGCAATGATGTAAAAATGTAGTTTCTTTCATAGCTTCAAACTTACTGATGGAGGTACAATATCTTCTCTAAAGTCACGAAGAATATAAAGTTATTTGTTAGTGGCATTAATAGTGAAATCTGGTTTACTCCACAACTGTAGGCATGCTTTAGTTACCTGTGAGCTTCCTCTTTATGTACTTTATCTGCTTGGAAGAGCTTATGAGAGAATGGGCTGTGTCTGTTGAGAGGCACCAGCACTGAACACCAGCTTATTGACTCTTAGGACACAACTTCATACCAGTTTTGCTTGCTTTTCCTTCAGTAGGGCTTTCATTTGTTGTTTCTATACTGTTCAACTACTGATTTCCAAGAAAATTCTAAGAAAACAGTAACTTTGGGAACTTTGTACCCTTCCAAACTTGATGATTAAATTGGCCAGTGAAAAAGATAAAAGAGGGAGGAAATTATGGTGCAATTGTATAAACTTACTTTCCTGTAGAAACTTGACTTAAAATGCTTAAGTGTATCTTTTTCTAATTGAAGTAGGAAACATACATTTTCAGTTCATCTATTTGTATTTACTCTGCTGGAATTTTTCTGAAATACAGAAGCATTGGCTAATATTTTCAACACTTGACAGAACTTAAACATGTTTTGTATTAGCATTACTTTTACTGTAGGTATCAAAATTGTCTGCATGGTTTTTAAAATCTTACTTGTCATATTTTTAATTATTTTTCTAAACACTTCAAAAACAAATGATGGAGCTATAAGTGCTTTGAAAGTCTCCCTTGCTCTTTTCCTTATTCCTTTTAGGTTTCAAAAATAGTATTCCCAGCAATACCTACTTTACAGTCGCACAGAACTGGTCTCTTTGATTTTTTTTTTTTTTTTTTTTAGTTGTAATATATATAATATAGAACTAAAATCGATTCTGATGCCTCATTTTTTATGGTATAAGTGTATACTTTGAAGTTTGAAGTTGTTAGAGTTTACCCATATGCCATATACTGATCAGAGTTCAGTTGCCAGCTCATCTGATACAGTAATTCTAGATCAAACTCTAGATCACGTTCCTTATGAATACAAACCAAGATGTTGTACAGTAATTTGTTGTTGAAGATCCTGAGGAAACGTTTATATTCAAGATTATATTTTTTGTTTTTATGTGACCAATATGTAAAATAGGCTTAGATGAAAAAAAAGATACCTTGAGGTCAAGATGTACTAGGTTGTCAAAAATGTGAAAAAAAAGTTACTTTGCTCTGTGGGTTTCAGTAAATTAAACTTCTTAGCAAGGAGGGAACTTATATAAGGAGGGTGTTTATTGTAGTGAAGGGGAGGGAAAAAGCCTGAAAAGTGTCTCTTTTGGTTAAGGTGAGGTAGTTTGGTTTTTTTAAAATGGATTTCTTCGTAATACTCCTTTTTCTTTAATTTGTTAGTAAGTGCCTACTTCCATTTCACAGTTCACAGAAAACAAGTTGTCAGTGAAAATCACTTGCCTGCCAATTCCTAACACATAAGTTTATCTTTCATTGTCAGTGCACTATCTAGGTTTTTTCCTCTTCTTTTGACAATTTTTAATTCATCTCACTGTTTCAATACTTACAGCATTGAGTATCCAGTCATCATGGTGAAGTCCTGTACCACGTTTCCAGCTTTTTCAAGGAAAAGTGATGCAATTATTTTATATGTTTTGTCTGTTTTCTTTTATGGTGTGTTTTTATTTTAATTTCTTCATATGAAATGGCCTTTTTCAAAGTTTAAAAATTGATGACTATGCATCATTGTTTTACTGAGGTCTGTTCCCTGGGCTTTGTAAGGGAAGTTATTTACATAGCATTACATCAATTAAAAGAAGGTATCTTGAAGTCTTACTAGATATGTACAGTAACAAAACATGTGGAGAGAAATAAGTATGCGTATGTGTATACATACATTTTGTTTTTAAATGAAGACCTGATACTCCTGTTGTAACCTACCTGCTTGTCAGGAAGTGGCAAGCCTGATCATGTGACTAATCCAACTGTTGGACACTACTTCCGAGTCCTACTGCAGCAATTTTGGTAAAACACTGCTTTTTCCACTTCTGGCTTTAGAATTCTGTTGATTTTGAGCAGAAAATACTCTGGCTTGACAACTCTGTTCAGTAATTGACGAATGAGTGATTTTCCATTGGCATCTGTTTTTGTTATCAGCATGATTTTGTTAATCTTTTTATCAGAAGCTTCTTACGTTTCATTATCTTCATAATTATATTTTTATATTAACTCAAATTATGCAATACAAAAGAGCTGAGAGTAATAAATGGTCTGGTCATTTTAAAATTGTAAACTAAAATATTGTATCCTTGTTCAATGTACTTGTATTTTAATAGTCCTACTTTAAAATAGTTGGAATATCTATGACTAAGACCATCAAAAGTGGAGCGTATAGATCCACTTTTTCCAGACTAGGTCTGGGAAAATAGAAGTAATTACCTAAACCAAATGTTTTTTGTTTAGCACTATAGCATAATAGCCATTGGTAAATGTTAACTTTTTAACAGTTGCTGGTACTGCTGCAGGTGGCATTCAGATTTTAAAAAAGATGAGGAAACAAATACAGAGCTTGACATCCTCCTCATTCAAGTGACAAAATCACAACCTTGACTGCAGTATACATACTAAAAACTGAAGCGGGCGGACACTTCCAGCATTCCATTGTGTAAAGGTTCAGAGCGTTTCAGAATTTGACAAAGACCTTCTTAAGGAAACTATTCCAACGTGCTCTTAAACAGAACTGCTAAAAAAATTTGAAAACTCTATGTGTAGAAAGAAAAAGAGGTTGTCCTAACCTCTGTCTATGTGCTTAGGAATGTAGGAATTTTATTTGAAGGTATTTTGTCCTTCTGCAAAAGATCCTACAGTTCAGGAGCCCAAACTGATGAGCATGCCTCTGGGTCTTGTGAGTTGACATACAGTGAACTGTTGGGGAAAAAAAAAGTATTTAGTATCTAAGATTTTTAAATACTGCCTTCAGGTTTTAAAGGACTAAGTTGGTTAATCAGTCCCTCACTTTCCACCGTCTTCTGTTTACAATCCATCAGACAAGCACAATGTAATTTCATCTCACTACAAAGAGAAATTTCATATCTCTGTTCTGCTTGGCGGAATTCTTTTCATAATTGTTAGTCCCATTAGACTACAGAAAGGATAGAAGTGGTCATGCTGAATGATGGTATGATTCCAGTCCAAACTGTGTCTCGAACTGTTTGAAAAGGTCAGGTTATTATTCAAGGTATTTAATTTTCAGTGCCAGGCACTGTAGAAAAAAATCTCACTGAACAGCTGTCTGCATTTTCAGATACTTAATCCTTCTTTTAATAAATAGACATCTTTTCCCTGTCGACAAAGACTTGTGTCCTGGTTGTGGTCATATCAGTGTGCGGTTTCTTAATTCACTGTCCTTAAGGACAATTCTCCCTGTTTTGGTTAAAACAGCTGACCAGTTTCCTGCTTAGTGGAACAGTTGCTGTCAAGAAGCTGGTAACTTCATTCTTGTCTGTGAATGGCAACAGACAAGTTGAGAAGCGAATGGCTAGGTCTTGTTCCAGCATATTAGCTGCTGCTAAAGACAGCACTTAACAGTTGTGAGCTGTTTCCTACTGATTTACTGGAACCCACATTGGTTCTTACTATGAATTGCTTCTGTTCTACTTCAGTGAAGGTTTCAGACTGTGTATTCAATGAGTACTGAATTAGAAGTACTACTATTGCGTATGGCATATAACTGAACTGGCTTCAAATATCTGGTTAGACATAACAGAAAAGGAAAACTAGCAGGGGAAAGCTAGGTTACTGTGTTCTGTGGTAGTGGCTGTTAAAAATTGAGAGATTTTAAATGCATCTTTTTCATGTAGGTTTGGAAGGCCAGTCTCTTGAAGTTTCCAATATTGTGGATATTAGAGGAGAATATAATCGTGAGCTTGCAATGAGAATTTCATCTGACATAAACAGTCAAAATAGATTCTATACTGATCTTAATGGATATCAGGTAATTATTGTCTCTTAATTATAAAAGCCTAGGGCCTCAGTTTTTGACTGTCTTAATACTTTTGCTTGTAAAGAGTTTGAGTCATATTAATCAAACTCTCATGTTAAACTTCACTAATCATTTAAAAGGAAAAAAGCTTTAAAAATTTATCCGTTAGAAAATTTGATTTAAACTAGACGAAATAACAACTGTTTTCTTTCAAGGAGTTTGTTAAATATTCCTGTATATCCTTTTTACCATAAGAATTGTAATACAGCAAGTTATGTGAAGCCACCATGTAGTTGCATGTATATCTGCATGCCTTCTTTCCCCTCTGCCTTGTCTAATTAATTAGAGCCCTTTGGGTAGCACAACGCTAGATGTGCATAAGGTCCAGCAGTTCAGACCTAGAGAACAACTGCTTGCTGCTGTGGTGGAAATAAGTGATGTATTTTTGGAGTGTAATAGCTTGTTATATTGGTAATGCATCTGATGAAATATAGTATGACTATTTTCTTAACTTGGACTCTGCAGCACGCACAAAAGAAAGAAAATTTTCTTACCTTCCTTCCTTGCTAAAAATAGTTTTGCAAATACATTGAAAACCATACTTGCTGAGTAAGAGACTGCTGTTTTTGCAGTTAGTGTGTAATACTGCATTTTGCTGGAGACAGTAAAGTGAATATTTAAACATGAAAATAATTTTAATACTACTACTCATTTGTCATGTACCATTCAAGAATTCCACTAGCACTTTAATAAAGTTCCCATTATAAACTAACAATTCCTTTTCTGCTACCTTGAATCTATTCACTGCTTGCTCTCTAGAGGAGAAAAAATTTTCTCTCATTCTATAACTGTGATTATTCCTTTTTTTTGTAGGTTCCCTTGATGAATCTTTCAGGTTTTTTTAAATATTCTTTGATCTAAAAGTACATTGAAGTTATCATTTCCAAAGTGGTAATTTTAGCTATAAATCTCCAAAAAGCTAAATAATACAGTCGAGTGAATGCTTTGGTGCCGGTTGTCAGTCAGTACTTCTAAAGCACATGGGATAAATGTCTGAAAAGGTCTTTGAAATTTAAATGCATAAAAAGAACGTATTTTATTGAAGTTCGTGTTCATACTGCAGATCCAGCCCAGACTGACGATGAGCAAATTGCCTCTTCAAGCAAATATCTATCCTATGACTACAATGGCTTATATCCAAGATGTTGGCGTTCGTTTGACGCTTCATTCAGCTCAGTCTCTAGGTGTTGCAAGCTTGAAAAATGGTAAGTATAAGATGATAGATATTATAAAGGCCTGTCCTTCATGATTGTCTGAAATAGTTCATTCAGAGATTACCATACCTACTGGCGTTTGAAGAAAGGAAATACGTTTCTCCAACTCTGACAAGTTTTAGAATATGTCCATAAGGGAGGAGGTGGAGGTTGTTTCCACGTGAGATCCTGTCATCTTCAATAGAAAATCTGCCTCAAACTAGAAACAGAGGAAAGAGATTATGAAAAAACAAAATGAGCAACAAAATGTCAGAACCAGGTATTTTTCACCCAAGAACTCTGATGGAACTCAAGGATGAAACAGCAAAACTAAGTGGTTTGTTCTCTTTTGTACTGCTCTGGTAGCAGAGGGCTTAAGATGGATAATGTGATGCTGATCATGTTTTTTGATTTGTTTGTTTGCTTTAGGGTAGAAAGCACTAGTCTTAAGGTATACGCAGTACAGCCTAACATTCCTGTCAAAGAAAACAATAGCAGCTTTTTTGAAGAGTAGAATTAGTGAAATAAAGGATAAAAATGACCCTCGGTAAGAATCAACATACTTCTTCTGAAGCAAAATCATACCTCACAAATTTAATGGAGTACTTTCAAAGAGCTGATGAATATGTTGACAAGAAAAATCAATTCTTATTAAGAATTCCAAAAGGGACGCAGTCTTGTCCCTTACAGCATGGAAGGCTGTGATGAATGGCCTGGAAGGATGGAAACAGAGGTCAGTTCAGTCTATACTGCTGAGGAGGCATTCAAATAAACCTAGCAAGTAGTGGGCAAAATAAGGTATATAATTCATAATTTAAGATGTGTAATTTCTTGCTGTAAAATATTGTGAGTTTAAATTTACACGGTTTTGAAAAACAACGGAATGAATACTTAGAAGAAAAAAAGCCCATCAGAAACTGTGCCAAAACCTACTTCCCAGTTTCTTTTCAGAAAAATGTCATATTAATGTCTATTCTGACAAAAGGTGGATACTGCACTAGATTGATGGTAGTATTAACAAATGTAATTCCTTTTAGGGCAAAGAGTTAACACTGGCCTATAGACTGATGCTTTAATAAAGCCATAGTGGAAATATCAGCCTTTTGTTCCAAGACCACCTGATATAAGACCCAAACCACATTTTTTTCATGCTTTCCATTGCTAGAAACCAAATTCCCTTTGGCCTGATCTTGTGAATGAACTTGACACTACCAAATGTTTGTAGGCATTTGTTACATAGGTATTGGAGACTAAATTAGTGTGCAGAGGCTCCATTACATTGTAATAGTGTCTGTATTTGTTCTTTAACAATCATAGTCTCTGCATCACGGAATAATGCAACATCTAAGTCCACAGAGACCCCCACTCTCTGTCTTCAAGTTAGGGACGTTAAGGCTGGCACTGTTTGACATATTGCAGGAGGCTGGCTTTCTATGAGCATTGGTTTCAACCCAGTCAGAGGATATTAGAGGCTTTTGCCCTACTCCAGTTAAATAAAAGAGCAAATGATGTATCCCATACCTGGTCATGGCATTAATTTCTTAACTATGTCACTCTTTGGCAAACTCTATTATGTCACTCAAGGTTAAGAGATAGTTAGCAATATGAAATATTTACTCTGTGCCTACTATAAAAGAGGAGAATGTATTCATCTGACTTGTTATCATTAGGTAATATTTCATGAAAGGACTGTGTTTACTACCTTTGTCCTGAGGTCATGTTGGACTCCTTAAAAGAGAACAAAAATGAAGATGAAGGTTCTGTGGCTGCTGAAAGTCATATGCTTCATGACACTTCTTTTGAAGGCCCTTTAGGATCTCAAAGGGATCCTGGAAGAAAATTAAAAAACGTTACAGTTTAGGCAAGCACCTCCAGTAGCTGTGTATCTGTGCGTCTGAGACTGTGTGTCTCAAAGCATAACCCAGGATTAGAGAAAGGTTCCTTACTATGCAGCAGTTAGTTAACTCTCATGCTGTCAGATGATCTCAGCAGTATGGAAGAGGATTTCTCAATGTATTGTCATAAGTCTTCAACATCAGCTTGTAAGAGACTTGATCAAAAACTCTAAAATACATATGCCACAACTTTATTCCTACTTACCATCTCTCTTCTAATTTGTGGTGTTGGATGCATAATCATTTTTTAACATTAGGTGATGAACATCTTCCACCTTGTAGGTTCTGTCCAGTTCTACTCTAATTTACTACTTAGTGGATTATCCTCCATGCCCCAGGGAAGACCTCCAGATAGATGGGATGCACCACTGTCATTCAGAGGTGGACTTCCCTGCAGTCTGATGGATAATTAATGGGGTAGCAGCAGTCACTTATGTCCTGAAGCCTCATGTGATACTCTTATACCATTTATAAGCCAGAATTTTCCCTAAAACAATCTTCTTTTAATCTTTGACCCACTTTTGAAATGTTTTTTATGACTTTAGCAGCACTGATCATTTTGTTTGTATTTGCTGTTCACAATCGCCTTAAGAATAATAAAGCTTTATTTTGTCAGCCTTCATTATCTTAGCTTCTTAAAAAATGTTGGAAATGTGGTTAGGTAGTTTTGGATCTAGATCTTCTAAGTTTTGTTTGAAAACTTTTGTCAAAGTTTATCATAGGTTTGTCCTTCTCACTGTGGTTCTAGTTTTTTTCAGAGAGTTAGCATACCTGTCAGTCAGTCCATGTTCATACAGTGATCCACAAAGACCATCGATTTGAGGCACAATCCTAGCTTTATACCTAGTTCAAAATGGTAGTTTGTTTCTTACTCATTGCCATCTGACTTCTGTCCTGGATACCTAAAATCTGTTTTTACTTGAGGGAAGGGAAGAACAAGTATTTAGGAAAATTGGATAAGTATTTGTAGAACACTGAAGAAGAATAAAAGAGACCGCCTTACTAAGCAGCCTTTTCTAGTAGCTTAAATTGTGCATTTCTTATTTAGGAAACAAGTGCTTCAGTCTTCCAGTTTTATTTAGGAAACAAGTACATTTGTTTGAAGATTCAGTGTGCAAAAACTGTAACAGCCTTAATTACGTGCCCCAAACTGGTTTCCCTCTGGAGATATAAACTTGAAAAGATATGAACTTTATCTTCCATAAGGCTATTCATGATTTAACATCATACTTAAAGAGCTATTCTGAATGGCAATGCTACAGTTCAGTATAAACTGAGAACTTCATACTCAGTGTTCATCTGGTGCAAAGTTCTTTCCTGCTCCCACAAGTGAAAATACCCTTACAAGAAGGAGTGATCGTGAGTATTTATATACTCATACTGCCTACCTGTTTTTCCTTCTGCCTCCAACTGTAAAACAAAAAAAGGAAAAAATACATTTGGGAGGTGCACTCTTTTATGGAGTGTAAGATGAAGACAGTTCCTCTACAGAAGGTCTCTCCATACAGCTGCAGTTACTTGGGGTGATTCTCCTCTTTGATGCTTGATGTGCCAAGTATCCTTGTTAAAAATAACAGTTAACAGTAACAACTTTTCATGTGAAACTTCTATTTAGACTCCTATGTTAAAATTTGCAGTACCTTCTTCTGAAAATCTTGTGAAAATTTTTTGGAAGGTTATAAACAGCCAAAGCCCAAAGGTATTAACTGTTTTCATAATCAGTCCTAACAATATTGATCTGCTATTACTCTTCCATATGCAACAGAAAAATTGTGATTCTTTAAGTTATATTTCAGGGTATTTTTTTTACGTTTACTAGCAGCTTTACATATTCTTGTTACCAGTATAATCCTTGTATTGCTCTTTCAGGTCAGTTGGAAGTGATCATGGATCGTCGACTTATGCAGGATGACAACCGTGGCCTTGGACAAGGTGTCCAAGATAACAAGATTACAGCTAATATCTTCCGACTTCTGCTGGAAAGAAGACATGGAACAGATGTGGTAGGATTCACTGTCTGGATTTTTCTGGCTAATTAAGATATAAATATTTCTGTTGCAGCAGCAGTGAACCCAGTAAAGAAATTATTCCATGACCAGTAGAACTAAGGAAACATAGCTTCCAAGGGAGTTTTGTCAGCTTGTTTGCATATTCTCATCATAAAGACTTCCATCTTTCACTAGTCCTCACACAAATACCCGCAGTGTCTGCTTTCTCACTCACATTTCAACACATGACTGGGGTACTGTTGTGGAAGTATCTTTTTTTTCTTTTTTTTCTTTTCTTTTTTATTTTTTTTTCTTTTTTCTTTTTTTATTGAGGAAGCTTTTTAAAAATTGCTTATTAGCAAGACTTCTGCTTCTTAGCAAAATTAACTGAATCCAGACAAAGGTTGACAAATTATTTCAGATGAATGGGTGGAAAGAGAAAACATCTTATAAATTTAATTTTCTTAGGAAATAAGATTTAAGTGGAAATATTTAGATGCCAGACGTACAAACCTTCTCATTTAATTATGATTCTGGGAAAGTTGACACCATTTTGTTGTAAGGGTTTGTTGGTTTTTTTTTTTACTTGCACAGATCATCTCAGTTCGCCTTTTTCCGACTTTTGAATGACTCTTCAATTTTCTTTCATTCTTTGCATTTTCTCTCTTTGCTTTTTTCCCCCTACCATTTTTGAGGAGGACAAAATAAGAAGTACATCTTCATACTGAGGCAGTAGAATCACTATGACAGCACTGAGTATATTTTAAAATCATCACATAGCTAGAGATGAGAGGTTGTATACTGAGCTGCTAATGAATATGCAGATAAATTGGAATTAATTCTGGTTTATAATGGATATCATTAACCACTGTGAGAGGATGATAATATCAAGCTTAAAGCTAATTTCCACCACTTAATGATTGACAGTGGTTTTTTCAGGTTGTACATGTCATTATGATTTTCTAGTTCCTCATCCTGTATAACACAGGCAGCATATTAACTGCATTTATCAGTGTGGTGTGCAAATATCTGAGCTAACTTGAAAGAAGCTAACTTGAGTTCTGCAGCAGTCTAGCTTTGGCGACAATGAGCATCGCACAGGTTAATCTACCTTCGAGAAGAAACCTGCAGAGAGATCTATGCTGCCACAGAAAACTTCTTTAGTACCCAGAGTAATTTGTGTTGTATTAAATCAGAATGTAAAGCTGGTAAGTAAGATTATTGGACATGGAAATCTATGTTTACATTAGCAAATAATTTGAAATAATAGCATCAAATCAGTTAGTGCCATGATGCTTGCATTGACACTGTGTGCAGTTTTGGTATTTTCCATAGAACCATAAAATAGCTCACTAAAAGGTATCTCTGGAAGTCTTCTAGTCAAATCCCTGCTCAAAGCAGGTCATTTTTGTGTCAGAACAGACTTACAAAACTGTCCAAAGGATTAGTCATCCATTCAGAGCGTAATGGAGATGTGAAAGGTTAGAGCATGTTGGTGCATACTTCCAGGGAAGCTTCTTGGTTACTTTCTTCTAAAAGAGAACGAGTCCATGCACACTGAGACTCCTCTGCAAACTAGCACAGTGCCTGGATAAGTGGGGTTGACCGTAAGTTTAATTTCAGAACAGCACTGCTGCTTCAAACCAAAACACTCCTTTAGAAAATAGTTTGAGGTTACCTCAATTAGAAGAAAGGCAGCCTAAACAACTGTGGGATTATCTGGTTAGTGAAATGTTTACATGTGTCTTTGTATACATTTACCAGTTTGTTTGGGATACCAGTCAGACATCAGCTCAGTAGAATAACAATATATTTCCCTTTTCTTATTAAAATACTCTTCCTTTCCTCCATTTTTGAAAGATTCTGTGCAAGTTGCTGAGAATCTTTCAAAGGAGAAGGGACAGATACCTGCTACGATCAAAAATCTTTGAGGTGTTTTGCGTACCTGTGTTCCAGCATCTACCTTCCATCCCCCTTCCTGCTGAGCTTATAATGGTTTTAAATAGCTGCAGAGTAAGCGTTTGAGGGCAGTTGGTTCTTAAACACTCTTGCAGGGACTTGGAAAGAAAGGGGATCAAAGCTATGGGGGAATAGGCAGAGTCAAAGAGGTGCTGTTGGCCCAACTGATACAGTGTGCACAACCCCCACGAGCCAAGCAAGATGTTTTAAGGAAACATCATCTTTCTGGTGTTATATCTGGAATTCCCCTTTGCTATATTAAGAGTGTTCTAGCATTCTGTTTTTCAAAATTTATCTGAACATCAGTAACAATTTTCTGATTCATGTAACTTTTTCAGATGTGTTAAAGTAAGGAAGGGTAGTAGTCTCCTTCCTTTCTGTTTTGTTAAATGTACAAACATATTTTTTTAGTGCATTGTTACTTAGAAGGTAGTTGCTATAATAGTTTAAAAATAGCCCTGTCAGAAAAATTGTGAAGAAATTATATGCAGTTTATATATGTAATCGGCTGCAGTGTGACTCATACACTGACCCTAATTTTGTTGTCAAGCCCTATTTTGTTATTGCCTTGAGGAACCATGGAAGCTACAGGAGGAGAAAGTTTTGATCATTTGGCATCTTTGCCAGTACAAGTTTTTCCTAAAGTGTATTCCAAAATGATTAATTCTGTCTTTTCTCAAAAACAGTTCTGAAGAATAGGATTTTTGCTGCTCTTTGGGAAACTTTCCCATAAAAGGAGAGTGTGTGAAGTGTAGGATGTGCAGTTCTTTAAAAATAATTAAAATAAATGTGTATCGCTGGTGTTATTACTGTGGAGTTTTTTGGTTATGACAATATCAACCAAAAGTTTCTTTTAATTTACATCTCTGAAATACTTTTTTCCTTCCCCAACCCCACCCTGCACAGTATATTTTAATGGCAGAGTCAAACCACATGAATGTCCTGAAGTGTAAGATTGACTTCTCCAGTGGGTAGATAGAATTCTTAATAATCGCTAGCATACTGAGGTAGCCTGTATTCTACTGAGTCCCTAATCCTAATGTTACCTGCTTTTTGGCTCTTGAATTCTAGCTCATCTAGCCAGTAGTAAATAGCCATGCTGATGTTGCCTCTATGCAGAAGACTTCAGATTGATATGTTTTGCTGAAGTTTTTTTATCCCCCCCCAAGCTGGATACTACAAAAGGTGTATTCAGAATGATGATATTGTTCATTAAATAGGCTATGTATGTACTCACCTGATTTATTGACATCTGTGTCCCTCAGACCGCTGTTGATGTTGTTACTGTGTTTTGATACAATTTCTATATACATCTTTTTCTCCTCCTACTGTACGTAACTAATTCTGCTTAGATGTTAACTTTGTCCTTGCAAGCATTTTTTGGCTCTGCATATCTTTTTGACTTCTTTCCTAATATTCATTCTTCTTTTTCCTCAGATGGTTAAGCAAGAACTGAATGCATTTAGTTTTTAAATTGAAGGGATTATTATTTAGCTGAGAATGAAACTGAGTACAGCTATCAATACTTGCTTGACAAAAGAGTAAATATTTCTTTATTGTTGAAAATATAGACTTTTTATTTTACATTTATTATAAGTTTTGTTAAAAATAAGCATTGATACCTTTTTACTTTCTGGTCCTTAGTGTGCTATATTAGTATAAGAATATGAATGAAATAGGATTTATAGAAAGTGATAATATCTTTATTTCATCAGTGATGTGGCTGGAGAAAAGATGCCATTCCAGGCACACACTTTCTTCTTCAGATTCCTATTTCATACCTTGCCTTGACTTGCTCAATTTATATAACTGGATTTATAGCCTAGTCTCAAGCAGAGAGCCAGGTTTCAAAGGCTCAAATAGCTGCTATGGTTTGGGGGAGGTTGTTTAGAGAAACAATGGTACAGGCAGTTAATAAAATCACAAATATGTGGCAGTCAAATAATCAAACTCCTTTTCTTCCACCACATACAACTACTCTTTTTTTCTTATTAAATATCTGTCAGTATCCATGTTCTCTGAAAATATATGCTTGGTGATATAGCTATTTCTGTCTCATTATTGAGTTGCATTTGCCACTTACTTGGTGTGCATATTTATAATCCATATGTACGTTTCACATAGTAGCTATATACTATACTGTGCATTGCTATGCAATGTGTAACCACATCTTAACAAGCATAATCAACTTGATGTTTCAAAAAAGCAGAAACTCACCATTGACTTAACTACT
This sequence comes from Aptenodytes patagonicus, assembly GCF_965638725.1. NCBI lineage: Eukaryota > Metazoa > Chordata > Aves > Sphenisciformes > Spheniscidae > Aptenodytes > Aptenodytes patagonicus. Next base: position 64,588,880 of record NC_134982.1, read on the forward strand.
ACCATTTAGAAGTATTTTCAGGCCCATGTGTGACAACCTCAGATATTCTAATATGATTTTTAGTTATGACTACCATAGGGAACTCGTCAAATATATACAAAATCTTGCACTTCAAAGTTTTGGGGTTTTCTGATGGCCACAGGAAAAAAAAAAAAAAAGACATTTCCCGCTCTTTCTCCCACACAGAACACAATGCATCTTCTTTAGAGCCTTGCCACGTATATTTAGTAAGGGAGGTACACTTATTTCTTGTTTCATTTGAAGACAGATTCAGGTATGTGTTAGTTCTTTACAGCTTTGCTTAAAACTCTACATTTAAATTATTATAACTGCTACTACTATATAGATGATACTGTATTTCTTACACTGGAAGTTTGTGTCTGCTGCTTAAGAACAGTGTTTCCGTATCTTATTTATCTACAAATACTATCTGCTTTCAGGCCAGCACTGTCCATGGTTTTATGTCAGGGTACCTTACAGCTTACTTCCTTTCAAATATTGTTTTTTCTTGACACTGTGACAAAGACGTGTTGCAGAAAGGTTCTAAATAAAGATGGATTTGTCTCCAAGCTCCATTCATGTGATACTGTCCAAAGCTGTAGGGAGCGAATGTTCTCACCCTGCAACAGGGCAGCAGCCACTCGTTGTAGCTGGCTCATGGTGAAGTAGGTAGTACAGAGTCCTGCCTTCCTCTGATTTCTGGACTTATAGCTATGTCTCTTTTGTGGTCTTTTTGTGTAGGTACGTACATCTCTACAGTGAATTACTTTCCTTTGGTTGTTTTTGTCTTCAATTGTGCATACCTGTCTGCCAGCTCTGTTTAGAAAGAAAGTATTTTACTTCAGTAGTATGCATAGTATTCAAGCTTGGTCTGTCCACTTTTAGCCCATATAATTCACCAAAGTGGGAAGGTAGACCTCTTTAAGGTCTTTTCTAAGCTTATCTGAGCTGATGCGGTTTGAGGTCTTAAATTTAAACCTTTCTGTATCACCACTTCTAGGAAGGCCTACTCATTCCTGCTGCAAGTTCTGGCAGTAGGGCAGAATCCTTCTTAAAAGCAGAAGAAAGGCTGCAAGTCCAGCCTCTTCTTCTTGTATTCTCAAGTGAAATAAGTCTCAAGGGATAATCTCCTTGCACGTGGAACAAGCGGTTTCCATCAGCAGCAAGAACTTCACATGAGCAGCAGACTTCCAATGCAGATAGCCTCTCTGGAGGACAAAAACTAGGAGATATCATTGTGTAGTTTCTGTCTTTATCATCAGTTTGGTGACCTACTTCCTCGTCAAAGCAGAATTCCAGAAAATTTCTGATCACTGTTCTGCCATCATCGGGGACAGGATAAGCTCTTGCCAGTCAACAGGAAACAAAATCTAGCACCGTGTCCCTCCCACAACTCTACCATGGGTTATTTATTTAGGCATTAAGTCCCTCCTTCTTCTTCCTGCATCATTATTGAACAATATAAACACTGGAAGAAGAATTAGAAGAGAATAAATAAAATTGGTGGGAGAGGCTATAACTAAAGTGTAAAATACTTTTATTGTTGAGAAAAGCATGTCATGCTGTCTGTCTGCTTTTGTGATCCCTTTCATCCAGCTATACTGATGGCTGCATATTTGTCAACCTCAGTAATTATGGTCATGATGACTAGTTACTTTCTTTGCCATCTGCACTCTTTGGGAGACCATTGAGTAGCTGTTCTCCAAATGGTCTGTTTATAGAACATGATTGCTATTATGGCATCTGATTAAAGACTAACTAAATTAAATGCAAGGACCTAACAGTTATCGAAGGAACAGTGATAGGTGGAGGAAGCGAAGGAACCTAACCAGGGAGGAATGGAGCACGCTGAACTGGCTGCTCTTGAGACCGTGAAAGGAAGAAGGTTAGATTGTTCCTGGTGCAAAACCCAACAAGACAATTCAGTAGGAATCACTTTATGCAGACTAAAGGCATTGTTGCCTAAAGAGGCCCAGGACTTACAGGATTTAGAGGAGGGAGAGAATTTTGGATTACTTTTTTTTTTTTTTTTTTTTTAAACAAGAGACTACTTGTGTGATGTTCACATAGTGGAAGGGACATAGGAGGGGAAAGAGAAGGATCCAGGAGGAACAAGTGGGGAAAATAGGTGTAAAATAGGCATGAAAGGGTCTGATCAAGTCCAGTGCTTGATCACCACAGCCTATCCTGTATTCTTATTAAATCTCGTTTCTGTATGAGTGCACAACCTTTTCTGAACCTGTGTGACCCATTAGCCAACTTCAGGCAAGACTAGGAAGCAAGTAGAGTAAGAGGTCTGTGTGTCAGCTATTGGAGAGGGAGAGACCGCGGGACTGAGGGACCAGTATATCTGGCTGCCAATTGCTGGCAAGACCTATATTTTCTGTGTGTGCATGTAAACTGCTAGCAAATTTCAAGCTGACAGGTAGGGACCAGCACCTGGAAGGATGTGAAGTCTGAGCTGGTGGATGGTTAAGAGGCCTAAGGTTCAGGCCTGGATATCAGACGGACTTAAAGTCCACAGTGATTTTTGGGGGATCAGTGGTTGTTAAGTGTACTTGTGAATCAAGAAAGTGAGAGTCTTTGGCTAGTGAACTTCAGACCTGATCAGCTGGAGGGCATGATCAGGTTTGGATTGTCTGTTCTGCTCATGTTATCCAAGTGCTCTGTGTTTACATGGGTGCTGGTAAAGGTGCTGCTCTCTGCTCACTTGTATGGCTGGCCGTGTGTGTGTGTGCACACCTATTGGGAATACATGCTCTGCCTTTCTCCTGCCTGGTCTTGGAGGGGGAGAACCACAGCAGGCTCCCATCTATCGACTTGGGATGAGAGGAGTCCCGTGGTCAAAGAGACTACCAAATTTGGGTCTAGCAGACTGGGAAGAACTCCTCCTGTGGGTCCAAATTTCCATAGATTTGGTTACCGGTAGCAGTCCCAGGTTTCTTCACCTGCAGTCTCAGTGCCAGCTAAAAATTCACAGGTAGTACAGAAACTCTGTGGTGATTTTAAGTCGCTCTGAACTAGCTCATAGCCTCGTGGATATTTTACAGTGCCTCAGAATGTTCATTTCCTCTATAATCAGCCCCCAGGGACCCCTTTCACCTAGTGTGGCAGAAATGCATTTCCAGTGTAACAGCCTCCAAGTGAATTTGATAGAAAAACTTCCATTCCCAGAGGTAAAGAGGTAATATCAGTTTTTGTCTGCTCAGTTGAGTCCTCCTTTGCTGGTCACTTCAATAGCTATCAAAAACCTAAGCATTCCAGATCATGGTTCTCAATAAAGGACTTGAAACATTGCCAAAAGAATTTATGCTTTGTTGTGCAAAACTGTAACATAACTGATGAATATTTCAGTGTTGACAAAAATGTATATATGAACAATTCAGGCAGATCTAATCCTTATATTTTTCAGGATTTTTGCCCCTTATTTTTGCAGGATTTCAGGAAAGGCTGATGCTCTAGTATAGCAGAAAATAATCTGGCATCAGTATTCTTGTTTATAGTCTTTGTAAGATTTCAGGATAGCTGCCTGTTCAGTACTCACATTTGCGGCTGTTATTTCTGGTTGCAATTTATCCAGGCTTCCTTAAAAGTCTAATTCATTGTAGAGGACTTGCTTTTTTTACAGAGATTACCTGAAAATTGTTCTGCTGAAGATTCTTGTGCAGCTTTGAGGTCTTAGGTGTTCTGAGTCACACTGCTCAGAGAGGATCTTCCTATCACCTTATTTGTTTTCCATACAAAATTCCCTCTGCAACCACTAGCCAGTTTGAAAGCTGCTTGAAGTGATAGTCAGTGTTTCCTTTGACACGTGGTTACATTCAGCATTGCACTCTTGGACACTGAAAATGAATTATTCACCTCAGAAGAATTCATCCAGTTTTCATCAGTGACTAATTGCTATTTGTTGCATTGTGGGTGTAAGCCCCATTATCTAACATCCTTCTCCTTTCCTTCTTAAAAGCACTAGAAGGTTTTACAGGGACACAAAAATCTACCTCCAGACATGCACCTCAGAAGAAAGGGAATGATACAATCTTATCTGAAGGACTTTCAGAACTTGTCAGACTTTGATTATTCTTTTTGTATTACAATGTGCAACTTTGGATGAATTTAAAGCAAGTGCATCTGATTTTCACTTGGTGAGGTAACAGCCAGGCAGTCTTGCATGTAAAGCCTGCAACTAAGTTGAAACCATTTACTGCCTCAAGTCCATTTCATTAATTTGACTAGTATCAGTCCCAAATAAAATCTGAATTTCTCTTCCAAGTTGGGAGGTTTAGGGCAATGTGTGTGCAAGAGTGTTGTGCAATTTTCTCACTCTCTTTCTGTTTACGACACCTCCTTCCTCAAGTGGGGAGCACTCTACATAGTTAAGGATTCAAGATGTTTGCATTTGGGGAAGAATGTATGTAATTTAAAAGCTAAGGCATCTGGGCTTACCTGTCACTTATTTTTGTCATGTTGTAAAACTGCATATTCACATAGTCAATGATGTTGCCTGCCATTATTTTTCTACCTATAAGCAGGCTAGCACAGTATTACCCAACCAGTTTCTCATGTAGAAGCAGAATCTCATCAAACATGCAGATGGATTGTCAATCTTTGGATTGTACAGAAAGAAACAAATTTTTCTTTCCATGTTTGTCTTTGGGAAGCTTTAGATTCTTTGGCTGACCATCTCGGTTGCTGTCAGTTGCTAGATTATGATTGACAGATATTTAATAATATTGTCTCCCTATGTTTTGGACTAGAGATGCTCTGAAGAGTCTTTTTACTCCACAGATTAGATTTTCCAGTCCAGAAACATTCTTCTTTGAAGAGTGCTGCCAGTTGGTTTTCTGAACCTGTGACAGAGAAAGTGGATAAAAATTGTTTCCTCGCACAACACAAGAGAGAGTGAGAGACTTTTTCCTTCCAAGAATAGTCCAGGTGGTTTGGTATCAGACTATTTTGATCTGCATCCCTTGATTTAGCAGGCCCAGAATTCTGTTTCCAGATTTTATTTGAATGCACTGACATCCAAAGTCAGCATCCACATTTCAGCATGTTTGATGAGATAGTTTGGATGCTTGTGGGGTTTTGGAGTTATAATTAAATTTCTTTCCTGAGTAGGGCTGTTCATAGCAGAGAACAATCTAGAGGAGGAGTAAGTAGTCAAGATTTGTCATTTGATATTCTGTCTGCCTCAGTTTCCTTTCCTTACTTTCGTATGGGAAATTTTAGACTACTTGTCTGTGTTGAAAAGTTAATTGTTTCTCTGTTAGCTCAATTGAAGTCCAATTATCAACTGTTTCAGCTTTACTTTCTTCTCTACAGTATTTTCCATTTCTCTCTTCCATTCAATTACTAAATGATTTCTGAAGAGTCTAATTAGTGTTTTTCCCCTCTAATTAAGGACCTCAATTCCTCAATTTAAACTCTTACCAGGAAACCCTTTGAGTCTTTTCTTAATCTGTTCCATCCTCCATTTATTGATAAAATAGCTCATTTCTGATATAAGGGCACTTTTTATAGATGAGGCCATTCCTAGAATTTGTTGCAAATTATAATCTAAAGTTATACTGAAGTGTGGTTTGTTTGTTTGTTTTTCCTCAAAACTAAAAGTTTAGAATTATTCACCTTACTTTTGATGACAAGGAAAGATCCTATATGAGGATTTGTTTACATCTATTGCACAGTCATTCAAGGAGTTGTATTGCAACACAGACGGTTTCCAGTTGGATAACTGTATATGAATATGCTGTAAGGTAGTTAAAAAAGGCCGTATTTGCTTTGGTTTGAGCTCATTAAGCCAGCACCAGCTATATCAGTGGCATTCATCAGAATCTTGCTAGTATGTAATGTTTGTAAGGCTGCCAGTGGAGCACAATTCACACTTTGAGTGCTAAACACTGTCACTGAAGTTGACGAAATAATGCCACTTTTGAGAGAGCAGTACTTTAATTAGATGGAGACTGTGGGACTATGTCTTCTGACTTAGCATCAGCAGGGTGCTGCTGAAAGCCACCCACATAGTGAATGTGCCTATAGAGTAACTATTCTTGCAAATATGTTGTTTGTACATGCAAACCCTTTCCATCTCTCTCTTGCCCCAGAGTCATGTTTAAATTTTGGATCACTAGATTGAGAGGGGAAAGATGTACTCCAATCGTTTCGTGACTGTGATGTACTGGGGGGAGTGGGATTTGAAGTGTCCCTTCTGGATCTTCTGTGATAACATTGTCTTCACAGTGTTTGTAAAACCCTTTTTCCCTTGGTCTCCTGGCAGGTTTTGACACCTGTTGTACTCTCCATTCACATTGCTATTACATAGATTCACTCAATGACTGCACTTCTTCTGTTGGTGCAGTCATCCAAAACTGACTGTCATTCCAGATGTGGGAATATAAGATTCAAGATAAAATCTCCACCTAAGTCTTAGTGCAGCTTTTCAAAGTTTGAATTTTGGATAATTCTTAAGTATAACGCTTATGGCTGTGATAAAACATCTAAACACAGCAGGAGCAAAAATGAGCCAGGTTGAATCAGCTCTGGTTCTAGCATTTGCCAGAATCCTTCAAGACTGTGTTTTTCTGCAATCATCAGTTATTTCCAGAATCTAGGAATTGAGGAGCCACTCTTTATGGTTCTGGTGTGGGTTATCTGAGAATTTTGTTCCATTGCCCATTAACAGAGAATGATTCCCTCCTACCCACATTATTTGTCTTCAAAGTTTCCAGAGTCTTTCCTTCTGTCTTTCCTGGTTTCTCAACTGCAATATACGTTACTGCAGCTTTGTATTAAAAACACCTTTTTTATTCACATTACTTCTGTTAGCCTTAGAAAAGGCTTTGAAGGATTCAGTTGTAGAAGATTGACCTGCTGTCTTTTCCTAGACAAGGCTGAGGATTCATCTGATATTTTTACCATGAGCGATTTTTTACTTTCATGTCAGCCAGTATACAAACTTGCCTCCCATTTTTTCCTGTACTTCTGATTTCTGGGATTTGGGAAAGGTTTTGACCCATGGATGTCATGCTTGTGTTTATGTACACAGTATTTTTCTGTACATGGAACAGAAACTTTCAGAAAGATCTCATTTCTCTTCATCTCAAATTACCTTGGTGGTGTTTTCCAAGGAACATCTATTTCTGAAATTATGAGGACATCTAAATGAGTTCTGTTTGTTTTCAGCAAGCACTGTCTTTTCAAGCATAAAGTTGCACTTAGAATGATTTTTCAGTCACTCTTCCCATAACAAACTGTGGCACTTCTCCAGGTGAGTATTTGGGATGTCTTGCAGTGAGAATTTGCATGTAGATAAAACATTAAAAAAAAAAAGTTGTTTCTGTGAAGGCTCACCCTTCTTCCTCTTTGCAATTCCTTGGAGTCCCTGAAATCTGAGAAATCTGGAGTTGAGGGGAGCTGTGTTGGATATGGGGCATGCACTTCTTTCTTTGAAATGTTTGTAGTGTATGTTAGGCAATGGTTGAAAGTAGAGGAGGAAATGGATGAATGTGAATTCTCTTTAGGAAAAATCTCTGATCTCAAATGCTTTGAGTATGAATGCCCAGTGTTTAAAAGTGCATATAAAAAACGGATCTCAAATAACTGTTGTTGCTGGACAGTAGTTTTGTCTTCTGCTTTTTCTCAGGTAACATGACTAGAACTAGGAACCAGTTGCAAGGGCTTTTGATACATCTTTTTTTTTAAATATTATAATAGGATGAATAAATTATTTGATTCAGGTGTAATTTGTAAGAAATTCTAGGACACCTTTTTTAAGTTCTCAGATGCAAGCAATCAACTTATTTTACAGAAAAAAAATGATTGAATAATAGTAAGAAAACCAATGATAAACTGTTTTGACTGACTTTAGCACATCTGTGACAACAGAGTAAACCATGTTCCTTTTGGGGTGAAACAGTGAGTTCTTCTTTGAAAGAACAAGTATATGCACATTTTCCCTGTGGATAGAGTGTGCATACAGTCACTTGAACTGAAGACTTTTAGCTTTAGCTGTACTTAGAGCAAGCTTGCTCATACTTTAATTGGAAAAGAAGAAAATTGTGACAAGGAAGTTTGCCAGTGATGCTGAACTATTCAAGGTAATAAAAAAAAAAAAAATCAAGGCTAACTGAGGAATTGGAGGACTCAAGACTGATTAAGCGTGCAGTAAAGTGGCAGATGGAATTCAACATAAATAAATGTAGTGAGGCACATGGAGGAGCAATCCTCTACAACTATCAACTATTACCATTTTTTGAAAGCAATTTGGGGGTCATAATAGATCTATAAAAATGCTAGCCTCAATGCTTAGTAGCTACCAAAGAGGCAAAGTGTTAGTCATTACTAAGAAAAGCACCAAGAATAAAACAGAAATTATCATCTTGCATCAAGTCAGCTCTGGCATATTTTCAATTGCTACACTGTCAGTTGTATTTAATGCTACTGCAGAAGTATAAATCAATATGCATACATGCATACGCACCCCAAAACAGGAATTACTGTTATGGTTGTCCATAATTATCTGATAAATAATCCTCCCCTTTGCTTTAAGTATCTCCCATTTATTTTTTATTTCCATGTTTTCAGCCTGTCATAAAATGCAAATTTAAGATATCAATGCTTAAGATGCTATGTTTTCAGTAAACTTTGCAGAAAGTTTTCACTAAAAATCACCTGTTTAACTGTAAACAAGCATGAATGTATCTGTAAAATATGCAAGGAAAAATAAGAGCAAAATAAGTTTTCACCCATTTCTAACATCTTCACTGACATTCTAAAACAGAAATTGCTTTTTTAAAGTTTTGTTTTCTTTTCTGGCTTCTATGGTGCTTTAACTAGCTGTTGTGAATATGTAGGACTTGGTCATCTCGGGTTTGTAACACAGCTTCTGCAGCCATGTAAAAGCACTGCAAATACAAAACTTGGGAAGTACAAAACTTGTAAAATCTTGGGAGAGAGTCCCTTCAGTTCCTGCTGGCATGGACGTTGAAACAAAACTGCTGAAAGAAATCTTTTGCATTGTGGACCAAGACCAAGATGCTAATTGCAATTTCTTCCAGAAAACAGTTTTAAGAAGTTAGATTTAAAAAGAGGGATGTAGGATACAAGTTAGGTGAATCTGAGGAACGTAGATAAGAAATTTATGCAGAAAAGGAAGCCTGCAAAAGACTAGCTGGCTGTCAGTATTCAAGTAGATACTGAATAAATAGGAGTAACTTGCTAAAGTAGTAGCTAGTTTCTTTCTCTAAACTACATTGTTTACACATCAAAGGCTAACACAGAAAACTGAGGAATGGTGTGAAATGTGGTATCATCTAATGATCATTTTGAAAGATGTACTAATGATTTGTAAAAACAGGAAGTATACCTAGTACTAGAAAAGACAATTAGTGGATGATCAGAAGTTTCCAAAAGTAATTAAATGGACAGTCTATAAATTAAAATTTTCTATTAAATTAATGGAATCATATAAGTGGGTTTCAAAATTTAGACGTGATGGTGTATTAACTTGATTTTACAAATATTTTCTCTTGTATTTTGCAGAATGAAGAGAAGGCATCAGTCAGTTTTCCCTCACTTCTTAGCCATATGACTTCTTCTTTCTTAAATCATCCTGTAATTCCAATGACAACATATGCAGATTCAGGTGTCCCAGAGATGCTAAATACTTTTTCTCCACTCATGTCATCAATGCCTTGTGACATGCATATAGTCAATCTGAGGACAGTCCAATCAAAGGTAAGGTCAAATCACTATTTTTATGAGCAAATGTGATATAGCTTATTAATATAGTCTAATCAAATACTTTATTCTAGGAAAGGAATTTGTGATTATTTTTTTTTTATATGATACGATAAACTGCAGAGTGATGACTAGTTTTTGTTAATTCTGCAAGAACTAGACACTTGTGTCAGTTTGAGTAACATGAAATACAGGAATTGGTTTTTTTACAAGATAATAATATGCATAGTGCATTATTCTGTCTCTGAAGGGGGCACATTTCAGTGCGTTCCCAAAGTTTAAGAGCAGAAGGGTTCATATACTTTGCCCTCTTTGTATTAAGAAGAATTAAATTTAAAGTCATTAGACTTTGTTCTGAGTACAATAATTTGTGTTTTTAATACAACATATAGTTTTAAACCCATCTGATTCTGTTTGGAACACTTAAAGAAAATCTACCACATCTTAACATGCATAGAATAAATCGTTAAAATATTTTTAAGCTTAAATACAAGACCTATTTTAATTATTCTAATGTCAGCTTACAATCCTTGGTTCCTGTGAAACTATTCTCTGGTAGGTTTAAAAAAAAAACCAACCCACCACACACCAAAAAACCCCAAACCACCATATTTCAATTTTCTGTTTGATAAAGTATAGAAGTAGAGCTGTTTGTGCATCCTTTTTCCACCAGCTCTTGTATAAATTATTTTCAGTTTTTCAACACCTTTTAAAATGTGGGTATATTAACTTTATGCTGTATTGCAGTATCACTCACCAGTGCTGTTACCATAGATGAAATCCCTTTTTAATTCTGCCATGCTCAGATACTTACAAACTACAGTTGTCCCTTCTCCCTTAGAGTCTCCGTGGTGGCTGAGGTAGAACTGCTCATCTATAATAACCTCAGATTATATTCAGAATATCTGCAAAACTTGCCATTACCTACTGTTTTATCATAGTTCTTAATTTTCAGTCTTAATCCTTATTTTAAAACTTAAAAATCTCAAACTTTCTCTGTTAGTAGTTCAATCTCATGTACACACCTTCAGCTGTGACTGTTTCTTATTTTGAATTTCAAAGTGGAATAACTCTTGATTCTGCAGGTCTTACGCCTTTGAAGAGTTAGGAGAAAGCTTCGTATTGAATTAAATCTTCATGTGAAGTGTATGTTCCACACTTCACTGTAAAATCTTTTCATTTACCTCAGCCAGCTCAGCACCACCTATTTGCTTCAGCAGGTCAAGTTCAGGGGCAGACCTTCATGAACGTGCCCCCTCTCCCTTTTCGAGACCTAAACTTGTTTGTATTGTATGGCCATGAGACCTGTGAAATGGAAGGCTGGCTCTGCGTCTGCTGTTTTAAGTTCAATGTTACTTGTAGGTGAATTCTACAATTTTATCTGGCCTATACTGGCCCCACTATCCCAGTCAGTATAAGTTTGTTTCAGGCTATGATTTATTCCCTGTCCACAACTGGGATTTGTTTCATATTTCATATTTATCATATTTCAATGACTACTTGATTGACAGCTCTTGAGCTTGCAGCATTAATTTGTGCACTTCAAAGTGAAAGTTATCAGTAGTTACAGGATAGGAGCACTATTGTTATAGATACAGAAGAGTTCTTCCCCACAGCAGAAATGGTGCTATGCCTTGCAAAGAATTTCTTGCATGCCAAAATGGCCTTTTTAAATCTCCCCTCACTTTCTGCTTCCTTTCTCCATCTTCCAAGAATTTGAACGACAAGCATCATAATTCTGGCTAATTGATGCAATGCAATTTTTTCCAGAAATGTAGACTACTTCTCCATTGCTTTAGCTGTTGAAGTTGATTTTCAAGGAATTATATCATTACAATTTCACATAAAAGGGTACCAAATCAAAATAAAGTATTATTAAAATTTAAGGTAGAAATCAGAATGCATGAAAATGCATTAAAGCATAAATGAGAAAAAACATAAGGGCATTCCTAGTTTCCCTTTAAACTCTGCTCCTCTCAGTGGGAATAATACTGCTATTGTTGTAAGATATGTGATCCTGTCTTGGAAGAGTCCAATGCCGTCGAAATATGAAATTTAAAGAATTTTTTAATAAAGCTGCAGTTTTCAAGTTCTTTGACACAGATTTTACCTCCTGACTGGGCCTCAAGATTTAGAAACGGAGTACATTTGTCCCTTTATACTAAATATAAATACATTTGTCATGTTGCTTGAACTTTTCAATACATGTCTGTTAGCTTACAGTAATCAGACAAAAAAGTGTTTAAATGGTTTTTCTTTCTCATAAAAATTTTAGCAGCATTGCCCTGGGATACTGCTTATGAGAAAGCATAGCAAATTTTTTTTCCATCTAGAAGCCTGATGCGAGAACCGCATTTTATTTCTCGGAGATCAAAATCAAATCAAACTTTGGCAGCTCTTCCAAGAAAGGCAGTCAGAGATTTGATAGTACAGTAGTTAGGGAATTTTTGTCACATAACAATGGTGTGAAGTTTTGAAAGAATAAGGATGTTGTTTCTTGAAAATTGAGAAATTTGTTACAGATTTTCATGCAGTTAACGTGGTCATGTTTAGGTGTATTTGATGTAAACTAGGTTCATCCTTGCTCAGATATTCCTTAGGCTTGCATACGCTTAATCTAATTTACCTAGAGATGATATAAGAAGAGGTAAGTTAAAGTAGATGTGGAGGCTGTGGCAACTTGCTCAGTCTTACACCTGCTTTGATAATAGGTTAGAACAGTTTAATTTATTACGCATGGATGCTATGTGCATGATAAAGTCCTGGGAATTCTAAAAGGTTGACTACTATATCATAGATGTTTATCCTTACCAAAACTTTTTTCTTGAAGGTGTCATTAATTGTTTATTACCTTTCTGTTCTAAATCTTTTGAATCTTAATTAAGATAATATTTAATTTTGAAAACTTGAGAGATGAAATATTCATGCCATCATTTGAGACGCATAAATGCATTTGTTATGCAGATGACTACAAGATAATTCCACTGTAATAGAGAAAGTGTTGATACCCATTACTGGCTTGTCATTTTTAACATCAACTTTCCCCATAGGAAGTCAGGCTTTTGCAGTATGAATTTTAATATTTCACTAATCTGATGTTTAGGCAGACGGTATTATTTTGTGTGCATAAAAATGTCTACTTTTAAGTGCAACACTGTCACAACAGTGACAGTGAAAACCATGTCAGGTATTTCTTAGTTGGAGATGGAAAATAATTTTGTCACATCATCATCATTATTACCTTACTTAATGTAGAAAGTGGTACTATTGTTCCAATAACAGGATAAGAACTTTTTCAACCATCAATGTTGAAAGTATTGAAATGCAATAAGTACTGCAAACTTGTTTGAATATGCTGACTGTAGACACCATTCATTAATTAAAAACCTGATTTTAGGTGGTTATAAGCTAACATTGTTCATGAAAATCTTCTCAAACTGAGTTTTATTCATGATTTGTAAACTATGCGCAGTTTTTACTAGTCAATGTTTTACTGCAAAGTATCTCATTTCAATTGCAAATACTGTTGAGTAAATTTTTACTATTTTAAATGAGGAACTTACTTAGAAAACACTAATATTAAGTTTATCAGTTTACCATTTTTATTATGTGAATGACGACTTAATACTATGAATTTGTCATACTGCCAAGCTGTTCCAAGATCTCCTTTATTAGAATACAATTGGTTTGGATCTGAAGGCTGTTAGAGTAAGATCTCTCTCGTTTGTTATGCTTCAAGAGCTGAAGCATCACAAAATGCCTAATGCTTGTTGGCGTAGGTTTCTCCAAGGCAATAGATGCTTACTGAAGTACCAGAAATGAAACTAACTCATGGCAGAGACTTTTGGGAAAAAGCACCAGGAAAAAACCAGAAATAAATTAGAGAAGAATAGACCGAAGTGCTGGCATGGCTGCGGGTAGAACCATCTTTTTTATGCCTTTATTATATATGTAATAAGATGAACAGCTGAAGAATGTAAAACAAAACCAAAAAAAGTAATAAATAAAGTAATGCATCATAGAAAATAAATGACTAAGGTTAATGTAGTGATACAGCAAACAGCTTGCAGCATCGGTCTCTTCTCCCAAGTAACTAGCGATAGGACGAGAGGAAATGGCCTCAAGTTGCACCAGGGGAGGTTTAGATTGGACATGAGGAAAAATTTCTTTACTGAAAGAGTGGTTAAACATTGGAAGAGGCTGCCCAGGGAAGTGGTTGAGTCCCCATCCCTGGAGGTATTTAAAAGACCTGTAGATGAGGCACTTAGGGACATGGTTTAGTGGGCATGGTGGTGTTGGGTCGACGGTTGGACTCCATGATCTTAGAAGTCTTTTCAAACCTTAATGATTCTATGATTGTATTGTCATGTACCACTCATGTGCCAGTTGTGTGGTGTGAAGATAGGTTATGTGCACGTTCATCTATAGTGTGAAGAAGAATTTCTTTTCTGTTACTCTTGCTGTATGATTTCATGGTTCTTTACATCTTAGTGTAAAAGAAAAAAAAAGAAGTTTTTGTATAAATTGAAGTTTCCCAGCCAGTTCTAGGATATGACTTTTTTTTCTGAAGTACATATCAAAACAAGATTCTGATTTGAGGCATTTATATGCTATTCTTGTGACCATTTGTCCGAAGTGATTTTAGTGATTTGGTCCAAACGAGGAAGTTGGGATTGTGGGTTACTCTTGGGCTAGTCTTTGATGCCTGTTGAGGCTGAAGAGCATGGTATGTCTTATCTATAAACATAAAATTTATTTAATATTTGTATTTTAGTGTATGGTTTCATGTACACCTTAAGCTGACTTAGGTTTAAGAGGGCAGCTTTGCAAAATGAAAGCTTGACGGAACATGGTCAAAATGAGTATTTAAAACAGGCTATTGTAATTAGCATATGATTTCTCATTTGGTTTTGGTTTTGCCATATAATTTTTTCTGGAAAACCAATTAATACAACTATGATAGCTACACTTAAATTCTGAGTTTGTACATGTGCATCTATTGAACTTTGAACTCTTTGGTTAACAACTTACATTTATATTCTGTAGTACTTTATATATCTAAACTCTCTCTGCTGTTTAGTTCTTTCTATGTTTAATCTTATAAGCATTAAAAGAAACATGACTGTTCAATCTAGGCCAATTATTTGAGGCGAAGTGGCTCTATCGCTGTAAGATAATGATAATTTTATGAGGTCCTAAAATGTCTTTCTAGCTCTGCTACTTTCTGAGTAATTTTTTATTTTGTTTATTTGTAGGTAGATATTGAGCCGTCTGATGAAGCTGCTCTGATTCTTCACAGAAAGGGATTTGACTGTAGATTTTCAAACAGAGACACGGGTCTTCTCTGTTCCACTACTCAGGGAAAGGTATACTGATATTTTATGGGAAGCTTACCTTACAAGTATTGCAGAAACACTGATATTTAAATCAAGTAATAGGCGAGGTCTAGGTAGTTATTTCTCAAGAGTTACACTTTCAGGATAACAGTTAAGTTTATCTTGAAAGCTGCTTTCCATTCGATAAAGATACGGATCTGCTGGTGTGTGGGAATTACCATGTAAGCATCAAGTAAACTTCTAGGTCAGTTTTAGTCTCATTAACTTCCTGTAAATGTTGTTTTCATATAACACGGATCAGTATTTCTCAAATAATTTTTTAATAGTGTTTTAGAAATTTATGGAGTAAAAAAAGTCAAATTACATCATCTGAAGTGTATCTTTTGAATAGTATTAACATATCCACAAATTATGTGACTGTTACTTTGAAAACTGTTGCTTATTATAGCAAGCCCTTTGTCTACCCATGCTCACTTACATGACCTACACCGTTGCAAATATCTGAGTGTTTTGCAATTGCTGTAGAATTGATGTGATACATAAAACCACGAAATATAAATTATACAACTTTGTTCTGAGGGTTACAGATGGACTGGATGGTTATGAATCTGTAGAAATTTTGTAATCAAACTTTGAAATAGGTTTTGGATTTTCTTTAAGCGGAAGAGTAAGTGTTGTTTTGTTTAGAAACAAGAAGAGTTTTAATCCAAATATTTCTGATCAGTTTTTTAATATATTGATTTAACTTACTTGCTTTGAAATGTGGCAAGTGAACACTGCCTAAAAAGATCTAATTTAGTGTGCAGCATTTGAGATGTGGTACTTAAAAATATTCATAATCTTTGGTGTAAGAATTGCTGTGCTGATACCTGTAAGGAGATGTATCATTTGGATCATCGTGAGAGATTAGGTTGAAGTCAATTTTAAGGTATAGACTGTATTTTCTAAATATATTTCTTTTTTTTTCCAGATAAAGGTGCATAAACTCTTTAACAAATTCAGAGTGGAAAGTCTTACACCTGCATCTCTATCTTTGATGCATTCACCTCCGGATGCCAGAAATATAAGTGAAATAAATATGAGTTCTATGGAGATAAATACGTTCCGGATTCGGCTAAGATGAAATCTGGCTTTAACACTCAGATAGAGAAGAGGAATCTGCAATTATATCTCCTCTAAGTTTCAAGTGCAATAAGAAGCACATTATTATTATTATTATTCCAGCTTCTGGATACTGTGAGAAAAACATGCATTCTATAATTTTTTGACCAACACAGTGAAAAGCCATGTTGCAAGCAACGTTTTTGTTTGTTTGGGGTTTTTTTTGTTTGTTTTGTTTTGTTTTTTACATAAAACAGCAACATCAGTATAAGTTAATGCAACAAGTGAAGAAATTTCTAAGGATGTTAACCTCTCAACAGATTAAATCTCAGGTTAAATGCTAACTAATGATGTTTCTGGTGTTTTAATTTTCATAAAGAGGGGATTGGATTTTAAACAGCCTTCTTTGCTGATCCTTGATGAATTTATGTACAAATAATTGTGTAGAAAGTCCTGATGCAGCTTGGAAATAAAATGGAATAAAATGTTCTTGTGTAGTAGCTAATGTCCAAATATTTACAATCATTTATATAAATGACAATAATCTCAATTTATTCCACAATTAATTTCAATTTATTCAACACAAAGGGGATTATTAATTGTGGTAAAATGAAAGCCTGCAGTACTTGTGATAAGTGATGGTGGATTTTAATACTTCTACCATTCACCTGAGTTATGTAAATAGGAAAACATGAACCTACAAAATAATTTTGCAATGGAAATGTTTAATAAAACTCCCATTTTGTTACTTGACACACTGGGATATGTGCAATTATTCCATTATCATATATGATGAGAAATGTCCATAATTATCATGAATACAAGATTTTTTATAAAACTCATTTAGATACCAATGTTCTCTGAAATGAGTTTTCTATTTCAAGATTACCATATCAAGATAAATGTGCCTTATTTTTTGATACGTCTTGTTACAATTTTGGTGTCTATGTTAATGTTTTTTGGGGAAAGGTAGTTTATATAATACTTAAGCTGTGTATCTCCTATTTGACAATGCTGGCCACACTCTGATCTATGTCCTCCTGCACCAAGTTTGTGCTATCTTATTCTGAACATTTTGACTATTTGAATGTATTAAAATGATGTCATAACATGAAACACAGATGAAAAAAATTACTGTAAAATCCCAATTTCAGCTGCTTTCAAGGAAATCACAACTTGATGCAGAGAGTTGATAGTAAGCAAGACATAGTTTGCAAACTCATCAAAACATGTGCTTGCATGTCACAGACTGTGGTGACCTATTAATTCAGAATCATGTGCCTATATTTTAAACAACATTTTTCTAACTTGCAACCTCACTTACATTGCCAGTGTTCACATTAATGAAGAATGGAGTCTTACTTTTGGCTTTGTTTTCACATATTAAGTAATTCATATTTAGTGCTGAAGCCATTCAAGTGTGAAAAATATTTCCCTAAGTAGAGCTGCTGTTTACAGTTAATATATATAAACGTGCACTTGAGTATGATCCCATTTCCTAGTCTTCATTTATGTTCATAACTCTTTCTTCTATCTCTTGCTTATGCTTTACTTTTCCATACATCATTGCTTATCTTTAATACTAATGCATGAAAAGTCATCATAACTGGTAAAAAGATGTGCTACTTTCTAACTCTAATATTGCCTACTGTATTTAATTTCATCATTGTTGTTCCATAGTGTATCAAATTATATCATGTAGCTACAGGCTATCTTAAAAGAAAATGAAAGTGAAACTTCGATTTCATGCATTGTCATAGGTTGGATCTCTGTTGGGATTGTGTAGATTTCCCTACTTAATTCAATCTACTGTGTGTTTTGTAATTAGTGGAATACTTAGTAGGATCTGGTGCAAGTTATATCAAGAATATAAGAACCACTAGCCACAAATGGAAGAATCAGATGGATCCAATAAATGGATGTTTTCATGCAATAAACATGTACTGTAAGTTTTCTTAGCTGTAGTATTTGGAAATACTTTTTTGTTGGAACTCAAAGCCTGGTAGACTTGCCAGGAGAAAGTTCTCAACATTTATTTTGTTGCATCTTCAGAATTAAAATGCTTCGGAGACTTTTATGTCTTCTGTGCAAGAGAGCTTTCAAAATAGTATTTCAGTTTTGTTAGGCAGAAAAATAAAATTTTGATGCAATAAAGTTTCAAAGTATTTTGCCTATTGGAATTGCTTCCAAAAGATGTTTCATATAGCATTGGATCTTTTCTTTTGTCATTAGCTGTACAATCATGATGCCTGAATCTTCCTTAACCAGCAGATTTAATCTTTGTTCCTTTTTTTTGCATTTTTGTGTGTAACAGAACAGCCTTCAATATGAGATCCTTTCCTGAAAACCTTAAATAAGTCAAAACTCCAGTCAAGTCTGATAATAAATTTTACTTTAATCAGTTCAGAATGTGGCTGTTGATGGGGATTTTTGGGGTTTTTTTCAACAACTCTTAATGAATTCTTACGCTGTATTTTTTTTTATATTGGATATTTCAACTAAGTTCTTGTTTTTTCTGTGCATTGGCCATCTAATTTAATCATATTATTTTCTTTTTCTCTATTTTTATAGCTGCTGGGTTTATAACTACTGGTTAAGAGAACCAAGCATCCTTACCTTCCAATATGGTTTTAAAGACAATGCTGTGTAAGAAATAGTTTAAAACCTTGTAATTACTTTCCATACTGGAGTTGTACTGAATTTTTTTTTTCATTCCTTTATCTTAAATGTCTTTGGTTTACTTGCTCATATTGTCTGAAACAAACTGATTTCAACTGAAGGTTTTTGATATTTACTCTTGGAAGGTTTTATATCTTATGGGGATATGTAAAATAAGATCTCTAATAAAAGATAATGTTATTGTGAGATATGGTCAGTGTCATTAATGCCTTAGACAAAGCTAATTTACATTTAAAAAAAAGAAACAACAAGCATGCTGGTTTTGAGATTGATATATTGGTAGCTTTTGGGAATGGACAATTATCTGTAGTGAGATGAACTCATGATGAAAGATGCAATCTATTTCACAGGTGCCAAACAGAAGAAGATAGATGCTAATTTCAGAAATGTAAATGTGTGATTGCAGAGTGTGGGAAGGGAATGGGTACCTCTTCTTTCACAAAAGAGATCTTGCACTGACGTAGCAGAAAATAGCAGAAGGTGTAAAATTCTAGAATTTTTTTTTTTACTTGAATTAATCTCATTTCTCTTTTAAGCATTTGAGAGTAATGGAATGGAAACTGTTCTTGTAAATTAAATTAACAAACACACCATTAGATAAAGTCAAAATAACAGTTCAACTGTAATTAGACTGAACATTTTTAAGAAAATAATATAATGCTAATATAATATGCTGTAATTACATATGACAAGTTGAACAGGCATAAGTGCTTTACAGGTTTGCTTCCCAAAGTGCTGATGGAGCTTAAGCATATTGAGCTGCAAAGACAATAAGTATAAATTTCAGTCAGTGCCTGAAACTATTTGATGTTGACTGGATAGTCTTAGCTATAAATATAAAAGTATACATATACACATACTGTGTAAATCTCCATAATTTTAAAGCTGACGTTTCAAGATGAATGTGTATAACATCTAACTGCAGCAGGAAACAATGGGTATGGGTCCAATTTAAAACACCCCTTCACCTTTTTAAGGTCATCCTACTCTGGAATCCATTACTATCAGCATGACCATAAGGACAGAACATATTCCACTAATTCCAGTTACCAATAAAGTCGTCTTTTACTTTTTGAAATTAAATTAACTATGTTTGATGTATACCTGTCCATCGTGTTTTAAAATAACAGGTGCTAGATCTCTCTACACATCTTTACTGATACTGACACGAAAATACATTGCTCAGATATAACAGGCTATCTGACTTGTGATGAATTGTTGTGTATATGACAAAATATAAAGTAGAAATTAAATTTGTGGTCCTGTTTATTTTAGGATAACTACTCTGTCTTAAAAATTTGCAACAACAAAGATCAGCCAAAGGTATTAATTTTGTCTTCTAAAAGAGGGAACATACAAAAAACCACCCCCATTATCTAGAATAAACTCAATTCGTTGGAGAACTATTGGGATTTTCAGACAGTGTTCTTACTGATACAAAGTTTCTCTGTCTCCAAACATTTCTGTAAATTATAATATTAAATCGTGGATCTGTCAGTTTTTTAATATACAGATTTTATGAACTAATCAATATTTAAAGTCCATATTGCATCACTAGCTTTTTGTCTGCCAGAATTTCTATGTAGTAGCAATAATGCATTATTTAGGTTATTCTCCTTCCTTTATGTAAATTATTTAATAACACTGAGGATAATGAGAAAATAAATAAAAAAAAATCCATCATGTATGTAAACTTGTGCTATCTGAACTTAAAGACAGGGATATTTTTAATCGTACATTTCAGAGCTTCACATTCTCAATATAACATGTTCTTCCTGCTATATAGTGTCTGTTAAAGGGATGCCCTTTGACTGACAGTATATAAAATCATTCATATTATGGGTATGACTAAACTGGAGACTTTAATCCCAAAAGCGTCTGTCCTACTTTACTGCCACCACCACTCCCTGTGCGTCACACACATCCACCATGCAGGAAGGCACGTGCCTCTGTTCCTCTCAAGTCATGACCTGCAAAGCAACTTGTGGTCTCCTCAGATAACTAGTCTATTTTTATTTCTATCTCTAACTTAGTTGTTCCTTTTGTACTACTTTCTTCTTTCTTGGCATGCCAGCTAAATGTGGAGGCATTTGTAGGCTCTAGTATGTACACAGCCTTCCAGCTCTGCCCGGTGAATACTACAGAGCTTTCTGGAGTCAGACTGCCTGCTGTGTCAGCCAAAGCATGAGATGTGCTGGATGTGAGCACTCAGCCAGCTTTTCAAGAATTACATAGTTTTAATCTACATCAGTGACCATGCGAATGGGGCATATGCCCTACTTGCTTGCCACAACTGCCTCACATCACTAGCCTGCTGTTCAGGAACATACATTTTTCTCTCTCTGAAAATGCACTTGAACAGACTTAGGTGCCATTCTCCCTTTTTCTCCTCCATTTCTTTCCCCACTCTCCCAAAAGATATTTATACATTGGTGAGCTGGAATTGTGTGTGATCAAGAATCCAGGAGTTCCTGATGCTCATCAAGAGGGATGGGGGAGTGCTGACAAGCTCTGCTCTGTCAGTGGTCTGCATATGTAGCATGATATAACACTATCTCCATTTCAGGACCTGTCTGTCATCCCCAAGTTTACCTATAACCTACCTTCCAGAAGTCCTGAATATGCTCAGAATTAATTGACCTGTCTTGATCAGGCAATAGTAAATCAGAGAATTTTTGATAATGCCCACTATTATGGCTTTGGCTACCAGGGACCCTCTAAGATCAACCTGTTCACATCACTGACCAACAAAATCTATAATGTTTGTGGTTCGGGCTGCTTTCTCTTTGAGTTCTATGTCGGATGTTTCCTAAGTCTCTATTTTCCAGAAGCAGGTAGGCACAACCCTATAGATATGACTAGTTTGAAAAAAGAAATCTCTAGTTCCAGCAACTTGTGTGTACAATTCTCACTAAGAATGGGATGCATCCCAATTCATTCTGAAGAAATTAGACTTTTTGCAGCTTTCTCTTTAGAACTCAAATCTCTTTAAACAACAGGCTTTGTACTGGAAGAAGTTAATGAAAACAGTGAAATCAAAATCATTTGCAAGTCCTCAACTTTTCAGTAAATATTAGCTTCAAGTCAATTCCAAAGACTTTTCTGCATAGCAACTGTCTTGTAGTACTGCAAAAAATGAGCAATAATGTATTGTGAGGAAACATCTATGATATGTATCATACATATATTGTTGTACGCAAAATATCCGAAACTGCTAGGTTCTGCCATCTTTTAAGACAGTGAAAGTAAAGCTCTTTTTGAAACAAGGACAACTGGAGGATTTCCAGGAAAGATAGAAAAATAACCTGTAAGCACAGATGAAGTCTTTGTTAGAACAAAAGATGTAGGCATATTGAGAAACCCAGCCATAAACAAGTGGACACTCAAGTCACATTAAAGAGAGAATCAGCAACCTGATTGTGCTAGATCAGAAAGTTATCTAGAAAATAGAGGATATTGAACTTTTGGCCAACTTTGAATTTAATAACAGAAAAGACCTTCAAAGACTTCAGCAGTAAAATATGCTGATGAAAGAAAATTAGCAGTTCCAGATGACAGTGAAGGTCAGTGTTTTGATGATACCAGTTAAATGCTATCAGCAATAGTGTACATTTACAGGCATTCTTCTCAAGGTTCACAAAGACTCGAGGAGGAGAAAGCAAATTGTCCCAGTCTAATTCATACAAAAATCTTATATCTTTGAGAAAATTACTTGGTGACTTACTTGGCTTAATTCAGCATGGTGGCCAAAGGAATAGATGTGAAAAGGAGCAAGAAAATAAAAAAGGTCCTGGTAATGACATTGTGTAGTTTTGTTCTGCTATGGTCTGGAGCTTCTCTCATATGAGGAGGGTCTGAAAGAGCTGGGACAGTTCAGCCTGGAGAAGAGAAGGCTCAGGGGGCATCTTATCAATGTATATAAATATCTGAAGGGAGAATGTAAAGAAGACAGAGCCAGGCTCTTTTCAGTGGTGCCCAGTGACAGCACAAAAGACAATGGACACAAATTAAAACACAGGAGGTTCTTCCTGTACATCAGGAAACACTTTTTCAGTGTGAGAGTGACTAAGCACTGAAACAGGTTGCCCATAGAGGCTGTGCAATCTCCATCCTCAGCAATACTCAAAAGCCATCTGGACATGGTCCTGGGCAACTGGCTCTAGGAGGCCCTGCCTGAGCAGGGGTGTCAACCAGATGACCCGCAGAGGTCCCTGCCAACCTCAACCATTCATTCATTCTGTGGTGCTGCATGGCCTGTTCCTGTGAAGGGGAAGGAAGGCTTCATTAGATAACCAGAACTTGCACAAGATCCAGATGCATGTTGGAAGATGTGAGGCCAAAGGTGACAGCTGAAAATTGAGAGAAGGAACAACCTTTACCAGAAATGTGTTTCCTGGTTCACTGTGCAGCACTGAACATTTCCAGGAAAAAATGGAAATTGACAAGTTTAAAGATTAATTTGGACTTGCAGTTTAAAATGCCTACTGGAGACAAAATACATCCTAAGTAAGCTGTGCTGTCTGAATCACTTGCAGCAGTGTACTGAGAGAAACAGCTTTGCAAACAGATGACCTTTGTTCACAAAACTCTTTGTTTAATACCTGTGACAGTGAAAAGAAGCTTTTCTTTGTTCCAAATATTTTGAATTATTTTAAACAGTAACCCATTCCAAGCTAAAATAAATTAAACAATATGAGTTTAATGGAAGCAATTCAGATAGACAGCGATTATGTCAAAAGATTGAATACAGCTGTTACAAACATCTCAATTCTGAATGGAGCATGCTAGTAAAAGTCCATCACCCAGATAAAGAATTAAGTTTTGCACACCAAAAGGAAATTATCTATTTTGACAGTGCCAAAATCAGTCCCATTGCTTTTGCTTGTACCTTGGAAAATGAACTCTACTGGCTTGGCTATTAGACATGAGAAAGAAACTGTGAAAGCTCAAATGTAACTGTAAGGCAAACTTATTCAAATGGGTTTGGCACAGAGATCTACAACCTATTCACCTAATTGGTCTCCAAATAGACAAAATGAGTTGTGAATTTTCATTCATCAAAAATTGGGCCTTTGGAATATGAGCTAAGATGCTAATAATTGTGTTGAGTTGGGTTTTAATATAGCTAACAAATGTGTAATTGCTGCTAGGAAAGGTGCCTTACAAAATTGAGTTTGTCGAGGTTCATCCTGAAAGATACAGTCTATGTGAAAGTCGTGATTTGTGGGCTATTAGTAGCTTTCCAGTACAGAATACATGAGGAGTAGCTGAAATGTGAAACCTATAGTTTGGCAAATTTTAGCAGTTAAAGCTCCTGCAGATATGGATCAGAAATGGATCTCTGTTCATTTTCTGAATGTTTTTGATAACTAGTAACCATGTGGTAGGGGTTTTTATTTTTAATATATAAAATATGAAACAGTAAATCATGTAAGTGCTAGCCAAGAGGAAAAAGCAAATACAGATTCCTTCCTTGATGATGACATACATTTAAGTGGGGAGAACCAAAAAGCTCTTCCAAGCTAGGATTCAAGAGCAATCTTCTAAACCCAAGAAAAAAAAAATGTCTATGGTTCACTTGCCTAACTAAGTGATACTTAGTTAGTATAGTAATACTATACTAAGTCTTGTATGGGGGTAAGTGTGAAACAGGCAACACCTAAGTAAATATCAGTAGCCAAAAAAAAAAAAGCAGCATTGAGATCTCATTCCTCATGGCTTTGTCAAAATCTGTAAGGAGTCTTCCAGCAGTCCTTGTCATCTTCCCTATGTTTCAATTAAAAACACAAAGCAAAAAACACCCCCACCCCCAACACACAAATATATTTCATCCAGTCTCTGGGAATGTCATCGCATCTCTGTCATGATTTCTAGAATTCCACAATATAAGGTCTATAAAAGTCCAGTTCATTCTTATATTGCAAACTGTGGTCAAAATATGGGTTTTACTGGTCTTGCTAGGCATGCTGCTTTCACTTTTCACTGCCTAAGTCATTAGGCACAAAAAGCCTTGTGACTATGGTGACAGGTAGCATTTTGGATATGCAGGTCACAGAGTAACTGGGTTGGAAAGGTGCTGGCTGTGTTGTGATGGGTGGTGTGGAACTGTGAGTGCTCAGGGTGGGAGTTTACAGTTCCTTTAAAAGTGAGGGCAATCACCAGTTCAACGCCACCTTACATTTGGACCAAGTTGGAAACTGAGATTAAAAGGATTTTTATCAATTGGCATTGATGCATGGTAACTTGGCACCGATGTCAGGTTTAATTTTGTATTCTACACTTGGCTTTAAAAGTAGGTACCAGCAAATGGAAACTAATCCAAAGGGCAAAGGAAAAACACTTTTGTGGTAATGCCAGAGCTGTGATAATACAAAGTGATTTCTCTTGTCTTGCATAATGCCTCAAACCATGTTTGAAGGCTATTGCTTGTTTGCTGAAAGATGGTATCTTGCTACGTATTACAGTCTTTGAACAAGAATCAATATAGTTTCAATTGGCCTTTGAAAACAGGGGGAATGGCTTTAAAGTAAAGGGGGGTAGATTTAGACTAGATATAAGGAGGAAATTCTTTACGCTGAGGGTGGTGAAACACTGGCACAGGTTGCCCAGGGAGGTGGTGGATGCCCCATCCCTGGAAACATTCAAGGTCAGGTTGGATGGGGCTCTGAGCAACGTGATCTAGTTGAAGATGTCCCTGCCCGTGGCAGGGGGGTTGGACTAGATGACCTTTAAAGGTCCCTTCTAACCCAAACTAATCTATGATGCTATGATTCTGTGATAGTAAATAAAGTAACAGCTGCATCATGCTAGAGCTTTGATTTACATCAAAACACCAGATTCCCTATAGGTGGTATGTTGGCTGGTACTGCAAGCAAAATGCTCCTGTGAGATTTGGTGGCTGAAAAGCCAGTAGGTCATGATGCAGGTTCACATCACTGTTTGTGGGGTTTCTTTCTCCAGGAAAGAATTCTGACGCATTTGCTTACACACAATGTTTTCCCAGGTGACACACAGGTGTAGAGGTAGGCATGGCCAATAGTGACCAACACTACAGAGAAGGTGAAGAGGAAGCCAGCACTCCCATCCTTGGCACACAGTGGAGGGCAAAGCAGTGGTGTCAAGCAGGCAGGTGCTGCCCAGGCTTTGTAAAGTAGATTGCTGGGTTGGGGAGCTCAGTTTGCAGCTACTTCCCTCTGACTTGCTGAGGAACCAAAGATTTGGAGTTAGGCAACAGTTAGAATTAGCACAGTCAGGATGGAAGGCTGGTAAGACTGTGTCATGTTAAAAATGGGAGAAAAGATACTTTCCTTTTAACCTAATGTGGTATTGTGTAACTCCTGTGAGCAAAGAAACAAATGACTCAAGAATCCCAGCTTTTAAATTAAAAAATTTTCAGACTTTCTAATATTTCTAATATTAAATAATGTGTTAAATATTCAGCACATAATGCTTGAAAGTGTTTAATGTATTCTGCAAATATTGGTGGATTATAGTACAGGATCATTGGTTCTGTGCTCTTCCAAAAGCCTTTTCAAATGTATGTAATACTCTTTTAAAATAAAAAAAGGAAAAGAACACAGTTAAAAATCGTGTGCCTATTAGATTTAGTGAATTGATTACAGCGATCTTTTTTCAATCTATGGTTTTATATCCTATAGTGTGCAGATACATATATTTTGTTTGTATTTTGAATTTCAGGAAATAATTTTATTTAGGATGTACTGTTTGGAAAACAGAATATTTTCTCAACATAAAATGCTGAGAGACAACTGTTCAGAATAGATGATTTTTTAAAGAAGAAAATATTTGGAAGATTTTGGTTTTTTATAGTACCTGTACACTGTTCTACATTCTTGAAAATCATAATATCTTTAGATTAATTAGTACACAAATCCATTTCTCTGAATATTTTTTCTTTGCAATTTATATGAATTAATCTATAATTTAGAGATGCAATCATTAACAAGGAATATGGCACCTCCAGTTTAGAAATAGATAATTTTCACCTGTCTACTAGAATATAGGCAACAGGAGCATTCACATCTGATTCTTGATTCCATGACAATGGCTTTGGTCCCTCTTTTGTGCTTGGAAGAGCTGTCTTTCTCCAAGCCTGATGCTCAGCTTGCTCTTCCTGCTCCAAATTCCTTTATGGAGAAATTTATGAAGAAAGATAAGATGAAGAAAGATGCTCCCACATCATTCTCGTAGAGAAGCTGGCGGCTCACGGCTTAGACAGGTGTACTCTGCGCTGAGTAAAAAACTGGCTGGATGGCCGGGCCCAGAGAGTTGTGGTGAACGGAGCTCAATCCAGTTGGCGGCCGGTCACGAGCGGTGTTCCCCAGGGCTCAGTTCTGGGGCCGGTCTTGTTCAATACCTTTATCAATGATCTGGATGAGGGGATCGAGTGCACCCTCAGTCAGTTTGCAGACGACACCAAGTTGAGCGGGGGTGTTGACCTGCTCGAGGGTAGGAAGGCTCTGCAGAGGGATCTGGACAGGCTGGATCGATGGGCCCAGGCCAATTATATGGGGTTCAACAAGGCCAAGTGCTGGGTCCGGCACTTCAGCCACAACAACCCCATGCAGCGCTACAGGCTTGGGGAAGAGTGGCTGGAAAGCTGCCTGTCGGAAAAGGACCTGGGGGTGTTGGTTGACAGCCGGCTGAACATGAGCCGGCAGTGTGCCCAGGCAGCCAAGAAGGCCAATGGCATCCTGGCCTGTATCAGCAATAGTGTGGCCAGCAGGAGTAGGGAAGTGATCGTGCCCCTGTACTCGGCCCTGGTGAGGCCGCACCTCGAATACTGTGTTCAGTTTTGGGCCCCTCACTACAAGAAAGACACTGAGGTGCTGGAGTGTGTCCAGAGAAGGGCAACGAGGCTGGTGAGGGGTCTGGAGAACAAGTCTTATGAGGAGTGGCTGAGGGAACTGGGGTTGTTTAGCCTGGAGAAAAGGAGGCTGAGGGGAGACCTCATCACTCTCTACAACTCCCTGCAAGGAGGTTGTAGCGAGGTGGGTGTTGGTCTCTTCTCCCAAGTAACAAGCGATAGAACGAGAGGAAAAGGCCTCAAGTTGCGCCAGGGGAGGTTTAGATTGGACATGAGGAAAAATTTCTTTACTGAAAGAGTGGTTGAACATTGGAACAGGCTGCCCAGGGAAGTGGTGGAGTCCCCATCCCTGGAGGTATTTAAAAGACGAGTAGATGAGGTGCTTAGGGACATGGTTTAGTGGGCATGGTGGTGTTGGGTCGACGATTGGACTCGATGATCTTAGAGGTCTTTTCCAACCTTAATGATTCTATGATTCTATAACATAAGGTTAATAGAAGACTAACAACAAACAAGATAAGAAAACATGTTTGATTGTACATATGCCTTCAAATACAATTGAGGAAAAGTTGTGAATGCAGAATTTCTGAAAATGTAAGCCCACACATGGCCAAGCTTGTCTGACTATACACCTCTGCTTTTATAAGAAGTGTGTACAGTTCAGTGGAGGATATGCAAATTTTGATACAGTTTTCACTGTAATTTAGGATGTGATAAGGTTTGTGTCTGAAACCAGCAGGCCAAAATAAAGTGTCATTTACATTCCTGAAGCTCTACTAAAGTCAGTGCCCTAGTGTGGACACTTCAGACTACAGAGAGCATTGCTATTCCAGCTTACTTTCTCCATTGTTCACTATTTAAACATTTGTGTTCAACAGCACAAGCAATCAGCAAGTGCCGTGGCATCATCACTTCATCTGAAAAAACACGTCTCCAGTCATTCCCCTGCTAGTTACTCCAAGGCTGTAAATGCAATTGTGCGTTTAGGACAGAAAGTGTCACCATTTCTTCCTCACTGGCTTAAGAGTTTTTACTTCAGTGTCCTCTACCTCTTAGCAGTTAGTGTAATATTTTACTGGCAAAAATCTCTGAGTCTTCTGCATAGTACCATTCAGTACCCATAACACTGTTACAGTCCTTTCAGTAGCAAATAACAGCAATTCTTGCAGACGTGAACCATATGCACATCTTGCTTTTTACTAGTTATTCTACTAGCAGTTGTATGCCTGGTTTTCCAACTTTTTATTATCACTTGGCAAAACTTTCTTAAGAAAGTTGCATAAAATAAACCATCTACGTAAAAATTTGTCACCTAATTTATGTATAAAACATCCTAGAAACTGTTAGAGTCTAAGAATAATAATCAGTGCTTGCAGCTATCACAATGGGATGTTAGTTGCTGGATTCACAGAGAAGATACATAGCATAAAGGCAACACCATTAACCTTCTGTTCACATTCAATACAAATAGAAGAATCTGGCTTCCAAATCACTTTAATATTGCTGTATCTGACTTCCTAGCTGTACAGATATAGCTAAAAGCCATAGTTTGCAATAATAAAGCCAGAAAGGCCTATGTGTTGTGATCATAGCCACTTCCATTATAAGAAGTCAGTTCTGGTTTGAAGACATTTGGAAGCATTTTACACGTCCATTCAGTGTGCTGCAAACATCTCTGTCATTTGCTGTGTTGGAAAAATGGTATGTTGGGATGGCTAGTTGTATTTTTCTTTCCAAAATTAAGTCTGATGTGAGCTCTTACAAACTGTGGAATGGGAACATGCTGCCCCTCAAAGAAATGAGATGCTGGCAGTATTGCCCTTTAGCATGAAGGTGTTCTTGGCTTCTTCTGAGTTTAGACCATATTTGTTATCTCTCACAGATCCCATTCTTTCAAGACAATGTAGCCCTCCATCACTAGCTTTGCTGCATGCAATTTAAAATTGCTTGTGTGCTGACTTCGGCAGCTGTGCTGGAGATTGCACTGTGGGTTAGGTCATTATACAAGTGGTCTGGGGAGAACATATCTGCTTTTTCTTTATGCTTTTAGGGCATCTACTGTGTGTTTTCTGTGAGAAGCCTCAGGTCACTTTCCAGACAGCTCTGCCAGTTTGCTATTTACATCAGACAGTAATGAGTATAAATTGTAAATGTTCAGCTATTTCAACCAGTCCTTTGTGATTCTAGGATTCTCTTGCTGCGGATTGACAAGACAGTCTGAACTGGTCTTGAAATACATACGTAGTCTTGAATTTCCTCTCCAGGTTACTGCTGGAATTCCTAGGGATTCAGATGTGGATGTGCCACTCTTAAGTTTAAGGGCTGTAGGGGTAAGAAAACTGTAAACCCCTACAATTCAGTTTAGCTGTCTCATAAACTTAATTCTCATTATTCATTCTGCTTTTCTAATGTGTGCTTTTCAGTGAGTCGAATTCTGCTAATCTCCTTTATGAATATTAGAGGAAATCACACTATAAAAGTGATGTAGGGCTTTCCCAGTGAATACTTTCTAGCAAAAAAAGAGTATCTTTCAGTTGTACACTAGATCCAGAATATTTCTTAGAGTTTACAAAGAAGCCATTTTAGATACAATCAGCAATAGATGTCTAATAAACATTCTTACGTGAATGTCAATTTATAGTAAGATAAACAAGATAACAGGAATGCTGCACTTAGAGGTAAGTCTCAGGAAGCTTATTTCCAGTCAGCCACTGGGTTAGGAGAAAGGACGTTAAACTGTGAATTTTAAGAAAGGTTCCTCCTCTACACGTCAAAAAAATACTGCCCCGTATTCCAGTATACAAAGCTTTTCCAGCTCTGTCAGCCTGTCTGAAGGCCAACTACACAGAACTTGGAAAACACTGATGCTTTTGGAGACTCAGTTTACTCTTTAATAGAATATCTTACCTTTAAAAGCAGAACAACTTATGACTCTCCAGAACTAGAGGTATATTGACACCAATCGAGAAACTTGGTATTTTTACTTATTGCCTTAGTAAATAACATCTATTACTATTAAGCTGTTAGACAGTGGAGCTTTAATTTTTATCAGTGCAAGTCACAATATTGCCTGTTATAGACAACAAACCACATCTGTTTGTTAGCTGGGAATACACAGAGTTGCTCTAGAGTTGCAGAGGAAGGGGGTTGTCGTGGTTTAACCCCAGCCGGCAACTAAGCACCACACAGCCACTCGCTCACCCTCCCCACCCCGGTGGGATGGGGGAGAGAATCGGAAGAGTAACAGGGAGAAAACTCCCGGGTTGAGATAGGAAGAACAGTTTAACAGGTAAAGCAAAAGCCACGCACGCAAGCAAAGCAAAACAAGGAATCCTTTCACTCCTTCCCATCGGCGGGCAGGTGTTCAGCCATCTCCAGGAAAGCAGGGCTCCGTCACACCTAACAGTTACTTGGGAAGACAAATGCCATCACTCCAAACATTCCCCCTTCCTTCTTCTTCCCCCAGCTTTATATGCTGAGCATGACATCATATGGTATGGAATAGCCCTTTGGTCAGTTGGGGTCAGCTGTTCCAGCTGTGTCCCCTCCCAGCTTCTTGCGCACCCCCAGCCTGTTTGCTGGTGGAGAGGTGTGAGGAGCAGAAAAGGCCTTGACGCTGTGTAAGCACTGCTCAGCAGTAGTGAAAACATTTCTGTGTTATCAACACTGTTTCCAGCACAAATCCAAAACATAGCCCCATACCAGCTACTATGGAGAAAATTAACTCTATCCTGGCCAAAATCAACACAGGGGATAATGTTGTGAAAAAATGTGCATATGCAGCACAGCTGTGGGAGACATTTTGGCTCAAATGGCTAAGTCAGAGATCCAAATTTGCAAATTTTCCTACATCTAGATGAATATTAAAAGGAGATACTTGTTTCATGAATATTTTCCTGGATCAAAGTTTCCAAATAAATAAAATTTAAAATTGTATTTGTATACAATGAATGCCCTCTCTTCACTTTGTCTTGTGGCTGTTGAAAATGACAAAATATGAAAAATGATGTGAGCTGGGTTGGAAATAACAGCCTGCCGTATGACTTTTAGGAATGTTTTTATTCAATATTGAGATACCATTAAAAACTCTGTTGTATGAGAGTTTGCGCTGGCCAGCAGGACAGTGATGGAGAAGCATAGTAAGTAGTGTACATATTAGAAAATGAATGTAAGATAAAATGAAAATGTATGCATGTATTATACTTGTATGTCATTTACCATGAGACTCTGCTCTTCAGCAGCCCAAGCATCCCTTGGCTATTGTTTAGAGTTACTGTAATTTTAGCTGGTGTGTCATGGAATACCATGATTTGTGCTTGTTTACCAACTATCCAATTTAGGAAGGTACGCAGTTCCAAAAGGCTGTAGCTTAGCCAACTAATGGAGTAATGTCTTGTAGGTTCCTGAATGTCTGCATCTGGGATGATGACAGGAACTGATAATGAGATATTAAGATATATAATGGATAATTCTTAGTTACCTAAGAATTACCTTCTATTAGGCTGGTGATTTGGGTTTTCCCCATAAGTAAAAGTGACAGAATATGGCTAATCTCTGGTGCTGAAGGGGTTTCACCCAGAAATACCTAGGGCTCATCACTTACTCTTGCTACCTGATTTGAAAGTCTGCTTGAGTTGTGGTGAAAAAGTTAATTCTCTAATTCACTAAAAGGTGGATGACCCCTTCAAGTGGCATTCTCTAATGTTGCTACAGGACACATTTGATCCTGACTTGTTGGAGCATGACTAACACCCAAAGGCGGGCTGATATATATCAGCCTGGTATCAGCTGCCTAGATGGCTGATCTGCTTTACTCTAGAGTATGCATAATTTAAAGTTGTCCCCTTGCACTGTGACATCCTTCAGTTCTTAACTGTTTATTTGAAACTCTCTCTGTCATCAGTATTAAAAATGATGCCACACTTTCTTTGCTTTCTTCAGGTTTTCCTAATTCTTAAATGCCATTTCTTGACTTTTTTTTTTGCCGCACAATTTTATGCTTGGCACCAGCCTCTTATAATAGATAAGCTCAACAGTAAGACCAAGCTTTTGAAGAGATGCTAGATAGTGTGAACAAGTGCATATTGTTTGCCACAAATCTCCCCCCATAACACTTTTTGGGAGACTGAGAACAACCCATAACTCCTAACAAATAGGTTTTAAAAACAGTAAGTCACAACTAATCTACCCAGGAGATTCTGGGAATCTTCCCCAATGTGAATACATCCAGAGATGATCACTCAAAGTAAAAAAAAAAAAAAAAAAAAAAAAAAAAGTTACTTAAGAATAACTGTTCTTTCTTTAGAGGTGGTTCCAATATGTACATCTATAACCTACCTTTCTGTCTTTCTCCCTCACAGTCCTGACTCCAGATTCTTGCACTGAGAGGAAGTGACTCGGAGAGATCTACCCATTTATATTTCTCTATAAATTGAAAAAGAAAGCAGGAAGCTTGGACTGCTCCAGGATGGATAAGAGTGTAAAAGTCTCTGCTTAACAATGTCAGTACACTTGTACCCATAGCACAAACGTATATAAATGGATACAAATACAATGCATGGTTTATTTTAATGGTAAGAACAAAGCATAAAGACTTTAAAAGAGAGACTGTTGTATATACATCTATCCTCCTATTCCCTGGAAGGCTTATCATCTTCAGATGTTCCAATAGGTGTCTGTGCATTTGTCTAGTCTGTTCTAAAAGCTACTACAGCAGCTAACCTCTTCTCCCTTAAAAAACAAAAAAAGAATTGCAGTAGTCTTTCTGATCTATTATATCATCAGTGTTGTCCTTTCATAGGATTTCCTCTTAACTTAATATAAGAAATAATGAGATGTGAAGAAGTTATTTTGATTTCTTTTTCTTTTTTTCCTGCTTCTTCCAACCTCTGTGTCTCTGTCTTATTTGCCATTAGACTAAACCTGTATGTTCAAAAAGAAAATATCCCAGTACCAGATTAATCATATTCATAAATTATTAGAAGGCAGTTCTATTTCTGTTAGATTCATGACTGGTTATTTCTGAGTTCATCTTTTTAAACTCATAAATAAGCAATAGTACTTGCCTGTGATTGATCTATAACCCAGCAAAATATATCTGCTAATGTTTTTGTATGCATCTAGATAGTAATGAGTCTTAGGAAAAGATTTGAAAGGAAAGAGAGGGCAATACCTTATTTATCATATGAAACATTCATTAGTTTTCCCAAAGGCTTACTATATAATTCATGTCAATATTTGCATCACATGACCAACAGAGAAAATACAGTTATTGGTTGCTATGATGACACACTTCTGTGTATGCAAATTAAAAGTTTGATTTAATTGATCTCTTCTGATTCTAATCTGTTTGAAAGATTTTAATTTTCATTTCGACTAGCTTTTTTTGATATAAGGAGTCCTCTGAATTGTCTTAAATTTCTATCCATAAAGAAAGTTTTTTTTGGTCAATTATAAATTTTATTTCAGGCCTTCTAGATCTCTTCACCTATCCATAGTGAGATGAATGTGATATAATGGGCATGTGCTATCCATTACAGAAAGAAAAATGTCTTCTCACAGCACTTTTCATTCTAGATACTGTGTTTCTTGGACTGAAAAAAATTATCAGAAGAAACACATGTTGTGAAGGATAGTGGAAAATATCCTTCCATCATTTTTCTGATTTGGTGATATTTCTTTGGTATCAAATCTTTCTGACTTGAATGTTCTCTGCTTTCAGTAGTTTCAGGCCTGCATAAAGATTAAATTCCTGTTAATATTTTCATAGTCTCTGCAAGTCTTTGAGACTGGAGTCTTTTCTGTGAAATAATTCTGGCATTTGCTATAACACTTTGTCCAGACTTTTAACTAACCTTGCAACAAAGTTAGTAGACTTGATACTTCAGCATCTTCCCTTAAACATATCTTCTCTATTGGCCTGTAAATACCTTTAATCAGAAACATGTCTTTCTTTTTGGACATATATATCTATTGAAGATTTTTCTATAATTCTTATGCTTTTATATTCTTTTGGCACCACACCTACTCTTCAAGATTAGGCATGCAATATATATACCAGACACAGGACAACTGGCCTGCGAGATGAATTTCAGAATGGGTAAGCGCATATGGGAAGCTATATATATACAAAATGGCGGGGTCTAAATTAGCTATTACTGAGGAAAGAGATCCAGGAGGCACTGTGCACATTTCTCTGAAAATGTCAGTTCCAGTGCTTAGAGCCAGGCAAGAAGAAAAACAGAACATTGGGCTTTATTGTTAGAAGGAGAGTCAAGGAAAAAAAAAAAAAAACAAACCAGAAAATACTGTTGCGAATTTGCACAAATCAACAGTATGCCCCTGTCTTGAATATTGCCTGCAGTTCTAATTATTTCATCTTTAAAGGATGTAGTAGTACTAGAAAAAGTAATGGATGCCTGACAGGGATGTTTAGAGTAGCTCCCATATGAAGAAAGAGTAAAAAACTGGGACTCCTCAACACAGAATAAAAAATGATGAAATGGCAAAACTGAAAGACATTTATAAAATCATGAAACTATAGATGTGTGTGGATAGAGTAGATAGGAAATGACTGACTATCTTTTTACCTCATAAGAACTAGTTAAGACAGAATGAAATTATTGAGTAACAAATTTAAACCAAAAAAAGGAACTAGTATAACTTGTGGAAACCGAATGGGTAAATAGATTCAAAAAGAGGTTACACAAATTCAGAAAAGATAGGTCTTCCAGTGGCTGTTAAAAACAAGAGCCCAGGTACAACCTGCAGTTCTGAAAATCCCTAAACTGTTAATTGGTGGAAGGCAGGAGAGTAAAGCAGGGTAAGGATTATTTTATAGCAGTCCTGTAGTAATGCTCTTTTCTTCTTAAATTAATATATTGACCACTGTTTGTTATACTACATACACCCCAAATCTGACCACTCTAGCAATTATTATGCAAAATTGCTTACACAAGATATAAATCATGTATTCCTCTCCCTAGACTACTTTATGGTTATTCTTATCAATGGCATCCATTTATGCAGAATTATGCAGAGTAATTCTCAGGCAAGTTTCTGCTGAAATGGTGGTTGTAGGAAAATAGGTGCATTTCAGATACACAGACTAAAATTTATAAATAAGCATTACCTGCCTTTTAGCTAAAAGTAAAAAGCATGTGTAATCTCTTCGTGTCACTACTAGAAAATTTTTTAATGACTCAGAAGGTGAATCACTAACAAAACTTTGCTGTTTCTTAGAAATAGAGGGTTATAGACTTTTTTACATACATGATATAGCATGATATTGCAGCTTAATTCTGTTGCAAAAGCTTAAGAGAATTTGTGTAGGGTAATCGACATCTGTATTTGGAGTATATCATGTTAGTCAAGCTCACCCAACTGCCCACTGTTATTTGCCACAAAATAGTCTCCAGAACAGAAGTATGAGTCCAGATACCTCAGAATCTTTGATGTAAAGAAAATAAAATGCCTGCAAAATGCAGAGAAACAAGGTTTGTTGCCATTCTTTAGAGCCTGAAAGGAAAGGTTTGTCTGTCTAAAGAACTGTTTTGGGAAAGACAAAGCAGTGACTCTTTTTTCCTCTTGTTTTTGACTATTCAGAATTTTAAACTTGTTGTAAACTTGAGAACAGTAATCTGAAAAAACTAGCAAATATGTTTTTCTTGGGTCCTCAGAGATCATCCATATTTGAACTCCTATGAGTTTAGAAACAGAAAGAAGACAGTTACATTTTCTGTGAGGCTGGAATACTTGAAAAGCACATGAAAGGTATGTAGCCTTAGAACATATTATTGAAGACAGACCCACAAGTTGTTCTTGTTCTTTGTCAGACTCTTATAACAAATGGAAAACTGTATTAAACTATGTACATAGAAAGCTGACTGACTCAAAAGAAAAGCTGTTCTGATAGAAACTTCAGCTGTATCCTATACATTTACTTTGTGCTCAAATAAAAGTCAACAGAAAGACAGCCTGAAAGTTATATTGATCCAAGTGCATTATTCATACATCAAGAACATTCCCTAAGTAGGATATCTGAATGATTCATATTTTGCTTCCCCAAAAACCTTATTAGGTAACTTAACTTACGTAACTTTTGGCAACAGAGGCAGTTAAGACTGTAACACAGGATTTCTTCCCTATTCTTTGCCTTGGCATGAATGTCTTCCCCTAACCTGTCTGTAGGTCATAAGATAGGACGCCCATGCTCTTTCTTCCCATGTGGCCTGAAATGCATGCATGCTCCCACTCCCTAACTCGGTGTCTGGTACGTAACCAGGGATAACTAAGTAACTGAACTTATTCACATGATACACATATCTGGTCATGTCAAGACGAGGACACCAAGAGGTCCTTGGGAAAGCGAATGATAGGGAAGAGGCTGGAGCCTTCCCAGAATATTCACCAGCCTCCCCAAAATGGTCATCAGGTTTGTGTCCTGCTCCCTATCCACATGAGGGGGCTTGGGAAGAACAGTGGCATAGAGTGGGCCAAAAGCCAAACTGCTTTGGCAGCAGCAGCTTATCATGTAATGAAAAGAAATCCATATGGCCTGTTTTATACTGTAGCTGGAATGTAGCCATGACCTGATAAAACAGGAATACATGGCACTGGCACATTGCATTAGCATACTCCTACTCTGTTTACCAAGGTCATTGATGAAAATATTTAAATATCATCAGTTCTAAAAGCAATACTTGAAAAACTCCCTAATTGCCTTTCTCCAGCCAGTAGTTCTTCTTTCATCAGAGCTCCATGCCATCTTCCTTTCAGGCAGTTC
Source organism: Aptenodytes patagonicus (assembly GCF_965638725.1). Lineage (NCBI taxonomy): Eukaryota > Metazoa > Chordata > Aves > Sphenisciformes > Spheniscidae > Aptenodytes > Aptenodytes patagonicus. The sequence goes on from NC_134982.1 coordinate 64,626,339, forward strand.
CTCAACCGTTTTTTAAGTTCATATATTAATTCCCAATGCTCACTAATGTTGTGTACTTTCAGGCTGTTTAGTTTCATCAGTTATGTATGTTTAGATACCTATATTTATTTTTCTGTCTCCAAATGACGATAAAAACTTCTTTGTGGTATGCTAAGTCACAAGTCTCTTATGATGCTTCTGCATGTATGTCACGGGATTTAGATAAACTTAATATGACCCATTAGTAATTGCTAAGAAAAAACTAGCTAGTAAAGTAAAAAACAGAAAAGTAAAAATGTCACACCCCTATTATTTAAATGAGAGGAAATTAACTTAACATAGTTCATTATAGTTAATGAAATTATCTGCTTGCCACAATGTAGTCAAGATTAGGGATTTGGAATTCATAAGCTCAAGGCTCAGACCATGTGAATAATTTTGTGGGTAAACTTGAGTGAACAGAATTGAATCTCTTCCATCCTCCTGCTGGCAGATGATGCTGTGCTGTGTCTTGGGGCACAAAACAAGGCTGGCACAGGAGAGAGGCAGATTCCACCTCCACTTCATCCAGTGAAAAACCCATGGCATCTGAGCATGCAAAAAATCTGGTATGAATGACTGAAGTGACTTTAGCAGGCTTGAAGGGATTTAGATAGTGTACAGCTGGGGAAAAAAAAAAACTTTGCAAAATCAGTGCAATAAGTCTGATTTATGCTATTTCTTAGTCGCTGTATTAGCAGCTATGTTATAGCTCTACAAATGGTCAGCACTCTACGTCTGTGCTGTAGATGAGGATTCACAGTCTCTCTGTAGTTGATTTTGTAGTGAGGATTTGCTACTTTTTATATCATTACTTTCACCTTTATTCATTCATTTTGCTTTACAACTCCAGGATACTTAATAGGAGTTTTGTGTTGGATAACCCTTTTACAATAGATTTGTTGAAAATCAGTGGAAGGTAAATGCAAAAGCTGCAACTATATTAAGAATTAGAATATAGTTCTCACCAGTGCTTTATAAAGCAAAATTCTCTTGGAAAAATGTAAAGCTTGAAATAAGGGACTAACAAAGGGTGAATTTGGTCATGTACTGCCAAAAGGCCTGGAGGTGAGGTTCAGATCCATTTCAAGTAATTGTATGGCACAGGTATTGTTTTACTTGGTTAAAATATAACTGCTGTAGCAAATAAACATACCACAGACATTTATGTCTATTCTTTTTGTGTGCCTTCTATAGAGACATAATCCTTTGTTGTTGGTTTTCTATCCCTTTTGCCAGCATCTTAGACCTTCAGCAATATCATGTTTTAACCTGTTGTAATGCAGCACATGGGAACATAATTCCTACCACCATGAGGGAAAATTTCTGTATCGATGGAGAAAATGTTCATTCGTGGTTTTTTCTATTTGCAGGAAACAGGGTAGAGGTCTGCATGTTTATAAATAAAATTGACTTCTGTGTACTGCTGAGGAGAAACAGAACAGCTGCCGTACGGATTTTGAAAATATCACCATTTGATAAATGTGCAACATAAGCACCATGACTTCAAGAAAATTAACTTTAATTTTCCCATCAGCAAGAGAAGAACAAGTTTAAGATTAGTTATGCATTAAACAATCAATTCATGGAGACTAATTGAAGAAGGGAAGACCTTGAAATGGAAGTCATACAAAAAAGGAAACTGATTAGTCTTTATATTAATGTTTCTGTTCAGTATCATTCACATTTTTGTCATTCATTTAATAAAGAACTGCAAGTCCCAGTCTGAAATTCATGGAATAATGAATGGCTTTCTGCTAGAAACGAAACACAAAAAATCTCTCTCTGTGTGCACATATGTATAAATACATAGAGATGTAGTTATAAGCAATGCCATGCCAGAACCTTCTCAGCTTGGGCTGGTAGTTGTGCAGTTTGTGCTGAAAATAGTGCCTTGAAAGCTGGAGGATTCTTGTGTGCATACATGGAGATCTTCAAATTAGAGTGCAAGTCATAGGCAAAATCTAAACTGAACATTTTGTAGGAGGAATGTGTAGGAGGCTTTTAAGGCTATATGGATTGCATCTTTAGTTTACAGAAAGAATGATCAATTTTGACTAAGGGTTAGCCAAACTGTATTTCATATAGAGGTCAGTAAAATGTTATAAAAGATGCTCTGACTATTAAAACACTCATTCATCTAAGAAACATTCTTTTTTGTAAGATTTATAATCCATGTGTTCACATATTCAAAAATTTCTTCTAAGGTTTCAACAGAAAAGCAGTTTAGGTTCTGCTTCAATTCATAGAATGTAATTTTAAAGTTAGAATCCTAACTCTTAAAAAATTTACAAATATTTTGTGCAAGAAGATAGAAAATTTATTTTTAAAGTGGAGATGTTTTACATGAAATAGTGTACTTGCACAAAGAAAGTTTTATTAGATTCTTACAGAGAAATTTGCTGAAAAATCTAAGTAGTTCTCACAGATTAGACTCAGATATATTGCCCACTAAGGGCATCTGAACCTGATTTTAGCCATTTTGTGTAAAGGTGTTCCCCTAGCAGAGAAACTTCAGTGGCTTTCTAACTCCAAAAATAAGCATGATTCAAAAAGTTATTGTGGTATACTAATCAAACTTCACTGATTTTAGCTTGACATTTAAACAATGATTTGGAAGTTACAGGCGAACTTGTCTCATAGCTTTTAAAGGAGAGAACCTTCCCTGGATCTCTGTTAGTATATGAATGCAATGACTTATTCTAGAGAAGAAATATTAGCTATCTTCATATTTCCACAAGCATTTGAAATGATGAGACAGGAATACTGTCAACGAGATGTCTTGAGGAAGAAAATTTCTTTACCCAGATTCAGAAATCTAGATAAAATATAATTGTTTTCCTACCTACCACTTTCCAGTCTGGAATGAAGCAGATAATTTGTTTTTATTTTTATATAATCACATGGTTGTTTTTTAGAAATTATTTGTTTTTATTAGGTATCCAAAACCAAAGAACAAGAGACCATGCTCTGCAGAGAAATGTGTTGGAAGACATGAAGAGATACAAGACAATTTACTGATACAGATGATAAAGCACTAGCTTGATGCAATCCAGAATCCTGAAGTGATCAAATATTCTTTCTGTGAAGTCTTTCTGACAAAGGAGAAGGAGACTAATTCTTCAGTCTCACATTTCATTGCTTTGGGGGAGGGAATTAGCCAGCTGAAAAGACTGCACCTACCGAGCACAGTGATGCTATGCAAGCATTCACTACTTCCCCTGAGGAAAATCTTAGAAATGTAGTTGCTCAAGGCCACACATGGCTTGCAAAGCAGTGCTGGTGGCTGAAAGGAGGTTAATGTAATAACTGGTAATGCTGAAGAAGATGGAAAGAGGAGACAGAGATGAAGGTATACCAATGCAGGGAGTCAGTGAGCAATGCAACAGATACTGTGGGTTTGGTCTGAAGCTTTGGTTCTGTTATGACTCTTCCACTCTTATGAGCAGTTCACCCCTCCCTCCTAAGCTTGCACTCACTCAGCTGCAAGGAAGAAAGTTGGCACTGCTGTAGTTACTTTGCTACTCTGAGAGTACTGCATGAGGAACTGAGATTCCTCTGGGTCTTCATTGGGATCCTAGTGACAATGAGTATAAATCATACTGGGACAGCATCAGACACAGTGAAGGAGCTGTGGGGACAACAGCCATCAAAGGTAAGTCCAGAGTGCTGCCAGGGTCCTTCCTCTGACACATTTTCTCTGTGCGAATGGGCTTATGTGGGTTGCTGGTGTCCCAGGTGAGATACTCTGTGCTGCACCCAGCAGGGGAGAAGCCTGGGAAATTTCTGAAACTTTTAGGGCACAGCACTGAGATAGGTGTAGCACTGGTGGGAATCACAGCCTGAAGATGGCAGCTTGCCCTTCGCTACCCATTTCAAAGTTACAGAGTTTCTACCACAGCAAGGGAACTGGCTGTATGCATAACTGGGTGCAGTTTGAGTGCAGAATTTTTCATCCTGGCTTCAGACGTGAAGCTTAGACAACAGAGGATAAAGCGTTAGAAGCATTGGGCAGCTGCTGAATCCCACAGGGTAATGAATTTAAAAGGAGCTAAGAAAACTGCCTGAATGAAAGGCTGAAGAGGTCAATGACCAAAAAATATATGTATGCAGGGGGGATGGAGAAATTTTACCCGTGTTGCACTCCGTACCTGCAAGAATCAAAAGATAGAAAAAACCTTGCCATATTTCTACCAAATGGCTAATTCTGACACACTTGATAGGCACAGCAGTTAAATCAAACAGGAAGCTAGCTGAAACCAATGAAAAAGTTTGAGGAGTATTTTTGCATTTCACATAAATGTAAAATCTTTGAGGGTGTTGTATTTAAATAGAATGAAACTACAAAAAGCCAGTGACTTTATTTAAGAATGAAAAGATGAACAGTACCCTAGAAGGAGGACTAGACCTTGATTAGGTCTGGAACAAAAGAATTGGGGGAGGAGAAAGGGAGTGAAGAACAACTGAAAACCTCAGTCTGACTCTTGACAAAGCAATTGGGCAGGCATCAGAAGTAATCCAGACCAGAATGAAGTTTATAAAATGTGGGCACCACTCCAAAGCAACAAGAATGGTTAAAAAAAAAAAAAAAAGAAAGAAACCTGAAATATCTTATAAATAGACCTAATTTAGAATGACAGAGCTCAGGACTACAGAGCTCTAACAACAGCTCAGGAGGATATTGGAGCCAAGACAATGCTCAGCATCCATATAAATGTTGCAAGAAACATAATTATATCATTTTACAAGAGTTTGTAAGAGATTGCATAATATGCACAAAATTGGCAAAGGTTCCAATAACGCCACAGTCAAATTCTCTATAAAAGCCTGAAAGGAAATGGGTTACTAAATGATTTTAAGCTGGACAGTGATGTACAAAAGAGTGTGTTGCCAGAAGTGGTACTTATCAGTATTAACAATGAAAACAGGCATGGGTATTACAGAGGTAATTCTATAAAAAAGTATGCCTGAGACAGAAATCACTCCCAAAAGAAGAAAGTCTAGGAGTAGCACAGAGTACAGTTGTTGCCATCAGTAATACTTTTGTTCCAGCAAAGATCTCTTGGAACAAATATGTTTCATAAGAAGTGTGCCTAACCCACCTGCTCAACACAGTAATCTGAAAATGCTACTCTGGGCTGATGTCCTGTGGACATTAAATGAAAACCTTAACAGAAAATAAAAGAAGCTGAAGGAGTTAATTGAGGAAGCAGCAGTGGTCAGGAACAACACCAGGAAGAACAATTTCAGCTGTCTACAGATGACTCCAAAGGGGGTATTACCATAATCCTCTTTTCAGCAGTGTGAAAACTGCTATCCAAAACTGAAGACCATTGGTCTGTGTGTGAGGCACGCAAACAGCAATGAAGCATCATAAATGCAGAGGAACTCTCTGAATACAAAAGGCTTTAAGTCTTTATGAGAGGCAAGCATTACCCAAAACGGAACAAAAATCTCAAATTATTGTTGCCAGCAGGAGACTTGGAGACTGGCACTCTTATCCTTTGCTATTCCTTCCTCTGAGAAGAAATGGAGAGGATTTTTTTTCCATCTATACAGACTGACAAGGGTTCTTAAAATAAATGAGAACAAAAACATTCTTTACATAAGTGGTTCCCAACTACTCCATTTGGAGTCCATTTTCATCTCTGAAAATTGTTCCTAGTCCATGGTATGTCATTATTGTAAATATTTTAATTGAAAACATCAGAAAGGGTACAAGGCGCTTGGGAGCAGCTTCAGCCCTTCTGCTGTTTAAGAATAATATAGTGGAGAAAATTCCAGATATAATACTGGTTAACTTGTTTAGTAAAAATAAAACAAAACCATAAGCTTGAATTATCATAGGCTAAGGTACTGCTTTGGGAGAGACCACAAAGAAAGCATTATACCTTTTAGCATGGGCAGCTGTGAAAGTATATTCTTGGGCTATGTTGCGAGCTGGAGAGGAGAAGAAGGTGTGGTTTTATTTTTCAGTATTATTTGGTTTAATACAAAGATTCATGAAATGTTTCAGAATAATTCATGTAAAAGGATAAATAAAGGTCTTTAGGGATGGGAAGTCCTGAGAAAGTCTAAGAATGTTTTATTCTAGCCTTAGATGAACAACGTTGAATTTTTTGAACTTTGCTATAACTAAACAGGCCAGGTCAAGTGAAAGCTCACATTAGTGCTACAGGAAAAAAATGGTCCTCTGTAGTAAAGGAAATATAACTTTATTTAGATTGTCTAAAAAAAATATGTTGTCCAGGGTATTATTTTCACATCTGTGAGAAAATATTCCCATGCCCAAGACCATACCAGTAACTGGGAGACGGTGAAGCACAACTCACTGTCTATAGAGCTAATCACAGCAAAGAGCCAGTTTGTCAGCCCAGCAGGGGTTAAGTTCTTACCGATGTCTTGCTCTTGCTTCAGCTAACAAATGCTTTGAAACTGAGAAACATAGAGCATCAGCGTATAGTGTGTAATATCAGATTTCTTCTGAGAATAGAAAAAAGCTATTTTATCAGCAAATGACATAGGGCTCTTTCAGAAGTGTCTGTAGGAACTGGAAGAATCCTTAGCCAATGAAACCATAATCTGGAATCACATGGAAGCAGGGCACAGAGGCAAATCCTTCTCTGGGTGAGGAACACAACCATCCCAATGAAATAAGCCACACATTGCTCTGGGTTAAAAATACGCTATACATGAATCTACGCAGCCAGAATCAAGGTGACTGGCACACTTTGGGATATATATCCATGCTAGCTCTAAAGCAGGCAATTTTGGAAGCAATGTAGGAAAGAAGTAGAGTCATAGATTTCAGGGCAAAGAGAGTCATATCTTGAGTAGGTGAATCAAATTTCTGGCAGGTTTGCACTGAAGGCAATAACCTCATAACACAACCAGGTAGATTAAGGCTAGCGTGGGCATGCCTCCATGTGCTTCAATCACATATTCAAATTCAGTGTAGGCATGGGATAAATGGATAGTGGTATAAAGGCATTAAATGAAAACACCTAGTTCGAGACAAAGGAAATGGTAAGAAAGGCCTGAACAAACAAAAGCAATAGGGTGATTGCAAGAAAGGATTAGGGTCTGGATGTAGGTAGGATCACAAAGTGTAGTGATTTAAAAGGAAGGAGAAGGCAGAACAAAATGTTTTGAAGGAAAAAAGCTAGTGCAAGCTTCAAAAAGACATGGTCAAATCAGTTTTTTTCTGTACAAGAGATTTTTTTTTTTTTTTTTTAAATGTGGAATTGAAGGAAACAAGTGTAGATAACCACATGAGCTCTTAGTGACGGGACTATGTGGTGTGAAAAACTGGCTGTGAACTTTCTTAGGACACAATCTCTTAATTTAAAATCCTTTGTCTAAAAGACTGTGGGTTTCCTCCAAATTAGAAGATTTCTAGCATAAAAATTTTTTACTTTTTACCTTACAAGATTTTCTTCCTTTATCCTAACCCAAAAGACAAGATAGAGTCCAGAGCTTTATTAATGTGTAATAATGAGTAAAAAAGAATAAAGTGCCCATCTCGGGCTTTTGCAATACTGTTAAGATGAAGAATTCATAGAGGAATACTATCAAATAGAGCAAGGTCAAAGGTATAAAGCTTTCAGTAATCTCAAAAGAGTCCAAAATTTTATCCACCCCTTTCCCTGGTTGCTTGACATTTTGATGGTAAAAAAGCTATATCTAGTTTCCAGGTGCATATTCTAGAGGGAAAAAACTGACATGCTAGTTTGATCAGAGTAATAGTAAAGCTTCTGAAGGGCACAGCTTCTTAGTGAACGTACACAATATTGTACAGAAAAGCCCAGGGAAATAAAAAGAGGCAATTGTATGAATCAAAAGGAAAAGTGGGCCAGCGTATTTCAGTAATAATTACAGTTATCAATACAGGACACAACAATTTGAGGTGAAACCTTCTGGAGGGATGAGAATCTTATTTTAAGCTTTCTTTCAAAAGCTTATGTATACATAAATGCAATGTGTTTCTTTCTCCATTTGAATGGATGTTAATCAAAAAAGCTTTGAAAAACAAAATTTCTATGAGTAGCTTAAATTCATCCATACTCATTAGATGCTCAATTAGGTGAAACAAACTTTTCATCATATGCCAGAGGCTTAATTTAATTTGCCAAGGATAAGCAGTTAACCATATCTGTAAAGCTCTGAATTTTTTGGAAATTACTTCAGTGTAGTGAAGCAAAAACTATTAAACGCTGGAAAGCCATAGGCAGACTAAAATTCAACATTGTTTATCCTAGATCTAAGGGTATTTACTTGAGCTATTTGTGTAAAAAAAAAAGCATTAAATTCCATGCTACACAGTGGCTCATTGAAGTAAACTGTCATCAATATTAGGGTAAAATGACCTTCCATTTACATTGCAGGAGTGTACTTTGGTTGTTTTATAAGATTTCAGGAAGAATGTTGTCTTAAAGGTGCTGAGTCAGAGGACTTTTTCCAGTAATTTACAATCAAATATTAGCAACTAATTTCTTTTCAGAGGGGTAGATAGTCACTCCCCCTCCCTGGAGGCAATGGGAGATTTTTTTTTTTAGAAATGTAATGTTTTTAATGACATCAGTTAGGTTTGTATGCAGTATCAAGACTGATGAATTAAACCAAACATTGATGAAGAGAAGAAGCCTTGCTAAACTAAAGCAGACAACTTTCCTACTCTGGTTTTTTTTTGCTTTCTTTGAAAACTAAAATCAAGTTAGAAAATACAAACCAAGTCGCTGCATCTACAGTCAATATTCTGTTGCTACCTGAAAGAAAGCTTCAAAATTCAACCATTTCTCATACGATTGTAGAGAAATCCTAGTTGGATCCTATTTTTATAAAGACTTGGAAAGTTTGGCTACTTTATGTCCTTCTGTGAAAATACTGTATTAAACTAAGTTATCGCTAATAAATGTATATTAGCCAAAAATTTTAGAACAAGAAGGGACAAATCAGTTTCAAATACCAGGTCACTGTATAATTCCTCGTCTAATGCCAAATAACCAAGGTTTCCCTCCAGGTTAAAATGGCTGTACACTAGCTTATCTCTCTGCCATAAGACCTACTTAGGGCAATGCCACACATTTTCAACAGTCTATGAAAGACTCCTGCAGCTGATCAATATCCAGGGTTAGATAATTTAAAACAGCTTTGGCAAACTCTTTTTGACCAATATAACATACGTGACCTCAGAAGCAACATGAGATTTGCATGTCTAAAGTTACTCCTATTAAATGACTTGCTGTTCCTCTAACAGGGTTCTGACGAGGATTTGCTGTCTTAAAATTAAGCTTTCTCCCCGACGAATACACATCACCCAAGTCATTACTATGATCCTATTAATTTGTTTGCCGCAGCCACTGAGGTACTTGATGCAGTATAGGCAGCCAAGAAAAATTGTATCTCTTGCTGTTTAATTTCCTTAACCCAATTCACAAGGTTTGTTTTGAAGCTGTGTCTTTAATTGGTCTCCGCAAGAGAAAAGGGGTAATAAATCATAGAATCATAGAACGGTTTGGTTGGAAGGGACCTTTAAAGATTATCTAGTTCCAACTCCCCCTGCCATGGGCAGACACATCTTTCAGATGTTGCAGATGTTTCAGATCAGGTTGCTTAAAGACTTGTCCAACCTGACTGAACATTTCCAATGACTGGGCATTCACAGCTTCTCTGGGCAACCTGTTCCAATGTCTCACCACCCTCATCATAAAAAATTTCTTCCTTATATCCAATCTAAATCTATCCCTTTTTAGTTTAAAACTATTACCCCTTGTCCTGTCACTACAGGCCCTGGTAAAAAGCCTCTCTATGTCTTTCTTTTAAGCCCCCTTTAAGTATTGAAAGGCCACAGTACTGTCTTCCTGGCGCCTTCTCTTCTCCAGGCTGAACAATCACAACTCTCTCAGCCTTTCTTCATAGGAGAGGTGTTCCAGCCCTCTTTGACCATTTTTGTGGCCCTCCTCTGGACCTGCTCCAACAGGTCCACATCTTTCTTGTGCTGAGGGCTCCAGAGCTGCATGCAGTACTCCAGGTGGGGTCTCCTAAGAGCAGGCCACGCTTCTTTTTATGCAGACTGGGTTACAATTGGCTTTCTGGGCTGCAAGTGCACATTGCTGGCTCATGTCCAGCTTTTCATCCATCAATATCCCCAAGTCCTCCTCCACAGGGCTCTACTCAATCAGTTCATCCCCCTGTCTGTATTGATATCGGAGATTGTGCCAACCCAGGTGCAGGGCCTTGCACTTGATCTTGTTGAACTTCAGGAGGTTCACATGGGCCCACTCCTCAAGCCTATCAAGGTCTCTCTGGATGGCATCCCTTCCCTCAAGCATATCAACTGCACCACTCAGCTTGGTGTCATCTGCAAACCTGTTGAGGGTGTACTCAATCCCACTATCTATGTCATTGAGGAAGATATTAAATACTATTCGTCCCATTGAGAGACACCACTCATTACTGATTTCCATGCGGACAATGAGCCATTGACTATGACTTTTAGGACCCGGCCATCCAGCCTTATCCATTTAGCAGTCCATCCATCAAACCCATATCTCTCCAATTTAGCAGCAAGAATGTTATGGGTGACCGTATCAAAGGCCTTACAGAAGTCCAGGTAGGTGACATCCCTAGCTCTTCCCTTGTCCACTGATGCAGTCACTACATCATAGAAAGGCACTAGAGTAGTCAGTCAGGCACGATTTGCCCTTGGTGAAGCCATGTTGACTGTCTCTAATCAGCTCCCTGTCTTCCATATGTCTTGACATATCTTCCAGGAGGATCTGTTCCATGATCTTACCAGGCACAGAGTGGCGCTGACTGGTCGGTAGTTCCCAGGGTCCTCCTTTTTACCCTTTTTAAAAATGGATGTGATGTTTCCCTTTTTCCAGTCACTGGGTACTTGGTCTGACTACCATGACTTTTCAAATATGAAGAGTGCCTTGGCAACTACATCAGCCAATGATCTCAAGACCCTGGGATGCATCTCATCAGGTCCCAAGAACTTATGTATGTTCCTCAGGTAGTCTCAAACTTGATCTTCTACAATGGGAGGGACTTCATTCCCCCAGTCCTTGTCTTGAGTTTCAGGGACTTGAGAGATGTGGGAAGAGGGATTACCACTGAAAACTGAGGCAAAAAAATTGCTGAGTGCTTCAGCCTTCTCCATGTCACTTGTCACTAGTTCTCCTGTCTTATTTATTGGGGGGTGTGTGTGTACATTTTCTTTAATCTTCCTTTTCTGACCAACATACCTGTAGAAGACCTTCTTATGAATCTTTGTATCCCTTGCCAAATTCAGCTCCAACTGTGCCTTAGCTTTCCTGATCCCATCCCTACACATCTGGACAGTGTCCCTGTATTCTTCCCAGGATACACATCCCTGGTTCCACTGCCTGTGCATTTCCTTCTTACACTTTAGTTTGACTTGGAGGTCCTTACTCAGCCATGCTGGTCTCATGCTTTCCTTTCCTGATTTCTTTCACATGGGAACTGAGAGCACTTGCTCTCTAAGAAAAATGTTCTTAAAGAGCTGCCAGCTCTGTTCAGCTCCTTTATCCCTGAAGGCAGTTTCCCAGAGGGTCACATCCACTAATTCCTTAAACAACTGTAAGTTTGCTCTCCTAAAATTCAGGGTCCTGACTACTCTTCACTTGGCACGTATCCCTCAAGGCTGTGAATTCCATCAGGGCTCTCAACCTGTTCATCACTATTTTTCAAAGACATCTCTGTGCAGTCAATCAATTTTTTTACATTGAGCGCAACCCCTCTGCCCCTCCTTCCTTACCTGTCCCTTCTGAACAGTTTATAACCATCAATCGCAGCACCCCAGTTGTGTGATTTGTCCCACCATGTTTCAGTGACAGCAATTAGATCGTAGCTTTCTGGCTGCACAGTGGCTTCCAGATCCTCCTGCTTGTTACCCATGCCGTGTTCATTGGTATAGAGGCACTTCAGCTGGGCTATCGACTGTGTCACCTTTCTAGAAGAACACACCGTAATTTATTTGCGGCATTTCACAGGTGTTTTTCCTTGTTGGTTCCTAATACATCAACAGCCCCGTCTTGTTTGAGAAGTTTGATAAGGTTTGGTTTTGGTGGTGTTACTGGTGAAAGCGTCTAGATGATGCCCACTGGCATAAAACAGCCTTCTGAGAACTTCAGGTATCTACAAGTTTTAGTAGCTGCTCCATGTGTAGAGTCTGGATCTCATGCAGGTGCCTACATATTGGACTTAAACATACTAGGTGACAGACAATTTCTTCAGATCTGCATAGATATAGTCTAAGCATTCCCATTATGTAGCTATTGTCACATACCCAAATTTTTGTAATGACCACTAGCAGACTTGGTCTGAAGTAAGATTTCCACAAAAAGCAGCACTCAGAGGAATCCTCTCTGTTTATAAGGCATTAACGTAAGTGAGTGCAGTTATGAACAGAGTGCAGTCTGTCTTTGCTTACCGCTAAGTTAGGAATTTATATACCTACAGTGATAGAGGTTGTTTATGCTCTCTAATTTAAGAAGAAAGATGCACCTGCTGATGTCAAACGGCAGTAGATTTTGAACAAAATTCTTCATGCATGCAAAGAAGAGCAACGAAGCTGGTGAAGGGTCTATAGAACAATTCTTAAGAGGAGCAGCTGGGGCAACTGGGGTTGTTTAGTCTGGAGAAAAGGAGGCTGAGGGGAGACCTTATAGCTCTCTACAACCACCTGAAAGGAGGTTGTAGCGAGGTGGGTGTCGGTCTCTTCTCCCAATTAGCAAGTGATAGAACAAGAGGAAACAGCCTCAAGTTGTGCCAGGGGAGGTTTAGATTGGGTATTAGGAAAAATTTCTTCACCGAAAGGGTTGTCAAGCACTGGAAGAGGCTGCCCAGGGAAGTGGTTGAGTCACCACCCCTGGAGGTATTTAAAAGATAGATGTGGTGCTTAGGGACATGGTTTAGTGGTGGACTTGGCAGTGTTAGATTTATGGTTGGAGTCAACGATCTTAAAGGTTTTTTCCAACCTAAATGATTTTATGATTCTGTGATTCTATGCTATGTACACTGTAATCAGCCTGGGGAGATCACTGGCTTACAATGTTGCCTTTCGTTTTTTTTTTTGAAGGCTGGATGACATTCAGGCCATGTTTGTAGCCATAGTTAACTTAATTATGTAGGGGTAATCAAGCTTCTTGCTTCAGGGTGTAAACTAATTACCACAAGGGACATCTACATCTCATGGGCGGCACTGCAAATTTGGAAAGTGCAGATAAGGCTCTTCCTCTTCTTTTCAGAGGCAGTGTTAATCACTAATTGGACCAGAAACTGACTTCTCTTGTGCGAAAAAGCTTTATTGCATGTAAATTACATGGACGCAGGGTCTGTTCTATTGCTGAATAAATGAAACGGTACCATCATCTGTAGAGCTTGGGTCTTTTATTCTCATTCAGGAGGGAAAGAAAGCTGGTAAACTGAACAAGTCTAGTGGTCTAGTGCTGTATAAATCTGTTATCACAATTTAACTGATGTCTTATCAACTTTAATTCTCTTATGAATGTGGAAATTAGTGGTTTTCCATACTGAACTGGAAGGGACTTTGTCAATGTGAGACAACACTTGTCTGCAGAATAGATTGAATGTTTGTACCCTTGACAGTATAGCATTGCAAAGTTACGTACTTTTACAGAGATCAAATAAGGTACTTACAGTCTCTTCTGGCGTAAAAAAAGTGAGTTGTTGGATCATGTTTTGACTGGGGAAGAGACCTTTTTAGAGTGAACGAAGAACTGTGAGAACAAGTGTATTCTGTAAAGAAGCTATTTCTTGCAGAAGAGTATGATGAAACGAAGAGTGGCTTATCTCTCCAAAATGATTATGATGATGACCTTTCAGTTGTCTCAAGAGGCTTTCTAGTATCTTGTTCTTTCTCTATGTTCTTCTTTGTTCTCTGACATATCAATTTTTAAGGGATTGACTTCCTAGGAACTGAGCATTATTAAACAGCATACTCAAGTGTATCTTGTTTTCTGCTAGTAATATAATATTTCACAAGGATGAAAATTAAAATGTCATCAAAGAGGTGAATAGCACGTGAAATGGCACAGCGGTCACAACTGGGGGGAATGGTTAAAGAGTAAAAAATGGGACTGAGTACTGAAGTTTGGGATTTTTGTGAAATCTTATAGAAGTCACTAAACTTCTTTTATATCACTGTCCTCTACTGCAAACCAAAAAGTTCATCTTTATTAAATTTTGTGAGTTTCAATTGATTAATGTTTATCAGTGTTTTGAGACACACCAATTGAAAATATTTTATATGCAAAAAAATGCATATTGTTATAAAAGGTCTTCAGAAGATATTTCAAAATGCATATTAAATTTGTAATACAATACAAAATGATGTGCCCCTCTGAGATGAGAGAAGGACTCAGCTTCCAGGAGAAGTAATGGAAATTCATAAACTTGACTGCTGCAAGTTACCCAGCAGGCAATATTGTTATAATTATCATTCTCAAACAAGCCACTCAATAAGAGTCAGCATTCTTCCTGTTTGAAAAGTAATTGCTAAGATTCTGCCTGTCAAAAGCCATTATATGGTGCCAAAAACCTTAATGCATTTGTAGTTTTTAATTGACCTTTAACTCTAATTGCCTTGGCAAGCTTTACAAAGCAGTCCTAACAAACAGATGAAAAAAACGTTCAACAAAGAGTGATGAAGCCACAGCCTTAGCTCCAGTCACAGATGACTCAGTGACAGACAGGACCTAAAGCAGATACAGGACTGCATGTCCAGTGTCCATCTTGAAAGGGAACCCTGAGTAAGTTTATCAGCAAGACTGATCCTTGATAAGATCTCAGAAACACAACACATTAGAACTCATTTAAAGTTACAAGGATAAATATCACAAGCTACACATGGAGAATTTGTATGCCTCTGCTAACAATGTCAAAATAAGACACTTGAAGATAATCACCTGATTGGTGTTTGAAGCAGCTGTTCTTGCGAGCAATCAGTCAAGTCTAGACAGTCATTGGAATCAATGAGACCCTTATGTCTAAAAAAGACATATCATTTTAGGTGTGTAGGAATATCCATCTCCTCTAAAAAATTGAGCTGATTCACAAAATGGTACTTATGAAAAGGGTAGAAACAACATCCTTTACACTTATCTTCAGAAGAACAGACTCTGTTTATCTTGTTGAACTTGATTCTTCTAGCTAGTCATAGACATTCTGCAGACTTGCCAGACCATTCAGCATTTCCAGGTTTTCCACCTGAATTGCTTACTTTGCTCCTGCTCACACATGTGGAGATTACAAAAATTCTCCTTCAAAAGTCATTGACACACTTGCCTTCTCCTGTATGGAGACTGGACAGTAGATTCAGCCACTATTTCTATTATACCAATAATTGAGAAACAGAAGCAAGCAAAACACAGTGTTTTGGTTTGCTTTGAACTTTCATAGAGAATTGCAACCATTTGCCCTGTCTTCCAATGAATGACCCATTGGTCATTCTGACAAAGCTTTTTGAAAGATTCAGCAGCCAGTGATAATGCAGAATTGAGAGGGTGGAGGTTCTCCTGAACCTAAGTTGCTTTAGATTTTCTCCAGTAAAAATACCAAGACAATTTTCTGGTCATAAAGTGCAGAACTCACGGTTGAGGGTTTTGAAAACATTTCATAACACCCTTGTTTTGTGTTCTGTTTGTTCCATGGTACCTGTTAAATGATATAACAATAATATGGCTATAATTCCAAGTTAAAGTCCTATAATTAGGTAAGTTCACACAAAGTGTTGTGATCTCACCAAATCATGGAACTACTATCTAGTGAACATCATCGGTTACTGTGAGGCTTTAGAGTCTCAGTTTTTGAGGTTTAGACCATACTAACTGCGTGAAAAATGCTTGGTCAAGCAGTGTGCATTAAATATTGAAGTAGGTATGTAGGACTCATAGAATCCAGGTCCAGTGTTACTGGTGTACAAAGCAGAGGTTACTATCATGCAATGTGTTGCAAAAGCACATTCAGCATTCTAGGGGGGTCAGCTGCACGTCAGAATACACATGGGGACTCCAATATTGCAAAGCATAATCCAATCTACCTCTTTATTGACTTAGACTGTATGGTTAAAAAGAACTGTGCAATTCATCCCATCTTACTTTTGGAGGAAAAACTGATAAACTTTGCAAAACCTTGTTAGACTTTTAGGTTTCTTTTTAACATGCATTGCACACAGATGTTAACAGGGTTGCTGTTGACACATAATTCTTTCTTCATCAAGGGCTGATCAGAATTTAATACTAGCAATTTTAAAGAGACAAGCTTTTAGGCCTGGAAATGTGCATATAAATAAAAACAGTGTTATTCCAGCTCCATTGTTAATGAAAGAAAAATGATCCATGTTCTCTCTAGGGATAACTAAGTCTCACAATATATTTATTTCAAGATTTAGGTGCTATTGGAAATAATAACTAATCACCCAACAACTATTAGTGAGCCTTCGCCCATATCCAACAAGCTTATTAACTCCCTGTAACCTTTGTTTTTATATCCTGCACAGGAAAACAAAAGCAGTTTCTTGGAAAAAGATACAGTTAAAAAATGTATCAGATGCACCTTGAAGACCAAATAATATTACCGACAGATATTGATTGTAAGAATGCTTTGTTATATTGACTTACTTCCACCTCTTACGGTAATTTTCAGAAATACTGTTTTATATTCACTATATGCATTACCATCTTGCTCAGGAAGCTTGCCCATCATCCAGAAAGAGAAGTGCTAAGGAGAAACTAAGAAGAGAATGAAGCTGATGTTAAGGAAGCTACATTGGTTAAAGGATTTCCACAGCAAGGGCAAGGGAAAGGGCAAGGGCGAGGGCAACAGCAACAGCAGAGCACAGGAAGGGCCTGTTAGGTAGTGGCTAGTACTATGGATCTTCCAATGGGCAAGAGATGAATAGGAGTTGTGGACAGAGAAATATGAAGCACTGAGAGACTCAGTCATCATACTGAAGAGAAAAAAAGGAAGAATGGGCTGAGAACAGAAAAGTAATGGATGGTGAATGACAGAAAATCATAGAAATGTTAAAGGCTGGTGCACAAAAGTGATACTGGTAGGTACTGTGGAAAAAGACTGAAGGATGATTGGAAAGGAGAACTGCAGCAAGAGACAGCTAAGTTAAAGTAACACCTGGTGAAGACTGTAATCAAATAATAGCTTTTTAGGTGGATGTGGAACCAAGACTCCTGATTATATTAAAATATGAGGGTGTGGTAATGTGCAGAGCAGGGGGTGGACTGATCATTGACATGAAGGCTGACATCATCATAGATGAGTTTAACAAGTAACAAAACAAAAATCCAGGAAACCGAAGAGCTTAACTCCAGAAAATAGGTTGATGGCTAGGTACATTTGATATGAGAACAAATGGAGGAAAGAGGCTTTGAGGCTGCTGCTCAAAAAAAAGGAGAGAAGCTACGAAGCCAGAGGTGACAGGGTATGGAAAAAGATGAAGAAGTCCAGTGCCTAAATTATTCTCTGTATGAGGAGAACTGAGGTCATCTCTGTGTCAGTGTATGTGACACAGGGATCCAGGAATGGCAGTAGGAGAGAAGAACAAGCTGAAAGGTCATGAATGTCTTGATTCCTCAGAAACGGCAATTAGGAATCATGTTAAAGATGGAGCGTGCACTCCAGAAACTCAGATAGAAGGGTACAGGGCAGCATGTAAAAGGGAAGAAGGAAATAAAGAAGGGGACTGCATGGAGGAGGGATACAGTGGCAGCAAGTACAGGTGGAAAAAATGCAGTTTTGGGATAGTGCCACTCCAGGCGATGAGGAAGGGGCAAAGGAAGGTGTGCAGGGGGTGTCTGGAACCTGCTGATGTTTGAAAAGGGAAATAGGAATGCAGGGGAGAAAAGGAACTGTGAGCTTGGAGAGCAGCAAGGATCAAAAATGAAAGAAAAAATGGAGCAAATGGTGAGAGACTGGTGAGAAGCATGGGTGAACTGCGGAGAGTATTTAAATAACCCTCTGACTAGTATTTAAAAAATGCTATAAGTCAGCATCTGTGGAAGCTTAACACTCTTCCACGATCCTCATCTAGGCAGCTTATGACTTGTTCCATGCTGCTGAAGTCATCTCTCTTCTTCCAGTGTGACAGTATGTATTCTGCAATTGCTTTTTAATCTTTCTCAGGTTCAGCTTGGAGCACAATGCCTAATGGCATGCATTTATGCAATGTAAAATTCTTTCTTGGTCTGGATTTTAAGGATGCAAAGAATCCATAACACACCATAAACAAAACAAAAACTTAAGTTTCTCATTTTCTGCTTAATTCTTGTTTCCATAAATCTGATACTTAAGGCTTTGTGGGCTATTTTTTAATAGAGATTTTAGAAGACTAATGTGTATCCTTGGGGATTAAGGGAAAGATAACCATTATAGCAGGGTATCTGACACTAACTTGCACATTTAGCCAGCAAATTCTATTAAAAATTTTTTGCACAATACATTTTTCTAGAATCCAGTATAAACATAAACTTCCAAACTTTACTTTCAAGATGTGGGTTTAAATTAACAAGTTCTGTTTTCCTTTCTTCTGAGTTGCTTTGCCGTATTTTTTTTTCTTCTTCTCATGGTGCATAGGCTTCAGCATTCCTGAGCATGTAAGAAATTGTAGTTGGCTGTTCTGTACACCATATTCAGATTGACATACTGACATCACACTGTAAATTGCTAAGGTAAAATAAAGTAATTAAGATATGAAGCTACATAAAATAGATTTTCTGTTAATTGTGCCCATTTTCACTTGTACTCCATTTTTGCAATCATATCCTATTTACTATTTGCCATAAGTCATTGTAATCAGTTGACTAGACAATAAATGTACTATAAGTTGAGCATGGTCATAACACTGTTTGGCTTTGAAAGCATTGGCAGAATGACGTTTGCGTACAAGTCAGGTTCTATATCTTCAACTGTAGATGCTTTAAGGCAGTGGATGCCTCTGGGTGTGTCTATGAAGGACATTAGTACAGAGCACAGGGGTCCAGCTGCCAGCTCAGTGCATGATGGACTGCTGACATAGTACAGCACAGTGCTCATGAGCTTTGGCACAGTCTTGATCTAAAGGGACTACACAAGCTGTGTCTGAAGCTAGCTTATGCCACATTTGCCCAGGAGTTTTTGTGACATGCTGCTTTCCGTGATACAGACATACCCTTAGGTCTATACAGACAAAATGTTTTCCTTCTATTTTTCATTCCTAAATATAGCAGGGGCTGCAAGAAATGAGGCACAAAAACTCCTCCAGGGTGGTGGCTGGACTGTCATTTATTTATTTTTGCAACCTTGGAGCAATCTGAGATTCTTAATTTCAAAGCTCTTCTTTCCTGAGTTATCTCTGTAATTTGGCCTCCGATAATAATAAATCTTGCCACCTGCAATCACAGTTTCTGAAAATGTTCACATTTACAAGGGGCTAATAACCACCTAGCAATTGTAATAGCTGAGTCTGTAAAGGACAGGATCTTAAACTCCAGATGCTCAAAGTGTAGTTCTGCTCTGTCTCTTATAGGAAGTTACGCTGACATTTTGCAAGTTAAATTTCACAGGCATTTTGGCTTCAGATAGTTTTCTGTCAATGCAGTAGCTCTCCAAAGTATCTTACGTAATTTTAGTCATGTCATACACTAATATTTAAGTCTTTTACCAGAAAGAATTGCAACTTATAAGCAGCCTGGAGCCTTGGAGTTCTGTATGAAGAAACTGAATTTGTTTTTGACACTTTGACAGCAGTCAAAGTGAAGTCCCTTGTTTTATACAGCCATTACACATGAACAAGAGTATAGAGAGTATTCATTTCAAATACTGACTTAAGATTCTGGAGAGTATGGTTGTTTAATTTCATGGTAGCCCAGAAATCTTTATGAGGGGATGTTCCAATTTTGGTTGAAAATGCACCACTATACAGCTTCCAGTCTATATTTTACACATATACTTCTGCATTTCTCTGTACTATATTTCTAAAGAAGACTGAGAAAAAGGGAGCCTTTTAAATGTACTTTACAGGTTTTCATACATATTCTGAATGTCTCAAAACCACATATTGAATAACACCAAATCTTTAACTGTTCATATAGGAAATGAGTTATTAAAAATGTAAATGAATGGCCCAGTGCGTTATTTTCCCACATTGTGAATGTAATTTTTTCATATTGACTAAACTGTAAAAGAAGGCTTGAATAATACAGAGTAGGAAGTCTAAAAAGCCTTATTTTTATATTACAAAGAGTCTGACACAAAGTTCACTGAGCAGAATGAATCTTTCTACTGTTTTCAATGAGGTTTAGATGAAGCTTTATGACAACACTATGTTTTGGTGGTGTGATTGTTTATGATGAATCACAGATACATACTAATGAATCATCCTCTTGAACGCTAGTGCTTTGTTTAAATAGAGGATAATTATTACCACCTTTAACAACTGATTCTGTCTCTCTCAAGAGAATTCAAATAAATAGGCTTGTTTTATTATACCAGCCATAGGAAATGCAGAATAAAAACATGATAGTCCTGATATTATTCTGGTTTCAGTATTTTGGCTTACTTCATGTGCCCTTAAACATTTTTACTCAGCCTGTGATAAGCTCTTGTACCTCAGGCTATATTTTCTCCACAGAAGATGAAGAAACCTGTGGATTCTGTCTGAAACAAAAACACTTCCTTATGATTAAAACAAGGAACGGTGCCTTCCCACCAAACAAACAGTGCAATCTCAAGGGCATCATCTAGTAACATCTGTATTCTGTTTCTGAAATCTGTTTTGATGACACTGACAACACTGCATGGTGTCCACCCCTCACTACTCATAAATAAGCTACAGAAGAAGAACACTTGACTGCCTGGGAAGCCTGGGGCTGACACAGTATGCTCACTGTGTGCTCTCCCAGCCTGCAGTCTGGTTTAGAGGTGCACAAATGTCAAGGTTGTTCTGCTGACTGCCTTATAATGCAGGCACATAGAAGTGATGTGGTGAATCATGTCTGTAACCACTGGTGACTGCAGGGGCAGCCAACCTGTCAAGAAACAGCCTGCTGCACACATAGCTTTTTATTGCCTTTGCTAACAGTTGCCTTCATCAGAGAGCAGGGAGAGTGCATGCAGCAGTGCATGCAATTAGGGGCTCCTTTTCTGGGGAGGAAAAGCAGCAATGTGAACGTTTCTTATGTAGCAAGTATGAAATGTGACTGTGCCAGTAGAGAAGGGAAGTGCAGTGGCTGCAGACCCTGTGAGGACTGGGCTGGGGGCTGTGTATGGAGCTGGGGCAGGTCTAGGTGTGAGGTCTGCGGTCAAGGCTTGGGCAGGGGGATGTTTGTTGTGTGGCTTGCAAGGGAGTATTTATGTGAGTGTGGGAGGGAGCAACAGACGAAGACAGGTTTAGCAACATGGGAGAAATGAGCGGTAGGTAAAGAGAAAATGAAAGAGGACCTGCAGTATAGACATTTAGTATAGATCGCTGGGTACGGCAGCACAGCTGGGCACTGTGTCCCTGCTGTGTGCCAGCTGCAAGAAAGGCCATCTGGAGCACTGATTTATACTGTGATTCACCGGCATTAACGACAAAAACGGCTGGCTGCCTCTGAGCTGTGGGGATCACTTTGATAAAGAAATCCAGTGGTCCTGTTTCGAGCAAAGGTGGTTCCACACATATCTTTATGAAAGTTGTAGTAAGAGCTACACTGCTGTCAGTTAAATTTCTATCGTCTTTCTAATCTGAATTTGGGTAATTTCCCTTTTAAGCCACTGGGTCTTTGAGAGACTTGTGTACCTGCCCACTGAAGTGAGGGCACAGCATCAGGGCCTGAACTGTATCCTGTAGTAACAACCAAACCTGATCAGTATCTGCACAATTTAAGAAGATCTTAAAGCTACACTTTCTACAGAACCCACTTCAGGAAAACACCATACAGCAGAATCCATTTAAAAGGCAAACACCTTCTATAAGCTTCTTGCAGGGATGATTTAGCTACAACCAGAGAAAATGTCAAAGCTATTGGAAGCAGAGATATTATCTTAGCTGCCTCTTTGGTGTCAGAAATTTAGCAATGCCTCATGGAATCCTTTCCAGCTTGTCCCTAAGTGAAACTAGCAGCCCAATTTTGTTCTCATTGAAGTCAGTGAGAAAAGGAGCACTCCTTAAATTTGTTAGTATGCAAGGGGCAGGTTTCAGGATAGTCCAGATAGTCTGTCCTTTCCCTTAGTTGTCTTTTGACATCTTCCCTTAGAGTATCCTGGCAACAGTGGCACTTCTGACAAACAAAAGCCATACAGACACTGCTGCATCCTGTCAGAATGACAATGACTTTCCATTTCAGTATTTGTTCAAACAGTTGTTTAAATATGTGAAGCACTGCAGTTGAGACAAAAAAAAAGTGTCACTGAGCGATATTGAACATGCAGCAGAGCAACACCTACACACGTGGAATGAACTAAACAAGTATAATTTTTCAAATGGCTTGTTGGTCACTTTAATTCAGGGTTTTCTCAAGTAGAAAGCTTTGGCTGTGAAATAAAAACTGAAGAAAAGAGTCTTCCACAAAGCACAAAACCCAATTTGCAGAATGAAAATCTTATGAGGTCAAGAAGCTACTACTCTTCAAAAAATTACATTTAAAGAAAAACACTGCTCTCACCTAATGCATTAGCATCTACAGTGACAAAGGCATTCAGTTATCTGAATTTTCTTCACAAAGCTTTTATACACTCTTTTAAGAATAGTTATATGTAGTCCAATATAAACATGAAGCAAAACAGTGAAGTGGCCTATACCACTCAGCATGCTATGGATTTATGAGAGGTGCAAAGGAATGATCTAGGAATTATGTAATTAATTTTTCAATTTAATTTATTTTAAATCTAAACCACTGGCAGCAATAAAAAGAGGAAAGACATTTCAGACAGATAGCCACATCTCTAGCACTGAGCAGAATGGCGTTTGAGGAGTATACTTACCACAGTCCTTGGTAACATACTCTTGATTGATCGGACCATTACAGAGCATCTTGTGGCACATGAATATAACAAAATAACCCCCTCTAGAAAGGCCAAATATAAAATGCATAATGTCAGCATTGGGCTGCCCATAGTAGCATCATTTTCCTACCTATTTCCAACCATTATTCCTTCAAATTTATCTTCCCTACCAACAAAAAATAGGAAAACTCTAGGCTTGAAGGCATTCCAGGTGCACCCTGGAGCATGTTGACTTATGAGCTTGTTGAAGAGACCCTCCTTGTAATACTGGCTGAGCTGCACCAGATCCAGGTTACCCACAAAGCAGTTTGTTCAGCTGAAATGCACTGTGCTGGACAGATGTTGCTGGGATGCATTGGCAACCATTTGGGAGACTCCCAATAAAGTGCTCATTTGCCACCTTAACATCCAGGTTAGAGTGCAGTGGGCAAACAAGAAGCAAGATGTCCTTATACCTATGGCTGCACTACGGGCCCCTTCAAAGGGCCCTTGCCTAAGAGGTGCCATTCATCCCTCTTCCCAAGAGACAGCAATGACTGATATCATTTTGTAGGCAAGAAAGTGAATTAGATGGCAACACTGAAAGGAATTTTTCTAACTGCAGTGTGTGCAGCTTATTCACTAACACAGCAAATGCTTTGTGAATTCTGTGCAAGCTTCTTCAGTTTAAGTCTACTGTACATTCACTCCATTTAAAAAGATTGGTTTTGGTCTTACTTTAAAGTTGTGGTACTTATGCGTGACTTGCATATGAATGAGGTGAATGAATTCATTACTGAGAAGCTAGATTAAGTTCAGCAGCTGTTCAGCCTGGGGACCTGATTCAAAGCATGGCCAGAGTGACTGAAAAATCCTTTACTGATCAAGGCAGTTTTAGGCTGCAGTGTAACATAGCAAGTAGCATTAGAAATGCTAGATTGGAAAAGAAATTAAAATGACTTGCTTACACACATTATCTGCATAATAAAGATTTTTAAGAGGGCTACTGTGCAGGTAAGTAATGAGTTGTCTCCACAGCTGCCTGACCTTGAGGGTGTTAGTTTGTGTCTTGAGTGCAGCTGTGACACTTACAGCAAGTATTCACAACTAAGATGTCAAAGGAGCTTTACAAATTGCAGATCAAATACAGGATGTTTGTTGTGGCAGAGAACAAAGTAAGGAGGAGGAGAAGAATATCTCCTTTCTTCATGTTTGACTTTTTATCCAGCGTTCTCTCACAGACGATCTTTCAGGTATGCTCAGAAATTCTGGGAGACATTTTTTTCTTTGTAGTAATTTAAGTGCAGACTATATAATACTGTGAATGCAAGCTAAGTGGTGGCTACTTTTCTCACATTGTTTAAGTATGTTTCTGACTGCCTGTTAATGGCAATGTTTCATTACTGCTTAGGACATGACAGTGGAGCGATTTCATATTTATCCCTTCCAGCCTTCAGAGTTCATTGTACTGTTATGTTATATATTCAAACTATAATGTCAGAGGTTATTGTATTGTTAGAATACAGGTTATATAGTATGGTCTGCTTGGTAGTTTGGCAGTAGTGTTTATGGATTTGTCTTTTAAATACAGCTGACATACTAAACAATATAGATATGTCTGTTGTTAAAAGGGCTTATCAAAGGAAACAATTGATAGTATGACAGAGCAAGAAACACAATTGTGTGAACAGAGGCCCAGAGGACTAAAACTCCTTGTCATGAGTCTGAAAGCAATTGTCTATACAGCACAAATTCTTCTGTATTAGTTGGAAGAAAGTTGAAATTCCAGTTAAAGAACATCTGAGAGTACAAGCTGTGGGGAGCAGAAGTGATGAGGAAAAAAACAGAGAAAGGAAATCCAAACAGAGGAAAAAAATAGAGAGATGAGGCAGACCTTCTGTGACAGAGACCACAGCAGAAAAGCACTATACAGCACTGTGTTGCTGACATAGAGGCCCGCACTTTGAGAATGTGAGACCCTAATAAGGTGGTTTCTCTTACTGCAAAGGCTTAGGCTGTTCTAGATACACTAGCTGGAAAATTTCTGCTCACTGAATCTAAGGACATACATAAGGAACACTGTGACCAGGAAACTGCATCTAGGTTCCTCACTGCTGATTTCCTGTAAGTGAGAGTTGTATTATTGATGAGGGAATTTCAACAATAACTGCCTTGCTTTTTTCTTGATAGAAAATAGTGATGAAGCAATAAAGCAACTAGTTTACATGAAAGTCTTTTGTACCAAAGCTAGAACCATTTCAGTGTTTGAATTCTGCTAAAAAACAATCTTGTCTTTATCGATCAATGATCACTTGACAGTGGATAAGGATCAAATATCAGAAAATCAGAAGAGAAACTGTTGATATCTGTATTTAAGACTCTGTTGATATAAATTTATTATTAGCAATGAAGGATGCTTTTGATTTGCTCATTGTTTTTCAAAAGTAAGATAGCATCCAAGAGCGGTTTCTCTCTACTGATGAGACTGACTATTTTCCTTGGAGGTGTTTGTCACTTGTCCACCAGAATGTATTCTGGTAGCATGGCATAAAATGCTTTAAAAACTTTACCTATTATTAAGTACCTAATTATTCCTGTAGCTCTTGTTCACGTACAGTTCTGCACCTTTATGTTGGGTGACTGAATATAGTTGCATGTGACATCTATAGTTTCTCTTGATCTTTGTGTGGTTTTAGTGTATTGCTTCTGAGAGTATTAGTCTAGATGCACACAATGTGGCACAGTACTTTTTAGAGCACCAAGTTACGATCAAATCCACCTCTTTGAACCTGTAACAGCAGCAGTCACCGGCTGAACCAAAGCTAGCAATTATGGCGGTAAGACTTCCAGGTTGTGTGGTGGTTACTGCTTGTGTGTTTCCATACAGAATGAAAATAAAATTTTCTCCTTTAATTTCCAGTCAGCTAAAAGCACCCTGGACTTTGCTCTGCTTACTAGCAGCAAAAAACCCCAGAAGTAGTATCAACTTCACTGGCTGGCTTTCAGGGTTCTCAGCATTGCTTGCAGCCATCCACTCTCTGTACAGACTGCTCTGCTGCAGGGGACCCTACAAACTCCCCTAGGATTTCTATCCTTAGAATTTCAACCTATCAGATGCTGAGTGCCTTAGCTCTGTTTGGGGTTCTTAATAGCTTCCTGCTGCTTTTGCTATTTGGTTACCCTCATGCATTTGCAGCCTTTGACCTGGAGCCACCTACAGGCAAATCTGCCTCCTAAGCTGCTGGAATCTACTTGGGAGGCCTGGCTGGAGTCCTGTGGGGCAGGGATTTCTCCACCGCCTGGGAATTAGAGCTTACCAGTTACCCAGCTTCAGAATGGGCCTGCCACTGTGGCTATCTGCAAGCCAAAGGTAAGAGCCTGGCATCTCCAGTTTCAAGTAGTCCAAAAGGAGTTCCTGTAGATTCCTGTAGAAGACTCCTTGGACTTGGTGAAAGGTAATGGAAATTGTGATGCTTCATGTGAAACAATTAAGGCTCAACAAGCATTTTTCAAATGAATTGTTACTGGAACATTATTAACTTCTGCAGTATAGAATCATAGAATCATTGAGGTTGGAAAAGACCTCTAAGACCATCGAGTCCAACCGTCAACCCAACACCACCAGGCCCACTAAACCATGTCCCTAAGCGCCTCATCTACACGTCTTTTAAAAACCTCCAGGGATGGGGACTCCACCACTTCCCTGGGCAGCCTGTTCCAATGTTTCACCACTCTTTCAGTAAAGAAATTTTTCCTTACATCCAATCTAAACCTCCCCTGCCGCAACTTGAGGCCATTTCCTCTCGTCCTATCGCTTGTTACTTCGGAGAAAAGACCAACACCCACCTCGCTACAACTTCCTTTCAGGTAGTTGTAGAGAGCGATGAGGTCTCCCCTCAGCCTCCTTTTCTCCAGGCTGAACAGTCCCAGTTCCCTCAGCCGCTCCTCATAAGACTTGTTCTCCAGACCCCTCACCAGCCTCCTTGCCCTTCTCTGGACACGCTCCAGCACCTCAACGTCCTTCTTGTAGTGAGGGGCCCAAAACTGAACACAGTATTCGAGGTGCGGCCTCACCAGGGCCGAGTACAGGGGCACGATCACTTCCCTACTCCTACTGGCCACACTATTTCTGATACAGGCCAGGATGCCATTGGCCTTCTTGGCCGCCTGGGCACACTGCCGGCTCATGTTCAGCCGGCTGTCGACCAACACCCCCACGTCCTTTTCCGACAGGCAGCTTTCCAGCCACTCTTCCCCAAGCCTGTAGCACTGCATGGGGTTGTTGTGGCCGAAGTGCAGGACCCGGCACTTGGCCTTGTTGAACCTCATACAGTTGGCCTGGGCCCATCGATCCAGCCTGTCCAGGTCCCTCTGCAGAGCCTGCCTACCCTCGAGCAGATCAACACTCCCACCCAACTTGGTGTCGTCTGCAAACTGACTGAGGGTGCACTCAATCCCCTCATCCAGATCATCGATAAAGATAGTAAACAAGACCGGCCCCAGTACTGAGCCCTGGGGAACACCGCTCGTGACCGGCCGCCAACTGGATGTAACTCCATTCACCACAACTCTCTGGGACCGGCCATCCAGCCAGTTTTTGACCCAGCGCAGAGTACACCTGTCTAAGCCGTGAGCCGCCAGCTTCTCGAGGAGAATGCTGTGGGAGACAGTGTCAAAGGCCTTGCTGAAGTCCAGGTAGACCACATCCACAGCCTTTCCCTCCTCCACTAGGGGGGTCACCTGGTCATAGAAGGAGATCAGGTTGGTCAAGCAGGACCTGCCTCTCATGAACCCGTGCTGGCTAGGCCAGATCCCCTGGTTGTCCCGCTCATGCCTTGTGAGCGCCCTCAAGATGAGCCGCTCCATAATCTTCCCCGGCACCGAGGTCAGGCTGACAGGCCTGTAGTTCCCCGGATCCTCCTTCCGGCCCTTCTTGTAGATGGGCGTCACATTGGCAAGCCTCCAGTCTTCCGGGACCTCCCCCGTTAACCAGGACTGCTGATAAATGATGGAGAGCGGCTTGGCGAGCTCCTCCGCCAGCTCCCTCAGCACTCTCGGGTGGATCCCATCCGGCCCCATAGACTTGTGAGTGTCCAGGTGGCATAGCAGGTCATTGACTGCTTCCTCCTGGATTACGGGGGGTTCATCCTGCTCGCCGTCCCCGTCTTCCAGCTCGGGGGGCCGAGTACCCGATAATAGTAACCAATGTGTGTTCCCTTGTATCTTTGTTCTTAGCTAAC
The DNA here is from genome assembly GCF_965638725.1 of Aptenodytes patagonicus. Classification (NCBI taxonomy): domain Eukaryota; kingdom Metazoa; phylum Chordata; class Aves; order Sphenisciformes; family Spheniscidae; genus Aptenodytes; species Aptenodytes patagonicus. The sequence continues at coordinate 64,654,601 of NC_134982.1, forward strand.
TTGAATAATTTTGTTTTTAAACCAAAATAATGCACAATAAATCCTCAATATGAGAGAAGAAGCAGCAGAATTATGAACATCTATATTAATGGATTCCATGTAACATTGAATGCTGGGCCAATAATAGTAAGTCATTATTTTTTTTATAAATTTGATTTCATCTTTGTTACAATATTCTTGTAGTCTAAGCTATAATATGGTCAAATTCATATCTCAAAACTATCAGCTGCAGATTTCACAGTTGTTTCTATGATGCAACTTTACAAATAGAATATACTATCACAAATTGGTAAAAATACTGAAATTACCTGCCTCTGCAATGGGGTGCGAGATGATTTCTATAGGCAACGTAGTGTTTTAAGGCATGACCATATCAGGATCTCTTCCAGATCTTCCAGATCTCTTCTGAACCTTTTCACTCTGGAAATATGTGTGTGTACATACACATGATTTCTAGCTGAATTACACAAGACAACATTTGGAAAGGAAATTATATAAGGCAAGATCACCTAACCATAACTTCCTTTCTTTATACCTTGTTTAGAACCAGAGAAGACCTCTCTGCTCTGCTTCTTCATGTACAGAAGTAATTAAGAGTGTGTTTAAACCCTAAACCAGTGCATTTGCAGTGACAGGGAGAGAAGGAAATAGTAATGCTCCTAATTTTACATGATTCCAAATACCTACCCGGATCAGTGTTGCAGAGTCATGTTGCTGATCATTCTGTCATTCTAACCTGAGGTATACAAATATCTCCAGTGGTAGATGTGAAGAAATTCAAATTGGTTCATGTTTCTGGCATGCTCATTTCCTGTCCTTCAAGGACTAATTTTGAGTTTGCACTAAAATCTGTAGAAAAATCATATGGCTGATCTTTGTTTTTAAAAGTGGTCGGCAATGCATGTATCGTCTGGTTTGGGACTTTAGTAAAAAAATTTAAAAATCTACCAACAGTGTTCTGAAATACAATTTCTAAGTATTTCTGACAATCCTGTCCCTCCTCCCCCACCCCCCAAGTGATTAGATCTATGCAAGTTCTTGGCAGGTTCAGCAATAACCTTAAGAGAGTTTGGAATTCTGTGGGGAGTTGTACAACAGCAAAAGACACTCGTACTTTACTGTGGTTTTCAAGCTATTTTCAATTCCCCTTCCGTACTGACAATGTCTCCAAACTTTGTTTCAGAAGCAAACAATAGCATATTATGCCAAGATGATCACCAAAAATATTCGCTCCAGGCTGGCTTCTAAAACTTCTGAGGAGTCCACTAATCACATCAGTACAGGATGCTTTTTGGTTTTGTTACGTTCCCTATAGGCAAACCCTCATCCTTTTTTATTCTTGTAGTAATTCTCACCTTTTCCACTTGAACTAATAACTTCCTACATGGCATTGTGTCAAATTCCTCCACTGAATGCCAAAGAGAAGAGACCTAGAGGATTTTCCTTGTCCAGAATATTAATTATTTTTGTCTGTGAAAAATGCTTGATGACACAACCTGCCCTTCTAACACTGTTGCATGTTTAGTCCAATTTCAACTTACCCACAATTTTTCAAGTAAAGACTAATTTGAGCCCTAGCTATTGCAGAGGCCAAACTCTTGCCAACTCATTACCCTATAACTCTTCCTTTCTGAACCTATGTTAATATTCTATTGAACCGTATTCTGGTTTGCAGTTTGATGGTACCTTTCTCTGGGATGAAAGATTCATTGTAAATTCTCACTGTTGGATATGTGATTTCATTTCCCAGCTCGTTCAGAATTCTGGAATAAAAAATATCCTGTTCCCTAATGGAAAAACAAAGAACTTCTTTTTGCTTTTGTTTATGCATTAGAAGTTATTATGTATCTTGAAAAGTCAGGTGAAATATTTATTTTTGGAGCCATACCTACTTTATACTCCTACGTTTTTCTTGTAATTTCCTATGAATGGAAAGCACCCTGGACTTTAGTCTTTTTACTAACAGTAACAAAACCAGAAAGAATATCAAATTTATTGGCTGGCTTCCAAGGATTCCAGCATCAGTTTCAGCCAGCCATGCTATACAGGCTGCTCTGAAGCCACTGACCCTGCAAACGCTCAAACTATATAAACTTTATACCTGACTGTGCCTTTTGTTTTTCCTCTTTTTAATTACAGGAATGGGGGGGGGGGAAGGGAATCTCTATTTTAATTTCCTTTGCCAGGTCTAACTCAACTTGAATATCTATGTAGTCTCCTTCCTTTACGTGAACAACTGTTCAGTATCTTGTGATAAAATAAAAAAAAAAACAAACGCAAGACCTAAGTACCATTGTCCTCCTCTACGGTAGTAAATCTCTATGGAAATATACTTACTGATACAGATTCATTATCATTATTACTACTAACAAGACAGAATTGTGGGTCTTTATTTAGAGATTAACCACACACTAACATAAAAAATTATGGAAGAATAATTGAGTAGCCACTACAGGTTAAGATATTTGAATCTAAGGATTTCCAGACAACTTCATTTTCTTCACGTGGAGGGAAAAAAGAGTGGAAAACATGCCATGAAAAAATATTACGCTTAACCTATTTCAGTGTTGGTTTCTCAAATAAAAGAAAAGCACTTTTCATTTGAACAATTCTCATTGAAGATGTCATATCAAAGAAGTGTAGCTAAAGTTTATGATAACATTGTTTTCCTGCACCTGCAGAGGCGATCACCTCCAGTGCAGGCATGTCCCGCAGCGGAGCCGCAGATCGCGGCATACAGGGGGGTTTCCTGAGCTGGGGAAACCACAGGGGAGCGCAGAGACCCGCCGGGAGCCGGCAGCTCTCACGAGGGCGGCTGACGAGGCGTGGGCGGGGCCAGGAGAACCCCCCACTCCCACTCAAGACAGCCCCAGGGAGCGCTGCCACCAGGAGCGCTGCCAACAGGATGGGCAAACAGGGCGTGGCATGTCAGCTTGGGCGTGGCACGGCAGTTTGGGTGGCAGTTCCCACAGAAGGACGTGCAGGGAGGCCACCTCTTTGAAGGAGAGGCATTCCACAGGCTGAGTGGGGCACTTGGCGTACAGATAACCCAGCAACTGGGCGTAGGTCAAGGGCACTCATCCTACCCGACCCTCAAGGCAGAATGGTGGGCACTCGTCTGAGGGTAAAGGCCGTGGCTCCAGCTGGGGGGTCTGCACCATCTACCCCAGCGGTGGCCGATGCCTCCAGGCAGAGGGAACTGCTGAAGGGAGAGGCTGCAGTGCAGACCTCAGGCTGCAGGAAGTGCCCAGACCTCTCTCCTGGGGTAGGGACAGGCGGCAGACCTGCCTGCAAAAGGTGTGACCAGGTCGAGGACCTCCTGCAGCAGGTGGCTGAGCTGCAGGAGATGGTGAGAAGACTGCGTAACATCAGGGAGGCAGAGAAGGAGCTAGATAAGGAGCTAGATAGCTGGTTCCATGTGCAGTCTGCAGCGGACCTGCAGCCCACGGCCAAACAGCCAAAACCCCCCCCACCGGCACATGCAGAAGGGAGCAGGGGGACCAATAATGCAGAAGAATGGACGGTTGCAAAGCCAAGGACCAGCAGGAGGAAGAGACTTCCCCCAAAGCCTGAGGTGCCCTTGCAGAACCGCGTCACTGCTCTGCAGGCCAAAGAGGAAAGTCCTGTCACACCAGGAGAAGCGCTGGAGCTGAGTAATGCAGCCCGATCTGCCCCCCGTATAACAACCAGCACCACTAAGAAAAGGCGACGGGTGATAGCAGTAGGAGACTCTCTTCTGAGAGGTGCGGAGGCACCCATTTGCCGACTGGATGCACTCTCTAGAGAGGTGTGCTGCTTACCGGGGGCTCGCATCAGGGATGTCACCAAGAGGCTACCAAGCCTCGTACAGTCCACTGACTATTATCCGCTGCTGCTGTTTCACGTGGGCACCAGGGACACAGCCAGGAGCAGTCTGAGGACTATCAAGAAGGACTACAGAGCCCTGGGAGTGGTGGTAAGGGACTCGGGAAAGCAGGTAGTTTTTTCATCAATCCTGCCGATCAAAGGGAAGGGGTTTGAAAGGGCCAGTCGAATCTGTCGAGTCAACAAATGGTTACAGGACTGGTGCCACAGCCAGGGGTTTGGCTACTTAGACCATGGGACTCACTTTGAGGAAACCTGGGGCTGACAGGGTCCATCTGTCAGAGGAGGGGAAGAGCATCTTCGGTCATAGGCTTGCCAAGCTGGTGAAGAGGGCTTTAAACTAGAGATGCCGGGGGAGGGGAACCTCAATCCATCCCACTCCTACCAGTTTGATGTCAGGGCCAGCAACAGATGCCCAGAGCCTGGAGAAGGAAGAACACAGGCCACCAGGAGAGCGCCTGACGAGCAGCACAAAGGAACTCCAGCCAGTAAGACAGCTTCACTGGGGGCCCAAACTTCAATGCCTCTGTGCAAACGCACGTAGCATGGAGAATAAACCAGAGGAGTTAGAGACGTGCGCACGCCTGCAGGGCTACAATCTTATTGACATCATGGAGATGTGGTGGGATGGCTGCTATGACTGGAGTGTTGGGATGGAGGGATACAGGCACTTTAGGAAGGACAGGCAGGGGAGATGAGGAAGGGGTGTCGCCCTCTATGTCAATGACCAGCTGGAGTGCATGGAGCTCTGCCTGGGGATGGATGAGGAGCTGACTGAGGGCTTGTGGGTCAGGATTAAAGGGAAGGCAGGGACAGGTGACATTACGGTGGGGGTCTGCTACAGGCCACCTGATCAGGAACACCAAGCGGATGAGGCCCTCTATAGACAGATAGGAGCAGCCTGACGCTCACAAGCCCTGGTCCTCATGGGGGACTTCAACCACCCCGATATCTGTTGGAGGGACAACATGGTAGGGCATAAGCAATCTGGGAGGTTCCTGGCATGCGTTGAAGATAACCTCCTTCTCCAAGTGGTAGAGGAGCCAACAAGGAGAGGTGCTGTGCTGGACCTTGTTCTCACCAGCAAGGAGGGGCTGGTGGGGAATGTGAAGCTCAAGGGCAGCCTGGGCTGCAGTGACCACGAAATGGTGGAGTTCAAGATCCTACTTAGGGCACCGAGGAGGGCACACAGCAAGCTCACTACCCTGGACTTCAGGAGAGCAGTCTTTGGCGTCTTCAGGGATCTGCTTGGCAGAGTGCCATGGGACAAAGCCCTGGAGGGAAGAGGGGCCCAAGAAAGCTGGGTAATATTCAAGGATCACCTCCTCCAAGCTCAGGAGCGATGCATGCCAACAAAGAGGAAGTCAGGCAAAAACGCCAGGAGGCCTGCATGGATGGGCAAGGAGCTCCTGGACAAACTCAAACACAAAACGGAAGCCTACAGAGGGTGGAAGCAAGGACAGGCAGCCTGGGAGGAATACAGAGAGATTGTCCAAGCAGCCAGGGATCAGGTTAGGAAAGCTAAAGCCCTGATAGAATTAAATCTGGCCAGGGACATCCAGGGCAACAAGAAAAGATTCTATAGGTACGTCGGGGATAAAAGGAAGAAAAGGGAAAATGTGGGCCCTCTCCGGAACGAAATGGGAGACCTGGTTACCCGGGATATGGGGAAGGCTGAGGTACTCAATGACCTTTTTTGCCTTGGTCTTCACCAGCAAGTGCTCGAGCGACACTGCCCAAGCTGCAGAAGGCAAAGGCAGGGACTGGGAGAATGAAGAGCCGTCCACTGTGAGAGAGACGATCAAGTTTGAGACCATCTAAGGCACCTGAAGGTGCACAAGTCCATGGGACCTGATGAGATCCATCTGCGGTTCCTGAAGGAACTGGCGGATGAAGTTACTAAGCCACTATCCATCGTATTTGAGAAGTCATGGCAGTCTGGAGAAGTTCCCACTGACTGGGAAAGGGGAAACATAACCCCCATTTTTAAAAAGGGAAAAAAGGAAGACCCGAGGAACTACAGGCCAGTCAGCCTCACATCTGTGCCTGGCAAGATGATGGAACAGATCCTCCTGGAAGCTGTGCTAAGGCACGTGGAGGACAGGGAGGTGATTCGAGACAGCCAGCATAGCTTCACCAAGGGCAAGTCCTGCCTTACCAAGCTAGTGGCCTTCTAATGATAGTGATTACATCAGTGTACAAGGGAAGAGTTACGAATGTCATCTACCTGGACCTCTGTAAGGCCTTTGACACGGTCCCCCACAACATCCTTCTCTCTAAACTGGGGAAGTATGGATTTGATGGGTGGACTGTCCGGTGGATGAGGAATTGGTTGGATGGTCGCATCCAGAGGGTAGTGGTAATGGCTCAATGTCCAGATGGAGATTGGTGATGAGTGGCATCCCACAGGGGTCCATATTGGGACCGATACTGCTTCATCAGTGACATAGACAGTGGGATCGAGTGCACCCTCAGCAAGTTTGCAGATGACACCAAGTTGAGTGGTGCAGTCGACACGCCAGAGGGACGGGATGCCATCCAGAGGGACCTGGGCAAGCTCGAGAAGTGGGCCTGTGTGAACCTCATGAGGTTTAACAAGGCCAAGTGCAAGGTCCTGCACCTCGGTCGGGGCAAGCCCTGGTAAAAATACAGGTTGGGGGATGAAGGGATTGAGAGCAGCCCTGCCAAGAAGGACTTGGGGGTACTGGTGGATGAAAAGCTGGACATGAGCCAGCAATGTGCACTCGCAGCCCAGAAGGCCAATGGTATCCTGGGCTGCATATAAAGAAGCGTGGCCAGCAGGTCGAGGGAGGTGATTCTGCCCCTCTACTCTGCTCTGGTGAGACCCCACCTGGAGTACTGCGTCCAACTCCGGAGCCCTCAGCATAGGAAAGACACGACCTGTTGGAGTGGGTCCAGAGGAGGGTCACAAAAATGGTCAGGGGGATGGAACATCTCTGCTATGAAGAAAGGCTGAGAGAGTTGGGGTTGTTCAGCCTGGAGAAGAGAAGGCTTTGGGGAGACCTTATTGCAGCCTATCAGTACTTAAAGGGGACTTATAAAAAAGATGGCTGCAGACTTTTTAGCAGGGCCTGTTGGGCCAGGACAAGGGGGAATGGCTTTAAACTAAAGGGGGGTAGAGTCAGACTAGATGTAAGAAAGAAATTTTTTTACGCTGAGGGTGGTGAAGCACTGGCACAGGTTGCCCAGAGAGGTGGTGGATGCCCCATCCCTGGAAACATTCAAGGTGAGGTTGGACGGGGCTCTGAGCAACCTGATCTAGTTGAAGATGTTCCCGCCCATGGCGGGGGGGTTGGACTAGATGACCTTTAGAGGTCCCTTCCAACCCAAACTATTCTATGATTCTATGATTCTATGATTGTATTCCAGAAAGAAGACTCTCAATCATATCTTTTATCTTTGTTTTGAAAAAAGAAAAGGTGACAACTACCTTTGAATATAGTCTTTCATGTACCTGTTTTAATGTATTAGTTGACTTAATCCAGGGACAGGTAGGAAGGGACCACCAAAAGCTAAACTAGAGTAAATACATCTTCCTCTCTGTTGTTTTGGCAGATTGGCCGAGCTCTTTTGAAGTCAGTTTTTGTTTGTTTTTCTTGATGAAAACCTCAATTTGAATTAAAACCACAGGCACAGGTGTTCTGGACTTATTGCATTTAGCTCCTGAGGACCCAACAGGACATGGGTTCTATTTTGCAGGGCACCATGGCAGCACATTGAAGGACCTGCCCTTATCACAAAAATATTTCAGACAAAACAGGCAAGAGAAATCAGGTCAGAGGGCCAGTATAGGCACTGAGAGAAGTTACATCTGATTTTACAGGACTAAACCGGTGCAAAAAGCAGGAACAGGATAAAGTTCTTCAAGCATCCGCCCAGCCTTGTACCTGCTGGGGTGGTGGTATTTTTCTACTGCACACCCTATGTAACCACAGGACAGCAGATGTACTCATGTCATGGTCTTGGTGGCTTGTGACAGCAGCTCCCCATTACTTGCGCAGAAGTGTTTCCTGCACCCACAGTCCTGTACATCAGCAGTTACATGCGTTCAGCAATCACCAGGTTACAGACTCCTTGCTGATTTAATCATGACTCACAGATAGGCAGCTCAAGACAGGCATTGAGAAGCTCCTTGCACCAGCTCCTGCCTGCTTCCCTGAGTGCAGGTGCTTACCTGAGCCCTGGACCAGCCAGCTCCCATGCCCACAGGTCTCCAGGACGTGTGTCAGAGGTGCACTGGCAAGGCAGGATGAGACAAAGAGCTCAGAACAACCTATGCCAGGGAGGGAAAGCAAGGCTGAAGGACTAGCGCTTGCTTGTGGTGCATGTAGGAGATGGTTAGGGGAAAGCTGGTGGTGTGAATTTGGGGAAGAAAGAGGATATGTAGCAGGGAGGAGTGGGTGGACATGCATTCCTTCTTCCTGACTGGACCTGAGCACACCCACGTACTGCAGCTCTAGTTCAGCAGGACTGATGCTGCTGTCTTGAAAATCAGGTTTGGGAACTACTGTGTTAAAATAAGCATCAGTATAAGCTACCCAAAGTATTCTGGCAGCCGTGGTTTAGGAAAGTATGAATTTAAGGTAGATGAAACCACTATACACCAGGCTCTGAGCAGCATCACAGGAAAAGCCGCATGCTGTTCAGCATTTTTGCTGCAGATCAATGCTGCCCACTTTTCCAGACAGACTGGCAGATTAGTCACCAGTTTGCAACAGAGGAATCCTACTCTGCAGTATTGAATTCCACCCTAGGAAACAGACTAGCTCAAGATAGTACACTACGACCATTTCTGGCTAGCGTTGTCTCTGTGCACAAGTCAGATCCCTAACACCTGCAACTTCCTTTCAGCTGCTAGCATGATGGAAATTATTTTGTATTGGGTGTTGTATGAAGTAGAATGTTGCAAAGTAAGCAATGACTGTAGTAATCGTATGGTCAAATGGTTTACAGTTCTTTGAAAGATGGGATTTCCTGACTGGTCAGAAGCTCGCTAGAATTATCAGTGTTTCATTGTCTAAATGAAAGGATGTTTAGAGTACGATTCTGCTGGGGACTGTCCTGAGTGATGTACTAGTCAATATTTTCATTATGATCTAGAAGATGGAAGCAAAAGAGTAGTTATTACATTTGTGAGCAGTGCGAAGCCAGGAGGGACAACAAGAACATTGAAGAATTCAAAATAATCTCATAAAAATGGAGGCACAGCCCCCCTCAACTTCAAAAGCCACAGGATATATGAATGCTCCTTAACTGCCCAGTACAGTTTTAAGTTACAATGACTATCTTGGCCTTAGTTTTTTAATGAGAACTTCCTGTGTGTAAAGTTCAAGTCATGGAGGCTTTTAAAGAACTGTGTTTTACAGGGGGAATTCAACATGTATCTTAACAAGGGTTTTACAAATGTCTCCTTTTAGGAAAAGAAAGAGTCATTTACAAGCTCATCAGATTGAGCCTTTAGTTACATAGGGGTGTACTAATGGGACCTGGATCATAGCTTAAACTGGATCTGTGCTGTGGCCCTGTGAGATATTTGCAGAAAGAGCCAGAGAGAGAAGTGTTGACTGAGTTATACCTACAAGAATATTCCAGCTCTCTGCACTCCCCAGACAGAAATTAAAGCAGTAATAGGATGAGATATCTTTAATGTCCTAAAGACAACTGAAAGCTGGCCTCTTCTCACTAAATACTAAAGAGGATCTAGTTGTGGCTTAATGGTAAGAAACAGCGGACAGTCACTTTCTCACAAATGAGGAATAAATTCTTACCACATACTCGGATTTCCTATTTAGATCTTTCCCTGTCTCAAATAGGAAAACCCTCAAAGCCATTACAAGGGGTCTGAATCTTCTGCAGTATGCCAGAGTGCCAGGATCCGTCAGACCTGCCTGGAAATGGCCATTCCTTTTGCCATTTTGCTATACTTTAAAAACTGCTTCATATATTAATTTATACCTTTCAGGTTATTAGAAAGTCCTTTTAAGTGCTTCTAACTGCAAAGCAACTTTACTCAATGTTCCAGCTCTCAGTAAGCTGCTTTATCATACCCACAAAAAGCCTGTGTGAGAGCAATGGTTCTGGTACTGTGTCCTAGATGTGCAGGTTTTCTGCCAGAAGAAAGGAGATTTTCAGTAGGTTAAGGTAATTTGTTTTCTGCTCCTTGCTGGGAAAGCCTGTAGATCTGCTACACTCAGATTCTTCACAGCCAGCTGCATGTCATCAGGGATGACCCCTGCGTGGACACTTGGACCAGAAGGATAAGGTAGTCAGAAGGCAGGAATGGGTGGCCATGGGCTGGATGGGGAGTGCGGAGTGACAGCATCAGGTTGGGCTGGTTAAACACCTGTGGAGTTGAGATGTTGGTTTGTCTGCTAAACGGAGTTAACCAGGCTCTCACCGTACAAGGGTCTCATGAAAATAAATAAATAAATGCACTCACTCAGAAATTTGGATATTTAGTGCTGATTGCCCTAAAGGAGCCCAAAGGGTAAGCAGAAATTCTGTTTTCAGAGCAGGGCTTGAATAATGTTATAACTACACGAGAACGATGAGGAGAAAAAAAAAATATTGAACAGCTGCTTTTGAAGTAAGCACCATCCATCCTGTGCAGTGAATAAACCAGGGGTCCCTGGGAAAAAAATGGTATGTGATCATATGTTTAAACTGTGTCTTACTTTTTTATTCACTGTAGTATTGCATTAGCTCTGTACAGAAACTTCACTTGTAATCTAATGCTCTTTGTGTACTTGGTTGTGTGACTTAACAAAAGTCTCTGTGTGAATTGTGATTGCCTGTTTGCACACACACTTTTTCCTTTAATAATTTTTTCCCCCTCTTTGGTTGGTTGAAGGAGCTGCCACAATATTGTAGGATGCTTTCAACACCTCTTGGTTAATCAGACTGTGAACATCCCGCCCTGGGACACACTGGACTGTTCTGGAGCTTTGATAAACCCCAGGATTTTGGGATGCTGGTCTCTCTGCAGAATGGGGTGAAATCCTCCCTCAACAGGTGTGCACACTTTGGAGGACAGCCTGAGAAGGCACCATGCCACACACCTACCCACAAGGAGGAGAATGGTGTGGGGGAAACCCCGTTTCCTTCTCCACACAGGTGTGTACCCCTGGTTCACTCATACCACAAGCATGGAGTTTGCTGCTGCCGTTTCAGGAAGGAAAATGTTGCCACTGAGCTTGCCTTGCATTTCTTTAGTTCTTAGCATGGCTCTGAAGTGGCGGGTCCCTAGGTGATGGGCACCCGAGGAGCTGTGGACGCTGCCCTTACAGCCACTGCCCTGCTCCATCATGGCCCTGCCTGCAGTAGTGAGGCCAGCCCACTTCAGCAGTAGCAAATAGTGTGTCAAATGCACATATGAAGGACAAATTTCAAGAGCAAAGGAGGAATTGTCAACAGTATTCAAGGAAAATAAAGAAAACATGGTGGTAAAACAGGGAGGTATAAAAACAATAAACTACATCTTTTGCACTGATGAAGAACATTTCTGTACTTCACGTTGCAGAATACAGTCTATTGCATCACAGTAATAACATAAAATGAGATGCATGTTACAATACTGTTATCACTTAATAATCAAGTGCACAAATGTCATTGCTTATACACATTTACTGAAACAAGTATACCTGGAAATGAACTGAATTTATCAGCAGGTCACCCCTACCTCTGCCTTTTAGAGGAAGTCACATCAGTTCCCTACATGCACCCAGCTGCGGTAAGGGAGTACCAAGCAGGGAGCTTAGTATGCAAGCAGCTGCTATTCTGCTTCTGCCTAAGTAAGAAAACAGGATGGTTTCAACAAGCTGTTAGTAACTCTGTGTATGTGCTATGTAATATATTATGCAAATGCACTCCTTTAAACATTAATTTGAGGTCAGTCTGGAAAAATGCCAATATTCTTATAGTTAGTTGAGAAACTGCTCTTTGATAAGGTTAGTTGCTAATTTTGTTAATTTATTATTGCAACCCATATTAAGCCATTTGATCTTGTCATTGCAAATACCAATTTTCTTACACTTTAATCACTTCAATATTTATTAAAATTGTACCAGCCTGTTCAGTTAATAAATGACAAAACAAAAGCCTGCAATCAAGTTAACAGCATCATTTTCTTACTTGTGTAACTGCTACCAAATAGTGGCCAGCTGGGCTTGTTGTGGGGCTGAATGCCCAGAGTTTTCAGGAATGACAGAGCAAAACAATGCTGTATAGGCTGAGGCCAAGTGGTCTTATGAAGACTTGGACTTGAAATGGCACACTACATATTCATATTTGGAAAACAAGAAGCCTGATTATCTCTGCTCACAATGAGATCTAATTGTGACTAAACTGGTAGCTAAGGTAAGGTGCTTGTCTGGAGAAGATATAAATTGTCTTTGTGGTTGGGCTACTCATAGTGAAGCGATGAGTGTTGGAAGATTGCATTAAGCAGCTGAAAGTCAGAGGATATACAGATCGCAAAGCATCTCAATTGGCTTTCACAGTTGCATGGCATTGCACGTGAACTAGCCCTGCCTGGAGGGCCTGCTTAGTTTGTGGTTAGGTTAGTTAACTCATTAAGAAATACATTATCAGTATGTTAGAAGACTAAAACCAGCATGAAAGAGTAACATATGTTTTTCTACATTTTCTGGGAGCTGCAGCTCATTGGCATTGCTGGACTCTACAATATTGTTACTTGACTGATAGCATACTTGCTATTGGCAGTATGTTCTTTGCCATACTGCCTTATGCAGATCAATTAAGACATGGATCCAGTGCCAAGCTAATCTTTGTTTAAGGCTAAATGTCCTGGTTTGTGGGGAGGCAGACTAGAGGACCCTGTAGGAACACTGACTATAGGAAAATGGCTGAACGTGAAGCCATTTTGCCAGTTTTAGGAGAAACGTGTCATGAATGGAGCAAATGCCAGTAATCTTAGGCTGTATTTATCCTGCTGTGCTTAGAGGTCAAAAGGATCAAGGATTTGAGGGCTCAGGTAGTGCTGGTGATTTAACGGGTGTTGAGGAAGGAAAAAGGATATAGTCTCATCTCATGCAAATTTTTTGTCAACAAACTTCTGCACGTGACATGGCCAGTCATATACACTAGTTATTTACTACTGCAAAAACATTCATGCAGAGTCTGCTGTTCCATGGAATGACAAAACTATTAAAGCACAGGATTCTGCCATCCAAATGATACATGAGAACATGGCTGAGAGTTGTGCAGTCAGAACAGTTAATTTTCAATGACGATTCTCCACAAAGGTCCTGACTCCAGTCTCTGTGCACTTATTTCTGGCAGAATAAATGCTGAATACCTCCAGTTGTGAATACACCCAGAAACTGTGTCTACTTTTAGAAATAAAGGCTGGCTTTGCAAACCATACATGTGATTAAGCGGTTCAGCTGCATACAAGTTTGCCACAATTATGCACACAAAATGTTTGTGTGTGTATATGAGCATGTATATGTGTAGAGGGTCAACTATTTGTTACTGTTGTACTTTAACCAAGAGCAAACCCTTCTTCTGCGAAACAACAGACAATTCCTGTTCCAACTCTCTAAGTAGGCAAGAAAAACACAAGGTAGGAAGCAAGTATATCATATATCTACAGCTATTATCCATGGAATGGTCCTCTGCAACCAGCTTTTATGTTTGGGGTAATTTTTATTTGAAACTTTTAAAATAGATTTTCATTTTTTTATGAAACAGAAGAGATAAGGAGAGGAGAATTAATTTAATGGTCTTTTTGGCTGGGGAAGGAGGAGTTTATCTCTGTGACTCTTCTTATGTGCTGGAGATAAAAGCGTCCATGTGCAGTACGAAAGTGAGTGTACACGTTTTCTGTGTGTACCACTGCCAGTTGTCAAGCAAGTAACTGATGGAAATGGTAGTTGTTCCACAGGCAAACTGGCACTGAGGAGTGATGAAATTTGTTTGTTTCTAGTAGGTGTCACAGGTACATGCTGACAGCTACAGAGTAATGAGCAGCAAGCATCTGAGACTCTGTTAAAGTAGGAGAGGGCTCCCTAATGCTCACAGACACCGCTTCTGCTTCTGTCTGTCTCCTTTCTGTCTCTTCAGGCCAACTATGTGTCCTGTTATTCCAGTCAGCTCTTTCGTGTCTGCTAGACCCTATTTCCTACTCTATGCTTTCTCCACATGGGTCTTCACATGACAAAACTTAACTAATAACTCTTCCAGTCTCAATATCTTTCTCCAAGCTTTTTTATTTTTACCTTTTTTTTCGCCCCCTCCCCCCCCCCTTACTGACCCTTCTTCTGCCATTTTTGGTTGTGTTCCTGCTTAGTTAGTTCCAGCACCATATTCTTCTGTCATGTCTTTCCCTCTTTTCTCCTCTCTATCCTGATCATTAGCCTCATTCTGAGCAAGAGTGGAACCTGAAGTTTGTCACTGTTTGACTGAAGACAGACAACCAGCTTACAAATTTTTGCTTTCAGTGGTTAAACTTGTCAAAACTAATTATAAATGGATTTTATTGGTTATGTCCCTAGAATCCAGTAATATTTGTACGAAAATATGAAAACTGAAATGCTGTTCTTGGGTACATAAAATACAGTCCTTGTTTCAGCATGAAAAAATAAAAATACTGAAATTCAATAGCAGTTATAATTAATTATTTATTATGAGGTGCTCAGAGATTCTGAATTATGAACAGAAACACTCTTCTAAATTATCCAAAAGTATACAGAACCCTGACAAGGTTAGTTTGAATTGTTTATGATGGGAAACACAAAGGCACTTATCCTTCTGTGTTTATGATACATGAACATAAAAAACACATGATTGTAAAAATTGGCCAACATTTGGACTGATCTCAGGCCCACTTTTATGCTTTTCATGGTATGTCCCTCCTTATTAGGTTTGTTCAGAGTTACTTAGTATATCACTTAAATAGGATTATATAATCACATTAACCTTAGTTTTGCTGTATCTGTTCACGTGCTCTCCCATATTAGTAACACGGTATCTGTCCTTGTGTTGCGGATCTTTTCAACACGAGCTGACTAAAAATTTGAATGTTTGATGCTCATGAAGTTCTGATAGGTCAACATTTGTTTCCGTATTGAAATGGGATGAAACTTTTGATGTATCAAAAGTTTTCATTTCATGTTTTTAAAAAGAAGTAATAATTTTGAAATATCAATTGTCTTTGAGGGGCTGCAAGGGAAAAAAATAAACATTTTAACAGAAAATTCTGCACCTGTTCTATTTGTTTCTGCATCCAGTTTTGAGAAACAATGAGATACCAGCCATCTATGCAGTGCTTTAATAAAAAAACAAACTACTTGTAAATAAAATCACTTATCTAGATTAAACAGTTGTAGTCATTAGGATAGAAATTTTAGAAAAATATAATGCAAAGGACTGTACTGAGAAACTAGTCTTCAGAAAAATTGTATTTCAGATTACCTCCCAAAAAGTTAAACTTTTTTTTTTTCTAAAATAATTTAATAAAAAGCAAACAGTACATCAGTGGTAAATAAAGGTTCTTTGTAACATTCTGGTCCTTTCTTAATAAATGAGAATTTTTTAATTTTTTTTCTTAGATGCTTGAGAGAAATATGGACATAATTTTCCTATGTTCATTAAACTTTAATTTTTCAATATATGAGTAAACCTCTGGAATAATTTATGTTAATATTTGTTTACCTCGGTGGAGGCAAATATATATATGTGTACATATTTATTATTTGAGACATAGGCTGCATTCTCTCAGATAATGATTACCAATTTGAGAAGAATAGTCTTTCTGTTTCCAGCTCTGCATATGGAATGTGGTGCATGCTGCAAAACTGGTGATCAATATTTGATGAATATTACTTTTCAGTTAAGTCATCCTGGATATGCAAGAACTTTTTTTTCATTTTCTTTTCTGTATTTTTCCTAAACACCACAGCTTCACTAGCACAAATATTTAAGGAAAGCTTAAAAAAATGAACTTGAATATTACAACAAAATTAATTTCTGTCTACACAAATAGTGCTCTTATGTTGAGTATAACATTCAGATGCATAACTTAAAGTTCACACAGGTAATGATTATTGATATAAGTTGTTCTGTTAGGAAACAGACAATATAATGTCTGGTATATTAATGAATGAAACAATAGAAATTAAGTGTCCTAAACAATGTGCTAACCAGAAATTATTAGCTCACTCTGTCCACCAATAATTTTGAATAATGAATATCTGAGAACATTGCCATTTGCTAGTGGCCAGTTTACAAAGAAACAGGAAAAATTGTCAAATAAATTGTGTATTACAAATCATATGGGCTGTTTTCCATGGATATGAGGTTGGCTTCAGTAAATCTGTCCTTTGAAAATCCCTGAGCTCTTTCAGACTACCAGTCTACTATTACTTCAGAGACTTCAGACTTAACATTTCCTCAATACTGATTTTATAAAAAGCGAAGGATGTTTCACCTCCTAACAAAAATAAGTATCCAGATGTTGTAGAATGATTATTTAGCAGTATTTTCTAAGGAGAAATATTTACCTCCTGATATTAGACATTATGAAACATTTAATAGAATCATGGGTTCTCACGGCTTACATGATGGACTCATTTGAGTTGACACTGTTTTGTGTTGAAATATTTTAATAAAGTATATAATATATAATTATAATACATAATATATAGTCTATATAATAATCATATAATATACATAATATGACTTTAATATATAAAATATATAATTATATATGATCATAAAATATATATACTACTTTTCTCTTCAGGGTTAGCTTAGAACTTTGTCAGAATATTTTTCCTGTAGCCTATCCTGTTTATATCAGAAAAACCTCTAGAAAGGGTTTGAAAGGTGATCATCTTAATATCTTACAGACACACCTAGTGCTATAGGCTTTAGCTTGGTCTACGTCCTGGAAATCACATATGTTGGTTCAGTGGTTTTTTTAACCTGTAAGCTTGAATACCATTTTTGCTGCACTTATCTGGGATTTAAACAGAAACGTATGCTGTTAATTCAACACAAGATATAAAATTTATAACTTATGGAACTGTTCCCAATTTGTAGGGTTAGTGGTCTGGAAAGATATGGGATTACATCACTATGGTTTGTGAAGTTATTTTCTTAACGACCCCTTTCTTAACGTTCTTGCTGTGTGCTTTCACTTTCAAAACTATCTCTATGAATAATTGAAAGGTACATGTGGGAGTTATCTACATAAAGTATTGTTATTTTCTCACTGTCACATACACCACATCCATGTTAGGGGAGAGGAGAGTTCTCAGCAACTTCATAATTCAGTTTATTGTAAATAATGGTTAAAATAATGGCTTATTCTGCCTGAAATTCATCCCTTCCCCCATGTCTCCATCCAAAAGACATACATCAATATTTACTGTTGTTTTTTTCATTCAATCCTACATTTTAAATGTCTTTGTCTAAAAAAAAAAGAAAAAAAATCTATGGGTCAATCTTGCAGATTTTTTGTCATTTCTGTTCTTTGTCACTTGAATTTTCATTTTGGAATGTTCACTTTCTTTTCTTTGAAAGTACAATATTTTAATAGTGCTGCAGGAAATAATTCCTACTCTGTTGTTTCTGACATTTGGGGGAATGGAATAATACAGTAACTCTAGTTTCTGAGGGCAGCATCTTATAACATTTGACCTAAGTATTATAGAAAAAAGCTTTGTGGTAAATAAAATATAAATGACTGTATGTTACTTATTCCGAAAGCAGTTATGATGAAGGTACTGAGAATACTACTTCAAACTGATTTCTCTTGAGTAGTTGCATAGGAAGAAGAGGTTTTATTTCTCAAAATACAGTACGTTTTTAACATTAGTTTTCATTCTGAATTGGAACAAAACATATAATTTTGAAACAGTTTTTTGGTAAAATAGATTGGAGTGAGCCAGTTAGCTTTTATATGGTAAATCACAATGTAAAATAAAAATGTATTAAATATAAAATTTCAAAGCGAAGAATTATAACACACTCTCAATAAGGTTGATATTGGAATATTTTGACCTTTTAAAATTCTTTCAATTAATTGAAAAATCATATTACCTCAACTTTAAATGCATACATATTATGAATTATACAATTATAAATCAAATTCTATATTTTAAATTGTCCATCTGGAAAATACAGTGATAAAAACTTGAAGTGTTACAAAGTTGTTACAAAGACTGTTTATGGCAATCTTATTGTATAAGATTATTTGTGTGTGATTGAACAATTTCATTATTTCATATTAAATTAGTATTTCTAATCTCAAATATATATTTTTAAGACTCAGTAACTGTATTTCTGCTAATCTGTTTATTTTACAGTAAACCTCATAAAGCAAAAGGACTTTCCAGATACGAGTGCAGTATTTGTTACTTAGTAATTTGCTCTATAAAGCATGATGACCATGTTAGAATTAGTATTAGATCGGACACATGAAAAATGCAGTGCTTTTGCTGTCTTCCCACTAAAGGAGAGTATAATGACTACCTAAAAACCTACCATATCAGGATTTTTCCCAGCAAGTTATAACAGGTCAGTTTTGAATATAATTGCTTTTGTAAATGTTAGCAGCTGTAGGATATCAGGATTTTAATTTGCCAGGGGAAATAACTGGTCAACCATGCAGTATACCTGACATTGACTTGATCCTGGTATGATTTATGAGGTGATAACTTTGATTCAATAGCTGGTACACTCATTGTAATTCACTGAAAGGTGACTGATTTGATGTACAATGCTTGCACTTAAAAAGTTAATTTTCTTTTGATTGCTTCCCTAGGTTTGAGAGAGAATCCATATAGCTAAAAGGTGGATACCACTGGAACTGATGACTTCTCCAAAGGTGGAATGAATTTTCAAAGTGTGACCTCTGTACAAAATGTTTGCTTTGATAAATGTATCCAATTCCTATTCTGATAGGAGGTGTACCTTAGAATATTTTTGCAGAGTTGTTTGGTGTTTGGTACTGGCTGAACCCAGACAATAATTTAAACTTGAAGTGTGTCATAGAATTTTACCATTTCAGCTTCAGTAGTAATACAATACTGTAAATTTCTACCCTAAAAGTACTGTGAAATTGTCAATCTGGGATTTTACTTTGTCTGTTGTTTCTGTAGTGAGAATGCTTACATTACATACCAAATGATGTTGATTTCCAGACTGCCAACACTGCAGGTTCAGTCAGGTTTGTGAATGCCATATCACATTGGCCGTTTTCCATCTTGAACATCTTTGCTAGTAAGAGGAGGACAAATACACCTCCACTTGAACCTGTGCTGCCTCATAGACTCCTGTTCTTAATTACAGTCATAGCAAATCCACAGAATTTATCAAAGGGTGTTTTGGGGTTTTTTTTCATACAATCAAGAAATGTAAACGTTTGGGATTTCTTCATGAAGTTATGCTTAAGCTATAACCATATTAAAAAACCCTGACGTTAAACACTTTAAATTTTTATTACTCACAACTCTTAGTTTACATACCTCATTTGACATGCTTTCTTTGAAATATAGTTATATGCCTTGACCTTAAATCCAGTATTTGTGGGTGTCACTTAAATTTCTGGCAGATTTAGAAAGATATTTATCAAATTTGGATTTATGAATACCTGATTTTAACAAGGGGACAGATTTTGATATTACATCAAAGTTATACTAAGTTAAATCAATTGGCAGAGTGGAGTAAATCACTGAGTAGGGTTATTCTGAATTTGTTTAACTGAGAAGACCACCTATATATATTTTTTTAAGAAAACATGATGATTTAGTGTTGTAGTTTTATGTTTTAGACTTCTGCAAAAACCCACATTCCTTCCATCATTAGTATTAACAAAAATTAATTACTTTCTTGCCTTCCCCACCTTTGCTATAAAAAATTATTTTTCAATTTTAAAATCTATTTTCCTCTTGCTGAATAAATGGGGCTATCTGTGTTGGTAGTTTACCATGCATGTATCAAGAGAGACTTTACTCTTCAAATTTAATTTTCTTTGATTTTCACAGCTTTGCATAGATGTCCAGAATGGCAAAGCTCTTATACTGTCTTTTAAAAAATGAATTTAGTGCCTGTGAATAGATCAATATCCCCAAAGGCTGGAATGTTCTCTTTATTCGCTGAAAACACACAACAAAATGCAGGGAAAGTTTAAACTTCTGGCTGGTTTCCTTGTGCAACTAAGCAAAGGGCTGAAATGACAATCTCTGAATAAGAGTATTTTATGTTCATTGAGATTTAGGAGTGAGTGTTGAATCTACCAAGCAAAGTATATTTATGTAGCATGGGTTTGTGGTAACTGCGTGGCTAATTCATTTCTATTCAGGCTGCTAAGCAGCCTTCTCATGGTAAGAATCTATGAATTACCACTGAGTTGAACTGAATTTGAAGAATTAAATGATGATGCAGAGCATCCAGTCTCATGACTCATTCATTTTCTATTGATTAGAGTCGGGACATGTTGATAACCCAGGATTGTCAAAAAGTAGAATTACAAGTAAACTTTTTTCATTATTTTAGTAATGCTTATCTGTCCAGATTCAAAGTTAAGATCCAGGAGCCTTCACATTCATACACTGTACGAACATGTGGAAAAAACCCAGATGTCCTTATGTGATTTAGTAGTCTGTTCTGTTTTCAAAACTCATTTAGGATCATAAAATGATTTAGTTTGGAAGGGACATCTGTAGGTCCCGTCTAGCCAATGCAAAGCAGGCACACCTTCCAAGTTAAAGTGTGTTGTTCAAGGCCTTATCCAATCGAATTTTGAAAAACATCCAAGAATGGAGATTCCACAACCTCTCTGAGAAACGTGTCCCTGCACTTACCTGCTCTCTCTGTGGAAGATTTTTCCCTTGGTTGGCATTTGCATTATTGCAACTTTTGCCTCTTGTCTGCACCTCTGAGCAGAGTCCGCCTCTGTAACACCCTATTAGGTAGCTGATAAGATCAATCTCAGATTATTGTTCTCTAGACTGAGAAATCTGGCTTCCTCGGCCTCTTTGTGCTCCAGATCATCCAAAGATACTAATCATTTAAGGCCAAAGCCACAAAGATTTGAAGTACCTGGGTCTTAACTTGGTATCTCAGTACTTAACTTTTTTCTTTTTTTTTTTTTTGTTTTTTCTTCTTTTTTTTTACTGTAGACAAATGGCTTTGTGGATTTAGCCTGAAAATTGCAGGCTTGTTTTCTGGTTTGCATAATTTCTGAAGCTACTATCCAGCAACGTTGTAAATGGGTATGAGGTAAAGTGACAGGGCAGGAGGAGAGAAATAGCTGAAACATTTCCACAGCTAAATAAGCTATATGTGCATCAAAGGGGATAGTATCGAATCATTTAAAAGAATTTTCTCTTGTTCCCTGATGTACATGTCATTTGAAATTATTTTATTTATTGTCTGTGTTTTTTAATGTGCCATTTTAAAAATGAAGGAAAAAAGACAAAAATCAATGTTCACATTTTAAATGAAATCCTGCTTGCACATGCTGTGCAAAAAAAACCCCAAACAGATCTGTCATTCTAAAGACAGCATTAATCCTGCCAGTATTTGTAAAGAGCTGCTATCCATAAATGTGTGCGCAGTAGATAGTCTAATTGCTTCATTCATAGTTGCAGGATATGCGTTCTCTTCCTTGGTGACAGCAAACTTTATGTTGTTTCCTATTCACTGTGTTTCTTGACGAAGATCAGGGCTGCATATCAACCACTGAAGCATCTGCTTGCATTAAACATTTCTTGCTCTTTTCCTGTGACAAGAGATTTATTGTCATGTTTGACAGTGCTTGTGTTTGTGTCATGTCAATGCTGTCCAGAATCTTTTTCTTATAGTTCAGTAGTGTTTGAGCACTCGTCACTTTTAAATGCATTGTTTAACCCTCACAGTACTGGCATTGTTCAAACTGGCAGCTAAACAACTTCTTAGAAGGATCTGAAATTTTTAAAGCCTTAATTAAACAAATTGTCAAATTGTCTATGTGTCTGCATGTTACTTGTGACCGCTCGTATTTTTGTCCATTAGGAAATAACAGATGACATTCCTGCTGCAGGAGAGAAAGCAAAAGATAAAGTAGCTACTCAGAGTGCAGAGATACTTTAAAATAAATATGCACGTACATCAGTAGCAGGGGAATGTCTGATGTTTAGTATATATTTTTATAATACGAAAGTCAAAGCATATGCTATTTAAAACAGCTTAACTTTGTAGACTCCAGGGATGACTTTCTCATATATTTTCACTAGTTTTTCTCTTTCTTTCTTTTTTTTTTTTTTTAATTGCAGACAATTCCCAACCTCTGTTTCTTTTTTATTGGTTTAAGTGTGTCTTTTATTCTTGCTTTATTTTTTTCTACAGAGATGCATATTTTCTGTCCAAATCAGGTGCAAATATAGTCACGCCACAAATCCAGATAACAGAATTGTCCAGAGATGAAAGCTGGAACATTTCAGCAATGAAAGTATAAACCTCTATTGTCTGAGCTAATGGAGATACCTATTTTTGCTTATTCTAGCATTTTAGCCACAATAGTTCTCTTAAAAGTAGCTTTATTGTCCTTGCCCTTTTAGTTTGCCTTTCTTTTTCATTTACTTTCTTTTCCTTCACTCATTTTTTTTCCTTCATTCCTCTCACAAATGCATCTTTCTTTACATTTTCTCAGTACTTTTTGCCCTAGGTCATGTTTCTAACTTTTCTTCTTCTTTTCTCTTCTCTTTCTCTCCTTTTAGAGCCACATATCCTATGGCATTAAAAAAACCAAACGTACCTTTTTTTTCTCATCCTGCTTTTCCCCAGCATATCATCTGTGTGTTCTTATAAATTATTTTGTATATATACTCTTTCTTCTCTTTCCCAGTGTGTACTTATCCTCACCTTGTGCAATTGAAGGGACAACACAAGTGCTTGTCCTGCTGCCTTCTCTCATGTTCCCACATCACCAGGGAACAAGCAGAAAGGAAAGCTAACTTTCACATATTTTGATGCCTACTCTTCTCCTACACAAAGCATCGTTGGCATCCACTCCTTTTTTCACTCTCCAGAAAGAGAAAAGTTGTGTTTCTTCTGAGCATCGCAGGACACTCAACAGTGTTTTTATTGAGAAGCATGATGTAGCTTCTTTTTTGTGGACTTTTAAAGTTTTGATCTGTGCTGTAGGACAGAAATAACTGAAAAATGCTGCCCACTTATTCTAAAATAGTGCTTATCCTATTGGATTAACCTTTAATGTACTTATTTTTGTGGTTCACCTCATCTGTATTGGTTGTGTATATCCCTCATCAGTGAGTCCAAGGAGACTATTTTGTGGAGAAGAAATCTTTGCAAGCCAGAAAAGGGTTTTATTCTTCTCTCAAGATGATATAGGGTTAGTGAGGCTTTTTTAGAATTTGTATATTCCTTCTGACTTGTTTTTTTATCATGTGAGAGTTTCCCACTGGTTCTATGCATGCAAGCAGTTAGCCTAATGATCTCATGAAAAAGTTGTGAAGCAACATCTAATTGCTTGACTGGGAGGCTCATTTCTGCAATTTCTTCCTAGCGGCACAATGTCTACACCACTTACAGCTTGTTCGGAATGGAGTAGCATGTTTGTTCTTGGTTTGTGCAATTGTGAACACATAATGCTTGACCTGTTTTATTTTAGCTGACAGTGGAGTGGCAGACTGGCTTTAAACCACCTTTGTGGGTTTTAAAAGCCTTTTGTGAAGCAGCACATTGTTGTATTTAAGACTTATTCCTTCCTTGCTGATGGAGACACCACACCATATACCTCTTAAATATGCACCTTTTATGTCAGCGTGTGAGTGAACCTTTGCTGAATTGTGCCTTAGAATGCAGAGCTGAGTCACTGCTATATATAATTAAGGGTCTGTGCCTCCCACTTTGAGAAAAACAGCTAAAATACTGTATTTTAGCTTGTGCTCAAACAGCCACAGGAAGCTCTATAGTTTTTGTTTATTCTCCATACGCTACCTTGATCAGTTTACTATATTTTTACTTAGAATAGTCACTTTTTTTTTTTTTAAATGCTGGCATTTAGGTGTGTATTTTAGTTTTCTGTGGAGCTAAACTGTGCAAGCTGTTTTGTAGAAATGGAGGCATTGTTATCTGGGAAAGCAATCAATAATACATTTAATTTTTCATTTGTTTTGTCAGCCTAATAATAATGCACTGTGTTTGCATACAGACTATTCTCCTGGTAGTCTCCTTTCTGTACTTTCTTTGGTCATTGATAGGCCTGTTGCAATCCTCAATTCTGGATGCTGTGTTACTTTAAATGTGCTGGACTACCAGTTACCTTCTGCCTTTATTTGTGTACAAGTACTCTGACCACTGTAGTGCATCCCACCAAAATAGCTTGATTATGCCTTAGTTATTGCCGAATGGTGACAAAGTGAGTGTTTTGAAGGCAAGAGGCTGTTATCTGTATGAATGAACCCCAAACCCTTTGGAATACCCCTGTGGCCCACACTATCTGTACCACTGTATTGTGCTGTGCCCTGTACCACTTTTGAAACATTAAGGATAAAAGGTTTTGCCTGCTATGGCTGAAGACACTTGTTGACATGAAGGTGCCAGTCAACTGGTGGAAACACAGGCTTTTCACCTGTTCAAGCTCCTGCCTGCTTCAGGAACAAAGCACCATAAACAGAAGAAAACCAGCAGCCTGCTTCTTCTCATGTTAAAATTCAGATACCTCAAATTAGGTTATTGTCAGTGTCTATCCATCTTCTCTGTACCACTCAGGATTTTGTAGATTTTTGTCATATTCCCTCAAGGTACTCTATTTTTCTAAAAAGTCCTGGCCTGCTTGACTGTTGCTTAAAAGGAAACTGTTTTGTACTTTTAGCTAAAGCAACAAGGAAATTTGAGTACGTTCCAATTTTACCATATCCTTTCTGAGATAAAGAGAATGGAACTGCAGATAGTGTTCACAGTTCATATGCAGCATGGGTTTATGTAGCAAAGCAATTATGTTCTCTTCTTTATTTGCTAATCCTTTCTTGACGTTTGATTTGCTTGTTTGTTCTCTTATTTTATCTCTGCTGACCACTAAACTGCTTATCATGCTACTCAGGAGCAAGGTCTTGAGGTTAATGGACAATTGAGAACAATTCTAACTTCACATGTGGAAGTCTTCCCCCACACCACCCCCTGCCTAGTTTTACATTTAGTCACATTGAATCTCATTTGCCATTTTAGATAGATTCTTTGGTCATGTGAAACACAGTTCATCTCAATCAACCCTCATCCTTATGACGTTGAATAACAGGGCTGACAGCAAACTTTGCCACCCCATTGCTCACCCCCTTTTTCAGGACACATCCAAAAATGTTGAACAGCCACATATACCTGTGGAACTGGTAACCTCCCTCCATTTCAAGAATTAACGGATTTTTATTGTTTTTCTGTTTCCTGTCTTTTTAATTTTTTTTTTTTTTAATTGTCTATGTAAGGGCCTTCCCTTTTGTACCACGGCTGCTTACTTTGCTAAAAAGTCAGGTATTGTGATGAGTCCTCCACAACAGAAGGTCCTACCATGGGAATCTTCACAGTTACTTCTCCTTTGAAGGCAAATGTGAAGAATTCCTTTGGCATCAAGTCCTGTGTGGATGCACTTGGCAAAGTGAGGTAAGTGAATTTAGGCTTCATCTCTATTTCCCTAGATTCTCAATTGCCGCCTCAAGACAGGTACATATGTAGCCCATGCAGGAAACAAGATTTCACACGTGCATCAATCTTTATCGTTTCCTCTTGGATTTCTTTGGGGTCCCAGTGCTCAGCATGCTGGCTGTTTGCATTCCTGAACCAGCCTCCCCCTTCACCCCTGTGCTATGTGTAAGAATTTTTGTTTACCAAAGTCAGTTTCATATATTCCAGTCCCTGACCTAAATACCTATTAGGCTTTCCAGTGCTGAACATCACAGTGCCTAAAGCCCTTTATTGATGCCCATGTTGGGAGTGCATAACAGAAGCTTTTGTCATATAATAGGGTTTCATCAGCTGAGGGGAAAAAAAAGATATGAGTAAGCAGCTGGATATTCTGACTGATCACAGAATGACTGTGAACTGTCAGCAGGAAGTAGCCTTGAGAAAGGCAAGTATGATCCTAAGATGACGGGAGAAGAATTCTTAGGAAACAGAGAAGTATTAATGTATTAATGCTGTTGTTCAGGGCTTGGGTGAGAGGTTTTTCTTGATTTCACATTCTGTTCTTGTTTCTTATATTAAAAAACAAATAAATAAAATTTAGGCTGGTGTAGATGAGGGTTCCTTGGATGGCTGGGGTAGTAGGAATCCCTTGTCTTGCGTTTAGAAAAGCTCACTTTGTTTAGCCTACTGATATCCAAGCATGGATGTAAGGACATCAAAGACAATCCTAGAGAGGAAAATAACTATACCAAAAGACAAAGGGGGTAAGCAGGCCGTGAATTAATTTTAGATATTTCATAAAGCTGCGTAGTAATTAGATTCCTCCATTTCTAGAGGTACTGTGGACCAAAAAAAAACTTTTTTCAAAATGCAGAACACAAACTAAGTATTTGTGACACCAGGGGACTGCACCGGATGATCCAGGAGGTGTATTCCAGTCATTCGTTCCTAATGTACAGTGAAGACTTTCAGATATCTTCTCTGTGACAGACATATTCACAAAGATTATTGTCTGTAATTTTGTTTTCTATTATCAAATGAAAGAATTTGAATGAACTTGTTTTATCTAAGGCATGTACAGATGACTATATTTCTATATGCTTTCTTGTCCTATTTTAGTTTGCCAAGAGCTGTGAATCTTGACTGGTAGACTTAGGTTAGCACAATGCCTCTAGTAGCTCCAGCCAGGTCTCTCTGATGTGAATCTCTCATAAGGCTGCATCTTAGCATCTGCATAAAGCTTGCATTACTTTTTCCACATTTTATCTAGTTTTGGCCCAGCCTGGGCAACTGTGTTTTGTAGGAGATCTTCTGGGCAGTCAACACAAAAAAAAAAAAAGTAAGTAATTTCTACAACAAGTTCGTTCAGTGGTGCTCTTCGGGACATATTAAGCCAAACTATAATTGTGTAAAACAGGACAAAGCCCTTTTTGATGAAAAATTGGAAATTGTATTGCCAGTAGTTTTCCTTCTCTATGGAGTATGAAATTACTGCTACAAAGGATTTTGACATTTTACAATGTAAAATTTGATAATTGAAGCTTGTCAGAGTTTTATAGATAGGGACTGATCTCATCCAATCTTGTATATACAGTGTATTTCATCTTTGTGGTGATATTCAGCTTTTGTTTTTTAAAGAAGGAACTAAAATTTTGGGGCCCTCGACCTTGACAGAATTCAAGATTGCTAAGGCCATTTGTAGCTGATCCTCTTAGGTTTAGTTGTCGGAATACCTGGCTCAGACTGACTAATTCTTGTGTGGATGCAGCAAAGCAGGTGTCATAAAGGAACTGCCCTTGTTTTTGCTGAGCTCTTACTCCTGGAAGATATTTGATGCCTTATAAATATTAACTGAATTGTTGTAATAAAACTGATTTGTTATTTATAGCATGCCTTTATTTTGTGATGCATAATTTAGTATCCTTTAGCATGAATGTAATTGCTAGGCTTTTGCAAATATAATTTATATTGAGCTTAAAGGATGGGAAGAAACAGCTGTGTTCTAGTCTCTGGATTTCTGTAATGTCTCTGCTGCTACCATATCGTAAAATTTAAATAAATAAACGTGATCACAGTATGAAAGGTACAGCATATATTCTATGCTAATCCAGTTTTAGAGTAGTTTGTGAAGATACTCATTATTTAGACATTCTTTGGCTCTGCTAGTTTGGATCTTCTTAAATGAACAGCTTCATATCACAGAAAGGAAAACAGGTTTGGAAGGAACAATAGCTCTCTCTCACTAATCCCTAAACCAAATATTTTTTTTACAATAGTCAGATAGGAAGTATACTTCCTATACAGCTTAATCGAAATTCTATTTTGTATCTGCCAGAATTACTTACTTTATTTATAGCATACAAAACTACTATATTGTCATTTAGCGGGCTATACAGAATCTGCTTGTTCAAACTGGGAGTGATAATCACCTTTTTCCTGGAGCATCTCGTGATAGTTACCTTCACTGAGATGAGATCATTGAACTGTTTGCTTACTGCTATGGACCTCTTTGTTATTAAAGACAACTTTATCCATAGCTTGAAGGTTGTTGTAAAGTCTGGATGTGGTCATTTTGAAAACAGGAAAATCAGAACTACAAGAAATTTATTAATGTACAATAATTATAATTAATTTTGCATATTTATGACCTAAATTCTACAGAAAATCTGTACCAAAAGAGAATTTTATCAGTGATGTGACACCACAAGAGTGAGCCTTCATGCCAGTAAGATAAATGCTTGTTATATGTGATTGTTCATTATCTCAGAACTTGGCAATTTACTGCATTCAGACAATAAATAACGGTCTGACTTAGATTAAACTTCAACACAAAGTACTTCTACAGAAATTAACTTTTCTTTCACAGAATTTTTTATAGTGAATTTCAAATTTTATATAAAAGTATAAATCTTAACAAATTGGTTTTTAAACAAAGAAATATGAGAACAGCCTATTTCAAAGTCTTTGATCATAAATTATAAAAGTAAAAATTCATAAAAATTCTCAGAGAATTGTGGGTTTACTCATGCATTATATGGTCTAAATACAGGGAATTAAATACTTCATTCTTTTAATCCATAAAATTCTCCAAAAGCTTACCTTCCAGGCAAAACTGAGCATAGCTGCACCATAAGTTTCTGTTATGTTTGTAATGTATAGTAACTTTCTTCATTTAGGAATTGAACAACATCTTCACCTTCTTTGTTACTAATTTTGCTTCAGGAAGGACTTCAAGACTGAGCTACTCATTTCTCAATGATTTAAAACTTTCCAGCTAATCCAAAGGTAAGTAGAACACAAACCTGTTCTATACTCGATACAAGCTAGGCTGATAGATTGTTTTCCTCAGGCTCATATTGTTTTAGATGACTATATTCTTTGAATGACTTAAAAAACCACAGTCACTGTATTATTGCTGAAGTGTTAAATACAAATAGTTGATACCAGAACATTTCAAAACATGTAATTTGAATTCAAACTGTAATTAAAGGATTAAATTCATTCTCTTCATTCAGAGCCACTAAGTTGAGCTGACTTGCAGAAATCTGGTTTTGGATTTGCTCAGCCTTACTTTTTCTTTTCTATGCCTGATATGAATGTGAGTACAATACAAATATATTGAGACAAATTGCCTATGATTAAGCACTCAATCAATTCTATTGCACTTGCATTACCTTGTTTGCAATTGTTACCTGTAACATTGTATGACAAATAACAATTACTGATCTAATGAATGAGAAAAATAAATATCTATGGAACAGCATTTGATCAACAAAAAACCAAATTCATAATCAAGTCTGAAGTGTCTTTCCTTTCTTGGAAAATCCATCTCCTTTTCCTTCCTTCAGAAACCCAACATACAAATCAGTTCAATTCTCTGATCAGAGACCACAGTAGGTTTAGTGTGGGGAGAGCACTCTGGAAAAGAGTCAAAGCTAATCCTGACATCTCTGTTATTTTATGAATCAAACCTCCCTTCATTTTTGAATAAATGTTTTGCACACATCATAGAGAAGTTACCTATTACTCTGATTCCCTGTTTGAGTACTGTGGACACAGACCATCTTTAGATCTTTGTCACAGGGAACCCATCTGTGATAGAACATCAACCTGAGAATGGCTAATTCATAACAGTATCACTCCACTGAAAAGCCTGCAGCTGGAGAGCACTTACAACAGCATGTCAATTACCTACCTGCTGCTTTCATGCTAGTAAAGATGTCTTGCAGGGGGAGGTCCTTGCTAGCCATAGATATTTGACAGCAATATCGGGTCAATATTGTAAGACTTAAACTGCAGCTGTCTTCTGCTCAAAGTGGATGACTAAATTCCATAAATATTGCCACATGTACTGTTAAAAGACCACCAACTAGGGGGGGCACTTTTATTTTGGGGGGAGGTTTATTCTTCATACAAAATATGCATTGTGAATGACATCATGTCTGTGAATACATGGGAGAGTTATTGTTGCCTACTTTTAAGCATATAACCTAGTTGCATTGAATCATCTTTTTGGAGGGTGCTGCATTTCCCCATTAGTGATACAGAGCATTTACTTTCGTAACTTTAGTTCTTGGAAGTAGATGAGAGTATGCAGTGTGCTAAATCTCTGCAATGTCATTCAACTCAGTATATGTAGATGATCTCCAAAAATCCTACCGTATTTTTCAAACTATATATATAATGTTGAGAATCATTTAACTATCACCACATAGTAAGCACCCAGGGGAGAAATCATCGCAGGTATGAAATACTGTATCTCACTACCATGCAAAAGAATTGAATCTACCCAGAGAATTCAAGAGATGACAAGTAACTTTCTTAAAAGTTATGATACATAATGAAAGCAGACTCTCAAAAGTAACAATTTTGGCCAAGTTCACTGCATCAGTCTAACGGATTTCTGAGCAGAATACCTATTCATTCTCTCCATGTCGCAATTTCACTGCACAGCTGTTGATGACCATGATTCTGCTGGTCTGTTTCCTTCACCTTCAGTACACAGAGTTCTCTGAATGGTAACTTGATTTATTTCCTTTCCCACAACCAAATGCCTGATTGTTGCTGATCAGGAAGTGTAAAGTTATTTATACATTTTCAAGCAAGCATGCCTTCTTCATAAAACTGTTGTGTTTTGTTAATACCTCTAATGTTTCTTTCCATACACAGCAGATACATACACTTAAAAAATTCTATGATGTTACTTTTGGGTTATGAGGAACAGCAAAACAAGAAAGAACTAAGTAAGCTCTTCCAATCATAATTTTTACATATATTACATATTTGCTGGTTTTATGTACATATGCCTGTGCATGTTTGCTCAACTATCCAGGAAACCACAAAAGATGGCAAAGAAAACTAGACACAAGTCTATCAATAAGATAAACCAGTGTAGATATCTAGCAGGACATACTGTCTGAAACTGGGAGAAGCTTCTCTTCCTATACTTTTTCTAAAGGCTTAGGAATTTAATCAACAACTTGAAGACCAGCCTATGAATCTTCAACTCACATTTGTCTTTAAGCATATGGACCTGAAAGCCCCAAATCCATCAAGTATACATATGCATCTAAGTATCTTTGAGTAACTCAGAATATGCAAATATCCCAGAAAAATATTGCTTTTCAGATGGAATGCATTTATAACACTATCAAAAATTGTGAGACTTCAACTGTTTCTGAATTTCTAAATTATACACATGATAGAACTAACTACAGTTTGGATTTTAAAAGAATTAGAAATATGCATCATGGAACATATAGCTGGAGGAACATGCAAAGGAGGGTTACTAAAGGAATCTCTGAATTGAAGAACATTTGCAGATGAGAAAACTGATGTGATAAAAAACTAAGTACATGAAATGGGAAAAACAAAACAAGGAAAATTTTCTCAAAGCTTCATTTCTGTCTTGGTTGTCAGTGTTTGAGAAAAGGTTCATATCTTGATATTTTTGTGTTTTATCGAGATCTTAGTAAGGAGTAAGCAAGAACGCTTATATGGGGAAGAAACGGCTATTCTTATAAGGAGTAACATATGGTTATGGAATAAATTTACTGAGCTTCCTTGTAGCAAAAAAATTGTACTAAATATAAGAGGTATGTGTCTTTGGGTTAAAAATTCTGAAGAAAAAATATTTTTGATGAAAACAATGTAAATCCTAAGTTTCTGGTACTGGGGTAGTCTCCATGGCTGGAAGACAGCCTTGGAGCTATGGGATCTGGAGTCACTGGCATCTTCAACTCACAGCTGGTTGCCTTAAAGTTGTAGATTTTGAAAAAGTAGTTTCCCCAGGAGGCTTGGAGGAAGGTGTTTTGCACCAATTTTACATTGGGTTTTTGTGATCCTGGTAAGAAAGGCACTCAGACACTGTGAAGTAGTATTTAGAATGCCATTTATTGGAGCTAACAATATAAGGAAAGAAAGGAGACTATAGAAAAGCTTACACCCCTTCAGATGCTGGAACCCCACATCACAAGGCATTGAACAGGCCTCCATTCAGGGCACAGCATGCTGTGTTGATCCCATCTATGGAAGTTTACCCCATTTTTGTCTTTTGAGCTTTTATATGATTTTCCTAATATAGGTTGGGTTTTTGTGTAGAAATGTGTATTTATAGGGAGAATTTCACAGCAGAAAAAAAGTAGTCTTTTTCTTTTTTTCTTTTTATGGGTATGTATGTGAAAATACAATACTTATATTTAATTAGCTTGCTCCTGAGATTGTAGCCATAATTACGGTTTTTTAGTCCCTGTATGGAGGGGAGAAAAACCCATGTACAGCAATAAAGGTGATTGCTAATATGTCAGACAATATGATACTGTATCAAGACCAGCTGAAATAAAGCAGAAATAATGGCATAATGAAGATAAGTCACAAGAGATCAGAAACACCTCTTTTCTTTTTTTCTTTAGGAGAATACCTTAGAGATACGTTAACTAGTCTTCCTGTTTGTTTGCAAGCTTTTTATTTCCTGCTAAAGAAATGCTGAAAGTCCTGAAATTTCATTGCATTAATCTAGAGCTCTGAGTCTCTTTCCTGCATAGTCCTGGGGATAACTCTTGTTCTGATCTAAAAGTCAAACCCCATGTGTGCAGTTTATTCAACATGAACTGCACATGAAAATGGTCTAAGGGGCTAGAAAAGGCAAGGGGCGCATATCCAAGAGGTAAAGCATCTTTGGAAGTGATCCTTTGCTAAATGCAGCAAAGAAAGTGTGTATGCATGCCAGGAATGAGCTTGCTTTTTTTTTATTTTTATTTTTTATTTTTTTGTTTAAAGGAAGTTTTGTTAAAATATTAAAAGTCCTGGTTTTTTTATTATTCAGAATAAAAAGTCAGAATGTACTTTGTCAATTTCTTCAGTTTTCCATTTGACAAACATAGCTTTTCCTTATACAATCATCCACCACTAAATGCTCATCTTTCTCTTTCTCACATGGCTTACAATTAATGAGGTTGTTTACTTTACAACAAGTAGTCAGCACAGACAACATCCAGACAATTCTGGGAATAGCCTTCATTTAATCTGCTATTATTGCAAAAACAGTCGGTGTAGCTTCATACTTGTGGTTTTTGCTCATGTTACAGCAAAATCAATATAGAACTGTATTGGCATAGCTGAATTTAGACAAATGCAGTCAGAGTTCTTTGTTAGCAGTACACTAGTAGTCTCTCGGTCTGTGCTACATTTCTACTACAGAGAGCTCAGCCTGTTGTACAATGCACTAGCCACATCAGTATGGCATTGTGGCCAAACAGTGTCCATGTGCACAAACTGCCCTTGTTTCTCACCTTTCTAAGGACTCATGGTATTCTGAGAGACATGTCTCATGCATACCCTAAGACTGCCTCATGACATATTTTATTAGGTGCAATCTAGTATAAAACAGCTGCAGCTTTTTGGTTTTCACTCTAAACTTGGTATGGGGCCGTGCTCCTTGCTTCTGTTGCCATGACTGAAAAGGCAAGGTAAGTGTTGCTCAACTTGCAGTCATCTGCACTGAGTCACAAAGCGCAGTAACTGTGCTTTCATTTTTCAGCCCTATATCATACATGACCCTGAAGGGGATCAGGACAGTGCTGATGGCTGGGATTGCCCAAACCTATGAGCTGCCTATGTCCTGTTCAACCTGATTGCATGCTGGCCTGGGCAGTGAGTCCATATAGTTGATTGTTTTTATGCTTAGCTTTGCTTATTTTTTCCTCTTTGCCCTTCAACAACTGATTAATCACTTACCTGCAAAAGATAGTCTTCAGTCTAGGCAGCCTCAGTGCCTTCCAAGACTTTATCCATGCCAGCTTTTAGGTGTAGGTTCCTTCCTACCATGTATATTGCAGTGGCCACAGACAATGATCTTTATCGTTAAGGATCAGCAAGGGTTTTTGAGTTTTTTTTGGGGTGGTTGGTTTTTTGTGTTTCTTTTTTTTTTTTTAAACCTTTGAAGCTTCTTGTGGGGTTTTTTTTTACACATTCTTTTTGTACTGCAGTTTTGTCTCAAGCTACAGTCTTTGAGAAACAGCACTTAAGCTGTTATTTTTAAGTTGAGAGCATGAAATAAAAGACTGTGCAGAGGTAATGCAACAATTCTTGAAGGTACAGATCTCAAAGTTCAGAACTGTCAGGAGCTTTTTAGTTCTGACAGTGTGAGGTGTGACATTTTGAGTAGATGCATTATTTAGTGTAGCTGAAAGGTCTGAAGAGTTTAAATTTGGGACCTAAAAATTATCAGCCTGACTAAGAAACAGCAGCTAAATTGTTTCATTTTGAAGGGCTGATATCATCACCAAAATCTGCAGATTTTTTCCTGCAGTGTAACTTCACTGACTCTAAGCAAGCCAACTTAAAAATCCCCAGCCACAGTCACACTCAGGTCATTTTTTCTGTTGCCTCAGTCAGAGCAGGCAGGTAGAAATGTACAGGTACATGCTACCAACATAGCAAAAAAACTATGAGCCTTCATTTCACTTAGTAATGGCTTCACAAGCATAGTAAAGAAGAGGGAGGAGAAATCTGAATTCTGCAGTATCCTGTAAGTGGACAGATGAGCGGGTGAGCATTTACCCATATGGCTGGCAGAACTGCTGTACCATTTGAAACTACATAGTTAAGTAAATAATGCAATAGTTCTGCAACTTAAGCTTATTAAGACACAGCTGAATGTATTTATTTCTCTGAACAGTTTACTCAGGTTTGGGATTTTTTTAATCTCTGTATTAAAATGCTGATTGTCAGAACAAGCAGGTGATGTGTTTCATGTACAGTAGGTGGGGTTTTTAATCTTCATTTTCATGTATCTTTAGATATTAAAATAGCAAAATGTACTATTTTAAAAACAGGAAGTGATTTGACAGCTCTATTTGCTTTGGCTCCTCACCAGCTCCCTGTATGTATGTCTACAGTATCAGTATTGGCATTGCGGCACTTGCAGGCTTGTCTTTGGAATTCAAATTTCTGTTTTCACTGAATCTCTTTGCTTTAGTAATAGACACAGAATTTACATCTCCAGAAATAGTTGGGGATTTTTAATATCCTTCACTGAACAGTCTGTTCCCTGGGGCATGACTTTACTACTATGGGGCTATGCATGCAATGCAACATGCCAAGGACTCAGGAACAAAGATTGATATATATGAAGGAACTATACGATGACTTGTGCTCTCTAGAGGGAGGTCTCAAGCCAAGTGCATTTGCAGCCTGTCAATGCTTGTTGGCAGATAGAGATACCCAGGCACACTGAGGTCTCAGAAACATGGATTTTTCAGTGATTACTCACTGCTGCTACTTTTGTAACTATCCAGAAGATCATTTTCCAACTGCCTTTTCAAATTCAGGTCTTTTTTCCATTTCTGAACAAAAGCAAACAAATTAACCCTCTGGGACCTGAGAACAAGGCAAACCAGATGTTATTTCTTATAACAAGGTTATGTGTTTAATTCCCACATGAGTATGTTTTATCACATCATGACTGTAACAACCTAGAAAGGCAAGAAGGGACACTAGGGCTCATTATTTCCCTGCTTTTTGTGCTGCCTGTTACTTACATTGAGCAAGCCCACTATGTCTGTGCTTGGTGGCTGCCTAATAAAGTATCACCATTGCTACTAATGAAAGACTTATTCTTCTGAGATTTCACTTTCTACTGTTGAACTGCATCTGCTATAAGAATAAAAATTAAGAATACTGGGAAACTGGGGCACTTATTTTATTGGGACTTCCATTTTGGTTTATATCTCTCGCTCTGCTGTATGATGTCATTTTATAGATGAATGAGGCAGAAGAATGATATCAAAGGGGGACTAGGTTGTTCAATGCTTAAGTACTAGAAAAAAGATGGGAAACGCAGTATGTGCCAATGTTCTTTGCCAGGCTCAGCCACTGAAGGCATACTTCGAGGGTGTGCACACTGTTGCTAGGGAAAAATGGTCATGTGAGTCTCTTACCTAATGTAATTAATATTTTGTTTTGAAACATTGCATTCTTGTCATCTTGCAGCTTATGCCTCTAATAGCTAAAGCCCTTACATAAGGCACCTGGTGTGAAACAAAGGAAACAAAATGTCAGTTTAGAAGGAATAATGTAAAAGGCACAACAGAAGAGAGCAGATTGCAGTGTGATTGAGATTAGCTGGTACTGCCTTGCTTGTTGTATTCTGAAAAGATGAAAGGAGACTGAATTATTAATTTGAGGCAGTTTTTATTTATAAACCAGAATATGTATCCATTTGGAATAGGACACATGAGGAGGGGATCAGTAAAAGGAAGTGCAGGGGAAGTTTCTGTGGTACCCAGATAACAGAAGAAACTAATTTTATCTTGTCCCTTTCCAAACACATAATTGTTTAGGCATTTTAGATATGTTCAAAGCTATGCGTGGTAGAAATGTGTAGCCAAACACATGCATATAATCTTCTCAAGATTTTCTTTTCCTAGAAATTGAATATGTAAGGGAATGCTTTATTATTCTAAGCTCTCACATGGCACCTGAATTCCTCACTCATACTATATTTTCTGTATTGGCATCAGGAGTCTTGGGATGACCATTATGAACAAATAGACTTAATTAATGGTAACAAATGAGGTTAAAATACCTTTTAGGAGAGACCTAAATTAATAGAGAAAACAACTGGTGGGTTGTCAGCTCCAATGTGGGCATAGTCTTCTCTTAAAACCTGCTAAAATGTGAGAAAAGTTTAAGATATTATGCTGTTGATTGTAGAAAATTTGTCAAGATACATTTATAGCCAATCAGACCCATTTCACACAAACACTACTTTACAATCAAAGCATAGATAAGACTGCCAAGCCATAAAAGCAGTTTTTTACAGTTTTGTAAAAGAACTGTTTACAAAACCAAAAACAAACCAACCAAAAACCCCCAACAAAAATCCCCCACACTTTAGAATAAATTTAGTGATGTAACTGATGACGTTTGAACACTGAGATTGCACTTGATTCAGGACTAGTGAAAAGTTTTTGTTATTCTAGTCATGAAAAGAGCTGCATCCCTCTATCCTTTAACTCACTTGTGTAGGTGCCACCCCTCAAATTCTGCTGCTGTACTAAGACCCTGTTGTCTGTACACGGGTACTTGCCATAATTTGATTTTTTCTGGAAAGTGGGTACAGGACAATCCTTACCGATCCTTAGGTTCGCTGTCCAGGTCTACCATTGCATTTCTAAGAGAAGATTGTTAGAAGATCTGAATTTGAATAACAGACCCAGTCTCAGTCATAATGCTGCATAAATGCAATTTGTTATTTCAGCAAAAATGTTCAAGTATATGCACTAGAAATAGGATAATTTTCGATGATAAGCTAACAGTTCTTTGTTTTCTCCATAAGGATGGCACTTAATAACCTGATTTCTAGACAAAATGACAGTAATGAAACTCACTTGCAAGAGGATAGACAAAGATACACTACCATGACTTCAGAATTGATTTTAGAGAACACTGCTGGAAGCTTTAATATTTGTCTTCATGTGAAGCTATAAAGGATCTCACCCACCTGCAGACTTAGAAAACACAGCTGACTGAAGATAATACAATGGTATTATATTACTAATATCTATGTAAGAGTTGAGTTAAAACGACGAACTTTAAGTTCATATCTATGTCAGAGGACATGGCAGGTAGGATACATGTGCATAGGACACAAGCTAAATTTTCATGGATGGACAATTCCTTACACAGTTAAATTTAACTGTAAACACAACATTTAAAGGCAAACAGATTACGTTTGTCCCAAAATTATGTAAAAGGCAAATTCTGCCTTTACCGTTTGATGAAAACTTGCACAATCTGTAAATGTATTCCTGTGTCTGCCCCTAAATTGCCATCAGGTAATTCAGTTAACTTTTCTGTGCCTGAGTTTATCTCCACACAAAATGGACAATACCAATTGCTGACAAAATGTTTTAGAACTTACCATACATTCGTGTTTGAACAGGATGGAAGCCACCACTCCATTAGCTCATGATGGAGCTGTAAAACTGTATTAGTTCATGTACGTGCATCCTATCCACTTTTCTTTGGGAAGCTCAGGTTGATCCCTGGAATATTCTGTCCAGAACTGAAGCACAACAAATGGATGTTTTACCCATCATCTAAAGTTTTGCAGAGGAAGTAAATCCAAAAGACAGGCAGCTGGTAACTTGCCACTTTACTTACTATTCAGACAGAGCAGTGGCAAAGTTATTCTCTGTTTTGAAGTTTACAGCATTATGAGAAGCAGCTGGTGCCCCCTCAAGCCTTGTCTTTATCCACTGCTGTATACCCCAGAGCTATAGGATCTTGAGCAGGGAGGCTCAGAGGTTTCTCAAACTACACTGCAAGGTGTATAGGTCATTATGTGCTATGTTATTGTACCATCTGGTGCCCAAAGTTCTGTAATTTTTATCTCCTTATGATGCTGTATTGGGAGCCGTTAGACCATATTTTGTCCCAGACGGCGTCATTGGATCCACTTAATATTTCTCTCTTTGTGACTTTCTTATTATTCATGAAGATTTGTGGAAGAGACCACTTCACCAGTTATGACCAGGACAGTGTGAAAGCCACAAAAGATGGGGCTGTATTCCTAGCAAATAAAAAAGATACTGTGAAGTGATGCAACATCAGTTTTTTGGTGACTTTGGGCCATATGTTTAATACAGTCTTTTGTAACTGTACACTATCCATAGATTCCTTGCCTTGTTCATTGAATGAAATATTCTATAAACTAACTGAAAGACTTTTTGGTCATTAAACTGTCATTATGTAATGTACACTTTCATGTCTTACTCACTGAAATCAATCTATACTTTTCTGTGAGTACAAAAATCACTAGTTTTCTCATAGGCTTTTCTTTGGCATTGAACATGATAATGTTTGTGAAGACTGGTTTATTTTTGTTGTATGTAGATGGGGAGAAAATGTTCTTAATGGCATTAACATGTAGGGAACAGAGGCACAAAAAGTTAAGACCTATTACTTTGAAATTCCCAGAGGCTGATATTCAGATAGCGATCCATGGCATGCTGGTAGGTTCTCTGCATTGTTCTCACTGACTTTGGTTGTGCTAGTAAGCATCAATATGCAAGACTGTAAGACGGGGATCCACGCACCAAACAGTAGTACACTGTCAGCAACTGTTTATAGACATTTTAAATCAAGTACTTAAAGGGGGCTTGTAAAAAAGATGGCGGCAAACGTTTTAGCAGGGCCTGTTGCGACAGGACAAGGGGGGATGGCTTTAAACTAAAAGGGGGTAGAGTTAGACTAGATATAAGGAAGAAATTTTTTACACTGAGGGTGATGAAACACTGGCAGAGGTTGCCCAGAGAGGTGGTGGATGCCCCATCCCTGGAAACATTCAAGGTCAGGTTGGACGGGGCTCTGAGCAACGTGATCTAGTTGAAGATGTCCCTGCCCACGGCAGGGGGGTTGGACTAGATGACCTTTAGAGGTCCCTTCCAACCCAAACTATTCTATGATTCTATGATTCTAAGTGAATTGCCAAACATTATCTAGGCATGCTCTGTGGTAGAAGGAGGGTTAACATCCAATTTTGTGTGGCAATATTTTACAGCCTTACCTTTGATTAACAGATTTTAAGGCCAGAAGACTAGATCATCTGGTCACATATGTCCTGTATATTACAGGACATTACATTTCTTCCAGTGGCTCCAGACTAAGTACATTTTCTGGAAAGGTGCCTAGCTTTGATTTGAGAGCACCAAGTAATGGACCATCTACCATTCCTTTTGGGAGTTTGTTCCAGCTGTTAATCATCTACGCTGTTAAATTTTTTATCTTATTCCTAATTTGAATTTGCCTGCCTTCCTTTTCTATGCATTGGTTTATGTCCTTCCCTGCTAGATTAAAGAGTTCTTTAGTTCCTTGTGAGGGTGCTTATACACTGCAATCAAGCTACCTGCCAGTCTTTTTTTTTATAAGATAAACAGACTGATATTTTTAAGTCCTCACTCACCTGAATTTTCTGCAGCCTGGAATAGTTTTTCAGCTTTTTTTTCTATATCATCTCCAATTTTTTCAGTGACATTTTAAAAATGAACTGTGTGCAGTATGCAGAACAGGAGGCAGTTTGCCAGTATCAATCTCACTAGTGTTATCTAGAGACATAAAATCACCACTGCTTTTCATTACTCCTCCTCCTTGCTTGTTCCTTTGAGGTTTGCATTAACCCACATTGTCTCTATGTTTTACTAGGAACTAATTTTTATTTGTTTATCTCCAATGACCTTGAATTTCTTTTTCAGACTTGCTGCTACCAAGAAATAGTTTCTCATTGTGTAGATATGTACTGCATTTTGGGGGTGGGGGGTGGAGAAGGAAGGGAATTTTTGTTTCTCTGTAAAAAATGCATTGTGTTTCAGTTCCAGAGCTGGTATCCTTGGCCTTACCCTTGTCTACTAGTAACCTTCATCAGCTTCTTCTGCACTGATATAATATATACTTCTGAATCATACTTAGAAATTTGGGGGTTTATACTACTCACCTCTAGAAACAATCACTGTTCAATAATAATTCTTTATTGCCGGTTGTTTTTGCATATAATCAATTATCTAATTATTAGTCTTTTTAATATATGCTTTGTTGTAGTGTTTGTCATTAATTTTTTAATTAAAGGATAATAGATGCTGAGTCAAAAGCCTCATAAAATTTATATTTGTGCAGTAAATTCACCAACCAAAATTCTAATCTCACCAAAGATTGAATCTGATTTGATTTACAAGAGCTTTTATTTTTTTCCCTTAGATGGTATCAGTTGACCTTGATTATATTATTTTAATTTAATTTTTACTTGATATAATTCCATACTAGTTTTTCTATGTTTTTTCCTAGTATGACATAATTACCTTCAATTTCCCATTGGAGCAGTCTTGATATTTTCTGAATCCTCTAGAGTGTCTTCGATATGCTAGCTAATGTAATATTAGCTAAGAAAAGTCCAGAAAATTCTTCAGCCAACTTACTGATAATGTGTGGGTGAAGTTACACAGGCCTGTTGATGTAAAACTACATAATTCTAATAGATTGTCTTTAACAGTCCCCTTAGTTATTAATAGATTTAATTGGATCCCTGTAAGGTGATGTTAATAAAGCATCGCGCTTCTTTCCAAATCCTGAGCAGAAGTATTTGCTCTATTTTTTCTGCATCATTATTTACAATTTTATGATACTCTGTTAAAATATCAATGGTATCTCTTTATTTCTTGGATACTTTAAAAGCTCCTTGCTCTTTTCTTAAGTTATGTCAGCCACTGCTTTCCCCCACAAGTCTTTATCTTCTCATATAAGTACATTTGCTATTTACTTTCCTTTTTATTTTGTTTCCACATTTTTCATCTTTGAGTTTCTTATCAGTGTTTTTGTGAGACCAGTCATTCCCATTCACTGCAGCACAATCTGAATTCTGTATTAGAAGAAACTGGTGCTCTACCGCTCAGTTTTGTTCATTATGCAGTTGCATTCAGCAACAGGTCTGATCCATCTGTGTGCTGATGCAGGATACCAGTATGTAATGCAAAAGTACAAAAAAATGTATTAAGTTTGCACAGATTACACTACCTCTGACTTCCGTTTCTTGATAGGCATTTCTTTACTAGTACTTTTTTTTTTACCTTTTTTTTTTTAAGAAAACTAAAATGGAAACAAACCTCCAAAAATGTATTCCTTGAGTTCATAATGACACCAAAATAAGTCATCAGCGGGATTAGAATCTGTTCAGTCTCCAAGAAGACATGTCAGTAGAGCTGGGGGACACTGGCGTGCAGTATGTGTGCTTCGTTCTCCTTGCAGGCCATAGAGAGCCTGATCACACTATACAGCTGAGAGACGGGAAACACAACTTGAGGCTTCATTCATAATTTGTCTATGTTTTTCTTTGGTATTACTGACAGCATGGCAATAGTAAATGGTAGGAGTCCAGATATCTGTTCCAGGGCACACTCTTCCATCAGATCCTGGAAAGCGCACTTCAGTGAGCATGAGCCCTTATTACCCGTCTCAGCTGAATCTGTTTTCCTACTCCATCTGCTTCTTCCCTACACTGTTTTTCATGTCCTTTCCAGCTTCTCATCCTGTCTCTTTGGTTTGAGACTTCTCATACCAATTTTTTTCTCTCCCAGTCAAGCCTTTTAACTCACTGCTTTTCCTGTTTTCTCCCATTTTTACCATTGCTTGCTACTTTGACCTTAGACTTTTTCCTTTGCTAGCTCCCAAAAATGCTACTGTTCCCAAATGCTATTGGTCTTAACACTTATCTCCTCACTCTGGAGTCAATCTCTAGCTTCCCTAGTCAGTCTCTCTCTGCAGAAGCTTCTAATTTTCTCTGATTTAAAGTGTAGTGATTTGTTTTTGCATGCTGGCAGTGGGGTGTATAGAGAGCTTATCGGAGGTACAGTCCCTCAGGCCCACAGTACACTATGGCAGAGGAGAGCAGGAGATTTTCTGCTCGGATGGGGTTCTGGAACATCTGTTTGTTGACAGAGTCTTTGAAAAATCCTCAGTAGTCTCCATGGTCTATTCGTCACCCCAGATTTCTTAAACATTACTAACATTAATTTTTTTCCTCTGTCAGAGAAAGGGAAATGGGGAAGCAAAAAGAATAACATTAAAGCAAAAGAATAGCCCTGCTGTATTTCAGATCTTCTCTTCCAACATTCTTGGTAAAAGAACTGCAAGACTCTTGAAAATATTAGCAGAGAGGACAGGATATTTCCATAAACTCTTTCTTTGAAATAAATGGCCTGAACTAGCCAAAGCTTACCCCTTTGTCTGTGTAAAATAGACGTGCCATGAGAGTATCAATTGTGTTTTAAGTTTGTAAACCACAACTGCAAATAACATGTAGTTACTTTAGCCATTGATATTATTGCCATATAGTTAATTAAAATATTCTGATTTTATTCAAAATAGTTGAATACTGTAAAAAATGACCTTAGAGGACAAATGCCTATTATCTTGTTTATACCAGTGCTCTGCTAGTACCTTGTAAATCACTTATTGCATAGCAGTCTGACACCATGTTGATGGGTGTTCTTGTAATAAATAAAGGACAACCTAATCTGTAAGGTTGCTGGTTTTTTTAAAAAATCTAAAAGTAATAAATTTTAAAATATCTACTTTGGACAAGGAACGGGTATCACAGGATCATGAATTATATATTCATGATCTCTGGACAGACACTGCCCTTCGGAAGATTCCTCTTTAAAAAATTAAATTTAGCATTACAAGA
Organism: Aptenodytes patagonicus; assembly: GCF_965638725.1. Taxonomy (NCBI): domain Eukaryota; kingdom Metazoa; phylum Chordata; class Aves; order Sphenisciformes; family Spheniscidae; genus Aptenodytes; species Aptenodytes patagonicus. The sequence goes on from NC_134982.1 coordinate 64,697,871, forward strand.
CTAGATATTCAAAAGCATTTAGCATCACCATAATAGGACTGACAGAAATGCGTAAGTATGATAGCTGCCTACTTCACAGCTTATGCTTCAATTGTACCTTATGCATCTAGATACTTTTGAAAACTTTTGACATCTTTAGACATTCAAATACTTCTGAATACCTGGATCATAGACACTTAAAAGCAACAAGCTGAAATGTCAGACTTTATAAGAATATGGCTTTCATGCCTTTAGAAAATCTTTATTTTAGATTTTTAAAAATGAAACCATTAATAAGAGAACAAATAACTCACAAGCCATTAAAATAGATCATCGAGGAAAACTAAGAACTTTATTTATGAACTATGAAAAAATAACACATTAATGTCTTTTCTAATTAACAGTAGTTCTTGGCTGAGACTTTAGATATCAGTTTATGAAAAACATTGGCTTCATTTTATGAAATTATAAGAGTGTTTGTAATGCAAATTGGCATTGGGATATGTAGTAATAATAATGAAGATACATCTGCCAAAGTAGGGAGTGAATGTATATGCGTGTGCATGCATGCATGTGCACGGATTTTTGTGAACACATCCATGCACATATATCATGTTCATTTTCAGCATTGGTGGAATTATCTTCATTGTGCATGTGGATGTCTGTGAAGCACATGAGAAATAATTATTCCTATGGGAGTCTCTAGTGTCATAGCGGACAATAAATAGCTTGTGGAGAAATTGTGATGAATTGGGTGTGTCATGCAAGATAAATTTTAGTATCCTGTTAAGAAGGTTGGGTGGGTGGGGAATTGAATGAAAGGTCTGACAGGTTGAAGGAGAAAAGATTTTTTTTTTTTTCCCTTCTCTGTCCTTTTAATCTTTCTATCTCAAATCCCATTGTCAGCTTTTCCCAAATCCTTTCTTAGTTCCCTTCCATCATGCAGAATCCCTGTTTCTTCCACTAGCGCTTTTTTGCCATCTCTTCTACAGTGACTTGATAATATGAAGATCAATAAGATTGCAAGGGGTAAAAGCTGTGAATGGAGAAATAGAGCCTGACATTTTAGTCAAGCTGAAGAAGTAGCCAGCACATATTGCAGCCCTGCTGATAGGTGAAAGAAGTGGTGCACTTGGAGATGGCACAGGGACTCCCCCTGCCCCTCCAAGGAAGGGGGTTACAGGGCTCTTTTCAGGTGTGCAGCTGCTCCCCTTTGTGCTGAGAGTTCTCTGAATTTAGAGCAGCCACAACGGTTCAATTTATCTGCATTTAAAATCTTTCTCACTGATGTTTTCACTTTTCAGGTATTTTAAATAACATTGAATCTCTTGTAACTTTTTACTGGTCCTCTCTGCAACACCAATATCTGATTTTGTGTTTTGCAGTGCTTGCAGTATCCACAGACTCAGATGTGACCCAGAATTCACTAGGTGCAGAAAATGTCCACAGTTCAGAAAAACGAAGACAGCTTGTGTGTTTGTCACAAAGATAGATTATAAGGAATATTAGAATGATAATGGATAATGCGTTTCAGGATTTGTCTGACCCTTTAAAAAATAGGTCTGCTTATTCATCTGGAATTGCAACTTTTTCTATTGTTTATGCGTTGCTTTGTCAATTTCTCTTGTTTTCAATTTAAAACAAACAAAAAACCCCAACCTTGTCACATAACAGATTGAAGCCAAAGAAAGGTTTACAGAAATGTGGATTGCTATTTTTGCCAGATTTGTGAGTGAGAAGAGGCAGAAATCTATTTTTATGTTTTTCTTAAAAATGTTTGTTTAAACTGTTGCAGGTACAACTTATGATGTTTTGGAAAGCTTATTTCATGTAAACTTTCCTTAGGTATTTTTTGTATAATGAACTTGCCAAACATTGTAATGTAGTATACTGCTTCATTCCATTGCATTATTTTATAAGTACTATTTTTATCCATACATATGTCCAATTTTTATAAAAATTGTCATTAAAAGGTATAACTCTTTTCAAATAAATATTGGAAATACATAATTGCATTCTTATTGTTTCTACTGAGTGCCTTTCTTTTAATATGAAACAAAATTGTGCAACACAAAAAAAATGCATATGGTTGCAAGTAATCATGACTGTGACAGTATGTGAAGGAATAAAAAGGGTATATGGGAGTCAAAAGAAAAAAAAAAAAAAGGCAAGCAAATAGAAAAGAAAGCCTACCTGTAAGTATTTTTGTGACTGGGGACCTGAAGTGAATAAAATAGATAGAGGGGAAAACTAATTTTAGATATTCTTCTGAATTGAATGCCTGAATGAGACAATATCTACCTCAATTTTATTTTCTTTCATTCCACTTAGCAATATTAACTTCAGATCAGAGACTAGTGCTGTCTTAAAGATTGAGACTATCCTCCTGATTTCAAAAAACAGTCATACTGACAGGTGGGCAGAGCAGTCCTTGACATTGCTTCTTTTAAGCCACTAACCCAGTCACTGAGAAAAGTCACTCTCCTGACAGGAAAAGTGACTCTTTCTGACAGGTCAGAAAAACTACCTGAGGAGTCTCAGGCAGCCAGTTCTCATTTTTCTATGCGTTTGACTGACCTCTCTCTCAGAGAGGTATTATTGCCTCAATATTGATAATCCTATACATAAGTATGCAACAAAACACAGCCCTCCCCAGACTTTTGTGCCTAGAAATTCCAAATACATATGATCAAGACTGCAATCAAAATGACGTAGAAAAAATAGGGTTAGCTTTGGTTTATGTGTCTCTCTGTTACCTGTGAATCTAAATTGTAACCAGACATTATCACTCATTGTCTTTTCAACTTCCTGAAGCATGAGAGGGTGAAGTACTCCCGTGAGGAAAATGCAGGAGGGAAACTTATTCCACAGTTCATCATTAGGGCAAGAATCTCAAGGCAATTCCTACATTGCTGCTGTCCCCTGGCATTCATGGAGCCGTGGGTTATGGCCAATTAATCCATCTATTGTTGATACTTTTTGCTCTGCTACCAGCCTGCTCCCATCTTGTCAGGTTCCCTCTGGAGAGTTCAGGAAAGCATATACACTTTCTTCTCTTAAAGATTGATGGTCAGGATGTCTTTGGTTTAAATAGCACCAAATGCGTTGTGTGAACTCCTTGTGTTATCTTATGAATTCTCAACATACACTCTAGCTCTCCCTGTGGATGGTATTTGCAGATTTTACCATTACAGCTGTGTGCTTCTTTGATGGATTAAACAAATTCACCTATCGTTTTAACTGCAAGTTCATCCTGCAAGTTATTATTAATTCTGAATGGGGAACCACAAGTCAGAGAGGAGGGTAGTGCTTTTGGATTTGATAAGACTGAAGCACAAGCTGAGGGCAATCTGTTGTAAGCAGTGGAGGTGGAAGCTGGGAGGCAAAGGAACCATTTTCCTGTAATCACTAATTAGACTGTTTTGTACCTTAGTGCATCAGTTTGTGAAATACTAAGTGGAAGCTGACTGGAAGCAGTGGAAGCAAAATTCAAATTTGTAACCTTTTAGCCAAACTCTAGTAATAATTTGTAACCTTTTAGCCCAAATCTAAGTTTAACTGAGTTAGAAAGAAATGGCAAATATGGAGCAAAACAGAAAACCTCATGACAATTTAACAATATCTTGTTATATAATTTCTTAGGGTAAATTTTACAGTCTTTTTCTAAGGAAAATCCCTCCATTCTTCAATAAAATATTAGAGAAATTGGCCCTCTTTTCATTATTCTTACTAATGTATCAGTAATATGTTCCAGACATATTTAAGCATATGCCTAACTAAAAAGCAAAGAAAATTTAAGTATTTTATTTCTGCATTGTCTTTCACAGAAAAAATGGAAGTTTAAGGGTTTGATTACCCTGTTATTTGGGTTTGCATTTGTTTGGGGTTTTCTTTTGCCCTAACACAGATAAAATGTACTCACCTTGTCTCCTGACGCAGATTTGTCATGGGAGAGAAAGACTATTGGTGAGATACAGCCAGGGATGATAATACAATCAAAGACACTTACTAGACACAAAAAATAGGTTTGACCATAGTTTACCCAGACCACCGCCTAGATCTTTGTGTCTTTCTCAAGAAAATGTCAACAGTATGACCTGCCTTTAGGAGAATCACTGCTTTGCCACAGAAGAAAGAACTTAGAAAACTATACACTACACAGTCACCAGTTGATGGCTTTCTCATTTAACAGTATCCCAAAATGTAGTATCTGCTGTATAGAAGACAGAAAAGATTGTCTCTCCAAATAAGATGACAGACCAAACACCAGCAAGGTGATGATGTGTCTGGGTGATGAAGAGCAGGGAAATGAAGTAAAGAAAGATCAGCTTATCTGATTCCAGTGCTCTTTCTAAGAATGTAGGATCACTAGGATGTTAGTTTTGGGTTTTTGTTGTTGGGTTGGGTTTTTTTTATACAAATAAAAATGCATAAGAAAAATAGATTGCCCAGGCAAAATTAAGCTATACAGAGGCAGGGCCAGATTTTGAAGCTGGTTTTGAAAGAGGAATAAAGAGGGGAGCGAGGAAGTGGAAAAGACAGTTCTTTGGGAGTGTGAGTGGAGAAAGCAAATAGCTTGATTAGTATCCCCAAAAGTTCTGGCTTAACATGGTGTAAGGAATTGTACCAGACCAAGAGCTTGCCAATACATTTGGATTATGTATTTCACTAGAGAGTCAAACATCTGGGGCATGAACAATTAATTAATGACTATTTGAAATTCAGCTGGTGTCAAATGCGTACTGGGGGTTACAATGGGACATCAGGCTGAATCCACTGTTGGTGTAGGCAACAGTGGTGCATTTGTCCAACAGTAGTTGAATCAAGACCTATCTTAAAACCAGCCAGATTTTATCTGCACTACTCCTAATGGGAAGTTCTTTCATAGCAACACTACAGACTATTTCTTATAGTTTCATTTGAAGAAACAAGAAATTAATCTGATGAGTTTATAATGAAAAGTGTACATCAGTTTGGGCAATTTTCAGAAGAAGCTTTACTGGGCAAACTTGTATTTGTCTGAGAAAGAAAGAATGTGATACTAATCCATGCAAAAATGCTTAGGAGAAACCATGAGATTGCAAGGAAACAAATAGTCAAATTGAAGATATGTAACTTCAGAAGAGAAACTGAAACACCAGAAAGCTTTCATAGAGTAAAAAAAACCCAGCTGATTCACGTATGTGTTTATAAAAAGCCAGGTGTCACAAATATCAAAATGTTGGCCACATTAACTTGACATACAACATGAACAGCCAAAAAATATCTAGCTAAGCAAAATATACATCAACAGGAAAAGAGTGACACAAAAGACTAATGAGAAAACTAACAAAAGTAACCAATTTAGAAACAGTGATGAATACTAATGAGATTGAAGAAAATCTGGCATGGAAATTAATTTGGAACATGTCCATAAAGCCCCAAGATCAAAATAGCATCCAGAAATTACTATCAAGTGGAAATAGGGAACCACTTTGTGTAGTGGAAGTGATCCGGTATGTCAGTACCTGAACGACTGAGAAAAATAACCAAGAGAAGGCTCAAGGAGCTGCAGGAGCAGACCAAAGACTGGACCAGAAACATTCACAGGTGAAAAAGTGACAATAAGTGAAACAAGTAGTAACAAATTAATGTCAAGTGAAGTCTAGAGGCCAAGCTTGAGCTGCTTTAACTGAATGCCTCTCTGGGTGATACTGTTGATGGTTTGTGCTAAGAATAATGGGAGAATGTGGGTATTTTGTAGCAATTAACCTGCGGTTTGAAAAGTAACTGTTGGGTTCAGCATCACTCAGCGGGCAAAAATGCTACACTAACTTTCAACATCTCTGTGCTTTGTGTTACCTGCTTATGACCCTTCTTTAAATTTGTGGCCTGATTCACAGCCTGTTCTCAGTGGGATTTTGAAGATAGGTAAAAGCCTACAAATAACATGTTCTGTTGTATAATACCTCATTTAAAAAAAAAAAGCAAATATTTTGTAGCTGTTGTGTGGATTTTCATAGGACTTTTTCAGGGACTGCTTTACAGCAGGGTAATACATGCCTATACTTACATACCTGAGTGAGAGGAATCAGCTTACCTCAAGGAAGAAGTAGATGGGCAGGATGAGCTGCTGATTTTATAGCCTCTGCCCTGACCCCATACAGCAGTGGGGCAGGGTGACCTGAGCAGCTGCTCTGCTCTTCATAGGCTACCTCCAGGCTTAATAACTTTTTAGGGAAAACAGCTACCTCTGTGTCCTTCGCTGCTATCAGTCAGTGTGGGGAGTAAGGAGACTCCTGATGCATTTAGTCTGTCTGTGTTTTGCCACCCCTATGAAACCACCACAAGACTGAGCTCCCAGCAGTGTGCAGTATGGGAGCTGCTATGCATCTCCTTACCCCAGTACCAAACTGTAAGCTGTCAGCTACTACGTTCTCTGAAAACTGTGCTCAACCTTGTGATGGTTGCTCATGCACTTAATGCTTGATCATCTGGGTCCCTTGTGTACATGTTTGTTCAGAACTGGAGTTGCGGCTGTCAGGGTTGGGGTCCGTTACTAGCCATACTGTCTGTAAATGGCCGCTGAAAGCCCTCCTTGCTCAGTAGGGTGACACGCAAGTTCACGTCCATTTCATTTGTCCATGCATCCCTGTCTGGAAGGCAAATACTCATGGATCAACACAGCTGAGATTTTTTGCAAGAGTGTCAATCCGTCTTATGTGCTGTGATCTGAAATGGCAATAAAAGTTATCAATCCTGAGCAATAAAAAAGTGTAAGAACTGCTTAGGTATACCTAATAATAATAAATAAATATATAAATAATTAGGTATACCTTATAAATAAATAAATTATTAGGTATAACTAATATAATAAACCTCTGTGACTTTTCATTAATCAGTTGTTCCTTAACTAAGATGTATTTTCTGTTACCCATGAATGGGTATATTATATCCTGTCCTATCAGATGTGTGACTTTAGGCAAAGACGATAGCAGCATTACCGTAGACAGTGTTTCTCCCTACAAACACTTTGTTGTCTTCACAAGAGAAAACATGTAAGCTGTTTGGCATCTTCAGTAATCTTAAAGCAGTCCATGAAACCCTATTCAAAGCCAGAGATCCGGTATGCCTTTTGGTCTGAGCATCATTAGTAAGAAGAAGACATGCAGTTGCACTGGAAATCAAGTAACCGCATGCTCCAACATGCAAGGCATAGCTACGTTTATCTCGCAGTGCAGCTTTAATGAATTCCAGCAGCTTCTAGCTGTGTAAGAAAGCAGAGCAGGCAGCACCAGAAGCTTTATAAATAATCCAAAGAGCTATTAGCCAGTTGCAGTAGAGCTCCCACCTGTCTTAAAATATGGTGTAACTGAATGCCAGGTACTACCATTTTGTGATCAGAGATGCACACAATAATTTAAAGATTAACCTGAAACACAGGTAAGTACATACAAGCCAGCATAAGAAAAACAGAAATGATATGTAGTGCATATTAATGCAAACCTCTCAGATGCTTCATGATGTGACGCCCATCTACAAGAAGGGCCGGAAGGAGGATCCGGGGAACTACAGGCCTGTCAGCCTGACCTCGGTGCTGGGGAAGATTATGGAGCAGATCATCTTGAGGGCACTCACAAGGCATGAGCGGGACAACCAGGGGATCAGGCCCAGCCAGCATGGGTTCATGAGAGGCAGGTCCTGCTTGACCAACCTGATCTCCTTCTATGACCAGGTGACCCCCCTAGTGGAGGAGGGAAAGGCTGTGGCTGTGGTCTACCTGGACTTCAGTAAGGCCTTTGACACCGTCTCCCACAGCATTCTCCTAGAGAAGCTGGCGGCTCACGGCTTAGACAGGTGTACTCTTCGCTGGGTATAAAACTGGCTGGATGGCCGGTCCCAGAGGGTTGTGGTGAATGGAGTTCAATCCAGTTGGTGGTGCTCCCCAGGGCTCAGTTTTGGGACCGGTCTTGTTCAATATCTTTATCAGCGATCTGGATGAGGGGATCGAGTGCACCCTCAGTAAGTTTGCAGACGACACCAAGTTGGGCGGGAGTGTTGATCTGCTTGAGGGTAGGCAGGCTCTGCAGAGGGACCTGGGCAGGCTGGATCGATGGGCCCAGGCCAACTGTATGAGATTCAACAAGGCCAAGTGCCGGGTCCTGCACTTTGGCCACAACAACCCCATGCAGCGCTACAGGCTTGGGGAAGAGTGGTTGGAAAGCTGCCCGGCAGAGAAGGACCTGGGGGTGTTGGTCAACAGCCAGCTGAACATGAGCCGGCAGTGTGCCCAGGTGGCCAAGAAGGCCAATGGCATCCTGGCCTGTATCAGAAATAGTGTGGCCAGCAGGAGTAGGGAAGTGATCGTGCCCCTGTACTCGGCACTGGTGAGGCCGCACCTCGAATACTGTGTTCAGTTTTGGGCCCCTCACTACAAGAAAGACGTTGAGGTGCTGGAGCATGTCCAGAGAAGGGCAAGGAGGCTGGTGAGGGGTCTGGAGAACAAGTCCCATGAGGAGCGGCTGAGGGAACTGGGACTGTTTAGCCTGGAGAAAAGGAGGCTGAGGGGAGACCTCATCGCTCTCTACAACTCCCTGCAAGGAGGTTGTAGAGAGGTGGGTGTTGGTCTCTTCTTCCAAGTAACAAGTGATAGGATGAGAGGAAATGGCCTCAAGTTGCGCCAGGGGAGGTTTAGATTGGATGTGAGGAAAAATTTCTTTACTGAAAGAGTGGTTGAACATTGGAACAGGCTGCCCAGGGAAGTGGTTGAGTCCCCATCCCTGGACGTATTTAAAAGACAAGTAGATCAGGCGCTTAGGGACATGGTTTAGTGGGCATGGTGGTGTTGGGTCGACGGTTGGACTCGATGGTCTTAGAGGTCTTTTCCAACCTCAATGATTCTATGATTCTGTGATTCTATGATTTGAAACAACCAAAAAAGAATGGTTACATGGCTGGTATTGGCTGTTTTAATCTGATCTGGGACAATTAATGAATAAAAAATTAGAGCAACATTTATCAGGAAAAAAAAAATCATTCATTTGGGTCTAGTTATTCAATTGTATTAATAGTCACTGGACTTTTTAATGCTTTAAGAAATGTATTATACCTGAGTTCAGTGTCATTCTTAATTTGTCTCTGCTTAGAGGAGGGTGGGGAATGAAAAGAAGACTGAAAAGAAGTTTGCATAAATGATCTCAGTTGTGCACCAGGACATTCCTTGAAATAGTCATCATGCCAATGACCAGTAGATTATATTGATTTTTGGCAATCCTTTCTTTGGTGTAAGTTTTTTGACACTTTGAAGATTCATCATCAGCATAGGCAGGAGCCATCTACAGTTTGTCAGTGCCATACAAGCAATGTTTTTAATTTTAAGGCTTAACTTCGTGACGTATGTGTTACCATGCGAATTAATTTCTGTTAATTGACCCTGATGAACATAGAAAAAGTTATGTGATAATAATATTTAGCTACTTTATCTACCTACCAGAATCTGTGCTCTATTTGAGAAGGCAGTATTTTCCAAGATTGTTTTTTAACTGGCATGAAAACTGTCAAAGAAGATAAACTATCTTTAAATCAGAAAATAGCTTATTTCCTGCTGTCTTATCAAACAACACCATATAGTCTAGAAATGTGTGCGTGCTGAATTACTAATGGGGAGATTTTTATGTATTGGACTAGAAGTTATGACACTTGATTTGGATAAACATGTTTAAAAAAAGTCTTTGCCTCCTAGGAATAAAGCAAAGCATGTGGGAATGAAATATTTAGTATTAGTTTGTGCCAGATGAATGAGAAAATATGGGAGAAAAATAACTGAAATTCAGTTGTTACCCTAAAGAAATTAAGTGCTGAAGTGTGAAGTATAAACAGAAGATAGAACTTGGAAGAGATATCTTGGCTAGCTGAAGTATCATCAGTGTCATCAGAAGCTTAAACATGGAATTTGAAGCCCAGCTGTGAATATCAGTGAAGCATCTTACAGGTTAATCAAACATTTGCGGAAAGTCTAGTCAATATTTCAGTAATATTGAACTTCAGATTATGTTGGTATTGGTAGTTAGCTGGGACATAGTAACATGGACTGCATAGTTAAATGGCTTAATGTGTGACACTGGCAATTGAGCAGAGTGCTGCAAGATCCTGGTTCTGGTCTCCAGTCAGCTGGAGCTCATCACTGAACTCAAGGGCTGCTAGAGACCAAAGAGCAGAGATCATTGTCTGATCACAAAATCAGGCTGCAAACCACTGCTCACACCAAAAAGAAAGCCAAACCCCTCCTCTTCAGACCCTTAGGTCTGTGTTGGAATGATCCCTGGCACGTCCTAGTCCCTGAACTCTGCCAAGGAACTGTCTGATTGCATGATAGCTGATACACATCAAAACTCTGCTGTGGAGAGTCCTAAAGGGTTAACAGTATGAATAAACATGGCTCAGCACTTGGGCCCCTGGCCCTGTTTTATTTACTGGTATGGTTGTCACAAACCCTGCAGAGCACCTTCTGGGTGTCAGCTCTAATTTCTGGATTTTAATCTCATCTGAATTAAAAGTTATCACAATTTTATGAAAACCTGTATAAAATCAGAATTGCTGTTTTGAATCCTGCTTAGTAGAAGAGAAATGGTTTCCCTGAGATTCTGCCTACAATGCTGGCTAATGTCTCACAATTCACCTTTTACTTTTTTTATTGTTGTTGAAATAAGTGTTGTAGCTCTTTGAAGCAGGTGTGCTCAGCAGTCTTGATCCCTTTGTGCGGTCCTAGGACACATCCTTGCTGCCTATCAGGACAACAGCTGGGTGGGTGCTGTTCCCCATTTCTCAGCCACAGTGTTCTCGAAGAGGTCCCCATGGAGCACACTTGCTCTGCAGACATGAGCTAGCCAGGATACACACACAGAGGATGGGACTGTGAAATGCATCTCTCTGAAAACAGAGGTAGGGTCTCTAGTCTCAGGTATAGAGAGTCCACTGTCATGAGCTCTTAGGTGTTATGTTCAAATAAATAATACAATAATGATTCAGCAAGCAACCACTGCTAGTTCCTATGTATCTAAAAGAAAAAAAAAAAAGGAAAAAAAATACTTTAGGTACCATACTGACATTTTTGTTTATTTGGAAATAAAGAATATAGGAATTATTCCTGGAGTTAACTCTCTAGATGTTATATTTTATTGGAGTGACAAACTAGGCCTGAGATATGACACCAAGTTCACAGGAAAGTGCAGAGAAGTAAATGTTTTAAACAAGGGATGTTTAAGCCATCAGATGCCATCTGATCAAATTGTAAAGAAGGTAAATTCTCCTATAAGCATTTTTTAACTTGACTATGGCACAAAAGAACATATTCTCTTCTTTTGTGTTTGTTCACATGTTGATATATAATAATGCATAGGTTTTCAAACAGTTGCCTAAATTTGTGGTCTAGAATATATGTATGATAGCTAATTTGGAAACTTAATGATTTTTTTTTTTATTAAATGATTAATTTAATTTCATTAAAATGAAAAAATTCCCTAGCACAAGGATATATTTTCCTTCCAGTTACAATTTTCTGTTCAAAGAATGTTCCCTCACTTAGCATAAGAAAACTCATACCCTGCAAACCTGCATTATTTAGTACTCTCCATTTTTCAATGTATTATTTAACATTCAACAACATACCTGAGGACATAATCCAACAGAACACTAGCAAAGCAAACCCCTCCTCTCCTGCCAAAAATTCTAAATAGAGTATACTCATTATTTGTGGTACTTACTTTCAGAAGAATGAGCTGTGAAGAATAGCTTCAGGTAATGAACTGATTTTATTGCTGTAAGCTTAAAACAAAGCTAAACAAAAGATAGAAGAATAATTTCAGCTTTCATCCAGGAGTATATTCTGCATGTACATTCCTCCTGTAGATGGCAAGTAAATTCAAAAAGGAGTTTAAGAATATGCCTAAGTATAGACCTGTTTCAAGCCAATCTAATTTGAAAATCAGTATCAAATCTTTAAAACCCCATCTTCTACTGAATGTAACACCACCAATTACTACTTTTGATAATGGAAAACAACAGCTGAAGTAAAAAATGAATGCAACTCTAAAATGTATGTTAAATGGAAGAATCATACATAATAAATATGCCTAAAAAGCTGTATTTAGAACAATGAAAACAATGTATTTTCCACACACACTTTTTGTTTACAGCATAAAATAATTCATATAGTTGTCCAAAACATATATACATACAAGTTTATTTTTCAAAATTGTGGTCCCTTTAAGTAAGTTGTTAAGTAAATTGTTAACTAACTTAAAAAGACAGGGAATTAACTTACAAGATAATTTGAATTTAAATCAGTAAATAAGTCCCGCACTTGAAGTTACATCATTGATTTTCAACCATATAAAGTACATAAAGCAATAAGTATTTATTTCCCTGTAGGAAGAATAACCCAATTATCTCACAAACTACTGTTATCAGTTTAGCAACTGAAATAAGCATTTGCTGAAAGTAACTCTGCTCATTTTTTTTCAGAATGTTATTTGAAAGGCATAAATAACTCAGAGACAGACCAATATGGTTATCACTCAAATTAATATTTTCCATATTACACTCAAATTGGTACTTTTTGATACATTGATACACTTTTCTTCTTCTTTTCAAAATTTGTGCTTAGAGTAGACTGAGGAGGGACTCTGGGGACTTTTGGAACTTTCCTTCCTGTTACGGTGTTTATTTGAATGTTTTTCTCTCACCTACCAATCACATACTTAACATATTCAGGGAAGAAATCCCTAAATTTTGACTCAATGCAAGTTAATCATAAGTAGTATTCCACCTGCAAATACCTCAGACTCTAAAGGCAGATAATTTATTTCTGTGTTTCTGCTGAATTTCTGATTGAAACCAGTGGTGCGATGAAAATCTCTAAAATTCCTACCAATGAATGAAAAATCAAAAGCGCATCAGACTTTTCTGCATGTGCAGAAATCATTCATGTGTAGCAAACTAAACACCATCATTACTCCTCTCTGGTACTGATATATTATTATATTTTCCAAATGTAAGCCAAGGGATTAAACAACTGAAGACAGAGGTGTTAATTTTAATATCAGCTTTACCCTCTGCAGAATAGAAAATAAAAAGAATTCCCTCTGTATGACCAATCATTACATTGTGCACTACAGGTTTTTCGTAAATGCTGGCAGTTTGTAATAACAGAAATATATCAGTGAGCAGTGGAAAGCCTCAGCTTTAAAATCTCTCATACTTCACTGTATTCAATTGTTTGGTCCCATTAACCATTAAGACTTCTGTTTTCCCATTCATATCCATAGGATCCAGGATTTCAGAAGTTAAATCACATGTATTTTTTATACATGTGCATGAATATGTACACATCTATATATGCTATCTTTAAGACTCTAGACAACGTATAGATTGGGACCCATTCTTGCTACCTGTATTTGCCTTCCTTTGTCTTATTTACTGTGTAGAATCATAGAATCATTGAGGTTGGAAAAGACCTCTAAGACCATCGAGTCCAACCGTCGACCCAACACCACCATGCCCACTAAACCATGTCCCTAAGCGCCTCATCTACTCGTCTTTTAAACACCTCCAGGGATGGGGACTCAACCACTTCCCTGGGCAGCCTGTTCCAATGCTTGACAACCCTTTTGGTGAAGAAATTTTGCCTAATATCCAACCTAAACCTCCCCCGGCGCAACTTGAGGCTGTTTCCTCTTGTCCTATCACTTGTTACTTGGGAGAAGAGACCAACACCCACCTCGCTACAACCTCCTTGCAGGGAGTTGTAGAGAGAGACGAGGTCTCCCCTCAGCCTCCTTTTCTCCAGGCTAAACAACCCCAGTTCCCTCAGCCGCTCCTCATGGGACTTGTTCTCCAGACCCCTCACCAGCCTCCTTGCCCTTCTCTGGACACGCTCCAGCACCTCAACGTCCTTCTTGTAGTGAAGGGCCCAAAACTGAACACAGTATTCGAGGTGCGGCCTCACCAGTGCCAAGTACAGGGGCACGATCACTTCCCTACTCCTGCTGGCCACACTAGTTCTGATACAGGCCAGGATGCCATTGGCCTTCTTGGCCGCCTGGGCACACTGCCGGCTCATGTTCAGCTGGCTGTCGACCAGCGCCCCCACGTCCTTTTCTGACAGGCAGCTTTCCAGCCACTCTTCCCCAAGCCTGTAGCGCTGCATGGGGTTGTTGTGGCCGAAGTGCAGGACCCGGCACTTGGCCTTGTTGAACCTCATACAGTTGGCCTCAGCCCAAGTGTAGTGATGGACCTGACATTTTGCACTGGGAAAGTAGGTTAAAATCCACAAGAACAGTGTTATGTTAGTGAATATCATAGAGACTTATAAGGTAGGCAAGACTTATAAGGAGAAAATCTTTTATTAGAAAAAGCACCATATCCAGAAAAAAGTACAGGCTTTCAGGTACACAAGCCCTTTTCAAGTCTGAAACAGAAAAATTCAAATCATTGCTGCCACAGTGCTTACTTTTACACAAAAGATTACTACTGCTTCTTGGAAGATGGTGAACTGCACTGTATCTAATGTTTTAATGTATAACCTCTGAGATCATGGCTGGTTTACAAAGCCGAGCTTGTATTTTCTTTAGATTTGTTAATAAGTAAAGTCAATTTTCACTGAATAATCAGCATTGTTTCATTTACTGGGTCCTTAATTATTTTATGCATTAGCAAATTTTTTACTAACAAGGTGAAGAGAGAACACTGGTCATTTTACACATAGACAGCATAGTAAACAATCTAAGTGAAACTATTTTTAATGTTATTTTTATTCAATATTTATATTATTATAGCAATTACGTGCTCAAGTCAGAATTGTTGTCATGCTGGGCCAGATACCAGTCAAACACAATACCCTGCTCTGCTGAGCTTAGATGTGTAGCAGTAACTAGATATTCTGAAATAACTTTGGGTTATACTGAATTCAGGTTTCAGCAATGATATGGGAATGGCTTCCTTCCTGTGTCAGCATCTTCTTTGCTTCTAGGAGCCTGGGAGGAAACCCAGACCCCACTGAAGTCAAAATATTGGTTAGATGATTACTTGGTTTCATTCTATTCTATTTCTTGAACTATATAGGTTGCAGGTGAATAATCTTCCTGTAAGATTTGAGTATGTCACTTTGCCACATGAGTGAAAGATCTGTTAGTACCAGAAGAACTGATCAGTACAGCAATGCTGTGTGGGTTCTGCCATTGGACCTAACACATCATTATGAGTCTCTGAAATGTCCAGAACAGCATCACTTCTCATTAGTTTTATTTATGTCACTAATTATTCTGGTAATAATTTTAGAATCTCCATTCCACCATTTCAAAGTAGTTAACGGTAATAAACTAGTTATCATGTAAGAGGTCCATGCACTGCTGTCATTTTGTTTGTCACACATAACTGCCTGGGAAAAGCTGAATGAAATTAATAAGTGCTCCTTTTATTTGAAATTATGGTTCTCTGCAGTCATGGGGTGTTCCCACTCTTACTCCTTTCAGAGTACTTATAAGTATGAAGTTAGTGGGAAATTATGACAGAATCATGCTGATCCGTTTAGCAAGGATTACCAAATATGAAGAGGCATTTTTCTGCTGTTAGCACGAGCACTACTGTCACTGTGTTCCAGGTGTGCCATTCTTTGCTCTACTTACTGAGAGATCCTGCTCTTGCAGTATTGCCAAACAGTTGCAAAGACCTCACCAATACGCTGGGTATTTACTGCAAATAAGTACCTGGGCTGAGTGAAATATCCATTCATTATGCTAGCTCCATCAAAGCCCAACCTCTCAGTCCACTGAGAGCTACTCTTCTGGCTAACAGCTCAGTCAATATCTACTCTGCTATGCCTCTTCAGATCTTCAAGGTAATATTTTGCTGTAGGCAATGTGGATTGAAGAAAAAGAATTTGAAAAAGCTAATTAGAAAAAAATTTTTCCAGTTTATTTTTGTAAAGTTCAAAATACCAAGAAAAGTTGTACTTTAATTAAAAAAACCCAAACAGATTAGGGTTTTTTTGAACTGCAACACTTTTTTGTAGTCTTGGACACTTCATGGATCTGTTCCAAGAATTCACTCTGTGAAACAAACCACAAAGGTCTTAAAAGCACAGTGAGCGAGTAGAAAATCTAAAAGGGCAGAAGATGTTTCAAAGAAAGCCATAACAGCCTGCCCACCTTCTCAGGAGGGAAACTGGCTAAACCTGTGATCTGTGTTTCTTGGAGTTTTATTTTCAATTTCAAGGAGGATTCAGAAGAGAAAAATTAGACATCCACCTACCCGAACACAAAAAAGCATCATACAGTTGTACTTTTTGTTTGTACTATAATAGCACCTGGATGAGGAAACCAGGTGGGGATCCCTTGTAGCTGCTGGGCATATGTATTACTAAAGCAAACCTTAAAGTTGTGAAGGACTTAATGTCTTAGCAAAAGTCATGACAGTATTATGAATAAACTACTAGGCAGGGAGGACAAATAGAACAGTGATTAGTTATGGGCACAGTTTGCAGCTAAAGTTTTCACTTCACTTAATTCTGTTTTTATCAGTAGCAATAAACAACAATTTGAAAAATCACAGGTGAAAAGAAGAGCAATTGGCCCCAGTCACACCAAGGGTCCATCTAGCACGGTATTCTGTTTCAGAGAGTAGCCAGTCACTTAGGAATGGGGACAAATGTAGAAATACTTTCCCAGAACACTCTCCTAGTCTTCAGCAATTCAAGTCAGAGACTTCCTGAAGTGGTGTCATGGTGTTAATAGTCTGTGGTGGATTTTTCTTCCACAAAGTTGTCAGGTTGCTTTCTGGACACACGTTAGCTTGTAGCATCCAAACCATTCTGAAGCAAGGAGTTCCACACAGGCATTATCCATCCTGCACAGTGAAAGGAACTGGTGTTACAAAGAGGCTTGAAAGCGGGTAAAGTTGTGTTTTGGAGAGAGGTGTGAAGCAGGCAAATGAGTGCTGAAGACTGGCCACAGTCTTTAATGGCAATAGCAGTTTCCAGGATCAGTCAGACTGTGAGGAGGTGGAAACAAAACAAGCTCTTGCATTGACTGACTGCAAAGCTTTGTAGATCTCTACATTCTGCCAGTGGGGTTAAACTCCAGGTTTTTGTGTTGCTTCTGTATGTATATGGCAATGCTACAAAATGAGGAGGAGGTGTAGGAGGAGTACTGCAGTTCCAGTGACTGCCCTTGGTGTTATCTTGGCTATAAGGCCCCCCTCTCTGGAGTTCATAATTTCAGATTTAGCTGTGGCTGACTCAGCCACTTTGTTACCCTGGAACACTTAGGTTGAAAGTCTGTGAAGAAACACGTCAGAGGGCAACTTCCCTTTGGTGAATTCAACTTTCTCCTTCCTTCATCCATACTGTTTTTGTTGTTGTTGAAAAAAGTCTTCTAGGCATCAAGGGCAAAAGGGCAAGTGAAAATACCTCCTAGTGTCAGACTCCTTTCTGTTTACACTGTTCATCATGCTGGAGTGAACACGTGTTTGTTTTTTTTCACAGGTCTGTTTAAAGCATGCAGAATGTTTAAAATGGCTGCACAATGATTTAATGCTACTAAAATAGACAGTCAGACAGGGTAAAAATATAGTAAGTTCTTTCCTGACAGCTGTAGAAACCACCAGCACTCTCCTTTTGATCAGCTTTACAGCACTATCCGTTACTGTCAGCATCATTGTCATAGCTGGCATGTGACAACCTTTTTTTTCCTAAAGGACTTAATTTGTGATATAAAATACTCCTAATAAGCTTAGTGCACATTCTGAGGGGATGGGAGACAGCAGGCTTAATACTGTAAGGTGCTTTCCACACACTGTAGGAATGGAAAGCTCTCAGCACAGTTTAAGATCAAGGTCAGTGAATGCGAGCAAACTCATTAAAGCATTTATGGGGGGCCTGGATAGATTAGATGCCCTCTCTGACCTCTACACCATGCTTTCATTCTTCTGCAGATAAATAAATAAAAAGACTGTATTGGAACCATATATTTTCAGTGAGTGTTATTATCCGTATAATTATAGCATATCTTCATACCTTTGTTCTTATATTTTGTATGCTTTGTGTCTTGTTTGAAACACACATATTTATTGCTTTTGAAAATGTATCTGCAGAACATATATGCAGTCTTGTACTTCCTGAATCCAATGCCACCTATGCTCTTGATATCTCACTGTTCTTTTTAAATATATACAGCAGGCATTGCTTTTAACCATTTTTCTTGAATAAACCCATGTGTTGGCAGGGGGAAAGCTTTTTTGGTTGAGGATTTTTTTTTTTTAAATTTTGTCTTCTTTCAGTTAATTTTAACTTCATTATTAAGATGAATTGTAATGATGTTTAAAACCCTAGAGGCGAACTGGTTTCATTTGATTTCTTCTGGTAGATGAGAAAAAAAATGTTAGCAGTTGCAATCTTCTGTGAAATGTATCCCATGCTCTTGAACTTACATTTTTAATGTGCCTTTCAAACTAAAATTGATTTCTTTCTTTTAAAATAAAAAACAATGCATATTTTATGAGAAAATGAATACCTTTGATTTTTTTTTAATTGATTGATAAGCATTCACAGCTAGGATGATGAGAGGAATAGTTACCTTCTTAACTATTCATAAAAATCTACATTCTTTCACACTTATTTTTATTTCTTTTAAAAGTTTTATCAAGCTACAATGCACAAACATTTGTGTAAAAACTTTCAGAGGTAATTATTATTTAAAATCATGTATTTCTGAGTTACTCTCTGCTTTATGTAATGCAAACCACCACTTCTAGGGTAATTCAGCTACAAGCATTGGTAACGTGCACTGAGGTAAATGCAAAAAACTCACTTGCAGATGATGGGGAGAACCAGAGATCTTCTACCTTATATCAGTAAACGTTAGAAATATTTTATGGTTATCTCAAATGGTATTGCTGCCTATAATCTCCTATCTGAATCTCTGAATGAATCTATAAACCCTTGGACTTGTGGTTTTGTATGGTAATTTGATATAGTGACTAGCATAATTGTATGTATTTTGCTGTAAGGAAGGGTATGAATTGTTCTTTTTTCATCTGTATTAAACTGGGACTTGTGAAGTTTGAGCACCTCCTCCTCCCTCCTCTCCTGGTTAAAATCCCAGGTCTTCCCTTGCTGGTCTAATTATTAGCAAATTGCTCTTGCTAGATCAATGGGCATGCTTTCAACTCTAATAAGAGGGGAAAAAAATGTTCAAAGCAGAGGTATTTTTAGTCCTACAGTCTGATTGATTTTTTTTGTGTGTGTGGTACAAAATTGTGGTACGAAGCTTCCTTTACATTCCAATTCACATTTCAGATTTAAACCCAACTTTTTTAAAAATCTAGCCCTGTTTTCTGTAAATCCTAAGGAATGGAATATCTCTTGGGAACACCCTTTTGATTTGTCTATTCCTATCCCCTGTGTCCAATATAATCATGGAAACCTTCCTCAGCTTTTTGGTGTTAGTCATGATTTCCAAAATCTTTTTGCTCAGTGAATAGTTGCTCAGTCTGGTAGTGAAATATAGTAGCCCTATTGCAGAACACAAAGGAGTCTCCTTTCAGGCTTTCTATGAAGTGTTTTTTCATATTAAAGTCTTATTAAGAGTAAAAGGAAAACCATGTCCTACAAAGGCATTTCCTCATTAGAGGTGGGCCAAGCAGTAGTAATTTTTGCAGGTAAAAACGAGCATTGAATTTTTTCTGGTGCGGAGTAAGAAGAAAAAGGGGCTAAGGCAGTTGCAGCCTGAAAGCTTCCTGGTCAAAACTACGTTTCAATCACCAAAGAATGCTGGAGAAGCCAAACTAAATTCTCATTTAACGTAATGAGTTCACTAGGAAGAGTACTGGGTCTGTTAGGAAGACGCACTCTGGCACCTTTTACATACCACAGCTCCTCCCTCAGCAGCAAAAGTTACCAAAACTATTATCAAAGCTGGGAGTGGGGCAGAGAAACTGAGTAGTCTTCCCCAGTAGAGGTAAAACCTTAAGATTAGTACCCCTGCTTTAAGCAGGTGAGTGCTTTTCATATGCCCTGAGCTCACTCAAGATGGTAGAACTCTGAATTATTTTTCTAGAGGTTTCAAGATACTATCTCCAGAAATGTTTTTGTCTCAGCATTGTTTCATTTGTATATTTACTGTGGAAAAGAGATTGCTACGACTATTCAGCAATGACATTTTGAGTTTACTTCAGCTGTAATGTATGTTGCTAAACGCATCTAGTTGCCTTAATTCATAGTGACCAAAAGAAGCACATGCATAACAATAGTGTGCAGTAAAAGTCACATATGTGTTCATAGACATCAGATTGCATCAGGGGTCCCTCGTCTATGGAAACCCAGAATTTGAACTGGAAGCTTCAGCCCATTTGAACAGCTATTTTGAGCAACTCTATGTACTTTTGCAATAATGGGTCAGCGTCTTGAACTTAAAGATATTTTTGACCGGTTTTTCTGGGTCTGCTGAAAGGCTGACATTATAGCAGCTTGCAAAAGAGTTTGCAAAGAAAACCTGAATAAACAAATACTTATAAATATGTGCCTACATGACAGCCTTGTTACCATGTTATTCTTACTGAAGCCACCTGGCTTCATTTTTTCCTCCTCTATATACCCTGTTTTCAGTATGCCTTCCAAGTAGACATTCAGAGAGAAGAATTACATACTAATTTTTTTGGTGGTTGCTTAAGGTGATGTACAAATGATAAAGGATAATACATGATAAAGGAAATCCAGATTGGTACCTTGCCAATATGGGTTCATATCACTCTTCTGCTGAGATATGTCTTTGACTAACCAAGACATATATTTTGCACTCTACCTGAGGAACAGGTTCTTAACTTAACTGAAATATCAAAAATTCCCATTTCTGAAATGAGTTTCTGACTTGGATAAAACTGTAATCAAAACAAATCCGTTGTTATGGGACCATTGTCATGAACTGGTATCTTGTTGACTGAATAGGAAAAAGAAACTGGCTGAACTCTTCATTTGAAATAATACTCATTTACTCTTGCCCCATTCTTAGAGATAAAATTCTTCACATATCAGTCACAGCTACTGTGAATGTAACAGCTATTGGCCAATAAATACCATCAGTTAATACTTTTCAGATGTAGTCTCTGAATTGTTTAGCATATACAGGAATAAGTATTCACTGTTCACCTTGCATTATGAGTCATCTAAATCACATTGGTTTTCTTTGGTAGACTGAAACTTTTACAAACAGACAGATGGTTTAGGTATTCAGATGAATATTTACCGTGCTAGGATTCAGGTACTTCCACGGTTGTCTACACTTTCACAAATAAAGAGTAACATGACCCAACAAATCAAATCATTTTACTCTAAGGTCTACTATTGTTCAGAGAAATCTTGACAGACATATTTTTAATCCGTGTGACTGAAGGTATAAAAAGTAAGGAGATCTCTATTAATTTGTTTGAGAACAGAGAAAAGAATGGCAAATAATGCTACATTTCAAATGGGGAGACAAGGTCACCTCAGCCCCTAAACTCATGTGTGCATGCAGGCTGTGCTTTGATTCTGTGTTACAATTCCCCTTTCCATGCCCCAATTCTGTGCAAAGGAAATAAGGATGTGGAGGCTAAAAAGGAGCTGCAGTGTGGCTTGGCGAGCTCACCACCCTGGGGTGCATGCTCAAGACTGTTCAGTACCATGCCCTGCAGTTTGGACAAGAGAAGTTTATCTGCTTATCTGTTTAGAGTACACATGTAGAAGATGATCTAGTGTGGAAGGTACATTTGCCTCTCATATGACTTAGGTTTGGTCATCAGCATGGCTACCAAGGGGAAATTAATTTGCTTTTTCTCCTCCAGCATGATTTTGGAAGTTACCACAACTGAATGCAAAATCCTAGCTGCCTGGGAAAAGGTAAAGAGGACTTTTAGACTTCAACCAAGAATGTAGCCCTCACTGTAAGGATTGTGTTCAAGGGTTTTTCCTGTGCCTGCTTTACCTCTGTCAAACAACTTTGTGATAGAGGATTGTCCAACAGGAGATGCTCCATGGGACACTCTACTGAAGCTGTAAAGAACAGTAACAAAGCTAAATAAACTTAGGCAAGGGTCACTGTGTTCAGACACCTTCTAAAATGAATTTACTACATTTAGATCAATTAATACAGCCCAGAAAAAATTGCGTAGGGCTTTTTAGTGAATTGGAGAGAAGCCTGGTCCTGGGACACTTGAGATTTTGCTGTCTACAGAAACTG
This sequence comes from Aptenodytes patagonicus, assembly GCF_965638725.1. Classification (NCBI taxonomy): domain Eukaryota; kingdom Metazoa; phylum Chordata; class Aves; order Sphenisciformes; family Spheniscidae; genus Aptenodytes; species Aptenodytes patagonicus. The sequence goes on from NC_134982.1 coordinate 64,720,097, forward strand.
AACTGAGAGGAATGTTGAAAGCATAGGAAAAAAACATTGCTGTGCTGCTTGTTTGCACTGTCACATTGGGAACTGAGTTAATCAAGAGAGACCAAAGTTATTGTGGAGGTTTGTTTTATTTGTCATTTGTCATTTAATTCTTGCTATGTTTTCCAAGCAGGAGTTGCTTTCTCTATTTGCCACTGAAATTTTCTCTAGGTCTTTAACTTGGTGTAGATAAGTGCAAAGGATTCAAAAAAATCTTGATTGCCGACACTGTGGTTGGGAACTGTCTTAAGCTATTTGCTGGACTGTGAACAGATATACATTTTGTAAACATCTGTAGCAGTTTAAGCTACTACTGCCCTCCAGCTGCTTGTTACTACCCCTCTGCTATGGGCTTTTGCTCACACACCTGTGCTAATAGGCTGTTTCTTAGTCTACTCCCTGCAATATCAGCAGAGCTAACAGGTTTGACCTGACTTGATTGATATGACCTGAATCAGATAAAGACTCACATGAACTGCTCTGTTGACAGAGCTTTTTGGGCAGTAAACTTCAGAAGAAAGGAACCATAAGAAGTAACAGTGTTGTGATGTCATATGTCACTGCAGCTGGATCTGGAAGAAAACCTCTGGCTACAGAATTTGTGCTTAAAGACAATTGAAACTCTTTGAATCTAGTCTTTGATGTGGTTGACATTGTTTGACATAAAGACCACTGACATGAGTACTATTCGACCATCCCTAGTAAGCAGACCAAGAAGTAAGCAAACACCACCAGCACTTGCTGACCCCATACGTGGTCTTTCCCAATAACTGCTCAGGTGTTTTGCCAGAGCAGTGTTAAAAAGCTGCATGCAGCAGGCCATGGCCTGCTCTGTCACAAGTAACTGTCAGTCACCAGGGTTATAAATCTAGCATTTTTCAAAAGCAGAAATTCAGTTTTTAGACAGTCTATGTCTGTGAAGTGGGTACTGAAAATCACCCACAAGAGATTCAGTAATTTCCCCATGGGAATCTCCTGTTGCATGATATATGAAAAGAAGCTGCTTTCTTGGAAGAAAATATTCTAGTTTTATCACACATTCTAACTGCTGTAACAGATTTTTTATTAGAAATCTGCTAGGGAAGAAAACGAAAGTTCTGTTACTTTCAAACATAATTGTCTGTATCTTTCAAGCTGCCATACCCTTTCCAAATGATGCTTGCAAGGGTCTCAGTCAGAATAAAGGAAATGAAGCGCCAACTTGAGTCATTTCTCCACTCAGGATATTACATGTCAAACACAGAGAACTCCAATGAAGGTGGCCAAATGAAACCTTTAAGTTATATATAACTACCTATTTAATACCTGCAGCTGTTAGGAGGTTGCCAAACTGTTCATTACTAACCTTGTCTAGGAGAGGGTATCCTAGAAACTTTTACACAGCAAGCTTCAATAAACTAGCTCAAACCAGAAAGTTTCAGTAGGGAAGTGGCGTGAGAGACACTTGCCTTTATTACATGATGGCCATTGTTGGTAAGTTCACATAATTTTTTATAAAAAATATTTTTTTCTTTTGCTTTCTCTGGTAGGAGCTAGGAATTTAGATTGCAGTGGTCAGCTGAGAGTGATAGAATTAAAAGAAAGAGAGAGAAAGAGAGAACTATCCCAGATTAGCAACAGCTTTTTAGTGAACAAACTTCAACTACATGTACACATTCAGTGATATACCTACAGTGGACCTACTGCAAAGAAAGATTTCATTTGTGTAAGGAATAAGAGTCAGACGCTCATAAATACAAATCAAAGTGCTTACTGGCCAGATTACCTAACCCTTCCATTGTTAAGACGGGAATAATACAATTTAGATATATCAGGGAGTTTTTGGAAGATTACTCACTGAAGTTTGTAAAAACATTTCCAAGACACAGTGCATTACACATGCTAAGTGCTTTTATTTTGTAGACTTTCAATCCTCAGCAAAATATTGTATTAGTTTATTGTTTCAGTGCATCTTCTCACTACTTTACCAGACCCCAGATGAAAAAAAGAGCTAAGTGTCAAATATTTTCAAAATAGAATAAATAAGGAAACCAAAGATAAGGAAGGGGTTGTTAGACCCTTACAACTACTATTAGAAAGCCAGGCTAAAGTCCTGTCCTACTGCTGACTGGAAGCTAGCCAATGTTATTCCAATTTACAAGAGGGGCAAGAGGGATGACCCAGGAAACTACAGACCTGTTAGTCTAACCTCAGTTCCTGGAAAAATTATGGAGAAGATCATACTGGTTACTATTGAAAGGCATTTGAAGAACAATGCAATCATCAGGCACAGTCAACACGGGTTCACAAATGGAAAGTCCTGTTTAACTAATTTGATATCCTTCTAGGATAAGGTCACCCACCCAGTGGATGAAGGGAAGGTGGTGGATGTAGCTTTTCTGGATTTTAGTAAGGCTTTTGATACTGTCGCTCACAGCATCCTTCTGGAGTAGTTGTCCAACTGTGAGATGAGCAGGTACACGTGCGCTGGGTGAAGAGCAGAGCATAATGGGGCTACATCTGGCTGCTGGCTGGTGACCGGTCACCAGCGGTGTTCCTCAGGGCTCAATTCTAGGGCCAGTTCTGTCCAATATTTTTATCAGTGATCTGGATGTGGAGGTGAATGCACCATTAGCAAGTTTGCTGACGATACAAAATTGGAAGGTGCTGTTGACTCTCTCAAGGGACAAGAGGCCTTGCAGAGGGATCTAGATAGACTGGAGCACTGGGCAATGATTAATGGGATGAAATTCAACAAATCCAAGTGCCAGATTCTGCACCTGGGATGGAGTAACTGGACACAAGTATAAATCAGGGGAGGAGTGGCTGGAGAGCAGCCCTGCAGAAAGGGATCTGGGGGTGCTGGTCGACAGCAGGCTCAATACGAGTCAGCAGTGTGCCCTGGCAGCCAAGAGGGCAAACCGCACCCTGGGGTGCATCAAACCCAGCATAGCCAGCCGGTCAAGAGAGGTGATTATCCCGCTGTATTCAGCGTTGGTGCGGCCTCACCTTGAGTACTGTGTGCAGTTCTGGGCCCCACAATTTAAGAAGGATGTGAAGGTCCTGGAATGTGTCCAGAGGAGGGCAACCGAGCTGGTGGAAGGGCTGGAAGGCATGTCCTGTGAGGAGCGGCTGAGAGCTCTGGGTTTGTCTGGTTTGGAGAAAAGGAGGCTGAGGGGTGACCTCATTGCTCTCTACAGCTTCCTGAGGAGGGGAAGTGGAGAGGGAGGTGCTGATCTCTTCTCCCTGGGATCCAGGGATAGGGCACATGGGGATGGTTCAAAGCTGCATCAGGGGAGGTTCAGACTTGACATTAGAAAGCATTTCTTTGCTGAGAGGGTGGTCAAACCCTGGAACAGGCTTCCTGGAGAGGTGGTCGATGCCCCAAGCCTGTCAGTGTTTAAGAGGCATTTGGACAATGCCCTTAATAACATGCTTTAACTTTTTGTCAGCCCTGAAGTGGTCAGGCAGTTGGACTAGCTGTTTGTTGTAGGTCCCTTCCAACTGAAAATATTATTTTCTGTTCTGTTCTGTTCTGTTCTATTCTATTCTATTCTATTCTATAGTCAAAAAGAGGGTTTTTTTCTAATGAGGATATGATTTTTGCCCGGTTACAGACAGCTAGTTTAATAATGCATTGTGGGCATCCTTTTTTTTTTTTTTTTAATAGTTTACTAACAGTGTTTTTCAGCCATTCTGTGTATCTTACCAGCATATTTATCATGCCTATACTTTGCCTGTAAAGACTCCAGAGTGTATCCACTTTATAAACCTCTTGCTTTATTCTGTCTTTTAGCTAGGAGACTCTGACTGTGGATAACATTTTATGTTTTGGATGGCAATCCACTGTGTCCGTGGATCATGTGTGTGGTTTTTGTGATATTCCTGCAATCAACACCTTGGACTTACACAGGTGCTTTATTAAATCCTCTCATCATGATTCTTACATTAGTAGTGTACAAATATAAATTCACTAATGAAAAGTAGTGAACATCAGATAAGACTCATTTAACACATATGTGCAAGAATAGCTTGGTTTGTTTAATTTAGACTGCACAGATGTCTAAGTGCTCAAGAGTTACATTAAGTGAAAAATTGTCCTCCTCTATTTAATATTCCAAACGAAACATTCTTTAAGTGTTCTTCACCAGAATCAAATCCAAGTTGAATTAGAAGCTGAATTCACAGAAGGTAAAATTTATTAGAAATGAAACAGTTCAGAAGGACACATCCTGGCAGCAGCTTCTAGCTCTGCCTATGGGGAGTTGTGTCCCTGGCTTACTAGACACAGAAGCAATTGACACCAATGAGCTGATCAGAGGTCCCTTTCTTAGTATGTGTGTTCTCAGCTCCTCAGGTTGCTCTGCTGTGCCTTGGAGCATCTGGAGGAACTAAGCCAGTGTTCCAACCTGTAGTTCTAGTTCAGCTCTGCAGAAAGAGAGCCATGTCAGCTAGCATGGGAGTCATGAGAGAAAATATGCCTTAGGTGGCAATGCCTTGATGTGTAAAGGTAAATGAGGGCATGGCGTCAGGGCTCCTAATGGGAAGTAAAAGGGTACAGGAGGCTGGAACATAGGTTGGGGTCTTTGTTTGCGGCAGTGGGACATGCAGTGGATGAGTGGAGATAGATAAGCACTTGGTTTCAAAGAGCTGTTTTTGGGAGGTGGGGAAGGAAGTAGAAGGTAGGAGGAAGGGTAGGAATATGGAGGAAGTTAGTCCATACACCAATCTCTTTCTCCCTGCGTGTGTGAATCTCCATTAAGATAAGAGCTACTACTGTTCCATATCAAAGGGGATTAATTGTCCAAGATTTTTCCTTGTTCTGTCTTTTCCCTTCCTTCCCCATATATTGACCCTGGAGAAAGTTCACGATCCATGCTCTTATAGAAACTTCAGAATGACTTTTAATCACATTTGTTGCAACGGCTTTTATGCGGGGTAAGAATTATCATAATGCAACGTACCCTAAAAACACTGTTTTCTGGTCTTAGTCTGCCTTCAGTGTAGAGAGAATCCTTTAATCACATTTAAATTCCATTTACAATGCTTCATTCCAAACTCCATTTACAATGCTTCAAGCAGAGCAATGTTCAATCTATAACTTTTGATTGGGTTTCTCTTGTCTCTCAAGTGTGCAAAGTTTGGTAGCTCTCCTAAGGACTATTATGTAAAATTATTTTGGTTAGAGTTAGGACTTCTGCTAAGTAAGGAAAAGCCTTTCACCATAATTTTTGTTTTGCTTTGCTCTCATTTCTTACTTCCAACACAAATCTTAACTGTACAGAGACAGACAGCTCAAAATATGCCAGTCTATAAACTGGGGGAAAACTGATGCTTATTGAGGGTGTGGAACTCTGGATATTTATATACAATTGTTCCAGATAAATCAAAAGGTCACAAAACTAAAAGCATTAAATCTTCACATCTTTCATAACAAGGCTGCAACTGGTGAATTTTTTTGGGGGGAACCATGCTGAACTCAGAATCTGCCTGGATACACTGCTTTCCTTTGATAAAGATGTCACATTTTGTCCTTTCAAAAATACATTTCTGTTACAAATATTCCCCAGGAACAACTTTAAGCATCTAATAAACAGCAAGACACTTGATCACCGACTTTGTTTCTGGCTACATATTCTCTATGGCACCTTTAGGACAAATGAAATTTTGCCATCTTTTGAAAAGCAACTTGGGTGAAACATGTCATCTTCTCTTTGACATACAGCAGGTGAAATGTGCATAAAACCAGCAACGAGAGAGCTTGTTTAGCCTACTACTTCTCTGAATTTTTTCTTATTCTTATTGCTGAGCTTGTAGCCATAGTGGGCTCTTAAGACTTTAAGTTGCAACAAACTAATGTGTCAGGTTTCCAGTAAAAATAAATGAGTTGGGTTTCTCCCAGAGACAGCAGCTTTTCAAATCTAGCTTTATCATCCATTCTACTGGTATTTTTATCTGACTGGGGATGACATACCTGTACAGGCTTTTCTTTTTATCCCTTCTTATATTTCAAAGTTTTTTTCTGCCTCAGACCTGACACTGACAATCCTTTTGTGTTTTCTTTGGTTCCTCAGAGGCTTAATGGTCCAGCACAGTAGCTGAACCTTTAGAAATTTCTTCTGTACCTCTGCAGAGACTACTTCAGTAAGGGCCACAGAGCTGTCACCGTGAAAAGTGAGAGGCCCCTGTGGTTAAACATTCCTTAGTGTTTTCATTTCTGAAAGCGATAGCAGAATGGGTAAATGGATTTCTTTCAACCACACAGTTGCCTTACAGCTGTACACGGTCTTCTTGGGGATGTGTAATGGGGTGAAGCTGTCTAGGAAGTTGGCTAATTCTCCTTATTTTACTACAGGTGATTCGTTTGATGAAGGGCTTGACAGCTAATGATTTGAAAAAATCAATTATTTGCAAGCCTATTAATGTTAAATACTTAAACATCTCATACAAGCATGTAATTTAAATGCAATTAAACAGTTATTAAATGTCAAATGTCAATTAATGATTGATGGAGCATTCATTAATTGAGCAGAAATCTTGGGTCTACTGTGATGACCACAGTGAACTGGAAATTCACTACAAATAAAATGTTTGGGTATTTTGAGGCATTTAAAAAGCAATTTTCCATACAGCTTGCTGTGAGTTTAATGGTCTTATTTTAAAATGAATTTAGGGTCTGCTCCTCCAAATACTGCCATGAACAGCCTGCTGACTGTAACGGGACTATTCAAAAAGATATGTGCTACTTGCAAGAGTAAAAGCTTTGCAAGTTATGGACATTCATCTTCTTGAAAAGCAATGATGTTTTTATTTTACATGACTACTTCTTTCCCCCAGTCTGTGTCCTGTTGTAAGGGACGAGGCCCACGTGCCTGTGCTGTAAGCACAGACAATGCCCCAGGGAAAGCTCCAGAAGCCAGCCACGGGGAGGGGCCCGGTGTCACTCTCCTTGACTGACTAATGTCTCAACCACTCCTGGAGCTGGGGTGAGAGAAGACTCTAGAAACCTTGGGCTGGAGCCAATAAATAGGGGTGCACGTGAGCCCCCGGGGGCACTCTCTCTCTGCACTGATTCCCCCCCGTTGGCAGGTCCGACGCTGGATCCAGGACTGGTGATTTCTTTGTCTCTCTCTCTCTACTTCTTTCCTGCTGCTCAGCTCTCTCTCTTTCTCTTTTTCCTTCTCCTTCTTGCTCTCCGTTTTTGACGTTGTTAAGTAATACAAGGCCTACCTCAACTCACCACAAAGCCGCTTAGTTTGTGATATATATTAAGACATAGAGGGTTGATGCTTATAGAAGTGTTTGTGCCATTAAAGTTGGAGTTTGTTTTTTGGACCTTGAGTGCTATTTCACCTTAATCCACACCAAGGGGATTTGCGGATCTTAGTCACTCTCCCCTTCCCGCAGGTGGGGCGTGACACCTGTGGCCCTAACAAATTTCTCACCTCTGAGAAAGATTGTTTGAATTTTTTCTTCCTTACATGACATTACATTGAGATGTTTCATTGGTTATTTTGGAGAAGCCTATTTTGTGTAAGCCTAGCTGTTGATGATTTCACATCTTTGTTCATGTATAATAATTTCATAAATGTTTTACTAGGGGGACTGTGGTATAATGGTATACCTCACAGTCTTAAAACATGTCCTCATTACAAATTTGCATTGTACATAACAGATTCAAGGGGTTTTTTTTTGAGATAGTATAAAAAAAGCCTCCTTCTCAATACTGTGTTTTTACTATTTCTTGTCACCCTGCTGACACAGAGGAACTAACACATATGACAGTTTCCTGAGAAACTTAACAGTGGACTTACATGTCACAGGCTATGTTAGATGAGGACAGTCTGAAATCAGAAAGAAGTGATATTTTAATGGTTGTTCAGGTGTAGATCCAATGAATCCTAAATTGTCTAGGCTTATCTTTAATTTTCTCCAACTAGAAGAAATGAAGGTGCTGTAAGGAGGTGGTGGGCATAGAAGTGAAAAATTAATTTTTTTTGTAATTCTGAGCTGGGACACGAGAATTTTTCCATCTCAGTACTGACTGGACATTTCTACCGTGTAGCCACCCTACTAGAACAGTGAGATGAAGCTATATTGTTGCCCCAATGCTTTTTACCTGATGAGTTCTGCAAGTTACTTGCACGAATTTGCGATCTCTACGACAACTTCTGTGCATGGAGGGTTGGTAACACCAGGGCCTCAGTGCTAATAAGGAATACTTTGTCATCTTTGTTTTTGGCATACAATTTTGAAGGAGAAGAACAGCTGCTTCGTTTACCTGTTATGCTTGGTAGTCCCTTGTGTTGCTTTAAACAGCCAGTAGATAGTTAATGAATGAATGGCACAATACTGATCAGGTAAAACTCTTGCAGTAAGTGCTATCAAAAAGAGTAGCTGAATGACTAATTTCTGCTGGCGACCAGATCAAATGGAAACCTCAGCTCCTGAGCAAAATCTGATGTAATAGATGTCTGCTTAGAATTTTTTTCCTGTCCTTTCTTTCCCTCTCTCTCAGCAAATTAAAGAATTTCTAAAATCTTTAGCTCCACCTTTATTCTCTACGCTGACAAACCAAAGCTGGAAGGATTTGAAGTGTAAGGCTGTGTGTGGCAGGAATGAGAACATCTGAATTCTGCTCTCAGTGACAGCATTGGGACTACAGAAGTACTGACAGAAAACAATGAGAAATGAATGATTTAAAATTTTTTCATCAGATCTGCAACTTGGGACAAAATTGATAAGAGTGAAGTGTTATTATTTTCAGCAGATTCACAGGCTATGACTGAGTCATGTAGATTAATATTGTGACTATTGAAAGCATGCACAGCAACAGGAGTTGGGAGAGACAAACCATGCTTTCTGAGACTTATTTGAATATCAAGTAGTGATCAACATTCTGCATGTGAGGACTACAAATAACTATCATCTTCACAGAAGCCAGTGAACACTGTGGGATTTGACAGACGGGTAGTTGTATGCATTCACAGGTACACAGGGCTGCCAGAAGGGGAAACACAAGATTTTGGTAGATTTGGTGAGCGTCCTGTACTGATTACAGCTGATGTGTCTGGGCCCTAAGATGCCTTTCATGTTTTGTTTGAGCAGCTCAACAAACCTACAACATTGGAGATGTTTTCTTGTTCTTTTATTGTCATTTGAAAATTGCTGTCATACCTTTGGGATCCAGCCCATGTGTTGTGAAGCAGCTGAAGTGTGAAGTTGTATCAGGAAAGCTGGTGAAGCAGACGGTCTATGTTCTGCCCACTACAAAAGACTGTTACGAGTTTTTGAAAGTGCATGCGGTTGGCAGTGCAATTGAGAGAAGGCTGAGTGGTTAAAGTGGCTAATGTAGTTTCTGGCTGGTTGCAAACATATTAGCTATAGACCACTGACTAAACAGACATGTCCTACTGCAGTTACACATCTCTTCATGTTGATTAACTGGCATGTCACCATGGACGAAGCCATATGACTAGTAAGTTGGCAAGGTTTTATTCAAACCATTGTTTAGGACATTTCAGACTGGAGAGGAATGAAATACCTAACCCCTGCTTATGCCTCTGATCTGACAAATAATAGTAAAGGACATTGTAGGCCAAAATTTTGAAAAGGACCTCCTTGGTGTTTAGAAACCTGCTTGTATTCACCTTTCTTGAGCAGTGTTACTGGCAGGCCAATGCTGTTTGACTTTGCCCATACAAAACCTATCACATGCAAACAATATTACCAGGAAAGTGCATGTGCAATCTTATGTGTTGACAAAGTGGGACTGGTTTGAAAACCTTTCAAAATGTAATCCAGAATGACACTTTGATCAAGATAAGTTCATGTGACTTGTTTTTGTGTTTTTATGTGTTTTCAATGGCAAAAAGCTTTTGTTAGCAGCATAGCTTTGAAAATACTTGGACTCAAGGGGATTTTATCAGGAAGCTGTACTCAGGCAGTGAAGCAGTCACAATAATGTCTGCCTCCCCCCGAAAAAAGAAAAAAAAAGGTTTGGGGTGACAAATGGGAAGAAAAAAGCACAAAAACTAATAATAAATCCTTTTTTTTAAAACACATTGGGAACGGGAAACAAGCCAGACACTTTGTATGGCCAAAGGCAGATAAAATATAAGAGGAAAAGAGCAAGCCAGAGAAAAAAAGTGAAATTATTGTTTTACGCCCCTGTTTCATCTTGAAAGAGCTTGGTTCCTGCACCAGAACCCTTTTTTTGGAGATGTACTGGGGGATCAAATGGTTTGAAATTGAATTTATATAACAGCCAGCATAGAATAAATCACCAAAATAAGTAGTAAAAAATCATGAAGATTTGTTAAGAGTTTAAGGGAGCTCAAAAGCTGAATAGCTGAGCTAGTAAGCTGTAGTATGTAGTCTCATTATTAAAACTGCTTTAGTGTCAGAGAATTGGAAGATGGTTAATGCAATGCCAGTTTTTGAGGGAGGTTCCAGGAGACGTCACGGTAATGACAGACTACTTGTACGAAAAATATTTCTGGGCACTCTTCTGAAAAAAGAACTATTGTTCATAGGAATAAATAGTAGACAGTGAGGAAGAGTTAATCAGATTTTGCCTTGAAAAACTGTTGTAATTCTTTGAAGAAGATTGTAAGCACATACACAGGGGACATGCAGTTGATGTGCTCTGCTTGGATTTCTAAAAGGTATTTGACAAGGTCCCTTCTCAAAGCGTCTTAGAGCAATTCAATTGTCATGGCATAAAGGGGAAGGCCATCACATTTTAAAATAGCTGATTTAAAAGATGGAAAGCAGAGAGTTGGAATAAATGGTCAGTATTCTCAAAGGGGGAAGTCTGGTAGTAGAGTCCTACAGTATATGCATTGGGGCTACTTTGTCCATAAATGATCAGGGAAAAGGGATGAACAGGAAGGGGACAAAGTTTACTGATGAGAGTAGATGATTCAGTGGTGTAAATACAAAGGCTGACTGTGAAGATCTGAACAGGGAGTGGGTAATAAAATGGCAGATTACATTTTCAAGTGATAAACAGACGAGGGCAAACAGTGTGTAGGGAATTATTAGGAAAAAAATAGGCAGATCATTGCCACATCAGTTTATAAAGCCGTAGCGCATCCGTGCCTTGAAAACTCTCTTCAGTATTTGTTCCCTCGTCTAAGAAGTGGTAAAATAAATTAGAAGAGATACAGAGACAGACTACAGGATACCCGAAGGTATGGAATTGCTTCTGTATGAGAAGTGATAAAAATTGAGTAAGGATCTTCCTTTGCCCTATGGAAAAGGGTAACTAAGGATGTTTCAAAAGAAACCCATCAAATCATAGGTGGAATGGAGGTAAACAGAGATGCATTATGATTTGGGGAATTTCTTTTGTTTATTTTTTGTCCCCTCTACTACAAGAACATGCCAAAATCAGGTGAGTTTCTCATGCACCAGATACAAAATAGGCAGAAAGAGGTGGTTCTCCACAGAGTGTGTAGTTAATCTATGGAAAGCATTTCCACAGGATGTTCTAGATGCTGAAAGTATATGCGAGCCCAAGGGAAAACTGGACAAGTTTGTCAAAGAGAAATTAATAATTCATTATTAATAGAGGGATGCACTTCTAATTCACCTAACTGTGATTTTCTAGTGTGTTAGGAGAACTGATTTGTGATTATTCTCTTCTCTAGACATCTCTTGGCTACTGTTGGAAACAACATCCTGAACTAGATTGGTATATGTTGTTCTCGAATTTGTTAGATTCCTTGGTTCTGGAGGGTAACTGAACAATACAGCCTCAAATACAACAGGAAGGGGAATTGAATTACCTTATTTTGGAAATATCTTGTGGCAGGACATTGAACATATTCAAGAAAGTAATTCTAGAGGATTTTTTTCCCTTTTCGCTTTTCCTACCATTTAAAAATAGAGGAGCTAGTAGGTGAAGTTCTACTGTGATAAATTAATCAGGTTTTTTTGTTAATATAATCTCTCAGTAAAACATTAGGCCTTAAGATGAAATTCCCTTTGAAGCTTGGGAAGAGAAGTGGCACAAGACCTAGATGAAGCCTTTAAAAGGCCTTAACAGAGCATGTCATGCCAAGAGAAAAAAGGCAACATTCATGGGAGCTTCTACCAGAGGACCAGAAGCTTCCCAGCTGCCAGAAAGCCAGGAAAGGGCAGCAGTAGCACTGCAGCTTGCTTCCATGCTGTCCCTTCAATTTTCTAAAGGCGTGGTGGTATGTACTCTGCAGTTTATCTACCTAAAAAAAAAATAAATGGAGCACATTAGACATCCACTGGGATTGCTGAGAAAGGAGTCTGGCCCAGTCATCATAGTTATCTGTGCAAACAATAGCTGTCATACATGATCAGATTACCTGCCAGAGGGATCTGATGAATTACCATCTGACTATGCCTCCATTATTCATATCTTACCCAGAGCACTGCTTACCTATGCATAAATACTGGAAGCATTTATTTTATTTCATATACAAGCCTTGTATATGAAATAGGTCTGAATAGAATCATTATCATATAATTACATGTTAAAAATATTTTAAATATAGTTTTACATTTAAAATGACTTGCTGTTTGGTCACATGAAAAAATAACTTTTTAATGGGCATTGAGATTTGGATTACTCAGCTACCACGTGAGATTATAGTTAAAGCTGACTGGAAAATAGTGTATAATTCCTATTCACTGTTTTGAAAGAAAAACTTTCTGATATTTACTATTTATTGGCACAAGTATTTCGGGATTTTCCTCAAAATATGAGAAAAGACTTCTGGGTATTATTTTAATTAAAATGCTAGAAATTTTAACATGAAACTGGGCTGAGTGGCATTTTTTAGCTCTAAAAAGTTTCAGTGCTGTGTTTTTGAACATCACTGCCTACTGCTTATTTCCTGTGAACAAGCATTGATTCAGTCAGTGCCAACTTTTCTGTAACAATGAAATAAGAATTCACAGTGCAGAAAAATGTGAACCAGATGGGAAGGACATGTCCCAGTTTTCCTAAAATTAGCATACATATCAAATATATATATTTATGTGTGTGTGTGTATGCATGTGATTTCAAGAAAATTAAAAGGAAACTTATGTTTCCCAAATTCTGAACAACACTAAGAGCAAGATTTATAGCTTATGGGTATTACAGGACCATTTTACTGGGGTATAGTGGATCCTGCAATGTGATTAAATTTTCCATATTTGTTTTATGGAAATGGCATTTGTATGAACAAATTGAAGAATTATGTGTTATCTGTACATCCAGGTTCCTAATCTGAATGTACAGATACTTGGCCGCAGAAACAAATACCTCCTCTGCCAGATTCATGGATTTAGTGCATTTGCATGCAGCTTTGCTGTACAGGAGAAAGACGTTTGCCTTATGATTACATCTACTCTGATATGCCTGTTGAATGATTAAAGGGGTCATGGTTTAACCTCAGTCAGCAACTGAGCACCACACAGCTGCTCGCTCACTCCCCCCACACCCTGGTGGGATGGGGGAGAGAATCGGAAGAGTAAAAGTGAGAAAAACTCGTGGACTGAGATAAAAACAGTATAATAATTGAAATAAAATAATGTAGTAGTAGTAGTAGTAGTAATAATAATAATACACAAAGCAAGTGATGCACAGTACAATTGCTCACCACCCGCCGACCGATGCCCAGCCAGTCCCCGAGCAGCGCCGCCCCCGGCCAGCTTTCCCCAGTTTATGTACTGTGCATGACGTCACATGGTATGGAATGTCCCTTTGGCCAGTTTGGCTGTGCCCCCTCCCAGCTTCTTGTGCACCTCCAGCCTTCTCAGTTGGTAGAGCATGGGAAACTGAAAAGTCCTTGACTAGTGTAAGCACTACTCAGCAATAACTAAAACATCGGTGCGTTATCAACTTTGTTCTCACCCTAAATCCAAAACACAGCACTGTACCAGCTACTAGGAAGAAAATTAACTCTATCCCTGCTGAAACCAGGACAAGGGGTCACACTATTGACTCTGTGGTGTGTCTGCCTAGGGACAGCACTAGCAGAGAAAGACTGTTTGGAGAGATATGTTCATCCCTTTTTAAAGGTATGGGAACTGTTGTGACTTAGAATACTTCTGCTGCAACTCAGATGAGGAGGTCTGCCTGTGCCTGTCATGGTGTAACATCTTATTCCCCGAATGCCAGATTTCTGGAAGAGCTCTTCCCAATGTCTCTGGAGGATGACATTTCAAAGCTTGGGATTTCCCTCTCCAGGGAAACTCTAATGCCATAAGAAAGCTTTAATATTGACTCAGAATAAAAATAAACTATTTAAAATTTTCCACAGAAAGGAACTATTCTGGCTTGATTTTTCAGAAAACAAGACTGAGCAACACATAAAAAAATGCCCAGGGAAACCCCTGCATTGAAAAGCAATCTCAGGAGCTGGCAGATCCTTGGCTGAACATGGCTCCCAGGGACTCTACAACTATAAAATTGCCAACAGAGTGTGTGGTGGGGTGGTTGGTGGGGTGATGGAAAGCCCTGAGAGGACATCTCAAATGGGAGCTCTCAGGACTGCAGAGTCCTTTCCCCCTTCTGCAAAACCAGTCACCTGAACTAAACACTTCAGATAGAGACGGATGCTCCTGGGGCTCATCACTTTGGGAGCCTGGATTCCGTGGAGATCCCAGCTGGGAGCTCATCTGCATGGTCAGGCTTCTTTGCAGCCCTGAGGACCCAGACATCCCTGCAGCCCAGTGGCTGAGCTGGCAGAAAGCAGGCAGGCGTCTTCTGGAAGTTTATTGAAAATGAAATGCCCCCGTGAAACCTTCTGGGTTCAGTGTGTCTACATTTTTCAGTGAAAAACTGTTCACTTGGAAAATTCTTGACCAGCTTTTTCTGGAGGCTGTAATTTGAGTGAATTAGACGTGTACTGTGAGAAATGACAATAGATCATAAGGGTGAAAGGAGGAAAGGAAAACTGCTGTTAGGAGAACAGCTGTAACAAGGAATTCAGATAATGTTTTCCGTGTTTTGTGTTTTAAATGTTGTAGTTTATGTTCTCTTCTGTATTTTCAGGCATGCAGCTCTAAATCACAGATCAGTGCTGCAAAGCAGACAAGCAACAGGAATTATATTATAGATCACAGCTCACTGGGTTTTTTTTTAGTCAGGTGAGAGTTTGGGTTGGATAGTATATATTTACAGAATACTATTGGCAGTTTATATTTCCAAAAAAATGCATTAAAGAAAATCTTATTTCCAAAATAATACCAAATTGCAATCAGGTGTTTATATATAAATGTAGAAGCATGAGTATGAAAAACATCTTGGAAAACATTTTTAGGAGGCTATTTAGAGAACTGGCCACATAACTCCTGTGGGGGTTTGTGGCAGAATTTCCTTTGAAAACAGGGGCCTGCATGTTTTGGTCTCAACTGGCCTGAATGCTTTCTGTAACACTATGGTAGGAGTCACAGATGCTCAGAAAAAAAGAAGAATCTGGATGCCTAGATAGACACCTCTGTTTGAAAATTAACGATGTTAGGTAAGTTGTCTTCTTCAAAGCTCAAGCTTTGAATGTGTACACACTAATTACAATGATTTTGAGGGAGAAATAATGTTAAGCTGTCTTGCTTGGAAAAGATTTGGAGTAGTTGATAGAGTAATTACCTTTAAATGGTTAATCTATTGCAGGTGTGCATATACTTGAGCATATTTAGTTTACTCCGCAGAGTTCATCCAGCTTTTAAGCACTGTTGGCTCACAGCTTTCAGGCTCCAACTCCAACATGGGTTAACAGCATGGGTTTTATTATGAGCTTCCTTAGCAGCAAGCAGGTAAAAGCAAAACTTCAAAACCATTTTCCTTTGTTGGGAGAACCCCCTAAAGGAATTCAGAGGAAATGGTGCTGTCTGTCTGACACAGTTACAGTCAGTCAGCAGTCTAGTGCCTCAGCAAGTAACACTGCAGTCACTCAGTAATTTGTGTGCTTCATGCCTCAAAGGCTATAAAATGGTCTGTATAATATACAGCAATAGCTGAGTTGTTAAACAAAAGGATTGAATGCATGTTAACGCATGCAGGGATTCATCTGGATCGTGTCACCTATGCAGTATATATATGTCACTTATGCAATAGGAAATATAGATCAGCTGCTTCTGTAAGGAGAGGTTTGGATTTTTTTTTTTCCCCTGAAATCTTCCACATTAGCTGTGCTTATAAAATATACTGCAGTACAGAGTCTGCACTGCTTTAAAACAGGGTTCAGTTCCAACCGATAATACATATGTAAATTGTTATCTGAGTTTAAAAAAAAGGAGTGTATGGCTACATGTCTAGGTGCCACTTGACCTATATATTTTAACAGATTTCAGGGCCGAAAGGAAATAAGCTGACTGTTAAAGGCATTATGGCTGGCAGTATGACCAGCCCCCGTTCTACCTTTAGCCCATGAAATAGTGGCATGGCCACTGTGGCACAAACTCATAGCAATGCTGAATCTGCTGTGGTGTTGGGCACACCTGGATATCAGCAGAGCAGCCTGAGGAGCAGAGGTGAGGAGTCTGCCTTTCTCCTCAGCAATACATAGCTTTGAGCCCTTTCACAATCTTTGTATGCAGGCAAGGGCAAGCTTACCCCAGCCTCCAGAGCACTCTGCAGAAGCTGAATGGCAGCAGGTGCTGAGCCATCGTACAGACTCGGTCTCCACTTCCCATGATCTAGACAGCTCTAATGAAGAAAAAAGCCCGGTTGGCCAGTATGCACCCTGAGCTCAGCTCTTATGCACAACATAATTCATATGCATAATATGCATTTGATTCAGGCTACAGCCAGAAAAGTGGATGGAAATATGGTGGTTGCAAAGTCCAGTGTGCTAAAACCGGTGTTTCCCTTGGCAGTGAAATATAACCCAGGCTGACCAGTGCTGCCTTCAGCAGCCTCTGGTGGCAGGGCTCCTGCAAGAGCTCAATTTACTTTGTAGCTGCTCTTTTCCCAGTAGAGCCTTCAAGAAAGGAAGACAGCAGCAGTGCCATTTCTTCAGTAGACAATTCTTTAGGGGGATGACCTTAAACAAGAAGAAAAACAAAAAAACAAAACAAACTGCTTCAGGATTTTCCCCAGATACTGGGAGTGTTTACTGTACTGCATTGTACTGCATTCTGCACCATTATAAAGGGCTTATTTGTAGTTGGCAGTGTCTTTTGGTTTGTTTTGTGAAAAATTTTCTGAAAATTCTGAAAATTCATAACTATGCAACTGTTTTTCTAGACTGATTTTAACAAAAGAGAGTTTTTAAAAATGTAGGCTCAAATGTATACTAAAGAAAAAAATATGAAAGTATTATTAGTTGCCTAATAAAGCCACAAAAATATTACATATAGGATAGAGTCATCCTCATTGTCACTATATTGTAACAAAGGTAACAGCAATGGATAATGAAAATAATGAAGCCTGTGCTTCTCTTTCCATATAGAGTAATGTGCTATTTGTGTGTGTGTAAGAGTTAGTGTATGGCACAATTGTAGTAATTTTGTCAGCAGCTAATGTGTGTTAGACATCTCCTCCATGAAAGCACTCTATCTAGATCTAGATATTTAAATACAAGGAGGTGATTTGTCCTAGAGGTAAATGACACTTACCATTTTTTAAAACTAAGCCTTATTTCAAACATATTTGTCTGATCTTAACTTGCAGCCACTAGCTTTTGCAGCCACTAGCTCTTGCTATAGCTTTGATAATGACGCTGCCTGCTTCCACAGATGTGGTCCTGATGTTTGAGTCACATCGAGGAAGAGGCAGTGTGGTGTAATTGGCACTACCAGTCTGTGTGTAATCCAAGTATAACTCAGGCACTCTCTTCTGCAGAGCTGCCAGTCTGGTGCCTTTCACGAGAATTGGAATTTGCTTTAAATCTTTATTCAGAAGGAAATAATGGTGCTGGGACTGCACAAGTGAAAGCGCATCGGAAACATCACCTGTCCTTCACAGTAGTGAGTGGGGACATTGTGCTGCCTCCTACCAAGAGGACCGTTTAAAACTTTTTGAGAATATTAATATCAAAAGCAAAACTACAACACATGCCCACCTAGTGCTGCAGTTCATATACCATTTCTCTTGTTTCAAATTCATACTAACACTGTTAAAAAGAAACATAGAACTTTTTAACTTAAGTGCTTCACAAAATGTCCGTGTGCATGTAGGTATGTGCACGTTTCCTATTTCTCCTTGATTTTTTCCCTTGATATCATTCTTGCTTTTCTCTCTTAGTTTCTACTGAATTTCTGAAAAGCCATTATAGTTACATGCCATTTTCTCTTGTTCATGCAAGATTAGCCCAGAGGCACAAGAATTCATGTCTAATTGACCGTTCATTGTCACTTGCTTCACCCCATGCCTTAAGTTCTGTGTAGAGGCCAGAGACTGGAGGTCTTTGCTCTTTGTAGAAGTTTACACAGAAGTATACCCGTACAGCTATATTTGGTTCCTTGTAGAGACACCCAGCTTTGCTCCAAACAAAGCGATATCAGAAGGTGAATAATCCCATTAGTGGAATGTTCTCCTGCATCTAATTAACTTTACTGAAGCCACAGTGAAGTGCTGAACTAGTGTGACCTTAACGCCTTTGGTACACAGAGCAGCTTGTTCTGAACTAACCTGGTTATCTCCACACTGTGCCATGTACTCAGCCAGACTAACTATAAACTAGCAGTGATTGATGTACAGCTCAGATACAAACTCCCAGCATTTTTAAGCTGATGACCTGCTTGTAAAATGAGAGACATCTTTTGATTCTCCTTACCTCAGATCTCTCTTCCTTCCCTGACTGTAATTGAACAGCTTGCTTATTCTTCTCTGGGTCATACTTAACTGTGAATTTTTTAGAAGTGAACTTTGCAATTTTAAAAATAAAAAATACAAGATTTTTAGAAGAGGGCTATAAAATGTCCTGTTTATAACCATCTTCTTCCTTGTGAAGGTAGGATACTTAGGAATTTTGAAAATCTAGCCACTTAGGTACCTAAATATAAAGTAAACAGCTGAAGTTTTTCACTCTTATTAAAAAAGAGACTGGTCCACCTGTATTCACTAGCTGATGTGATAGATAGACCTGTCTTGAAAGGTCTTTCATACTTATTTGAACAGGGAAGGTTTGCATTTTAACTGAGAAGTTGCATTGATCATTTAATTTGCTGTCAATAAGATCGCAGAAAAGAAACGTGGTTTAGAGCCACTGGGACAAAAACTGGTAGAAACCTTCTAAGATTTCTAGATTTCTGCCATTAAACTAGATACTGTTCTTTCAAAAATTATCTAAATCTGATGAGATGAAAAATCAGGAAAAAAAATAGCCAGTTATATCTGTGGCAGATTAATAACATCTGTGTCCGGTTCAGCAATGACAGAAGAAATGGATACAGGGCACCTGAAAAGTTTTTCAGTTTGAAAGTTCTGGGGCAAAACTTTTAGATGTTTCCAAAAGGAAAATATTTTTTAATCCCTTTTTTCACAGAACTTTTCTTCAAATGTAGTGAATGTTCACATTTTGTATAATTTCCCATGACAACCTGAACTACCCTCCATGAAATGTCAGTTACAGAACAGTTTCATAAGTGTTATCTAGCAAATGCATTTCTGGGCTCAGAAACCCCCAGATTTTAAAGCAAAGTATATGAAAGTATCACTGGAGTTCATATTTTTACAGGGGAAGTAAATTTGGGATGAGTGTATGATGAAATGAATGATAACAAAGAGAAGCAATAAAAAGAAAGTTGAGTGGTGGTGGGTTAGAAGATGGGAAGCAGAAAGAAACTGTCAGATGCAGGAGCTGAGAGTTGCTTTGAAACAGGGAGGGCAAGAAAAAGGTGAATTATTGCAGAGCTTGTTTGTATGAATGAACCTGCCTAACCTGGCAGGCAGGTTAAAGCAGTTTTGCAGAGCTCAGACAAAGATTTGCATTGATTGCTTGAGCTCTGTTTTAACAGCCACATTTGAAGGAGCATAATCTCAGGAAAAATCTGTACATAAAGTTAATAATATAAAATCCTTCATGTTACTGGGTTGGATGTTTGTCTGTTTTGATTTGAATCTGATCTCATGTTTGATCCCTCCAAGTTCAAAGATAGTGACTCTATGGCAAAAAGTAACAACCTAGAAACAAGTAGCCCTCATTTTTGCCTGGGCTAGTCATGATAACATCCCCTTTTACAGCCTAGAAGCTTTGAAAACCATATGCTTGTTTCCAGCTTGTTGACTTCAGGGGCTTTAAATGAATTTGGGAATGCCTTCTTCAGCAACTCTTAGGTTGCTTCTCCCAGCTCACAGAACTGTTAGAAGAGTCCATTTGGGGATGATGAGAAATCTGGAACCAGTCAGTCCAGGATAAATCTGTGGAGATTTAAAAACAAAGTGGGACAGAAAATCTGCAAAGGGTAGCTCATTTTAGCCTGTGAGGGCCAGTATTATGTTTTCTCTGCAGTATATGTCAGGAAAACTGGCCACTTGGGAGAAAATGAAAGAGAGTAAGCATGTTCCCTTGTTCAAACAAGTCATCTAAAAAGTGTTAATTTTGCTATCATTTGTCTTTTTGGCCAAGAAAGTAGAAATAGGTATGTTTTGAATTATTTGATCTAACAAGAAATCCAGATTTTTCTGGGCTACTTAGCACCCAAAATCCCACTTCCAATACTTACTTAAGTTCTTAGATAATCCATAGATACATGTATTCATATTCCTTGTTTTAGCTATTCTAGAGGAAAAAAAATCACCATTACTTCTTACTGAATTAAATTGCTGGTTACTGGTATTCACCTGCAGGTTCAAAAAAAAAAAAAAAAAAAGGGAGGGGGAGAGGGGCATGATAAAAAAAGTATCATTGCCTACTTTCAGGGATAACAAAATTTCTTAAATCTCTCTTGAGACGGTTTCTTTTCTAAGAGGTCACTAAGCTTTATGTCCAATTCTCCTTTCGAAGTTAGTTTACGTATCGGGATGGATTTTCAACCAGTATAATTCTGTTAGTCTGCTGGCCTCCAGGGCACTCATGATAGTTTAAACCACCAAAGAAGGTCTGGCTCTCAATCTTCCGTGAAGCTGTGTTTACACCAGTGAAAATCAGAGGACATTGTCTCATCATTAGAGTATTGTTTATAATGATATAATTTAAAATGCTCAAATATGTCCTAGGGTTTGATAGGAGCAATGGTAATGCTTAACATCTTCATGTGCCAAGCCTTATTTTCTCTACTACAAAACAGTTCCATGTCTTTTATGGCTTTGTGACAGTGTCATCTTTAGGAGACTCAAAAATCACCACTGGACTTATGCCATCTCTATTGCAAGGGTTAAGTGTAGTAACAGGGAAGCTAGTACCTGACTTTGAAGGATTTTTTACTAGCGTGTGTTTTGGGATTTTTTTTAATGTCTTTAAGGCCAACAGTTTGCAAGAAGCTGCCTGAAGAAGTCAGGGTATACTGGTTTCATACAGCCTTGTGTGACTTCAAAACTTTTCTGATTAAAAAAATTGTGCCTCCTTTCCAAAGCAAGGAAGAACTTCCCCATACAGATTATATCAGAGCATGTGATGAGTATACCTACTCATGCTATGCAATCTAGAGAAAATGCATGTGGATTTGGAGGAAAAAGTGGGGAGAGAAAATAGTGAATAGCGGTCAATTGTGTCACTGGCTATTCCCCTTACACATGACAGAATCAGTTGCAATGAAGGTAACTTTTAAAAGCTGAGAGTGCCACCATAGTGGTCACTGGCAGTCTCATCAGTGTTTCCTGACCTGCTGAAGAGCATTTCTTTCTTCCAGGGCAGGAAGGAAGATATCAGCTTTGTGACTGAGCTGACCATATTACAGTGATTTTTGACTGTGAGCACTTTTTTTTTTAAATCTGCAGGGGCAGATATCCAGTCTGAATGAATACGGCATTTTGAGGACTCATGGTGAAATTCGACCTCAGATCAGAGCTAGGGCACAATGCATAGCCCAACCTCACTGTTGTCTCGTCTTAAACATCTTGGGTTGGATCCTGAGGCATGAGACCATTGGAATCAGGAACCATGTCCTTGTCTGTTGAGGACTATGGAAGCAGTTGGACCATCTTTCTACATTGAGACCAAATGTAAACAAATGGATTAGAAAAGTTGCTAAAACAGTGTGGTAATTGTCAGCCTGCAGTCAACCAACCCAGAAGTAAAGGTTGAGCAAGTAAAAGAATATTGAGCAGGAAGTGCAGGACTTCCAGCTGAAGAAGACGCTGGAGGAACCCATGGTTAGCATTAAATTCTGAAAATGTAGGCCAATATTTGTCTGCACTTTGTTTCTTTTTCCAGGTGTAAAGCAAGAAAAATGGATCTTGTGTACTTTGACAATTGTACTACACAAGTGCTACGTGTTATCAACAGTACAAATAACACTTTTTCATGAATAATCTTTTATATAAAAGTAAGCACTCCTTACTTTAATTTATAATGAAATAGATTCTTCTATAATGAAACAATGCTAATTTAGAACTAATGCCAAAGTTTATTGGTCTTGTCTTCAAACATTCCCAGGTACATTGCTATTGTTGGGGAAAAACAAATTCTTAAGTACCTTCTAATTTCTGTCTTTGTGTCTGTAATTGATATTGTCATTCCCTCTTCTGCACAACCTCCAACATTCTTTACTTCAGGCTACCTGAAGTGTATAAGCGTAAGAAGTCCCTTTTGACCTTGGAGATATTTTCTATTTATGCTGAATGCAAATTGCTGCATTCAGTCTCGGAGGGAATTATGCTTTTATGAGTACCTTTTGTAGGCCTTGATCCTCTGTTTGGCATATCATCTAGAATATGTCATAAAAAATGGTTTGAGCTAAATGAGATCTGCAGCTCTGAAACAAGGGATGGATGTGTGGGTTTTGAAATAAAAACTAGTTACCAATGATATGCAAATTGCAAATTGTTCATAGCTTCCTGTGAATTTGGTGAAACACTTAAATACTTGTCTGAAGCCTCTTCAAACATATTCAAATACTTTCAGCCTATAAGGGCAAGGTCATGATGTTTTTATATGGAGTGTGGATAGTGTCCTACTCCACAGGTAATCTAATTGATGTAATAAATCCAGGTAATCACAATATGATTCGTAAGTTCACCAGAGGCTACTCAGAAGATTTGCAGAGTATTTTTTAAGAGCATACTGCATTTTTCTACATATATTTGGGTCAGTATCCCATAGAATAGCTGTGGGAACCTGTGAAAAATACATCCCTATTCTGTGCTCAATCATCTAAGTATTAGCAGAATGCATGATAAGAATATGAATACAGCATCATATTGAAGGTGATTATCCTTGCTTATACAGCTTCTTAAAATGGACCTGATCTGATGTTAACACTTAGGAGCCAACTGCCTCACCATTATTACACCTTACCACATCATCCTAGAAGAGTCTAGTATTACTACAGAAAGTCAAAGCTTAACTCTCCTACCCTGTATCTCATCTGATGCAGTGCTTGTATATCCTTTGCTTTCTGTTTTAACTCACGGGTATTTTCCTCTTTTCTTGCTAGTAAGATATTTTGATCATAAATTGTTTTGAGAAAGCTATGTCCCTCTGCTGAGTGCTGTGCTTTGAAATGTTTCAATAGCTATTCAGTTATCCAGCAATGCAGAGCCCTTCAAACTGTCATTACTTTAATAATGGGTAGAAAGATTAAATGAATGGATGAAGAGCAGAAATAGAAAGAACTTGAAACAGAGACAGATATAAAAAGAAGCAAGTTTAGAGGAGCCTCCCTTGTAGACAGAATATGTGGATGTCTTTACAAATATGTGTGTAGTGGTATCTCAGTCTTTTTCCCCTTTAAAGCAGCTTGTTAGTGTGGAAAGCTACCCTTTCATTCAGTTTCCCCTGCTACACTGAAGACAGGGGAAGACATTCTTAGAATATTCAACAAAATGCACAGCCACTCG
Source organism: Aptenodytes patagonicus (assembly GCF_965638725.1). Taxonomy (NCBI): domain Eukaryota; kingdom Metazoa; phylum Chordata; class Aves; order Sphenisciformes; family Spheniscidae; genus Aptenodytes; species Aptenodytes patagonicus. The sequence continues at coordinate 64,744,014 of NC_134982.1, forward strand.
AGCTGCATTACCCAGTGCATGCTTGTTTTGAGTTCAATATTATTGGAAGGAAAAACATTTTCTTTGCCTACTGTAATTTTAGATTAAAGCTAATTGGTTTTGCCCTACAAGGAAAAGAAGACTTCAGATGATTTCTTTCCCTGTGGAAAAAATAGAGTTAATTATAAATCTGATATTGTCACTCAGCAGAAGATAAAACTAAATCTGTCGTCTTGTATGATTGCCTTCCTATCACCACATGAAAGCGAGGGAGAGAGAAAGAGCTGTTTGTTTGCTCAGCAGTAGTCCATTTGAGAAGAGAAAAGGAGAACTCAGCTTCAGTAAAGGTATGTCAAGCAGCGATGCCAGGAGGCATTTTCAAACATCCCAGATGAAAGAAAAGGGAGACCCCAGGCTGATGTAGGCAACATTGCCATAAGCACAATTAGTACAGTCAAATCAATACTAGAGAAATGTACCTTAAGGCCTCAGTTACTTAAAAGGTCTGAACTCTGAGAAAGGCTGTCTACTGGGAACAAAAGCATGGCTCATCAAAATTGCAGTGTGACAATATAAGTGTTACAGTCAAGGCCTTCCATTCACTGTATTCTCAATTTTGTTACTCTCATCTGAAGATTTCTTTTAGTATTAACTCTAAGTGAGCAATCCAGCTGAAGGTCAAAATATATATAGCAATGTCTCCACCTCCCATGGTCCATTTCATTTTTGGCTCACATCTGTCAATGAACGTGAATGTCTATTTTGTAGTTGATGTATGGTCTACTCATCATGACAACACTTGCAGTAAAAATTAATGCTTCTTTTATATTAAATATGCTTGTTATTCCAGGATTTTAATAGAAGACACCTTTGGGGTTTAAACAGATAAAGGTGCAAAATTTTGCCACTGCTTCCATAAAAAGGTAAAGATTTGGGGAATTCATGTATTTTATTTAAATAAAAACTTTTTTTGTTTTTAAAAGCATAAACAGAATAGGTAATACCATGCAACAGACTAATCTGTGCTCATCCAGGATATGTTAGTGCCTTGCTTTTGTGATTTATGTTGCTTGAAGAGACAGTATAGAGCAATATTCATTGCTTAGAGCTTGAAAGAGAATGGAAGCCTCATGATGGGATCTAGGGGAAAACTCCCCTGTGGAAAGATTTTGAAAACCTGTCTCAGTCTGAGCAATTCTGAAGGCAAAGGCAAAAAATGACCCTGCAAAATGTTATTGAATCTGGGAATAAAGTTGCCTTTGATGAGGTTACTTAGAACCCTGGCAGAGGTAGAAGAATCAGGGAAATTCTGAAGGTTTCCAGTTGAAAATAACTTGTGGAAAATGTGGACTCTATTCAGGGAAACGTTTAAAATATGTTTATGCTGTAAAATGATTTCTATATATGGAAAACAATTGCTTTCCTTAGATAGGCAAATACATTTTTACACAAGATAATAGAAGTTAGAGGTGAAAAAGACTTCATTAGATCATTTTCTCTGTCTCCTTCCAATGAAATAATTTTAGAAAGTTGTATACTGTTTGAGCTTTCTGAATGGCTGTCAGCAATTTCATACCCATGTCAATAGTGTTTTTCCTTAAAAATTCAATTTTGTATTAGCAATAACACTCTAAGCAGTAGTGTCTTTTTGTGAAATAGTAAGGTTTTTTTAATCTTCTTAGGTGATTACAATCACTAGCCTTTCAACTTTGTGCCTTATGTCATCACACAAGCTTTGATATTAAATTTCCCCCAAAAGGCACTGCCAGAATTGCTTTGTTTTATTATTTTATTATCACACACTTCTAAAGCAACCATCACTAATGTCTTCATACACAAACATATCCAATATAGGATTTCTCTCAATTAACATATGGGAGGCCAGTCTAGAAGTACAATCCAGTGTCCTTTCTGGTCTTGATTTCTGTGAATCTTTTTTTCTACTGAAATAAACCCAAACATATATCTAGAAACAGAAAGACCCTGTGGTATCTGTGCAGCATTCTCAAAAAAATATTTGGTCAAATTTACCATATAATTATAAATGGTATAGGAAAACTTTGTTCCTGTCATTGTTCTCACTGTTGCCAGTGTCAATAAGACATGACTCCACGTAAAGTCACTGGAGCCCACCCAGCATGAGTCAAACCAAATGAAATCAGAACTGGCACTGCAAGCTGTGGTTAGTTAGGGTATGGATAATAACTGTTGGCTAGTTTTTTGTGGCTTCTTCTCTGTCTGCTCATTCAAAATCAGGCTTGTGATCTTCAACAGTAAACAGGAGACTGAATAGCTCATACCGATCTCTGAAAAGCCTTTGGTAGTGCCACAAATATCCATATATGCAATAAAGGAGCAAGGTAAATCTTGTCAGATGTCTGCAGTTCTCTGTTTGTGCCTGAAAGTATAGCATTTTTAATAAATTGCTTTCCCAATGTTTTGCTTTTCCTTCCCCTGTAAGGATGCTTCCATAATGGTGCTCATCACTTCCACTCATTCTGCAGGCAGCCATTCTGGGCAAGTAGCTAGATCACTGTACAATACAAAAATAAAATTAAAAAATCCCATCTCTGATAATCTTCACAAATTGTTAATAAATGAAGAGACATCAAGTGACATTTCCCTTCTTATATGGGCATCATAAAAAAACCCAGCACAAAACAAAACACTCTACTACTCAATTTGTGAAGCAAATTCGAAGTTGTGCAATATTATCTCATTTGTGTCTGAAGGGCTTTCTATTTCTATTTCCACTTGTGACATCCTCAGCACCGTCTGATATTGTTATTTCTCCTTTGGGAACGTGAACACAACAGAGTTAAGGACATTCAGCAAAACCAGAGTAGGTGCCATGATTTGGGTTGACTTTGTGATACAATTCCTCAACTAAATATTTAACATAGTGCATAGATTTTTAGGACACAAAATCTATCTCTGTCTCCATTTTATACTTCTTTTACTATAGGGTTTAAGGATTCATTCTAAGAGGGATTATTTTCTTGCTTTTGTTGAAAAGTTTGTGTCAGATTATTTCTCCCCCAGAACCGTAGTTTAATGTGTTATTTGTGAAGCATGTAACTATTCAACCTTTAAAGTACCATTAAATCAGGTGTGCACGTGGGCTGTGAGCAGTAGCAAGCAATAAAAGAAGAAAAGGACTTTTGTGTGCTATCAAAACATCCTTGTGAGTTTAACACCCCACCCCCAATTTTAGTGCTGATGATGAAAATTGTTGCTAGGAGAAGAAATAGAAAGATTTTGGTAGAGTTTCACTCCCTGCACTCCCAACACCATTGAACTTCAGAGTTTTGGTTACACAGAGACATGTGTGCTGCTTGTGAATGAGCTAGTTTGTCTACAAACACAATCTAGTTCAATCCTAAAATACTAGATTGGATGCCAGAAGTGTTATGGCCCTACTACCACTGTGCTGTGCTCAAGTTATCATGTCCTTTCAAAATACTTTATGCGTCTCTTCTATTTCAATTAACATGTCCAAAATTCGGTAAGAGATCTCCAACTGCTTCAGCACATCATTTATGCATACTTGCAGTATATTTCAGCTCACAGATTTCAGGTTCTTTAAACAAGAAATCAGTTTCTGTGACATACTCTGTGATAAAGCAGAGATCTAAGTCTGATGTCCTCGGACCTTGTGTCATCATTCACATCTGAGGAAAGTGCATATTGCCATTCAAACGTAATGATGTACAATTGCACCAGATATGACCGGCTGTGTAAGACATACAGCAGGGGGGAGCCAGTCCCAAGGCCCTGTCCTGGCACACATCAACTTGCATGGTCTCTTTTGACTTCAGTGATATTATTTTAACTTTATACTATTAAAAAGCATAGAATAATCCCTCTGTCTTTGTGGAAAGACAGAAGTGCTTATCAAAATGGATTTCAAGGGAGTGCATAATTACTATAAACTAAGGCCTGAATAATCTCATAGTTTAATGTTTCTGCTTATGCCACATGATATAGCACGATAAAATCTACATCAGAATTAAATACTTGGTTTGATAAAGCAGATTTTTTTTATTGGAATTACATTGCAGACAGACAGTTTCTTTCTAGCTTTAAAAGGCAGGAGTTAGACAAAGGCTGACTGCTTTACCTCAATCCAAAATGAAACTAGTTTATCTCATAGAGTAAACAGAATCTAATTTGAAGCTTATTTCTTTGTTTCATGTTGGAACATAGTAGGTTGGCTTTATGATCTGAGTAATTTTATTTTGTATTATTAAACTGATGCTGTTATAGTTAGCTAGTAGTCACTCAGCCATAGAGACATTTCTCCATGCCATTATGTTTGGATTTAGTTTTTCTGACCTTTATAGGTTATCTAACAGAGAGACAAAGCTTGAGAGACATATCTTATTGTGCCAGACAATATATACAGTAAAGACAAGCTGCAAAGAGCCATGGTTTCATAGCATAAATCTTTTTTGCCTGAGCCAGGTTGGAAGTGCTCAGTAATTCACAGGAACAACCTTTAATTTACTGTTTTCCCTGGATACCACTGAGGGCTGGTAGGAGGGAAAAAACTCATTACAAAACAGCATCTTTCCTCTACTGGAGAACAAAGATGGGAGGCAAAAGATGCTAAGGATTGGTTATCGCTTCTCAATTGTTTATAATCTTGAAAACAGAGCTTAAATCTCTTTGCAAATAATAGTTTAAGGGTATCCTAGCAATTTCTTTAATTTTGTAGTAGGCAGAAAACAAAATTAGAGACACTGGTTAAATTATTTTAGACAGCTAGTGCTTGTTTTAATATGTCAGTAAGCTCTGAGGATATACTAATTCCCTGCCATGATAAAATATCTCATCCTGCTCAAGTTCTGAGGTTCCTCTGTAAGCTACAAATGAAATTTTGCAGGATAAAAGATCATTTGCAAGGTTTTGTCACAAGTCTTGGGAATCTTGTTTGTTGTCTTTGCTTGTGCATCAGAACAGTTGCTTACATTTCTTAGGTGGAGAGAAGAAGAAAAGGAAAGAGCAAAAATGTCAAATATAGAGAATATGAAAGGAATAGAAACTGCGGAGTCTTTTCTAGCTCAAAGAAAAATATTGTTTATTTTGTATTTACCTTCTTTCCTGCTATGGTAAGTTTCTTGCTTTTAGTGGCTTCAGGTGCATTTTCATTATTCAGTAGAAGGAGGCATGGTTGCCAGTACCAAAACCATGTGCTTTTCAATGCCATTAGGCAACAAAAGTCAGTAGCATTTATGGTTACTTCAGTTACTGTAGGCTCTATAGGCTCTATTGAAAGAGACACACAACCATGGCAGAAATTTGCACAGTATGAAGACAGACAGCAGCAGTTAAAAGTATACTGCTTCAGACCATGACTTCTGATTTCTCAGAGACTCATTCACAGCACTATGCGCTTCCTTGAATAGAAAGTCATGTCTCAGTTCTTAAGAAGAAAGGCTCCTCCTAAAGAAATGCTTAGCATGGTGTTTCAGGAGCATTTCAGGAGTTCCCAGAGTGTTGCAGATAACAGACACTTGAAGAAAAGCATCAAATAGTGTATTTGTAATCCCTAAGTCATCTGAAAATGACATCAGAATTGGACTGGAGTGTATAGAATAGAGAGAGGTAAAATAGCAAGTAATGTCCGGGACAGTCTTGTCCTGCTTCTCCTCTTTCATGTAAGAAGTGTAACCTAAAAATCATCATATTTTTTCTGTTATCAAAGGAGTTTCCTTTTTTAAAACTATAGAGACAACTCACTGAACACTTTAGAAGAGCACGTCTTTAGAAAATTGCTTGAATCTGAAGATCTGAAATGTGAACTTTTGAAATTTCTTTCCTTTAGGTTAGTAGCGTGTTAGGATTTCACTAGTACTATACAAGCATTGCTCACAGCAGAGTTTACAAAGCTTTTGTTTTATACATTGTTGGAGGTATTTTTATTCCAATATTTGAAAATTCCATTTCATGTTTTTAATATAGATAATCAGTTTTATTTGAATAACATTTCATTTCAGTCTATTTGAACAACATTTAATTTAATTCTAATACCCAGTCTTTCAATTACTGCTTATGTTGGAAGGAGTTGTTCAACACCAGCCTGCTTCTCAGTTCGTGGCCTTTGTGAAAATTTTATTAATATGGGCTTGCTACAATATTTAACACTGATGCATGCAGCAGACCTTACACCATTGGAATATTTGTGTGTATTATAACTTTAATAATAATGTGCTTCAGAGTATGGTATCTCCCACTCCACAATATGCCTGGTAACACCTTTTTCCTTCTTCCATCAGGAGGACATGCTTTATCAGCTTTCATCAGGAGGCAATGCCCACCATCCTCTTTAAGGTGATTTCCTCATTATTTATGTGGTGATTTAATACCATCTTGTGCTGTATGTGTAACACAAAGCAGTTTTATCACTAAAATGTACAGCAGTCATCTGGACAGTATTAGATCGACATATCAATAACTACAGTCATCATCGGGGTCCGTCTGTCAGAGGAGGGGAAGAGCATCTTCGGTCATAGGCCTGCCAGGCTGGTGAAGAAGGCTTTAAACTAGAGATGCCGGGGGAGGGGAACCTCAATCCATCCCACTCCTACCAGTTTGATGCCAGGGCCAGCAACAGATGCCCAGAGCCTGGAGAAGGAAGAACACAGGCCACCAGGAGAGCGCCTGGCGAGCAGCACAAAGGAACTCCAGCCAGTAAGACAGCTTCACTGGGGGCCCAACTTCAATGCCTCTATGCAAACGCATGTAGCATGGAGAATAAACCAGAGGAGTTAGAGACGTGCGCATGCCTGCAGGGCTACAATCTTATTGACATCATGGAGATGTGGTGGGATGGCTGCTATGACTGGAGTGTTGGGATGGAGGGAAACAGGCTCTTTAGGAAGGACAGGCAGGGGAGATGAGGAAGGGGTGTCGCCCTCTATGTCAATGACCAGCTGGAGTGCATGGAGCTCTGCCTGGGGATGGATGAGGAGCTGACTGAGGGCTTGTGGGTCAGGATTAAAGGGAAGGCAGGGACAAGTGAGATTACGGTGGGGGTCTGCTACAGGCCACCTGACCAGGAACACCAAGCGGATGAGGCCCTCTATAGACAGATAGGAGCAGCCTCACGCTCACAAGCCCTGGTCCTCATGGGGGACTTCAATCACCCTGACATCTGTTGGAGGGACAACACAGCAGGGCATAAGCAATCTGGGAGGTTCCTGGCATGCATCGAAGATAACTTCCTTCTCCAAGTGGTAGAGGAGCCAACAAGGAGAGGTGCTGTGCTGGACCTTGTTCTCACCAGCAAGGAGGGGCTGGTGGGGAATGTGAAGCTCAAGGGCAGCCTGGGCTGCAGTGACCACGAAATGGTGGAGTTCAAGATCCTACTTAGGGCACCGAGGAGGGCACACAGCAAGCTCACTACCCTGGACTTCAGGAGAGCAGTCTTTGGCGTCTTCAGGGATCTGCTTGGCAGAGTGCCATGGGACAAAGCCCTGGAGGGAAGAGGGGCCCAAGAAAGCTGGGTAATATTCAAGGATCACCTCCTCCAAGCTCAGGAGCGATGCATGCCAACAAAGAGGAAGTCAGGCAAAAACGCCAGGAGGCCTGCATGGATGGACAAGAAGCTCCTGGACAAACTCAAACACAAAACAGAAGCCTACAGAGGGTGGAAGCAAGGACAGGCAGCCTGGGAGGAATACAGAGAGATTGTCCAAGCAGCCAGGGATCAGGTTAGGAAAGCTAAAGCCCTGATAGAATTAAATCTGGCCAGGGACATCCAGGGCAACAAGAAAAAATTCTATAGGTACGTCGGGGATAAAAGGAAGAAAAGGGAAAATGTGGGCCCTCTCCAGAACAAAATGGGAGACCTGGTTACCCGGGATACGGAGAAGGCTGAGGTACTCAATGACTTTTTTGCCTTGGTCTTCACCAGCAAGTGCTCCGGCCTCACCGCCCAAGCGCAGAAGGCAAAGGTGGGGACTGGGAGAATGAAGAGCTGCCCGCTGTGGGAGAACATCAGGTTTGAGACCATCTAAGGCACCTGAAGGTGCACAAGTCCATGGGACCCGATGAGATCCATCTGCAGGTCCTGAAGGAATTGGCGGGTGAAGTTGCTAAGCCACTATCCATCGTATTTGAGAAGTCGTGGCAGTCCGGAGAAGTTCCCACTGACTGGGAAAGGGGAAACATAACCCCCATTTTTAAAAAGGGAAAAAAGGAAGACCCGAGGAACTACAGGCCAGTCAGCCTCACCTCTGTGCCTGACAAGATGATGGAACAGATCCTCCTGGAAGCTATGCTAAGGCACGTGGAGGACAGGGAGGTGATTTGAGACAGCCAGCATAGCTTCACCAAGGGCAAGTCCTGCCTGACTAACCTAGTGGCCTTCTATGATGGAGTGACTACATCAGTGGACATGGGAAGGGCTACAGATGTCATCTATCTGGACTTCTGTTAAGGCCTTTGACACAGTCTCCCGCGACATCCTTCTCTCTAAACTGGAGAGGTATGGATTTGATGGGTGGACTGTCCGGTGGGTGAGGAATTGGTTGGATGGTCGCATCCAGAGGGTAGTGGTCAACAGCTCGGTGTCCAGGTGGAGACTGGTGATGAGTGGCGTCCCACAGAGGTCCGTATTGGGACTGGTACTGTTTAATATCTTCATCAATGACATATAGACAGTAGGATCGAGTGCACCCTCAGCAAGTCTGCAGATGACACCAAGTTGAGTGGTGCAGTCGACACGCCAGAGGGACGGGATGCTATCCAGAGGGACCTGGGCAAGCTCAAGAAGTGGGCCTGTGTGAACCTCATGAGGTTGAACAAGGCCAAGTGCAAGGTCCTGCACCTCTGTTGGGGCAATGCCCCGGTATCAATACAGGCTGGGGGATGAAGGGATTGAGAGCAGCCCTGCCGAGAAGGACTTGGAGATGCTGGTGGATGAAAAGCTGGACATGAGCCAGCAATGAGCGCTGGCAGCCCAGAAGGCCAATGGTATCCTGGGCTGCATCAAAAGCAGCATGGCCAGCAGGTCGAGGGAGGTGATTCTGCCCCTCTACTCTGCTCTGGTGAGATCCCACCTGGAGTCCTGCGTCCAGCTCTGGAGCCCTCAGCATAAGAAAGACACGGACCTGTTGGAGCGGGTCCAGAAGAGGGCCACAAAAATTATCAGGGGGATGAAACACCTCTGCTATGAAGAAAGGCTGAGAGAGTTGGGGTTGTTCAGCCTGGAGAAGAGAAGGCTTTGGGGAGACCTTCTTGCAGCCTATCAGTACTTAAAGGGGGCTCCTAAAAAAGACGGTGGCAAACTTTTTAGCAGGGCCTGTTGGGCCAGGACAAGGGGGAACGGCTTTAAACTAAAGGGGGGTAGGTGGAGACTAGAGATAAGGAAGAAGTTTTTTACACTGAGGGTGGTGAAGCACTGGCACAGGTTGCCCAGAGAGGTGGTGGATGCCCCATGCCTGGAAACATTCAAAGTCAGGTTGGACGGGGCTCTGAGCAACATGATCTAGTTGAAGATGTCCCTGCCCACGGCAGGGGGGTTGGACTAGATGACCTTTACTTGTCCCTTCCAACCCAAACTATTCCATGATTCTATGACTATAACTATCACTAGCTGTACTGACAGGGGATTTAAGTCTGATTTCAGTGTATCTTTGTCTTTGAGACTCTAAAGACTCATACAGTAACTTGATTTGTTTATAATTAACTAAAAATGGAAAACTCCGCATGGTGTGAACAATATCTTGAGGTTGTCACCCATGTTTTAACTGACAAATGAGTACTTAGGCAACATTTTCTAAATTAGGGTGTTTATAATTTTTCTTCTTTATAAACAGAAAGTAGAAGGTATTTAATTACCAAGCCTTAGTTTTTAGTATCATCCTTATTATCATTATCATTTTTATTGTTGTTGTTGTTAATTATTATTATTATTATCATTGTTATCATTATTATTATTATCATTATTATTATTGAGATTCTTGCACAATGAATAAAATTACCTGTGGATTAACATATGCTACCACTCTTTACTTGGCTTTGAATCTTTACTGTGAGACTAGTTCCAATGATCTGAGTAATGTGTTTCAGGCCTCATGTAAGTATTATCTGACTTTCAGTACTTCTTTCTGACTGATTAAAAATTCAGTCTCAGATGCTGCATCACACAAACTCATCTTCTTTCCTCTTCAAAGGACTTGAAAGTGATAACAGGTTATATTAAGTCATGCTGGGAAAAAACTGCTGCATACAGTTGCCATAGAATCATAGAATCATTTAGGTTGGAAGAGAGTCCAACCGTAAACCTAACACTGCCAAGCCCACCACTAAACCATGTCCCTAAAAGCCACATCTACACATCTTTTAAATACCTCCAGGGATGGGAACTCAACCACTTCCCTGGGCAGCCTGTTCCAATGCTTGACAACCCTTTCGGTGAAGAAAACCTCTCCTGTCATGCAGGCAAGTCAAATGCACTCCCTTCCTTCTGCTGTCACTGGCATTGGGAGTCAAAGGGGTTACTTCTTTCATGTTGGTGTCTTGAGGAAGTGTGGGGAGGCCCCCAAAATTTCATGTGCTAGCTCTTTGAGCTGCCTGTGTAATTTAGACCTCACAGTGCTAAGACATGGTGAAGTCTCTCTCTTGCACTTGAAATGCGTTACTGTTTTTTTCCAGGGTATTTTCTGACATGCTTTTCTGCTGATTGGCAATGTTATTCGAGCAGGTACCTGAACAGCACATTTCATTTTCCCAGGTCATATTAGGTTGCTAGGCGTGTATCAAGTAGTGGTGGAGACAGGAGAGGGGATGGTGTTGAAGCAATGTGGTTGAGAAAATTTCATCTGTCTGGCAAATGTCAGTTTTAAGCAGGTGTGAATCAGCATGATTGTGCTGGGCTGTGTTAGCACAATGCCATGGTGTCATCCTGTCTTGTACCATGTGACATCTTATTATGTTAATGTATTTATATAAGTGGATAAAATTAGAGTTGCCATTAGTAGCAACTTTGGATTGCCTAGATTTGCATTTTAAAAATCTTTTTTTTGTATGTCATGCATTTTGTTATTCCTCCTACATATGACAATAAAGGTAATGAATAAAACTTTATTATCAGTAATGTGATGCTATGCTGCTTTGTTATAATAGCTATGCTGTTGCAATACTGAGAAGGGTTACTTTAAAAAGTAAAATCCTATTACTATATTTTAAAATCATAGTAACTGTATCTATACAAAGAAATTGCATTTCTTGATGAGAAAACAATCATATGAGCTAATCTCAGTTCTTGTTTACTTGTATTATAGTAGAGTCCATTACTTTTTTTATAATAAGGACCAACCACTGTACAGATTCCAGAGGTTATTACCTTTCACCAAAAGCTCTGAATACAAGTAGAGAACACTGGTAAATGAGAGTTGCAAAGAAGCCTTATAAGCATCATTTTTTAACCTGAGATAGCTGCCTAGCTAGGCAAAGACAAAATCTGTAAATTGGCCGGTACCTTAAAGTTTGTCCCATGTGCTGGATTCTGTAATGAGGATGAATTTCTGGTGTGTTTCATGGTATTGCAGGCATGCATATGTGAGCTGTGTCATCAAAGATGTGGCCTCGTATTCACTGCACATGTGATGGTGGATGCAGGTCCATCAGAGCTTCTCTGAGCACCGGCCCCAGTGGAAAATGTACACAGCTGGATACAGCATAGTATCACAGCTTCTCTCCTGTCCTGGGTCCCTGTGTACCAGACTCAACTGGCTGGTGGATCTGTGGACTTTGACTCACTTTCTCTGTGCTGTTGGATCCTAGTAGAGACAGAGGCTGCCCTGCTGTGAGAAGAATACAGGGAGCATACATACTGCTGCAGAGAAATGTGAGAGGGAAACAACTGAGATCCATGCATATTAAGTGAGTTTTGCATACCTGAATCTGTGAAAAGGGAAGGAATTGAAGTCATTTCAATGTAATCCCCATCCAGTTCCTTAGTCAGAAGTCCTTTTTTATTGTTGTTCACTGCTTGTGGGTTTGATGCATGCAGATATTTTAAAAGTGCAGGCATATCTGAGTGTGGTACATGAGTCTGCAACTAATGGCTGTGTAGATTGTGACAGGAATTTTCCGTGGAACATCTAGTCAAATGAATACTATTACATTCATTGTAAGTTTCATTTGCTAAGGAAAGATGTCAATTTTTATCTGATGATACTTAGTGCTCCTGCCTTATGTTGATGTTGGTTTTAGAGGCTTCAACATAAAATAAATGAAAAAAAATTAAATGAACATCCCTATAGACAGCTCACTTTTACCCTAGGAGATCTGTCATGAGATCAGATTGCTCCTGATCTTTTCTTAAAATTTAATTTGACTCCATTGGTGTATTGTGTTATATTAGAGATAACTCTTGGCAAAATTTCAGAACTGTTATAGTTACTGCATGATGACTGCAGAAAGAAGAGCAGTAAGCCTTCGGTTTATGATGCTGTATTTTCTTTTCTGTAATACATAATTGCATTCACATATTCCTGATCTACAGTTTTTCAGGCCGTATTTTCAATGTGGAAAATAGATGTAATGATATTAAAGACTTTGTTTATTTGATTGGTTTTCCAGTCTGCTCCTGATCTTGCTCAAACACACTGATAACTGGACTCTGTGTCTGACCCTTTTAGAAGTGCTTGAGCCTCTCCCCAGTTCTGCGCAGGATAAATATGTAAAACATCCTACAACATCAGTTTCAATTGCAAAAAACATGTTTTGCAGGTTTTTAATTTAGATTTAATGAGCAGGTGACTCAGAATCACTGCCATCACCTAATGTCCAACAGTTGGATGATATAAGTTGGTGGTCTCGTGATGTGCTAGCCCTGAGCAATGACATGCATTGCTAAGATCCCCGAGCTGGCATAAGCAGGCTCGCTTTAGGACTGATTGCCCTGTTTATCCCAGTGAATTACTCAGGCTTCTCTACATTAGGCTCCATTTCACTCTAAGAATATGCCTTTAGTGCTTGCACTTGGTGTGAATGCGCTGTTACTACTCTAACCTCAGGAAGAAACTTTCAGAGAGTGAATGTGTGAGGCAAGCTCATTTGTTGAAGTCTGGAGTAAAATATGAAAAATCTTGAAATGTTTGCAGCCCTGTTGTTAGGAACACCCAAAATACCAAGTAGGGATAGAGGATTGCATCGGAACATCAGAAGATGCAGCTGAGATTATTTAACTCAATTTTGGTTACATAAAACTGACTTGTATATTACAGCCTGGATTTTCTGTTTTCCATTTGGATTCATTTAATAGGCATTCTATTTTTAAGCTAAACAGGCAACTGTCAGTCTTTCATAGGTTTTTCACTTCTGTTGAGGGAGAATAAAGCTTTGCTGAGAAATGAGCCTGGGTTTTAAAAAACAAGTTTTGATGTTATAAGGGTAGTTTAAATACCATATAACTGGTTCCCTTATGTTATAGGGACATTACATAAGTATGCAACCAAATATTTTTAAATAACTGAGAATATTTACAACATACTAAACATATGTGGATGGTCATTGAGATTTTGGATAAGAAAGTTTCGAATAACTTATTTTTATATAAACAGGATAGTCTGTTCTAACCAAAAATACAATTAAATTACAACTTACATTATTAATGCAACTGAGAGAGTTAAAAGAAATACCCATTCAAGCTTGACACTACGTATAAAAATCACTGCATCATTTGGTAGGCTAATGTTATCCTCTCTAGGTTTTGTGTATGTATGAATGCTAATGTTAACTTATACTCAACAAGATAGCAGCGAGTGTCTCATAAATATGCCACCTCATTTAATTGTTGTTTTAAACCATTGCTGTCCAAAGTCTGTAGTGGATTTTTAAATTTTATTTCTGTGATCAAAGCCATAAAAAAGACAAGCCCAAAAAAAAGCCAGCTACAAGCACCTTACCACCTCTGTTACCTCCAGTGTAAATGTCTTCCATGTTGAAAAGAACCTATTATGAGCTTTTCAGTAGTCTGAACTCATCAGAGATTAACCCTGGTTTTTGTCAGGTTCCTTGGCTGGTCATAGTTGTTAGGAAAATGGATGTAGAGTAGGATATTTGTCCTTGTTATAAATTTGCATGACACCAGATCAGCCACACCAAGATCAGGCAAAAATTTGAAAAATATTTTGGTACACCTCACACTTATTTCTTAACTTTTGCTACCCACAATGATATATACTGTGTTTGAAAATATATTGCTAGAATTTCAGATATTGTTACAACCTCCCCAAAATCCTCTAGTGGATTAAAAATAAAAAAGCATTTTGAGATATGGTGATGCTGGGTGTAATTGAAACATCTAGACTGACTTGCTATGATAGGTTCTAAGCAGAGATGTATGTGAGAGGAGGAACTAATGCTGACGTTGTTTTGAAGGCTGTGCACCTTTACAGGACTATGATGACAATGAAGAACACACTAAAAGTTCTGCAGAGGCCCTTTCTGCCGTAGTATCAGCAGAACTCCATCTTTTCTCAAAAGCAACAGAGCAGCTCCATTGCTAATACCTAATTAATGCTCTGTTCTATCAGTTATTTGTCACTGACCACGTAGATCTCATCTCTAAAAACCTATCTGGCCATCCCCTGCATTTCTCTATTTTTGTCAGGCTCTTTTGCCTGCCGAACTGCTATAGAGGTGTTTTTTCCCAAGGTAGAGCCTCTGTTGCAAGTAGGGGTTGTGAAGATAAATTTCACCTGTAAAGCCAAGTATCCAAATCTTTGTAGATGCATTCCTCACAAATATTTCTCAGTGGCTGAAGCAGAGAAGGACGAGATGTAGAAAGCTTTGTTGTTGGCAGCAATTGCTGCTGCTACTTCAAGATGGGACTGATGGTTCCTTCTGCAACCGAGATTCAAAGCTAAGACAAACACTGCAGTGAAAGTCAAGTAGCTGCCCGCAGGTTTGGTTATGACCCTTAAATGTAGCCATGAATGCATGACAAAGCTGTTTTGCTTGTGCAAGCCATTTATTTTAGCCCAGGACAAATATAAGTGTGGCAGTAGAAAAATAACCTTGGATATGGAAATACAGTTTCTGATATCAATTGGTAAGTCTTCATGCAATTTTGACAGTAAGGGCAACAGTATCAAAATAAGATGTCCTTTGGCAAAAATAGAACTTATTCAGTAGGTTTAGGAAAAAACCCTATATTCAATTAAATGTTTGAAAAGTTAAACTTTTTACTGGTGTATTACTATTCAGTTTTCCACGGGACGTCCATCCTTCAGCCACTGATAGTTTGTTGTCTTTTAAAATTGGTATAATGTTGTTTTCTGTTATATTCTTTCAGAAAGGACCAGTAACTGGATGCCAAGGTTTCTCTGCTTGCCCTCCATGCCACGGGTCCCTGGAATTCTTCAGAGGGATCTTGTCTATTGCTGGTAGCTCTGGCCTGGAAATTAATGAATCATGGTGGCTATTTAGAAAGTAAGATACCATTCAGAACATGTTCTTCCGTGGGGAAGAAATGAAGAACATATAATCTGAGAGAGGAACCTTGGCTATGGCTAATGCGTTGGTATTTAAATAAGAAAATCTAAGCAGGAGAAATTTGAACTAGATGCAGAATGGCAATCTCAGCAGCTCACTCCGTTACCTCTGTTTTCTTTCTTTAAGCAATCTGGTGGACTGATCTGTGTAAGGAGAGAGAAATTCAGCGCTGATACTTTTTCTGTATTTCCCCAAGGAAGAACTGAAATTGTGTTCTTTGATACTGATACAAAAACTGCAACCCTGTATTCAAATTCATTCCAAGTTGGTGTGAAAATATGTGAGTTTCAATTTAGTGCCTCAGATAATGCTTTCCCATCTGGAGGAACCGATCCTAGAAAAATGTATTGCCAGCTACCTTGACCTGGGCAGCATTCACCAGAGGCAGTTTTTAAAAACTGTAATTCTCCGGGAAATATATTGAATGAGTGCATCCTCTTGTTTCACTGGTAAGCAGAGGCCATTTGCTGGAATGTGTTTGTGCCTTTAAGTTCCCACATCCTTTCTTTACGTAGTTTGTAATTTCTGGGCTGCAAGCATGGTTTATAGTAATGGAAACTAACATAAAACTGAACTGAGTTTTGCTATTTAGTATGACTGCATTAGGTGGGTTATTCAGTTGCTTTATCTAGTGCAGTTATTTGCTGGTGTAATGCAATATTTTCTATAAATATCCATATAAGGAAATTGTCTGTATTGGAGAAAGAGGATACGCAGACACAAAGACTGGGAGGCATTCTGTTCAACTCTAGCAAAGACACTGCTGTTGTTTTGAGTTATTGATCTGAGCCCTAAGGACTGGAGTTACAGAGCAAAAGTGTTGCCCTGAGAATAAGCAGTGCTTGTGTCATTGGTGACAGGACAGAGTTTATATCCTTTCTTGTTTTTATGATATTTGAAAAAAGGCTAAACTTAGAGTGATGTAGATAATGTTCTTCCTGTTTTGCTTTTGTGCTCAATAATAATGTTCCTTAAGCATATAATCATGATGAACCAGCTACCAGGTTTTTTTCAGACTTTTGCCTCATGAGAAAGCAAGCTGCAGAAAACTAACCGTATACAAAGTATTCAGCAGAGAGAGCAAGACAGTGCTTGGGGGGAGAGAATTTGTACGGTGTCATTTTGGAAAGGCTGTGCTCCTGTTAAAAAAAAAAAGTTTCACAAAACTAAAATGTGAGAATTTGAGCAAGATAAGCTTTTCAAACTTACTAGGCTAGTGTGAAGGAAAAAGGCCAGAAAGCCCATGGTATTTAGCAGTCCCTGTGGAGGGGCAGCATGCATCCAGTGTACAAATTCATAACAGGAGGATCAGTAAGTAACCTATGTCTTCCAGCAGTGTTATATGATACCAACACATACTGTAATATCCTGATAGCTGCTGTGACCTGGACCCCAGTTCCTTGGACTGCAGTTCATGGCTGCTGTAACCAGGTATCTGTTTTCTTCTACAGGACTTGATATTCTCGGAAACCCTCCACTTCTCCCCTGCTGTATGCTTTACCTACTGTCACTGCAGCACTTGGACAAGGTGTGTGAAGGCAACAGTCCCATTCTGATCAAATTTTCTTGCACTTCACTTTGTCACTTGCATTCTGCTGTCAGTGGGGGAATGAAGCCCCATGCTTTGACTCCAGTAAAATCAAATGTCTTGCTTTCATTTCATAGTATCAATGTATCTTTTGACTATTTGTTTCAGATCGTCTTATTCTTGCGCATTGTTTTTTTCGGTAAAGTACGCACTACCTGGTTAAAAGTAAATGAAAGATTTTTTTTTAACACCTCCCCATTTGTATTTAAACCTTGCCTTACAGTTTGTTGAAAATCATCTCTGTTTAGGCAGGCAGCAAGGTGTGCCTCCTGTGATTCATTAAGATGATGATGCTTACCCTTTCCCTTCTGCTTCAGTACATCTAAAAGCTTTAGCTGCATAACTCCAACTTGCTAAATTGAAAGGAAACATTACTCAGTGTACCGAGTGCCACAACTTTGAGCTGGGTTTTTAGGAAAACATATTTCCTTTCACAGTGCGTGTTCGGAATGGCCTTTTTAAGATACTAACTCTTAATACCAAAAAAAGTTTCCATGGCAGACAAAATACCATGGAATAGAAAAATGTTGGAAACTGGGAAGAGGGGAGAATTGATAATGAATTTAAAAACATAGAAAAGAAAAGAAAAATATGGAGATAATATATGAATAGGAAAGCTTTTTCCTAATTATGACAAAGCTTTACTAATTTTCTTTTTTCAAGGAATGAGTTTCATTCAGTAGCAGGAGAATTCTTCAGGTATGTAGAAAAAAATTGGATGGAGGGGTTTTCATTTTCCAAATTTCAGAATTATATTAGAATTCCAGACTCCTTCTTATTTCTCTCAGGCTTCTCCTCCCTTTCTCTTCATTTTTATTGTGGAAGCTAGATGACCCTTGTTGTTCCTCACCTAGAGCATCTCTGCCTTCAAATTCACATTTTAGTTTTGGCTTATTTGCAGACTCCAGGTGAGCAAAACTAAAGGAGATGAGGAAACCAGGTAGAAAAGCATCCACACCACTCATTTTTTTTAAAATAGCATGAGCACCTAAAGAAATGGAGCATCCACAGGGAAAGAAAGGGCTAACAGTTCAGAGTTTAATGGCAGGACAGTTTAATGGCAGGACACAGAATGAAGCCAGCTAATGATTCAGGGCAAAAAAATGAGAAAAACTCATAATGAAGAAGTAACTGCTGTATGTTAGAAAACATGTTAGGAAGGAGTAAAGTTTCCAAGAGCAGATATGTTGAGAGCCACCAAGTCTCCCAAGGCTGGGTGAGCATCAAAATGAGTATTCCTGTGGGCCAATACTATTTTTGAAGGGCAATAATATTTTGCAAGGACTAACAGAGGAAAAAGCAGGAAAAAAGTGTGTAATGAAAACTCCCCAATCCCATTCACTGGGGATTCACTTCAAAAATACATGTTTTTGTTTGAGTATTCCACAGTTAGGCTGAGAAGATTCATAGCTGGGTGTGAAAATGGGGAAAAGTGCATTACAAGAAATCTTTGGTGCTTGCAGTGGAGCCTCTGCTTACAGCAACAAATTATTACCACTCTGTATACTGTAGTTTTGTTTCATAGGCTTCAGCACCACAGTCCAAGATCTGATACAATTCACATGGTTTGGGCTTTCATTTTTTTAATCAGAAAGATGTTTTGCTTGATCTGCCATAACACTGACTCTCTAGCTGTGGTGATAGACATCCACATAAACCAAATTTTGTCCTCACTCTCCTCAGTATTCATCTGAAGTACTACTGGTAGAGTCAGTAAATTTACTTACAGTTTATAATGCTATAAATGACTGAATGTAGTTATTATTTATTCTCTCTCTCTCCGTGTTGTTATTTAGCTGAATTGTTGTGATAATTCCAGAGAAATACAATGTAGTGATTCTTAGATTTATTTTTTTTTTTAGACTTATGACCTTTGCAGTCCTCTCTTATCATTCCCTATTTCTGGGAATATTGACTATGCTCACACTATACTCAAGAACATCATCCTCTGACCCTGTCAACTTTCTTGCTTGAGGTGATAAAGTGAGACCTGATTGGAGTCACACATTTGCCAATAAAAAACTGAATTCCTGTCTCTTGATTTCTTTATAAGATGCAGTCAGTAAATTAAAGGACCGGTGTAATAACAAGGGCATTGAATTTTCCTGTAGCAGAAGTTACACTTTTTGGTGTAATGTATAATGAAGTTGGTTGATTAAAAAATGCTTAAATCCATCTTCATCTTTAGTCACTGTCTTCAGGAGTGGAATGTTTTAGTTTTACTTTAAAAGTTAACTATTAAAATCTTATCTCTCTCTATCACAATAATTCTGTCATACATACTTTGGCAGGATAATGAAGCCTTAGGTATTAAAACAGGTTCTTCGTTGTTCATTCATGCATTCTAACATCTCGCATTCCTAAACTAGTACAGTCTTTGACTTTGAAAATATAGCATCGTTATTGGTAGCCTTCCTAAAGATGTGAAAGATGGTGCAGCAGCATTATATTATGCATAAGTTGAAAGAAGCTGCTCTGTTCCTGGCTAGGGAAACACTGAGATTTTGATCACATGTGAGCAAAAATCATGACTGAAGTATCACATTCTTATGCATGCAGTAAAAGCTCAAAATAAGTGTGTTTATTCTGTATATAATTATAATACTTAAATGTTACTCTATAAGTTTATACACACATACATATTAACAGGTAAAGATATAATTGCAACATCATGGGGAAAATAATTATTTAATGCCCTGAGAATATATTTCAGACACATGCTTGTAAGTCCACCAAAAGGAGGTGTGCGGTAAGAGCCAGGGCATTGTGTACTCAAATTTCAATCCAAAGTAATTTATTCCAGTGTTATAAAGTGTCCTTAATGTCCTTATCTCCTCTTTTATAATAACTGTGGTATGCAGCTGAACTGTTTGTTAAGGTAAAATCCAGTAGCTAATATTTCTGGGGACAAGTTTCTCCATTGTCTTCTCTATATAACCTGGCTTCAGTCTTGGAAAGTTTAATTTAGTTATTCCAGCAAGATCTTTGCAGCTAGAAAAGCTCTTCACTAGCTTTGGTTGCTTCAGACCTTAGCTTCACTGAGTCCGGTGCACCAGCCTGTCTTTCTGGCTCACCTTGTGGTGGTCTTTGCTGTTTGTACATCAGTTTCTTCCTTGCTGCCTGCAGTATTAGAGACTGAAGAAAGCATGTACAGTCATCTCGTTTGCTTACTGTTTTGTAGAAGGCTGGATAATATGAGTCAGTCCATCTTTGCCACAGTTAAGTTGTAATACTGTTTTGATAACAATGAGAGAATTAAAAAACCTCTTTGGTGGAGGTGGCCCCAAGAAATTTAATCATTGACTGAAGGTATCAGACAAAGCTGTTTTGCCTCCTGCATCATTGACTTTAGAGTCCTGCTTTCCAGATGCATGATATAATCACTAGACTGTATTATCTCTGCTTTAGATGACCATTATGTAGTTAGAAATAGTCATTGCTGAACTGAAGTTTCTGTCTACATGTGGGAGGTAGTGGTCTATCAGTATTTAACTTGGATGTACATATAATAGCTTACTTTTTAAAGCACATTGATTTTGGAATAACTTTTTAGTATGAATCCTCTTTAGCTGGAAAAGGTTATTAAATGTGTATTTCTGTGACTTGGGATGACACTGCTCTGTATGTGTAACTAGCAAAACTTGTATTAATGTGGGTTCATGTCAATGGGTATTTTACACCTGATTTGCTTTAAATCTGATTCCAGAATATCTGGTACATATCTTCTGTATGTAGTCACACACAAAAACACAGAAAAATGTCCCAAACTCCCAGTTCTTGATCTCTTTCTACATTTCAGCTGACATTGATGCTGATCAGCATGAACTGTCCAATAGTGTGGAGCAATCTATTAACATATTTTATTTTGAAAGCAATTTCCTTCCTTCTTCAGGGATATTTAGAACATAGTGCTTTCTTCATGCAAGTGAGGGACAAAGGTTATACAGCTGGCTTTGTGCCTGAAAAGTATTCCCAGATGTTTACCAAGATATTTACCATCTTATATTAACAATTTTATATGCAGAGTATATTTCCAGGTGTCTTGATCCCTCAAGAAAGGGGTACTGTGTTTGGCTTGGGCCTAGTCCAAACAAAATGAGATTCCATCAAGTTTTATTGCTGCATGTCCAAAATCCTTAGCCTTAGTGGCTCTGTCCCTCCAGCTCGTAAGCTCCAATGTAGTTATGCTACCTTCATGCTGAATAACTACATCTCTTTGCAGAAGCCACCACTGATGTCTGCTGTGATTTTGGCACTGAAACATTTTACTTTTGGGGTGTAAAACATCAGGAAGAGACAGATGTATACAAGCTGCTGCCATAGGCATTTTCAACATAGAAAAGAGAAGACATTCGTTATTCTTGTAAATCACTGTGCTTCCATACATGCGTGTTGTGGAAAAGTGTGAGATTGCTCCAGGTTTCATCACCTCTGCTAGGAATGAGAATTCCAATAAGAATGAAATCCATTGGAAACTTTTCTTTCCCCACCAAGATTCCCTACAAAGGAGACATTCTTGAGGAAGAGCAATGGGGAACAAATGCAGTGCAGCAGTCAAGGAAAATCTTGGTGCATCTTTCAGAGCAGGATGGTTCTCCAGGAGGTAATGCCATCCCAGCTTATCCATTTCACTGTTAGAAGAGGACATAATTGTGTCTTATCTCTAAACCACTTTTCTTTAACGTATTTATTACCAGTGTCTGACCTATGTCTCATGTTTTTCATGCTGAATGGATATTACTGTCTTTGTAAAATATTCACAATAACATTCAGAAACCTCACATTTCTGTTTTGATGATCTCATTTAATGAAATTTTATCGAACAGTTTTACAATCACAAAAGAAACACTCAGTGCAAAGCTGGAAACATTTTTATTGTGATGTTATCTGTTTTCATAGTTCTCCTTTATGCTCTCTACAAATCACATCAGCCTCCTCATGGCACTGAAGTCATGTTATAGAATGCAATATATTTGATGGTGTATCTGTCATTGAGAGACGGGTTTGGTTAGGCGACTGTGACTAGAGGTTTTATACAGATCAGAGCTCTGTTGACCAAAATCTGGCTCACTGTTTGAGACGGAGTAGCTGAAAAACATCAAAGAATAAACTTAATGTCATACTGTGTTGTGGATGTGTTACTTCTTACACAATGGGACAGACAAGTCTGGTCTTCAGATGAGTTTGTTGTATACTGAATGCATGGCAGGTTAATGCTTATTACCTGGCTGTCCCCATGGAAGGTTACATGCAGCTGAAGCAGTGATTCAGGGTAGGGTCTTTTTCCTCATGAGAAACACAACCTATTCCAACCCTAATTTTTCAGGTTTCCTTAGGAAACTTGTCTTCATGGGAACCACATGACTGTGTCCAGTACGTGTTAGGAATATTTTTTTTCTTTCTGAATGTTGGTTGTCAGGAAAGTGCTAACTCTTTTATTTGATATTTAAAAGCATCACTTTATTCATACAACCATTAGATCCTTCCATTATCATTGACCTGATTCAGCATAATTTGAATTGGCTTGCACCATGGAACAGTATAACCATAAAGATGGGCAGGTAGCCCTTTAGCATTCTTCAAGAGCCTAATGATTTATTTTATAATCATTACCATTCCATGTGAATCTGGAGATGTGTTTATCAAGTAATTCTGTTTCATGGGGATTGGTTGTTGAACATATTTGCACAGAAATAGGATTCTTGGGGGAATGTTCATTTTTATTGTTTCTATTCTAACTACAAAGATAAGCACAGAAAATCCCATCTATTTAAATCATCTGTTACTTTTTGAAATAATTTGCTGTAATTTTCTCTAAATGAGCCTTTTAAAGCAGGTGTTGTGCATGCTCTTGAGTACTAATGTCTCTCAGTTCTGAGGAAATTTATTCATAAATGTATTCACCTACTTCTAGTGAGAGTAGCAGGAATAGAGCTGCAGGCATGCAATGGGTCCTGGGTGAGAGGAAGAGGATGTGCAGTGGTACTCAGTGTACCCTTTTCTTTGACATAATACATGGACATCTTCCATCACCACCACAAAAAGAAGAGGGCAGAAGAAGCATCAATGTTGTGTAGGTGCTGTTGCACTGTCTGTACTTGTGAGGAAGTAGGTGGAATTTGATCTTGCCCCTCCTCTGCTCCCTGTATCTAATTCAAAGCATTTAGATCATTTTATGCTCTCACTTTTTCACATATTGCCTCCAGTAATTATACTAAAATGGCAACTAGGAGGGAGGAGGGGAAAAAAGCAAACCTGTCATGTGCCTGTACTTAATCTTAAGCACCTCAGATTGTATCCACTGATCCTAAAATAAACTTTCTAGTTATGACATCTGACTTTCAACCAAAGTCAGTATTTGCCTGAAATAAACAAAGACTAATTTATTTGAAGTCCTTTGGCGCCCTTGTCTGGAAGAATACCAAATGTGTTTGGGTTTTTTTTTTCCTGCCAATAACTTCTACAAGACAGGAGATATTTGAGGGCAAGGAGGCAAACTAACAAATGATATGGCTGCCACAGAAGATGATCTGACAGGTCCTCCCTGGCCAAAGGCTGTGAAACCTGGGAAGGGTCTCAGGGTGCAGCTGAATTTCATGCCCTGTAGTCATTTCCTTCACAAAACAGCCTGAAGCCTGTGCTGCCTCCCTCTCCCTCATATTGCTAGTTGTGCCACTTTGACAAAGATAGCATGGATACGTTTGCTGTATTAGGAAAACATGTTAGGGGGCACAGCATCCTTTTTCTGCTGTACACTCTGATGAGGCCATTCTGGTGTGCAGTCTCTCCAGTACTTTTGGGGTTTGTGACTTCAAGGAGGCACTTGAACTGTAGGCCACTCAGTATTATGAAACTTGTGGGTTCGCTTTCGTCCTCGGTTTTTAGGATCTCTTATATCCCAGGGCTAATGTTTCATGGATTTTTTGATTGAGAGGGAAAAAATTATTTTTCTAACTATATGCCAATTAACAGGACTCAAAAACCTTCATTATGATTTTTTCCTAACGTTGACAAGCACACACTCTCCTGCCCCTCCACCCTTTCAGTATTTATTGTTTGTCTGACAAAGTCATGGTCTGCAATTGTAGATTCCTTTGGGCTGGAAACAGGAAACAGCTGGCAAGCTGCAGTGTGAGGGGTGATACCACATATAGCAAGTTGCTTGCAGCAGCAATGGTTCCTTTTAGGTCTCTTTCAGACTGAAAGGGGCCAATGTATGTGAGTAACTGGCTTAACCACCCAAAGCAGCCACCTGCCGTTGCCATGTCGAGGACAACAGTGCAAATTTCAAAGACAATGAGAAAGGTGATATTTGTGCACAATGAATGAAGCTGGTTGTTCGTGTTGCAGTGGCTGACTAGATGGCATTCAAAATTTGTATCTTGGAAATACAAAGAATGACTTCTTTGGCTGGCTGGACTTAGAGGTCTTTTCCAACCTAAATGATTCTATGATTCTAAGATCATCGAGTCCAACCGTCAACCCAACACCACCATGCCCACTAAACCATGTCCCTAAGCGCCTCATCTACACGTCTTTTAAATACCTCCAGGGATGGGGACTCCACCACTTCCCTGGGCAGCCTGTTCCAATGTTCAACCACTCTTTCAGTAAAGAAATTTTTCCTTACATCCAATCTAAACCTCCCCTGCCGCAACTTGAGGCCATTTCCTCTCGTCCTATCGCTAGTTACTTGGGAGAAGAGACCGACACCCATCTCGCTACAACCTCCTTTCAGGGACTTGTAGAGAGCAATGAGGTCTCCCCTCAGCCTCCTTTTCTGCAGGCTAAAGACTTCCATGTTGTGCTGGTTTTGGCTGGGTTAGAGTTAGTTTTCTCCATAGTAGCTGGTATGGGGCTATGTTTTGGATTTGTGCTGGAAACAGTGTTGATAACACAGGGATGTTTTCACTACTGCTGAGCAGTGCTTACACAGAGTCAAGGCCTTTTCTGCTTCTCACCCCACCCCACCAGCGAGTAGGCTGGGGGGGCACAAGAAGCTGGGAGGGGACACAGCCGGGACAGCTGACCCCAACTGACCAAAGGCATATTCCATACCATGTGACGTCATGCTCAGCATATAAAGCTGGGGGAAGAAGGAGGAAGGGGGAGACGTTCGGAGTGATGGCATTTGTCTTCCCAAGTAACTGTTACGCGTGATGAAGCCCTGCTTTCCTGGGGATGGCTGAACATCTGCCTGCCGATGGGAAGCAGTGAATGAATTCCTTGTTTTGCTTTGCTTGCATGTGTGGCTTTTGCTTTACCTGTTAAACTGTCTTTATCTCAACCCACAAGTTTTCTCACTTTTACTCTTCTGATTCTCTCTTGCATCCCACCGGGGGGAGTGAGCGAGTGGCTGTGTGGTGCTTAGTTGCCAGCTGGGGTTAAACTACGACGTGTTTATTTCAGTTGTATCTCACGCATACTTTCTAAACATAACTAAAAGTGGGCTCAGCAGTTGTCTTAGTTCTTTTGTGTTTCCCATCTTTATCAATGAAAGCATTCATTAGGATTCTGATCCTCTTTACTGCAAATATAAATAAAATCTGACAAAATTGTAAGTAAATCCTTTAGTGTTGGAAGCTGATAGAATAGGGAAAAAATTAATTTTATGCATGAAAAATCTCATTAAGCAGCTTCATGGAAATAAAAGAAATTGGCATCAGAGCCCATGATGTATACCGTTCATCACTTTGTCATTGCAGCCACTCAGCCTGGTCTGTTCACGCCACTTATGTGAGCCATGTTCTCCTTTATGGGACCTGGGTTAGTCTACCTAGACCACACAAAGGTCAATGGGTTCTGAGGGAAAAATGCCCTGCTTTTCTCATATGTGATCAGAAACTTAATACAGATCAGCTGAAACAGCATAATTTTCTGAACCAGTTTTTCCCTGATGTGTAGCAGTGTCCCCCTAGAGGCTACAAGGACAAGCAAGAGAAGACTTAGTTAGAAAGGTCATTTAGGACTCATAAAAACCATTAACTAAAGTGCATGAAGCATTGCTTATAACTAAATTGTATTTCACAGAATAAGCAAACACACAATCCCTTCAAGATGCAATTGCAAGGCATTGGCTCCTCTTCTCAGAACACTTCAGTTTCTAATTTTAACAGCAGAGAATGTCCTCAAGGTACGAAGGGGAGATAATCAAATGAAGTGGGGGATTTGAAAAGGCCAGAAGCAGCACTTGCTAATTCCCCTACATTAAATGTGGAGAGGCCTTTATAGCTTTGTGACTCCTTCAGCTTTGTGGAAGTACAAATATTCATGCTTTTTATTTTGGACCAGAGATAGGTAATTTTGATTAATAACTGACTGGCACTAAGGATGTCTAATCACTGCATTTTCTGTGCTTAATTCTGAAAGTTTTAACACCAGTGAACCCTTCAGAATGTTTGATAATTTTTTTTTGCAAAAATGATATCTTACTGTAAAGAGGGATGTCATCTCCTGCTTAATCTATACTATGAACTCCTATCAATTTTGCATTTCTATGATATGCCAGTTATGATTAATATTATATAAAGGAATAGTTGTGGCCCTTGTAATCATTTACATAAATATGTACCCAACTAGCTCAGTAATAAAAATCTTCAGTTTTTAATGAAATAGAAGTTAGTAATATAGGTAAATAAATGTAAATTTTCTACATAAGAATTTAATAATTATTTTTTTAATAATAAATATGCATTGTATTCACATGTGCACATTGAACAGTACCATGGTGTGATACCAGAAAGGGAGAAAACCATCTCACTCATGGCTCTGACTCTCAAGCAAGAACAGCATAGCTTGGTATGACTCAGAAACGATTGCCTCCACCTGTTCTTTCCACCTGCAGGGGACAGACGTCTGAGATGCTTGTGCAGATGTTCCTGAAGCACTGTAGTTAACAAGATAGTGTTTTAACATAAATTGAATCCAGTGGTGCTTCATCCTAAAAAGATGTCATGCAACTCTCTCCAGTTCCTCGGCTGAGTCATTCGTGGCTCAGCAGTCTGTGTATGGAGGCTGAGACAGGTGACTACGGCAATAACCCGAGCACCCATCTGAAACTGTGGCATCTCTGAGGCATGCTCTACTCATGCTATCTGATGTTATGGTTACTCTCTGAGGAAACATGTAAGGCAAACCTTAAGACTTGGGTTTTTCTCTTTTGCAGCAGCTCAGAAACCCACAGTTATCTCCAGATATGAGAAAATAATTAGAACAGTGATAGACTGAAGTTCCTTCACAATACCTCTGACTATCACTTTTAATATCTCTTTATCCAAATTGGGATACCCTTTGGATTTTGATATCTCCTCCTTCTTAATGATAATCCTTTTTTAAATCATGCAGCTGCCTTATTGCTTGGCCCATGTGCATATCCTGCTGCTGGGTTTGCCCTTTGTTTTGTGTATGGCTATTAACACCTCATTTAGGTCTGTTGGGAAATCATCTAACTAGCTATTATCCATAGAACTCATTAGGGAATTAGCTATTTATGTGTGAGTGAAGATGGTTTTGTTATGTAGTAAAATCTAAAAATCTACTAATATGGGGTGCAGTCTGTTCTTGAAAATAAATTTCTGACAATGCAGCCAAAAGAAAAATATGAAAACTCTGCTCATACATTTTTAGGAATTCACATTTTATATTATTTGCTTTTTTGGTACTTTGGTAAGCTAATTCCTCCACCATGTTCAAATGAGTAAACCAGATGAGGAAAGCGTGTCAGTAATTTAACATCCTTAATTATGAAGCACTAGACTGAGTTTGTGGTATTTTGTCACATGATTTGAGCTAGAAATTGCACACTTCTCAGCTAGTTGAAAGTGATAAGCCAATTGTAAGAGTGGTTTAAAATTTGCCTACAAAAGGGTTTTAGAATTCAGCTCATTCTGTGTGTATGGATATTTTCACTCGAAAATGACCATTATAACACACTCTGTAATTAAGGGAAAGAGTATTAGAAACTATGTGTTCTGCAAAATGCATAAAAAATATTTCTAAGGGCTCTATGGCTTTTACCAGACACATTTCATAGGTTTGTTTTCCACATGTTCAAGATGCAAAGGAGGGGAAAGGTCCAGTAGGTGGATTTTATGATTCCATTAGGTCTACTATTTTTCCTCACTTTGCATAAATGCAGTTTTTATGTTTTGACAGAAAGGAAGAAAACATATAAACATGTATTTTCTGACAAAATACTTTTTTTTAATTTTATTTGCAATCTAAAGCCATAATAACCATTCAGCCAGAGCCAGCTCAGGATAAAAGGCTAATTAAAAGCTTCAGGTATGAAAAGTCTTCTGTGTGAGACTGAGTTCTTGCTGAGAAAAACCTAGCGTAGCTCCTAATAGTTCTGCCGTGCTGTCAGACATCTCTCTTTTACTCAATGTGCCTCGTGGCCTTGTGCAGCCCATGGGGACCCCAATTTGTGTTTCTTCTCTGAAGCCGTGATTGTCACACTTTCAGCAAGTTCAGCCACAGAATGTGGGACTGTGGTAATTGGTTGTCAGCCTAGAGTGGCTATTCTCTTGTCAGTAGACTCCATTGGCCTAAAGTTTAAGTAGCAGCACAAAGATATATATTAATCTTTTATTTGCTCAGTCATCACGATTTCATCAATTAATATGTGCAGTAGGCCCTACCAGCTGTGACTGGAGTTTACCATCACAGTATTTTCCCCCACTAGGAAAATATGACTACAAAAGTTGTTATTGTTGGCTTCATACAGTTGCAAATACAGGTCTCAAGTATTTCTGGTAGCGATAAACCTTGCATCCAAATACCCTTATATTTTAGGAAGGAGAGATTGTAAGAATTTCAAGATAATATTTCCATGACTGCTGTGGAAGGGGAAGTGGAAACTAACATTGTTCCAAATTTTTGCCCTTTCACTATAATGCTTCTCCCAGTTCAGTGTAGGCAATGTCTACCTTTACCTAATTCAGCTTGCAGCCATTGATCATGCCCTCTTCAGCCCTGGGAACTCATCACACACAAAGATAAAAGAGACATACATCAAAGTTGAGCAAAGGAAAAAGAGCAGATAGATTAATTCAGTTACTAGGATATTCATACAACAACAGGACGACAGGATTTAGGAGAAAACTTTGTGGTCTCTTAAGATCAGAGAAGGTGGGATTAGAAAATGTTTTGATGTTACACTGTGATTCAAATATTATTTTGACTGAAATATTGACAAATATTTCAATACAAACATTTTCAAGTACGCATGGCACATCTGCCTGGCCACATCAGCCCATATCAGGCCACATTTGAAGTTCAACACCCCAACATTGGAGAACATGCAAGAGCAGGGTAATGCTGTATTTAAGAGTGTGTTACACAGACTGCTGTAGGAATCAGGGCTGTGCGTAGGTCCCAAGACTGATTTTCTCATTCCTGCCATTTCAAGGTAAAGGGAATGATCCAGGGACTCTTGTCTTGTAGGTGTAAATCTCCAAATGTGTTAATAACAGATTGTGTGAGCATTTCTACTCCTTTTCAGATTAACCTGATAACACTGGTATCTTCAATGTGAGAAGCAAGATCAGCCAGCTCCCACCTAAGACTAGTGACCTGACTGCATGAGTGCTCCTCCTCTATTCCCCTTTACAGTAGTGTTGGAAAAAGTATTTTAGCGACTGGCTTAACGTCATCCATGTATTCAAACACTGGTCTTGGCTGAAGCTGGCAACCTTGGCTTCTCACCTGTCACATCCTATGTGAGACCAGTGCCTTGGTGTATCTCCTGCAGGAAAGAGAGGCACAGAAGCTGGCAACCCTCAGACCTGATGGTATGTGAGTGCTCCCTCTCCCCTTGGTCTCTGTGAAGAGATGAACAAATCAGCTTAAAGTCATAGTGTTTTGGACTGAGACGGAGGGAAGAATTCAGTCCCGTACTCTGCTAAGGGGCGGTGATTAACAGCAGCAAAGCTGTGTGCTCCACTGTTACTTGTAGCACAAAATACTGCTCATTTGAAGTTAACATGTCTAAATTTGCACCGAAAGGGAGAAGAGCAGAAGGAGAAGCACTCACAGTTGGAATCAGCTGAGAGGTAGTTTAAGAAAATACTACCCCTCAGCTGCAGCTAGTTGCTGCCTGCCTTCTGACACTGGTACTTGGCTGCAGCAGCGTGAATTGGTTTTAACAGATGTTCGCACCTCAAGTGTGAGAGCACATTTGGTGTGCTCACAGGCATGCTGTGAAGAAGCTGGAGATCGTCACCTCAGCTGCCTGCCTGTGCAGGCGTAGCTCCAGATTCTCCATATCACAGCCTTCTAGAGCATGCAGTGCTCCTCACGACCGAGCTGTCTTGTAACTCAAGCATGTGCTTGCTGGATGTTGCTGCTTCAACTCCTAGCCTTGTTTCCTAGGAGAAAAGCAAAAGGAGGATAGAAAATAAAAAGTGACAAAATTGGAAGGGTCTGGAGAAGAAATATGTCAATAAACAAACTCATCCTCTGAGAGACTACCTGTGCTATGAACAACTTTCCTAGGAGGAAGGGAGAAGATCTTACTAATGGCCAGAAATTAGTTTGTACTGCAGAGGGACCAAAGAGGAAAATTGTAGGGTTTTTTTACTCACTCTTTTCATGCTTTAGCACTGAACAAGGAGTCAGACATGAGTTGTCTTCTGCCAGTTTGTGAAATCTAAACCAAAAAAACCACTTAAAAAAAAGTAATAACGTATGGACAATCTGCCGGATTCCTGCCTCTGAGCAGATATACAGGAATTTAAGACCCTGTACTGGTTTTGGCTGGGATAAAGTTAATTTTCTTCACAGAGGTTGGTATGAGGCTATGTTTTGGATTTGTGCTGGAAACAGTGTTGATAACACAGGGATGTTTTCACTACTGCTGAGCAGTGCTTACACAGAGTCAAGGCCTTTTCTGCTTCTCACCCCACCCCACCAGCGAGTAGGCTGGGGGGGCACAAGAAGCTGGGAGGGGACACAGCCGGGACAGCTGACCCCAACTGACCAAAGGCATATTCCATACCATGTGACGTCATGCTCAGCATATAAAGCTGGGGGAAGAAGGAGGAAGGGGGAGACGTTCGGAGTGATGGCGTTTGTCTTCCCAAGTCACCGTTACGCGTGACGGAGCCCTGCTTTCCTGGAGATGGCTGACCACCCACCTGCCGATGGGAAGCAGTGAATGAATTCCTTGTTTTGCTTTGCTTGCGTGCACAGCTTTTGCTTTACCTGTTGAACTGTCTTTGTCTCAACCCACAAGTTTTCTCCCTTTTACTCTTCTGATTCTCTCTTGCATCCCACCGGAGGGAGTGAGCGAGTGGCTGTGTGGTGCCTAGTTGTCGGCTTGGGTTAAACCACAACAGTCATTTTTGACATCATTGAGTGGGGCAACACAGCAGAAGAAGTTTTTGAGAAAGGGAAGAAAATAGTCCAAATCTTCTGAAAGCCATTTTTGCCATAAAACAAAGTAAGCTCCAGGGATCTGCACGGGAGATCCAGTTTTTAGAAATAAAATGGCAAGATGGTTGTCATCAGATCCCAATGGATGTGATCAACAAAATAACAGCTATGTCTCCACCAACTAGCAAAAAGGAAACACAAGCTTTCTTAGACGTGAGTTTTTGGAGAATACATATTCCACATTACAGTCTGATTGTAAGCGCATGCCAGAGCAGGTACATCTCGAAGCATCTGTAGTTGTGGTTACGTCTTTGCTGCAGCAGGTATATCTCTGAAGGGATTGTGGCCCAAGGATAAGTCCACGCTGGAGAAAGTACACCTCAAAGCATCTGTGGCTGTGGATAAGTCCATGCTGCAGCAGGTACACATTGAAGCATCAGTGGCTGTGCATAAGGTCATACTGGAGCACCTCAAAGTGTGTGGCCATAGATAAGCCCACAACAGAACAGGTACATCCCTGCGGGGATTGAAGCCACAGGTAAGGCCATGTTGGAGCAGATTTACTTCTGAAGTGACTGTGGCTGTGGGTAAAGGCCACTCTGGAGCAGGTATATCTCTGAAGGCATTGTGGCCCATCAAGAATGTCACGCTGGAACAGGTGCACCTCAAAGCGACCGTGGCTGTGGATAAGTCTATGCCGCAGCAGGTGTACCCCTGGAGAGACTGTGGTGCATAGATAAGGCTCCACTTGGAGCAGGTACAGGCCTAAGGGACTGCAGTCTGTGAATAAGTCCAAGCCGGAGCAGGGGCAAGGGGAGGAGTTCATTGCAATGTTAAACCCTATGGTCTGGTCCAAAGGGACCAGGGGTGGAGACTGTAATGGATATACCTTTAAATTGTTGTAACCCATGATTTGAGTTGCATGTTATAGGAATTACTACAGCAGGAACCACCTGAACCAGTGGAGGAGAAGCCTTACAAGAAGCAGTGCAAGTGCAGCAGTGACCCAACCTGAGCTGGCTTTGGTGTCCAGTCACTACACGCAACACACCACCTCTCCTGTCCTGAGTGACCACCATAACAAATGGAGCCCAAAGTCATGGACTAAATGAACTCAGTGGACATTTTGTGGACATTTGTGGACGTTTTACAGCCATTTTACAGGGTTGGTCCATAGACTAGGGGAATGATATCTGTGTATTGTATCAAAGGATGGGAAGGGGGGTGATGGGTAATGAGAATGTATTGGATAGTGTAAGACCTGAGCATGACATAAATGGTATGGAATAAGGGGTGGAGAATGTGCTGGTTTTGTCTGGGATAGAGTTAGTTTTCTTCATAGTAGCTAGTATGGGGCTATATTTTGGATTTGTGCTGGAAACAGTGTTGATAACACAGGGATGTTTTCACTACTGCTGAGCAGTGCTTACACAGAGTCAAGGCCTTTTCTGCTTCTCACCCCACCCCACCAGCGAGTAGGCTGGGGAGGCACAAGAAGCTGGGAGGGGACACAGCCGGGACAGCTGACCCCAACTGACCAAAGGCATATTCCATACCATGGGACGTCATGCTCAGCATATAAAGCTGGGGGAAGAAGGAAGAAAGGGGGGACGTTCGGAGTAACAAAGTTTGTATTCCCAAGTAATGGTTACGCGTGACGGAGCCCTGCTTTTCTGGAGATGGCTGACCACCCGCCTGCCGATGGGAAGCAGTGAACGAATTCCTTGTTTTGCTTTGCTTGCATGAGTGGCTTTTGCTTTACCTGTTAAACTGTCTTTATCTCAACCCACGAGTTTTCTCCCTTTTACTCTTCTGATTCTCTCTCGCATCCCACCAGAGAGGAATGAGTGAGTGGCTGTGTGGTGCTTAGTTGCCGGCTGGGGTTAAACCACAACAGACACTAATTAGAAATTAAACATTTGTAGTTTTTTCATGGTAAACTAAAGAAGTAGCAGAAGGGTTGGACAAAAAGGACAACTTTAAACTGAGCGTGGTCATATTATTAGTAAAAATGGATAATGGTTACTACAGATTCCAGCAGTATTTTGACATGCAGATTTTTATTATCTGCATACCACTTTGAAAGCTTCAAAACCATAGTGTAATGAAGACTCTGGTGAAATAATCAACTGGTATATATTGCCAAACTACATAGAGTGATTGACCTGAAGTTTTTCAGTCTTGGTAACAAACTAATATATTGCATGTAAATGATTGGGAAACTGAGTGCAGAAGCGTGACTGTGAACAGTTAGCCCACAGTAGCTTTGCCAAAACCTAAAGAGTTTTTAAAACTAGTGCTTAGTCCAGAGCTGGCACAAGTAACTCTCCAAATAGAACAGAGAAAGTATGAAAGTGAAAGGGGAAAAAAACCCATACAAAAATCTGTGGAAAAGCAACTGTGCAAACATAGAACAAAAGAGACAAATAGAATCATAGAATTGCTTAGGTTGGAAAAGACCCTTAAGATCGAGTCCAACTGTAAACCTAACACTGCCGGGTCCACCACTGAACCATGACTTTAAGCAAGCACCACGTCTACATGTCTTTTAAATACCTCCAGGGATGGTGACTCAACCACTTCCCTGGGCAGCCTCTTCCAGTGCTTGACAACCCTTTTGATGAAGGGCACTCATCCCCCCTGACCCTCAAGGCAGAATGGTGGGCACTCGTCTGAGGGTAAAGGCTGTGGCTCCAGCTGGGGGGTCTGCACCATCTACCCCAGTGGTGGTCGATGCCTCCACACAGAGGGAACTGCTGAAGGGAGAGGCTGCAGTACAGACCTCAAGCTGCAGGAAGTGCCCAGACCTCTCCTCTGGGGTAGGGACACGCAGCAGACCTGCCTGCAAAAGGTGTGCACAGGTCAAGGATCTCCTGCAGCAGGTGGCTGAGCTGCAGGAGACGGTGAGAAGACTGCGTAACATCAGGGAGGCAGAGAAGGAGCTAGATAAGGAGCTAGATAGCTGGTTCCAAGTGCAGTCTGTAGTGGACCTGCAGCCCACGGCCAAACAGCCAAACCCCCCCCCACCGGCACACACAGAAGGGAGCAGGGGGACCAATAATGCAGAAGAATGGACGGTTGCAAAGCCAAGGACCAGCAGGAGGAAGAGACTTCCCCCAAAGCCTGAGGTGCCCTTGCAGAACCGCGTCACTGCTCTGCAGGCCAAAGAGGAAAGTCCTGTCACACCAGGAGAAGCGCTGGAGCTGAGTAATGCAGCCCGATCTGCCCCCCGTATAACAACCAGCACCACTAGGAAAAGGCGACGGGTGATAGCAGTAGGAGACTCTCTTCTGAGAGGTGCGGAGGCACCCATTTGCCAACCGAATGCACTCTCTAGAGAGGTGTGCTGCTTACCAGGGGCTCGCATTAGGGATGTCACCGAGGGGCTACCAAGCCTCATACAGTCCACTGACTATTATACGCTGCTGCTGTTTCATGTGGGCACCAGTGACACAGCCAGGAGCAGTCTGAGGACTATCAAGAAGGACTACAGAGCCCTGGGAGCGGCGGTAAGGGGCTCGGGAAAGCAGGTAGTTTTTTCATCAATCCTACCGATCAAAGGGAAGGGGTTTGAAAGGGCCAGTCGAATCTGTCGAGTCAACAAATGGTTACAGGACTGGTGCCACAGCCAGGGGTTTGGCTACTTAGACCATGGGACTCACTTTGAGGAAACCTGGTCTACTGGGGGCTGACAGGGTCCATCTGTCAGAGGAGGGGAAGAGCATCTTCGGTCATAGGCTTGCCAAGCTGGTGAAGAGGGCTTTAAACTAGAGATGCCGGGGGAGGGGAACCTCAATCCATCCCACTCCTACCAGTTTGATGCCAGGGCCAGCAACAGATGCCCAGAGCCTGGAGAAGGAAGAACACAGGCCACCAGGAGAGCGCCTGACGAGCAGCACAAAGGAACTCCAGCCAGTAAGACAGCTTCACTGGGGGCCCAAACTTCAATGCCTCTGTGCAAACGCACGTAGCATGGAGAATAAACCAGAGGAGTTAGAGACGTGCGCACGCCTGCAGGGCTACAATCTTATTGACATCATGGAGATGTGGTGGGATGGCTGCTATGACTGGAGTGTTGGGATGGAGGGATACAGGCACTTTAGGAAGGACAGGCAGGGGAGATGAGGAAGGGGTGTCGCCCTCTATGTCAATGACCAGCTGGAGTGCATGGAGCTCTGCCTGGGGATGGATGAGGAGCCGACTGAGGGCTTGTGGGTCAGGATTAAAGGGAAGGCAGGGACAAGTGAGATTACGGTGGGGGTCTGCTACAGGCCACCTGATCAGGAACACCAAGCGGATGAGGCCCTCTATAGACAGATAGGAGCAGCCTCACGCTTACAAGCCCTGGTCCTCATGGGGGACTTCAACCACCCCGATATCTGTTGGAGGGACAACACAGCAGGGCATAAGCAATCTGGGAGGTTCCTGGCATGCATCGAAGATAACTTCCTTCTCCAAGTGGTAGAGGAGCCAACAAGGAGAGGTGCTGTGCTGGACCTTGTTCTCACCAGCAAGGAGGGGCTGGTGGGGAATGTGAAGCTCAAGGGCAGCCTGGGCTGCAGTGACCACGAAATGGTGGAGTTCAAGATCCTACTTAGGGCACCGAGGAGGGCACACAGCAAGCTCACTACCCTGGACTTCAGGAGAGCAGTCTTTGGCGTCTTCAGGGATCTGCTTGGCAGAGTGCCATGGGACAAAGCCCTGGAGGGAAGAGGGGCCCAAGAAAGCTGGGTAATATTCAAGGATCACCTCCTCCAAGCTCAGGAGCGATGCATGCCAACAAAGAGGAAGTCAGGCAAAAACGCCAGGAGGCCTGCATGGATGGACAAGGAGCTCCTGGACAAACTCAAACACAAAACGGAAGCCTACAGAGGGTGGAAGCAAGGACAGGCAGCCTGGCAGGAATACAGAGAGATTGTCCAAGCAGCCAGGGATCAGGTTAGGAAAGCTAAAGCCCTGATAGAATTAAATCTGGCCAGGGACATCCAGGGCAACAAGAAAAAATTCTATAGGTACGTCGGGGATAAAAGGAAGAAAAGGGAAAATGTGGGCCCTCTCCGGAACAAAATGGGAGACCTGGTTACCCGGGATACGGGGAAGGCTGAGGTACTCAATGACTTTTTTGCCTTGGTCTTCACCAGCAAGTGCTCCGGCCTCACCGCCCAAGCGCAGAAGGCAAAGGTGGGGACTGGGAGAATGAAGAGCTGCCCGCTGTGGGAGAACATCAAGTTTGAGACCATCTAAGGCACCTGAAGGTGCACAAGTCCATGGGACCCGATGAGATCCATCTGCAGGTCCTGAAGGAATTGGCGGGTGAAGTTGCTAAGCCACTATCCATCATATTTGAGAAGTTGTGGCAGTCCGGAGAAGTTCCCACTGACTGGGAAAGGGGAAACATAACCCCCATTTTTAAAAAGGGAAAAAAGGAAGACCCGAGGAACTACAGGCCAGTCAGCCTCACCTCTGTGCCTGACAAGATGATGGAACAGATCCTCCTGGAAGCTATGCTAAGGCACGTGGAGGACAGGGAGGTGATTTGAGACAGCCAGCATAGCTTCACCAAGGGCAAGTCCTGCCTGACTAACCTAGTGGCCTTCTATGATGGAGTGACTACATCAGTGGACACGGGAAGGGCTACAGATGTCATCTATCTGGACTTCTGTTAAGGCCTTTGACACAGTCTCCCGCGACATCCTTCTCTCTAAAGTGGAGAGGTATGGATTTGATGGGTGGACTGTCCGGTGGGTGAGGAATTGGTTGGATGGTCACATCCAGAGGGTAGTGGTCAACAGCTCGGTGTCCAGGTGGAGACTGGTGACGAGTGGCGTCCCACAGGGGTCCGTATTGGGACCGGTACTGTTTAATATCTTCATCAATGACATATAGACAGTAGGATCGAGTGCACCCTCAGCAAGTCTGCAGATGACACCAAGTTGAGTGGTGTAGTCGACACGCCAGAGGGACGGGATGCCATCCAGAGGAACCTGGGCAAGCTCAAGAAGTGGGCCTGTGTGAACCTCATGAGGTTGAACAAGGCCAAGTGCAAGGTCCTGCACCTCTGTTGGGGCAATGCCCCAGTATCAATACAGGCTGGGGGATGAAGGGATTGAGAGCAGCCCTGCCAAGAAGGACTTGGGGGTACTGGTGGATGAAAAGCTGGACATGAGCCAACAATGTGCGCTCGCAGCCCAGAAAGCCAACCGTATCCTGGGCTGCATCAAAAGCAGCGTGGCCAGCAGGTCGAGGGAGGTGATTCTGCCCCTCTACTCTGCTCTGGGGAGATCCCACCTGGAGTACTGCGTCCAGCTCCAGAGCCCTCAGCGTAAGAAAGACAAGGACCTGTTGGAGTGGGTCCAGAGGAGGGTCACAAAAATGACCAGGGAGATGGAACA
Source organism: Aptenodytes patagonicus (assembly GCF_965638725.1). Taxonomy (NCBI): domain Eukaryota; kingdom Metazoa; phylum Chordata; class Aves; order Sphenisciformes; family Spheniscidae; genus Aptenodytes; species Aptenodytes patagonicus. The sequence continues at coordinate 64,781,859 of NC_134982.1, forward strand.
TCTCTGCTATGAAGAAAGGCTGAGAGAGTTGGGGTTGTTCAGCCTGGAGAAGAGAAGGCTTTGGGGAGACCTTCTTGCAGCCTATCAGTACTTAAAGGGGGCTCCTAAAAAAGATGGAAGCAAACTTTTTAGCAGGGCCTGTTGGGCCAGGACAAGGGGGAACGGCTTTAAACTAAAGGGGGGTAGGTGGAGACTAGAGATAAGGAAGAAATTTTTTACTCTGAGGGTGGTGAAGCACTGGCACAGGTTGCCCAGAGAGGTGGTGGATGCCCCATCCCTGGAAACATTCAAGGTCAGGTTGGACGGGGCTCTGAGCAACATGATCTAGTTGAAGATGTCCCTGCCCACGGCAGGGGGGTTGGACTAGATGACCTTTACTTGTCCCTTCCAACCCAAACTATTCTATGATTCTATGAAGAAATTTTTCCTAATATCCAATCTAAACCTCCCATGAAATAGGAAGTAGATCAAGACCTGTGTCCACTATGGAGAAAAATGTAATTGGAAAAATCCTACAAATGACATCGTATTTGATAACTAATCCAAGAAAATAAACAAAAGAAGATACTAAAACGAGAAGAAAAACAAATCAGCAACTCAGAAGACGAAATTTTGTATGTCTGTGGCATAAATGTAGTGTAGATATGTGAAAGTAAATGATTTGTAAAACTCAGGTGAGGACTAGATGCAAAGAGAGAATTTTAGAAATTGAATGGTAAATAGCTACTAAGGGTAAAAGGCTATCAGGTACAGAGATTTCATCTGGCCTTTGCAACTTCAATTTCTTTTCATACAGGCAGAGCCAATTGAAAGCTGTATAATGGCATGGTCTTGCAGCCATTGTATAACTTTTAAACAGAAATGTTTTAGAGAAATATGTGGGAAAAATTTAGGTTAGGACTGGAAACAAAATCCACTTCTGTCAGCTAAACCAAGTGGATTCAGCAACCTAGTAACATTAATCTTAAGGCAAGTGATTCATATGGTATCACAGAATGACAGAATGGTTGGAAGGGACCTCTGGAGGTCATCTTGTCCAGCCCCCCTGCTCAAGCAGGGCCATGTAGACCAGTTTGCCCAGGACCATGTTCAGCTGGCTTTTGAATACCTCCAGGGATGGAGACTCCACAACCTCTTTGGGCACCCTGTGCCAGTGCTTAGTCACCTGTGTTCCAGGTTCGCCCTCACCAGTTCTGAGTAGAGGGGAATCATAGAATCACTGAGGTTGGAAAAGACCTCTAAGATCATCAAGTCCAACCATCGACCCAACACCACCACCCACTAAACCATGTCCCTAAGTGCCTCATCTACACGTCTTTTAAATACCTCCAGGGATGGGGACTCAACCACTTCCCTGGGCAGCTTGTTCCAATGTTTAACCACTCTTTCAGTAAAGACATTTTTCCTCGCATCCAATCTAAACCTCCCCTGGCGCAACTTGAGGCCATTTCCTCTCGTCCTATCACTAGTTACTTGGGAGAAGAGACCGACACCCACCTCGCTACAACCTCCTTTCAGGTAGTTGTAGAGAGCGATGAGGTCTCCCCTCAGCCTCCTTTTCTGCAGGCTAAACAACCCCAGTTCCCTCAGCCGCTCCTCATAACACTTGTTCTCCAGACCCCTCACCAGCCTCGTTGCCCTTCTCTGGACACGCTCCAGCACCTCAGTGTCTTTCTTGTAGTGAGGGGCCCAAAACTGAACACAGTATTCGAGGTGCGGCCTCACCAGTGCCGAGTACAGGGGCACGATCACTTCCCTACTCCTGCTGGCCACACTATTTCTGATACAGGCCAGGATGCCATTGGCCTTCTTGGCCACCTGGGCACACTGCCAGCTCATGTTCAGCCGGCTGTCGACCAACACCCCCACGTCCTTTTCCAAAAGGCAGCTTTCCAGCCACTCTTCCCCAAGCCTGTAGCGCTGCATGGGGTTGTTGTGGCCGAAATGCAGGACCCAGCACTTGGCCTTGTTGAACCTCATACAGTTGGCCTGGGCCCATCGATCCAGCCTGTCCAGGTCCCTCTGCAGAGCCTTCCTACCCTCGAGCAGATGAACACTCCCGCCCAACTTGGTGTCGTCTGCAAACTGACTGAGGGTGCACTCAATCCCCTCATCCAGCTCATTGATAAAGATATTAAACAAGACCAGCCCCAGTACTGAGCCCTGGGGAACACCGCTCGTGACCGGCCGCCAACTGGATTGAACTCCATTCACCACAACCCTCTGGGACCGGCCATCCAGCCAGTTTTATACCCAGTGAAGAGTACACCTGTCTAAGCCGTGAGCCGCCAGCTTCTCGAGGAGAATGCTGTCAAAGGTGTCAAAGGCCTTACTGAAGTCCAGGTAGACCACATCCACAGCCTTTCCCTCCTCCACTAGGCGGGTCACCTGGTCATAGAAGGAGATCAGGTTGGTCAAGCAGGACCTGCCTCTCATGAATCCGTGCTGGCTGGGCCTGATCCCCTGGTTGTCCCACTCATGCCTTGTGAGCGCCCTCAAGATGAACCGCTCCATAATCTTCCCCGGCACCGAGGTCAGGCTGACAGGCCTGTAGTTCCCCAGATCCTCTTGTAGATGGCCCTTCTTGTACATGGGTGTCACATTGGCAAGCCTCCAGTTGTCCGGGACCTCCCCCGTTAACCAGGACTGCTGATAAATGATGGAGAGTGGCTTGGCGAGCTCCTCCGCCAGCTCCCTCAGCACTCTCGGGTGGATCCCATCTGGACCCATAGACTTGTGAGCGTCCAGGTGGCGTAGCAGGTCATTGACTGCTTCCTCTTGGATTATGGGGGGTTCATCCTGCTCGCCATCCCTGTCTTCCAGCTCGGGGGGCCGAGTACCCTGAGGATAACTGGTCTGCCTGTTAAAGACTGAGGCAAAGAAGGCGTTGAGTACCTCAGCCTTTTCCTCATCCTCGGTGACAATGTTCCCCTCCGCATCCAATAAGGGATGGAGATTCTCCTTGGCTCTCTTCTTGTCATTAATATATTTGTAAAAACTTTTTTTGTTGTCTTTAACGACAGCGGCCAGATTGTGTTCTAGCTGGGCTTTTGCCTTTCTCATTTCTTCTCTGCATGACCTAACGAGATCCCTGTACTCTTCTTGAGTCGCCTGCCCCTTCTTCCACAAGCAGTAAACTCTCCTTTTTTTCCTGAGTCCCAGCAAGAGCTCCCCGTTCAGCCAGGCTGGTCATCTTCCCCGCCCGTTCTTCTTACGGCGTACGGGGACAGCCTGGTCCTGCGCCTTTAAGACTTCCTTCTTGAAGATCGTCCAGCCTTCCTGGACCCCTTTACCATTCAGGACTGTCTCCCAAGGGACTCTCTCAACCAGCGTCCTGAACAGGCCAAAGTCTGCCCTCCGGAAGTCCATGGTTGTGGTTTTGCTGCCCCCCCTCCTTACTTCACCAAGAATCGAGAATTCTATCGTTTCATGGTCTCTAAGCCCAAGACGGCCTCCGGCCACCACATCTCCCACCAGTCCTTCTCTGTTAGTAAACAGCAGGTCGAGTGAGGCATCTCCCCTGGTAGGCTCACTTACCAGCTGTGTCAGGAAGTTGTCTTCCACACACTCCAGGAACCTCCTAGACTGCTTCCTCTCTGCCGTGTTGTATTTCCAGCGGACATCCGGGAAGTTGAAGTCCCCCACGAGAACAAGGGCTAGCGATTGAGAGACTTGTGCCAGCCGCTTGTAGAATGCTTCATCCGCCCCTTCATCCTGGTTGGGTGGTCTATAACAGACTCCCAGCAGGATATCTGCCTCGTTGGCCTTCCCTCTCATCCTTACCCATAAACACTCAACCGTATCATCATCACCATCATTGAGCTCTATACAATCGAAACACTCCCTAACATACAGGGCCACCCCACCGCCTCTCCTTCCTCGCCTGTCCCTTCTGAGGAGTCTATAGCCATCCATTGCAGCACTCCAATCATGAGAGTCACCCCACCATGTTTCTGTGATGGCGACTAAGTCATATCTCTCCCGCTGCACAATGGCTTCCAGCTCCTCCTGTTTGCCGCCCATGCTGCGTGCATTGGTGTAGATGCACTTGAGCTGGGCTATCGATTTCACCCCCGGCATCAGCACGCCACCCCTAGGCTCATCTCTAGTGAGCCTAGTTTTATCCCCTTCCCCCTTCGAACCTAGTTTAAAGCCCTCTCAATGAGTCCTGTGAATTCATGAGCAATGATCCTTTTCCCCCTGTGAGACAGCTGGACTCCATCTGCCGCCAGCAGGCTCAGTGCCGTGTAAACCTCCCCGTGATCAAAAAAACCAAAATTCCTCCAATGGCACCAGCTCCTGAGCCATGTGTTGATCAGGTGTGTTTTCCTGCTCCTTTCAGTATCCTTCCCTGCCACTGTAGGGATTGAGGAAAACACTACCTGTGCTCCTGATCTTTCAACCAGTCGCCGCAGTGCCCTGAAGTCCCTTTTGATCACTGCAGGACTTCTCTCTGCAACCTCATCACTGCCAGCCTGTATAACCAGCAGTGGGTAGTAATCGGAAGACCGTACCAGACCAGGGAGCTTCCTAGTGATGTCTCTGACCCGGGTCCCAGGGAGGCAGCAGACTTCCCTGTGGGACGGGTCCGGTCGGCATATAGGGCCCTCTGTTCCCCTCAGGAGGGAATCGCCTATGACAATTACCCTCCTTTTTTTCTTAGCAGTGGCAGTCATAATGCATGGGGCTGACTGCCTCACCCTAGGCGACCCCCTGGATGGACCTTCGTCTACATCCTCGCTTGCCTGGCCCTCAAGTTCCAGGGCCCCATATCTGTTGCGTAAAGGCAACTGGGAAGGTGAGGGAGGCCGGGCGGGGGTTCACCTGGCACCCCGAGCAGGGACCTGTTTCCATTCTCCCCCGTCGCTTAGGTCCCCTCTTTCTACCTGGTGGCAAGAAGGCAGGGGATCCTCTGCTTCTCATGGAGCCTCCATCTGCTGCCTTTGCCTCAGGGACGGTAGGGTGCGGCTCCACCAGTCTATCTCCCTCTCACACTCCCGGATACTCCTCAACCTTTCCACCTCCTCCTTCAGCTCTGCCACCAGGCTGAGCAGATCATCCACCTGGTCACACCGCACACAGGTGGTGTCTGTGCTGCCCTCCGGTACAGCTGACAGGCTCAGGCACTCCCTGCAGCCGGAGACCTGGACAGCTCTATGCTTGCGTGAGGGCTCCGTCTGGGTCGCCACATTCCTTCTGGCGACGGCTTTCGGCCGAGTGGAAACCATAGCTGGTCCTCTTCTTGGAAGCCGACGATTACCAATTGAGTTGGCCTCTAGAGCCAGGAGGGGGGCTGTGCCCCGCCCGCTCGCCTTCCCTGCACAAACTGCCGCGCCACGCCCTTCTGACGCGCCACGTCCTGTTTGCCCGCCCTGTTGGCCGCGCTCCGGGTCGCTCGCGCTCCCTGGGGGCTGCTCTTGCATGTGAGGGGGTTTGGCTGCCGCCCCTCCTGTCCCCGCCCACGCTGAGTCAGAACTGCTGCTCGTCAGGAGCTCCCCCCTCCGGCTCGGGGAATGGGGGGGCTGGGGCACCCCCTCACTCCCTGCGCTTTTGCTTTTCACGGGTTTTGCCGCGGTTTTGCCGCTTCAGGAAGGGTCCCCCGGCGCGATCCTCCGCTCCGGAGCCCTTCGCCTCGGTGACTTCGCTGAAATGGTGAAGGATCACCTCCCTTGACCTGCTGGCAACACTCACCCTGATGCAGCCCAGGATACCATTAGTTGCCTTTGCTGCAAAGGCATGTTGCTGGCTCATGTTCAAGTTGATTGTCCTTTTCTGCAAAGCTGTTTGCCACCTGGTTGGTCCCTAGGATGTACACATGGTTGGGGTTGATCCTCCCCAGGTGCAGGACTTTGCAGGACATTGTTGAACTTCCTCAGGTTCCTGTCAACCGATTTCTCCAGCCTGTCCATGACCCTCTGGCATATCAGCTCCTCCTCCCAGTTTTGTATCATCTGCAAACTTGTTTGTGTATTAGCACAACAAAACCAAAAATATCAGCAATATATTTTGCAATTCTTGTGGCAAAGTATTATTGAAATGTTTTTTAAGAATTAGAATATCTTTCAAATTTGTTGCACGTGGAAGTAGACAAACTCAGTCATTTCAGTACAAGCCTCTTCCTCTTGAAGTACCCATGTACTAACTAAAAAATGAAAGTTGGTTCAGCAGCTTGGTGACAATTTAGATGTCAAACAAAAAAAATTTGAGCATGTCTTAATGAAGAACCGAAGCCAACTGTCTGCCAGATGCCTGAAGTTTAAGAACTACCTGTTGTCCATATAGGTTTCAAGGAAGGATACCGTCAGTTTCTACTTGGTAAGGAAACCACTACTTCACTGCATTTAGGCACCAGGGTGGATACAAAGACGGCTGAGGATGCTGCATAGTATTCATTTTGCAAGGCAGATTTTTGATAATGTTTGATAACATTATCAAAAAAGTGTTAACAGGAGTAAGATGGATTAGATGTCTGACTGATGACCATCTGGAGTAAGGACATGGAGACAGTATGGCAGAAATAATGGTATGTTTCACTCATAGTCTCATTGGTCTTCTTAAAATGAAATTCATCACAATATATATGTATTACAACATTATTAGTATTACAATATATGCAGCATTTGCTGACCTCCTATGGACTATGCCATGAACTCGAAAGGCTACAGGCTGGCTACACTTGAAGATACTAGATCAGTTATATATGCATAGAAGAAGTATTAGATTTGTAAACTGTCACAATGTCTCTTAACTGTCTCAAATATGTGTGCATCTTTTGGGTGACTATTGAAGAAAGCTAGAGCATAAGCATGGTTAGCATGATTAGATGTTGACATGTTTCAGCCATTGGTTGTACTAACCAACATTCTCCTCTTTTTTGTGTGGTATTATATGAATAAAGGGGTACTTTTCTGCTAGCAAAGGGACAGATGGTTACTGTCACTTATTGTCACAATTGCCAGTGGAGGCAAAAATACACCCAAGGTGAAAAAGAAAGTTTTGCTGTAACATTCATATTTTGAAGAGTTCAATAGTTTCCTTAAAAGCAGTTATTTCTACTCTTCGAGTAGAAAGTTACCATAAGCTAATAGCAAGCACTCTTTAAAAGCTACTGCTATTAGCCTAAAATGCTGTCACTATACATTATGATTTATATTAATTTATTTTTTAAAAAAAGTATACGTACAAAGAGGATTTCCCCACCTCAAAATTATGCTACATATAAAGTACGGAAACTGCACAGGAAAGTGAGCCTTTAGTCAGAGAGAAACACACAAAAATATAGAAACACAATAAATGTCAGCCAACTCAGGTTGTGCACTAATTTCAAATCTACAGGGCTGAGAAGGATCCGGTTACAATCTGTTCAGGATGTAGATTGACAGTGACAAACAATGTGGTAAAAAGGCTGCAGACCAACTAAACACAACCCCACAACTTCTAGGTAAACTCATATTCTGTGCATGATCTGAGAATACAAGACAGCATCCTGTGCAAAAGCTGCTGAATGGTCATTTATAACAAAAAAAGAGAAACTCTGAAACAAAAAGCTGCATCCAGAAAACAAGAATTTACTGTCCATTGACTAAACGAAAGCCTGGATTTAAGACTTGGTAGGCATCTGTAATACATGTGGGAATGTAATGCAAGCAGCAAACGAGACTTTACTCAAAATTTTTTGTAGTTTGTAGAAAAGGCAGAGTTTCTCTGCTAGCCTACGCTTTTCTGCAGATTACTTTTTGTTCACTTCATGGGATATAAACACAGGTCTAAATACTCTCATAAAAATCAGTGAAGGGTTTGAAAAGGTTTAATATTGCAAACCATGTCTTTTCAGGCAGGGGGACCCAGTATACCTTCAATGAATTTATGCAATTTACTTTGTCAATTTGTGGACTGTATTTTTTTCTCATGGAAAGGTGGGTACTGAATTTGCTATTCCAGTGTTGTGCTGAACAGTAGAAACTGCAGACGATATTATCCTGGTGCAAGGAGAAAAGCAGAGATATTCTTGAATATAGTGAGCTTGCTTCCTATGTTTGCCATATGTTGTTGCTGCTCTGCAATTTCATTTCTTACTTGTGTAATAAACTTATTAGAAATGTGCTTACCCTTTCCACTCAGCTACACAAGAGAAACAGAATTCAGCTATGTCACTGCATCACAATGCCAGCACCAGTCTAACAATAAAGCTGAGCTGGCTGTTAAAATCACTAGTGCTACTGAAGTAAGCTGCAAAAGGAAAATAAAATGTATGACCAGTCATGCCTGAATTAAGATACAGTTCCACAGAAGGTCTTCTTGTGTCTTGTCGTGATGCTTGATGTGAAGATGTGGCCTGTGGTCCCAAAATTATCACAGTCAGCAATGATGAGAGAAATAATCAAGAAAAATGAATCAGTCAACAGTCAAAGCCTGTAACAACTAACAAACTAAGCCTCTGAGAACTAAAAATTTGATAGTTTAGAGATCACACTAATTCTATATGTTGAATAATAGCAAATTATATGTAACAAACAAGCACATCTACATTCAAATGCCATGGAGGATGAATATTCAAGAATATTCTTTCAATATTCAAGCACAGACAGACTGGAGAGTGTCCAAAGGAGGACCACAAAGATGATCAAAGGGCTGGAGAACCTGCCCTACAAGGAAAGACTGAAGGAGTTGGGTCTCTTCTCTCTGGAGAAGAGAAGGCTCGGGGGGACCTCATCACAGTATTCCAGTACTTAAGGGGTGGCTACAAAGAAGACAGAAGCTCTCTCTTTACAAGGAGCCACATGGAAAAGACAAGGGGCAATGGGTACAAGTTGCACTGGGAGAGGTTTCAACTTGATATAAGAAAGAAATTTTTTACAGTAAGAACAATCATTGACTGGAACAACCTCCCCAGGGACATGGTAGAGTCCCCATCACTGGAAGTTTTCAAGATGTGATTGGACAGGGTGCTAGATAATCTCATCTAGGCTCACTTTCCCATGAAAGGTTGGACCAGATAATCTTTCGAGGTGCCTTCCAACCTGAACTGTTCTACGAATTTATGATTCTATGATAATATTGCAAATGCCGTACATAGACCTCTGTACACAGGAAAAGAAAAAAAAAAAAATGCCTGGAAGTGGAGCATGGTGTAATGTACATTTGATGAAATTTGGTTAGTAGGACAAAAGAAGAATGTGGTTAAGGAGTGGGTAAATAATCAGACACTGAACCTTCAAAATACCACATCATGAGGTCAGTCAGCATTAGGAGAATTGCCTTTTGTTACAAGAAACATGTCCACCAGTTTAGAAACATAAGTTGTCTACAAGGTATAAATAAGACACCAGGCACTGTAAGGCATAAAACAACAATCCTTTTAAAGGAAAAAAGAAAATTAATTTGTTTCCAAGCTAGTTAAGATGTATCTAATAACATTAAAACAAAACCTAAATGTAATGATAGAATCTGAAGTATATGTGCAAGTTATGATAATCATATTTGATATTGCTATCTTGTGTAAATATGACAGAAGACAAGTGAAGAGTAATAGTTTTTCAGTGGAGGTGAATATCAGGTCTGGAATGCAAAGCAGGTTCACAGATCACTAGCTAGAGAATGGTATCCCAGGACAGGGGAATAAAAGCTTCAATGTTGCATTGCCTGTGCTTGCACCTGCTTTTAATGCTTAAACATTGAGTAAGGAATCTTTTTGTAGCAGATCATGGCTCGATCACCATTTGAAATTTTCACTTTCTATTGAAAAGCTAACTTAGGAGTCTAGTTTACTTTATTCAATAGAAAATTACAACTGTAGAGCCAATAATTGCACCATAACAGACAAGAGAGGGGAATGCAGGAGAGAATGTAATTGCAAAGTGGAGGAAACTTACTCAAAACAAAAATGTGATTTTTCAGAATATAATCTAGTACTGAGTGTTTTCCAAGTATCAGGTAAGTTATGCTAACTTTTTATACCCTGAGTTTTCTGATCTTTCTACCAGGCCCTTCTAGAGGAGATAACATTGCATAACCTCCTTTTTCTTTACCTACATAACTTATTTAATAAACATACTATTTTTAAAATAAGTAATGCGTTTCAGCATGCTTATTATCTACCACTTGTAAAATGGCTCAAGATACACAGATGACAGTATGCCCAAGCAAGCAACAGTTGCTTGCTAATAACTTTCTTCTATATGTTTTAAACAATTGGTAAGAAAAACACAAGCCTGAGGGCCCTATAATCAGAGTCTTGTCTTTTTTTTTTCAATAAAATAGTGTACGTCTTTATATTGGCAAGCTATCCTAGCTTGTTGCAATTCACCCCAAAGCACAGCAAAGAGGCTACATTTTCACCAAGCAAAGCCTGACACTATGAATAGCTCTTGTGCTGGTTCTTCATATAGGGGGGGATTATTTTACCCACAGGTGATGACTTTAAGTGCATAAGTGTTCTTAACTGCTGAAAATTGTCTAAGAAATTGGTTTGTGGTTCCTCGTAGGGAGAATACTGACATTGTCCCAGGTGATGCTCCAAATGCTCTCTCCTAGTTTCTTCTAAACCTGCATCTTTAATCTCTTTGGACTCAGATTAGGGAGTATGTCTGGCTAACAGTGTATTTGAATGTTTTTCCCATTGCAAAGCAGTATTTCACACTTAGCAACTTGGATACAGAGCTGTTCTTCTAATTGTTTTCTGCTGTATGAGGGTTGCGCAGACAACAGTCTTAGTGATGAGCATAAACTAACTTTGTGTGTGACAGAAACCATATCATTCAGCTAAACTAATTCTTCAAGGAGTTGATCGTAGACTTAACATTTCATAAAGGCTGAGTCACCACCACATTAATGGCAAACTCACCACTAAGACAATTTCAGTCCATGTTCCTTGCCATTTTTCACTTTGTGTATAACATCTTTCTGAAGACAATCCTGGCAGCTGGTGATATCTCCTAGTGATCACCACCAACACCACAATAGGGAGTAATTTGTGTTAAGATATCAATTCTTTGTTTTTATTTCAAACCATAACTTGTGCATCATGCTAGAAATGATTCAGATTTTTATTCCCATGTGTATTTTAACTCTCTTCAAAGAAACCTGCATAATTTTATCAGTTTTAACACGCTGAATACTCCACGTTGAAATTCAAACATATAAATGTCCAGGAATCAGAATTTTCTGAGGAGCTTTTAGTGAACAACTATCTTTAAATTTCAAGTTCATACTCTGTTTAGTATAGCAAATCCACCCTTCAATGTTTATCATGGAATGAGAGCTAGCCATCCACCTTTGTATGCCCGCCATTTTTATTCAGGTAATTCTTACTTATCTTCATCAATCAATCAGAGTGGAGCAACAATAAAGCCTTATGTCCTTTAGTGTATCTGGACTTTAGTGAATATGGCTACAGTAGCATGATCCTGAATAGCAAGGCTAAGCACAAGGATTAGCCAACTTTGATGTATGCTTTTATGAAACTTGCAGGCAGATCATTCCCAAAGGATACTGTTTTCTCTAGGAAAGTCAGGAAGCCTTCCTTTAACTGGACAGCATTATTCAGCTGGAAGGTGAACACAGAAATAGTTTCCTGAGCACCTGGCTCAGTTGTAGAGCTGAAGTCAAAGGTAATGAGGGTCACTGTGCTGAAAGGCAAACTCTCTCAGATCAATAAAGTTTCTTCCTCTGGGTTTAATCAATAAAAAATACACATTCTTTCTACAAATGGTGAACAGGCTTAGCCTGCTTTCATGGAAGCTATCAGAGTTTTATCAGAGTTCAAGATTAATCACAGCCTGTAAGCTGGGGCAATTCCACTGTGGCTTCATTTGTTGGCTGAAGCCAGGTTCACCACATACTGGATCACATTCCAGCTGATTAGACAACACTTGTCTGTTGGCTACAGAAGCTGAAACATCTATTTAGTGTAAACTTTGTAGACAATTATTTTGCCTTATTGATGACTTCTTATGTGCTGCTTTTGTCTGGTTAATCATGAAAGCATCCGAACATCACACACCCGCAGTGTTATCTGACAGGGGAAGGAATGTCTGAGCACTTCACATCTAAAAAGCCAATACAGTTCTGGTGAATAGTTACATTTTGAAGAGAAATTTCTAAGCATAGGCTAGAAACACTTGATCCATTTGCTTGCTTGTTAGATAGTACATAAACACCGTGTAGGAACAGGAAATGTTGAACATTAGACAAATTTTTATTTGTCACATTGTTATAACTCCTAAATTTTGGTATATTTGCTATTTGTTTCTATTTTATGATTATACATTTTCATTTTGATGTTCATACATTTTGTAATTACTGCTTGTTGGGGCTACACAAAAATGAAGCAATAATGCATAAATGAGCATAAATTTGCATGGGATAATCATGCCTCTTCAATATTGCAAAATTTGAGCTACACCTAAATTGCTCCCATCCTTTATGGGGTCTGAATAGTCTTCTCATGACATTTAAATTAAATGATATTGCTATTATAAAATATGTGCCATGTGGGATAATTGGTACATGTTTCATCAAAGTTTTGAGTTTGCTAAAATGAAAGCTGAGCCTTCCAATACTGTGCCAGGGAAAATAATAAGTAACTTTAACACCATTTTTTAGGTCTATTTTTTATGTCATGCTCTCTGGCCCCATTACTATTTTTTAACACACTACATCCAGATATCTGTTGATGAGTAGCAGCTTCCAAAATATCAGGAACTTCACATCAACTCAATCATTTTCTTCCCCTGTCAAAAAAAAACCCCAAAACAGATAAGACCCAAGCTGCCTAAATTCTGAATTGAAATGGCATTCATATGCATGTCTGATTGTTTTCAAGCACCTCCTGCCTTAAGATACCTCAAATCAATCAGTGTCCCTACTTACTTTAGGATGGCCAGTTGCTCAAGCTCAGAAAAGTTCCACTGATTAGGTGGGACCCCATCTCTCTGTGGAGAAAGACCAAGGACACATCAAAATCTCTAAAGGTACCTTATCTGTTAAATGTATTCAGGACAATCTGTTATACACAGGCTTCTGGGCACTGATTACAGCAACCATCACCACTTTCACAGATGGAAGAGGAGGCTGGGTTCTTCTGATTTTCTATATTAATCTAGCTAGAGCCCTCAGGTAGGAAACCTGTCTCTCTATCATCTTCATGCGGGAGGGTAAAGCAGGAATTGACCTCCGAATCTTGGAATCTCTGCAGTGTTTTGAACACCAGCCTCTGGGCTGGACTACTCCCATTAAGTGGAAGCACTCAAAAGAAAGGCATACGTGAATCATGGGATTCAGTGAAAAATGAGCAAAGATTCCTGACTCTCTGCCCTTTATCTGGGTAGTCCCCAGGCATTGGATTTCTGGGATTTGGCACACAGTGCCACTGCTATTTACTCAAGATTTTGTTACAAGACTGCAAGATTTTCCCTAGAACAGGAACCAGTGTCTCTGTTACTCTTTTCACCGGGCTACAGTGTCAGATGCTTTCCTACTTCCCTTGTGCTTATTGCACTGCCACCTTCTTCCACACGAAGTCTAAAGAGACTCTCTGCAAAGAAGGCATTTAGTTAGCCTCACCTTGATCTGCTTCCTTCCAATGTCAAAGTTTCATTAGCCTTCATGTATATTTTGGCCAAACATTAACTAAGTTTTCAAAGTTATGTTTGAGACAATTATGTTTAGCTTAAGCAGAATGAACCATTTATTAGTATACGAGAGGGCAGAGAGAAAAGACATAAATCAAAAGGGTTATAAATTCCTACCATATCTAAATAAGTAGTGTGAAAAGAAAGCATTTTCAGATTGACATTAACCTTGAATTAACAGAATGTCACCTTGAAGATTTTATCTGGAAATATGCTATGTTCTCTTCTGGGTTCAATGACAAGAGGCTCTCCAAGCTAGATACTGAGTTTTAGCATGTGCACATCCCCAAAGAAATTGTGAAACACGTCCAATTTAGTGTCTCAAGAAAAAAAACTCAACTCTGCATGGAAACTTACTGGCAATTTGGTGCCAAAGTTCACACTAACGTAGTTACATGCTGCCATTAACAAAGTTCATATTTTGTCATATACAAAATGTAGCCACATTTTAAAATATGATCATGTTTTCCTGTTACAAATGCATGAAGTGAAACAATAATGTTTTGTCTCCCAAATACCCAAGTTTACGTACAAGTATTACATAATCTGTAATAATAAAGGGCAATATGATGTCTCACTGCACCAAGCCATTTCAGGGAAATACCGTATCTTGTCAGGCAACATATTGTCATAGGATCATAGAATCATAGAGGCATAGAACCATAGAATCATAGAATCGTAGAACAGTTTAGGTTGGAAGGGACATTTAAAGGTCATCTAGTCCCACCCCCCTGCCATGGGCAGGGACATCTTCAACTAGATCACGTTGCTTAGAGCCCCGTCCAACCTGACCTTGAATGTTTCCAGGGATGGGGCATCCACCACCTCTCTGGGCAACCTGTGCCAGTGCTTCACCACCTTCATCGTAAAAAATTTATTCCTTCTATCTAGTCTAAATTTACCCTCTTTAGTTTAAAACCATTACTCCTGGTCCTATCACAACAGGCCCTGCTAAAGAGGTTGTCCCCATCTTTTTTATAAGGCCCCTTTAAGTACTGAAAGGCCCTGAATACTCTGTAATGTGCAGAACAATGCTGTGCAGTATGCTTCACTCTCAACTCCCAGGCAGCTCTCCTAGGTACTGGGGAGAAGGGATGGTCCCCTTTATTATCCTACCCTGCTTCTGTGTTTTATCACCCAGGAAGTGCTAGAAGGAGTTTTGATAGGAGTACTAACAGTTCTTTTTACATGAAGCTTATGAATCTTTTTCTCCCCACTGAAACCACATTGACTAGTGATAAAAGGAGGTATAATCCAGCTATCAATTTTCACATTCGCACTCTCCCTCTCTCCAGGCAAGGCTACACATTTTGTTGGTATATGCCTTTGATGTTATGATTTCATTTTTCATCACCCTTTACTAAGGCTTTGACTAATTCAGTTAAGGACTATTGTCCCAGGAAAAAGAAATACTGTTACGTAAAATGTTATGGTTTCTCCCTGAACAAAGCTAATAAATCCACACTGATGTTCAATAAAAGTCTGGGTCTTTCAACAGGCTAATTCCAAATTCACCCCATAGATCTATTTTCAGATGAGGAGTTCAGGTTTGAAATGAAATTAGAACTGCAGTGAAATTATAGGAATATGATATTCAGCTCAAGTCAGCTAACGCTGTTCACTTCTCTTTGCTTGTGAGTTGCTGGCTTTACCTTTGTTGTCCACTGGCTTTCTTTCTGATAGTGTAAAAGGAGGTCAAAAACTGAACAGCCAATGGAAAATGAATTTATGGAGAAATCTTGTAAACTCTCAGTTGGTATTTTATGCCTTAATCTCAAGGAAGATTGCTTGTCACTTTCACCAGTAGTATATTGAAGTTAGGACACTGAATATAAAAAGTCATCCTATTGTCCATTTTCTCACAGTGAAATATGGTCATAGATGGGAAAAGACAACCTACAGTAAAAGTAACTTTCTCCTTCTTCATTTAACTACTGATGCAGAAAGATTAATAAAGGATTAACAGCCACAGATATATGTAGATAGGGATTAAAAATGGAGAAGAGCTGGTGCATTTTAATGATGTATTAATGTTTTAATGTTCTAAGATTTTAAGTAGTGCAATTATACACAACAGTGTTCTTGCACTTATCTTTTGAGGGGATTTGCTTCTCTTCTATTATATTATATTAATTATATTATGTTATATTATATTATATTATACTATATTATATTATATTCCAGCCTAGCCCAGCCCAGACCAACCCACCCTACCACATACCACCCTACCCTATTCCACCCCACCCAATTCTCCTAATTACTAAGCATCTATCTGAATTCCCAGTACTGCAATTTGTGATTTATTCTTCTCCTCCTCCTCTGTTAGGAGACTTGATAGTTGTTCTCTTTGGCACTCATAGGATTATGGTTTTTTGCCGTTGGCTTTGTAAAAAAGTTGTTTGCACAGAGCTGGTTTTTTATGCTACCACAGGAAAGGTAAAAGAGCTTTGCTCTGGGAACATAGGGTGGTCTAATTTGTGGTGATCCTTAGCTTCCCTGGAAGCTTGTTGCACAGTAGTGGCCTTAAGAAAAACCTTCACAGACAAGCTTTACCACTCTAGCAGAAAGTTCCACTGTGCCTGAGAGGTGGGGCTGTCACTTCAGTTCTCCACACATGGCATAGGAACTCATAATATCATGTTTCCAAAGATTTTGTTTCAGGAAATAATTTGGGAGCTATTGTGATGTTTCCTCAAGACACTTAACCTTTTATGTAACAGGCTCCACTGTTACTGATCTTGACTTTCTTCTCAGAGAGGCATACTGTAAATATAAAATATGAATATGTGTTGTGGAGAAATAATGGGTCCCACCTGGATATATTAAACTATTATTGCACAACTTTTATCTCTGTTCCTAAGCCAGACAGGTTAGCTACTAGCTTCTTCCTTTTAATCCTCTTGACAATCCTTCTCACAGATTACCTTCTAGCTTCTACCGATTCTCCAGGATTTTTCATTCTTTTAATTCTCTTGACAAATGAGTATGTGATTCAAATTCTATTTTTTCCCTTCAAATCTCAGTAGGCAAAATATTCAGACCTACGGATGCTCCAAATATGTGTACATGCTCAGTATTTCAGCTTGCAAGATTATAGCAAATAAGGAAAAAAAAAAAATCTCATTTTTAAAAGTCTTGTAGAAAGCCTACAGAAAGGATTATATATCAACAGCCATTCTCTATATTCCAAGGAAAAAAGCTCAGAACAGCAAAACATCCTTAATGTCCAATTTTAACTAAGGTAGAAAATGGAATCAAATGGAATTGGAAAGTGTTAGTTGCTTACTCTAAATGTAAACCATAAATTCATCCTGAATTTACAAACCAAAAATTAACTGCAGCACTCAAAATCATTAGTATACAGACAATGTCTGATTTCATCTGGGCAATGATAACATCTGATATCAGTATCAACAATGGGGTAGTGACTGTTGTGTAAAGTTGTTGTGACAGCTTTTCTTGGATCTATGTTTCCTCAGGGTACAAACTCCAGAACAGGGTAGCATTGGTTGAAAATGATATGTTGCCTGAGAGCTGAATCCAGTGCTTTTCTATCGGCAGGTTCTGGAGTCTAACTTTTGGGATAAAGCTGCTCTTGTTTCAAAGAAATCTGTTAAATCGAGCACTGCTCTTACTGGGTGAATGCCAGGGAAGTAAATGAAACCTATAAATATAGCCACAGTAGAGCACATCTGGGATCCCAAACATCAAAGATGACATACAATTCATATACGATCTGTCTACTGTAATAACTTCTAATTAGGTACTATATCTTTTTCACTGTTAGGTTTCATGAATTTCTGTATGGTATCAGGGCTGGGAAAATTCAGATATCCTCTGCCAAATTTCTTTTGGATGAGCCCACTGCATTAAATTAGCAAGCTTTCATAAGAACATACTAAAATTACTTTTTTGCTAATACATTTTTAAAATCTTGCTGCATCAGTAGCTTTCATATCTAATGCTAATGAGATGATGAATAATTGCTAATACAACTGCCAATTGAAGTCAGCTTGGCAATTTGACTGGTAAAATTAGAATTAATATAGTGTGATGAAATATTGCTAGTATAATATAAAGGATTTCCTATCAGGAATGCATGCTACTGTTAGTCTCTTCCAGTGTTACAGCTAAAAGATAGCTGGAGTAAGGTTTCCATACTCCTCTGCTGCCACTTCTGCAAAGCCAAATTCTGACAAGATTCACATGGTATGCAGTACTACCCAATTTTATTTAGGGGTGGAGTAGAATTGGAACTAGGGCAGAACTTGGCTGTTTATTTACAGACAATAATGTTCTGCATTCTACATTTCTTGACTCTAAATCAAACATATTTCTTACTTGGTATTTTTCCTGGGTATCGGAAGGAACATATTGTTACCTGTGGCATCATGACTACTGTTCTGTTGTCTCTAGAAGAGATTAAATAGAATTTAGACTCTCACACCCCAAAGACTTCTGGAGTTCAAGGAGGATATACACTCAGCTTTACCCTATAGAACTAATGGCTCACTGTTTGGACTCTTATGCAATCTGGGGCAATATGTATACAATCATGTTACAGTTTTGTATTTATTTTTCAGATACGTTAAAGCTATAGTGTCTATAATGGATAGTATTTAAAGTATTTAATCCTGGTTGTTTCACATAAAGCTAAAAACCATAAGTACTTTCAACCCTTTATCCTGAGAGATTTTAACAGGAGAAGAATCCGGTGGTGGTTATTAAAATAAAAAGCTGCTGATTCATTGTTTATGATGAGGCTTTGTATAACAAACGCAAATACATGCCTTTAATTTTTTTTTAATTAGTTGATTAGATATTAGCTACAGGGCATTTTGTTTCTCTGTTTATTATCAATGAAAACCAAAAGCAAGTTTTTCACAGCATGACAATCATTCCTCCACACATACTGCTGGGAAAAAGTGCTTAATACCCTTCTGGCTTTCCTTCTGAAAACAGAATTCTTTTCTTTAGCTCATGGAATTAAAGAACACCCATTATCCGAGGAAGTGGTTCAAGGTCAGGCATAAGTACATTACTCCATCTTTCCTTTTCATGAGCTATCAGCAGGAGAAATATTCCCATTCTTCCTTTGTTTTCAGATTTGGGACTCTAGAACTATTTGAATTCTATATTTCCTTTTGTGAAGTTTGTAATTTCATAACTTGCTGAAGTGAGGCTATTGGAGAAAACAGCCCATTACACAACAATTACAGCACAAGCACTAGCAGTATGAACTCCACATTTTGTTCTGCCAAGATGATCATAAGACTCACTAATCAGTGGGAGATGACGTATTTGAATCCATGCCTTTATCTGTAGGACAAATTCAGAAATCAGTCACTAGAAAGCCTTAAATAATGTTTTAGCATATTGTTTATAAGTTGTGTTTCTGTGGAGAGTGCAGTTAACTTCAAATTTTTTTATTACAGGTCAATAATCTACTGCATTAAATGAAAATAATTTGATTTGAAGTGTTTCAAAATCAGATATTTTAGTAATAAGTCCCATTTTGCGGCAGTCGGTACTTGCACTTGGGTCTTCTCCCATGATCTTTTGCATGTCTGCTGAGTTCCTTGAGTGAAGCTTTTATCTGCACCATTACCACCGTCGTATATTTTCATTTTACTTCTGGGATCGGGTGTTACTCAGTAAGCACTAGGTGCCAAGGAGTACGATAGAGGACTATCTTTTCCAGTGTCTGTTAACCACTCAGGAGCAGGTGACACAAGCTTCACTGGGATGTAACAACCAAGTTCCAGCTGAACTCTTGAAGCAGCTTTCCAGGAAAACTGACTGCCAGCATTGCATACCAAACAGATGGTCCTTAAACTCTGTTGGTTCTGCTGTGGACGTCCTTGTGCTCTTGCATTGAAGGTTTTAAAAATAAACATTGCGATCCCTGTTCTGTCATTGCTGATGCTTTTCATACAAATGTTGCAGTCTTTAAGCAGAAATGAACTCTAGTTGATCTGTTGAACTGTTTTTCTGTACTTCTGTGAGAATTCCCAGCCCTGGGGTGAGAGGTCAGGGTGGTTTGAGGAGTGATGTATTTTTGCTTAAGATGTGACAAACATAGCAAGTAGCTGAATGCTAATTCAGGCTATCATCTTTAATTAGGGCATCAAGACTGGAATGAACAGTCTTCACTCTGGAAATGAGCACTCATGATCAAAGAGTTACCTTATTTAAATAATTTAAACAGAGATCAGTTTTAATCAAAGTTGATATTGAGTATTGCATACGAAAATGACTACTTTTTTCCTTTAAATTTTGATATTACCATGTAAATGAGCAATTCCCTTGCTCAGAGATATGTGGCATCTGGCTGGCAATATTACTTTAGGGTCGAAAATTTGAATGAATATCTACTTAAAGCTGGTTGCATGACTGACACCCACCATGCAGCTGACAAGTCAGGAATCTGTCTTTCTGCTTTTCCAGGTATGTATTCTATTGAGTTTTAAATATCTTCTGATTCCAAATGGTTTTGATGTTTTCAACTTACCAAGTATAACAATTTATATCTTTAGAGAAATTAGAGAAGGAAAAGTTGGTCAAATTATTTGCTTCAGAGAGGATAGATATTCATTAGGATAAATTATAATAGTTTAGTGTAATTTTTTTTTAGTTTCTGTGAGGAAAAATTTCTTAATCACAGATGTGTCAATATGCAAACCCAGAACAGCTCATGGATATATGGATATATGTACATGGACTCTTCCAGAGATATGCATTCATATGCAGACATTTACATATCCAGAAGCACACCTGAGATCAGAAAATGAATGCAAAATTCTTTATCAGGTTTGCAATGAAATCAAAATGAAGAAAGACACAGAAACACACACACTCTTTTTAATGGAGTCACTGATAATACTAGCCAAAGCCACGGAAAATTTTCTAATATATAGACTCATACTAGGTCATACATGTAGGATTAAAGCTGTAAATTTCTTGGGGTCAGAGTATCTTTTTGTTCTTTTTGTGCATCAGTGGATCCTAATCCATAACCTCGACTTCTTGCTGTAGCAACAGAAGAGAAGAAACCTGAGCTTACCTATTCAGCTGGTTGGGGACCACGGTGCTGTCCCCAGGTAGAACTGAGTTCCAAAAGACATTGCTGAGACCTTCTTTCATTGCTTCTTTTAACCTTCATGTTGTGTTCTAGTTCACTTTCTGGAAATGTTAATAACCCGAATGGTTGAAAATTTCTGAAATCTACTGAATTTTTTTCTCCAGTATGTAATAGTTATGAAAATTCAGGCAAGAATTCAAGTTCACCTCAGTACAGATCCTGGAAACAAAGGAAAAATATTATAGCTAACAAAGTCAATGTCAAAGGTGATGTCCCGTCCATTCTTTTCAGCTCCATTTATCCACAGAAGAGTAGCTTTCATGAAAGGACATGGATCTTTGCATGCCTCAGCTTTTTTTCTCAGTTTTATAATTTTCAAAACTTAAAGAGTTTCTCTGTGAACAAAGATTCTTTCATTTGACCACTGTTACCATTTCATCGTAAGATTTTGGTCATGACAAGCACCCTATAAAAATGAGTGGGTTTGTACCCTCTGAGCCAATTATTGCTGTTCCTAAGAAAACTGATCCATGTGTACTCAACAGTGGTAGTTTCTCTTCAACTCAATGTTAAAGACTCTGTTGCCTAGTCTCTCCTGTGTCTTGCTAACACAGGTGTTATGGTTTAACCTCAGCTGGCAACCGAGCACTACACAGCTGCTTACTCACTCCCCATCCCGCCCCGGTGGGATGGGGGAGAGAATCAGAAGATTAAAAGTAGAGAAAACCCATGGGTTGAGATAAGAACAGTTCAATAATTGAAATAAAATAAAGTAGTAACAATAATAATAAATAATAGAAGAATATACAAAGCAAGTGATGCACAATGCAATTGCTCACCACCCACCAACCAATGCCCACCCAGTTCCCAAGCAGTGGTCTCACCCCCTGGCTAACTCCCCCAGTTTATATACTGAGCATGACGTCACATGGTATGTAATAGCCCTTTGGCCAGTTGGGGTCAGCTGTCCTGGCTGTGCCCCCTCCCAGCTCCTCGCTGGCAGGGCATGAGAAGCTGAAAAGTCCTTGACTAGTGTAAGCACTACTCAGCAACAACTAAAACATCGGTGTGTTATCAACATTATTCTCATGCTAAATCCAAAACGCAGCACTGTACCAGCTACTAGGAAGAAAATTAACTCTATCCCAGCCGAAACCAGGACAACAAGGGAACCAAGGATCAGCTAAAATAATTGTTGCTAATGAGTCTTAAAAGATGTGAGTTTGCAGCATGGGGGCTCACATGCTGATTTATTAGGAGTGGAACCTGAGGAATAGTCTGGTCTAGCCTTCAGGTTCCTAAAGTTTCCGTGCAGGAAAAACAAGCTGTCTTTTCATTTTAGAAAAATGATTTATCCAGAAAAAGACTTAGCACAAGTTTTTTTATATATATGTAATTTATATTGGGAAAGCCTCACAATGCTTATCATGTCAAACATATTCATTGTGGCCATAACACTGTTTTTATTGTATACAGAATATTCTTGCTTATAGTGCCTTAACCCTGATGGAGTTTCGCTAGCAACAAACTATTTTAACAATTCCTCATGTCTAAATCATTGCTTAGTAAAACTACAAACACCAAAGCTCAAAGGCCATCCAGCAAAATAAATCAGCCATATTTACCACATAACTTTATATTCAGTAGGAAACACAAAAAAACTGTCTATCAGTCCTGAAAATTAAGAATTGCCACCATGCTTCAAATAGTAACAGTGGATAGCAGAATTAATTCAGCTTGAGTTTATTACTCAGAGATTATAATTTCATGTTAATCTAAAATGTTGCCCTCAATGAGAAAAAGAAATGATTGTCCATGATTGAAGATTGCAGAGTATTGTCTTAGCTTTGTACAGGAAAATTATCACAATAGTGGTAACATTTCAAAATCAGTCCTAAAAAGAGTAATTGAAAATAAGGAACACCTTCCTTCAAGTGTGTACACAGGTAAGCAAGGTCCTTCCAAAACCCCACATTTTTCAAGATGCAGTAAAAAATGCCTTTATAAAACAAATCCAGAAGGAAAACAAAAATGAAAAAAAAGAACACAAGCTAAGCAAAGCATGCCTTTTTTTATTTGATCTAGACAGTGTGGGCTTTTTCAGGGCTGAGCAGACGTCCCCCATCTAATTTTCACACAGAGACTAAAGAGCAAAAAGGGAGTCACCAATTTACTTTCTAGCCCCCTACCTTTTGAGAGTGATTGAGACTTAATAAGGACATTTTCTGCTACTTGTGGTAGCCATGAGCCTTCACACACATTCTTGGTGTATTTAGATGCACAGTAGGAAGGTTCACACATCTGACAAGGTACAAAGAATCAATTTACAGCAAAAGGAAACATCAGATATTGGCACTTAAACACCACAGCAGTAGATACCTTGGAAATACCTCAGACAAATTAGAAAGACATAATGCTTAAAACAGGAGAGAGAAAGAATGCAGCTTCAGACTTAATGTGCTATTGGTTTTGATTGGTACTTGAGTAAATTTTATGCATATATTAGACAGACTAAAAAATATACTTACATGGTTCCTTTACTCTAGTATTTGTGTATTTAAAAAGAGCTGATCAAAAATTACTAACCAGAAAGTTTTCCTAATAAAATGTAAGATTTTGTACAGAAATGCTCATATGAAGGAGTTTTATTCCAGAATTTTGAAAATTCCTGGTTTTATTTTCCTTTTTCTCCCTTATGTTTTGCTGTCTGCAACATAAAAAATATCTACATTTTCCTCGGGTTTTGTATTTCATAAATTTTTGCTCTCTGTACCTTCTCAATGCTTCTTATGTACTTTGAAATCATAGAAAAATAATTCCATGAAATTAAAATTTCTATAAATTTTTCAATAGCTTATGAAAAAGGCTTGTGGATGCTTTCTCACTGTAATTCTGTTGATGTACCATAATACTCTTTTGTAGTACAGGCCAAAAATCAAGCCACAAAGGTGTTTAGTAATTTGAAATTAGGGGCCATTAATAGGCCAAATGCATCCTGATAAAAAAGGACCAGTACAATTCTCTGTAAAGTTGACATTAATATTTTGCTCTGATGCTAAAACTGAATTTCTCTCAAACCTTGCTACAGAATTGATTGTTTATAAAAGAAAATTATCTGTTTAGTGTACTTTCTCTAAAGCCTGGAAATGTGTTTTTTCTTTTCTAGGAGCACTTCAGGAATATAATATATAGAGCTGCACTGGGGAGCACACAGCAAAAGTTTATACAGCAGACTTATCCTTTTATGTGATCCCACTAAAAGCATGGAATATGGCTCACCAAATATCCCTGAAATTGCCTGGGTATGAGTAAAATATCATTTCACTGCAGGATAAAGTGTTCTATTTAAAGTGCAAGTGCAGGCTCTAGGGTAATACTGACAAAGTGGAGTTAAATTATGAACTAATACCTCTCTCTAGAGGACTGAAAAGACATACTAGTAATCCTAAGAACAGTACCTGTTTCCCCTCATGGCAGAAATCGTGAATATCAGAGAATTCATTATTTTTACATAGCAAGCTCTGTAAATGCGTTTTATAAAAAGTAAACCATAAAATACTGGGAATAACAGCACAGAACCGAGAAACAAACTGGTTTCCTGGATGTCTTTTCTTGTGCTATGGAGAGCATAAAATGGACATAATTCTTTGCTGGGAATGCCCTCTCTCCGGCAGGGCTCTCCAACTGACTGAGAGCTGGAGTAATCTGTGCCAGCCTTCAGCCTCCAGTTTAGGAGGGCTACCTGCATGAAGAGGGGGGGGGTATCTGTGGCTGGAGTGCCCTCATCTGCAGTTACTTTCCTCTTTCCAGAGTAGGCAGTAGCTGAAGTGCCCTTTTTTTTGAGGTAAGACATCTCAGAACACGAGAGCACAATAGCTGAATGAAGGCCCGAGTATTCTTCACTAGAAAGGGAGAATCAGCTGTAATATTTTGAAAAATATGTTGCATTTAAGTTATGGTGTAATGGTAAACCAGTACAGGGGTCCTCTCAATTCTTGTTAATTTATCTTGAGAGTAACTTAGCTTCCTCATGCAGGCACCCACCCTTCTCTGCATGAAGACCCATTGACCATTGGTTGAAGTAAGCCTATGTGGGGATAGAGATCAGAGTGTGTATCTGTTGGATCCAGCTTTCTGATGACACAAAAATGGGCCCTTGGTTTTGAAATTTAACTGACAACATAAAAGTAAGGGAAAATTACAGGCACTGGGTAAACAACAGAGATATTTGATGAAAGATGAACCAGGATAAGCTGGTTAAAAATACATGCTAAATATATCTGTTTCAACAAAGGTGTACATCTTATCATTCCCCATATCTCACAATAGCCAAACATGGCTCTGATTTCTTGCTTTGCATTTCTGATAATACAAATTTCTGATTTGTATCTTTTACATACAGAAGCGGTCTTGTAATATCTGCTGCTTGGGGACAGTCTTTTAGAGGAACACATGGCAGGTTTTTATCACTCACTGATTACCTCTAAATTCCTATGGTCATCTGCCACTTTTCAGTATTGCTGGTTTTAATTATACATATTGGAACTGAGATTGCCTTTCAAAGCCTCATGGAAATTGGTGCTAAAGAAGCTCCACAGTGGGGTTACAGTCTGTACGTGTGGCTCTGTACCTTTCTTCAGTACCACACTGGATCCATCTGCATGTGTTGGACATCTAACAACTGCTAGACTTTGATTTTCTCTCCTCAACGTATCATGAATATTAAAACCTAATAATTTTAAGATAGATGTAGCATCCATTCTAATCAAACAATTCAGCCAGGCACTACCATTGGCCTGAACCTGGCAGTAAGCTCAGCTGGGTAGACCTTGTTTCCCTGGGTGGTATAAGCTGCCTTCTGCCTATCACAGGGTGAATGTGTGTCCAGGTGGTCTTTGTGGAGTGGGCGATACATCCTAAATTCAAACTCCAGCTTACCTCAAAGTAACTTGGTTGTGTGATCATGCCATTAGACAGGACTTTTGAATTTATTTGTACAGAATTTATCTTTTGTTTTGTTCTCTGAAATTTATTGAGATGGGACACTTTATTATATATGCTTTTTAATGTAAATAAATTAAACATTCTGTAATAAAGAGTTCTGCAATGTTGTTAATTATAATAATGCAATGAAGAACAGACAAGGTGAAAGCTCGTTCTTTAGTAAAACCACCTTTTTACCATCTCTGTATCTGATTAAGTTAACAGGCTTCTCAGACCTACCTTACCTAGTATGAAGACTTTTTGTTCTTTAGGCCATTCTCCTGTAAAGCTGACCCTGGTGTAGTTCAGCATTGATCTTTTGCTGATACTCAGTTTCTAAAGTAGTGAATTTTGATGTATTAATCACGGAGGATGATTCCATGAAATTACGTATGTTGTACCTGTCATTTCCCCTCTTTAGCATTCCTTCTATTCATTTTTCCCTTGCTCCCATGTAAAATGAAAAGGCAGTGGTAATTGTCCTGTGGAATGGGGATGATCCAAAGGAAGATTCTTGCAGAAACTTTTGTAGTCCAAAGAAAATGTACCTGAAATGAGACTGTGGGAGAGGCAGGAGGAGGAGAATGCATAGAAGGGACATATAACTGATGGGTCCTGAAACAGCCTGTCTCTTTGCACAGGTAAGCCCCATGTATTTGCACCACATCCATTTCAGCCTCTTGTACCTCTTAGGTGAAAGATTCATATAAATGTCTCATTGCTTTGAATCTGTAAAAAACTTTGTTTCTCCTCAGTTCCTTCCATTTGCTGACATTTATGCACTTATTGATCTTTTACCAAGTGCTACAGTTTTACAACTACATAAAATACAAATGCCATTCTGTATGTCTGGAGAAGCAACCATAAGGTAACTCTGGTAATTTACTCAGTATTTTAGATATTAATTGCAGACATCTGGAACAGGCAGATATGCTAATATAGTAGAGGGTTTGGAGATATTCATGGTTATTTTGACACTAAAGTTCCTGTGTTGCCTTCTTGCAATAAAAATGTGAGAATGCAGTGGCACTATCAAGTGCTAACCAGTGTATTTGAGGGCTGTTATCACACATCCCTGACCCTTCTTTAAGCCAAGAGGCCAAAAGCCATGTGGCATTACCCTTCTGAAAAAAATTCAATTAATTTCAAAACAATGCACTGCTGGGCATGTTTAATTGTTAATTTTCAATGACACTTATGAGGAAAAGGTTAGAAAATGAGTCAGAGAGGAGTACACCAGGCTGTCTACCCAAAGCTTAAACTCCTTAGCAGTCAGGTCTCTAAAGTTTCCTCTTCATTTTCTTTTTTCCTAGCTTTCCATAATATAAAGTAGAAATATATCTAAGCAAAAGCAAGTATGAGGTATCTGTTGAGTTTTCTAGTCATATATTGGGATTTTGTGTCCCCTGAAAGTGAAATTTTACTCAGCTCTAAGCTAATATGTGGGTTTAATTGTTTTTCTCATATTATTTGTGGGTCAAAGGACATTTGATTTTTAAATTCACAGTCAAACAAGCCCGTTGCCAGCTTGGTAAAAGTACCAAGCACTGCTGTTCTTGCATCCCGACTGCATGGAAACATATCCTGCTACTTCCCTTGAGACCGCAACACAGCTGGTTGTCCTAAGTGGTATTCCACCTGCACAGAGCCTAGGTCTCCAGCTGCTGGAGTTTTTGCCATGGAGCCCTTAGCTGTATTTTCAGCACTGGTGTGAACAATACCTTGGAGTGTCCTTTTGTTATCTCCCTTAGGCTGGCATCTGGAAGCATGTAGTAGCAGGACCTCATTGCATTAGGCACCACAGAGGTTATACAATGCTTGCACTGGAAAGTTACACAGCTCAAAAGGGATAATAACAATATTAGAAATAGCATTTTAAAAAATATATCAAAGGTGTGTCAGTTTTCAGTTACATCTTTCTTCACTTCTTTTTATAGATCTTCCTAAACCATGTCCTCTTCTCCCCTCTAGCAATTGCATAATTAATCTGCATTCATAGTCATTCCACCCTGTTCACCTCAGAAAAATAGCAGATGTAGATGGAGGAGAAAAACAGACAAGTGGTCACTTTTGTGAGCTGACAGCAGTGCTTGAGGAGCTTGTTCTAATGAGCTCTTCAGAGACAATGGGGATGAGGCCGTAGGGGGGTTTATGCCAGCAGCTCCCCAGAAGGACTCTCATCTTCATTATGCTTGTGAAATGAGGATCGGGTGTGAGCCTTTGTGATAGTCTCACCCTTCTAGGGCAAGTTAAAGTTGCAAAACCATATTTTCTTCTCACAAAGCATAAATCAGAAATTCTTTCATTCCTGCCAGTGGCATTGCACCCTGTCAAGCTGGCACAGGTTAGAAGCAAGGCCATTAAATCTTCAACCACATCATTTACACATTCTAGCAATCTAGAATAACATTTTAGTCTTATCTTAGTTCTTATCTAAATGGTGCAAATAAGAATAGAAGTTTTGTGGTGTTTATTTTTTAAGCACACAGCACCCCACTCCTCCAGTCCAGATTTCTTCCGGTGCAGGACCTTCACAGAATTTTTAGAGTGAAATAGTGATGCAAAAGACAATTGAAAGTGCAGCCACACTCAATGTGTGCTGAAACTGCTGAGATCAAGCCAAATTTCCTTTGTCTTACAATTTATATATAGTAAAAAGAATAGCTATCAAGTTATCTTCACTTCTTATTTCTTATATCTTGAATCTGCATTCTCAAGAATTCCTGAACTAGAGGCAATAGTACTGGAAAGAGATGCCGTAGCACACCATGTCAGCACAGAAAGGCAAGATGAGATGCAGGATGCTAAAAAGCAGAAGCAGGAGGATTTGAGCTGTCTGTGCAGGATTAGGAGGCTGCCTGGCCTCTTCTGCCTGTCAACAATAATGGAATTGAGTTCCACGCTGAAGATAATTGCCTCAAGTCATTCTCCAGCCACAGGGAAGGTAAGATTAATAAAGAGCATTTGTTATAATTCTGCAACCAATTTATGTAATGGAACACATAATAAATAACCACATTTAACACAAGCATTTATCATAGCCAATTTATGCATCAATTTGTTCAGTATGTGTTAAACCAACCATTTGTATGAATAAGTGTTGTTCTCTTTGTGTCCCTTTTTTCTCTGTTAAAGTAAAAATTATTGTTAGTGAGGAGTTTCTTTCTTTCTTTTTTTTTTTTTTTTTTTAGATACAGAGGTGACAGTGACACATGTAAACTTCCCAGCCACTGAAATACAGCATAAAGTTTTCTGCAGAGCCTGGACTGCTGCCTGTTGCAATGGGAAGCCATTATTTGAACAAAACGTCCACAAGGACTAAAACCCTCTTGCAATTAGACTGTAGGTATACCTAAACTCCCTGGTTAGATTTGAATTGAAGCAGCACTGTCCCACTGGAGACAGAAAGGATTATGTCCTAAAAATCTGATCTGGGGTTTTGTCCTTGAAAAGACGGTCTGATCTGGCAGGCTAGTAGAAAAGTGTCCTAAGTGTTTCAGAAAGCAATCAGCTGGATGTGGTAGAATACCAAACACAGACAAAGGATCCATTTCTGAATACTGAAAAAGTAAAAGAAGATAAAATTTAAGTACTTTTCCTGAATACCATTTAGAGCAAGAGATTCACTATTTCAAGTTTATCTTTCCTTTAATCTCTATCTGATTTGATGGGAAAGGGTGTTCTTAAACTTATTTATGATGACATTGGTTTCATTAGGTACTTTTGTTGTGATATGGGCTACAGTATTTGTTTTTCCACATCAGTAGCATTGCACTGTGTATTTTGCAGAAGATCCATTCTCTTAAATTATATGCTGCTGAAAATAAAATGATTTAAGCATGCCAACTAACTGCCTGTATCTTTTCAATCCCATTCCAATTCCCTTCTGTGAGGGGATGTTTTTCATTCCAGTTTATTTTCCAGTGTCAGGTAGCATGTATAGCTCAAAGCTCAGATTACAATCTAAAAATAGTGTAACCAGACTGCATCTATCGTTAATTAATAGGAACCTGAAATATCAGTCTGTGCTTTCCTCGGTCTGTTGCTTCCTCCTGATCCACATGCTACACACAATCACTGAATTACACAACTGAATTTTGTTTATTTCAGAGTGGCTTTCTTCCAACCTCCATATATGTATTACAGCATGAATGAAATTATGAAAACCAGACACTGCGTTCTAGAAATAAACAAAGAAATAAATTGTGAACGACTATATGTTGGAGGGAACAGAGACAAAGCTTTTCCTCATCTTTTCCATTGACTTAATCTTTGTACAGTTACTACTTATATGATGGCCCAGAGCAGCTCTGAGAAGTTTTGAACAAAGAACTATGAAAAGGATTTGTCCCTTTTTATTCCATGCCCTATACCAGAAAAGCTCCAAACAGCAGTCATTGTAAAGTAGAGCAGGAAATAAAAAGAACCTTTTATTGCCCTATGGACAACCATAATTATCTTTTTTTCCATCCTGATTAAACAGACTTTCTGATTATTATGGTACTAGGAAAACTATTGTAATAAGTAGATGTGAACTTCTGTTGAGCTGCATATCATTATTTATTGATGGAATACATTAATGTGGAACAAGGGGAAGACAAAGTCAATATTTATGATGAGGAAAAATAAACTGATGTTCACTGAAACAAGCTATTAGATTCTCAGTCAGGAAGGTAACCCCCCTCTGAAGCATGTAAGACTGAGATTTATAAATCCCATAGCTTCCTTGAGGTCAAAATGCTAAGTATAAATTTAGAGGCTGTATGGAGGTTACTTGTGCCATTAGTTTATCCAAAACGGTCTTGGTAAGTCAGAATTTTCCTGTCTTTAGATATTAAGTTAAAATTATCAGCTCATAGAATAATAGAATCATAGAATCATTTAGGTTGGAAAAGACCCTTAAGATCATCAAGTCCAATCGTAAACCTAACACTGCCAAGGCACATAAACCATGTCCTGAAACACCACATCTACATGTCTTTTAAATACCTCCAGGGATGGTGACTCAACCACTTCCCTGGGCAGCCTGTTCCAATACTTGACAACCCTTTCGCTGAAGAAATTTTTCCTCACATCCAGTCTAAACCTCTCCTGGTGCAACTTGAGGCCGTTTCCTCTCGTCTTACCACTTGTTACTTGGGAGAAGAGACCGACACCCACCTCGCTACAACCTTCTCTCAGGTAGTTGTAGAGAGCTATAAGGTCTCCCCTCAGCCTCTTTTTCTCCAAGCTAAACAACCCCAGTTCCCTCAGCCACCTCTCATAATACTTGCTCTCTGGACCCTTCACTAGCTTTGTTGCTCTTCCTTGGACATGCTCCAGCACCTTAATGTCTTTCCTGTAGTGAGATGTAGGTTTTAAGGCATTTTATACTTAACATATATACTTATATACTTATATACTTATATACTTAAAAGGAAACATTTTATACTTGGACTGTCTGTTATTTTACATGTCATTGAAACAATCTGTCTTATCTGTAAAGAAAGGAAGGTTTAGGCTAACATGCACAGGCCTGTGCTTTGTTTGCATTATGTCAAAACAAACAAACAAAAAAAACAACACAACCCTCCACCTTTGTTAGTTCCAAGTATCTTCTGGTTTTTGGAGAGACAGAAGAGAAATTTAGGAATTCCTATTTTAAAAGTAGAATTTTCTACTTGAAAAAATGGTTAGAATTACTTTAGCTGTGAATATTTTGTTTTATGTTTATATACTTTTTATAACACTGTTTTCAATGTCTTTTTTACACAGCATAATAGATGAACATGAAACAACTCATAAATCTGGACACCAAACACTAATGGCAAAAACAATCTGCTATTGCAACAGCGTACATCTCCAATGGAGAAAACCTTCTACAGTGTGCTATGACTACCTTTGGGTTCTGAAATCAAATTAAATTTCTAACATTTTTTTCCCCAAAAGTGTCTTCCAGGAATCAGCTTTGCAAGAGGCCACATAGTGCAGAACCCAGGCAATTCACACCAATTGACACAAAGCTGCTGATGGACAACACCCTGGCACTGATTATACCAACATTTCTCTTTTTTGATCCCTATCTATTTGTAGTAGATTGTGGGTGGATGCACACATCACTGCACTGCAGTTTGTACACTGGTATAGAAAAGGTGTCTGATTGGTTTTCTTGCTATTGGGTGTAGATATAACCAACATGTTCTGTAACAGTGTCTCCAAAGTGTCTGTAGCTTAACTCATTAATCTAAACATTGATGTCTTTCGTATGCTTATCTGAGTCCTACTTTGTACTAAACCATTAGAGGCAGGATTGCAGCTGGTGCCACATGCGGTAAAAGGACTGCAGATCAAATAGTGACACCAACATAGTACTTTATATCAAAACAAGTAAAAATACCTCTTAACTTTAGGCTGTATCACTCTGCAACTCCCTTTGTGCATGCTGTTACTTTTACCAGTGTCTTGTGGGTGAAGATCTCGGCTCCTTTCCTCTGTCTCTTACTGCCCTGCTGACTGGGAGAATGAAGCCCAAAAGTAGGGATCCCATCTCCCTCTATGCTGTGCACAGAGAAACAGCTGCCAGAAGCAACCAGTGCTAGTTGGCAGACAGGGCCAAACTGGGCAAAGTTTCCCTCTCTCTCTCCTTTCAAAAATGATGCCTCATTATGGTCACCATGAAGGAAGCCCTTCACACTCTAGCCCACAAGAGTGTTCAAATAGGATGCTGGAAGCCAAGATTCAAGTTCCTGTTACAATAAATAATTATGAAAAGTATCTCTGAAATGCAAGAGTTCAAAAGGGAAGGAGTGAGGAAAACTTGACTTACAGCAGGCAGTATCCTGTGAAAATATATTGTCCCTCAGAGAAAAAACCCTGTTCCTAGTCAGCAAGATATAGCTTTAAATCCAGGTCTCTTCCTACCACAGAAATCCTCCAATAGTCAACTGCATGGTATTTTGGAGAAAGGGGTTCATTTCTTAATTTTCACCAGTGGGACTTTTGTGCCTGTTTCTAGGATGGGTTCACAGCCAGGGGTTCTGTGTAGCAGTAGGTGCAAAGCTATGATCACACCAGCTGTGTAAGCACCTTTGCTTTTCTCAGCATCAGATTTACCATCTTAGCTTCCCACTCTGCCAGTTTCTGAATATCCCTTTGTAAGTGCCTAATGTTGCCTTTGCACTGAGTGGGGTTTGGGTGCTTGTCAGGTCTAAGGCTTCAGCAGGTTTTGGCACTGCAACACACAAGTACTTTTGAAGGTCTAGCCTTTGTGGATGGCATGCTATAAACTTTTGTTTATTTTGCTCAACTGAAGAAGATAAAGTAATGCTTTGTAGAAAAGAACATTTACATCTTGTTCCAAAATAAATTGATGGCAATGATTTAACAATTTCCTGTAGTTCTTAGCCAAATAGTATTTTGTTATTCAGTCAGTGATACAAGGGGAAAAAAAAAAAAAATGGAGAAATGAGATTTGTAGCATAACATTGACGTTATGATCAAAAGTTTTGGTGCAGTTATCCTATTAGTAATAGAAAGAAAAAGTTAAAATAATGACAGACTAGCTAAGAGTTACCCTCATGGATATCCCCCCAGAAAAAATGTCTTCTTAAACATTTGCTTTCCTCTGGCAATTTCACATTAAATATATCTCTTCTTGTTCCTGTGTCCCCATTCCTTATCTCATCACAACGTCCTTTTCATTTTTAGCACAAGACATAAATATTGATTACATACTACAATCCATAGGGCTGATTATCAGCGATCTTCTCTCAAATAATACTGTTGTCCTGATTCTGACAAATGACATTAGCTTTGTCATTTCTGCTTTGAATATTTAGTCTGTTAACTGAGGCAACTCCTTTGGAAATTTTATCCCTTAAAATCAAAGGGTAAGTTCTCTACTGGAATAAGCGAGGTAACTGACTAACTGGAATAAGTAATACAAGCACCTGGCTGCAGCAATTTTTCTCCAACTTACTTGTGCATGAATGGGATAGGCTCTGACATGCTTGACAGATAATATTTTCCATACAAAAAAACATTTCTTTTGACACTTATAATGCTGTTGTAGTTCAAGAAAGATTGAATAACTCTGTTGCTTAATGTTTTTTGAAGCTTAAGTGGGAGACACTAAAGTATTGAAAACTATCTTAAAAGCTACTTAAAACTTTCAAATAAAACAGCAATCTTCTCAAGTTCAGAGACTGATAAGAACTTTTTGAGCTTCATGAAAATTACCTTTTGTTAGTCTTCTACTCTAGGCAATACACCTTATGAATTCGTATGTTGTAGATAAAATCATGAGATTATGCCTTTGTTTATGACATAACTTGAGAGAGAGATTCTTCTAATCAGCGATGAGAAAGAGAGCAAGATAAGCATGGATTGGTTCTGAAAAGACACAGTATTGAAAAGAGGTTTGTAAAATAATTCAG
The DNA here is from genome assembly GCF_965638725.1 of Aptenodytes patagonicus. Taxonomy (NCBI): domain Eukaryota; kingdom Metazoa; phylum Chordata; class Aves; order Sphenisciformes; family Spheniscidae; genus Aptenodytes; species Aptenodytes patagonicus. The sequence goes on from NC_134982.1 coordinate 64,815,968, forward strand.
TAGTATATTTCTTACCAGAATAATCTGACTTCTCACAAAGCTGCTGTGAAATCTCCTGAGATACTCAGCGCTTCCACTGTATAAGGAAAAATATAGTAAGAAGATCTCTGCTTTAGTCTTTTGACAATCCCTTTGCTGATATTGTCCAAATCCCACAAATAAAATGAAAAAAAAAAAAAGGCAGAATAAAATCCTACCCTCTTACACTCTGTATAAAGTCAAGTGGTCTTTTCCATTTATTTCAACAGAGTCATTTATTATGTATAGGTGTTCTTAGCCTTTTGTAGAGTCCATCTGAGTTTGACCAAGTATTAACCAGTTGTCAGTATTACAGAATCATAGAATCATAGAATCATAGAATCACTGAGGTTGGAAAAGACCTCTAAGATCATCGAGTCCAACCATCGACCCAACACCACCATGCCCACTAAACCATGTCCCTAAGCGCCTCATCTACACGTCTTTTAAATACCTCCAGGGATGGGGACTCCACCACTTCCCTGGACAGCCTGTTCCAATGTTCAACCACTCTTTCAGGAAAGACATTTTTCCTCACATCCAATCTAAACCTCCCCTGGTGCAACCTGAGGCCATTTCCTCTCGTCCTATCGCTAGTTACTTGGGAGAAGAGACCGACACCCACCTCCCTACAACCTCCTTGCAGGGAGTTGTAGAGAGAGACGAGGTCTCCCCTCAGCCTCCTTTTCTCCAGGCTAAACAACCCCAGTTCCCTCAGCCGCTCCTCATAAGACTTGTTCTCCAGACCCCTCACCAGCCTCCTTGCCCTTCTCTGGACACACTCCAGCACCTCAACGTCCTTCTTGTAGTGAAGGGCCCAAAACTGAACACAGTATTCAAGGTGCGGCCTCACCAGTGCTGAGTACAGGGGCACAATCACATCCCTACTCCTGCTGGCCACACTATTGCTGATACAGGCCAGGATGCCATTGGCCTTCTTGGCCACCTGGGCACACTGCCGGCTCATATTCAGCCGGCTGTCGACCAACACCCCCACGTCCTTTCCCGACAGGCAGCTTTCCAGCCATTCTTCCCCAAGCCTGTAGTGTTGCATGGGGTTGTTGTGGCCGAAATGCAGGACCCGGCACTTGGCCTTGTTGAACCTCATACAGTTGGCCTGGGCCCATCGATCCAGCCTGTCCAGGTCCCTCTGCAGAGCCTGCCTACCCTCGAGCAGATCAACATTCCTGCCCAACTTGGTGTCGTCTGCAAACTGACTGAGGGTGCACTCAATCGCCTCATCCAGCTCATTGATCAAGATGTTAAACAAGACCGGCCCCAGTACTGAGCCCTGGGGAACACTGCTCGTGACCGGCCGCCAACTGGATGTAACTCCATTCACCACAACCCTCTGGGACCGGCCATCCAGCCAGTTTTATACCCAGTGAAGAGTACACCTGTCTAAGCCGTGAGCCGCCAGCTTCTCTAGGAGAATGCTGTCAAAGGTGTCAAAGGCCTTACTGAAGTCCAGGTAGACCACATCCACAGCCTTTCCCTCCTCCACTAGGCGGGTCACCTGGTCATAGAAGGAGATCAGGTTGGTCAAGCAGGACCTGCCTCTCATGAATCCGTGCTGGCTGGGCCTGATCCCCTGGTTGTCCCACTCATGCCTTGTGAGCGCCCTCAAGATGAACCGCTCCATAATCTTCCCCGGCACCAAGGTCAGGCTGACAGGCCTGTAGTTCCCCGGATCCTCTTGTAGATGGCCCTTCTTGTACATGGGTGTCACATTGGCAAGCCTCCAGTTGTCCGGGACCTCCCCCGTTAACCAGGACTGCTGATAAATGATGGAGAGTGGCTTGGCGAGCACCTCCGCCAGCTCCCTCAGCACTCTCGGGTGGATCCCATCTGGCCCCATAGACTTGTGAGTGTCCAGGTGGCGTAGCAGGTCATTGACTGCTTCCTCTTGGATTATGGGGGGTTCATCCTGCTCGCCGTCCCTGTCTTCCAGCTCGGGGGGCCGAGTACCCTGAGGATAACTGGTCTGCCTGTTAAAGACTGAGGCAAAGAAGGTGTTGAGTACCTCAGCCTTTTCCTCATCCTCGGTGACAATGTTCCCCCCCGCATCCAATAAGGGATGGAGATTCTCCTTGGCTCTCTTCTTGTCATTTATATATTTGTAAAAACTTTTTTTGTTGTCTTTAACGACAGCAGCCAGATTGCGTTCTAGCTGGGCTTTTGCCTTTCTCATTTCTTCTCTGCATGACCTAACAAGATCCCTGTACTCTTCTTGAGTCGCCTGCCCCTTCTTCCACAAGCGGTAAACTCTCCTTTTTTTCCTGAGTTTCTATCTGCTTACTTTTTAACTCAGACACTGTATTTATTCTTTCCTAGTAGTGATTTCAAATCAAAGGGCCAGATCATCAGGGACTGTAAATCAGTATAGCTCCATTGACTTCACTGACAGATTTACATCTGCAGATGATTTGTTTCAAAATATGTTGTAAATAAAAGAAGAATACTTCCAATAATATATCATAATGATTGACACTTTTCATTTGAAAGACCTTAAAGCACTAAACTTTTTAAGTGAATATTTGTATTTATGTACGAAGCTAGATTAACAACATTCCCAGAATGAAGGTGCCAACTCCCATTTAGTTTGAGTTCTCACTGCAATAGAGTGAGAGCTCCTTAGCAGATAAGATGCTATTTATCTAACACAAAAGCCCTGCTGAAGAAAACTTGTGTTTAAACAACAGATTTATTTGATAATTAATAAACAGATTGGAGTCAGGAAAATTGTTCAAAGCATGGGAAAGGGAAATAGAGTTAAGTTTTCAGCAAAGTATAAGTTTCCCCCTGTGTGAAATTCCCTCTTTAACACTACTACATGAGCTAAAAGCCTACTAATCCATAACTATGCCTCTAGATACAGAAAATCTTTTATTGGGATTTAGCAGACTAACTGGAAATGCCCTATATTTATGTTTTGATCTGTGCAGATTCATCTATCACTGAAATGTCAACGTTTATAATGTCAGTGTTGCAGCTGGGAGAGAGGGATAATCAGTCACCCAAGAGACTTTAAAACTGTACCATGAGACAGTATTTAGAATCTGTGACTGTGTAACACAGCTGCAAACTTTATTAAGGAGGAGGAAGAATTTATGCTGGAGAGAAGAATTATAATAGGACCTCACAGGGATTTATACAGATATATTAAAAATTAAATTGAATTGAATTTGATTTTATATTGAGCCTGTCAGACTGAAGACATTCCAAAGAGCTTAAAAAAGCAATGAGTTACTTACCGGTACCAAAATGACTATGCAGACAGCCTTTATACAGAAGAAACGTTTTAAAGCATAATTTTAGACAGTCTTAGATCAGTCCTTCAGCTGCCACCAAAACAATAATGGAACATATATTTTTACATATATAGTATATATATTTAATATATACGATATAAAATATATATTTAAGTATAAACATATTGTACTTGTATTACTTATATTTATATTTATATTCATATCATATATCGCATATTGTATATGACATATTGCATATATAATATTTATTTAAATATTTATATAAGCTTTATAAATATCAAATCTACTTTTAAAGGTTCAAGATAGATAATTTTGTGGCTTTGCTTGCAAATGGCTAGCTTGCAAGTACAGCAGATGTTTGTCTACAGTTGGGAACACAAATTATATATCAACAATAAAAAGACTGGATGATAAGTACCAAGTAAAACTGAATATCTTTCCCCAAAATCCTGTTCAAAGAATTTTTTTTTTTTAACTAAAATTTTTTCATGGAACTGACTGATTTTTCTAAAAACAAAAAGAAAATCCCACACTTTCTAGAGTAAACTTGAAAATAAAGAATTGTTAGATATTTCATTAAAAAGTCAAACTGTTCCTGGAAATAATTATGGGCCTTTTTGTGAACAGCTCTACTAGTCAATGCTGTAGTCCATGCAGGGGGTTTTATAGAGCTTTACAATGCAAGGCAGTTCTTAGGGTCTGCCACAGATTACACAGAATATGTTGAAAAAACAGAAGCAAAATCTATCCTGTCAACTCCCATTGTTATAAGCTACACGGCTTTTGACACTTGAGTGCCCTGTGCACGTGTGGGGAGGAAAAAGTGCCTTTCAGTATCAAATTTCCACCACCTTCCTAGTCTGCTTCAGCCCAAATAACTATCTATGATGCTGATTATAGATTTTTAAAGTAGTTTCTTGCCTTTATACTAATTTGGCTTTATTTTAATGTGTTATTCCATAAAAAGCATATGATTGTAGACAACTAGTAGTTATAATTCAGTAATACAGCCATCTTTTCCAGTGACTTATTTTTTTCTGGATATATTTTTACTATATAAAGGGAAGATTTATAGAGACTGTATTCATTACTCTGATTTTAAGCAAAACCTCTATTTGCCTTAGTGGCAGTTGCAGAAATATGGCTTTGCTGCAGAGCAAGGAATACTTACAGGCTTAGAACACTCATGGTAGCACAGAAGCTGGCTTAAAATGAGGTTGGAGGTTGATATAAGCCTATTATACCTTTGCATAAGTGACCACAGGGTCACCAGATAAAATATCAAATGGCCTATTTCCCAAAATTCAGTGTTTCAGGTGAAATTTTGAAACCTGTAGGAAGTTTATTTGGAAAAAGTACGAACATGTTGAACTGTGGTATAGCAAGTTTGTGTTTGTGTTAGAGGCCAATAGCTAGTAGAGGTAGAGCACTGAACGGTACTAAAGTTGCTGAAGCAAGGATAGTAAAAACAAATGGATTTGAATCACTATGACTTACAGTGAGTGAAACAGAAATGCCAGAGAGCACATAAAAGCTATGGTGTTTCACAGTAGATAACCACCAAAGTGGTACTACCAGCTGACACCCTGTCTTTCCGTGGAACAGGAAGTCGTGTGAACAGAAATGCTAAACAACTTGTGTCTGTGCTCTTGATGTCGTTATTGTTTGCTGTTGTTTTGATTTGGCTTGGTTTTACCACCGCAAGTTGTTAATACGCTCCATTTCCAAGTACGCTGCCTCACTGTGCTCATTTGGGGCTCTGAGTCTACCGACACATTGCCTCCATTAAGAGCCCTTGTATGAATCTGAACTGCAGTAAATGTATAATCCTTGTTGATTGTTAAATTCATATAATTACTACAAACAACAGATTACAGCGGTCTTCTTCAGTATGTCCAGAGCATTTTAGCTAATAAGGGAGGCAGAGAAGCAGTTATGATCTGTGACATACAGTTGTTTCTGGGTGATCTGCTGTGAATATATGTTAGAAATGGTTGGGACCTTGTCCTGAGTGGATTTTTTATCACAAAAGAAGAGATTGCTCAGTGCCAACTTTTCACAGATTGAGTTTGTGAAAAATATTTGCCTGAAAATTCTCTTGGACCTGGGATGTAACTTCTAGTCAAAACTGGAGAAACGGGGAGAGACTTCTGAACCATCAGTAGCATGGTGATTAGAGATGTTGCCAGTGGGGATTAAAGCTCAACAGTCCCTTCAGGAGACTTAATTTTAATGCTCCATTTTCCCAGTAAGTGCTGCAACCAAAGGGCTGTATAGCTGCTTTAGGGTCAGTTCATTCTCATTTCAGTCTGAAACAAGAGTAGATGAGTAGCCGCAGCTATGTTAGAGATGAGAAAACAGGAGAAACAACTGGCCTCTGAGAAATATTTGAAAGGTAAAAGGTCTTTCCATTCTAACTTTACAGAAACAAAATTCACATTTTGTGGCTTCTTCACGTTGCCACAGTAGACATACTGAAATGATGATGTCTGCTGGGGGGGCAACTGCAAGAGCCAAATACACCTGTAGACATTTACCACAAAGGAAAAGGTCCAGAGCCATAAATCTGTCTGTGTATGTAGTCAAGAAAACCAGCAGAGCATACCATCTTCCTCAGAATATATTTACCCCTTTTTTAACTGAGAGACTTAAAATATTTTTGTTTGTTTGCTTTCCCAAATAATGAGAGGAAATAAGGAAGCAGTACAGCAGCAGGTAATATGGAAATTTGTCCTTAGCTAGGGGCTTTATAAGTCCTCGTAAATAATTCTGAAGCTAAATGATCCTTCAAATCGGATACCTCGCTAAGAAAATTGCAGCGTGCTCAGAAGTAAAAGAATCACCAGTGGCATTTGTAAAACTCAGTGAATATCTTGAATTTCTAATAGGGAATTTGACATTTCAAAGTTAGCTTTGATGTTTATAAACAAGATTGCAAAAGTGCGTACTCTGCCAGAGTGTAAGACCACTAGCATTATAGTACTGAGTTTTCAAAAAGCTTTAAACCTCAGGTGCTCAATCTATGATTTATAGGGTGAATCTGGATTGAATCCATAAGAAAGGAAAACCTTCTTGGCATTGAGATTCAGAACCTGACAAACAAACACCTCTTCTTCATTCCTGAGAGCAGCAATGATAAGGTGTTTCAGTGCAGCAGCAGAACTGAGATAGAGCACTGAAAGCTCTGTTAAGTGGCTCTTCTGCTATGTATAACAGAAGGAGATACGCTGATGGCTAGGAGACTTTTTTAAAGGGTTGATTGTTTTGATGTAGTTCTGTTTGATATTAACAAGGAGAACCCCTATCAGCTCTACCAGAGGACATGAGTTTTCCTCTAACAACAGACCAAATGAGGAGTCAACTTGCCTATGCCGCTGCAGTGGCAGTGCAGTGTAAAAATCTCCCTTCTCCCATCCCACAGACAACCCTTTATTATCATTCTGATGGCCAGGGCTGTGTGTCTGAGGAAGGAGAATTGCAGGATTGGAAAGGACAAGGTGAATGTGTTAACGGTGCTTCATAGCATTACAAATGTACCCTGCTGGGATTTTCTCAGAGGGATTGGTGTTATAATAATTGAATCAGTCAGTATGAACTCCTGTGTGTTCATCTTGGCTGCAGAAGATTTTCCCTCTGTGCCTCAAGACAAAGCTCAGGACAGCTGCTAGCCTTAGCATATGACACCAACTGACTTCTGCCAGAGTCATGCTGTGTTGCAAAGAGAGGGAGGCAGACGGTGGCAGGAACTCAGGGAATACTGCAAAGTTGCTGTGCCTTCTCTGATTTAGAGACATTTCTAGGCTTTCCTCACAGGCTTTGAGAACACCTTAGGTTGCACAGACCTATGAAAATAATTCTCCAACTATAGGATATAAACCTCTTCAAGGCATCAGGGTAATGCTATGTTGGGTCACTTGAAATATGTGTGCTTAGGGAAGTGAGAACTGCTTCATTCAACACTGAGGCGACATGCTTGAAGACCTAGATGATCAAGGAAGGAAAGTGTGGGGTCACGTACAAAATTTGCAATAGAGCAGCTAGGCACTCAGCTCCAGGAAATGTGGCCTCTTGTTGTCAGTGAGAAACAGGATGGATCCGAAGACCTTTACAGCTCTAGTTCACTATAACAGATACCTTAAAAATGTCAACCTTTCAAGAATTACTGCTGTTTGAATTCATTTCTAAAGTACTTGACAGATGTTACAGTCAGCTTCATTCTTAGATTCCCTGTGATAAAGACAAGGTTTAACTGATGCTTCTGTTTTTTTCTGTGAGATATTTCTTAAATGCTTCTTATAAATTATTTACAACTAATTCATATTTAATTGTTTAGTAATGAATAACAACTACTATTTATAAATGATAAAATATGCTGTGTGATCGTAAGTCAAAAGTTAACTGAAAGAAACACTAACTGTAGTACTGAAAAAATATAATGGGGAAAAATGCACTCTAGTAGGAACCCTTGTTGTGGTAGCTATATTGACTATTCTTCCAAAAAAAGTAGCAAAAGTGGTGACTGCATCAACTTTTTTGTGATTAGATAATAACTGATGCTTTAGACCACTTATGTAATGAACTCCCTCACCAAGATTAGTTTAAAATCCAAATGTGGCCTAGGTACACAAATCTTAACAAGTCCAAAATAAACATGGAGGATACATGAATCATCTTGGTTGATGGTTCCGAGAGCAGATCAGGAAAATCTTACTGATTTCTATGGCGCTGGACCAAAAGCCAGGTAATACATGGAAGCTTTTATTTGGTGTTTGAGGATGCTGCAATTGGAATTTTGAAGTTTCACAAGGGCCAAAACATAAGGACTAAGAAAGTTCTTCCCAAATGTGTTGAAATGGATCTCATTTTTATGTTTCAAGGAAGAGTGAGCAAGAGCCTTACCTACCACCAAGATCTACAGCGCAACTGCAGGGGTCATTTGCACTTTCCACAGTGCCATGACAATAAATTCCTTGGGACTCCCAGGGGAAGATCACGTAAGTGTCTAGATTATTCCACAGCTGGCTGCCCATGATTTTCAAAGAGTTGTTTTGGAGTGGGGATGCCAGGAGGGCTATGGCACTACGGACATGTTCCTTTACACAGGAAGCATCTGTGCTTTGGAGTATGAGAGGAAATGACCAACACCTGTATTGGCAACTCAGCAACACCTTCTGCTGCTCCAGCCCCAGAACAAAGGGCCTCCTCAAGGCCAGTGGTCTCACAATATAAATCTCTTGCTGTAAGTTTATGAGGAAAGTGCAACCAGCCACTGTTGAGAACTGCTATTTTTTACATATGCTGAAAATGTCAGAATCAAATTGAACTTGGGCATTAGGATGATGATTTATGCTAGTTAGTGTAATACTAACAGTTGACTGCTCTTGATTTATGAGATCCTTATCTGTTTTGGCTTTGTTGTTTTTTTTTTTGAAAGGCAACACATAGTTTGGTTTTCTTGAAGAACTTTTTCCCCTCATCTTTTCCTAATTTCTTTTCTTCTAGGAGTTTGTCCTCATCTTTATGTCATATCTGAAGCTCTTTCTGCCACTGTTCAGAAAATAACTTAATTTTTAAATTTTAAAATAATACAGAAATAATACAGAAATAGATACAGCAACACAGCACAAATTTCAGAGACATTATTCTAGAATTGGCAGTGTTTAGAGATAATTTTTTAACATGTTGATAGAAGACTGTTATGAATTGGTAGTCAGAGGTTACTTTCTTGCTGCTGACATAGGAAAGAAATACATGACCCTGCAAGGCAGCAGGTGTAGGTATCTGTTGTAAAACACCTTTCAATTCCTGCTGGGGTCTAACTTAGGCATCTTACTGTTGGCCTTCCTTACATTCTGTGTGCTGATGAACCAGCAAAGTGTGTGTATGAAAGGTATTCACTTTTTCAGTTTTTACAGGGAATGCTAAAAGTAAAGTCATTGGGATGAAGTACCGAAAAGGCAAAATGCTGCAATGAAGAAGCAGAAGTTTGTGCTCTTCTCTTTTGCTTCAGTAGTATTATTACTGTAGTATTGGAGATCCTGCAGGTACAGACAATTGTACCCAGAAAAATCCAAGCCTGAGTAACACAACAATAAAGATATCAATTAATCTGGATAGAGGAGAGGCTACATTTCTGGATAGGAATAAAGGGGAGCTACCTGCATGGAAGTAAGCACCAGTGGCTAAAGGCATTTCCAGCCTTGCTCTGCTGCTGCTCCAACCTGGCAACATAGTTCAGATCCATCACAAAAAAGGGGGCTATGCTGTCTCCAGAAGGAGACCAGCCTGTCTGCAGACAGGGGAAACAGATGTTGCAACCACCTGTGCAAATACACCAAAGACTGTCTCAAAGCACAGGAGTTAGTGCTGTAAGTTCTGGACTGAACTTCACGTTCAAGCATGCTTAGGTAGCTGGCTGGAACACTATTATGGCCACTAGTGCCGTACCTTAAACAAAAAATCTCTCCTCTATTGAGAAGTCTGCCCAAAGCCCAGTGGTGTGTGGGCATGTTTTCCAGGACTGCAGTATTTCTCAGCTAAGGGAAATGCTTTGAATTATCATAAAAATTTCAGTTCACTGGGTATATTTTCTATCCACATAGTGACAACTCTATGGGCAATTAACTCTAAAATCATGTTTAATCTACCATCAAAATTTTTTTTTCATTGTCAAACTTTCCTTTATAAAACCAGCAATAATGAGGTCACCAAATAAAGTGAATTACATGGGACAACATATGGAAGAATGTTTTATGGTTTACTAGAGGAAGTGAACGCAGGAAAAATAATAGGGCTAGCAAGTCCAAAGAAACAAACAGACCTTCTGATTGGCATTGGAAAGAAAGAATATTTATTTACTATTTTTCTTTGAGAGAACTGGAGGTGGAATCTTGACCTAGAAATTCAATATGTAGGGAAAAAAACACATGTTGTGTGAAGATTTATGTGAAATGAGTCAACCTGTATCTTATGTTCAATCCTGGCTGAAGTCATTGTCTTTAGGAATGCAAATAAGGGACTTGAAAGCTTGACGGAATCTTAAGAGATCATCTATTATATCCCTCTGACAGATGCTTCTTGAATTTCTTTCTAAACCTCCCTAGGCAGTCAGTTCCAGTCCTACACTATCCTTATTGCTAAAAATATTTCATAATGTCTAGTGTGAATCTGCCTTGTTGTGATTTAAACTTATTATGTTTGTCTTATGCAGCACTGACATGGAGATGTAGAACAAATTATGCCCTTCCTTTTTGCAATGGCCTCTTATGAATCTGAAGATTGTTACAACTGCTTTCCTAGTAGTCTTCCCTTCTAGGCTAAACAATCCTAATTCACTCAATCTTCCTCTGTGAGCAAATTTTCTAGACCTAATATCCTGCCTCTTATTCCCCCTGGACTCTTCAGCTGGCTCACAATCTTTCTGGAAGTGTGGCACTCAAAACAAAGTACAGTATTTTAGCTAAGGCCTAGCATTTGCAGCAGAGCAAAAGGATTATTTAGTATCTCTGCTTTTGTTTCTGCATCCCAGCATACAACTTGCATCTCCTGCATCAGCAGGGCATTGCTACAGTACTGACCATATGACCCACTGCATCCTCAGATTCTTTGCTTTGGAGCAGCTGCCTAAAGAATTCCATATTCTGTATTTGTGCAATTAAACATTTCTGCCAGATTTCACTTTTCTCTATGGAAGAAAGTTCTATTTTTTCTTACTCTCATCTTCAGACTGAAGTTATTTTCTTTAGATACCATTCTGAACTCTAGTCTGTCCTCCAGCAAACACTTAAGGGGAGGGACAGGTATCATCTTGTGCTGGTTTTGGCTGAGATACAGTTAATTTTCTTTATTTTGGGGTTTGTGTTGAAAACAATGTTGATAACACAGGAATGTTTTCACTACTGCTGAGCAGTGCTTACACAGAGTCAAGGCCTTTTCTGCTTCTCACCCCACCCCACCAGCGAGTAGGCTGGGGGGGCACAAGAAGCTGGGAGGGGACACAGCCAGGACAGCTGACCCCAACTGACCAAAGGCATATTCCATACCATGGGATGTCATGCTCAGTGTATAAAGCTGGGGGAAGAAGAAAGAAGGGGGGCATGTTCAGAGTGACAATGTATGTCTTCCCAAGTAACTGTTAGGTGTGACGGAGCCCTGCTTTCCTGGAGATGGCTGAACACCTGCCTGCCGATGGGAAGCAGTGAATGAATTCCTTGTTTTGCTTTGCTTGCATGCACGGTTTTTGCTTTACCTGTTAAATTGTCTTTATCTCAACCTATGAGTTTTCTCCCTTTTACTCTTCTGATTCTCTCCCCCATCCCACTGGGGAGGAGTGAGTGAGCGGCTGGGTGGTGCTTAGTTGCTGGTTGGGGTTAAACCATGACACATCTGTAAATTTACTAAGCATATTTCTGTTTCATTGTCCTAACCAGTAACGGTAGTTTTGGATAGCAGCAAAAGTAGGCATCTCCACTTAATACTTATGTCATTTTGATATTGAACCACTGGTGAATGTCAGTGACATTTCTCAAGCAGTCTTTCACTCACCTTATAGTATTTCCATCTGGCAAATTTCTGGGCTTGGTTAGGACAGTAATACATGTGACTATAAATGCCTTGCTCATCAAGATGTATGCACCTAGGGAGTGATTCAGCCATGTGCACATACACAGCTAGTGCCATTTGGACACCTGAAAGTATTTCCAAAGACCTGGAAGATAAGACACAAAGCCAATGGGAGACTTGCACTACTTTGGAGCAGTATTTGAAGAGTGGGCAAGACAACCTAAAAAACCTAAAAAAGCAATGCCTCAAGTTAGAAGGAGCTGGATACTGTTCTCCTTGGTCCTCTTTGCTCAGACTGTTAGACAGATATAAAAAAATTCAGGTGAGCCTCACATGACTTCCCTGTTCTGTTGTACTCCTTCCCAAACAGCTGTCTCGAATGATTAAGAACACCAAACACTAACTGTAATTGGGCAACAAACCTTTTGCTTATGATTTATTTTATGTAAACAGTGTTCAAGGCCAAGTTGAGTGTGATTAGAGCAGGTGGACGTCCCTGGCCGAGGAGGTGATTGCTCATTCCCAATGAGCACCTTAGCATGCCTGTGGGGAAAAGAAGCTTCCAGAGGGCAAGGTGGTGCCAACAGGCAGAGAAAGATGGATATTGCTTGGACAACCTGATGCTGCCTGATTGATCTGGGGCAGTATGTGCCCAAGGTAAATGTTAACAATTTCCATTGGACAACACATTATTTCCTCAATAGATCTAAAGGCACACGAAGCTGGGGGGCCAGCGGGGTGGGGGGAGTGAATGATGATTGTAGCGTGCAGTCTCTTGTGCTAAATTGCTTTGGTACTAAAGGAAGGGCAGGAAGGTGAAGTGTTAGGAGTTTATAAAACAGTTGTGGGAGAGATCAAAGGAAGTACAGACCAGCTGAGCTGCAGACCACCTGAAATCCATATTGGGTGAAGTATAGAACCAGTGTATACAGGGTCAAACATGTAAGGGAAGAGCTGACATGGCTTTGTAAGAAGAAATTCTGTCATGTCAGTCTATGGGAGGGTTTTGGTTGGTTTGATTGCTTGTCTTTTGGAGCCCAGTTAAGAAGTGAAGAAAGGGTATCTGGTTAATGCAGTTAAGCTGTGTATATGAAAGGTTTTCCTAAGTTAGTTCAACAAAGACTCTTAAGGCCTGTAAACAGCCCTGGGATAAAAAGGAGGTCTTTGAATGTATAAAAGATCAAAGGGTGTGACTAAATGTCTGTAACAGAGTTCAACAGGTTTCTGTACTGTCCAGCTCAGTCACAAGTGACCTAGAAAAGGGAATGGATGACAAACTGACAGTTTTTTAATGATATATGAGGGCCAACTCAGAAGAGCTGCATATGGGTTTTAGAAGGCAATAAAATAGATGAAATTTAGCATAGGTAATTGTGAAGTCATGCATGCAGATAAAATCAATCTGAATTTCATATATAACATTCTCTGAGCAAACCATTACCACTCAGTTGAGACCTTGATATTTTCATGGAACTATTATAAACTCAGCTTAATGCTTAGCAGCAGGTAGAAAACCAAAAATAATGTCAGAAATTACTTGAGAAAAATAGAGACTAGAACAGAACATAAGTTACAGTGAAATCTGTGGTTCACTCCATCTTGTATGTTGTGTATCCTTAGAAAGTGTGTAACAGAACTGGAAAAATATTAGCAAAGAGCAGCAAGAGTGAGCAAAGGTTTGGAATAATGTCTTTACAAGGAACAACAAAGTATGCTAGGACTATCAACTTTGAAAGAGGAAACAGAGGAAGAATAGGACATAGATCAATTGTTCACTGTCTCTCCCAATATTCTATTCTCACAGAAGACATTAAATAGAGCTTGCAGTTTACAGGAAACAAAACAAAGGACACAGATCTTCACACTTATGGTTAACATGAAGAACTCCTTTGTTACAGGAAGCTGTAAATACTGACAGTTTACAATAGGGTTCAAGAGTTCAAGTTCATAGCAGAAAAATCCATTGAGAGTTGCTAAATATATAGAAGCTATTTCTGGAAGTCCCAGTATTACATGTGATTGGAGCCTGGGGGTGTATATAGGGTAAATATTACCACGTGCTTCCCCTATTCTTGTATTTTTTTTCTAAACCTATCTGCTTTAAGCAAGTGTCAAAGACAGGATGGGCTTTGGGTATAACCCACTATGAATGTTATCTAATGATGAAAGAGAGATGTTTCCTAGGGACCTGGAGAAACTGTGTAAGATTGGCAGTCACCTGAGTTACAATTTATAGTCAGTGAGCAGGGGTTGAGAATAAACCTGGAAAAAAGGAGGTGCCTTGCAAAGACATAGCGGTAGGAGGGAGATATTTTAAAATCCTTTTTTATCTTTATACTATCTTCTGTAGTCTGAAAAAATACCTATTATAATTTCTGTTGAAATAAAACCTGATCTATTACTAGAAAAACACTTCTGTTCTTTTTGGAGTACTCAATTCTGAGGCAAAGACCTAGTCTGCCCCTGTCAAAGGTTTATCTGACTTAGTCCTATCATACCACTATGTCTTCTGTCCTGGGTAATCCTAACAGTTTCACACAAAAACCTTTCTTTGCCTGCTGTCCTGACTTGGCAATATACAGCATACTGTGGGACTGCAATACATTGCAGTGATAAATTTGTAAGAACAGAATCACAGATTTTTTTAATGATAAAATAACCTTAACTATGGAAGACACATAAGCAATGCCTACTTTCCAATAACTTCCAAAATTATGGTGATTTCTTTAATGGGTTCCTTAGACTTCACCATCACAAATTGCTACTCAAGAAGAATAAAGTTTGCATCTCTGCAACAATGTGATGTCAGCCATGGCTGGGATATTTTGACAGGGAAAGCAAAAATTGAGTAATAAAAATGGGGTGAGATTAAATAATAGAAAATGTGGAGTTATGTACTTACAAAAATATCTGGTATGTGCTAAAGCTCACCACTTCGAAATAGGTAAGGAGGATGACATCTCTGCAATGCTTCTATGTAACAGGGTGACAAGCTCCTGGTATACACAAGAAAGGTATTTTCAACTAAGAGAAAAAGCTTAGATGAAGACACTAGTTACGTGCAATCTATGAACAATTCTTGGCAGGCAAGTTCAAGAAAGAGTGACTGAATACAGAATAAATGCAACGATGGAAAAGACTGGAGCATGGGAGGGCTTGTGATAAAAGAGTAAAAAAGCTTGGCTAGTTTAGTGAACAGAAGACTGAGTAAGACTGTGTAAAGGTAGGTGTGGAATAGCGAGAAGGGAGAACTGTTAATTAAGCTAGAACTCAGTTTATTTAAGAACTCAAAGTTGGAACTACCCTTGAAAATAACTAAATTGCAAAACAGAAGGGAGTCCCAAAATATTACTGAAGAGAGGGTTAAGGATGGCTCTCAAATCAGAGTAAAGGAAGCAAAAATCCACTCTAAAACTACTGCTTTTGAGATTAAGGGTGATTTATGAAAATAATGGTTTGATATGGTGCCTACAGTAGCAGGAGATTGGAGCAGACAGCACAGGGTATTCACTTTAACATAATGATTTTCAGCCTAGGAGTCACAAGTCATCCTCCTAGAATTAAGCAGGCTCGAACTTGAGTTTGATCTGTGTTACAATTTTTGGAATGATATGTGCATGTTAACCCCTCTGTTAATTGCAGCCATGGAAAAGATACGAGGTTGTTAAAGTTAAGTCAAACTTTAGTCTTGTTTATTCTCATGTGATCCAAATGAAATGCAAAATACACATCAGTGCAGAATTTGGATTTGCCATCGTCAAATTTTAACAAAGAAGAGGTCATCCCTGAACTAGGAGTTTACAAAGTCATTAGCACATTAATGACTTAGGCTGGACCTTGCTGTTATTGAAATCACTGAATACTCCTGGTTTACCTTGATGGTAAAAAGATCTAGTTACTAAAATTTACTTTACCATTTACTGAATTCTACTGCTTTTTGAAGCAAGTTTGCTTAGAATGGTGTTCTGTTATAAACTATACTTAATGCTGTAGTGTGGAATTAAATATGAGGGGATACTTCTTGAAGTGACATGCACACTTTTTAAAGTGTGTTTAAAGAAAGAGGAACAACAAAATAATTAGATACATCTAAATGTTATTATGTAGATTACTAGTGCAATAGACAGCCATTTAGCCTCCTGAGTATATCCAGTATTACCAAAGTATATTGGCAACTTCTTATTCCTAACAAGAGCTGGTCTCCCCATCAAGGTGAGCTACAGTAAAAGTCACCTCTGTAACACTGACATCTTGGCCAAGTATTGAAGTTCAAGGTCAAGTCAAAAGTTGCTTTCAAAATAAACAATATGTATGGGCATATTTTTAGAAACAAAGATTGCTGCCTGAATGCACTGCAGTGGATTAATACATTGCTTTAATAGACTGGCCCTCTGCCTCTAAAGCTAATTTAAATTCTACCAAGAACAAAAGGATTAAAAATCTTTCTGATTTGTCAAGGGTGAAGGATGGTCACCAGAAAACTGAGTCAAAGGATTTAGGTTTAGCTGTTAGTAATACACATCAGACAAAATCAGGGCTCTGTGCTCAGAAATCAAATTCGTGACAGAAGAAAACAGTGCTAAGACAGTATGGCTGGGATAACTTAAAAAGGCAATCTATGTGCAGTTGTGGTAAAGTGAAAAGGCACAAAATTTTTAAAAGGCTAATGTTGTGTTATTCAGTATTTAAATGTATAAGAAAACACATTTTTCAGGCTTGCTTACTGCAGCCAACAGAGATCTATAGAAGTGCGAAAAAAGTTGTTTGCTAAAGGCAGAACAAGGCTGGAAAACAGAGTTCGTACCTGGTTCTGTATTACCTACTCTAGCTCCATGTTGATCTGGGCAAGGCTACCTGGATATGGATATGGTGGGCTTTTTACTTCACCTGTTGAGGAAAAAGAGAGACAATTTTTATTA
Organism: Aptenodytes patagonicus; assembly: GCF_965638725.1. Classification (NCBI taxonomy): domain Eukaryota; kingdom Metazoa; phylum Chordata; class Aves; order Sphenisciformes; family Spheniscidae; genus Aptenodytes; species Aptenodytes patagonicus. The sequence goes on from NC_134982.1 coordinate 64,832,739, forward strand.
TACATGCCTTTTCCCAAACTGTAGAAGAGGTTGTTTGTTTTTTGGGGTTCAATAAAAGTTAATTCCACATTGTTAAATGTCAGTAAGCATTCTACAGTGGTATCTGTGACAGGTTTTCTTCTGGGAAATCAGAGACTAGCACCTCTCTAGATTAGCAGGATTCACAGTGGCAGGACTGGTGTGAGAGGGCTTGGAGGTATTTTGAATGAAATATCTAGACCTGCTCTGCCTTTGTAATGGTGTCATTGATAGTTCTTACATAGCACCAGGTATGAAGTGTAGCTCAAATACTGTGGCTGCCTGATGCAGTACAACACTATGATAAGAGACAAAAGGACTTAAGTGTAGCAAAGGGAATGAAACAATGAACAGACAAGGAAACATTAAGTCACTTCAGAAGTTGTTAACAGGGGTCCTTCATATGCAAGATTTACTCTTGACTTCAGTGAATTGTGACTTGTGCCCCAACTAATGCAAATCTCAGGTTAAGGGGAAAAAACCTGTTAAATCCTGCACTGGAAAGAATTAGTCCTCAGCACCTTTTGGTGTGAAATAAAATAAGGGAGCATGCATAGATATTCCCATAGGGGTTTTCCTTCTTGTGACAATGAAAAGGATGCATCACTGCAGAGAACCCATTATTCTGTAACTCTTGTTTGTGAAGAGGCAAAGGAGTTCCTAGTTCTTCGAATCTGAGGACAACTATGCTTTTTAAGTCTGAAAATGGGAGGAAGGATTTCTTAGGGCAGAAATGATTGGCTCTTCTCTGCCATATTCTCTGTTGCTGAAGGAATCTGAGTAGGAATGGTTCTTTCTTTGTCATCCTTGCCAAAAAGGGGTTTCCTGTCCTAAGAAGCTGTCTTCCTTTGTGCTGTTGTCATCAGGTGCTTTGTGGATCTAGCGGGAAGATGGGACTACCAAAGATTTTTTTTCACTGTTTTCACCCCCTTTCTAACAACATATTAGATTTAAAAAGCAACATTCCTGCTATACCATTGGCTACTTTAATTTTTTCTTTTCAAAGCTAGGGTCAGAGAGGAAGCCACACTTCCCCACAACTCAGCTGACTGAGTTAAACTTCAGGACTTACCACAATACACAGAAGCAAGATAGCAGTTTTCAAAAATGAAAGAATTTTGCACCACTAGCAACCTCCATTGCTATAATTCACTGTCAGGGTAGGGGCATCCCTGGTAGCAACATTGACAGCTGTAGCATGGGCATCCTGTAGGCAATATTACCTCTGTGAGTGAAAGTTCTTAAACACCATATCATTGTCTATGCTATGCACAGTTATTACACCCTTAGAAACCATACTAGAAGTGGATTGCAGCAACAGAGTTCAATCTTGGTAAGCACTTAGAAAGTCAAATAATCAAACGAGGCTAAAATCCTGCTGCCATCAAGGGTGGAGTGGGAGGACATGATACCACATTGAAGGTGATTTGTCTTTCTGCATCTGAGCTGCTTGTCTCAGATCAAAGGGCAGAAGCTAAATGAAATAAAGGAACTTACTGAAATTTAAGGAATGCTGTCATCTTATAATAATAATGAAAAATCAAACTAATGTTGTATTTGGCACTCAGAGATTTCAGATGATCAATTTTACCCTTCACAATACCCCAATGAGATAAAGAAGTGCATTCATATGGAGAGAATAAAAAACTAGATCTCATTACATCTGTTTATGTCGTGTAGTCTCAGGTTTATTATTCCTTTGTGTTTGCCCCCAGACAAATGTGTGTTACAATAGCATTTGAAGGTATATAGTGGGATTACACATGAATACACAAATTTGTGCAGGTGATAAAGGGAAAAAAAGAAAGGTAAAAGACAGAAGGAGAAGGAAGGTGGTAAGCATGAATGTTGGCCCTACTATTTCCACTGTTTCAACATGTTCCCTAATGTTGGTAAAAATTTTTCTTTCTCTCACAACCTAAACAACTTTGTTTTATTTTTTTATTGTATCTGTCAAAGAAGTTTGACATTTAATAGATATTTTTCTATAATTATGCCTACATTGCTTTGTACTTTGGAAACCTGCAGTAAATAATGAATACTGAACCTAGAAAGACAGGTGGTACTTAAACATCTGTATGGTGTATTGCTTGACTGCTAGAGGGAGCAAAGATATGAAGAATACTAACTCATAATGATGTACATACAGAGAATATAGTCATAAGGATTTCTGGCAAGCTTTCAGTATAAATTACCCTCAAGAGATTGCAAGCTCTCACAGAATGTGTATATCCAGACAGTCAGTGCTGGTAGATCAGCTATTAACATAGTCTTTGCTTTAAGACAGCTGAAAGAAAAGTGTATGAAATAAAGAAAGCTCTTTATTTGACCTTCACAGTTGTCATAAAAACTTCAATCTAGATAGTCAGAAATTTTTCAGGCACTGAAAGAGTTGTTTTCTCTTGAATCCTCATCTTTGATTGGATCTTCTCACAAAGTCATGCAAGTTCAGCGTGATAGTGATCTTTGTGACAGATTTTGAATGCACAGTGGTGTTAAACAGGGGTGTGTTCTGGCAGTAACTCTCTTCAGTACAGAATTTCCTTTGCTTTTAAATCATGTTTTCTCTCTGTTCCTCAACAGGTACATTTCCACACAAAAATTGGATGCAAAACCAAGTGCCTGCTGATTGGTGAACACATTTTATACTGACATCACCACACTCAGTGCATATAAAGATGGTGAATGTTAAAGCCTTTGAGTGCCTTTCTATTAACTTGCAATGTGTTTGAACTAATTGTCCATCTAAGGAAAAAACCTTGACTATATGCCAGCTATATTAGTTGGTCTGAAAGTAGATGTACAACAGTAGCTTTACATGTGTTTTACTTTGTCATTTGGTCAGGTTCAGATAACTTATTGCTAGATATTGAGATTAATTCTCCCATTAAAAAGGTAACTGTAAAAGTTCAGTCAAGTAGTAAGGTGTCTACGGGAAAGTAGCCAATGAAGACTGAACACCAAGATCCATACTATGAGATGTGCATTGTGCTATAGTATAGTAGGACATGGAAAACTTGTAGTAAGAATGAACAAAGACTGATCACCTTCTCAGTGGGAAAGGTGGAGTCTTTCCTGCATCATGAGAGTCCACCATTGCTTAAAGGATGTGAGAAATCAAAGCTATATAGCCTGATAAGAATTTTTATTTAAAGATATATCCTTTATCCTGTTTACTTGCTTCTTTGTGAAGCTGCTTGTTTGTGAAAGTTCAAAGTATTAAAAATTTCTAAGAATTTCCTGACTACATCTTTCATGTCAATGATAATTAATCTATATTTTTTACAGCTCAGTGGGCTATCTCTAAAATGTGTCTTTGTAAATTAAAAAGTATCACTTTTCTGATAAGATAAAAAATGGAATAATATACCTTTTTTTAACTTGCTGGCAAAGAATCATGTACACTTTGTTCTTCATTTAAATAGTGCCATCCTAGGCATTCATGCAGAAAGATATTTTTCCCCCTTTCCCTGCTGTTCTTGGCTTTTAAATTGCCTACTTGAAAAAAGCTAGGAATTTCTGTTGCACTCTAGGAATATTACATGACCAAAACTCAGTCCAGGCTGAGTTTCTATTATCTAGACAAAAAAACCTGAAAATAAAATTTTCTTTATAGTGGAAGATCAATTCTATTTTTAGTATACTGGTCATATTAGCATGAATGGTTAAAAGGAAACAAGAATTATATGAGGTTTTGGGGTTGGTTTTTGGTTTTGGTTTTGGTTTTGGTTTAAATGTTTTCTAACCTTGTCAGCCTAGTCCTTTCACTCCAGCTACAAAGGTTGTAATTTGTGGAAGAAACATAAAATTAAAGCTGGCACCCAATTGACTGTGTCATATGTTTAGCATTGCTGCCAGTCAGTACCATCTTTGACATGGTGATTTGTTACACTTCCCTCTCCTTATCTCCACATCACCTCCTTCTGAATTTTGTTCTGTGCAACATAGCACAACCTCATCTGGAGAAACCATCCAAATTGCTTGTATTTTCCTGGGATTGATTTTGTAGCATCTGTAGTAGAAGTGGTAGTTTGCTCAGTGTGCTCACTAAGCAACCCAGAATTGATTTAAGATGGACCCGGTCCAAGTAGATCAATTCAGGGCATAGTGACCTACAATTGAAAAGGGTAATATAAATTCTGGTTTAAAAAATTATGGTGAAGCAGAAAGCAGATGTTGATTTATGTATCAGATTCTTCTTTCCTGTTTCCATTGGATGGCTAATATAACCTGAGTCCAATCATTCCTAAACATTTCCTTGGGGCTGTGACATTTTAAAGGGGAAAAACAATTGTGTCTTACACTTCACGAAATGGCTCTCAGGAAAACAACAGTTCCACCAGTTTACCACTTTCTAATATTCACCAGCCCTCTAACACCAAGATACTGCAGCAATGAGGTCTCTGAGAATACTGAAAAGCTGACATTTGTAAATGAGATTTTTGCAGTCACTATTATGCTAATCTGCCTGATACTCTTACTTTATTTTGTGGTAACACAATCATACACTTTAAATAGGGGAAGTGAAATTACTGCCACTGTGTACAGCCTCAAAAGGGCTTGATACAGTACCTCAGTGCATTGGTGCAACTACAATATTTTGAGCCAACTGGCATACTGAATCCTCTAGCTGCCCAACAGATGTCCGTGGTATGAACCATCTCTACAAGCAGCAAGTATTCTCTAATGTTAAACCACTCTAACTTCATACAGGAGGCCAAAGCACCAAGTTGAGTCAATTTGATGATCACTCAGCTAACAAGCTTAAACTGCCTTATTGAAATCATGTTGATTTATTGCTAAAATCAAGCTGCTGCCATCATAGTGAATAACTTTGTAATATTTAAGTACAGGCAAAGTGAAGCATCCTTAATGTTTTGACATTGTTAACACATCATATATGGACATTTTATTTATAACAATAAAATCTTAAAGCTTCTATAAAAAGAAAGTGTTACCAGCCTGTCTTGTTAATTTCACTTATAAATATTTGTGATACTGTTCTGATTTCTTAGGCTTCCAACTCATCTAATGAATTGTGATAATTATCTACTTATTGCTTCTTAATCAGGCTTGTACTGTAAATGGGGGGAATTCTTCTAAACGCCTCCATACTTATGGTCTACGAAAGCCTGAAAACAGAGCTTTGCTACATGTCTGATTTTAGAAACCTCTTTTTAGGGACCAGAGCAAAAATACAAGCATGCTGAATAGTATAGTGTAAATATAAGTATCTTCCATCTGAATGTTGTCTTCCACCTCTGTATGTGGCCCTATCACCTTGTTCTGATTCCAAAGGGTGTAGCAGCCCTCAAGCAAGCCCAGCTGGCTGTAGAAGAAAGATTTTTGGAGTGGGGCTTATTGTGCAAAAAGGTTTGAATCAAACATTATGCTTTGGCCAGGAGGAAAGGAGTGTGGCAATGGCCTTCCCTTAGCTCTAGGGAAGCCAAAGTGTTAAAGCAGTATCTTGTAATGTCCCTTCATAAACTATGCTGTGCTCTTTCCACATATGGGCAGGGATCTCATTTCTTCTGATCATATAATAAAGCATTGTTGCTAAGATTTTTTTTTTATTTCTTTTTTGTTGTTTTTTTTCCTATTTGCGACTCCAGCCAAAGGCATTCACCTGAATCCCCATATATTTTTAACCTACAACTGTGTGGTAAAGATTTTTGTGTACCTGGGGTAATAGCAAAATATTTTCAGACACCTGCAGTAGTAAGAGAAGGTCATTTTTGCAGCTTACAGTCCCAGGCTGTGTATTGCAGCAATGTATCACACACACCTCCCTTCTCAAGCTACGTCCCATGTACCGAGATGATAAAGAGTCCTTAGACTGCCTCAATACCATTGCAGATATTCCTTCTATTTCAAGGTATTTCTAGAAGTTGATTTTGTGGCCACTTTTAGTCACCCAGGTGCTGTAAAGGAGGTGTAATGCAACGGAGAATCTGGCCAAGAATTCAGAAGTGTTTTGAATCTTTTGAAGGTAAAATATTCCATACACTTGTAATTACTGTCTTGAAAACTATTTCATAATTTTTAATGGAGTAAGTGGGAAGAACTTTTGTACTGTGTTATACATAATGTAGTTGTTGCATTTCCAGCTGTTTAATTTCTTTCCTTAAATCTGAGTTATTTTTTCTTAGAGCATTTGTTTTGTTTTTCTTCTAGTGTTATGTTTATAATAGAATTATAATTTGTGTATTCTCCATGAATTGGTCTTTTTAATTGTGACCAGATATCTTTTCTGTTTATGAATGGTTATTTTAGATGCTTCCTGGTTTTCTCTGGATTCCCTTATAAATTATTGTTTCCTCGGTCTTCTCATCACTGAGTTATTATAGCTGGATCCCATCCATTAAAACTTTTCTTTTTAAACTACAGATGAGCTGAACCGTTACTTCTTAATTTCAAAAAGGACTTCTGCTGACTGTACTATTTTGGTAACTGCCATCATTTTATTCATGTTGAAAATGTTAGATGGTAGCTCCTTAAATTAATAATGGAATGTCATCCACGCATGGTATTGGACTAATATAGATCAAATGATATGGGATGATGAAACCTGACATAACCTAATGAGGAGTGATGCATGCTTCAGAAGTACACTGCAGGGCTCTTACTTTTTAATTATTTTTTGAAAATGTCCAGAAGCAGAGAAATAGCTGCAGGACATGGACCACTGCCAGCAAATCCCAGGAAGTACAGCAAGTCACTGAAATGTTTTCAATACTGATCAACAGTTTTTCCATACTGTTTGTGATGAGCTACCAGACACCTACGTTCAATCATATTTGCACAAACCATAATCATCTGTTCACTTGTTAATGTGCACTGTTATTACTGTGGATCTTCCTTAGGCAAGTTTACTTCATATCCGATACACTGCATCAAATTGCCATGTCTCTTAAATAGTTCTTAAATATGAACTATTGTTGTGACGCATTTGGATGCCTGAAAAGATAATTCTTTGCCTCTAGTGTACAACCTGGTTTGCCTAGTTTCTTGTAGTCAGTTAACTACCTTTTTTTCTACCCACATAGTAACTGTCCTGCACCTGAAGGTTTTAGGGGGTAACATAAAAGCCTTTCTTTGGAAGGACTTTCTTTTGTACCCCATGATTTATAATGTGGCTGTAACCCATACCCGGACTGTCACCTCTAAAACTGAAACTACAGCAGGAAAAAGTGGAAGTATGATATACTAAAGGTGACACTTCATCTTCCCTTACAGGTTCTGTAAGTGAAATCCTGGAGTTTTATAGGGGAAACTGGAGTTCCTAGGAAAGTGCTGACTAAGGTTTCTATGACCTGTTTTAATCATATCTGTTGTATGGAGGTTGGTGACAGCTCACATTTTTAACAACGTAGATTCATTGTTGGATGGTTATTACTAAAATTTATTTTAATTCAACTTACATTTATATGTGAGAACTTTTTCTGGCAGAACCAGAAATTCCATTCTGTGGCTGAATCTTCCAGTTTGCACTGACAGGAACTATATATAACTAAGATATTTTAACATATTAAAAAAATTAAAACTGTGAAAATTAGAAAAGAATGCTGAAGATATTAAAATACATTTATATGGTCATATTCTCAGCTGTGCATACTGCTAGCTTTAAAACTGGTTTTTGTGGTTTTAAGTCTTATATTAATTCAATCTGTGAAATTTTCCTATATATGTGCTCTTTTGCAGACTTGAGAATGCTCTTACGATGTACTGTTACGTCAGGTTTCTGCCTACCACAGTGCTCACAAACTTCTTTAAAACTTTTCTGATTTCTTTAAGATAGCAAGCTGGAGGTTGCAGATGACGCAAGGCACATCCCTCCCAGGAGATGGTGTCCTGCCTGAAATGAGTCTGCATACGGTCTGAGCACTTCTTTCCACTGTGGTACATTGATTCAATTCAATCCACTTAATTTGCAGGGCTCCTTATAACGTGACACATTGTTTTGTGCTATTGGATAATTTATTCTCTGAAGATAATGAGTAGGAAAAAAGAAAGGACTTAAGGCAGTTTAGCAAAAATGCTCCTCTCAGTGAGTTTTCCATGCATCACTGAAACCATTTAGTGTTTCCACTGTAACTTCCTGCACCTTCATTTGAACATTGGAAAGTACATTGACACTTGCTTGTTAGTTCTTCTCTGTCACATGCTTTGCATTTCCTTTGCACAAAACTGTTTGGCACTGTGCTCCCCTGATTTACTGGGGGAAGAGGAGAGGGGGGCAGAGCAGGGGAAGGGGAAGGATGTTGGGAAACTGCCCAAAAAGGAAGCAGTTTTATGTTCTAATTATTTTTCAGCTTTCTAGAAAAAAATTAGCTAAGATGATTGCATATATGGACTTCCATTCAGAGAGTAAGCATAGAAATAATGGTTTGATTAACATGTTTGCCTGAACCTGGGAGTTTGCAAATGTTGTATTGAAATATTAGAGGCCAATTATTGCACCAATTTGCATGTGTCTTTTTTATAAACTCTGATAGTTTCCTACTGTAAAAACATCTGCAATAATCTAAAGGTAACAAAAAGAAGGCTCAGTCCCATAAAAATACTGAACTTTCTGATAGTGAAATCAACAAATTTATATACTTATAGAATAGAATAGAACAGAACAGAACAGAACAGAATATTTCAGTTGGAAGGCACCTACAATGATCATCTTGTCCAACTGCCTGACTACTTCAGGGCTGACCAAAAGTTTTCTTTCTGCAGGGCTGCTCTCCCTCCAGCCACTCCTCTCCCAATTTATACTTGTGTCCAGTTACTCCATCCCAGGTGCAGAATCTGGCACTTGGATTTGTTGAATTTCATCCCATTAATCATTGCCCAGTGCTCCAGTCTATCTAGATCCCTCTGCAAGGCCTCTTGTCCCTTGAGAGAGTCAACAGCACCTTCCAATTTTGTATCGTCAGCAAACTTGCTAATGGTGCATTCACCTCCACATCCAGATCACTGATAAAAATATTGGACAGAACTGGCCCTAGAATTGAGCCCTGAGGAACACCGCTGGTGACCGGTCACCAGCCAGCAGCCAGATGTAGCCCCATTATGCTCTGCTCTTCACCCAGCGCACGTGTACCTGCTCATCTCACAGTTGGACAACTACTCCAGAAGGACGCTGTGAGCGACAGTATCAAAAGCCTTACTAAAATCCAGAAAAGCTACATCCACCACTTTCCCTTCATCCACTGGGTGGGTGACCTTATCCTAGAAGGATATCAAATTAGTTAAACAGGACTTTCCATTTGTGAACCCGTGTTGACTGTGCCTGATGATTGCTGGGTCTTCCCTCATGCCCTTCTTATAAATTGGAATAACATTGGCTAGCTTCCAGTCAGCGGGGACCTCTCCAGACTCCCAAGACCTTTGGTAGATGATCGAGAGGGGTCTTGCCGTGACGTCTGCTAGCACCTTCAGTACCCTGGGATAAATCCCACCAGGCCCCATGGACTTTTGAACATTCAGCTGATACAGCTGGTCCCTGACAATTTCAGTGTCCACAAATGGAAACTCACTGTTCCACACTCGTGGTCCTCCAACTCAGGGGACCGAGCAGCCCAAGGTCTGTCAGTTTTATTAAAGACTGAGGCAAAAAAAGTATTGAATGCCTCTGCTTTTTCCTCATCCCTATTCATCAGGTCACCATCTTCAACAAGTATCAGTCTTGTTGAAGACTTTTCTGAAGACTTTTCTTTAGACCTCCCCTTGCTATTAAAGTACTTAAAAAAAGCCTTTCTTGTTGTCAGACACAACAGTGGCCAGTTTCAACTCTAATTGAGCTTTGGCCTTTTGTGTCTTCTCCCTGCATATATGAACCACAGCTCTGTAATCTTCCTGTGAAGCCTGACCTTGCTTCAAGATCATACAATTTCTTTTTGTTCTTAAGCTCCACAAGGAATTCCCTGTGGTGGTCTTCTGCCCTTTGTGCTTGACTTATGATACAACTTAAATTAATATAAGCACACTGTCTTTCAAAACAGACACAGTTAAATAATTGGCCCCCAAAACTGTGAAAATCAAATCAAGTAATGTTTTGTCATAGTAACAATCATGTAGAAGTTTATTTTACTTGGTTTGCAAATTTAGCTATATAGATTTCTGCTAAAATTACACCTTTAGTTTGGGTTTTAGTCAGGTTATCTTTTCTTGAAAATTCAAGATTCAAACCCCATAATTATATACATATTTGAAAATATTAATTTACTGGGGAAATGGGTTGGGAATTAACAATTTCACTTATCTCAAGGAGTTTAGAATAATATTTCTGAGTGTTGCACAGTCCCAAAATATCATGTTATGACAAAGTTGGGTGGGAAGCTTGCTTGTGAATTCTGGTAGAACAAAGTAGCCAGGGCTGCCTATAGCTTGAGAATCAGAAGGTCAGACCCCACTACCCCTTTTATTAATTAACACTGCCTGTTTCAAATGTCTACAAGGCACCTTACTTTCCTTATTTCTCACACCTGGAAATTAAAGCATAAACAACACAAGTTGCTTTACTGCTAAACAAAATTCTTCTACTTCTGCCATAATGATTCATAGGCAAAATATCCAGTCTCACTTCATTAGCCAAACAGAATATAATTACTTTACATCAGTTGTCTAACAACAAACAAACCAACCTCATATGTCTAGCAATAAAAAGCAACACTATGCTTCAAGAAACAAACGTGAGTTGGCATCAAAAGGCTCACTAACCCAAAAAGAGTCCTTAAAATACTAATAGCATTGAAACAAGCTACAAAATCAATATCATACTGCCATGAATAAACTGTTTCAGATAAGTAGAATTTAAAAATCAAACCTTTGAAGGTAGTGGTTAACTATTAACGAAAACTTTAATAAATTGTCATTGACTTCATTTTAAATAGTGTTCAGATTAATGGATTAAGATGTGCTATGCAAATGTGTTCCTCATTTTCATCTTTGTTTGATGGGTTTAATAAGTAACTGCTTAAGATCACAACTGATTTAGCACTCAAGGTGCAGTGCTAGGATGCTTTTTGCTTTGCAGAAAGGTCAGTGGGAAGAATTCCACATTTCCACACATGATGCCCTTGTACATTTGAAATCACTGGGAATTTGGCTTCAATAGTGCCTGGATCTGCACTGAGCTGCTAGCAGTGTGCACTTGAATAGGAGGAGGTAAAATGTTTTCACTGAGGGCAGCTGCAGAGCTATTTGCAGCTCTGCTATGTTATCCCAGTGACACATAACATCCATTTCCTCTCAGTGAGAAGAAAGATCTATTAATGGTGAATCCTTCAGCATCACATGAAATGAGCTTCTGCATTGCAAAGACAAACATGATTTCTGCACTGGGATGTCAGCTTCAGCCTCCACTTGCTATGCCAGAGATGGCAAAAACAAGGTAGTCAAGACTGCAGCTCTTTGCCCATTAGGGTCTTCTTCCTGGCAGGTTAATAGTCACTTGTCCCAATAACTGGCTTGGTGGTTCTTCTCTGCTGATGGATAATGAAGCTATTGTCAGGGGTCACACTGGCCTCAAACACCCATAGGTGAAGTAAAAAGAGATTTCTCTTTATGTAAATGAACTAAATGTTTCACACAAATCAGACAGGTGGTTATTTTTTCTGGTATATGAAGAATGAAACTGTCCTTCTCTCTCTGTTAACATCTGGTGGGGTTTGTGGTTTTTTTGAACATCGTGTGAAGATTTCTCAGATTTTATGTATGGACAATATATTTTTTTTTCTTTTCTTCTGTTTCTCTAGTAGCTGTGATTGTGCTCGATGCTGTACATCAGAAAACACAGAAGCTGTCCCTACTCATGAGATTTTGCTATAGGAAGTGAAATGCAGCAGATGGAAAAAGACAGACTGATGGAACAAGGAACACTTTGACAACACCAGTCAACCTGACAGTTGGTAGTCTCAGATCACCAGCATCCTAACAACTGTTGTCAAGCTTCTTGTAGGCACTGCAACAAAGGAGAATTTTAAAAGCACATTTTCAAGGAGGGAGATAAGTTTATTTTGCAGTTATTTATAGAAACATATTAGCTTACAGAGGACAGACACACAATTTAAAAGCATAGGCAATCAAGATCAGCACCACAAACATTCACTTCTATCCGAGTGTCATACGCAAGTTTATGCAGCCATACATCTTATTTTACATTAGTCAAGTGAAATTCATAATCCATATTTTAGAAAAGCCTATATGAGTGCAAGCTCCCTTCTCCCTCAGTCTTCAAGAAAAATTCCCTTACTGGCATATTTTTAAAAGTCTTTGTAGCAAAAGAAAATGTCAAATTTTGCATTCCCTTTTCAGCATGGTAAGAATGCCTTATTTCAAGAACAGTAAAAAATGTACATATCTGCCCATTTTACAGGAGGTGATGTGAGAATAAAGAGGTCGTACACGATACTCAGCCTGGGGAAAAAGTAGCAACTGACAGTGTGTGAGCTCAACATGTCTCTGGGATGGTAGAATTTCAGAGCTAGAGTTGTTGGGTGACTCAGGTATTAAGGTTTTTGGATGAGGAGAGAAGGGTGTTTCCTCCTCAGATAAATCTGGACTTCAAAAACTGATGGATGCATACAGATAATCTCTTCCTAACCCAAGGAACCAAGAAGAGAGAAACTGAGGGCTGTTCTGTATAAACCTACCTAGATAGTTTTCTTGGAGAGGACTGCCCACCCTGCTGCAGGTTCACTGATACGTGTTTTGCTTCTGCTGTAGTGCAATTTCTTTGTTGCAGTACAGCAGCATCACTTAGTATCACAGTTTCTCACTTTTTTTTTTTCTTCCCAATGAAAATGGCAAAGTATGAAAATGGCAACAGAAATGAAAAGCTATCCTGTGGCTCATGTAGTATATTTGTACAAGGCTGGAGGAGGAACTCAGCACAATGTTCTTGACATTCATTTCTCCAGAGTCTGTGGAAAACGGTTGTTCACATCCCAGGGTAAACCACCTATAAAGTAAGACAAGGAGATAGACTCATGGCCTGTCATGTCCCAGTCAGTATGCTTGTCTGTAACAGACTAAAATGTATGTTGTGCCTCTGGAGCAGGAGGCGAGAGGCAGGATGTCATTTGGTAGAGCAGGCAGCCTGTGATTCTTGCTGGGATACTACGGCTCCAAATCTTTTCTGCTATGGGTTTCTATTTTTGTCGTGAACTATCTTCTCTTCTCTAAATTACCACAAAACTTTTGTACAAAAAATATTTGCTGAAGCACTGATATTATGGCAAATTGCTCAGGTAGTGCTTACAATGATCTAAAAGGGTCTGTACTTTCAACAGTGACTAGGGAATTTCTCTATAACAATTTTTAAGTCTCCAGCTTGAAAACCAGCCTACTTTGTGGATGTTGAATTACATAGCACTAACATTCCTCATTCCTAAACCTGACCAACTAAACTTGCTTTTGAAATACGCAGGCTGTGGTGCTTATGCAAATAACTGCACATATTTTATCATTGCATATTTAAGTATTTAGTTTGATACTTGTAATTGCACACACATATGCATACATACATAGAAAGAGAAAGAGAGAAAGAGATACATAACTACCATGACAGATGCCATTCTATAACTCCAGAGTCATTATGGTTTTCTACAGAATGAAGGAAAAGATAAGAAAAAAGAAATATATAGTCTTTTTTATGGTGGCCTATAGACAATGGACAATACTAGAATTTCTTTAACCAATTTGCTTTCTCCACAGATTCCAATTCTGTGTCAACTCTAATATATTTTACACTTGGCTAGTCTCATACAGTTTCTTTTTAGGCAGCTCTTTAATATGCTTTTGCAATCTGTTATCCTGCAATTTCTAATGCCTTATTATTTTATAAGGCAGCTGTTTTAATTCTGGACATCAGACACTACAGGCAGGACTTTAATACATATCCTCAACTCCTAGGTCTTGCAGTCACCTCCATCTAAATGTAGAAAAGCAGCTTGAAAATTCTGTATGTATTCATGGGTTTTCTTTCTTCCAGAGCTCTAATCTGCATTACCAGGGGAAAGAGAGATGTGACTTTGGCAGCTAGAGGCACTCTGCCTGTGAGTGACAAATGCCTGGGGAGGGGATGTTCATTATCAAGTCCTTACACCTGGTGTGATAATAAGCTTCACACTTGCACTAGCTGGTGTGTAGAAAGGAAAGAGACATGGTCATTCCTTTTCATTACTTCAACATGCCTCTTCGGGGCATGCTGGGGGCAGCCTTAGCTGTCCTGCCTTTCCTCTCTCATTTGTACTTCAGTCCTGAAACTCATACGGAGGCAGAGAGTCTGCCCCAGGTCTTACAGCTGTAGTTTGGCTCAAATCATACCTGTCTTCTCGGCCAGTGGCCTATGTCTTGGGGTCAAATGTCCACTGACTGCACCAACAGGAATTTCACCCTGCGAGAGCATTCAGATAAGCTGTCATTGCCTCCTGCATAGCAGAATATCCTATTTTCCATCTCTTTCCCAGCTAATGCAGCTTTGCTGTGTGACTAGCATTTCACTCCAAAGCATGGCAGATTTTTGGGAGTCCCGGATTTGCATTACTTTACTGACTTCGAGGAGACAGGTATTTGCATAACTCCCCTAAAAGATCTTCCTTATATATTCTCATATACTCATCTTCAATATTTCATCAAACTATATTGCTTTGAATAAGATAGGCAGAAGAGAGAGGTAGCTGATTAGGTGTAAAGTTCTGAATCAGGCTGGTGTGAGAATACTAAGTGCTGAGGAAGTCTTGCTGACCTTGTCTGTTCCTCACAGCTGTAATATGCCTCAGGGAAAACTGCAGAAAAATAACAACCCAAATGAAATAAAGTTCTTTAAAACCTATCCTTCTGTTTAAAGTAAGCCACAAAGTAGGTTCATTTTGCAGTGGTAATTTGGCTTTAAATTGTCTTATGCTTGAAGTAATTTCTTATCTTGTAAAAATATATAATGGTTCATGATCAATGAATATTGCATACCAAAATGGAAGTAGCATTCAGATAGATGAAATATGTAATGATACTGTTGTAGACAGAGGCCCAGAGATTTCTGAGTTCTGATCTTTGGTCTGCTATTGGCTTGACTCTATATACCTTCTCATCTACAGAATGTTTACTTAGAACTATTACAAAATGAACTCATTTTGCTGTGTAAATTGCTAGTAAGGAATAACTTGTTTGAATAAACAAGGGCTTTGTTTTCTGTTCTCTTTACTACTCTCTCTATTCAGGAGGATTTTTTTTTAACATATATGTTTGTCTGTTCCAAATTATTTTGCTTAATTTTTCATTATCCTTGATGCGTGCATGCTGTACCGTAGCAGGTTTTTGGGGAGCATTCAGCATTCAAAAATTCTGCATTTAAGTTATTAGTATGTAAACCTCACTGTAAAGATGGCAAGACTTTTGATTTTCTTCCCTCACTGAGTACAGCTCTTGTTGTCTAATTTCTACTGAAAATATTCATAGCTACTGCAGGATCGATATTGGTCATCTGTGATTTTTTTTCCTAATGTTTGCATACAGTTAATTATTTCTCTGTATAATTCTGTGGTCTGATTATTTATAAATATGTGCTTGAATGGACACAAAGGGTACAATCACAGGCACAGTAAATCCAATAAGTTTTCAGTGAATATTCATGAGTATATTCACTCTCTTAATTACTGAATGTCCAGTGCTAAGTATTGTTCTTGGTGCTTTGCTGTTTCAGCTATAGGTATATTTGAAGGTCTGAATCAAATAACACATGCAGCTGCTCCCAGATGTACTACTTTGAGAATAATCTGAACTCATTTGCTATTAGACATTTAACTGGTTTCTTCCCTCCATGAGCTACTCATTTGAACTACAGTAATCATGTAGTAATCATAATCTCCTATTGAGATAAAGATAAATGTAAATATTGAAACAGTGTATAACACCTTAACTCCATTTCACTATTCTCCATGTATTAGAGCTACCAGTGTTTATAATCTTTTATGGAAATTAAAATAAGTATAAATTGCTGAAATACTGCACATGGGCAAAATGTCAGATTTGTTGCATTATTAAGTAATTTGCATTAGTTCTGAATCATAGAAAACAATAGCTGCTAAGTTAATTGCTAGGAAACTGCAAATGTTCCCTGGAGAATTCAAGCCTTACACTCATGTTGAGACATTTCTCCCTGGATATTTCAATTAGGAACATTATTGTTATTTAAAAAAAGATGTTTTATTATGTTATCATTTTTTTAGTTTTGCTTTATTAAATCATTTATATGTATTCAGGCAATTTTGAGGGTATTTCTCTATCGAAATAATCCAACTGCTATGTTGGGGATTTTAGAAATAGCTGTAGTTTTGACTCCTTGATGTGAGTCAAAATATATATCATGATTTTCAGACGTTAGTGTGATTATTTCAAAAACATGATTGGGTTTAACAGAATTTTCTGAAGGCATTTCTAACAACAGACATCATGCACAACGTCATTTTTATAGAAAATTGCTTTACGTTGCCATCTGGTGGTGCAAATTCGGTTGTTGAAAGGAAACTAGAAACTGATCTTGCTGTTGACAGTAATACTTTGTTCTTTAGCTAAGGTTAGAAGGGTTTGAAATTTTCTGAAGATCTACATACTTCAGCCTAAAGGAAATAACCCCTAGATGAAGATTCAAATGCAGACTCATATGATCAGTTACATAAATACCCAATATTGTCATGGGTTCTCTAGAATCATAGAATCATAGAATCATAGAATCATTGAGGTTGGAAAAGACCTCTAAGATCATCGAGTCCAACCGTCAACCCAACACCACCATGCCCACTAAACCATGTCCCTAAGCGCCTCATCTACACGTCTTTTAAATACCTCCAGGGATGGGGACTCCACCACTTCCCTGGGCAGCCTGTTCCAATGTTTAACCACTCTTTCAGTAAAGACATTTTTCCTCACGTCCAATCTAAACCTCCCCTGGCGCAACTTGAGGCCATTTCCTCTCGTCCTATCGCTAGTTACTTGGGAGAAGAGACCAACACCCACCTCCCTACAACCTCCTTTCAGGTAGTTGTAGAGAGCGATGAGGTCTCCCCTCAGCCTCCTTTTCTCCAGGCTAAACAGTCCCAGTTCCCTCAGCCGCTCCTCATAAGACTTGTTCTCCAGACCCCTCACCAGCCTCGTTGCCCTTCTCTGGACACGTTCCAGCACCTCAACGTCCTTCTTGTAGTGAGGGGCCCAAAACTGAACACAGTATTCGAGGTGCGGCCCTTACCTTTACTGTTTATCTACTATAAACCAAACGTTCTCTTTGTCATGACTGTTTTCTACTTCTTCATAAGGTCTAGTATAAATATTAAAAACTCTTAGAAACCAGATGGAATTCCATGTTCAAATTTGACATACCTGCACTTGCTTTTTGGCACATATTCACGGAGGCCTAAAGTTTTAAAAAATCAAGTCCTACATATTCTGGACAGCAGGAACAACGCCTGTTCTTAGACACACATAGTCACTTGCTGCTGTCAATAGATTTCTGCTGTCTTATAAATTAATTTAGTCCCACAGAAAATTTTTATTTGCCATCTTCTGTAACAATAGCCTTTGACAGTGACATAATCCAGTCCCACAGATTTGTCCCCACTCAGCCAATTTTGTTTATATATGAATGATAAAAGATGTAAGAATAGCAAGATTTACTCTGTAAAGTTAAATTACTGTTTCACAGTAACCAAGGAGGCTGTAGGCACTGCTTCCCCAACAAACCTATAAAATCTTGAAAGTGTTTGTATAATATCGATTTTTTTTTTCTTTAAAACAGTGTGCTGAAGACACAAGAGGGCTAGCCTTTGTACGTGTAAATTATATAACCTTAAACATCAACAAATCTCTTCTTCCAGTAGAAATTTTTTTGAGTAAGATAGATGTATGTGATTGTTCACCTGGGACTTCACAATTGTTGCTGCTTTTACTAGAGGAGTTGCTCACACAGCTCAGAAATAAGCATAGCTGCCAGCCTTTAAGATAAGTATCTATGCTATAGTGTTATGTATGATAGATCTGTGCCATGTGGAGGAAGAAGCTGGCTAGAGAAAGAGCCTAGCTTTGGTCTTCACGGTCCTTGAAAAACAATTTACTACTGTGCAGTCCTTTCCAAAAATGAACATGTTGCTGTTTGGAGGGAGTTTTATGAGCCTGGAGGGGAAGAGGAACATGGTTTTCCACCTGTGAGGGGAGCTCCAAGAGGACAGCCTAATCATGTACAAGGTGGAGGGCAGAGTTTTAGCCACAAAGTTCTCTGGCCTTTTGTCCCCATTCCAGGCATCCTCCACAAGCACCCCATGCTGCGTGCCTGCCCCTGAGTAAGGTCTTCTAGGAGTTACATGTGTGTCACTGCCAATCATGGTGTGAAAGCCTCATGTGATAAAAACCCAAGCTTTATTTTTGTATTAAATGTGAAACTATCGGTGCCATGAAGGAAAGGGAAGAAATAACAGGAACGCCTGGTGATGTCCTTTAAAAAGGAAGGCCAATTGGAAGAGGGTTCAGCTTGCTCCTTTTTGGGAGCCCACATCAAATGCTGTGCAGTTGGGTCCTGACAGGTCTAGGGAAGGGAATTATTAAGACAGATGGGGACAGAGTCAGGCAGCAGTTGTTGCGCACAGCCTGCTATCCCCCAAGCACTGTCAGGTTTATGAATGGAAATCCATGTGGTAGCTAATGCTGCTGGGGCATGTGGCTTTAACCTTTCCCTCAGAAGGAAAATAGATGCAATAGTACTAAGAGATTGTGGGTATAGAAAGGGATTTGAGACAGCTCTGCTGCCTGCAGGTGGACCAGATGGATAGCACTGTGAGGCTCACAGTTTCTGAGGTTTCAGCGGGTTTTTGCTGTTGTTGTTGTTGTGGTTGTTTTAGAGATGTTCAACTTGGAAGACAGAGAAGCCAGTGTTCTCGCTCACTGGATGTTACAGAGCTTAAAGCAATACAGAATCTCTGCAGTTCACCAGTTCCTATTCTCAATTAGTATTGTCTTCATGATTTATCATTGGGACTCCTTCATGACTGGTGTCACAAACTATGTTACTTGCCCTGTAGCTCAGGAAGTATCTAGCTATTTAAAACCTGTAAGTATTTATCCATAATTGTTCCTGTCAATATGGAAAGCCCAGAAAGTAACAAAAACTCTCAGCAATTGATTGAAGCTGGTCTCACTACCAGGAAGAAATTTTGCAGTCTATTTCTCTCTCACGTTTCCATTAAGTTAAGTCTTCAAGTCTGGGCAGTTTCTTCCCTCATTCCTTCATGTCTCTGCTTATATGGAAAGTCCCTCCAAACTTGTAGGCATGCATTTAGTAGCAATTTTACCTCCAAGATCCATAAAAGGAAGATCTAGACAGTTATGCTGCTCATGAGCATGCTCTTTCTGCCCATCATTCTCCCACTGCTTTTTGCAAGATGGAACTTAGTGATTTTCCTTGTTGAAGGCAAGGAAAATACTTTGAGATTTAAGTACAAGAACAGAATAAAATAATTTATTCTCTGAGCCCTGAGGCCTTTCATTTAACAACCTTATTTATTGTTCTTCAGTTCTTATTAGTCTAAATATTTGTTTTTGTCTACAGAACTGAGTCAGGAAGAGAGAAAAGAGATTCTTTCCAGAGGGGGTGGAGAAGGCCCAGGACAACCTATCCTTATCATATGACAAAATGGAGAGATAGATCTTCTGTCTCAGGCTGAGGTGGATCTCTTTCTCAGGTCTGAGAAAGACTTCACCTCTTATTTGTCTTCCAGTAACCGCTGTAAGACAAGAAATGTAAGGCTATGATTTGTACCAAGCCCAGCAGCTGTACCAAGTCCAGTAACTGAGCCTGAAATAAAAGTTGGAGCACTTGAATATTGTACAAGGACAGACGTGTGGAAATCCCAAGAGCTATAACATAAAATGTTGAGATCATTAGAATAGAATAGAATAGAATAGAATAGAATAGAATAGGATAATTTCAATTGGAAGGGACCTACAACAATCATCTAGTCCAACTGCCTGACCTCTTCAGGGCTGACCGAAAGTTAAAGCATGTTATGAAGGGTATTGTCCAAATGCCTCTTAAACACCGACAAGCTTGGGTCATCGACCCAAGAGATCTAGGAAGCTGGTTCCAGTGTTTGACCAGCCTCTCGGTAAAGAAATGCTTCCTAATGTCAAGTCTAAACCTCCCCTGACTCAGCTTAGAACCGTTCCTATGCATCCTATCCCTGGATACCAGGGAGAAGAGATCAGCACCTCCCTTTCCCCTTCCTCAATGCATTATCCACGCATCCAGTAAGAAGAGGGCATCTTCTTACTACTCTCTAGCTAACAAGTCTTTCCTCTCACAGAGAGAAAATAAAGTGCTTAGAGTGGACTAGAGAAGGAAAAAGTTGATCCCTAACACACTCAGATGCACATAACCTAAAACATTATTGAGTTCCCTCATTGCATTCTGGTCTTAGTTCAAGACAGTGGGGATGACGATCAGTCTCCTGTGAAATGTGCTACAGGAGCTTCATGACTCCAATGAGCCAGAAGCCCTGGAAACATGCTATATAAAACATGGTATGTTGATTCCTGAAACTGCTATGACTCAGTAATAGCTTCTTAGGAAGGGTGATCCTTACTGACTCAGCAGTGCTACACCTTTTGTCACTTTACTCCCATCGACTGCAGTCCCAAAATTACCTTAACCAAAAAAGAAAAAAAAAAGTAGCATAGCACAATATGTCTTTGGCAATGCTTTTGTTTAGCAGCTGAATGTTCACAGAGTTCCCCTGAGAAGAAAAGGCTTTTTTTTACTTTATGTTCTGTAGTATCTTTTTGCCACACAAAAGGTGAATATAAGTGGAAGAGAAAACATTAAAGAATGTAGCAGATGTGTACCTGGCTGCACATAAAAAGAAATGTCTGTTACTAAGCTCTTATTGACATAATTGTGGTACAACCAGCTAAATAATAATTACATATATATGTTCTCCAACAGTGTATCAAAACCAATCCAAGAAGTTCAACCTGAAAGTTTATTGTGATACTTTATTCTGTACTGCAACTATTAACCACTAAGCAGAAAACTGTAATCTAATTTTGTAAGATCTACAGCAGGAACCATAAAAGGCTCCTTACACACACTGAGCTACCATATTACAGTTACAAAAGTGAGGACAAAGCTTGAACTTAACTTGACACAGTTTGCATTATTTGTTCTTTCTGTGTATGGGGTGGGTTTTTCCATCCATATCTCACATTCTGTTGCTTTTTTCTAACTGCTCTCTACATTTATAATGCCATCTCTTCTTACATTATGTGCTTTAAGATAGCTCTTCCTCACTAATTAAAATAACTGCTTCTGTTAAAATATTACTGCTTTAAGTAAAATGAATAGTCTGCTGATTAGAATAATTCATTATAATGCCAGACCAAAGGGAAGCATAACCTTTTAGAGTCTGAAGTAAAAGTAGCAATGGTAGTACTTAAACTCTTTCTTGAGTACCTCTGCTCTAGCAAGGCTTCCCCATCCCTCACTTCAACAACATTGCAAAACAAATGTGCCTTTGGTACCTGGCAAACACGTAAAGGTCCAGGCTTTGCAACCTGCAATAAAGCTGAGTAGCCGCTGAGAATTAATGAATACTGGCGATGGTTGTACAGTATGACTCACGATGAGGAACAATATCATAATCTAGTTTCTCGTTTACTAAGTAAAATAATTCAGACGTGGAGAAGGCACTTTTTACCGCTGTGCTTCAGTTGTACGACAAGGGACCTCAGTGGTATCTTATGATGGGAAGGATGTGTGCCAAGGCAAGGTTGCCCCTGCATGCTTAAAATCAGAAAGCTGAATGAGAAGCTTCTCTACCTGACTGACAATGTTGAGTCTCTGCCATCCTGAGTTGTGCCTAGTATAGCCATTACCTGCAATATTGTAAAGCTTCCGCTATCATGATCAGGTTAAGGGTTAAAAATAAGAAATCCTGTGTCATGGATTAAACAATGGAGCTATTGCACAGAAAAACTCCTTGTTCATTGTATCTTACTGTAATGATACACTCAACCATGGTTCTTCAAATGGGCATTTGCCCTTTATACTTCCTTGACTGAATGGACTCCAACTTTTGCTGGCTGAGTCATTTCAGCAAAGTGTCTTGGTTCTCAGTCACTAGCTGAGTAGCAGACAGTCAGGATAGTGGTCTCAGTTGGGTACTTTGTGCATGAGTATTATTCACATAAGTGGAATCATACATCTAAAAAAGACTTAATGGCATCTGAAAAAATGAAAACAGTGTATTACAGTTTTCATTTTGCTCTGACAACATTAAAGTAATGTTGCTTCTCTAGTAGTTTCCACTGTGATTTATCTAGAATAAAGATGATTTTCAATAGCAAAAGCCAATGAAAAGACAGAAAAGAGACAAAAGGAAGGAAGAGATGCTGCGAAACAATTCCATTCTTCCAGTGACATACTTTGCCCTGTGACATGTCTTTGCTGACTCTGCTTTTGTATTCTTAATGTAAAAATGCCTGATGGACAATTTATCCAACTGGACGAATGAGTTTAGAGTGTTATACTTCAAACTGAAGAAAGAGCAAGCAAAACCATCAGCTTGGATATTGTCAGGGCACAGCGTGGGCCAGATGACTCAGGAGAAGTGGGGGCTCCCAGGGGCAGACAGGGCAGGAGGTGGTGGGACAGGTCCTGGCTGGTGAGGCCCTGCCCTGCCCACCCCAGTGCAAAAATTGGACTATAAACAGCATATTGCTACCTAGGCCACTGAAACCATGAGGGAGAGAAATCTCTCTTTCTGTTTGCTTATCTTGGCATAACGGCTTTGCTCCTTTCCTTGAACTTCTGTGTCCAAAAAGAAGAAAGAGGGAGAAAATGACAGGCTTTGGCCACTATGGTCTTAACAGTTAGGGACAGTTCACTTTGCATGTGATGGATGTTTAACAATTACTAATCTTTAAATTGTAGTAGTGCAGCTGGAGAGGAAAGAGGAAGCTACTCAGAAGATAAATGAATATGGCAGTTAATTAAAGATATATAGTTTCCACTTGAAACAGCTCTGTGCTTTTAAGGAGGAATTGTAGGTGAGGCGGAGGAGAGCTTGAGAAGAATAAGGAAAGGACTTTGAAAAAGGGGAAAGTACAATTTCTGAGTGGTGTAAAGGAGAGGAATTGCAAAATACAGCGCAATTCCACTGAGCACTGAGTGAGATCACAGTTTAGAGGCAGGTATTGTGTTGCTTTACGTGGCTCAGCTTAATGAAAAAGACAAGGAAAAAAAAGAGGTAATTTGGCAAAAAGTGAAGAGGAATAGCTGTTGAAGCGAAATGGAATGAGAGAAGCTTCATGGAAATTCTACTGTATTATGAGGCCATATCTTCTGCCCAGAAGTAAACAGAAATTTTGCTAGTGAATTCAAAAAGAGCAGGATCATGCCCACGGTATTCAGGCAAAGATTAGATTGTAAAGGTTTAGATTTGTTCTTTTTTTCCTCCCCTCTAACAACAGAACAAAACCAAGTCCTTGGTGACTAATGGTTTTGACAGACTACTTCATATGCCAGCATCTAATAAACATTTTACAAAAAGTCAGAGAAGAAAAAGACAATTTATTGGAAATAATTCTTTCCCACTTAGAAGTAAAATACCTCTGCTTTTCTAGACCCTGTTGTAGTTTCTGCCAGGCAGAACTATGTGCATATTATCTCTGTCAAAGAAAAATATTCTGAGCACAGTCATCCAATTAAACAAATTGCCTATTAGTCACTTGGATGTCAGGAAATTGAGGCAAGCTCAATAAAGACATGTCATGTAGAAGATGTGTCATCTAAAGAAGTGGATCCCAGCACTTCCTCCTTTCCCCTTGCTTGTTCAACTCTTCAGACCCAAACGTAATTATAGGAAATAAGCTTTTTTGTCTGTATTTCTAGATTTTATGCTGACCTAGGTGCAGGCTTGTGTTTAATCTGTTGTCACCCAGTGAGATGTTGAAAGTCTGGAAAGAAACCATCACCTCTGTTCCTTTGTGTGTTGGAGACACTGGAGGGCAATGGGCCCTATCTGAGGGAACTGCTGGATGTACAGGTTTAGCTCAACTCTGGAGGTACGTAGCACATGGCTGAAGAGGAATAAGTGGCAATTTTTACTTCCTTATGTCATCAGGATCAATCATACCAAAGGGTTGTGGGATTTTTTGTTTCGGTTTGCTTTGCTTTTTCTCATTCTTGCAGAATAACATCAAAGAACAAAACAACATACTACAGAAGAGAATAAAAATAAGCCAAGCAGATTTTTGTTTGGCTAGGATAGAAAATTATTTTAATAAACTATCTTTTCCTCCTGATTTTTCTTCCTGCCATTTTTTCAGTAACACACTTGGGCACTCTGTCAAAATTACTATCCTCTTTGGTCTTAGATTTACCCCTTGTTTGAGGGAAAAGAAACAGCAGAGAAAGTTGGCACATCTCTGCATATTATGGTGTCAGCAGAACCTCCACCAGATGCACATGCACATCAGTCAGTACAGAAATAGCTGTATGTGTGGGAGAGGAAAATGCACTACCCATCTGGCTTTGAGATTTTATTTATTCAAGTTTTATTAAATTGCAAATAGTATTTAACATATGACTAAAGGTGGGGGGGTTTTGTCTTTTTTTTTTTTTTACTCTACTTCTCTACTGCCTTATTCCAAATGAAATGCCTTACAGCAATGAGTACATCCGAGCCAGCATTGCTCAGTGCTTCTGTCTCAGCTGTTGCTGGAGATGCAGTGACTAGTCACCGGATGCTTCCAGGATCAACAGTAGACACTGGGGCAAACCTCCTCTCACAGGTACTATGGAAACTTAAAGACAGAGGGAAAAGTACTCCAGAAATGAGAATCCTCCTCCCAAATGGCAGAAGAGGTCACAGCCGTCTGGGGAAAACTGGGTAGGAAGAGAGCAGAAGAAGCTGATGTTTGGTTGTTGGATGATGCCCAAGAGAATACCAGGCTCCAGACATCTCTTCTTCTTTGTAGATTGCACTATAACCTAAAAAGAGAACTAAATAAACTGCTTTTGACTAAAATTTAGTCTTAAAGCAGCTGTTCAGCATACTTATTTCTTTAGAAATTAATAGTGTCATCTGTCTCTAAAGCAAC
Source organism: Aptenodytes patagonicus (assembly GCF_965638725.1). Taxonomy (NCBI): domain Eukaryota; kingdom Metazoa; phylum Chordata; class Aves; order Sphenisciformes; family Spheniscidae; genus Aptenodytes; species Aptenodytes patagonicus. Next base: position 64,857,891 of record NC_134982.1, read on the forward strand.
TTGGTGCTATGTATCAATAAGAAAAATCAATAAGAAATCAACACAATACAGCAGAGTCCTTATTTATTAACAAACAAGCCATATTTCTTACCATGAAATTCAATGAAAAGTCTGCCCAAACAAATAACATGTACTGTGCCCACAGCCTGGCAAATGCAATCTTTGTTGAGCTGTCAGGATATAGGTCAGGCACTGAGCAAGAACTTGCTCCACGACTAGATTTCACAAAATCACTGGGCAGATCCACCAATAGTGTGTTGTTTATATGTTGTATAAAAAGGCAGTTTAGGGCTGATCCTGTAACTACCCTGACTGAGTAGTGTTTTGGAAGACATTTGTCCTAGGTTTGTAATTTTTGCTGTACATATGTGCCTTAGCTTAAGTTCAAGTTGTCCATGAGGATTGTCCTAAGCACAATGTGTAGCAAAAGTCTAACATTGAGTAGCACTGTAACAAGGAGGAACAACTGCATTTTACCCTTTGGGATAGACAGACGTAGGAGGATGCAGGCTGGAGACCACAAGCTATCATGCTGAAGCTGTGACAGAACTCCAATCCATTACAAGGTTGAACCCAGTAAAATTGCTTTCATGTTTATACCAATCTGTTATGTGCGACTAATGACATCTAGATTCCCTGCTTTGTTGATGCAACAGTGTCTCAGGATCCAGTTCAAATAGCCTTAATAGACTAGAGAATTCCCAGAGGACAACTGAAAAAAGTAATTTCAATTTCATATACCTCCCAGTGTCTCACTTCCCAATTACCGAAAAGGAAGATAGGTGTTCAGAGCGGAATGAGAGCAAGGGATGGGGTATTTGGGTGGAGCGTCACTGCATTTCGTGCAGATTTTGGGCTGGATGCTCAGCTGATTTAAAATATCACTGTCTCCTTGGCTTGTGTCCCTTTCCTCACCTCTTCCAGATTCTCCTCACTGCTCTGACAATGCTGGCAATGTGAAAAGAATATCCTCATGTGGCTGCCCCAGTACTCCAGTTCCAGCTCCATGTGCTGGTGTCAGAGTATGTCAGGAGAAAGGGACATACCTCAATTGCTGATGTGCCAAAGTGATCCTTAGATGCTGCAAACACTTCCAGAGGGCTGCGGCTGTCAGAGCCAGCTAAAATAAGGCTGGAGTTCAGCTGTGATGGCTGGTAGTTCCAGTCAAATTAAGTTATTGAAAAATGGGAGAGCAGTGAAAGCTATAGCTGGCAGTCCTAATTTCAATTACCCATGATTAGGCTATATACAGAATGTTTCTGAACTTGAAATTCACATCTGTTCATTGAATAATGCTAATCTCAGCTATGAGGGTCTGGGAATCTGTCTTCATGAAAGCGCTTGCTTGCCAGGTTAGCAAGCTGCCGAGCGTGCCTAGTCCTTCCAGAATACAGGTTATTCCTGTTGTTAGAAGCCATTAATTTTTGGATCTCAAAGAAGCTTCATACCGTTTTCCAAACTACTGTGGAGTTTCTGGGTTATATTCTCCTGTATTTTTGCAGCAGACTGTAGTCATACTTCATATCCAATCTGACATATTGTGGGTTTGATGCACATGAAGGAAAAAAGCATCTTTATCTATTGCCAAAAGCTTTAGTACATTTATATGTTGCTATCTCTTCACACAGTATTTTACCATCCCTGAAAAGGGTTCAGATTTTAGGATTAGTTGCACTGAAGGAACACTAAGGAAAGAAAAAATTCCCTGTTCATATTGTAGTATGACCTTTGATATACTAGTCTGTTGAGAAGTCATTTGGATAGTTATTGTTTCAGGTGAAGAAGTCATATTTGGTATTGACCATCAAAAGATGATATGGAGAAGGAACAGTGGGAGCCTCTTGACCTCTGTTTATGCTGAGAGTAAGAGAACATCTACAAAATGAAAGTGATTTTCTAATTATAATTATAATATTAATTTCTTAATGCCTTTCATCTTCAAGAGACTAGAAATGTGAACTAACTTGGTGTACCATGAACACTGAAAGATACAAGAAAATCATCACAGCACAGAAAAGTAAGTAGAACATAGACAGTAGCTAATCCTCATGACTGAAAATTGCATCTTCACAAAGGTTATCATTACTTTTCTGTACAATCTTCTTCCCTTTGTAAACAAAACAGTTATATAGTACCATGGGTTTGAACTGTATTTTCAACTTTGATACTTCTTATGCATACACCATCTGAAGTTTGTTTAAACACGGTGTTATTCACAGAGATCTAGTAATTACATACTTGGCCAACAAGTAGAATGTGCACATATTGTCTCTAGAAATGTCACTGAGTAGGGTAACTATTTCTGACCTCTCATTGTATTCAGAAGGAGAATGCTTTTTGGATGCAAAAGGTTTTTCTGACATTTTTAGGGTCAATTCTAGAATGTTTTTGCATAACAAAATAACACTGTAGATTTCAGTCATGCACATAAAATTGTAACTCACTTGTATTCACTCTGGGCAAATAAAATGGCTAATAGTTTAGGTACAGAACTTTTTTATTGTGTGGCTGAAATGTCAACATTATTACTAGTCCTCCTGGGATAAAATGTCTGTTTCCTAATATTGCTGAAATCCTTAAAGTTACCTTTCTGTGTGCAAGGACTACATGATTGGCCCATAAAATCTTTATTTAAACACTTTGTACAGTACTGAATGATCTCATTTTATTTTGACTGCTGGTTACCCTCCTAGGAACAAAACTCCTAGAGCACTTGATTTAAATTATATTCACAGTGCACTTTAATCTCAAGCAAGATATTTCCTTATTTAAAAGCTTACTCTTAACTTGATAATGCACTGGACTGAGATGACACAGAGACAAGGCTGTCTAAATGCAAAGCATATAAGCTGTCGTGGTTTAACCCGGCAGGCAGCTAAACACCACACAGCCATTTGCACACTCCCCGCCAGTGGGATGGGGGAGACAATCAGAAAAAAAAAAAAAAGGTAAAATTTGTGGGTTGAAATAAAGACAATTTAATAGGACAGAAAAGGAACTGAAAATAATAATAATGATAAAAGAATATAGAAAACAAGTGATATGCAATGCAATTGCTCACCACCCACTGACCGATGCCCAGCCAGTTCCTGAGCAGCGGCTGTGGCCCCCTGGCCAACTCCCCCCATTTTTTTTGTTCAGCATGATGTCACATGGTATGGAATATCCCTTTGGCCAGTTGGGGTCAGCTGTCCTGGCTGTGCCCCCTCCCAGCTTCTTGTGCACCTCCAGCCTTCTCAGTCGGTAGAGCATGGGAAGCTGAAAAGTCCTTGACTAGTGTAAGAACTACCTAGCAACATCTAAAACATCGGTGTGTTATCAACTTTGTTCTCATCCTAATCCAAAACACAGCACTGTACCAGCTACTAGGAAGAAAATTAACTCTATCCCAGCCAAAATCAGGACATAAGTGTTTCATCATAAAGATCAGACCTGATTCAGACAGATTAATTTTCCTCAGAACATATTTTGCTTTTGATCAAGGTAGTCTGTAGCATTATTAAATGTGTCACCACCATGAGATCATCTCTGTCTTTGCAAACAGGAGGAGAACAGAGTGTATGGAGGTATAGGAACAGTACCTTTTCAGATAGGGGTGTGCAACTTTTTCTCCTCAATCACTCTTCTTGTGGTTTGGATGCTGCATTGCATGGTGTGTCTGTACAGGCATGCTGGGACCAATGGGTGGTAAACTGAGCTGGGAGAGCATACTGGCAAGTCTCCAGCCCACGTAGTAGGAATGGGTCCCAGGAGCTGATGGGGCTTTTGAATTTGAACTTATGCAAGGATTTGCTGGACCATTTGCCTCACTTGCTGAAGGAAAGGAAAAGAAGAAAAAAAAATTCCTGAAATCAGACATATCATCATAAGCTGCTTGGAATGAGATGATGGCAAAAATTATCCATCTACAGAGAACTATAAATAAATCATGTAGGGTTTAATTCTGCTTTCCATAGCTTGCTTCTGTGTCAATGCCTTTGTTTCTATCAATATAGTTAAAAAAAAATGCATTCTCATTTATCAATAATACAAAATCATGAACATAAGGTAATAATTCACATTGTTGTCCTTTTGGATGTTGTCTCATATTTAGGAACACTACTTCTAAGCCAAGGTACTAAATCTTAACTTTCTCTAATCTTAAAAGGTCCTTGTGAGGTACTTTAAGCACCTAGTCTTTCATAAGGGTATTTAAAGACTTTAAGGACCACATGCTGGTTGGTAGCTGTGTGTGTAGGCAGTTTGGCTTCGCCAGCCAGGGGACGATGAGATCAGGCGGTTTTGTGAACAAGTGGGTAAAGCAGACCTTTTGAGTACATGATTGGCCCATGTGAATTGATCACATGCAGAACTGCTAATGTTGGCTTTATATAGGCAAATGAGATGTATATGTTGCAAATGTGTATACTTAGTTTCAGTGACTGGAAATTTTACTCTTTTCATTTCAGTAGGATGGTGTACAACTCCATAATGGCTTTTATAAACACAGGTAGTATAACCTATCTCCAAAAGACCAAAATCACCCCTCATTTGAGGAGCATGTTGGTTTCGTAAAGGAGACAGATTACAAACTCTGTCTGTATTTCAGAGAGAGACAGAGGAGGCTCTTTTCTCTTCCCATTTATTTAAGTGTACTTTTCCATAACAAAAACACAAGCCCTCCAGCATCATGTTTCCCTTCTTGTTCATCTCAAGTTGGTGAGGATGTCCTTGCCTATTTTTTAATTACTTTTCTCCTCTAAGTTAAAACATCAAGTGAGATGCCCATAAGGCATATTTTTCTTGGCCATAATTCGATATAGTAATTGAAGCTGTTAGTGTCAAAATGTCATGTAATGTTATAATCAGCCACCTTTTATGTACATAACATAATTGTTCTTTCTTGGAAGTAAATAGGATGTCATATCCTGTCAATTTTACTTTAAAATACCAATGGCAAACTATTTACTGAATATTCTAAATCTTTATGCAGCTCTTTACCAGTCAGTTAGAATTCATTTTATTTGCCTATCAATCCTTGTAATAGTAAGCAGATGGAAGAAAGCATGCTTTTGTGTGTTTGTATGTCAATCATTCTTAGAATCATCCAGATCTGTTTATTTTTGTGACGTGTTTATTAATATTGTTTTGCAAGTACATCAACTCAATTAAGAAAGTTAGTAAGTGTACAACTTAGTTCTACAATTTTCTTCAGGTTCTACACATTTTAGTTTCTTTCAGAAAAGTTTTCTACTAACATCACTGTATCAGTACAGCAGTGTCAGCACTTCTGTTATAAATCTTATTTTTCTAGCATTTATATCAGCTGTAAAAATTCCTTCTGTGTTGAGAATTTGCATTTAAGTTCTCATCTGCTCTTTAGAAACAAGAGTTTGAGTATGTGTGTGTTCGTGTGTCCCGTTTCTTATGTAGTAAAGGTCAGAAATATAGTTAGATGTTTACTTTTCTATTTTTAATATTTTATAGATCTCTTCTTGGAGTTCACAAGAGAACTCTGGACACAAACCAAATACACAGGAGCTTACTCTCTGTAGTTAATGGGAAATCTGTTATTACCATAGCTGTCCTCCCTTTTCCTTCCTTTTTTGTTGTTTTGCCTTCACATTTGCAGAGGACCTGAGATAAATTTGAGAAAGGACTTAAACACTTAAGCGAGGAATTAGCAATATTGTGATTACTGATAGAAGACGTGGGGTTTGCTGCCTTCTGGTTGAAAAGGGTGAAGAATATATTTCTCTCTCATTCCAGCTGGCTACTGCAGGCATGAGGTCATTAAAAGAAAGGTGGATGGCACCACCACCTTCCATGGCAGGCACTTAAAGAGACGTAAGGTTATACCCCCTGGATGACTCTGGCTTAGGTACATGTAGCCCTGGGTCAATTTCCGAAGCTTTAGAGAGAGATGAGTTTACATACATACCCTTCTTTCAGACTCAGCCAAAGGAAATAATAAAGGCTTCCTTTTCAGTGTACAGATGTTTTTTCACTCCATGGATGTGCTGTTTATCCACTGTGTAGGGTCCTGGGCACTCAGCTGTGAATTTTAGATTCCATTCTTGGGGCTGGATATCTAAAAATAAAAGCTTCAGGCTTCAGCATTGCAACATCTAAATCCTGCATTGAAACTAAACAGAGGAGCTAAGTGTCATCCTGGCCTCTTTGAGCATAGATCCAGCATTTCCACAACGATGAATTCTACATGACAAGACAGTTCATCTTGAAATGTTCTGCATGCTAAGAAAGTCCCTTATGTTTGGTTTAGAGTTAGCATACTGAGCTCCTCCTTGCCTGAGATTCTGTGTCTGTGAAAGTTTCCATGACACAGACTTTTTGAGACGCAAGCCCTAGTCACATCTCCTTAAAGCACATTAGTGCAGTATATTACGATGGTCAAAGGAGACATAAATTAGGTCAGAAGGAAATCTCTGGCCATGGTCCTAATCTGCGAGCTTTTTTTTTTATTACCTTAGATTTGAACCTTGAAACTCTTCCATTAGGACAGTATGTAGTTTTGCAGATACACCAGCAATCATCCCATGTTCTGCTAGAAATCTTTGGAAGAACAGGGTATGCCTAGAATACCAGTAGTTTCCATCATTCTCAGTTAATGAATGAGCCATTGTCACCAGGGGTAGGCAAGGAGCAGCTATGGGACCCTTGAATCAATACCTGGAGTCAAGAATGCATTTTAGGCCACAAAAACAACAGGACAGGCACAGCTGAGAACTGAAGTGTCTGTCTTCAGAGGTTGGGGGGGGGGGGGGGGGGGGAGGGAGGCAGCCTAAAAGCTAAGATAATCGATGAATCCATGTCAGTAAAGAACAATTACTGCCATTGAACCACACAGTGCGAATCTGAACACAAACCAAAGAATTGGAAAGTTGACTTTGTCAGAAAAATTGTTTTGGTTTATGTTCCTTCTGTATCCTTTCACCAATGCAGTTTACCCACAGGAAACTATACAGCATATTTTCTATGTATTTGTGTACATGTGTATTGGTGTGTATCAATGCATGCATTTATGTATTTTTCTCTATAAAAGATCACAGTAGAGAACTCCACAAAGCATTAAGAACATAGCATTTAGCCTTGTGGGTCAAAAAAGACAGGACTGAAATCACAGTTACATACATAAATGCATTGGGGTGAAGAGAGAGAAATCTTTCAATATTTCAATTTTCCTAGCAGATGGTAGAAAGTACTTAGACATGATGACTTTTCCTAGATGTGCTAGCATATGCTGCAGAATTGCCCATACAGAAAAGCCTTGCTCATTGCAAATCTCCCAGGAGCTATCACAAACAAAGCACATCAATTAACATTTGCTTATTATGTGACTGTGTGTATGTGGCAATTTTCTATTTTCCTTTCATACATTACGGCCACAATTTAGTCTGGATGACAGATACACCAGATGAAAGTCTGAGCACTTAGGGTTCTGCCCTTTTCCTTTTATTTTTAAATAGGTATACTTATCTCTTTTCTTTCTCTCTCTCTTTTTTTTTTTTTTTTTTAATATTTCATAGCTGTCCAAATGTTTGAGGCTTGTTGCTAAACCAATGTCTGTAGTAGTTTTGTTGGCATGATCTCAGAGTTTGTGAAAGACAGTACAAGCAACACAGGCAGCTGCCTGGCCCAGCATTATAGCTCAGTGAACCCTGGTGCAGGTCAGATTTTCAAGTAGTTTCTACCATTATATCAGCAAGTTACAGGCATGTAAATCATGCTTACTTGAGACTTGCACCTGCAAGAAGGCATGTGTCTTAGGAAAGGCATAATACAGATCAAAGGTGATTAATGTATCCAGAAGGCTAGAGACAGCTTGTATAAAGTACAACAGAAACTGCACATAAGGGTCTGTAGAAGCAGCCCTCTTAGGAGTACAGGAATAGAAGGGACAACTGGGGTCATCTAATTCCCACAGTCCCAGGCAATTGTGCAAAAGGTTGAAATGAATCTGCAGGGTATCTGGTCCATGAACCTTGTGGCAGTGTCATAGCAGACCCTCATGGGCCAACAGAATGCGCACCATTACAAGAGCAACATTACAGGGGAAAAAATCGAGAGCTGTTTCTTGAAATATTGAAACTTTGTGGTAAGCATATATAAAAGTCATGTTTTATGTCTGCAGAGGATTGTTATTTCAGTAAGGAAATACATAGGACACTGCCATAGCAAGGTGGTTAATTTCATTTCCTTCCTGAAGGTTGAACTTTAGTTGCAGTAGTCCCTCTGTGTCTCCCCTACATGCAAACAGCACACCGTGCATCCTCTCTGGGATTCCACTTGCACTGCTATCTCTGTCTGTCCTTCAGAGAACAGGTGGTGAAAAACAAAATCAGTAAAATGTTGTACCAAGCCCAATACTTCAGCATACAAATTGCATCTGCGCGCTGCATCTGAACATTACAGAGTGCTTACTACCATTGTGGTCTGAAATTTTCTGCCAGATATTTTGTGCCAATAAAATGTTTATCAGGTAAATGAATAGTGGCATGTTGGTCATATGTTTACACTTTAGGTGTGTCTGCTACAAAAAACAAGTGTGGTGCTCAGAGAAATGCAATCAATAGGTGGTATTAGGCACAATGATTTTTTTGCTGCCTTGGATCTCTGCAGTCCATCCTTCTGAGACCTTCTGAGACACTTCTTGCAAGTAACATATTTCTTAACCCTTAGCAATGCTTTCTGCAAGGAAAAGCTGAGTGTGAGAGAGGACTGTTTCATACAGTGCACATCAATAGTTAAAGGGGGAAAAATTGCATCCAGTGATGTTACTGACTGAAAGTTCCTCTAAGGTGTTGATGGAACATTGATGATAGCACAACTCTGCATTGAGCAATGTGATTAAAAGCTTTGACTAGTGTGGATAGAGCTAAATATTGTTTCAAGCCTGTAGAAGGCATATGTTCTTTTGTGTGTCATTTTTCCACAAGCTACTATTTTGAGGACCTACAGATGAACAAGAACTTGCCAATGCAGTAGGAGTTGCACAGTCTTGCAAGAAAGAAAGAATTTTTTTAAAAAAGCAGTTGGTGTAGATGATAGAGAGAGCGATATGATTTTTTTTTCTTTCCTTTATAGATTTCTCTTGTCCTTCCCATTTCCTTGCCATGGGGAGGATCCTATTGTCATTAAAATGCTATTTCCATCAACAGTTCACTTAAAAAAAAAAAACAAACCACAAACAGAAGGCAGACTGAAAAGGGAAACAACTGGACAAGATGGAAGCCTAGAGATTTCTTTGAAAAAGAATTCTCTGTTTTCATTAATAAGGAGAAAGCTAGAACTCTATGTTAACAGATATTAACATCTACTTCATCTAACTGATTGGATTAACTCCTTTGCAGTACCTACTCATTCCTACCTACTCATTCCCAGCTCTAGAAACACTATCTTTTACTCAGGGATGAAATTTGCTGGCTACTGAAAAGCTGAATCCCCTTTTCTGAGCTGCCTGATGCACAAACACATTTCTACATGCTGAGAGGAAAGGAGCCATTAAATATCACAACCCCCCATGCTGAGCGCAGGTTTGGGAACTTCAGGGATTGCAGGCAGTGCACTAAGTCAAGCGCCTGTAATTTCAGCTCTTTCACCTTCCATGAACTCACTAAATTGCTTTGCCTCTTTGACCAACCTCAGTGCTTTCCCCATTTGAGCAGTGCAAGTATTTCCAGGAAGGAAAAGAAAAAATTAAAAAAAAAAAAGTTCTTACCACTATATATTGATAACAAGAATATACTTCAGTGTTGTCTTGCGTTATTTCTTTGGAATTTCATGAGCACCAGACATAGGATTCCTGCCTTATATCAGCCTATGGAGAAAGAAATCATATTAGTGAATATTTTCCTCTTCGTAGAAAATGGTGTGGACAGTAGCCTAAAAGAGATCTGTTTGGGTTGTCAGAAATACACAGGCCATCAAAGGGGTGATACATTTATGGGTCCGCTGACTCTCCACAACAGTCACAATACCCTTCAAACATAGCCTTGGGAGCCAGTCACGCCAAACCCAACATGACTCCAAAGCACTTTACCATCCTTGGGAGTAGCTTCAGTCAAGATCTCATAATGAACTGAATGCATTAATTCCATTTACGCGCCTGAACATTTTCATGACATATACATTTCAGGATATGAAAAAAGGCTGTCATGTTAAGGTCTGAAAATTACTCCTGTAAGCCGAAAGAAGTGCTTATCTCACAAAAAGTAGTTTTTCTATACTTCAGAAAGCACTGGGTTGCTTGTTACATCTTCTGTTTACTGCCTACGAGCTGTCTCCAGCTAGTCATTTCAACACCACTAATGAGTTCAGAACTAGGAGGGGAACAGACAATAATCCAGTGGGAGAAGTATCAAAACTACGTAATGGATCAAGAAGTCTTATAGTGAATGGACTACAAACCAGATCAGAAAAAATAACTTTCAATAAAGGTAAAGTTAGAGATGTGAAGAATCCAAGCCCCCTGTAGGAGCTGTACCCAGCTTTCAGTAAGTATTTTGCCATGTGAAAAACACCCAGAGAAAAAAGTCTTTTGGCACCAATATGGGTAGGGGTAGGTAGAAACAAAAAGTCTCTCTCTTCTCTCTACAAGCCTGGCTCAAATGCTTTTATAACCATGTTCTCAGCATTTGCATTGTGGGATGAAATTTTTAGGTACTAACTTAATCCAAATTTCATTCTGCTGAGGGTGGATAGCTGGCAAACGTCACATAAATAAGATATTTCAGGAATCAACATCTTAATACAACACCCCACAATGTCCAAAGGCTTCTTCTCCATTACACTCTATTGACCAAGTTAGTAATTTAGAGTGTGAAGGAGCAACCTCTTCCATGACATGTTGCAGGACAATGTAAGATTCTGCTGGGGACAGATGTGCATGTACATTCCTCCTGCCTCCAGCTGATGTATTTGAAACATTTCTCTCCCATACAGAGAACTTTCTGCAATTCCAAAAGAAGGTAGAGGTAATGCTAAATACAACCAGTTCCTTCCTGTGTGTTTAAAAACATTACATAAGTCTTACTTGGCTGGGGTTTGAAAACTCCTATATTGTCAGAAATATTCTCATTGTATTCTCAAACAAGGAAAAATAGTACATTTGTTACACTTGGCATGTATAATACAGGGAGGGAACAATCTTCATCGTCTTTCAGAACTGAAACAAACCATTCAGGAAAGTCTCATGTTGTTGCTGTGAATACAGAGTGTTTTTCGGAATTCCAAATCATTTTACTATGTTGGTAGCAAAATCTGCAGATTTTGCTCTTTTTGAGCTCTAGTATGTCTGCAACATTCTATGTGTCAGAATTTACCTGCATTTTAATGAGAATGGAATTTACTAATATTTAAGGACATGTAGAAAAATTCAGGATAAAATATGGGGAAAAAATGGTCCCTCTAAATAGACACCTAACACATACATGAAGCAAAACAGGCACTAATCTGCAGCAGTAAGCATGGAGGTCAGCAAGTGTAATACATACTCACAGTTGTCCTGTACAAATCTGTAGGCAGGCTGGACAGTCTAGTTCTTTCTTTCATAGTATGTAACAGCCCCAAATGATTTGTCTTCTAGTTCAATGTTGTTTAAGATTTTGAGCTAATAGTAATATGCTATTTTTTTATAAAATATTAAAAGTCAGAATTTTAAAAGCAGCAGTCAGTGGTTCCTCTGACTTGATTCTTTAAAATTACCACTGTATTTGCACTGCCTTTAGGGCATAGCAGAGTGACGTGACTTTCCCAAGATTTCACCGAGCAAGCAAGTAGAGCTGGGGTTGCAAATCATTTCTATGTCGTAGTTTAGAGATCTAGCCAAAGGCACCATGTAATTTTGGGAGCCTGATATTCCCATCTTCTCCTACAGGCTAATCTCCCTGGCTGGGCCCTGTCTCCCAATTCACTAAGCATTACAATATATCATAGGAATTAAATACAGACCTTCCTGTGTGATAGGAGATAAAGCCATGACTTACAAGAAAAAAAAAAGAAAGATCATCTGAGCTACACCTTCCATGAGGAAATGTGACAAGGGAAATGTTGTGTGTATTCCTTTATTGAACTAAATAACAAGTGTTTCCTTTTTTTTTTTTTTAAGACTCATTCTAATTGTCTTTGAAATAAAGCATAATAATGTTTTTATTTTTATTTTCTAAATGGCAAATTGAATGTTTTTTGCGGGTTCAAAATATTCCTGTATATCATTTAGATTTTTACAGAAAATGCATTTTCAATAGAAAAACTGTTCTGATGGGATATTTCTAGAGTATGTGAGTTGTGGATAAATTTTTTAGCAACATAGAAATTGTTGGAGGCCTGTAGGAACAGAGGAAGAAATTGTTATTGTATATCTAGAGAGATGCCTTTCTGTGATATGAGTTGATCCACTATTTGCTCCATTTTTCTCCTCTTCTTGGACCTCTGTGTAATGCATCTGATGGGCCTATTTGGAGAAGCTTATGGTGGCAGTCTTAATAACAATGATGTTACAGATTTTTTCCAGTTTTCACACTGTGGTAAAAAAGGTGTATCTGCCACAATTTAAAAAGCAACTCCACTACATATCCTGGCAGAAAATTTAAAGCTCCTATTACAATCTGTTTGACAGGTCTGCAGACCTGTCACAACTCTGAGCAGCATTGCTGATTGGCAATAGGAAACCCCTTGCTTTAGTAGTTCAATTTTTCATTATTTTGCAACAAGCCTGAAGAAACATATTTATCAAGCCACTTAATTGAGAAGATACATTTATATTCTGTCTCTAGGTAAGTGTTATTTGGGAAAAAAAATTCTCCTTTCAAAGATTTTAACCAAAATCTCATTGTACTTCCTTGCAGAATTTGAAAATGTTATTCCAAGAGAAACTGTTTTCCATAGGGACAAGATTAACTTACTGTATGCAGACACATTTCAGTGAGAGAAGCAGCTGCTTATTCCAGGTTTGAATTAAATGCATAGAAGTGTTCATTATTCATCTTTAGGAAGCAGATAAAGTCATGTCTGGTAGCTTTGACCTAGCGTATACCTGAGACAAGCAACTGGTTTATAGCCTGATAAGCTTCAGGAAGAGCAAGAGGCCATCTTCAGCTTTTGCTCCTGCTCCCAACACTGTGGACATAAACCCAGATTCAGAGGAAATGACCCCACAGCAGAAGGACTCTGTGGTGCCCTCCGTGGGTGTCTGGAGGACTGTGGGGGGTGCACAGGCTGCACAATGCTCCTTACAGCCTATGGTGGCACTGTGCGTCCTCAACTACAATCTGCTGGGTGCTGAAACACATGTGAAAAGGTTCTTGATTATGCCTCAAACCCAATCATTAGACTCTTTATCACTCCGGGCTGCTACTAGGCATGAAAGACTGTCACCTGCCAGTGTTCAAAGAGCCCTAGACTCAGCATTTGCTGCCTGCTCTGCTCCTTCTAAATTAGCTATTACCATTCTGGAAGAGAATTTTCTGTCACTGGGTACTTTTTTCAGGAAATGTTCTGCTCATTGCCAAGCAGCAGTCAAGAAAGAAAATAGGAATTATTAGGAAAAGAACAAAGAAGAAAGTGAAAAACATCACTATGCTACAATAAATATACAATTTGCCTACATCCTGAATGCTTAGTGTCACTCTGGTAACCCTCATTTCAGAGTCAGAAAGTTATGATAAAACTACAAAGTATACAAAAAAAAAAAAAAAAAGGAAAAAAAAAAGACTAAAACAGATCAACAGATGCATGGAACAGCATTTGTATGAGAGGACACGTTGGGCTAGGAGACTTCAACCCGGATAGGAGGCAACAAGATATATGACAGGGGTCCATAAAATCATGAATAGTTTGGAGAAGGTGAATAAGAAGGGACTATTCACTATTTCTTATAATACAAGAGCTAAGGGTCACCCAATCAATCATGAAGTTTAAAACACTCAGTGGAAATACTTTATCACTTAATGCATAAATTATGCAACATAGTTCCGTAGAGTGTTGTGGAGGTCAGTAGTGTAAATAGGTTCAGAAATAGATTAGACAAATTTATAGAGGAAAGCTCCATTAGACACCATCATCTGGATGCCTGCTCAAGAAGTCCTTAAGCCAGTGACTGCCATAAGAGAGTCTCTTCTTACAGGCTACAGGCTGTCAGAAAATGAGCTGCATGGTTGGAGTAGCTGGGGAGGATTTGTTCTTTTTGTTTACAGTTCTCCCAGTCACTATACATACTCCTTTTTAAAGGGCAAAGTAAGTTGTATCTTGTAGCTCTGTTGGACAAAGGCAAGTATCCAAGAACACTTGGCAAATGGAAGAAAAATTTCTTCTTTTTTCTAGGCTATCAACGAGTTGAATGCTGAATCTCTCTACCATTTCCATCTTGGTTAAACAGATCAGACATTCTTATCTAATTTCCTAAGGTAATAGGAATGGGCAGTGCATTTAAGACATAATCTATCTTCTCTACTGGTAGTGCTTTCAGCAAATTTATTTTCCTTGACTATAACTCACCTCATTTCACTCAAAAGATTCATGCCATTTAAAGCACATTAAAAAAAAAAAAAAAAAGAAATTATGTATTTAAGTTCTAACAATACTTTCCTTCTTTTTTTTTTCTTTTGTGGAAAGAGGGAGAAAGTTATCTGTCCGTAGCCTTCAGTTATAATTATTTATGTTTTTTTCTGTTCAATGATTATTATGCTGTGATAGATATCCAAATATATCTCCTTTGGTCTTAATCTAGTCCTGTTAAATTAAATGCAGTGTTGTCATAGAGGCATTTATGGAAGCTTTTGCCTCCTCTACATCTAATCAGATTCCCAATTTCCTTACCCAATTGAATCAAAACAGTTAATTCAAGTGGACAAAGACAAACAGTAACTTGTATAATACTGGTTTTGCCCTACATGTAAGAGAAAACTTGTTTGGCTGAGAATGTTGCTGATACAGAAATTTTGAATGTTATTTCATTTCATATACTTTGCTGAATCCAAGCTTCTGTAACATAGAAAGATGTTTGAAATTCCTGCATTACGATCACATGAGTACTGTGCCCAGCTCTGGACCTCCCAGTACGAGATAGGCATGGACATACTGGAGAGTCCAATGAAAGGTCACAAAGATGATTAAGGGATTGGAACTTCTCTCCTGTGAGGAAAGGCTGAGAGAGCTGGAACAGTTCAGCCTGGAGACCTCATCAATGTGTGCAAATACCTGAAGAGAAAGTGTAGAGGAGATGGCTCCAGATTCTTTTCAGTGGTGCCCAGTGATAGGACAAGACTCAGTGGGCATGAACTGCACAAACAGAGGGGTTCCATCTGAACATCAGCAAACACTTTTTCACTGTGAGGGTGGCCGAGAGCTGGCACAGGCTGCCCAGGCAGGTAGTGGAGTCTCCCTCTTTGGAGGTATTCAAAGTCATCTTTTAAGAGAGAGAGATGACTTTTTAGCATCACCCAGTCCATGTTTTGCTGCTTCCCATACCTGAAAAAAGAGGACCTTAAAATTACACTTGTTGTATCCAGATACCCAGTGTTGCAGTATTCCCTTAACTTCTCTGTGAAGTGATGCAGACACCAGTACAGGAAATGCAAATGAACAAGAAAGGAATGCTTACTTCTACATAAAGGTAAATAGTTTTGTTTGGGTTTTTTTATCCCATACATATTCTCGGATTGATCCATGTAGCTCCATGGATTCTATCCATCCAGATCTCAGCCTTCTCCTTGAACACACTGTTATGGTTTCTGTTCACAATTTTAGCTGATTGTGACATCAACTTTGTTGAAATATGCTGTTTCCTTAAGCTGAAATATATCAGTTCATGTTAAATGTTTTTTGAGGGGACTTTCTTTATAGCTGGCCTGTGACATGGTGGACCCGAAGTCAAATCCTTGCTCTGCTTAATTTGAAATTTTCCAGAATGAAAAACTTTGAGGAAGAGAGTTAAGTCTGACACCTTAGGTCAGTACACTAACGATGAAATTATAAAGTGTGACATACATACAGTGTTCCCTTGTAGAATTTCATTTCATAAAGAAGCTCAGAAAGTATTTTTTTAATCCACTGAAGAATAAATCCTAACTGTGGATTGACAAAGGTTACCACAGACATGGGACTCATCTTTCAGTCAAGTCAATTTTAATATCAAGAATTTCCTTTTTAAACATTTACTTTTATAATATTTTTCAGCCTTCATTTACTGCTTAATCTTTGAGAAAAAGGATTGTCTGTGATTTAACCATTTAATTGGGACTCAAGAGCCTGTGTTAATTTCCTGATTTTCACAAAACTTTCCTTCACGTCTTGCCCAGGCCACATCACTGATCTCTGTGGGCCTCTGCTCCCCATCTGTAAGATTGGCTTTTTTCTGTCTTGACTGCTTTTGTGAAAGGGCATATGAAATTATTCTTGTCCTTTAGACAGTGCTGGTAAAGCCTGGTTAGAGTGTTGCGTCCAGATTTAGGCAACTACACTTAAGGAAAAATTGGGCCACCTGGAAAATGCTTCATGAAAAGTGGAAAGAATTATCAGAGATATTGAAAAAAGACTGTATGAGAAAGTCTTGAATAAACTGCAGTTCTTTAACCTAAGGAGAAGCAGGGAAGAAAATGTTCTCCCCACCTTATGATGGACATGATAAGAAATAATGATTTTAAATTTCAGAAAGATCTAGGTTAGGTGTTAAGAATTAGGTTAGGTGTTAGGTGTTAAGGACATAAGTATAGTGAAGGCCTGGGGAAATTTCCCAAAGAAGGCTGTAGAGCTCAGTTTTTTTAAAAACTTGCTAGGTCAGCATCTGTTTGGAATTATATAGTATTACATGCTTCCCATAATCTTACTTATATATACCAGGTAGTGTTACTGGTTAATACAAGTTACTGGAAAATGATTCTTCATCACTGACTCCTACATTAGTATCCCCTAAACTGTAGCGGTAGCTAAATAAGGGCATGTCTGCAAATGTCCCCAAGAGCACTGAAAAGGGGACGGCCAGCTTGTGAAAGGGAATGATGCAGTTTCAAACTGTCCACAAGATGTTATTAGTATAAACCATAAGTTTAAATACCCAAAACAGACAATATGTTTGCAGTGTTCCTAAAATGTGTGAGCAGAAAGGGAAATTACCTAATTTGGTTGGCTCAGAGTTTTCTTTTACCTCATATGAAACTGGCAGGTGTTTCAGAGATTCTTAGCTGGTTTTCCCCAAAACTTACAACTTTGGGCTGTACTTGCAGAAGGAAGACCAGGTCAGGAGGATGGGTAATTTCTTTGTAATACAGAACAATCTTTAGGATCATTTAGATGAAAAATTGTTCCTGTGCTCATTTATTTTTCATTTACCCAAGAAGGAAAGGCCTTAAGCCATTCTTCCCAGCAAACTGAGCCACTTAAAAAACGTTAATAACTCCTGGGCCTGACCCAAATGGTTCCCACTACCTAGCTAAATGGTTAATTACTTATTCCATACTTGGCTAAACCTTAAGAATTTAATGTGCTATGAAGCACAACACCCCTTTCCAATGAACTGGTACATACTGGTTAGAGTATGAGAACATAGCTAGAGAACAAGTCTTATGAGGAGCGGCTGAGGGAACTGGGGTTGTTTAGCCTGGAGAAAAGGAGGCCGAGGGGAGACCTTATCGTGCTCTACAACTACCTGAAAAGAGGTTGTAGTGAGGTGGGTGTTGGTCTCTTCTCCCAAGTAACTAGTGATAGGACGAGAGGAAATGGCCTCAAGTTGCGCCAGGGGAGGTTTAGATTGGACATGAGGAAAAATTTCTTTACTGAAGGAGTGGTTGAACATTGGAACAGGCTGCCCAGGGAAGTGGTTGAGTCCCCATCCCTGGAGGTATTTAAAAGACGTGTAGATGAGTTGCTTAGGGCCATGGTTTAGTGGGCATGGTGGTGTTGGGTTGATGGTTGGACTCGATGATCTTAGAGGTCTTTTCCAACCTTAATGATTCTATGATACTGGTATCCTGTAGCAAGCTTTTTCATGTATAAACCTCATGTTCTGTTTACCTGCATATATATATATACACACACATATTTCTCTTCCTGTGGGCCTGTACTCTTGCCAGCACAAAGGCACTCTGATTAGAATGGACTTTCCAAATAACACTGCAGGGAAGGCGAGATGCAACCCCACAGTACTGCGGCCAGTGGAAACTCAGCATTGATTTCCAGAGCAGCTAGGTTGGACCTTAGGAAACACTCTGTGTGTGTGAATTTTCTTTCTGAGGAGCAGTTTGTGTAACAGTATTTTTACTCCTGTCTGTCCACCTGCCATTATGAATATCAGCAGAATGTAAAGATATCAGCAGTTAATTGCTTGACAGTAAACAGGTAAGACAAAGTTTTCATTAATTTAGTGATATTTTTTAATAACATCGTCCTCTGTTAAAAATGCAACTGAATTCTCTGGGGATTTAAAATCCAGAGTAGTCTCTCCTACAAAGCAAATCTAAAATAGATCACCTCAGTTTTAACCATTTTACACCAATCATTAAATAAAATATCTCTATGTTTTACCAAGAATCAAAATAAGCTAATGGCATGTATACCACTAACCAGTGTCCTTGCTACTCGTGACTCAGAAGATATTCCTCTAATTGAAACTACCTGCATTTTTCATTTTAAAAAAGTATTCAATAGATGAACTGCAATCAGCATATCAAAGGGGTGATCTCCTCAGCCGTGAGCATACCTCAGCACTATTACAGCACAGAGGACTCTGCTGTCCTTTTCCCCATGCTTCTCTTCCCGTAAGTCTTTCCGTACTGCATGCCATAATCCTTCTCAACTCACATCCCCACTGAGTTCATTGCAGATCATAGCGAAACTGTAAATTAGTCCATAGTGAATAACTCAGAATAGCTCCTCACCTGCAAATAATTATATTTTGCTGCATGAAACATACAACAATTTTGCTATCAGCTGAATACGTTTCAGGGAGTAACAAAGAAATAGAAACCTTTCATTAAATGAAAGATTTTTTACAATACCAGCAAAATGTACTTTCAGATCTTTGTGGGCAGAGTTGCAAAAAAATTTGGCTTAGTGATTTGAGACCTCCTAGAGGGGATATTTAATTTTGAAACAGAAGAATCAAATCTCTCAGCTCATGGATTTTGTTGGCATAAGCTATTGAAAATTAGTTTGCCCAAGAAAGCTGTGTTATGTATGTGTGGAACAGAGGAGGAAAGGCTCAGAGGGAGGTTAGATGATACTTACGCCTGTTGTTAATGGAAATCAGTCTCCATTCCAGTTTCTAAACTCACAAAAAGATTTCTTTTGAAATTATCTCAGTTAACTGTTCCTCAGCTGTTATGGAAAAAGCCAGCAATTCCCCTCTTTTGTTTGAAACAGAGAGGGAAATCAGGTGAATTGTAAGAGCATTCCATATATCAAAAGCATTAAAAAAGTTTAAGTAGAGCAGTCATCCTTAAACACCTTCTCATGTTTCCTTACAAAACAGTAACTAGTGGGGGTTTTTAAGGTTCCCTTGAAACTGATAGAGAATATTTTGCATATGAACATGCAGCTATTAGTCATCTAACAGCTTGAGCCTGCACCATGCTAAAATGTCTTCTGAAAGACGCTCAGCAATGTTAACTGCTATTGAAAGCACCCTGACTATGGCTGACTTAGCGATTTGTAAGAGGGAACACAGCACCTTTCTGGATGACTGGATTAGACACCTATCAGTGGAGGCCACTGTGTAATCATGTTTGACTTAAACAAAGGGCCTAGAGGATTTTTTGGTGTTTGCATATGAAATATTCAGAATTAGACTTATAAACTGCAGAAGTTATTGGGTTTTGTTCAAATTTAGAGCAACTTGTAACGTACGCACCCTATTTAAATATAAAGCATACATAGTTTAAAGCTAGTGGAAATAAAATGCCCATACATAATCTTTTGCACATCAACCCAGCAAAATAGTCTATCCATGCAAAAGAAAAATTAAATTATAAGAAAAAAAATCTTATGCATGTAAACAGTATTACTGAATCATTCTGACTAGCTCCAATAAACACTGGTTTTGGTTTTCTTAACTTAATCATTTTGGAATTGAGCAGTATTGTATATGTATTTCTATTCAGAGTGCTCTAAATAAGGTAGGAGTACTTTGTTCCAACTGAAAGCTATCGATTCCCATGAAACAGCTTCGTTACCCAATGTTACCCACATGTGATCATGTGTGGCTTGAGGGACAACCTAAGAAAATTTAAAGCTAGCATGCACTTTAAAAAATTATAAAAGACACAATATCAAGCCTAGTAAGATCTTAACTAGTTTTTGCTGAAGACCTTCAAAACGAGACCTATGACTACAGATATTGGATATTAAAGATAAAGATAATAGAAGTATAAACAGTTGCAGTTAATTTGTTCCTTCAGTCATAAAATTCTGAACTAAATGTGCAGATAACAGAGTAGCAAACAGAAGAAATAGAGAAAATAATTACAGAGTGACAGATAATCATAGGTAAGGATCACAAAACAATCATTGGAAGATTAATTAGTTGAGAATTAGATAGCACACAAAGCATAAGAATGAGCGATGTATGACACGATTTGTACACAATCCAGTCCTGTTCCTAGTGAATTATACACAGAAAATATGCTGCAAGGTATTTTATAGCTTCCAATAAACTATTATCATATCAGAAGTCATAGGCAAAAGTAGCTACTGAGAAAAATAAAGACATTTTGGCAACAGAAGGAACAATAAATGTATTTAGAAAAAGATTTGTTGCTTTTTTTTTTAAGTGGAGGCACCACTGATGAAATGCAGCAGAGAGGCAGGAGAAGTTCGTTCCAGATGGCAGGAACTGCAAAGAAGCCTGTCCACCCACAGTGTTATACTTCATGAGGGAACAGACAGGAGATGGAGTACAGAATCTGAGGAGGGAGTTGAACAAAGATTAGGAGATACACAGTCAATTAAGAGTTTGGATTAACTCTGTAAAGGTTTCAAATTCTGGGAAGGAAACTTTACGCTCAATCTCAAAATGCATGGGAACTAATGTCCCTACTTAACGGTTCTCTTAAACTGATGAGGGAGGTTTCAGCCAAATGTAATAGACTGGACAAAATGCATTTTTCAAAGTTGCTACTGGGAGGTGGGGCGGGGAGGGAGAGCTGGAAGAGGAGGAATGATGGCACAGAGGTTGGCTTACTGAAGTGACAAGCATTAGAATTTTGATAATGATACTGAATCTCCATGCGTTTCTTTTGTTATTTTACTAACTGCAACTTATGTTTTCTGGGAATTTGTTTATATCTTATTATGAACACAGAAAGGGTTTGTTTTCTTTGTTTGGAAAGACTGTGCCACTTTGAGAGAATAGGAAATACAGCTGATTAAGTCTATGGCTAACAAGAAAGATATGTAAAATTGAGCTTGTGTCACTGTACGTATTAACACCATATAATTCAATTCAATGGCTTTACAAAGTTTAATATCTTCGTGAAGATTATCAGTATACTCTTTTTCATAAAAAAAGAAACAAATTTGTTTCACACAAACTGTTTCTCTTTGCATCCTCTAAATCTTTTCTCAATGAACAGCAATTTATTAGAAGCATGACAGAAAAGCCATAAATCTGAATGTGATTTGCTTTAAAATCTACTAGAGTGATTGCAAATCATAAAAACGTTCAGTCAACTATGTTCCAGCAAGTCACAATTCCTTTTAAAAGCCATTGATGATTTAATAAGAGAGCCATATGGCTCTTCTTTTGTTGATTTAAACTCAGCTACAGGTTTCTTGAAGAATATTTGTGAAGAGAACCTATCACACTCAAATATCACACAGCTAATTCATTCCCCCCCGGTCTGTTTATAAAGACAGATGGCAATATATTGGATTGTCATAAAAAAGTGGACTGCAGTTTAATAACCATATCTAGACATTTGCTTGGAAACTTGACTGTTCCAGAACTACTCATCCAGGTTCCCTAAAGCATCACACAGCACTCTTCTGTTCTCCTGTCGGTGACCTAGCAGCAGCTATCAGAAATGGTATTCTAAATATATTGAAATGAAACATGCCCCTGACAGCTCAGCAAGTGATATCCCAGTGAAGATATAAAAAGCTTAGCACCAGGAGTCCTTACCTACGAAAAAAAAAAGACAGGAAAATCATTAGATATCCAAGAGACTTCAAATAATATTTTGAGTTTTTCATTTGCTTTATCTGGGGTGGTTAGATCGCTGCTAATTTAATATGCTCCAAACCTAGGAATTTAAAGGTT
This sequence comes from Aptenodytes patagonicus, assembly GCF_965638725.1. Lineage (NCBI taxonomy): Eukaryota > Metazoa > Chordata > Aves > Sphenisciformes > Spheniscidae > Aptenodytes > Aptenodytes patagonicus. The sequence goes on from NC_134982.1 coordinate 64,880,137, forward strand.
AATTTCAGCTTATAACGTCTTCATATCAGTATAGTTCAAATACAAGAGCCAAAACAATTCCCAAATCAAGCCAGTTCTAAATGAGAAACATTTTTCTGCACATTGACCTTTCTGAAAATTAAAAGAACTGTCTTGACTGTAGTGCTGCAGTTTCTGACTTCTCCTTATATATAGGGTGGAACCCAGGAAAAAAATGGCAGTTGATTCTTTCTGTCTTCATGAACAGTCCCCAGAACTAGTTTCAGATGGAATTAACTTTTATGCTTGTTACCCCCACTCAAAGTATTGTAGATATATTTTTACTTAAACAGCACAGGAAAAAAATGAAGTAGGTGTTGGAGGGATATGAAAGGAATGGAATGGTAGAAGAGGGAAGGCACTACAAGGTCAGTAAGCACATATGAATTTTTGCCTCTCTTCAGCAAGTAATTTACTGTGTCACCATATGTAAATTGCTGATGATGAAATGAACCACGGAAAAGCTCCTAGCATAATACTTCTGTCTTACTGAGGCCTTTAAAATAACTTGTCACAAATGAAAGTGCTATTTTATGTATCCAGGTTTGAAAAATGTAACTAGTTTGCATAACCAGCAACCTTGTAATCTACATTCTACCATGCAAAGTTTGAATAAATAATAAAACTAACCCAACATATTCTGTATTTCATTAGTTAAATACACTGCTTTGTTACCTATTTGTCTTTTCACAATAAAAGTTCTCAGTGAAAGCACTTTGGTTTTCTATATTCTGTATAGCGTCCTACATCATATTAATGCTTTATCAAATATATCACGGTCTAACTCATTGTTCTAGCAATTGTGTATCGTATGAAAGAGACAAAGTGCTGTTGTATGAATAGCATTAGAAGTTAAAAGTCTGAAAACCATATCTTGTAACAGTGGTGGAATACGAGTGCTCTGGGGCCACTTTTGGCAAACAGAGCTGGTGCTGGGGGACGAACCAAACCTCAGGCTGAGGCACCCCATGCCGATGCTCTCATGGTAGGTGCTGGTGCAAGTGTATGTAAAGAATTGGCTCCTGGTGCTTCCTTGCAGACTCCTGGCAGAACCACTTATAGTGGTAAGACTCTGCCCAATGCATACCTCGTTAAATCTCTCTATATTTAAGCACAAACATGGGTTTAGTTCACCTCAAAGGGTACAATAAAAACACCCCAACACTGCATTTCATGAAGAAAATAAAGTTAATACTCAAATTGAAACAGAAATATTGCTGAAACTGTTGCTTTTCCAAGCGAAATTCACCTTACATCCTCCATGCAAGTTTTTATGGCCCAGACCATGAAATATGAGCATAGAAAACAGGAACAGTTATACTGGCAATGACCTTACTGGATTGTGTCTGTCTATTCTGTAAGTTCATTTTCACTGAAACTTGTTATTTCAATTAGAAACAATATCTATGTGCGTGCTTATTTAGCTTTAGCCCAGCATTTCTAGAGCTTTTCAAAGTTGTCCAGAACTGATCTCATGCTCTGTTTTCCTCCAGATTAAGTTACGGTGTAAATAGGTCCTGTACATTCTGTACACCTTCTTGTCTGTAGTGTGAGATGGAAAGGAACTTCTTCCCCCAATAGTATATATGACCCTAACTTCTGCCAGGGATACTATGACTTGTCTATACAAATATTTTATTGAATCCCTTCCCCTGGGCTACCATTCTTGTAGGTAGGAAAGGTATGTACCTCTATTGTTTGATGATGTTGGCATGTTCCTGATACGTGTAACTGGTCATACTAGTTTTCACTAGTGCTCATCAGTATATATATTTTTGTTGTCTTTTTTATTCTTACTGCAGTGGAGATTAAATAGAGTATTAAAATAATTGGGGTTTTTTTTGTATAACCATCTGTGGAACTACGTTTTGTCATAGCAGTGTATTTCACAGCTTTATAATAAATTAAACTCACTAATTAAAATAAAACCTTGTTTTGAGCTCTGTTTTGTTTGAAAAAAGGAATATCTATGCTGTAAATCCTAAACCAAAAACTGATTTAGGAGGAATATCAATCTGTTCTGCAACAAGAAAAGAAAAACCAAAGTGGTTGAATTTTTGAATGTAATCTCACGTAGTGTTTCAAAGGTTAAAAACAAAAGCATTGCTTTTATCATGATTGTTACTCTATGTTAGTTTTTCTTGAAGGATTAAAGAATGGAAGAATATGTAATACCAAAAGCTGTATTCACAGTTTTTTTAACTTTCAGAAATCGATGCAACCTTTTGTCACGTGTGTTACACTTTCCTTCAATTATGAGATTTTATCTTTTGAAAAATTCCTCTATAGTAATTCAGGTGTAAATTCAGAGAACAATCTCTTGGGCTAGGGTTTAATAACCAGTCCACTAGAGTTCTGCAATTACTATGTTTAATGAAAAGGTGATGATGGATGGCAGACCTGTCCCCCTTAGTTATTTTGTGCACTACCAAATGGTGTTAAAATGCAGATCATGTTCTTCCATACTAGTTAGAAAAAAAGTTAAGTCCAGGCTTTTCAGCAAGGTTGCAACACTGCATCCCGTGTTGGAGAGTTTGACAGGCCCAGTGCCTTAGCCCATGGTATGTAATAAATATATTGCATATGTGCAGTATGGATATACATACAGATATGGTGTATAAGAATTGTAGAGTAACTATAAAATTTCTGACTTCCTATCCAATGCAACTAGCTAAGTGGGAGTCTAAAGGCAGTTGTTAGTTTGAAAGAAAATGAAAAACACAGAAGTAATTGGGATTCAACCTGTGCCACTATTCTATGACTCAGTACTAAAAAAATGCCCAAAAGCATCACCATTACAAGTAGGGTGCCTTTATGAATGTAACATTTTGGAAAATAAATCATCTGACAACATATACGTATTAATCGCTCTTTATATTTTCCTTGAAGCACCTTGACCAAAAGAAGGCTGAGAAAGATCTTTCTCTAAAAGCAGGATGTTAACTTCTGCTCAGAAGTACTCATGCTTTCAAAAGGCCAGGCTTTCCCACATAACTTTCCCTTCCACAATCTAGCCAGGGTCCTTCTCACATGCTGACTGACTGATACACCTTCACAGCGTGTTTTCATGTGGTCCTGATATGCACCCGGGGCTGCGCTCATTCCCTGTCTGGAAAGTTGTGCAACTTTGTGGTGAAACTGAGGTTTTTCCATGAGGCCTTGTGTGGAAGGATGCCTTGAGAGCCCTCAGCATCACAAGTTACCAGGGCCAAGGCTTGGTGGAGCCTGGAGTACAGCTAGTCCAGTCAGCTTGCTTCATTATTTGTTAATTACAGAAAAACCTCACAGATATTTCGGAAGTATTTCTTAATGCATAGCGACACCAATAGTGTGCTAGGTGCTCTGCAAACTCTTAATACACTGTGGTATACAAACAAGCATTCGCAACCTATTCTAATCCAGGGAAAATGCTTAAAATCTCTAGTCATGTCATTTCTAACCCTGATATCTTTATCCTTATAAAAGTCACTACAGATCTATGACAAAAACATCCTTCTCTTTTCATTTGAACAACTTCCTGTTTGAACAAGACCATGTGTCTGTTTCAGGATAGGTGGTCTGGGACAGTTTATTCGTCCACATTCATCATTTATTAGTGTTAAAGGGCAACATTTTCTACTCAAATGGTGGGAAGGGGACATGGTTTGGTTTTTAAAATTCTGAAATCTCTTATTGTATGTAGGTTTCCTTGTTCTGATTATCTTACTGTATTGTCATTCATCATGGCAGACATGTAAACTGACTGCATGTGCTTTTCATTCACATTTAAATTTCATCACATTTTCTCACAAATGGGCAGGCTAGGAGCATGCACATACTCATTTACTACAGCTCAGCTGGTGGGAGGCAACTTAATGAACTGCTATAGCAAAACTATACGTGTGAAGCCTTGGGTACTTTTATGATATAATGGGTTAAAACAGTTCAATCTTTTCTCATCACCTCCTCTCAGAATGTTATAATTTTTAGAAACATACATTTTACCTTTGATTTTGTTTTACTAAAATTTTTTGGGTTTGCAGAAATTTGAAGCCCCAAATCATGTTTAAGCTGCTCACTCACTTCTCTCCAGTCATGCTTCAACCTGGGATTCATAACAATGGACTCCTTGCATCTATGTCCTTCATTTTCTGTTTTGTAGTAGAAATATTTCAGAAATATCCATGAGCTAACTGCGATTTTGCTATGATTAACAAATAATCACACTTAGACTTCTCCACCCTCCCTTTTGTTTTTGTTAAACTGTTTACCAGCCCAAGTGATCTCCAGCACCTTTACTGTGGTTGTTTGCAACTCCAAATCTCATTCAGTCGGGCTATTTCCTCAATCCTAGCTGTGTGATGCGGTTTGGAAAAAAACATGCAGGAAAATAGAATGAAAAGCTTGTGATGATAGACCACAAAATAGTACTACGGCGTTGGAAGAAGAGAGATTTTAGTAAGTCTCTCTTACCTTCCCCTTTTGGCAGCCTCAAATTTTAATGATATTTTTCTTTCTTAAAAAGAAATAAAAGCAAATTTACACATTCAGGTCAAGTGTGCTGTTATGAAGTTGATTTTTATAATGTTTTCTTGAGCCTGACAAGCAGAGTTAGTGCATCTTTTTAGAAATAAGGAACAACACATATGTCCCTTTATGACAGATGCCACTGACATTGCTGTGTGGGAAACAACTTAGGAGACATAGAACCATTAGAGAAATAGTAAGGTTGATAATCGCTTTTCTTTTGTTTCCCTAAAGAATATCTGACAGGCAAAAGAGGAGGAGGATTCTTGAAACCCCTCACAGAAAGAGTCTTAGAGGAAATAAGTAAAGTGTCCTAAGCTTTTGGATTAACCTATGCTAGCTGAAGTTATGTAGATAATTTTGAAAGGCGTTAAAAACAGCCTATCATTTTCTGTTGGAGGAGCATAACTTAAAACTTTGCATCAATAGCAGAACATTGGTATTTTATAGCACCCATGAGCCTTTCGTAGTGTGCCAGACACTGTACAAACACAACACGACTTTATCAGAAGATGACAATTATGGTTGGGGCTCTTCTAGGTTTGATTCTGATCAGTAACCATGAATCAGTGAAGAATACAAAGATGGAAGGCAACTTGTATGACAGAATGAAAGAGCTCACAATTCTTAGGAAGAGAAAAATAGAGAATAGCTGGAAAAACAGCAAGATACAAATGGATGACTAACAAGAATTACAATATCACATTCAGTAGGTACAATTGCAATTAGAGTTGATTCACTCCTCAAAGAGTCAGAGTGGAGGCATGTTTCAAATGAGATCTTACAGAGCCTGTCCTGAATCTGATGCTACTCAATATTTCCATTAGTGATTTGGCTGATAGAGAAAAAGTTTGCTACATTTTTAGGTGGCACCAAGACAGGAATGCACGTCTTTTACAAGACAAGAATACAGAATGACCTTGACAGATAAAAGAAATAGGAAGCAGCTTGTGTGAAGCAGGTAGAAACAATCAGCTGCACTGTCAAGCAATGAGTTCTGCAGAAAATAACTAGTAGTTACTAATGGTCACCTGTTGTACTTGAGTCAACAATATCATATCATTGCAAAACAGCCAAATATGTGAAGAGGCATGTACAAACCAGTAAACATATACAACATGGGAAATCATTTGTCCAGTCTACTTAGCAATGGTATGTTTTCAGAAACAAAAATGATCAGAGACCTAGAACAGATGCCTTCTGAGAAAAGACTGAAGGAATTGGGGTTGTTGAGTCTGGAAGAAGGAAGTTGATAGTAGTTCTCAATGATTTAAAACAAAAAGGCAGGCTTAAATTAGAAGGGAGAAACAAATTCAACCCCAAGAAGAGCTTTCTAAGGGTAGTAAGGATCTGGAGTAAGTGGCTTGAAATCCTGTGTATATTAGCACCACACATAATGTTCTTGAACCATGTGTATGAAAGTGATATCCCTTTAAAATGCTTTTTCTTGTACCCTGATAGGTGTCTATTGACCAGTATACATGATCTTTGCAAATAAGCAGGAATTTTTATGCTTGTTTTAGGATCTTGTTGTCTTTAAAGTTTATATATCTAGATTCTTTCTACTAACAAATATTTAATATGCAGACTGTTCTAGTAAGAATTGATTCATTTTCAGACCTTTAGTCATTCTTTCAATGTAGATCAGTTAAAATTTGAAAGAGGTTAACTTTCACAAAATAAGTAAGTTATGCAGAAAGGGATTTTTATTTTTCTGATTTTCTTTCATTATTCACTTAATTCTGGCCTGCAATGTATGAGCTCACTGCAATTAAAGTGTCCTTAAATTATCATTACAGGACAATTACAGTTCACTTTCCCACACCTGTAAATTATCATTATTCAAACGAGTAGATTGTACACCATATGAATGAGAATAATTCCAGGGTTAATAAAATTTAGAATCAAAATGTGATAACTAAAATTAAAGGTAAGAAGAATGCCAATAGGTTGTAGTAATCAGGTTGCTGATCTTTGGTTTAGTAATGAATAACTACAGTATAATTACTGTGCCTAGTAATAAAAATTTTATCCGTGGTTCTCTATACATTCTGCTCCCTTTTTCTTCTTAGTTTTTGAAGCATTTCAATGTTTCTGACTTTACTGAGACAAAGCAGACGTTGTAAATTGGATGCATACTGAAGTGGTACTAAGTATTTGGGAACCATTTGCATGTGGTTCTATAATCCATTGAATTGATGGACTCTTTTCACTGGCTTCATTAGATGTTGTAGAAGGTCTTTACGTGTCCATGCTTGCTTCTGAAATTCCTTTAGCAACTGAACTAAGCGGTGAGTAACACAGGAGTAAGAGCTTTCTTCTCATGCAATTCAACCTGTCCTTGAAAGCCACTTCTACTATTTTTGGAATAAGGTGACTGTTACTTGGGAAATGGAAAATCAATCTGTATGTAACTGACCCTATGCTTGCGGCTGGTATGCTTCACTTTCTTTGACTGCCATGCTGAAATTATAGTTTAGAAGAACAGCCAGATAATTTCAATCATAAAATGGTTAATTAAAAAAAAAAATCAATATACTGCTTAACTGTTTTTCCTTAACTATATCAAAAACTCTTAGTGCTGGCAAATGGCACTCTTGGCAATAAGAAAAATAACTAACTTCAAATGATCAGAATTATTCTCCCATTTCAAAAAAATAATTGAGTGCATTACTTCCATAGTTTCTCTGTGTGTCAAAGGGTTCCTTGTATTACAAGCTGGAAAAAAAATATATCATCCAACCTGTGGCTTGGAAAGTATTCTTATTCAGAATTAAATCTGAAAGTACAAAATGTGCTATAGAATTGCCATTAAAAAGCCAATGGTATTATTCAGAAGTTTTAGTGAGAATAAACTAAATAGAAGTTCCAGTATTTTTGGAGTTTTGTACAAAAATGTCTCTAAATGCTCTGGGAAATGAAAGCTAAACACCAAAGTCTGTTTCCTGTTGCTGAGTTTCTTCTTACTCTGTTTTATAACATTACCATATGTGTAAAAGTGGCAGAAATGGGGTTTTGACTTATCAGGTACTTACAGTCAGTTGGATGGTGGTATTGCAAAAGCTCAAAAAAACTTGCTCCTCTTAGTTCTCCAGGATGCTTTTTTGATTTTGTACAATCACAGAATCCAAAGAAAGCCTTTTTTTTTTTTTTTTTTTTTTTTTTTTTTAATAGCTCTGAGGTAATAACACTTAAACAAATAGCTTGGAGTACAGATGTGTACACACAGCCTAATTCCTAGGGTCAGGATGACAGATTTTTCATGGACTTCTCCTCCTGTTAGAAGGAATATGAAGCTTTTATCAAACATATAGAAAATCTATTACATTATTAAGGCTCCCACAAAAGAATTTTTTATCTCAGCTACCTAAAATACTAATTATATTGTTGACAGAAGCACAGAATGACAGAAGAGTTGAGTTTGGAAGGGACCACTGGAGGTCATCTGGTCAAACACCCCTGCTCAAGCAGTGACATATAGAGTCAGATGCCCAGGACTATGTCCAGATGTTTTTTTAATATCTCCAAGGATGGAGACTCCACCACCTCTCTGGGCAACCTGTGCCAGTGCTCGGTCACCCTCACAGTGAAAAAGCGTTTCCTGATGTTCAGAGGGAACCTCCCATTTTTCAGTGTGTGCCCATTGCCTCTGGTCCTGTCACTGGGCACCACTGAAAAGAGCCTGGCTCTGTCATCTTTGCACCTTCCCTTCAGGTGTTTATATACATTGATGAGATCCCCCCTGAGCCTTCTCTTCTCCAGGCTGAACATTCACAGCTCTCTCAGCCTTTCCTCATAGGAAAGATGCTCCAATCCCTTAACATCTTTGTGCCTTTCTTTGGACTCTCCAGTCCAACGCTCTCTCCATGTCTTTCTTGTACTGGAGAGCACAGCACTGGATACAGTACTCCACGTGTGATCTCACCTGTGCTGAACAGGGGAGAAGGATCACCTCCCTTGACCTGTTGGCAACACTCCTCCTAATGCAGCCCAGGATACCATTGGCCTTCTTTTTCATTATACAGTGGGATCTGACTACCGTACTAAAATCTAATGTCACATTTATTCATGTTAACTCCCCAAAGTAACTGGAGCAACTAACTTAGTAGAGGAAATAACCATTCTGTCATTCAGCTTTTTTATAATACAGAATTATTTCCCAGATGTTTAATCTATTGTAATAACTAGCCTGTTTATTCTACCCTTCATCTCAAAGTACTAAGGTCAGTATGACCTTTGATTTTACACAACAAAGAAAATAAATGCTCTGCTTCTGTTCAATTTAGAATTTCTAACAAACACCTCCTCCTCCATCTGAATTAGCACTGCTTTTGCCTGTTTCTGAAGACACATTGAGATGGAAATAAAATCTCTCACTAGGTCCATTAAAATCTTCAAGCCGTAGAAGTTTATTTTGGCCACCTCTCCAAGGACCAACAAACCTAGTGCTGAATCCAACCTAGATATTTCAGAACAGAAGAAAAAAAAAGCAAACTTTAATGCTAAAAAAAATAATAATTGATTTTAAAAATATAAAACCTACTGGTTAGTAAGAGGTAATTAGTATCCTAGTTTTCAAAAACCAATTAGATTCAGGAAATGCTGACATTTGTTGGAGTCAATTAATATCGAAGTCTACAGAGAAGTGAAATTGTGCTAAGTTTTTATGGAGACTTATTGGGTTCAGTGTGAAGGTCTGACAAAATCTATGACCTGGAAAAGTCCTAATTTACCAAAGTTCTTTTTAGATATGTTACAGGAATAGACAACATACCACAGGGTGCTAAAAAGAGAGTGTCTGTTAAGTTATATGTTACCCACCCTACTCACTGTGTTTTGCTTCAGTAATAAAGAATTCACTGTTAGAGCTCAGGAATACTACTGTAGGTTATTCAGACACTTTTGTTGTGTTGGTGGAGATCAGACCATTATAACAAGAGCTTCCATACTTAACTTACTTGGGCTTCATGACTGTTGGCAGGGGTGGAGATATCTTTGGACCTGAAGGCAGGCAGATAACGTCCAAGTATTCTGGTGGTGTTTGCATGCCATTTTGAAGTACTTTGTACACCACACAGACAGCTTATGCCACTTTATTCTAATGAAAGAGATCTGTTCTTATGGCTACTAAATATAAACACCTGCTGGGAGAAATGAATTAGACATCCTTGGCTCCAGCATACTGGCCTTACTGTAACATACAAGTTACTTATCTAACTAGAAGGGAAGAAAAATGATTTGTCATCATTTGTTGACAAGTAAACAAGAAAAACCTGAACTGTCAATGAATCAGGTTGGACACATTTCAAGCAAATCACTGAGAAAATCAGTATTATGTCAAGGTTTAACCTACATCTTCATTAATGACCCAGAAATGTAGCAAGCATCAGTGAAGACTGACATAAAACAGAGGCATTGGAAAGGTTAGCACGATGGCCAGAAGAATAGCAAAATGATTCACGTTGTAAGACGCAGGCTGTTATACTGAAGAGACTGTAATGTGAAATGCAAATAAAATATGTATGAGCAGAAACCTGAAAAGGAATAATGTTGAAAGTACCCGAAAAGTATCAATGTACAGTTAATGGGATACATGTTTCATGTGGCAGAACAGAAACAGTTCCAGTTAAAAGGTATCTTGCATCCTGTTACGGATGGGAAGGGTAATGCAAAATGTCAATGTTCCTGTTACAGTTTCATGAGGAATATTGTATTCAGTTGTGGAAAACACTGCCAAAAGATTCCAACTGACAAACCAAACAGAATTCACCAATGAGCAACAATAGTGATTGAATGTTTGGGAACGTGATGTTTCTGACTGGGATTTCAGAAAGGAAAAACGACTAGGGAAGTGACCGTCCCCCTGTACTCGGCCCTGGTGAGGCCGCACCTCGAATACCATGTTCAGTTTTGGGCCCCTCACTACAAGAAAGACACTGAGGTGCTGGAGCGTGTCCAAAGAAGAGCAAGGAGGCTGGTGAAGGGTCTGGAGAACAAGTCTGATGAGGATCGGCTGAGGGAACTGGGGTTGTTTAGTTTGGAGAAAAGGAAGTTCAGGGGAGACCTTACCGTGCTCTACAACTACCTGAAAGGAGGTTGTAGCGAGGTGGGTGTCGGTCTCTTTTCCCAGGTAACAAGTGATAGGACAAGAGGAAACGGCCTCAAGATGCGCCAGGGGAGGTTTAGATTGGGTATTAGGAAAAACGTCTCCACTGAAAGGGTTGTCAAGCATCGGAACAGGCTGCCCAGGGAAGTGGTTGAGTCACCATCCCTGGAGGTATTTAAAAGACACGTAGATGTGGTGCTTAGGGACATGGTTTAGTGGTGGACCTGGCAGTGTTAGGTTAACGGTTGGACATGATGATTTTAACATCTTTTCCAACCTAAATGGTTCTATGATTCTATGATTCTATGAAAGGTTAAAAGGCCTGAATCACATAATGTGCAGCATTCAAGTGGTTTGTCTGTGACCAGTTAAGAAATCTTCACTCATATGCAGTGTTTCTCACATGGAGATTCAGAAGCATTTGTATTTGTATGTACTATATTCCATTGGTCCTACAAAATAAGGCTGGCTGAAAAGTCACCACCATTTTGGGAGGAAGATAGTACCAAACAGGTGGTTCCTGCTGCAGGAAGTCACAAAAAACTGTGAGCTGCAGTTATTCCTGGTGCCCAGATTCCTTTGAGTTCCTGGCTAAGCCAGGGTGTGTGCTCCTGTTCACCAGGAAGCTATTGCTAATTAGATATACTTTTGCCTCTGTGAAAGTAGGGGTTCTGAGCTTGAAATTACATCCTGAGTTTGAGCACTGATATAATACCAAGGCTGAATAACAGCTGAGAGACTGCAGTACATGAGAAAATAGTAAGGCAACACAAGTCCACAAGAATTGGACTGATGTTACCTGAAGCTTTAGGAATAACAAGAAAGTGCTTTTGAGTTTGCACTGGAGAAAATTTCATTTATAGCTAATTATGTTACACTGTTTATGGTAGGGAGGTTTTTGTGAGGATTTTCTTTGTTAGCTATATAAGAATATGGTTTTATATATAGACAAATAGATTTATTAAACTGTGTATTGGGTAGATAAAAGAATATAAAGCAGTATCATAGGAGAAGTTAGAATAATTAATCAAAAAAATGTTCTATCAGTGTTACCTACTGGAACATCTTAGAGTAGCTTCTTCAGAGAAGTACATGCATGTGTCACCAGCTGAGGCATTGGAAGTTGGACTGGACAGTGCCCTATTGTGTTGAACAGAAAAATTATCCACGTAGACACAAAAGAGATGGTCTAATGTTCCTTAATGTCTGTGCCTTCTACAGTTCTATGACATAAACACTCATATATTTTCTTAAATTAACAGTACATGTCTAATAGGTTTGCATATATTAAATTTTATAATTTTAATTAAATTACATTTATTTAAGTTAAAAATTACAATTTTAATTTACATTGTGACTTGGGATGTGAGTCAGAGTTCACTGAGGACCACAGGACCGGCTATAGATTCTAATAGATATGGTTGAGGTCTGTAGACATGATGCAAGCAGGTGTTTCTGAAATTCAAACTTAAAATGTGTTTTTACAAAGAAGTCTATATAGACTTCATGTGGGATGAAATTAAAGGAGGTATATAGCGGAAGTTAAGGTCAACAGGGTTCATAGTAACAATGTTCTGTTAAAAATACTTCAGCAGCCTACAGAAAACAACACACAGATTTTTTCTAGGTTTGATTTTAAATTATAGACAAGTTTTATTTTCCATTGTATGTTTTAACACTTTCCTATCAGTGTTTAAATTTTTTAGCATTATAGTATTTTCTACACAAATTCTAGGTTATTTCCACTCAGCATACATACCACTAACTGGTTATGGGGCCATTTGTCATCACAAATTAGATCAATCCCTGAGCAATGAAGAGGATCTATGTAATTTTGTCAGCCTTAAGAACTGGACTGGGTGGAGGCATTTCATGATTTGTCTGTTGTCTCAGTCCCCTACAGAAATTAATGTAACCTGAGGCTCACTGATGAAACAAATGAATGGCTTAGTCCCAATATTGGATGGCTGCACACAAACCACTCCTGTCACAGCAACATTGTGTCCAGAATCAATTACATATTGAACTTTCCAGAAAAAAAAAAATGCTTTCATAAAGGGAAAAAATAGAAATCATAAAAAATTTCATATATGCAGAGAAAAAGGAAAAATAGGATACAGAAGTAGAATCATAGAATTATAGAATCATTAAGGTTGGAAAAGACCTCTAAGATCATCAAGTCCAACCGTCGACCCAACACTACCATGCCCACTAAACCATGGCCCTAAGCAACTCATCTACTCGTCTTTTAAATACCTCCAGGGATGGGGACTCCACCACTTCCCTGGGCAGCCTGTTCCAATGTTTCACCACTCTTTCAGGAAAGAAATTTTTCCTCATGTCCAATCTAAACCTCCCCTGGCGCAACTTGAGGCCATTTCTTCTCGTCCTATCGCTAGTTACTTGGGAGAAGAGACCGACACCCACCTCGCTACAACCTCCTTTCAGGTAGTTGTAAAGCGCGGTAAGGTCTCCCTTCAGCCTCCTTTTCTCCAGGCTAAACAACCCCAGTTCCCTCAGCCGCTCCTCATAAGACTTGTTCTCCAGACCCTTCACCAGCCTCGTTGCCCTTCTCTGGACACGCTCCAGCACCTCAACATCCTTCTTGTAGTGAGGGGCCCAAAACTGAACACAGTATTCGAGGTGCGGCCTCACCAGGGCCGAGTAGGGGGGCACGATCACTTCCCCGCTCCTGCTGGCCACACTAGTTCTGATACAGGCCAGGATGCCATTGGTCTTCTTGGCCGCCTGGGCACACTGCCGGCTCATGTTCAGCCGGCTGTCGACCAGCACCCCCAGGTCCTTTTCCGACAGGCAGCTTTCCAGCCACTCTTCCCCAAGCCTGTAGCGCTGCATGGGGTTGTTGTGGCCGAAGTGCAGGACCCGGCACTTGGCCTTGTTGAATCTCATGCAGTTGGCCTGGGCCCATCGATCCAGCCTGTCCAGGTCCCTCTGCAGAGCCTGCCTACCCTCGAGCAGATCAACACTCCCGCCCAACTTGGTGTCGTCTGCAGACTTACTGAGGGTGCACTCGATCCCCTCATCCAGATCATTGATAAAGATATTGAACAAGACCGGCCCCAGTACTGAGCCCTGGGGAACACCGCTCGTGACCGGCCGCCAACTGGATTGAACTCCATTCACCACAACTCTCTGGGCCCGGCCGTCCAGCCAGTTTTTGACCCAGCGCAGAGTACACCTGTCTAAGCCGTGAGCCGCCAGCTTCTCTAGGAGAATGCTGTGGGAGACAGTGTCAAAGGCCTTACTGAAGTCCAGGTAGACCACAGCCACAGCCTTTCCCTCCTCCACTAGGCGGGTCACCTGGTCATAGAAGGAGATCAGGTTGGTCAAGCAGGACCTGCCTCTCATGAACCCGTGCTGGCTGGGCCTGATCCCCTGGTTGTCCTGCACATGCCTTGTGAGCGCCCTCAAGATGAACCATTCCAGTAGCAATGAAAGTAGTAAGCCTAAGGAGAACAGTAGATGGAAGAAGGAAAAATGATCCTTAGATCATTTACTGTCCCTGATCTAAGGCAGCATCTTTGGGTTTCAGACTGGGTAATTTCTTGAAAGTATGCCCAATTGTAAAAATCTATTGTTTTTATACATCAGTTAATCCTGCTCAAAACCATAACATAGTCACTATCTTTTTTTTCTTGAAAAGCACTTTAAACTTCTACTTCTCAGTTCTGAAGTTGTCATTACAAAGAGTTTCATTAGGAATCCAAGTCCACGAGAGGCTTTCAGGCTGTGAGTCTCTATCTCATATACGCAGACAACTTAGGGCTGCGTCTAGTTGAGGTGTCAAATACTATCTTCTCCTTGGCATTTCTGAACAGCTAGCTTTCAGCATCTCTCTGCCTGGCTGTTGGCTTGGCTGATTTGTATTTAACCAGATGACTGATATCCTTGGGCGGATCTGGACTGAAATTTATTTGATGGCCAATAGAAGGTTTAGTAAGATCTTATACTAAAATAACCATTAAGCAAGGACAGAGATCTACAAACAGTTATCGTGGGCCAGGTTTGCCTAATGGACAACTATTAGGGCACAGAATAACATTACTAACAGTACCAGCACCAGTAGGAAAAGTCCTACCCAGATATGGAGAAGGTGCAGTCAGGGGAGAAAAGAAGCACAGGCAACTGAGAAAAAAAGAAAAGCAATTCAGTTTATGTATTTATTAACTGTACCTGGAAAGCCCATGTGATTAGAGACATGCCTTCGAAATAGAAATGTATTTGATCTTAATGCTACTAGATGCAAATGGCAGTTCACTAAGTGCTACTAAGTGCACAGAGGCCATGTGAGACCATGGATAGGGAATAAAAGTGCTCTGCCCCAGGATTACTCTTTTAAGAAGTGTCTTCTAATATGAAGTTAATAGACAAAAATCCAGGACATTTTCCTATTTTGTGTTTCTTCAAATTCCAAATTAATTTATTGTAATTTTTAAAACTGAAAAATACAGTTAGAACTGGAGATTTGTTCATGTTAAAGATCACATTAAAAACAAGTCTTACTCCAGCAGCAAATTTAACCTAGTTCATTACTTGCACACACGAAAATGCAGCAGCTCAGATAAAACAATTTCCCCTAAGGATTGAATGCATACTAAAGGCAATAACACCAAAAATGAAAAACAGCCTTACTCACAAGTCGAATAATTATATTTCTAAACCATTTTTCACTTATTTAAACAAAATCCATTACATTGTTCTGCAGCCTTCACTGAACTAGCTGACTCATATATACACACACGCATACATATGTATGTTTTAAACTCCCACTGGTTATTCATTTTGCCCTAGCAATTTGTCTCTTTTTGAACTCTGAGGTCCACAGAGTCCAAATATGCTCCTCAGAGCATCTTTCCTTCAAAGCTGGGACAACGCTTAATACGCAACTGTCACTAACATATACAAATAATAAATAATATAAATAAGTGGCAGGGAAGATCTGGGAGGATAAATTGACCCTGCAGAGGTCATGTACAAGACCTGATTAAATATCTAACAGACACCATTTTAGAAGCAGTGAATATGGTGTTTTTTAATTATTAGCTTTACAGGAGTCATCAATTATAGCTTGAGATACAAATGTCATCTAGTACTGAAGTGTTAAAAACTAATAATAGGGCAGACACAATACATCTTTGGGTATCATTATTTTTAGACAATTCTTACACACTTTTCTGGCATGTAACGTAGTGTCCTAATCCATTATATGCATTATGTTTGCCAAACCTAGCAATAAAAAGATGCAAAGAATTCTACAGAGGCGGCAGATGTTCTTAATAGCAGAGAGTTTGTACAGCCAAAGTATGCAAAGGTGTTTATAGCAGTTTTGTCTGCCGATGTGTAGGCTGGGTCATCCCTGATGTAGGTCAAAGCAGGACAGAGTTTCTTCTGAATCTGAAATTGCTCAAAGACAGTTGTGGCCCAGGCCCAATGGAATAAAAGAAAGAAGCTAAGTCTGAACCTTCGTCTGGCCTGTGGTTTTTTCCCTAGATCTTGCCAAGGTTGTCAGTGCCTCTAAAGGAAGTCACACATTGGAAATGGAGTTGTACACTCAAGTTAGCTGACCTAAGCAGTACTGTTACACTGAAGGTTGGAGGTCGCTGGGACTTAGGAAGAATTTAAATAGTTATTAAATCATATAGTAACTCAATTCCAAAGTAAAAACAAAGCATTACTTTACATACATTGCAGTGCATGCTACTCATACGTGTGACAGAAAAATAATACAAATATTGCTATGGAGTAGGAAATGTGGCAGTATGAGATGCTGAAGTGCTATATATATACAGCTGGAGAAGGTTTGGGCACATCTTCATACAGGCAGACAGTCATGCTCCGTCTCTGAATTTCTGACTGTGAGACAGCTAGGCCTTTAGCCAAGCAATCCCACTAACATGCAGCTGCCCTTGTGGTAAGAACTTCACATCAGAGAGCCATGTTCTCACCTTTCCACTTGGCTTCAAGATGGCATCATTTCGTACCGTCACATCTCAGATCAACGGAGCATTGACACAGCTGACGCTGTAAGAGGCACATGCCACACATGGAGCATGACGCACAGCTTCATGACACCATACTCCTTCCTGATGTAGGGCTTTTGGAATCACTGTTGACCCTTCTGGCCCCATCCCTGAGAATGAGAAACTGAGTTGGACTGTTTGCCTCTGTTGGAAAAAAGCATGTTCCATTTCTCTCTGTCTTTCTTTTCTGGCAACGGCCTAGAAAATCCACCACCACTGAAAGCCCAGACTTCATATTTGGCTTTGTTTCCACAGGAACAAAAATAGAAGAATAATGTGGATTCAAGTTACAATATTTAAGGAGAAAAAAGGGAATGAAAAAGAGAAAGACAAGCATATCTTCCAAAATCCTTGCCTCAGTCTAGGAAGCTATATCCTTTAGATATATCCTTTGCTTACAGACTGGGTTATTGCTGTCAGACAAAATAAAGGAAACAAAATGAAGTAAAATCAACTTTTGAGTGAGATTTCTTATTTCCAGTGATGTGTTTTGCTAAAGCTTTCACAGTTAAATCAAAACATTGGAAATCAACATTCCTGGTCGTTGGGATGCCTGAAATTAGTTATGAAGTCAATACCTTCTATCTTTGTGCATACAGATCATTTTATAAAGGAATATGTACATAATATTTGTTCTGCAGAGTTTTTTAACTGCTTTAAGTATTTTTTTTTCATACAGTAACTGCTGAACAACACAGACTTAAAGCTTGACGTTACATGTTTGATGATTAAATTAACAGAAAGCATACAGGAAAACATTCCAATGAAAAATTAATTTTAGTCATTCTAGATTAGTTTTTGGTTTACTTCACAAGTACAGAATACAAAAAAATCGAAGCTTAATGAATTTCCCTGAAGAACAGTACATTTCATTTCTGCTGTTTAAATACTCAGAAAATAAAGACAACTTAAAGTGCAGGAACAAAGTTCCTATCAATAACAAATTTAATGTAATAAAAACAAACTGGGATGAGATTTGTATGTGCTTCAAGCAAAAAAAAGCAGCAATTTATTGATATGTTGAAGGCATACAAAGTACTTAAAGTGTGTCCTGGTTTCAGCAGGGATAGAGTTAATTTCCTTCCTAGTAGCTGGTACAGTGTTTTGGATTTAGGATGAGACAAAGTTGATAACGCACCGATGTTTTAGTTGTTGCTAGGTAATGCTTACACTAGCCAAGGACTTTTCAGTTTCCCATGCTCTACCGACTGAGAAGGCTGGAGGTGCACAAGAAGCTGGGAGGGGGCACAGCCAGGACAGCTGACCCAAACTGACCAAAGGGATATTCCATACCATGTGACGTCATGCTCAGCATATAAAGCTGGAGGAAGAGGAAGGAAGGGGGGGGGACGTTCGGAGTGATGGTGTTTTTCTTCCCAAGTAACCATTACGCGTGACGGAGCCCTGCTTTCCTGGAGATGGCTGAACACCTGCCTGCCAATGGGAAGCAGTGAATGAATTCCTTGTTTTGCTTTGCTTGCATGCGCAGCTTTTGCTTTCTCTATTAAACAGTCTTTATCTCAACCCATGAGTTTCCTCCCTTTTACCCTTCCGATTCTCTCCCCCATCCCACCGGGAGGGGGGAGGGGAAGGAGTGAGCAAGTGGCTGTGTGGTACTCAGTTGCCGACTGAGGTTAAACCACAAGTGTATCTGCTTTTGTTGCTGAGATTATAAATCTTTTTCATAGGATACATAAGTGTGATTAACATTTAAACACAAAAGTTGTTACCATAACAATTATGTCAAGTTGGTGGATGATCCTTAGTGGTTTGGGTGGTGGAGTTCTTCCCTATAAAGCAGAAGATGCTTCATGCAGTTGAGGAGATTTATTGCATACAGAAACCCAAACAACGAGGCTATGCCAAAGAAAATGTTCAGTCTCAGACCCTTCTTGCTGAAGCTCTGATGATACTGATGTGTTACGATTCAAAGGAAACTAAAAAAAGAAAACAAAAACAAAAAGGAAATTAAACTCTTCGGTAAGATCTTTTTTCTTTATTTAGTCTTTATACTTGAATTTTAGTCATTGTAGCATTCTAAATGTACATAGTGTTCTTGAACAAAATATTGCAAATGAATGTGATGACTTTCACACTATGTCTCAAAAAAGCCTACCCACTCTGTTTCTTCAGGATTGTTCTCTTCCTGCTTTGTCTAGCATGAAGTTTTATCTTCCTACGGACAAGTTTTTGTTATAGAGTATGTGTTACTAGTCTACCCAGTATGGGATCTTGCTTTACCCAGATATGAACTTTATGAAAATAAAGTTTTAAGACAGGGTTGGTTAAGAGCTATTACCAATTCTTAACTATTAAGAGCAGTACAAGTGCTGCTGCTGTTTCACACAATGGCTTAGTGTTGTTAGGCATCAGTAGCGTAGACCGACCGCCTGTCAAGATGACTTGAGCCTCAGCATCTAGAATCAGATCCCCATTCTTACATTCCTGTGCTCATGCAGAGCTCTCTTCTACGGTAAACGTGCACCTGTGAGATTGCATTTATGAGACTGCAGAATACAGCCCAAAGCACTTTTATTTACAGCTATGTAATTCAAGTGCCAGTATTATTATTTCTTGTGTCAGAATTTTTTTACCACTTCTTCTCCAAAGGATCTGCAGCAGCTCAAGAGAGGCATGCTAACTTCACAGGGACTACACTTAAGTGGAGGAAGATAAATAAACTAAACAAATGGTGTCAAACAAAACTCATCAGTGCCTGAGGATTTACATGTCCAAAAGCAAAGCTCCAAGAACCTTCAAAAGGGCTTAACTCTACCAATGGGAGAAAAACTGCATTTAAAAATTAATTAAGTGCATATCTGTGGTGTTGTGTAACTACACTCTCTGTAAGGTTATTGATATGTGTTAGATGATCTCCCACACCGGGCTCAAAAAGTCCTGCTAGCCTAGTGTCTTGCTTCTGACTATATTTATCATTCAGTCCTTGGGGTGTGCTGGAGCCCTTTGATGGCAGACGTACGGAAATTTTCCACCAGCTTTTGGTCTCATCCTTCTCTCAAAGAGTTGAAAATTAGTTCTAGCCCTGAAACATGGGACTGAATATCCTTCTACAGAAAAGTATCATCAATTATTACAACTTCAGAATGTCCAATTCCTTCTTACTGTGAAAATGGCTTTGAACTAAAATAGTTCAGAACAGCTATAAGTTTGCAGTCACTCTGCATGGGTGAATAAGGCAACTTACCACCAGTACTTCTAGGACCTTGTCCTTAAAAAGCCCCTATGCTGCCAGATGAGTCTGTTCATAGGAAAAGTCAATCATCTTGAACTTCCCACTCTAAATATCTCCACAGCAGAGCTTAGGAGCATAAGGTTCATGCAAATGGCAAAACAGCCCCATGAACTCTACTGCTCCTCACTTTGCCGGCACTTAAGTTCATGCAGCCGACAGGTTATATTGTCTCCTGAGTGGCTGTATGCGTGAATCAGGGACTCAGGAAATTCAGAGAGCTGAATTTGGACTGAAATTGTTTTTTTAATTACCCAGGGCAATTCAACGGTCACTCATTCTTGCATGCCAAAAGACCCTACTGCTCAGTCTGCTAAACCGTGAGGGATAATTTATTATGCAGCGTACTTCTAAATGGTATAAAAATTAAGCTTCATTAATTGATTCACCTTTATGATATGCTTTATCTGTCTGTCCTGAACTTGACTAATATTCTAAACCCTACTCAGCTTTGTTACTTTTACTTAGGGATTCATAACTATGACAAAGAACAGTAGACCTTGAAATAAAGAAAATAAAAATAGGCACAGAAGAAGCTGCTGCAATCTGCTGTTGAAAAGTGTAGGTGTGTATCGTCTATAATTTATTAGCAGCAGTGTCTGGAGAATTGGTTGCATTCAAAAACCTTAGACCTATCTGGATTTCAGAGGAGATTCCTTCAAGTGCCAGGTACTGATATTATTTTATTTTTTAAAATGGTTATGTGTCTCAATAAAGGTTGGGAATGGACTATCACTGCAGTGTGCTAGACAGTCCCTTCACTTTTGGTAACTGAAAGAAGGAGTTCAGAGGATGTCAGGAGGGTGCTGGTATCAGACCACTCATTTCTCCCTTGATTTCTTTCTCTAACGATCCATGCATTCAGGACATGCTTATTAATGAATAGAAGTCACTCTTATGAGAGTGTTCACTGTTCTTTTGTCTCCATACTCACTGGGGAAAATTGTTCAGAATTAATCAGTCTAATTAGGTATTATTTTATCACTTTTGATTGCAACCTTTTCGTATTTTATGTTCTATTTGGTCACAAAGGAGGTGAAGGATGTCTGCTTCCAGGCTGTTGCTGATGCAGCAAAGACATGCCATAAAGCCCTCCAGTGTCTGCTGAGTCAGGTGCTACTCCTCGCAGCACGCCTGGGGAGCTCCCACAGCGGCTGGCACGCTGCAGAGTGGGCACTGCTGGACCAGCCCCATACAGTGCTGCTGGCTCAAAGTAACTTATCACCCACGGGTCACACTACGTCTGGTTTACTTTAGTCCCTGAAGCAGTGTAGAGTACCGACACAATAAAGTTGTTTAAGTCCTCTTTACTCCCATCTGTTCTGGAACCACAGACTTTATCGTGTTTCCCATGCAAAAAGTGAACTCTCTTCCTCATTGTGCAATTTGTTTATGCTGTACCTCTCTTCCTAACACAAGAGCCTTCCACAAACACTTTGCACAGCCTCCTATCCACACACCTCAGTGATTCCTATAGAAGTATCTCCGTTGCTTGACGACTATTTAAAACAAAGCACAACATTTGCCTGAAAGCTTAAGTAATAGTGATGCTATTACAGAGGCCTTTTCCTCATTGTATTGAAGCTTTGAGATTAAGTGGGGGATTAAGTTTAAATTGTTCTGTTTGGTCTTGCAAGCTGTCTGCAGTGAGGAATATTCACAATCTCCATCTATAGCCTTGCCCTGACATAAGGCTTGTAGGATGTGCCACATTCTCCCTCTTCCCATCTGTTTCAACCCCTTGCTTTTCTCTAAAAAACAATCCTCCTCCTCAGGAATTTAATTCTCTCTTCCCTTTTTTTTTTTACATTTGGGAATAAATTAGCTTTGGAGAGGAGTGTTAACTTTGTCATTGTGGCTGTTTGTTCTTTCGTATATTTACCAATTATCCTCCTTTCCCCAACCACCATATTAGTATTACATGTCTTTTCTCTGTGGGACATGGAGCTGTAGAGGTGTAAAGGTATTAAATAACTTGTTCAAGGTCACGAAGAGAGTTAATACAACCAAATTAAGGTGTCCTGAATATCAGGTACTTACAGAAAAGATCATCCTTCTGCTGTAAGAAATAAATGCCTAAGAGTCTGCAGTCCTGAGAAGGTACTTTAGAAAATTAAACAGAAAAACATATTTAATTATTGTCCCTCTCTTATGCTCATTTGAAGAGTAAAACAGACCAATGTGTTCAGCTTATATACTGTCTCTACAAAAGAGACAAACTTAAGTGAAAGCTAACATAACCAACTATATAAAAGAGAGGACATTTGAGGTTAGCGCTGTGTGACTTTCCTTAAGATACAGAGGACTGCACTTACAAAAGGAGCTCAGTAAGCTATTTCAGGCTACAGGTTTGAAATAGGTTTTGTCTTTTGGGGTTGTTTATTCCTGATGACAGTTTAAGCTTTTAGTTCTGTTTTTCCATCTGTAAAATAGAAATAAATATACTTTCCCTTTGTTGAGAAGCTTTGTGAGTTCCTAGAAGAAAAAAATACAAGTACTAAAAAATATTAATACAGTAAATAGCATTTGTATTTAAACTCTGAGAAGAAAGCCAAAACGATACTGGTCAGTTTCTGCCTGGTGTTATTCTTTCCTCTTTAATTATATGTTTACCTGGGTGAATGAAGACCTGTTTAACCAAGAGACACTACTGAAGTTATACTAGCCTGTAAGCTAGTCACATAATTAGGCAGTTTTTAATGATATAAATGATAGGCTATTGCGTGTCAAATAATTATGGTCTTATCATTCCCCTACTACAGATAAAGTTTGGAAAGTAGAAAAATTACTCAGAAATAACCTTCAGATGATGTGATGTATCATCCCTCCAGAAGGAAGGGTTAGCAATGGAAAAAGCTGAGAAACATGGCCATCAAGCTATGCTCACACCCCTACCTGTATGAGGTCACGCATACCTTAGTGCAGACACTAAAGAATCAGCTCCTTTATACTTCCTCCCAAAACTATGTTCTTCACAGGCATTTCCCACGCCAGCAAGGCTGTTCCCGTCCTGCCCTGCCATGGGGTGGCACTGCACTAATTCCCCAGCTTCCTCCACCCACCACATTTCTTCCATACTTTGGCTCACTGGCCTCTCCTTGCTTCAGAGTTAAGAGAGCGAACAGGAACTGCAGAGGGGTATTACTGCCACACAAGATACCAGGAATTGCATCACTGTATCACACTGAGACTTCTGTCAAAAATTCTGGATGGTATCTTTATGAAATGATGTTGTTTCACAAATTCAGGCTGCAATCTCTGCACAATTAAAATCTTCTTTGTGGCTACCATTTTTCTGAACTAGCAGCAATTTGTCCAGCTAAACTCAGCTTTAATACTTTTCACTGAGCTGCCAAGCAAGCTTATTTGATCACCGTAATCCCATCCAATGCATTGTATATCATCTGATTATGTTACCCACCATGCCAAGGAGAGTCTGATCTTGTCCTCCTTCCAAGGTTACATCATATACTGATAATGATTCAGAAGGTACCACAGCACAGCGTATGGCTTCCCTTGCCTTCAGCATGAAATGTACAGCTGAGAGGATGTTTGCATACGGCTCATAGGAGATCACACAGGCTGAGAGTGCTTTAACAGGAAAAAAAAAAAAAATCTTATTGTTGTTTTACCATTTGTTCTGTTTGCCTTTTACTTAGTGCATGAGATTTAACTTTACCGTTTTGCAGATAGAACCATTATCAATTTTTCCACTGCATAGATTTATAAATGTTGTGTGACCTCTTGTGGTATAATAAAATATTACACATATGGTCCATGGATAACACAGTTTATGCAACCTGCAATCTACACAGAGCCCATCTGCCTTGATGGTTAGATTTCTATAAAATAAAGACTAACTGTTGCCTATGAAACTCTCAATTAACAACGAATCAGAATGTAAAAGTCTCCCTTCATGACAGTCATTTAATGAGTGCATGTATTTTGGATAACTCTTAATTGCTAGCCAATCCAATTTTCATAAACTAAAGCTATTCTTTTTTTTTTTTTTATTTCTGATATGACTTTAAAATTCCACATTAGGCAGTAATATACAGATGCTGGTACTGAAAACATAGCTTCATTCCTGTCATTAATGATGTTTGGCACTGAAGAAATAAAGTAATTAACAAGTCTCTTGAATCTGCTTGCATGCATAGGAGATCTTTGAGAGTCAAATACACACATGCCAATTGCAAATGAATAAAAGAAATGTAACTATTTGCAAAATTAGTCACTGGATGTTATACATAAATGTAAGTACTGGCATTCCTTAAGCAACACAGGAAGTTGTGAAGGTATTGTTATTGTGTGTAGGTGTTTTCTATAATGATGCAAAAAGCTTGTTAAAAAAAAAAAAAACCAAAACACATCAGGAAAAAAGCAGTATCATTTTTAAAAATTGTCTGAATCTTTGTGCCTCGTATTGTGTATTACTTGTGGCCATGACAACCAACGATAGTAGTAAGACTGCAATGCCTCTGCAGTCTTACCACAGCAGCAGCCTACTGATGCACTGCATGCAGCATACAGAAAGGATGCATGCTATGAAATATCATACGAACACCTGCCACTAGTGTCTGTATCAGAAATGCTAGCTTAATAAATACATTGGAGCTGAAACCAGAAACAACTTCATTTCTTTTTCTAATGTAGTCCAAGTTGTTCAGACCCCTGAATGAGGTATCAGCTTGGAGGATTAGTCTATATGCCATTTCTAAAGCTAGGAGAAGCTTAAGGATACTGCAATATCATTTTTTTTCCCCCTATTTATAACAGTGTCCTCTTATTACCTGAAATGTATGGTGATGTGTAAAAACACTTTCAGAATTGGCTTAACAAGTAATTAACATTAACCACGTTGCAAGCAGAATCTAAATTTAATTAAACTTTTAAAAATATTCAGCTTTCCTGCTTACATTACAGTATCTTTCAAGATAATAATTCAGAGATGTGAAGTAGTTTTGAGTTTTCCCCTTTTTCATCTACACTTCTGTGTTTTCCTTTCTATCGCATTTAGTTTAACATGTGTTAACTGTTGACTGCTTTCCTGTGTTAGCTGTGTTCCTGATTTAGTTAAAAGTACTTTGAGGAAGATATGTCGATTATACTTATAATGTACAGTGCTTTACCTTTTAGTTCTGTGTAAAGCTTGAATACACGTTCTTCAGAAGATTTTGGATGACCAGAAAGGTGGAAAACAAGAAATCTTAAAAATCCAGCTTATCAAACAGCCATTCAAACCAAAAAATGAAAAAAACTCAAGCTTTTTGCTTATACATCAAACCATCTGATGTATGTATGTAAATAACACCTTTAAGTTAGAGTAAGAGAGCCCGAAATCTAGTTAAAGTTTACATATATTGTGCAATTATGAACAAATTAATTATTCTGTTGTGAGTACTCAGCTCTCATTAATAATGTGTAGCATATTAACAGAGATACTTTAGAACTTTTTTGGGGGACTTTCCCGAGGCCAAAGAGAAAAATAAAAATCCCCAAAGTTTTTTTGCTAAAGAAATCAGTACACCCTAAGGTACCACAACTCATTAAGTCATACTCACATTAAAAAAAAAAAAAAAAAAGAAAAAAGGCAATATGATTGGGTAAAATGCCAGTGGGAAAAATGTGGATGTCCTCCACCTTGGGGAACACAGATTAGGCTACGAAGTGGGTGCTCCAGGGCCCAAACAGTTCATCAAAATGTATGTGAAATGCTAGTGTATTTTAATCATGCCCATTCTGAAACAGAAGAATCAGCTCCTGCATTTGATGGCTTGTGGACTTGGATGGTGGCTTTATTAACAGACAGATCAAACTAACAGATGTGTGAAAAGCCATAAAGCTGGCAAAAAGAACAAGAGAACTAATTGCCTCTACATACCCATTGTTAAGGGAATGGAAATCTTTAACATGAGTTTGAAAATCTCTGAAAATCAATCAGAATTTTAAATTTCAGGATAACTGGACACCCTCAAGCAACTGGAGGAAACAACTTTATTGCTTTTTTGGAACAGCAGGTTGTAAATGTGTTGCAGCTGAATGTAGCTGAAGATACAATACAGAGGACATTGAAGGAGTATATGGAACCAAAACATGGGCTCCACGTAAGACCCCTGAGCAAGGTGCAGAAAAAGCAGCCTAATTCACTGTGACAGAGAGAATTCTGGCTGTAACTGGGAAAGTAATGGATATCTTCTGTTATAAACATCTTGGAAGGGTTTTTTTTCAGTCTCAGATCTGAGCCTCTGAACACGGACAAAGTGAGAGAATTTGTTCTTGTAATAAAAGTTACAGTATCTGACTTCCTAGTCATCAACTTCCAGTTAGACAGGAATAGGAGCAAAAGATCTTATGCACTACAAAACAGCATAAAATATTTACCAAGTATTTTAAGCAAACTTTGTTATTTCTCTTTGACGATTTTTAATTTGCTGTGCTATTGTCCTTGAACAGCAAAAAGTATGAATCCTCCAAAAATATAAAGTAATTACTGGCGTACATCTCTTCCCACTTCCTTCCTTTTCTTCAGTAACAGTCACACTCCTGTTATACCTCTCTGCATTGCTTGTATCTCTCCAGCAAATTTCAGTATGAGCTTTTGTCTCCCCACCTGCTTCTCTTTCCCTACAGGCTGTGTTTTCCACTTGAAGCTACCTGCAGCCATAAATTCAAGCACACAGCAGAAACCAGCTGCCTTTGCTGCCCTGAGCCACCCACTACACTCCTCCAGTCACTCCATGTAATACAGCAATCAGTATCCAGCAGCTTTGAGAACTATTACAAGGTGAAATGAACAGCCAGGGGTAAGACAGAGGTTGGTCCCAAGACTGCTCCTGAGCTTTGGATACTTTCCTTCTGTTTTCTTTTTCCCCCCATTATTGATAGTGCAATAACCATTTTTTTTATTATAGTAATAGTCTGTGTACAGAAGGCAGAAGGGCTGTTATTTTTCACTAGTCCAATAATCCTGAAGTTTGAAAATATTGAAGTTACTTGATGGGAGTAAACTTTGATAAAATTCTAATGGTAGAAGCAGCTCAATCTGGCAGCAGGCTTCATGCAGGCTATGGGATCAACCCACAGGGTTTGATTTGCCTTTCACTTGTACTTTTTTTTTTTTTTACAACCCCACTCTTCATCTTTTTCTCAGATTCACAGCAATTAACATGAGAGTAGATTCAAGCCTGTAATGGGAGATGTTCTGCAGCTTTCAGTTCTGCTCACCTTTGTGTCAGTGAGAGAATCTCTCACCAGTGTCAGTATGATCGGGACAGGGCTCTCCTGTCCCTTTTTTTGCTGTTCATCTGACACAAAAATTCAGAAAATAAATTAATTTCTTGCTTTCATATATTAAACAGAAGAATGGGAGTACATTCCACTTCAAAGAGGTTACCGCATGTATAATATTTAAAAAAAAGAAATATCTGAAGAGCTCCAAAGTGGTTTGGCCTGCAGAATTATTCATATTACTAAAAAGAGAAACTTTAAAAAAAGTAAATCTTCTTGCAGAATCCCTGGTAGATGCCTTTTATTGTAAATACAATTTTCATAGGAGGAAGAAAAATTTATCAAATAACCAGCTGCCGGCCCTGATGGGCCCCTCTAACAGAATTTTTAAAAGCTAGGAAGGTGGAAAAATGTACTACAATATGTGTTGATCTTGCAAACCTGAGCTAAACTCTATAGGGAAGAAACTTCAGTCCTCACAAAATGAGCAAAAACAACATACCACAAAAAACTCCAAACACTAAGTGATTCTTCACCGTTCCTGGAAATGATCTGTCTTTCCCTAATGTTTACTAGCCTTATGATCCACCGGAATTTTTATGTGCTTTTCTCCTGCCACAGTCAGTTTTCCATTGAATTCAGCATCAATGTATTCTGGAAATTTCAAGGCATCTTCCCATTAATTTAAATCCAGCTGGCATAAATCATTGGCTACTATTTTGTCTGCAAAACAGTTTATCTGCAGCTGTCCATTTTCCATGTAAAACCTTCTTATAAGATGAAATTTTCCATGCATAAGTGATGCTGAAAGGTGAATGTCCTTTTAAAGGTTTGAGTAAAATTAATTCAGTCTGCATGAACATGTTACAAATACTTCTTTCTGTATCTATAGGTGTACAGAGAGAGACACTTTATTCTCCATATTCTACTACTCAAAATAGATTACTCAGAATTGTCTGAAATTTAAACTTCACAGGTCTGAAAATTGTTCTTCCAGAGATGATTGGGGACAGTATATCTTTTTATTCCTCAGGACAAATAGGAAATAGCAGAACTTCTCTTGCTTAAACCTCCTGGAATATCTCACAAGTTAATTTCATTTTAATTATAAGTATGCTTTCAGCCAAAATGCTTTTTAGAAAAGTTAAGAGGTATAGGAAAAAAGAAGGTTCAGCAACACCTTATCAATGTTTTGCCCTATTAAAAAAAAAAAAAAAAAAAAAAAAAGAAGAAAAAAAAGAAAAAAAGAAAAGCATGTTTTAGAGTGTTTTTTAGCATTTATACAAGCCATCAACACAAGCTTTACCATGCTGTTTCTCTGCTTGCAGTTATCTGCCAAAAGAACCCTGGAGAAAGATCTAACAGGGAAAAAAGAAAGAAGACTGATTCTGGGACTCATGAGAAGATAGAGATAAGCATAAAGAAAGTCTTAAATTAGGTTGGAATATTTACTCAGAAGTTTAGAGGTGGAAGCTCTAATTTGGATTAAGCCCGTGTGTGCTTGGATGTGCATCTATCCACAGCACCATTCTTTCTTCTGAATGCACAGTTTTCTTGCTGATGAATTTTAAAAAATGTATCCTGACACTCTGTATCTTAGTTATGGATAGTGCAGGTGCAAGAATAAAGAGTTCAAATAATTTATCAAGAAACACCATCATTAAAGGCAAGATAAAATCCATATAAACAGTAGCATGCATTTTATATTGCTCTGCCAAATACCCTGTCAAAGAGGAAATTTTTTTCCAGTATTAATTTAGGATTCCAGGAATATGAGCATTTAGCACTATAGACAATAAACACATAATGTGAGCAAATAGGAGCAAAAAATTCAAGTACTGAAATGAAAGTACTTTACAAATTGACTGGATTCTACTCACTTTCTAAAGGTGCAAATCCAAAGTATCTACATAGTTTTCATAAAATCAGTATACATTTTTCAATATTGAGGAGTACGACATATACCGGAAAATAAATGATAACTTTAAAAATTGCATAACCTTTGCTAACTTGAGTTTTCTTGAATATAAGTGTGATTTCTATGTTTCATCACAGCAGATTTTAAACTAAATAGACTCTGTAATGAAAAGTAAAGCAGAGACATGTTCTGGATTCATCAGAGCACGGTCCAAAGAAATTAAAAGGATCAGTAAGGCTTCTATAGTAGAAACAAAATGGAAAAAGAATTCATTAAGCTCGATCTTGAATGCCTTGTGAGTTTATAGTAGATATATAAGTATATATTCTGGTAGCTAAATTATGAATGGGTAAAACAACAGCCTGTTTCAGAAGTGAGGTTCTCTCCCTGATAAACTGTATTGAACTATTACTGATTTTTTGTGTTAAGGTGTTACAGAGTTTCATGCAAAATTGTCTGAATTAACTTCAAAGCATTTATTGAGAAGGTATAACAAAACCTGTTCTGAAGAAAATTTCATCTTTTAAAAGTTTGAGTAATATCAATTTCTACTAGACGTACTGATTTTTCTACTATGTCAGTGAAAGCAGCCATACAAAATTATGGCTGAAAAGGTAGGATTGCTTTTCATGGTTGAAAAGATAGTTAAATTGTTCTTTCAACTATTTTTTCTGTGAAAATAAGTGATGGCTTTTCTCAGTTTTTGGCTAATGATTTGTGTGAATCTTCTGTTCATGAAAGTGACAGATTTATAGATCTCATAGGCAAAATTTAACCAGGCAGTTACTATGCAAATTTCTCCAAATTTGCCTGTCATTGTGCTTTAATCTTTACTTTATCCGCTTTATCTGCCAACTTCTGTGTAGGAAAAGAAATCTCACAAATCCTGCAAGGAAGAGTGGAACCACAGCCTTACACAAATCTTCCAAGTTCAGCACATCCTCTCCCCCATCTTGATCATCCATATGTTATACGATGAAAGAATCAGTCTTTCTGCCAGTCAATTTCTCAACCTCTTTCACTTGTCAAAAGAAGTGCTATTATTATTTATAGCACAGTAACACCTAGAGATCTCAAGTGAGACGGGAAGTCAGGATGCAATTTATCTCTCTAAAAGTAGATTACTAGCACTGATTCAGATGTTTTGCTGTTTGTAAGCTGCTTACCTGAACTCCCCCTCTACCATCAAGAAACAAGTTTGCTGTCTTCACTCATGCAGGCAGCTGCATTCAGATGTCCACATGAAAATATGGGCCTGGACTGCTTCCTTTGCACAGATTCTCCATGCATACCCATGTTATTCTAGGCATTTAAACCATGGCCAAAACTGGTCATAATTCAACTCTTCCTTAATGAAAGCTGCAATAAGCTTTTTGCTCTTTACATAACCATTAATTTTTTTAATGCCAGGGCCCACCAGCTGGGCATCTCTCAAATAGGGCACCTCTCAAGGTGATAGCAATCTGTAATTTACGCTTGTCCATGGCTTGGTGCCTGGATCAGCAACAGTATAATCAGTAACAACAAAGAAGAAAGAAATCTACTGGACTTTCACGGAAATTCCAGATCAGGTAAAAAAGAGAGAGGCAGGAAAGACTATATAGAGTTTGGAGGGAAACAGTACTTGGGGAAAGGGGAAGTTTCCATTTAACAGTGGACCCAGCTGGGCTAGCATGAGGCATGTCAGGTTCCGGGGGAGTTAAGAAAGCCACGTGTAGTGAGCAGAAACAGACTAATATAGAGGCTGTAAAGACAGGCTGGGGGCAGCATCTCAAACCATGCCCCCATATTTGCCAAGCAACACACTATTGTGATATACCACTTACAGGAAGACAAAGAACACATGGACACAACACTTTAGGATGCCCTTGTGCTTGATCTTTAGGTACCATTGGCTGTTTCTGCAGGCCAAAAGGCTGAGGGAGGGCAGCTACTGCTCAGAAGGATGAGGGAAAACTGGACTAGGGATAGCCAGGTGAACAGCAACTGCCTTGGACCTTGATGGAGATCCTGGAGCTGGGCAGATTAACCCATGGTTACACCAAGAGAGTAGATTTCCAGCATCACAGGCACCAAAGGCAAGACAGAAGCTATAGCGGCTCATCAGGTGCAAGAAATTGTTGTCACATACTGCTGCCCTAATCCAGGGAGCTCTGACTCAGCAGACGAGAATCCTCTCAGCAAAGGAAAGCACAGACAGGTAAGTCTGACGGAAATAGAAAAGGATTTGATATGGACTGAAAAAGTGATGTGGGATGTAAATGAGAGTTATAACAGAAAAAGAGAAAAAACAATCCAGAATTTATGACTGCCTTGTTTATCTCATTGGTCATTTGCTGTGCTCTCTTTTGGATTGTCCCTCTCCTGGAGATGGAGCAGATGGCAGGCCTGGCACCACCCCAGGCACTTTGACGCAGTCTTGGCAGGCCCTTGTTCAGGGATAGTGTGGGTAAAGTCTTTTCCTTTCTGATCTTACCTTCCTCTGTTTCACAAGCATGCCTTGCTACTACTGCCTGACAAGCAGAGGTAGTAGTAGCGTCAGCAGGAGCTGCAGTGCCAGCAACAGTTCCTTCAGAGCTGATGTTTATAGTTTCAGTTTGGGCCAGTGTCATGAGTGTGTTAATAATAGGAATTTCACCAAGAGGGCTGAGTTTGTGCAATGCAGCTCTGAAAAGCCTTGCTTGTCCCTGACTCCCAGCAGAGGGGGCCACGTTGCCTCAAACAAGAAGACATGGTAGACCAGCACTCCTCTTTAAATGATTGCTAGAAATAACAAGCTCTTGGAAAATGAATCTATGGAGTAAAGAGCTTGGACACATTTTTGAGTTTCTGTTAGTGTGACCACTGTACTGGAAATGCAATATGGTGAACACTGATAGATGGTCTAGGCAGGGACAGGCTTCTAGAGATTATAAGCAAATCTTTAAGCTGAATCACTTCCATGGAAGACTTTCCCATGCTGATCTAATTACTTGGCCTGGGAAATGCAGAGCAGCAAGGTTGCTCTGCAGCTGTGCTCCTCTCTGGTGCCCAGGGCTCCACTGGTGAGAAGTGGAGCGAGAGGGAGAAGTGTTTGGTTGGGAACATATAGACCACTGGACTGTTCAGGAAATGTGGCTCAGGAGAGTTCCTAGACTGAGAACAGAGCCATGGAATTGGGTACTGGTATGCTGAATTCCCACACATCACATAGCTGCCTTTGATGACTGAGATGCTGAGAGCTGGAAGAATTCGTGACAGATATGAGAATGCTTGATATCTCCCAACACCATCCTAGGAAAGATGGAGAGAAAGCCCAACATTTTGAAGTGGATGAGGTATTCATCAGTTTCCTGACTGCCTCTGCCTGAACTTGGGGGAGGCTCATTTTCTAGCACAGGACAACTCAGTGGCAGCTGCTATGAGTGGCACAGTGCTGCCTGCATCGAAACACAACCTGGACTATGATCTAGTGTGTCATCAGTTGGTCAAAGGTCAATTCAGGGGCTGAAGAAGGAGGACAGCCAGGAAAGAGAACTTGGGAATGCACACAGATGTTGGTATTTCCGGGTGTGAGACAAGATTTCACTGTCAGGTCCAAGAAAATTTCTGTATTACAGCAGAAATGTGCCAAGATTGGCCCTGATCTTCCAGTAAGTCTCTTGAACGATACTGTACTTCTTCATAACATTGGAATGGGAGGGAGAGGCTCCTTCCACTATGGGGGATGGGACATTTTCTATATGCTTAGGTATGTTGGTGAGGGAGGCTTTGGCAGATCTGCTGACCCTCCATTTCTTTTTCTAGCCTTTCTCTTTAAACTGTGAAGAACTGAGAGAATGTAAGTAGGTACCTCTCCTCTTATTTCTCGTGTAGTCCAAGCTACCGTGTCTAAATCCCCTTCTGTCCTATGCCCTTGGTATTGCTTGGTCCCTTCCCCACCTGTGTCCTCTACACATAGCTACATCTATATTAGTAAGTGGATTTAGCCCAGTAGCAATAGATCTGTAAAACAGATTAGTTGCTGCTGATACCAGGTAGCCACTACACGTATTTCAAGTGGCTGGGTAAGTGTAACAAGTACCTTGTTACAGCACCGTGAAGATGAATCACTATAGAAAGCACAGCTGTCCAGATTTCCCCAACTGCATAAACGGAACAGATGAATTGCAACTCTATAGATGTACATTTTTAGGAGAGATTTTTAGCCTAAATATGGATGTCTACTCTTAGTCAGGTGACTTGTATCCTCAGAGTTAGAATCACAGTGCAAACTTACAGTACAGTCCTTAGCAGCAGTAGTTTATGTTTGTGGACATTGTATTACCTCTTTGGAGATGATCTGTAAAATTTTTATGGTCCTTTCCTCTCTGAAATACCAATATGGAAAAAAAAAATCATCCTTGATTTCAAAATTATTCTAAAGCTTTCCCTCTCCACAGCCAGTGAAAGGAGTATTAATTTATTTACTGCAAGGAAAGAAAGCTCTTGCATGTCCCAATCAGCATTCTCTGCTTCAGGGGATTCTTGAAAAGCAGAATATTTTACAACTGCACGTTCCTTTGTAGTCACATAGTCTGAGATATTCAGTTCCCACACAGTCAACAAGTGGCTAAACCAGGGATTGATGGTTCAATGATACCATAGACATTGCTGTTATTTTTTAAATGTATAATACATCTTAGTAGGCAGGTGATAAGACCTGCTCTTTAGTTTGTTTGGAGGAATGATTTTCATTTAAGTCAATGATCTATCATTGACTTAACAGGTAACACAATCCATGTATTATCAACATAAAGCTCCTTTCCTCCTCAACAAGATTTAAAAAAGTAGACATGTGAGACCTACATAAAAGTCTATTTTTCAATACCATGAAAATGTCCACAGATTTCTACCAGTACTGCAGTGGAATGCCAAGTAAAAAGAAATCTCTAAAATTCTTAGGTTTTATTCCAAATCAACATATATTCTAACAGATATTCTAACAATAATATGCACTTTGTTAAACTGGCAGCCCAATTTTTGCATTTTCATCATGAAAATTTGTAGCTGTCAACATCAGTACTTTTTGAACGAGGTACAATATGGCAAACCATCGTCCCAAGCACAGACCTCTTTGAAGTTCCACTTTACCAGGGAATGACCCTGCACCTGAGACTAAAATAACACAGAGCACTATTTCTCCTACAAAATAAAAAACGAGTGACTTTGCTTTCTCCTACACATCAGCCTTGTGGACTGTACACCGTAGATATTGCATACACGTTCATCCATCATTCCTGTTTCCTTTTTACAGGGCTAAATCACACTTTTTTTAGTCTGTACTTCAGCTGCCAAAAAAAGTAAAGCATATATGAAGCCTGTTTTAGATTACTTAATAAAGCTTCACTTACATAAATCTTATTCTACCTAAAGCTCTATGTGTAAGTAAAAATATTTTAGAGTACTGGTGAGTGCATAGCTTTTCCTTTTATCTGATTTTATCAAGCATGATTCAGAGTGTTTGAGAGTTCCTCCATGAACAGCATAGAGGAAGCCTCCCTTTTTGTGGATTTATATCTGTACCTCCTAGCCATTTGCTCTATACTTTTAGTACACTCAGCACCATCCTATTGCCCTTGCCTTTTCTTCTTCCTCACAGTATTTCCCTGTTTCTTCTCATGTCCCTACCTCCTTGACTGACTGACGGTCAGCACATGCCGGTTTTGGCTTGGAGCTGATGAAGTGCCAAGTGGTTGCCTAGTATGCATATCTTGACTGAGCATTTGATTCCTGCCTCTTAAAATGGATAGGCCTCCAAATAATAACCGCCTCTCCCTCAGGGCACACTGTGGAGCACTGGTTCCTCTTCTCCAGCCATCTACTGATTTTCACAAAATTTTAGCAGCTTCATGTTATGAAACATCAAGTTTGATTTACAATAGGTCAAAATAGAAGTTTTTTGAGGGGACAGACAAATACACATAATCACTACATAAACATCTATTGCTTGGGAAACCAAGCCAAAAAATAGTTAATATTTTTATTTTAAAAGATCCATCAATATTCTGTGGTTTTGCTAATAAGACTAATTAAGAAAAAGTATAAAAAAAGTTATTTAAACCTTTTCAGTCTGAGAACATTAAACTCTATTTTAATAATTTTCATTGCTATTTCTGAGACAAGTTATAAAGAAACGATGCATAAAAAAGTGCAAGATGAAAGGTGCTTAAATGGAAATTATTTTGCAATTTGACAAATTAAACTTAAAAAGAGAAGGTTCAAACAGAAAATGCAGCTACTTCATTGATAATGTCAGTATATTTTTCTAAAGTTTTGTTCTTCAAGTAAGAAATAGAAGCCATTTTCATCTTGGCTTTTTTCCAAATTTCGTAGTTGAGAGCAATCAAGTTAGCTTTCACAGCTTAGTTAGAAAGGCTCAGAGTAATTAACAGAAATATAATTTAAGAAAATTGTACCTTCTTGAATATCACATTCGCACTGAGACAGCATAATTGCTTCATTCCAGGCTACTGGAAGATTCACGTGTTCCCCAGAAGCTAAAGTGCTAAGACCTAATTTTCTCCTTTTGGAAGGAAAAGGGTAAAAGGCTAAAGAAAAGTTTAAAAAATTTTTGGTTCATTTAGCTGATGGAACATCTTTCTTACAAGCAAAAAGCAGCTTTGTTTGAAAGAAAAGTGCATATTTTAGAGACAACATTAAATGAGCTTATTGATGCAAAACTCAAGAGTAGGAATTAATGAAGCATCAGTGTTAAATCTCTAGAGTTAGCACTTAAGTAAGAACAGGCATTCATACCTACAATTATAGTCTTATTACCCATTTTAAACACATACCAACAAAAAACAATTATTTACCACCTGCGTTAACAAATCTGTAACTCCAGCCAAGGTAATGCAAGGATACTACTATGGCAATTGATGTAACAATAAAATCTCTGGGAAATCTGAAAATGCATTACCCTGCACTACTTTTGGGTTTTGTCATTTGCATTTTTGTAGACCAAAACACTTTTTTGTCAATAGGCAACCACTTATGAGCTGTTTTATAACCACATGGAGTGTTTAATAGCCAAAATGCTGGCACATTCTGGTCATTAAATGAGGAAAACGCGTAATAATTAGATCTGTTAACATTTTGCATATATTCAGCAATTCCTATGAAAAACAGAAGAGCCAGAACATTCTTTCCTTTCTACTATTACCACCCTTCTAGAAATGATGCTGGGGGCTGACACCATCAGATGGCTTCATGCACCAGTAATTCCACCATTAAGGAATTAAAATGAGCTTTTCCTTTCTCAACATTGGTATAGTTAATAAGAAGGCAGCAGTTTTGGACACAAAAGATAGGATCAGCTGCAGGCTTAGGAAAACGAGGCAGTTGTCTGTGGTGGCAGACTAACCTGGGTAAAACCACCCCAGAAAGGGGCAGAAAAGGTCTTACCAACTTATTTGCCTGCACAAGACCCTCGGGAAGCTTCTCTTGCTGGTGATCCTAAGAAAGAGATCTGACAGTGCGGAGTTAGGGTGATTGCTGGAGGAGGACACTTTCACAGCTGCACCATATCTTATTTCCAAACCTCTCTACAGTAACAAGAAGCATAGTTGTCTGGGGCTGACTTGTTTTTTTCTTATCCATAAGGCAACAAAATTCAGTTTTGTCTACACTGCTGAGAAGATGCGAGCCACTTCTGACTGGAAACTGCAGAATTAACATTGTCAGTAAATGCACTAAGCTGAGGCTGTTGTTTTCATCTGTACATTTCAGTTCACTAAAGGGGGCTGCTTCTTTATTACTGCATGTGTTGTAAAGTGTTGTTCCGGTGCTGAAATGAATCCAGGCTTAATTTGGACAAAAAAGAATTGCTAAACTCAAGCCCCAAAGCAGCCAAACCTCACTAAGATGCCCATTCTAGGGTGCCAATTGTGAGAGGTTTTTGAGCTCTTTTAGCCAATGCTCTTTTCCTGCCAAGTTTAAGAACCACAGCACAAAGGATAACCCTCAAAATGGAAGTCTGTAATTTGCAAATAAGGCCTTAAGTGTGTTTTATGATTTCTGCATTTTCCATTTGGAATGTAAGACAAATTATATTAGCACCCACAACCTTCTCTTTGGGGCTTACTAAATGCCAAATGTATCGCTTTCATAATATCTTTCCAATTTGAATGACCACTCTGTTTCTATGCATTGTCTATTTTTGTCTTAGGAAGCCCACAAGGAATCATTTTGCGTTGAAGAATATGGTGTTTACTGTTTTCTCCTTTCAAAACAGTTGCAAAGATTTTAATGGAGAGAATAAAACAAAACATAAAATTAATCAAATCAGTATTACAGCTAAACTGCTCCTCATAATATTGCTAAAAATTCACAAATTTAATTTATACAACTATAACCTAGTTAAAATCTGTATATTTTCCTGCTATGTTTTAAAGTATTATGGAAGCATTAGGACTGGGACCTCAGACACAAGATCATCCTTTTGATTATATGTAAGCCATTTACTGATTTGACATCCCATTATTATGCTATATAAGATAAATACTATTAAATTACACTTACACTTTCCAGTAGTCCATGTCATACTCCATGATCACTAACAATAAGATTGAAAAAGCTTCTGCTTTTAGGAAAACCCCACTCAGGCAGTGGTTTCACAGCAGCTTAAGCCAGTCACCTTGACATGGTATCATGCTCTTAAACAGCGGTGCAGGCCCAGCCCCACCACAGCACTGAGCACATGTGATTGTATCATAAATCAGCTCAGGAAGATCATGTGTTTGGAAACTAACGCTACCAAAGGGGAGGGAAAAAAGAAAGTGATTACTTATCACAGAGATCAGCTCCTTTGATGAGTTGGACCCATGGTCCCACAAATGGTGGTGGACAGTGGCGGAGAGCACAGTGGGACTGACCGTACATGGCCACTGAAGCTGCCATGCACCTGCACCCTTAGAGCCCTTGGGGAGAAACGTGGCCTTCAAGAGCTGGGGTAAACTCCTGGCCCTGCTGCCATCAGTCTCACCTCCTCTCCATCCCCAAGTCCTCTTTGGTGGTTGCAAGAAGTGTTCTGCCTTGATCGAGCTTAGGGGGAGAAATCATGCATCACCTGACAGTTTAGCAACAAAGCAATAGATTGCATTTTAAAACGTCCTCTGCTTGCTACTGATGCTATATTACTGCAGGTTACTGAGTAAATAATGTGGTGAGAAACACATAAACTCTAAGACACCTGATTATCAGGCACAGCCTGAATTTGTTTCAGTTTCAGCCAAACTACACATGGCTTCATAACATAATAGGATTTTGCCTATGCCGGCCATTGTATAGCTGCAGGGCGGTAATACACTGGACGAGAGCAAGCTGTCTCTGGAACCAAAGTCTGTTTGGGGCTTAACCTGCTCTGTCGCTACACTCCTTTCCAGCCCCTAGTTACTGCCTCTTGCGTGGCTCTGCACAATGCAGCTCACTTAGCACCAAGTCAGGCATCGCTTCATATTGTTGTGCTTTGCGCAGCGGAGACATATCCCAGGAGCTTTTCCATTGATTTGACTGGGCTTTAGATGATCTCTGTAAATACTAAGATAAACTTCAAAAGCTGGCAATTCTAATCATGCCTGGCAGGAAGATTTCCTCTGATATCCAGGCACAACAATAGCAAGCCTCACAGAATAAAAACTGTAAAAGATTTTTTTTTAAGGAACAATGTCACTGTCTGCGTACATACCAGTATGCAAGATCACAGCCCGATTTGATTTAGTTCCATTTATGTCACTGCTTTTACTGTCTCAGTATTTTAATTACTAAAACTTTAAACTTTTATTTCTACTTCTATAGGAAGAGTTGATAGATGCGAAAAACCACAGGGGAAAATAAATAAATAATGTATATTATTTATATATAGCAGTAGATAGCAGAGAAGTTGATTTCTTCTTTCAGTATATATTGTGCATCTCACAAGCATTTTTCTGGCTAGTTCTTATTTTCTGGACTTTCTGAGAGATTGGACTTCTGAATGAATTTGTCTGTGATTTCCGAGTTGTACCCTGGTAAATATAGAAAACATGGAAAAAATATGAAAATTAAATTGCAGCTTTACTTTTCATTTCTTATTGAATTAATTGCAGTGCTTTGCATTTATGATACAGAATGTATTATTATCATATTTTTAAGTAAGATTTTAATTGAGCTACAACTTTCATAATGATATTGTACTAAATGATCTAAGTCTTCACAAAATGTTTTACTTGTAAACTGCTGCAAGGGCGAGCTGAAAAATTAACAAAGATTTAGCTTGTTGCCATGTTCCTAGATGCATACTCATTTCTATCATAAATGAAATCCTGTTTCTCAGGCAGGAATTTTACCACTGCTCCCATAAACCAGGATTTCACCCCTTTTTCTTGATATGGAAGTGGTCATATACAAACTTGTAAATTGTCTTTTCCCACCATAAGATCACCTTACAGTGGGGTGTTCTTGTAGGGCAGTTAAAACTGCATCAGTATTTAAATAATATTGATAACATGGTTCAAAGCACTGACTTCTTGAGCCTGCAGCTGGTCAGAAACACCACTACTGGTAGTCCTGCAAATAGCTCTTTTTGCTTTATGACATTGACTCTGAAACCTAAAGTCCTAACTAAAGTAATAACACTATAATTTCACTTTGCTGGATGCCTGTCGGCAGACCTCAGAACCCGGAGCCCACCCACGGCTCCCAGTCATGTGCTCTGCCCCCATCCCTTGTGCCTTATGAGTACCCAGGAGATGTGCTTTCAGAAGACTCTTCACATTTTCATGCGACTGGTTATGTGCTCATTTAGCTCCCCCATTTGCCCCACTGCAGGGCTGGGTGGATGCTGACACTGCTACAGCGGAGGTGGCAGGAGGGCAATACTGGAGGTGGAAGGTGGAGAAGGAAGGAACACAAGAATGCTTTGCAGTAGCAGCTGGTCCTCAGCTGCATTGCAAAGCACACCCTCCTTCCCAGCACTGGGGCCTTTGCCAGGTTATTTCCTTAGCCTTGAAACTCTCCAAGCGGCTTAGGTGACCTCTGCTAGCTGCCACATCCATAGGTTTCCGACGACGACGTCAATGCATAGTCAATACGAGATTTTGTGTCTCATTAAATATTACACTGTAGGGACAATAAAAGTAATTGTAATTTCATCTCAGGTTAAAAAAAAAAAAAAGAGCACTGTACATCCTGTAGTGCTTTGCTTCATATTTAATTCAATTAAAGCCTACATTTTAAATGTAAATGAAATGGCAAAAAAATTTCCAGTCTGCTGAACCAATATCCCATGGAGTTTAGGCCCAGCTTGTACACAGGGCTTTGATAATAACCAGAAGGTACGTTTTGAAGCAGTGTGCTGGAATCAGCAATTAAATAAAGGGGTGTATTAAAACTAACATCAATAAGTAAAGACAGGCGAGAAATCATCAGCAAGTGGCAGAAGGTGAGATACATACAAGGCAAAATGGAAACTGAAAGCTGCTACAAAAGAGGCATGTAATGTGTAACTTGGGATACAGTGACTTACATAAAAGCCTAGTTTAGTCCCTGGACATGCCCAGGGCTGAGGAAACAGCCTGGCACCAGGCTGACGTCGCTCCCTTTACCTTACCACTGTGGTACACTGAGAGCAGCTGAGCTGCTCAGAGGAGAGACCTCTGGGTCCCTGTGGTTCCTTACTACGAATTGTTCACCGCTGCATCAGAACCAGTGTATGATTTGAGGCAGGTCTGCACTGCAGACGAGGAAGCAGTTTGATAATACAGCAAACCTAGCTGGCTTTAATGTCTTTAGCCGGTGTGCCAGTGAGGGGTCAGCAGCATGGGCTGGTCCTGGGAAATCAGAAAGACGTTCTGTCCTATGCTGAAGCCTGAGCCAATGCACCTCCACTGCCATTGCTGCTCAAACTAGCTCAGCTCTGCCTGCACAGAGGGCGGTCATGCCTCTGACTGCAGCCTAGGCGTGTTCTTCAAACAAGTCTATGGGTGTATAAATGCACTAGCAACAAAATAAGATAAACTGGATAGATCCAAAAAGTCATTAGGCCGTTCCCATGACCCAGCCATATTTACTGTCCTGTAATGTTTTCAGGGTGATTAAAGTCTATGATGTGTTTTCCATCTCTGATTTTTAAGATTTAGTAATACATAATACATGTCAGAAATAGAAAATTTTGCGTGATTAGATACGGCATTTCAGGTTTCCCCAGGCTATGTAAAAATTAAATCAAAGTACAGTGTACTTTTCCCACAGTCAGAGGAAAGTCCCAAGGCAAAATCATCCTCTCTAATCTACTTTTCTATTTCTAGTATGTATTTTACAAATAATTTTTGCCTTATCAATTATTTTACAGATACTAACGGCAGCCTGTGATGCATTATTGAAAAGAAAGAAGACTGCTCGTTTGTAGCCTTATGTGTAGAAAGTGAACTGCTTAATTGGATGCTTCTCACAGGCTGCCACAACTCAATTTAATGAATATTTAATGATAATATAATGTAGCTATTTTTAACCAATAGCTGACTGCTGCAAAAAAGGAAAGCTTCACAAATACAGGCATTGGAATCCAATACAGTGCACTACAACCAAAAAAAGTCACAAAACCAAAAACATGAGCAAGCATCTACAAAGCAAGAAGAGTCACCTAAAACTATCATTAAATACATTTTTTTTTCAGTATGAGGACTAGCCACAGGAATATTAATCGTATCAAAAATTCTATAATAAACTCAATTTTAGGTTAAGATTTATTAAGAATCACATCATGTTTATGACCCAGTGGTATGATGATTTAATGGTTTATCAGACATATTCCATTACAACATTTGTTTAACTACGTATTTCTTAGAAGAAAAGTGAGGTGGTTACAAAAATTAGAACAACCAGAGTCTTATTTCTGCATCCTTTTAATTTGATTTTCTTCTCCCTGTCCTCCTGTATTTCATCTCCTTTCCAAATTGCCCACTCCTTTTCACTTTCTCTCTGGGTTTGGTTACATTACCAGCTAGAGACTGCTGCTCTTTTCAACCCAGGCCTGGAAAGACACACCACTGAAAAGCTCCAGACTGTTTGCAGAAAAAACCTGTGACCCCCACAAGTTCCCCATGTCTTCCTTATTCCCTTCTGAAAGACATAGCTAATGAATCTAATGCAAATAGAACATCGGCTCATAAATATTGCTAAAATGACCTAGGGCTAACATGGTTGTCAGGCAACCAATTCCCTCCTAATCACTTCAGCTAGGGATGGAGATAGGTTAGTGTCGATCTGGCAAGTCTTTTCTGAACACAGGAATTGCTATCCTACTCTACTATTACATGTAGCCCAGTGTCATGTCTCTCACAGCAAACTGCAATCAGGTATTTCAGAAGTGTAAAAATTTTGGCAATTAGGAAATGATTCATGGACTGGCAATTTTTTTCTAACTCTTAATTTGTAGTGATTGGCATAATGTGTCCTGTATGTTTCTATTCTAATGCAAAGATAATTGTTGTCTCAAGGCAAAGATCTTTCCAACGATGAGTTTCAACACAATTAATTGTGTTCTGTACCTTCTAAAACTGCTTAATTTAAATGTAGTTCCTTTAGATCTGTTTGTAAATCTATTTATCCTTTATCATGAAAAATGATAATTTAAAGTGCACAGTATACAATCACAGTTACTACTTCCTATACTTTGTTTTTTAATCTAAGCCAACAAATCTTTTCTGTTTGCTGACACTTAACGTTCCTCTCATATTATCACTTTGAGAAAGGACTATCAGAACTGAGTACAGCATTTCACATGAGGAATTCTCTATATATCCTGCTATATACAGAGGGGGTATTTCCACTGAATCATTCGTAAATAACTACACATCTTTTCCTTCTTGATTAAATGAATATAAAACCCAAGGCTGTGGCACAGTGGTAGAACTATTTTTCCATTTTGATTTTATAAGGATATTTCCTCTAAACAATAACAGCATTTGAAACTATATCTCAAACTATTTTATATTTTTTCCATTAGCATTTTAACACATTTTCATGTTATTTCAGATTACTCCTTTCAGCATGCCTTCTCTTACCATCATCTCTTATCTACTCATCTAACTTCTGAGTCTCTCTGAGTTGCTTCCCAGTTTTCTTTGATTTTGCCTA
Source organism: Aptenodytes patagonicus (assembly GCF_965638725.1). Taxonomy (NCBI): domain Eukaryota; kingdom Metazoa; phylum Chordata; class Aves; order Sphenisciformes; family Spheniscidae; genus Aptenodytes; species Aptenodytes patagonicus. The sequence goes on from NC_134982.1 coordinate 64,923,342, forward strand.
ACTGACATAATTATGTATTATCTGCAAAATCTGTCTTCTCGCTGTTCATATACTTTTACCCAGTGATTGATAAACACGTTAGGCAATGTCACTTTTAGTGTGCCACAAAAGGACTTCTGCAATCATGAAAACAATCCAGGAACCATTGCTTTGTTTGCAATCTCTTAGCCAGTTCCTTATCCAGGACAGTCACACACTTCTGAACCTGTGAGCAGCTGGTTTCCAGAATATGATCTTACCAGAGACTTTTGTCAAAGGTTTTTGAGTCAATAATTATAGCTGGTAGTTCTCCATTGTCCACTGTTTGGATGGCTGAAAAACAGTTATCTGTGACTGTAAAGGTATGGGTTTTCTTTGCAAAAATAGGGATGGTTTAGCCCTTGTATTTTATATTTTGTCATTGTTTCAAAATATATATATGATGGTTCAAATAAGGCTCATTGAAATAAAATTTACCTAGTACCTTTAAAAATAGTATTTATTATTATTTAACTGTCTTGAAAAATCTGTACTAGTTCTGTTGAGATTAGTCTGTCTTATTTATTTTAATTTGCTCAATTCTGGCATCCCAGGACCTGTGGTCCTTTCCTTTTGATCTGAACTCTTTAGCTCAGAACTTCTCTTGCCCCAGTAAAGCTTATTTTTCAGAAATGTAAGATTTTAGATTACCTATGTAAAGACGTCTATAAATATTTATATTTTTAATGAATTCTTGGATGATTGTCATGCAAGAATAAAGCATAAAAAAAAATTTCCACAAGGTCTCAGTCACTCTTTCCCAAATTGTAATATAAGTTTTTCCTCTTTCTTCTACTATGTATACTACCTGCAGTACTAGCTGCAGAGAGCCACAGCTGCAGCTCTTTGGTTCAGTTTTGGGCCATTCTTCCCACAGAGATGGAGCCATAATGGCATGACGCCATACAAAATGCTTCAGAGGTAAATTCAGCTGGAGAGTGAAATTGATGTCACCCCAGGTATAGCACTTTTCTGAAGGCTTGCTGCACTATTTCATTTCTGAGTTAACTGCCAGAGCCAGTTGTCCTACTGGCAGCAAATGGACTACAAGAGGAACCCTGCTGTCTGGTCAATATGTTCCCGAGCAGCTGTGCTGCCAATTTGTCCATTTTTTATATAGAATTGTTATGAAAAGCCATGCTATGCTTTGAGGAAAAAATAAATCATATCATATTAATATCAATTCTATGTTAAAACAGTTATTCTGTTTTGTTATCTTTCTATCTTAACAGAAAGAAAAAATATTTAGACCAGCAGGCTGGCAGATTTTGGGGAGTTTCTATACAGAATTCTTAGCTCCCTCTAGTTACTTGACTTTCATTGTATGTCTGACGGGGTTGGATCCTCTAAAACTGTATACACTTTTTGCGTCTTTACATAGGTAATCTAAAATCTTACATTTCTGAAAAATAAGCTTTACTGGGGCAAGAGAAGTTCTGAGCTAAAGAGTTCAGATCAAAAGGAAAGGACCACAGGTCCTGGGATGCCAGAATTGAGCAAATTAAAAATAATCTATTGACATAGGTAGAAGAATCTTACAGTCCAAAGATCTTGCGGGACGATTATCAGTGGTCTCAAGCCATTTAGAACTTAGCATGGTTAGATAACGAGATATATTGTGGTTTGCTGGCCTGAGGGTTTAGAGAGCTGAACATCCGTCCAGAGGTAGTCATACACTCATTCCAACATAGTAGTCATGAATACCAGACATGATATATTCAATAAAAGAATAAAATTTTCTAGCTTTTCAAATTGGTAAGAAAAATAAGAGTATGCTATTATTTTATTGAACATACCATGTCTGGTATAGTTAGTATTAAATTCCGGGTTTTATAATCACTTGTCTAAACTCTCAAAAATATGGTAGAGGAGAAAAGGGTTACTGGGAGCGAATAGCATCAGGAATCTATTTCACACCTTACAGATAGCCTAATTTTGCTTTTAACAAGGACATGCCCTTTATTTTCAAGTCCTGAAGAACCACATAGTAGAGATCTTTAGTAGGTAATGCATTAGTTAAATCAGAAGCTCTTTGCAGGAAGTTCATGGTCTATAGGAATGAAAATTTTAACCACAGGTTGTTCAACAAATTTAATTAAATGATCTTACAGGCATTTATTTAAAATTCACCTACTTAGGCTTTCCTTTCTTGATTTTATGTAAAGAACTTTCAAAATACTCTTTCAGAACTCTCTTCTGTATTCCTTCATATTGCTTATTAGACAGTACTGCAACTCTGTAAACCACTGAAAATTTAAGAACTGACATCTTCTGATGCTGTGGTTGATTTAAAAAAAAAAAAAAAAAGAAAAAGAAATATAAGCTATATTACAGTCCTCTGAATTGTTTTTCTGAAATGTGTCCTAATAGCATGAGAAATTTCCATTCAAAATTGATATCTAAAAATGTCAATATACTGCTATATTCCCATTCTTCTTACAGAGTTATATTTTTGAAAAGACATGATTATAATGAGCCATATATGTATGACTTAGAGCAAATCACTTCCCCTCTCTATTGTATATAGTTTATTTTTAGGTAAAACAAAATAAAATATATATCCTTTTTAATGGCATAGGGATGGAGGGTCTGAGGAAGCCCGTATTGGCTATATTAACTAGGTTTTTTAAATCACTGTGCATACCTTGGATGAAAAATGTTGTATGCTATGTGTAGCAAAGTGTACTTCTATAAATTTAAAATACATTGTAATTGAACCTTTTTGTAATCATTGGCATACAAATAGTCACAATTATTTCCTTACAGAATATTTGAGCAAAACAGGAACTCTGGGTCAGCATAACTTTAAAGATCATGTTTACGAAGGGCCTCTTTCTGGCTTCTATACTTGCCCCAACAGTATTCTCATGTCCAAAACTGTGCATATATCTGATGAACTGTATCCACATATGTATATTTAATCTATTGTAGTTTCAAATTACTATGATCAGGCAAATGTAGGTGCATCTCAGACACCAGACATCCATTAATGTAGGTATAATAAAGATATCAGTCACCTAATAGAGCTGGTGTTTCAGTTTCGGACCTGACTACATTATGCTTGCTTTCTATATCCATGGATCTGACCTCAATCAACAGAAGATAGAAAATTAAATGTGAAACTAGGACTTAAACATCCCCTGTCTGGGACAGATTCAGCAAAAATTAATCTAATTTCTGTAAAGTCAGAATTTTGGAAGCAAAAATTTCACTGAATTATTCCCTGCTAAAAAGAGCATCGACTGAACACAGAGATAAAGATTATATGTAAAAGAAATGCTCCCACATATTTAACTCTGACTTTCTTGAAACTATACTACTTAAATAAATCAAATACTAAAATAATCTAAAATCCTTCTTTGACCTTATTTTGTGTTGTTCTTTTTGAAGATGTGTATACACAACTGCTACTGGACAAGTTCAGGAAAGATTCCTTCAAGAGAACAGCCTAACACAGTGACTAGCAGGCTCCACATTGTTCTTAAAAAAAGTGGTGTCTTCTAGCCATGGACCAAGTAGAGCTGGTAGCCAGTTACCACACACTGGGTGTAACTCAGAGAAGAAGCAGCAAGCAAATGACTCTGATGGTAGGACTATTAGTAGGGAATCAAAATGATAGCAAGTACCAAAACCCTGAAAACCAATCAGAGTCCAGAATAATAAACTTTGGGAAGGAAACATGGCAAAATACTTTTTTTGGACTGACTCTCTACTAAGTTTGTGTATACATTGACAAAAATATTGTCTATGCTGTTCAGGTTTGACAGAAGCAGAAGTCCCTACTCACAATAAAATCTACAAGCACAAATCCAAGGAAAAACAAACCAAAAACAAAATAACAAAAATTCTGTTGGATTTGCCTAGATAATTTGGATCAAGCATCCTCATAAATTGTACCCTTGTCACATGAGTAGTGACCAATCTCCAATTTGCACTGAGTTTATATTTAAGGCTTACTTATTACTCAATATCAACCAATCCTGCATCTAATTGCCAAGGCAAACAGAGGAGGAAAAAAAATAGTATTTGAGCTAAATAGGTGAAGAGAGAGCTGCTAGACAACTTCTGGCTTAGTTTTCAGTCTTTTCATGGCTTGCTGTTACTTAGTCACTATTCATTACTGTTTGCAAATTTTGGCTGTTATATACTAATTGCATGTACTGAAGAATATAAAATGTTTACAGAAATCTAGGGACTGCTTTACAACCCTGTTATGCCATTGGCAAAACAAAAAAAAAGAAAAAGCCATTGGAGCCATCATGAATAAAACTCCATTTTGCTATCTTCAAGTAAGTCACTAATTTACTTATGTGAAAGGATTTTGCTGAGAATGTAAAAAAATAACTAACTCTTCATATGTTCATCTGTCCTTCTGGAAACAAAAGTCTTCAAGCTTTGATTCACTAGATCTAATGAATGAGTATCCATTTATGATGGAAGCCTGATGAAATTGGTCGTGGCTTTTTGCACACATCTGTTAAAAGTTGACTGTAATCATTTAGGGGAGTGTTATGACAACATGCAGTTTACAATATGGTATTCAAAACTAATAAAAAGAATTAAAAGTGAATTTGACATATCAAACAGAAAAACCTATACATCAAATCAGAAACTTTTTCAAATATATTTTTATGCCTGGCCATAATCAATCTTACACAAATTTTTAATATCACATTAAGTTTGAAGAATTAAGGTCACTAGCAGCAAAGCTGGAAATAGCCTGAAGGAGGAGCAATTTCAGAATATGTTATTCACAACTGATCAGCAACTAAAATAGCAGGTGGAGTTACATAATGTCTTGGATACCATATATTACATAAATCACCTTGCATCACTGAAAATATATCATAAGAGATACTGTAAGACTTTGTTTCTGGTCAATCAAATAAAAATATCAACACTCATATTTAAAAATCAGACAATTATTTACTAGAATGCTGAGGTGGCTTTAATTGAGAGCATAAGTTAAGCTGAACAGCTTTCCTAAGAAACAATTATTTTTAAATGTGATCTTAGGGATCAATATACAGAAACTATTATATTCTCTCAGGCTTCAAGCCTTGTGTTTAATACTAGTAAAAAGCACAAACCTATTTAGGCTTTGACATAAAAAAAGTTTTGATAAAATAGCCTTTTGCACAACAACATACTGTATTAAAACAGAACTGAAAGGCTGAATCAAATGCTTAGTGGTTTATAAAATGATAATGAATACTGTATCATACTTTAAGAGACATCCTTCCAGACTAATGGAGATGTGGGGATTTAGGGATTAAATTGCAACAAGAGTATTAGACTTCCTCATCGCAAAATGGGGGGAAACTCCTAATCTTTCTGCACATAAAGCTAAGTTTCTGCAGCCAAGCTCAGTTTGGTTCTGATCAGTGCCTTCAGTACTTCCTACCAAACAGGCAAGGACTTACCCGAATTATCTGTTGATATGATATCTGCAGAACTTCATGCACTGGGGAGAGGGCAACAGACCAGCCTCATGATGGGTGGTAAATCTGTTTGGGAAGCAGACGTAGGTCTTGTCTAGATGAGTCATATGTGAGATCTTTCACTCCTTCTTACCCTTTGAAAAGGCCATTCCTGAAAAGTGTCCTTGAGCTACCCTGTAAGATTATCCTTTCCCAAATAGAAAAGCATTTCGGATTGAGGCATTTTTGAAAGTTAAATATTTTTTAAAATTTAACAGTAACTGACATTTAACACAGACCTCTTAGTATTTTAATGTTCTTTTTTGACAATGGTTAAGTATTTCCAGTTTGGAGAAATGTTGCAATTATTGTCCTACAAGTGCAGTCTCTACTTCTCAGCCTGGTTTTGGATGTGTTTTTTTATTTTCAGAACAATACTCTCTCAACTTCATGAAATATTCTTGAAGCACTTGGATGACAATGCATTACGACTTCAGGAAGCAAGAGAATCTGTCAGTTCATATCTAGTAAGGCAACTTATTAATGGCTAATTATAAAGGTACACAATGTTAAGGCAACTCATTATAGTGTCAAGACACTGTCAATGTATGAACGTCACCCTTTTAAAATTAGAAAATAAACAGAAAGAGATAGTAACATAAATAACCACTATACAAACTTTCGGCACTTCAAAGGTTTTAAACTACTTAGGCTTACAGATGCTTTAACTATCACATGCAAATAAACATTTTGGTAAGGTTACCACAGAATCCCAGAGCCGTCCTCTTTTGGCCAGAGGCTGCACATGAATAGTACAGTGCAAAAGCCTGTTCACTGGCTATGGCTTAGCTAACTGTGGGAGAAAATAGTTGGCCATTTACCTTCAGAGATGCTGACAAGTTGCTGTGATGAGTGTGCTAGGAGAAACAAATGGGTAATACACACTTCTGCTCTGTGTGCCCTTGACAAATGCATCTGTGGTTTGGGCATGAGTGTTTTCAGTAACATGGGGAGTATTTGCAGGCAGTCAGTGGTCATCAGTCAGAGCTGTACTAAGTGCTGTTTGGGTTGGTTTTCAGGATTCTGGCTGGTATTACAGGATTCCTTTGGAAGTGAGTGTACAAGAACCCTGTTTGACTTGATCCCAGTTTCTCTGTTGGATGATTAAAATAGTAATTTATAGAGACAGCCTAACCCGGGGCCTACTGCACTTGGTAACAGTTCTAAAAATCTTCTTAAAGTTTAAAAAAAAATATATCATTATGTTCTGGGGGAAAAAAAAAAGAAAAGAAAAAAAAAAAGGATGATGCTTCCAAACACTCTGGATTTCACCATAATGGCTAGGACTATAAGATGGTAGTTGCATAGGGAGGAGCAGTTATGACTTCATTACATTCAATGGGAATAAATAAGGAGACACTCAACTGGTAATGGCTATACTTGTTCCTTAGAAAAAATATCTTGATCACTGAGGAAAACAGTGAGTGGAATTGACTGAAAGAAAAAATTTAGGCAGAAAAACTTGAATGAATCTGAGGGTCATCAAAGGAAAGAGAATTAACTGCCTCTGTTCCTCCAAAAATTTAAAAGAGAAAAATAGTAAAAGACCAACGAAATTACAAGTGAGCATAAAGGCAGAAATGAGGAATTTTTTATGTATGCAACTTGGGAAACATGGAAATAGATAGCTATCTCAAAAGGTAAAAGTTAGAAAGTGACTGGAAAAGTACAAAGGAATAAGGGAGGTGACCAACATTACAATAAAAGCCTTAAGTGCCAAGGGAGATGGAAATTACTCAGTCACATATTTTCCAATGTAAGGTTCTTTGGTCAAATACATGTATTTTATAGTGACTTTTCATTTCCTTCTCAATTTTATACCAGAAAGCAAATCAAAATATAAATAATTGGAGCAGATAGAGAGTGCTGACTGATGCACTGCATAAATACTGTGCAGTGTGCGTAAGAGTCCACTGTGTACCAGCTAGCAGAAGTTACTGTTAATAAATTTAATATAAATATACTGAAATGCAGAAATCTCTGAGATATAAACTACCAACTTACCTAACTGCAGCTAGAAGAAACGTGGGAGGAATAATGTTACCACAGAAAAGGGCAGTTAACCTGCATTTTCTGATTTTCTCATCGTCCTGATAAGGAATCAAACTCAGTCTACAATAAAAGGAAAAAAAAAAAAAATTTAAAGAATATATATCTATAATACCTATGCTAAAAGCAAATGAATTTAAATATTTTTTTCTTGTAAAAGGTCATACTATATTGCTAAATGTACTTTTGTTTCACCTCAGGCACCGTAATGATCTATCAACCTAAAATGGTCAAAATCAAAACGTTCTTTTCTTATCTAAAAATTTGAACATCCTAAGTCTATAGTATTTGTTTAAATTTCTAGAGAGATAGATAGATAGATATTTACATGTTAAAGAATTAAGATCTTCACTGTTATAATAAGATAAAAGCAAAGTAAGTTTGTATTGCTGTACTTGTGCAATGACTCTGTAAAGCCTTTATGACCTGTATCATTGAATACATGGAAGGGTATATAAATACGCACTTACACTATTTCAATTTTCAGAAACATTATCTAGGAATTTAAAAAAAAAAGTCTTGGTAATCAAAATTAACACTACAAATAAAAGATTTGAACATGCTAATAAAAGAAATCAGGATACTCTGTGGTTAGTTTTGGGTTTTTTTCTTCTTCTCCCTTTCATGCCTATGTCATACAGGGATAACATATTGAATGATCTCACATTCCTAAGTCTAAGCTCAACTTGTCATAGCAGAAGTGCCATTTTAGGTTTTAACTAAGATTTTTCTTTGTTCTGCTAGTTTGTGTTACTCTCCTACACATGTATCATTTTTCTTAGTTCAAGAAAAACAGTGGAGTTTACATGCTTGTCTCCAGTGACACTAATAGGACTTACGCTCAGTTAATCTCTGTGCAGAATGTCTTTTGTTTCAAGTTCTTCTTGAAATAAATAAAAGTAATATCACTTGTCAAAAAAATAAGAAAACCATAGCTTAAAAAGATAGCTACTACAGAATTTATTTAATTTCTCAGTCATCTTAGGACTGTTCCATACTGTACATATTCCAGTGTTGTACTTACCTTTTAAACTTTCCTTGGGATACTACTCTGCACTTAATTATTAAGATTTCTCATGATCAAACGTTTCTAGTTTTTAAAAAAAACAAACAACAACACTTGGGAAAAGTCAAAGAAAACTCACTGAACTTGCCTCTGTATCTTTCTCTTATGGAAGGAAAGAAAAAAATTACAAGCTTGTCACGTTGCAGAATGAAGAGCAACTCAGCTCCCTAAGAGGTGTTGTTCGCTCAAAATCCCTCTAAGTTTCCTAAATGCCGTCAGTGCTTTTAGTTCTCTAAAAACAGACCAGATACATATTTCATCTTTGATTGCTGCTCTTAGTCCTGGGAGAGCAGCTCCCACAAAAGTCTAGGTCCAATGAACTAGAATGACCCATAGAAACACAGTAGGGAAAATGGCATTACTATAATGTTACAATGGGCTACATTAAAGAAATTTAAATAATTTCTGATACATAGCAAATAATGCTGATGTACAGTCAAGGCAAAGATAGTCTAAATTCTCCAAAGTTCAGACCATGCAGTGCCACTGAAATAACAGTTGCCCACTATTACAGCCAGGTCTACAGTGTTTTAACAGTTTCAGAAAGCCAATCAGATAGTTTAACCCCAAAGTGCACTGAGCACCTTGTACACAAGCTATAAAATGTGTGTGTTCTATTTTAGAAAAAAAGTTTTAAAAAATAGATTGTGATCCTCTAATCATTTCAATATATGTATATTTGTAACCTTGCTAATAGGAATCGGCATTTGCAGGCTGATGCACTAAAGGCACTTCATAAATTTAAAATTCTTCACTACAGAAAGATCAGAGGTTGTGTCACATACTGTTGTGCTCTATTTCTCCTCTCTTATTTCAATCACTTTTCTATTAAAAGACATATTAGTAGTCAAAAAAAACCCCAAACAGTACAAGAGAGCAGAGACACAACAAACTCAGAAACCATTTCAAATTCACTTATGAGAGCTTATGTGTGTATTTATTTTACTACTCTGAACAATTCCACTAATTCCAGAAGGTTCTCTCACAATAATATAAATAATTATGTCCCTAAGTATTTACAGGAGGCCTGCAAATCTATAGACTGGTCAATCTGTTATCCTGAAGGACTTCCTGAAGTTGAAGTGAATGGGACAACTCACTACATGAACCTTTTACAGATCAGGTTTGAATTCCCTCAGTCTGTGAACATTCACGCGTGTTTATAGCTTTACATTCATGAACAGGCAAATCCTTTGGCTTCAGAAATACTACAGGCCCATGTGAAGTTATGCAAGTACATATTTGCAGAATCAGAAGTCTATGAAGGAAGCAGACCACAAGTTTGTTCTATGCTGTCATTGGAGGAACAACTTTTGCAAGAGTTCAGGTGTCCGATGGTTAAGCAGAGGCAGGGAACGATGACAAGTTGCATTTATAGAGCATTGCAAATGATGTGAGAAGACCGATGAGTTGTCAGATGGAGTATTAGTGAAGCCTGGGGTTTCTTTCTGAAGTAATTCCACATTAACTAGCAAATATCTTCCCATGATAGCTGTGTTACAGTTTGACTTGATGAGATTAAAAGCAACTACCAAAGGAATTTATTTGCCTTAAATACTAGACTTAAGTTTCTTACTATGGTAATAGCATTTTAAACCTATTTAACACATAATGCAAATAATGTTCCATCCTAAATTGATTAGAAAAATCAGATTATTAATGGTAGGAAAAGTAGAGGTAATGATGCTTAAATGCCGCCCAAGGATCAGAGGCGTAAGTGGAGCTAAGGTTTCAGGTGGGCTTAGCATGATGCCAGAGATGGAAGAAAGCATATGAACAAGCTTCTGCTGCTGAATTGCAGCCACCAAAAGGAGACAGCATGAGAAAGCAGGGGGACTGAGGCTGCCCTACTTCTGTGAAAGAATGGAAAGGGAACTAGCCAAAGACTGACTCAGGAGTTACCAGTTGGGGAATGAAGTCAGGAGGAGTAAGGGGAGAAAACCTGAATACCAAACCCAGGTGTGCTGAAGCAGTTAGTCCTCCCCCACTCCTTGCATAAGGAGAGGGGCAGGAGAGTCATGGTCTGGATTTCCCCTCATGCATGCTTTTGGGACACAGATGATCATGGAAGCAGCTAGTAGCACTGAAGCTGGTGGCACAGGTGTCGTATTGTGCTCTGCTACACTACACTACACTACAGTATATTCCACTAAACCTCTCCAAGGTGAGGAAGAAAGTGCCTACAGGAGACACCCAGCCACAGTAGGCCCTCTCTCCCCTGCACGTGAGCTATTGGGCTTGTCGTCGTGGCCAAGGTTCTGGTGGAAACAAAGCTCACTGTGATGGGGTGGTGGCTAGGGATGCTGCCAGACTGGAGGCCAGGTGGGCAGGGCATGGGGGCCGGGAAAGTGGGCAAATCATAAGTTTGGTGAGAAAGCAAAACTCAGCTGGGGTGGGAAGTATTTAAGCATTGGGGAAAGGGATGGAAAGGCTTAGGCAGCAGGGAGAACTGCAGGGCATCCCCTTCCTGTCCATGCATATTCTGCCTCCTCTGGGTTTTCCCATTGCAAAGCACCAGGTGTGACCTCCTTCCATAGTGTGTCCATAGGAGCAGGAACTTCTTCAGGGACCCAGAGGATGACACAAAGCCCAAGGAGAAGGATGGCCAGCAGTTTGGAAGGATTTCTGCCGCATTCCTTCACCCCTCCGCCTGGGAAGCCATCCTTAGAGAGGGATGAAATATGCCCCTTACTCCATAAAGACCTGCTTTCACCTCTCATTATTCAGGACTGTTTTGTTGTGGATTATGGAAATGTGGAAGGCACTTATAGTAAAAATGAATCTGAAATCATGTATGAATCAAAGATTCATACAGCAGTCTCATTCATGTTATGACAAAAGGCAATGACAAAGGAACTAGCCATATTAAGTGACTAGCTTCCCTTTGCCTTCCGTCCTCATTGGGGCCAGAAAAATCTAGTCCATCTCTGCCATTTCAGCAGCGTAACCACTATGGCAGAAGGCTGATATTTTGAAATTCCCAGTGGTCCCTCTACTGTTCTCTCTGAGACTGCTGATTGCTCATTTCCTTTCATTGCAGTGTGTTGGGTTCTTTTCTAGCTGCAAGCTTGCCCATGACTAATTCAGTGAGAAAAAAAGCCAGCAAAAATGCATCATTTCCTCTCTTCTATTGATTTGGACAGACCATACTAGTCTGCAAGCGCTTCCGTCATTACATTCAGAATTGTAATTTCTCTTCTTTGTTTTCAGTGACATTTTGTGTCAAGCCTATCACAAATTCACCACAGTGTTTTGAAGACAAAACTGCAGTAATAACCTTGGAAGAGCATGACACCCATATAGTATCGTTAACTATGTATGACATTACCAGGTGCATTTGCCCATTGTTGCTGTTACTTAATCTTTACTCTCCTTCTACAAGTTGAAAGTGCTTTTGAAATATATGTTACGGCGTGATCAAACAAATTTAGATAAGGCTGACACAGACAGATTCTTTCTTTGGCATTGATTTTTCCCTACCAGAAATGCTATTAAACTTAAGCAAAAGGCATTTTTCTTGAGCACAGTTTTAGCACTTCAGTTGATTGAATTCAAAAGTCTACACTAATCAGTACAGGCTTTACTGTAAATAAACATGAAACATTGTACAGCTTCAGAAAGTTTATTGCCACACAAACACTGCAAGCTGGAGAAGATAACAGTGTGCACATCTTTGTCACATAAGTTACCCAGATTGCTTCTCTTTTTGCTTTGAATATGAAGAAACCAGTGTTTCCTTCGCTACGCATGAAGCTTTCTAAATGATAGTTTGGAAACTGGAGTTCACAAGGGGTCAGAGATGGTGCCTGTGTCCCTTAGTGGCACTTCTGTTACTGATCTACAGAGCATGTTCATATTCAGCCATGCGAAAAAGCTGTATTTGTGCCTCCAGTGTTACTGCCAAAATTAATAACTATTCTACTTCAGATGAAGTTCCCTGCTCTAGTTCATACCACAATCACACAAACAGTTGCACTGATACAGCTGAGAAGCAGCATAAATCCCGCCTTAGCCTGGAGACAGGAACGAGTGGCTGGGGACAGGGGAAGCAGGCCAGACCTTATGTCAGTGCTGCCCCTGAACACTTTGCAATATGAATCCACATGCTGAGATGCATTTTCTTAATATTATAAGCCTGAATGACATACAAACTGTAAATATCTTAAAAATAATTAATGTGTTTCTTGCCAACTACCAGTCAACTCGTCTAAGGCAGTGATCCTACTGTATGCTTGTTAAAAGCAAACCTTTAATGGCATGCAGTTCCCTAAAGATGACTTCCTCCCCTTCATCCAGTAATCCATCTAAATTGTCTGTAGACTCTGCTTGGCAATGGTTACTTTCCTCCACAATGTTCATAAAAAGGAAATAACGACACAACCTGCACAAAAGCCCTAAATGGGACAGGTAAGCATTGTCATTGCCAATTGTTTCCACATGTCACCAAGTATGGAGAATTTTCAGGGATGTCACTTATCCCACAAATTCTTGCTTCACCCATAACATCTATTTTCATCAAATCCTTCTTATCCACAGTGTGCCCTTAGCAATGACTTATCAGTCAACCCATCAACCTTGGTATAAATTAACCAGGTTGTGCCCTAATTGCTTCTGTCTGTTGGGAGAACAAGCTGTGGTGGGAGTCACTATTTCTGACTTTGGATGTGGGAAGAAAAACAGAAGACAGCTACAAAACCTTCCCAAGACACTGCATCAGGAGACATCTCATCTTATGCAACAACTTCCGTTGTGGTTCAGAACAAAGCAGTCCTTAACCTCCTCGCTTAAACCCTAAAAGAGACTGTATTAGCACACCCAAACATTACTCAAAGCTTCTGACTTCTCTGGACCACTCTTCTGTACAGCTGATGTTTCTACTACTGAGGACTCACATAACTCCGTGTCCTGCTACTTGCCAGAAGAAGCCTTGGAAAACAGCTAAAGGAAACAGAGAATTTCACAGAAGAGGGACCTTCCGAGTGATTGGTTGTAAAGACAACTTTCTCCATGTTCTTCTACCAGCCAAGGTCAAATTTCCAGTCTCCATTAGGTCTTCTCTACCAGGGCTATTTATTTGACAGAGATGCTTCAAACAGTCTAGCATGTATGCAGATTGAGCAGTAGGAAAGCATGGGGTGCAATAAACTGCACAGCTCTCAGAAAGGCAAGAGTGGATTCCATGTCGGTCACATTAGCCCTGGAAGGCAGCCTCACATACTCTTCAAGAAGTCAAGAGAGGGAAAAACTCAGAGGAGGGAGCTAGGCAAGTTTCAATGAAACACACAACCACGTCCATTAACCTCTCTTTCCTCTGTGAAAGTTTCCTCCCACTGACAGGCCAAACTCCTATACCCAAGAAGTTTGGTTTTCACAGAGTATTTCAGACCTGCTCAAGGTGGTGAGCATATTAATGCTTCATCTTGTTAAAAAAGCTTGTTAACAGCTTGTTAAAAAAGCTATATTTTCTGCATATCAGTTAAATAATTGCTTTGTACTTTAGTCATAGAACCATAGAATATCTCAAGTTGGAAGGGACCCATAAGGATCATCGAGTCCAACCAACTCCCTGCTCCTCACAGGACTACCTAAAACTGAATCATATGACTAAGAGCATCTGACAGGCCTGGTGCCATGACCACGTCCCTGGGGAGCCTGTTCCAGTGACCGAGACCACCCTCTCAGTGAAGAACCTTTTCCTAATGTCCAATCTGAACTTCCCCTGACGCAGCTCCATTCCATTTCCTCGTGTCCTGTCGCTGGTCACCAGACAGAGGAGATCAGCACCTCCCTCTCCGCTGCCCCCCTTGAGGAAGTTGTAGGCTGCGATGAGGTCACCCCTCAGCCTTCTCTTCTCCAAGCTGAAGAAGCCAAATGACCTCAGCCGCTCCTCCTAAGTCTCGCCCTCGAGACCCTTCACCATTTTCGTCGCCCTCCTCTGGACACACTCCCATAGTTTTATGTCTTTCTTATATGTATCCTGCTTTCAGGGAGTCTCTAAATAGAATAAGGCTACCCGAACAAAGTGACCAGAGCAGAAGGGTTACACAGGTGGAAGAAGGCTGTGTTAGGAATTGCAGGTGGAGGACTGGGAATTTTGTAAGGGATGGTTATGAGCCATCAGCATCCCTTCTGCACAACCCAAAAAAAGCAATCCTGTTAACATGGTATGACCCAGTTCGCTTTAAATTGGGGGTTTTTTACATCAGATGTTGGCTGTCCTGTGAGAGGGCACAATGGCAGGTAGGACCAGGGATTTCCTGCTCCATGGCAAGGGTAGGGAATGGCTACAGGGAACAGGGTGGTGGAGGGTACGTAGTAAGTATGTGAAGTATCTTGTATGGGAACAGTGTATTTCCCTGTTGATCTTTCCCCTGACTGTGTGCTCTTGCAGGCAGGCTATAGGCAGCACTGCAGCCTGTGTGGACTTTGCACCAGGGCAGGCTGTGTGCAGGAGGGGGCAGAGGTTAGGGCTGCATATAAAATTACCCCAGGTCAAGGTAACAGTGCGTGTCCCTGCTGGGAAGGGTTTATTTTGAGGAACAGCCAGTGTCCCAGCTCTGGAGCAGCTGGCCGGAGTGGGATGTTGAAGGCAACAAGCAAACACTATTTGAGGGAATCGCCACCAAAGCTCACAGGTACACGGAGCAGTCCTGGGTGCCTGTGGCTGGGCAAGATCAGAATCTGATTTGGTGACTCTAGTCTGGAAAGGAAACACATATGTATTTTAACATTAAGTAAGTGCTTCAATTCTATACATTTTAAGAAAGTAAAAGCACATGATAAATAGAGACAGCTACTACAAAAAGCTGTGCATATTTGGAGCCTGAAAGCAGGGCAGAAAGGAATTAACTCTCGCCTTTTAACCTTACAGGAAATCTTTCATTGTCTTACTGTAAGAGTTCAAGAAGATTTATCCTCTCTGCCAGCTTTCCAGTTCCTAACATGGGAATGATTGCATTTAACAGTCTCAGTGTGATATTGCAAGGATAGCTAGTTAACAGCTATAAAACACTAGCACTGTAGGAAAGCTGAATGAATTAGTGGAACAAGCATCTAAATAAATTACTTGATTAAATAACATGGAAAAGAGGATTCCCTAAGGTACTGCATTCATCTTGGCAACTGTATTGGGATGCTTTTCATCCATCTGTCATTTGTTTTCATAGATTGTGAGCTCCTTGGGAGAGGAGGTGTGTCTGTCCTCAGCACTGCCACAAGAGCATGCTACTAAGTGGAAATAATGTCATGAAATATCTCTGTTAGGGCTATTGGAAGTGTACCAACTTTCACACCGGAGCATCTTTGTGAGTATCTTAGTGTGCTCCTGCTCCCAGGACCTCCATGAGGTAAGGAAGCGCTCCTCTGTTCATCCCACACAAGGACACAGGGTGATGAAACACCAGGAACTGTGGCACAGCAAGGAAACCCCAGAAATCCCAAGGCCCAGGACTGCACCCAGGTGGCACACCTCAGACACCTTTGCATAGACAAGCCATCCACAGGAGGCCAGCAAGTGTGACACGACCTACAGTGGGACCTGTGCCCTTCTGAACTGATGGGCCCAACAGGATACCCTGGGGCACCCAAAGCGCTCAAAGTGTCAGTGTTTAACACTACATGCCTATGTTTAACACTCCCTGTCCATGTTTGAGCCTTTGCACCCTGTCTCACAGTCCGTCCTGGAAGTGGTGACAGAAAACATGACCTTTTGGAGAGTTATTGGTACCAGGGAGTGTGGCAGCAGTTGTCTTTATTTTCATCTGCTTAGATGCTGGTGTCAGGCCCAAAAGCCTATAAAACATGAGGGCTGGCTAAATTTTCAAATGAGTAGAAATCCCAAGAAACTGCCAATGACATCGGGTTCCTTCATTCCAGATTGAAACTAGACAGATTCATTACCTTGTCAAGGGTAAGTTCAACCTGCAGATCTCTGCCCTTTGCTCTGTCATCACCCACAACCTCCTTTCTGTCACACCGTTATTTTCTTGCAGTACTTGCTGTTATCACTAATATTTATTACTTGTGGAGAGCTGATGGCATGCTCCAAGCTGGACAGATGTGCAGGAGAGTGTGTGCACTCTCTTCTTAATAGACAGGGAGTGTGTTAAAGACTGCCTAGCAGTACTTCCATGTACAGTTTTCCTATCTGTTCCTCAGAGCCTACACTGACATCATTCCTTAAACTTCAAAAACCCCATGGTATTGCCTCATTGATGACACTTACAGGTTGCTTTTCTCCTGTATTTCTCCTCAGCGCCAGCAAGAAAGACAGCTTAGTCTAACTCCTGGTGCATTTTTAACGATGCTAAGAGTTAGCACGTCAGCAGGGTACCAGTAATGACAGAAGCAGTCCTTCCAAATCAAACCAGAATGACCAGATCTGGAGCCCAGTTCCCAGCACCTCCCTGGGATTGATTGCTGGATCAGCTGTCCGTGTTTCAATTAAGTGCAAATGTAAAGCTGTAAAGTAAGTAAGTGCAAGGGTAAAGCTGAAGTAACTGCCAACAGAATGATTTGGGAAGGGGTCTGCGGCTCATGTGACCACTGCTAACTCCAGCAGCTGTGTCCCCATTTGGTAAGCACAGCGTTAATACGTAGGCCTGTAACCCTATAGAGTATTACATACCTGTGTCACACGGTGGTGCTGCTGTTCAGCAAATGTGACACCTGTGCCGGTATTGCCAAGAAGAGATACCTGTCACTGTTGCAAATGCATTGATTCGTGTGTGTGTGTGTGCGCGCGCGTATGCATGTCTTCAAACACTGCTTGAATTCTGATGTCTTGACAAAATTTTCACTGCAGGTGTGCTACCCTAAACAATTTCACTTTTCCCTGATTTTATTTTTCTTACTGCACACATATGCCATTGAACGTCTCTGTTGTTGTATGTGTAGATGAATTAAACACAAATCTTGATCAGAGACAAGTTCTTTGTGTTCCTTAATGTACTTCTCTCATCACAAGCCACATGGATAATATCACTTTGTAGCAGGCAGGCTTACTCCAGTCACCACTTAAGCCAACAAGAATCTTTTTATTGCTTCAGGTCTGATTCTCATTTCCCACACGTGTTTCTTCAGCTCAGCTGGGGAACAGATTCTGAACTTTGTTTATGCATGGCTTTGTATTTATTAATCATATATTCAGTACTTTACAGGATTTGGTATGCTTTTGCCAAATCCATTTAAAAAGCATTAATGCATTGTACTGTACACTGTATCATATATTGACCTCGCCCTTTTTTCTGATTTTGATGGAATTTGGTATCATTCTTCTGGTTTGCAGGCATATCTAATATTCCAGTTGCTCTGCCTCGGACTTCCAGTGACTAGAGACAATGAGCAACTCCTGGTATCTGGAGGCTGTTATAGAGGCACCCCTGAACATGTCAAGGAGCAGCTAATCCCAGGGAGAAGGGAAATAGTCCTAGTTTCTCCTCTCCTGCAGCCACAGCTCCAGCCTGCAGGGCTGGCTAGCAGGCTTGGGAGCAATGCTGGTGAGTATTTTGCCTTCTCACGTCAGTTCACAGGGAAAACAGCTCTGGGTGGTCATGAACACTCAGCTACCCAGGAAGAACAAACCCAGAATGGACGAGTTTGTTTGTGGCAACTGCAAAATAGCACTTGGAAGGTTTGCAGCAGGATAGAGCAACCCAAAACCTGCAGAGACCATTATCTGCCCACCTGCAGCTCCAGCATGTTCTCTGCATGCCTGTGGTGGCATCTCAAATGAAGACAGAGAAGTTGTTGGTTAGAGAGTATTTCTAACACTGCTGGCCAGCCCCATTCCTGTCACCCCACACTTGGCGCCATGCTGTCAGAGGTGCCCAGCTGTCCAGAGAAAAGAGGGGATCCCTGTGCCTGGTGACTGCTTGAATGACACATTGTGGACAACAGAAGACTGCAGCTGAGCTGTTATTGCAGGGGCAGCAAAGGACGATCCAGCCACTCACCTTTGGTTCAGAGCAAAACTCAGTGCAGAGGAAGAGAGCCTCTTGGTCAGCGCAGAAACCAGCAGTGCTGGAGTCTATCACAATTTTCACTTATTTGTGGGATGCTGTAGCTAATGGGGGATATGCTAAAAAAACCCCAAACTGCTAATTGAATGGCCTGAGCCTCCTGCTGACCTCCTTCCCCAGAGGACCTGTCACTTCCGTGCCTGAGAAGGACTCCTCCCCAGCCCATGGCCTCCTGCTCCCAGTGTGTGCCCAGCTGCCCCTCTCCAAGGCACCCCACAGCGCTTCCCCTGCTGCGGGGAGGGAGGGGTAGGACTCAGCACCCACCTCCCCATAGAGATTGGAGGCGTGCTGCCATGGGGATCCTAGAGGAAGGACCTCAGGAGCAAGATCCCACTGGCAATGGCCCTGGTGTCCCTCCGGAGACATCTGCTCAGTGCCCACATCTCTGCTGTGTGAGTAGCATGCGTTTGTGGTGTGGAGCAGGGGGTAGGCGGGATGTCATGCCTGGTGTCAGGGCAAGCCAGGGCGAGGGATGGGGTGGTTCCCCCTCCAGAGACTGCGGGTACCACTGCAACAGCTTGGGCACTGTCTGTGCTGTGGCTGCTGCTCAGAAGGGCACAAGAGCAAAGCCCCTGTGCGCTCTCAATCCCACACAGCCAGTGGGTAAAAGCTCTGCTGCTGATCAAAACACTCCAAAGGACACAACGGCTTAGGAAGCAGAGCCAAGCCTCCACAGGGGAAGGCTTTTCCTCAGCTTCAAGAGGTCTGTGGGTGGGATGAGCTGGGACAGGACTGTGTGGGTTGTGGGAGAGGAGCCACAGGCTCTTCCGAGCTGTGTGGAGAAACAAACCCCAGAAAGATCCCTTTAACTTCCAGACTTGCTTCTTTTCAGCTCAGAAGGGAAAATCCCCCTGTGAAAGGGATTTGCAGCTTCTTCTTCCTGGCCCAGGTCACTCTTGATGAGCACTGGTGAGCAAGCACCAGCCAGCCATAGCACAGACCTGCTGGATGCCAGCTCTCAGCGTCAGGGAGAGACACAAGAGCCTAGGGCACCTTCCAGCTTCCTGTCGGTGACTCAGGAAGTTGTGGAGATGGACTCCCCAAGTGGACCCCAGCTCACCTAAGAGCTGACACACGCACACAGCATTCAGGGAATGGACTGAGTAGGACCCTTCTGCATACAGGTCCCTCCTCTTTTAGAGCTTTCTTTTTCAGATAGCTGGTGCCAAACAGCTGGTCTTAGTAAGACTAAAGTTCAGGTGGTTTGTATCAGATGAGTTACCACCTCAGGTGACATCAGCAGAAAGATGTCACAGATCCAAGTCAGGACTGCCAGCAGCCGGTGAAAACCCCAGCATCCCTTTTGCTGTCCCTTTTGGTCTGACACCTGCCTCAGGGTTTACCTCTGTGCCTAGTAAAATACTGAGGTAAACCAAAGATTTTCTTGTGAGAGCATGCTCACTGGCACACGACGAAGGATGCTGTGGAGGTCAGGCCCATGGAGGCCTGGGGAAAAGCTGGCCAGTTTGCTGTTCCCCCCCCTGTAGACCTTGGCTGTGCGTGAGCCTCCTCCCGGTGCTCAAGCATCTGTGCTCCCATCCTGAATCACAATAGGATGCAAAACACGAGCACGGGGTTAAGATCCCGAATCAGGGAAGTGCTAGTGAGTGCCCTGTTAAAGCCAATGGCAAATTAACATTCAAACCTATCCCCAGGTTAACCAGAGGGAAATGATGCTGGGGGTCAAATCTGTGCAGCTGGAAGCAGGTGCAAGGAGAGTCAGTGCTACAGCCCACCCTCCTACATATCTCTAGGGAAGAGAAGAGACAATTTTGGCTCTCTGAACAATGTTATTCCATTTATAAGTAG
The DNA here is from genome assembly GCF_965638725.1 of Aptenodytes patagonicus. Lineage (NCBI taxonomy): Eukaryota > Metazoa > Chordata > Aves > Sphenisciformes > Spheniscidae > Aptenodytes > Aptenodytes patagonicus. The sequence goes on from NC_134982.1 coordinate 64,943,783, forward strand.
GGGTAGAAGAGAAACACCTTTCAAAGAGAGCAATTGACACATTTTCTTGGGTTTTTTACATTTATTTTAAACACAACATTTTCTGTGGATATATTTAACAAACAATGACAATATAGGATGGCTTTATGAAACTCCAATTTCCGAGCACTCTTCTGAGAGACCTTAAAAGTTACATACTAGCAATACTCTTTCTTTACTTTTTAGAAGTGTTGGGTGTAAAATATGCCATGTTATTTTTTCTGGTGAATGAAACCACCAGCACCTGTTGACAAGCCTCTTTAGTAGTCTTATTGTCAACGGTGGTCTCTCTGGATGCTCTAGGAAGGATGTCCTGGGAAAAGCAGTTAACTGGAGGATTACACTTGTGCTCCTTGACCAAGCCTAGTTAGGGGTCCTGTGTGAGAGGTGTTATTGCTGGTAACCTCTACAAATAGACTCTGATCAGTTGCTGTTTCTCAAAACTCAACATCAGCATTTCTAATGTCACCATCTAAGTCCCTTCTTCTGGTAGTAATACTATAATTTTTGGCTGCTCCTCTGCAGCAAGTTTCCTTGCTGGCTCTATAAACACTTCCACAACCTGTCATTCCTGGAAAAGAAGATGGAGACTCACTTTCCCTTTCATTTATCTAAGCTCTGCCTGTCCAAGTAATGTTGTTTTCACATTCAGTCCTTTGTGGCTCCTCCTCATGATCACTGTCAATTGTAGTCAATGCTGAGGAAGCACAGGATGAGCTATTCATGATGTTTCTGGTGTTTCTGCTTTTGCTTTTGCTTTTTGGGAGGCCTCGCTGTGTCTGTCACTTTTCTTTCACAGACTCTCTCTGTACTTGGACTCCTCATCCTTTTTTTTCTTTTTCTTATGCTCTGTCTGACTCCTTGCTGGATTGTCTAAAAGGCTATCTTCACTTGTGTAGTAGTCACTGAGTTTTGATAAAGTTTTCTGGGGTTCATTTTCTCTCTCTAGGTTTGTGTGCTCCTTGACTGTGCTCTCCACGTGGCGAGTTTTGTACTTCCCTTTTCCACAAGGCTTTTCTTTTCTCATTCTGTTAGTCCCTCCAAACAAGGTCCTTTACCCCTTGATCAACTCCTTAACCTGCATCTTTTGTAATAGCAGTAGTGTGTCCCACAGGGTCCCTCTGGATCTGCAGACCTGTCCTTTTGGTAAAGGCTTGTACCCTGCATTCTGGACTAATAGACTGCCTTGGATCATGAACATTAGACCGAGCCCTCCACCTGCTTGAGGATTCATAGCCATCTCTGACCATCTTTCAAGTATAAAAAGCAGAAACCTGCAGGTACCTACTTTGGTCATTGTCTCCTCTATAATAATGATCACTGTCTTTGCTTCTTGGTCTCCTTTTGCTGCAGCCTTTGCTATGTGATCGTGATCTGCTTACTTCTCTGGATGCGGTGTTCTCATGACTTAGAGAGACTCTCTGGCTTTTTGGAGGGATGCTGGTGTCATGAGCTCTTGACCGCCTCTTGCTGTCTTTGCTACTATCTCTGCTTCTCAACTGTCCCCTTTTAAGCTGGCTTTTGATACAACACTCCTTAATAGTCCTATGGCCATGACTGCCTTGGCTGTGCTGTGAGTGGGATTGTGGACACCTGGAGTTTCTCTTTCAGGACAATCTGTGATTCCACGGGAGCATATTGTGTCCCTTCCTGAAGAGGGGCTCCTGACTGTGACTCAATCCTGCTCAAGTCCTGCTCAGATTTTTGGCTAACCCAGCTCGTGCTAAGGCCTGATGTGTGTCGGGAGCAGCACCATTAAGTCAAAGCAAGAGCAACAGGTGGCAGGACAGGTGGCCAAAAATAGCTAAAAGGCCATTATATAGCCATTATCACCTGCAGCTTGCTGTCTCCTGCAGCCATCATCTTTGCACATTGATTGTTTGGCAATTTCTTCAGAATCTGCAAACTCATGGAAATGATATAGACCAAATTTCCAAGCTGGAAGGTGTAAAAACATCAGCCTACCGAAAAAGCTTTTGAAGCAGATCCAACAGCAGCTGGACTGCTAAGGCTTTTGTGCTTCCTGGTGTGATACAGGGGATGCCAACACCATGACAGAGAAGGAAGGATGAGCACTCTCACTGTCAGCTAGGTAAAAATTTTATTCATAGGTGCATGAGTCACAAGTTATAAGTTGTGAGTTGCAGGTTATGAATTAGAGGAGTTGTGAGTGAGAAACCTCATGACTTAAGTGATGAATTAGTGAATTCACATGATAGACTAGTCTGTGTAAAGGGGATTGAGCCCTTGTTTGTTGTGTTTGTTTGTTTTCTTTCTTAATGAGCTCATAAACTAAAGTTTCATTTGCAGAGTACGTTGTCCTGTAAATTTGAGAGGTCCAAATGGACCATGGCACCGATCTAGTCCTGTGGAGACAGATTTTTGGAAGCCTAGTCAGGCTGTCAACTGTGCTTAGCAATAAATCTATCTATTTTAAAGTTAGTTTAGGTATCAACATTATGCTCAGGCATTATGATTCAGTGGAAATGAGTTACCGAATTACTTCTTCAAGTCATTAACCCATCTTCTGCAGCAAGCCCAGGAGCAGATTGTAACCACCTGGAGGACAGCACGCAAAAAGTGTGCTGTGCAGACACACAAGACACAAACATGTACAGGCACAAACACACACTCACAAGGGCACACAAACACAGACACACAGTGCAGGGACAAAAGGTGCAAGCTTGTGCAGTAGCTCAGCAGGGAGAGCAGCTGAAAGGATGTACTCAATGCTGTGTGCAAGTTGTCCCAAAACAGCACTGCATGCCATGACTGAAAGTCATGCCTTCTTGAAGTGGTTGTGCAGTTCTCTAAATCCAGTTTTTTAAGCAATATTCTCTTAAAAAGTTTGGCTGCCATGCTGTGGTTGCAAAAATAGTTAAAAAAGAAAAGGCTAAAGCAAATGTGTATTTCTGATAAAGTTGTCTGCAATATTATTTTAACATCCTTGGAAATGCTAAGGGAATGGAAATGGGCAGTAAAAGTCTCCTAGGTAGCCTGAAGTACGTTTAGAAGTGGAGACAGTTATAGCCCAGCACGAAGAATATACTGGGTAAATGAGTACACTGGGAATATGAGAAAATATTCCCCATACTCAGATTCCATCGAGGGACAAAATTTTAGAGGTGGGAGAAGTCATCCCAACCCAAAAGAAGAACCTGGTGGGCACCACTGGTGGTGAAATGTTAATTTCCTTCTTCAGCTGGGGTGAATACTGCAGCTGCTTCCTCTGCTTTATAAATTTTTATTCTGCATCGTTTCATCTTCTCTTTCATTTACTTCTTTCCTTGTCCAGATTGCTCCAATGGCTGCTCATGTGGAGCTTCCTTTGCCTTCAGTGAATTTTATCGCTGATCTCTTTTTCTTTTTCCCCTCCTCTATAACTTTTCATCTGGTTTAACAAGGTCTGATAGCAGGACAGTGTGGACTTCATAATACTGTAGCATCACTTTACATCTCAAGTAAGTTTGTAGAATGCGCAAAGTAAGAGAGTAACACCAAGTGGGACCTGTCTAAAGCAGAGTGCACACACACAGGGTGAAAAGCTGTCCTTTTCCAGGCAGCCTAGCAGCCTCTTTTCCACCCAGCATTTCTCAGAGCCTGCCAGAGAAAAGTACACTTCTACCTCTGTCATCCTGTTTCTCTGCCAACAGAGGACAGTTGATGGAGCAACTGGTAGCACTCCACTGACCCCAACTATCCCTGCATGTGAATCTGCATGACAGCAGGGTCTAAATGGTGAGATTAAAAAAACAGTGACTGAAATGAGGCTTCTAGAGATCTACACTTAGGCACTGAAATAAATACCCCTCATTCAAAAGTGACAAGGATCTACATGTTCCTGTTGACACAAAGTAGGACTTCTGGAAGGGATTCTTAAGGTTGAAGCCTCCACTGTCCAGCAAGATGGAGGAATGGATCCTCCATGGGACGACCTCCATGGTCCTCCGTGGATATTTCACTAAAGGTCACCTGAAGTTTATCTCCATTCAAAACTAAAATGAGGCATCAATCATTTTACATATTTTTTCAGGGATGAGACCGAGCTAGAGTTCAGGCTGCTTGCCCTGTTTATTGGACATTTTAAATAGTGAAGTGCTCCATTTTGATTTCACAAGTTTGTGTCCTTGAGGAAAAAGCTATAGGCTTTAAGGAGACCTGGCTGTGTTTTTTTGGCCTGTGATACATTCTTTCAAATTTTGCTTCATGTGTCCTTAAAAAAAAATTACAATATTATTTTCGTAGGGTATAAAGTATCTCAATTTCTAAGGTAGCTGAGGCGCAATGTTCCAGATCCAAGCCCAAGCCCAAAATTGACTGAGGTTTTGCTGACCTTCTCCAAACTTGTAGGCTAAAAAGGTCAGAAAGGAGGGAAAATTTCTGTCTTGAGACTTCCCTGAGATCACACAAGTCCTGTATTAGTTGTGACAAGGAGAGTTTCTTCTTTAAGGTGGGTTTTATCATGATAAGAACTTGTTCAATAAAATTAATACACTTGCAAAATGCTTTGAGACATATGGACCTCTGTTGCCACCACTGTGTCTAGGGCATCTTGCGCAAAGAAGGTGCACCTGCAAAGAAGTGAAGAGTCAGCAACAACTGTGGGCTGTCCAGCTATTCCCAAGCACCACCAGGGACCTGCCTGCCCAGGACAGACAGAGCTGCAGTGGAGACGACCTCTACTTTGGTCACCAGACCTTTGACAGTTGTTAAGTCATGACATGACCGTGTCATGCTTTGCCCCAACAGGATTTTAATCCCATGGGCCCTCCTGGCCCATTAATGTAAACCCAGTACATTCCACCCTTCGCCTCTGTGAAACACGTACTTAAGAATTATCATTAAAACATCCCTTCATCACACAATCTTCACAAACTTCACTTACATCAACAAAAAGAATTCCCCACACCAAAGTCAAAATAACATCATCACAACACCGACAAAGTTGGACAATTTACACACACCCCACCCCTTGTCCCTTCACCACATTACAACAACAAAAATGCCCCACAATTATTCCACTTTCTGGCAATGTCCAGTCATAGTTTTGCCCATTATCTCTCACAGTTATTGTCCTTACCTTGAATCCCTTGACAGCCCCACTTTGGGTACCAGAAAGGACTGTGGTGGGTTGGCCTTGGCTAGCTGCCAGATGCCCACCCAGCTGCTCTCTCACTTGCCCTCCTCAACAAGGCAGGAGGGGAAAAATAAGATGAAAGAGCTTGTGGGTTGAGAGAAGGATAGGGTGATCCCTCACCAGTTTCCGTCACAGGCAAAACAGACTCAACTTGAGGAAGATTAATTTATTGCCGATTAAAAATAGAGTAGGATAGTGAGGAAAAAAACCCAAAACTTAAAACACCTTTCCCTCACCCCCTCCCTTTTCTTTCCAGACTTAACTTCACTCCTGACTCTTCTACCTCCTCCCCCCGAGTGGCACAGGGGGATGGGGAATGGGTGCTGGGGTCAGTTCATAACACTTCACCTGTGCTGCTCCTTCCTTCTCATGCTGTTTCCTTGCTCCAGCATAAGGTCCCTCCCATGGGAGACAGTCATAGAATCATTAAGGTTGGAAGAGACTTCTAAGATCATCGAGTCCAACCGTCAACCCAACACCAGTCCTTCATGAACTGCTCCAATGTGGGTCCTTCCCACAGGCTGCAGTTCTTCAAGAACTGCTCAAGCGTGGGTTCTTTCTACGGGGTATGGTCCTGCAGGATAAACCTGCTCCAGCACAGGACCCCCATGGGCTGCAGTTCCTAACAGAAAACCTGCTCTGGCGTGGGCTCACCACAGGCTGCAGCTTCCTTCAGGGTATCTCCACCTGCTGTGGTGTTGGGTTCTCCACAGGCTGCAGTGTGGATATCTGCTCCACCATGGTCTCCATGGGCTGCGGGGGGACAACCTGCCTCGTCATGGTCTCCTCCACAGGCTGCAGGGGAATCTCTGCTCTGGCACCTGGAGTGCCTCCTCTCCCTCCTTCTTCACTGACCCTGGTGTCTGCAGAGTTGTTGCTCTCACATATTCTCACTCCTCTCTCCCAACTGCTGTGCAGCGGTTTTTACCCTTTCTTACACATATTCTCAAAGAGGCGTTACCAACTTCACTGATGGGCTCAGCTTTGGTCAGCAGTGGGTCTGCCTGGGAACCAGCTGGAACTGACTGTGTCCAATGTCGGAGCAGGTCCTGGTGCCTTCTCACAGAAGGCAATCCTGCAGTCATGTAAACCCAATACAACATAGGCCCAACTCAGATCTCTTTCAAGCTTTGCTGCTGGAGAAAACAGGCTGCCTCGGAGCACAGACACGCTCTTCCATTATATGAACCAGAGTGCAGCTGCTGACTGTGCGGATCTCGAACATGTGATGTAAATCAAATCTGAGTCAGCAGCTTTTCAGTCTAGTTCTTTGCTAACAACCTTGTTTTCCAAGGGAAATGTAGATTTTAATTCTGCAGGACTTATCAGAGAAAGCTAAGCAAAATCTGCTCAGAACATCCGCTCTGCTGATTGAGCACGTGGCGTTAGAGCAGCTCTCTCCACTGGCGTAACTTGCTCCTGCCTGTCACTGTGTGTGAGAGCATTCGTGTGCATGGAGGCAGGGAGGACTCAAGGAAAGATAAGGGCAGGAAGTACCCAAAAGATGAGGTCTGAGTACCAGTGCTACCAGTGCAAAGATACATGCTGGTACAAGCAAGTAGCGTAAGCCAGGTGTTAGGTATGTGTAGACACAAAAGGTAATTTGTCTTATGTGTAGGTGAGATATTGAATAAGACAGACACTGAAGGCTTGCATGTGAAAAAGCATTCCCCACTGAGTAATCACATGGCTGCTTGTTTGCAGTCTCATAGAGAACAGATGCCCTGTGTGCACGGCCTGTGCACACACAGGCTTATAGCAAGCTATGTGAGTATACACAGAGTTGATAGTAAGCTGCTATGTGGGATGCATTTCTTTACTTTGCATATAGGACCCTGAATGACACAGGCTCCCCTTCTTGAAGTTAAAGCTGGAAGGAGACTTGTCCTGAAGAGTGGAGCTCCTATTTCCCACAAAGAATTACTATGGCTCACAGGATCCAGTTCTCTTTCAGCCTTTCTGACGTTACAGGTAGAAATCTTTGTAGAAGGAAAGTGAGACAATGCCTTGGAAGTCTGCTCAAGTATTCTTGTAGGGGCTGAAAAACAAAACATCACTGTTTTTCAGAAAATTGCTTTTATGGGCAAGGAGGGGTACAGTAGTTGGTAGGTGTATATAATGATGTATAGGAATGGATGGTGTTTATCTGTGACATACAGTTTCCTCACCCAGATCAATTCTCCTTCTCACACATATACTGAGTCAATGAGCCTTGTTTTAGAAGAGACAGCAGATCTGGCTAATTTTTCCAATGTGGAAAAAGATTGCATTTTTCTTTGGAACAACACTGTTTCTCTCATATTCTCTGAGTGAGTGTGGTTTGCTGCTTTCTCTTCTTGACAACCTTCATTCTGCTTTCTCTCCTGGAGGCTGGTCATGCTGCCAAGAGAGGGCAGCAACCAAGCACAGAAACTGCATGCCTGGCCCTATATTAGGTCACATGGGAAATTAATTTAAGGGATCATTAGCACAGAAGCTCTGTCTTACTGTAATTACTGCTCAACGCACTTAGCCTGCTGCCAATTCATCCTCACTGCAAAAGCAAACCTCTGAATTGTTATCTTTTCTTTGTGTTTTCTTTCAACCAAAAGAAACCAGCCCAAACTTTTGCTGAATCATTTTATTTTCAAGTTCTTTGCCATGGGAGCATGGTCAGACAAACACCAGGGGCTGCTCTGGGGACACTGTGTAGAAGGCATAGATCCCACACCGGCACTTCTGTTTAATAGTACTGTGTAATCTTCATCAGTACTGTTTAATATCTTCATCAATGACATAGACAGTGGGATCAAGTGCACCCTCAGCAAGTTTGCAGATGACACCAAGCTGAGTGGTGCGGTCGACACGCCAGAGGGACGGGATGCCATCCAGAGGGACCTGGGCAAGCTCGAGAAGTGGGCCTGTGTGAACCTCATGAGGTTCAACAAGGCCAAGTGCAGGCTCCTGCACCTGGGTCGGGGCAACCCCCAGTATCAATACAGGCTGGGGGATGAAGGGATTGAGAGCAGCCCTGCCGAGAAGGACTTGGGGGTACTGGTGGATGAAAAGCTGGACATGAGCCAGCAATGTGCGCTCGCAGCCCAGAAGGCCAATCGTATCCTGGGCTGCATCAAAAGCAGCGTGGCCAGCAGGTCGAGGGAGGGGATTCTGCCCCTCTGCTCTGCTCTGGTGAGACCCCACCTGGAGTCCTGCGTCCAGCTCTGGAGCCCTCAGCATAAGAAAGACACGGACCTGTTGGAGTGGGTCCAGAAGAGGGCCACGAAAATGATCAGGAGGATGGAACACCTCTGCTATGGAGAAAGGCTGAGAGAGCTGGGGTTGTTCAGCCTGGAGAAGAGAAGGCTCCAGGGGGACTTTATTGTGGCCTTTCAGTCCTTAAAGGGGGCTTATAAGAAAGATGGTGACAAACTTTTCAGCAGGGCCTGTAGCGACAGGACAAGAAGGAATGGCTTTAAACTAAAGGGGGGTAGATTTAGACTAGATATAAGGAAGGAATTTTTTATGCTGAGGGTGGTGAAACACTGGCACAGGTTGCCCAGAGAGGTGGTGGATGCCCCATCCCTGGAAACATTCAAGGTCAGGTTGGACGGGGCTCTGAGCAACCTGATCTAGTTGAATATGTCCCTGCTCACTGCAGGGGGGTTCGACTAGATGACCTTTAATTGTCCCTTCCAACCCAAACTATTCCATGATTCTATGATTTCCACAGCTTTACAGGGGACTAAAAGCATGTGACAAACAAGTGTACAGCTATGTTGTACCTTTATTTCTGTGTGTAAGACATTTTCATTGTTCATGCTGTCACTTTCCTACTGCAGGCTGTGTTACTGATAATACACTGCTCTGCTCTTTAATGGGCAGCATTTATTCTCAAATCCATCATTCCTGTAAGATCCAGAGCCACCTTCTTCATGTGTAAGGCTGAATGATCAGATCACCATATATCCTTAAAGACATGTATATTCCAATATTTATTGACCTGATCCAGGCTGAACCTGTTTTAGAAACAAAAGTAACCTGGTTGGTTTTAATACGGATAATTATCTTTACCCTAAAAAAGAGCTGCAGTGTTTTGGCCCCTGCCTCCCAAGGCAGTTGGTTCTTCTGTCCATATTTTTGAGATTACGACATTAAAATACGATGTTCCCAGTGGACTTTTACTTAACAAGGAAAATGTCGTGGCCCGATAAAAATGGTGGTAGAGAGAGGGAGGCTCCACATGGGCTTTGTCTTACTGCAGGACAAAAGTGTTGTTGCTCTCTGAGGCTCTGTTCTTCCCATGTCAAACACAGATGCCAGCTTTTTACCTGGTTACTGGAAAACACTTGAAGCTCTACTGATAAAATGAAACTAGCCTTTAAGGGCAGAAGAAGAAAACCTCCCCAAGCACACTGCGCAGAGCTGGATGGGACTGTAACGGTGGGAAAGCACTAAGCGCTGGATGACTCCTGCTGCCTGTGCTATACTTAGACTTGAACGGACTAATGCTGGCTTAACCTTGTGTATAAAAAAAGGAAAAGCAGTGGGTCAGACCGAGACCTAGTTGTGGGAGACCTTGACGGGCTTCTCAGGGCAGGAGGAGCTGAGAGCGCACCGAGCCCACAGGCAAGGCGTTCAGCCAGTGTCAGGCCCAGATTGCCTCACATCAGAAACCGCTCTGGCTGGTGAAGAGGAAACACCCACAGTCCCACTGGTGGCCGTGCCCATTTCTCCTCAGCCAGGAGGCTGCGCAGCAAACAGCATTTTAGAGGGACGGGGATTAAGCGAGAGGAGGGGAAGTGCAGAAAACAGGAGTGGTGGGCTTACACCAGGCAGACACTGCTCTCTGACCCCTCCTGCCGTGTCACCCCTGTGGGGTTTGCTCAGGCCTGCGAGCATTGTTAGCACAATTAACAGCCCCAGCTCCCAGTCCCACCACCCGGTTGGCACACAGGGAGCCGGCTGGACCCTGCGCTTGGGTCTCACTGATTTCGGCCGGGCTGAGAGTTCACCGTGGAAAAGGGCTGGGAGCTGTGCTGGCAGAGGGCTCCTCTACGCGCCAGGAGGGTACCGAGGCTCTCTTTGGACGCCCCCACAAGGCCAAGCCCGGACCAGGGCCACGCAGAGCTCCTCCTCCCCCCTCCCTCCCCGGCCGGCCCGGCCCGGCCCGGCCCGGCCCGGCCCGGCCCGCTCGCCCGGGCCGGCCCGCCGGAGCGGCAGGGGGCGCGCTCGCCCGCCCTCCGCCGCCGGCCCAGGGCCGAGTCCTTCCCCGCTGAACTCACCGCCCACCTCACTCCTCCCCGAGCCGGGCAGGAGGAGGGACGCTATTGGCCCAGCCGGCCGCCGGCCCCGCCTTCTTCCCGATCACGTGGCCTCGCGCTCGGCTTCAGCAGGGCGCGGCCCCGCACTTCGCGGCCGGAAGTGGCGGTCGGGGCGGCGGGGTGCGGGCTCCGTTGCCGCCGGTGCCGGCCTGTGCGCGGCCCCCTCCCTCCCTCCATCCCTCCCTCCATCCCCCGCCCGCCTCCCGCCATGCACCCGCGGCGCCCCGAGGGCTTCGACGGCCTGGGCTACCGCGGGGGCGGCCGGGAGGAGCCGGGCCCCGGCGCCAGGCCCTTCGGCAGCGCCTCGGAGCTGGGCCACTGGGTGACCAGCCCGCCCGACATCCCCGGCAGCCGCAACCTGCACTGGGGGGAGAAGACGCCGCCGTACGGGGCGGGGACCCCCCTGGGGGGCGCCGGCCTCAACGAGGAGCCGAACCTCGGGGCGGGCGGCCCCGGCGCCGGTAAGGGAGGGCCCGGCGCGGCCGTGCAGCCGGCTTCTCGCTGTTCCGCCTGTTCCTCGCTTGTCTCCGGCCCCCGCCCTCCCCCGGCGGCGCCGCGGCCGCCCGTTAGCTGGTGACCCGCCGAGACGGGCAAGGGCGAGCAGGCGGCGGCCGTGGGCTGTGCCGCGGCCTGGCCGCGCCCGTTCGAGCGCCGCCCGGGTTTGCTGGCCTTGACCTCCACCACGCCGGGCTCGGAGGCGCGTTGCAGCCGGGGGCTGGCGATGCTGAAGCGCCAGGAAAAAAGTCCTTTAGAAGAAGGAGAACCTGCTCCATCGCCTGTTGCACTCCAGCACCCGCTTCGCTGTGTAGCACCACGTAGTTACACGCAAATATGATTGAGAGTGCCAGAACGCACCCTGCACCTTCTAGTTAAGCAGCGTGTGGTCAGCTCCCCATTGCCCATGTAAACAATATCCTGCAGAAATACTCCATCTTCTGTAAGGGCAGGAAGTACCTTTGGGTCTTACAGTACATTCTGTTACTTAGTGTTGATGTTTCAGAATTTGTGTCTTCTGGCTGCTTTGTTCTTACGTTGAAAAAGTACAAGGGGTACAGCATGAGCTGGTGAAGTAAAACCCCCCTGAAGGAACCGTGTTCAAGTCTTTTCCAGTAATTGTTGGGAAACTGAGCAGAAACCCTCAGAAGTACAGTATCGTTTTACGTCTTTGTGAAATTGAGGTGAATTAAGAGAAACTTGCTAAATCTAGGCTACTGAACATTGGCTCCTTTAATTAAAAGGGTGTTCCAGAGCAGTTTGTATACACTCAAGTATCAAAGTTTTATGAAAGACATTTATTTAAAATTGAATTGTATTAATGGGTGAGTCTTCTGGGTTTTTTTAACCTGTAGTGCAGTATGTTTGTTCAGGTCTTACAATGAGTATGACCCTTAGCTTGACTTTCATCCATGCAAGCACTACTTAAATACCCTTAGATACTTGGACTCTACCTTTTTTTTTTTTTGTCATGTACTTATGGTGGATATGTTGATTCTGCATTCTGGAGGACTGATGAGGAGTTGCTGTATCGCTGAGTCCAGCTTCTGCAAGTGGGGAGAGTTACCATTCCTCTTAGGAGGGCTGCCATGTCTGTGTGGAGCTCCACTGAAGTTACTGGCATTACCCATGCTTACAGCCTGCTTGCACCCTGTAGATTGTAGGGCTGAGCATTAATTTTCAGTTGCCTTTACAGTTCTGATACTCTTCTTAAAATCTCTGCTGATAATTCCCAATGTGTAAATGTCTGTCTGGTAGCAGACAACAGAGAATTGAACCCACTACCCTTGTTGCAATTTTAACAGTTCTCTAGTAACTAGATTTTTGCAAAGGCATGGAGATAAACAACTGACTTGAAAATTTGCATCATGTTTGTTACGTCATCAATGGCGTTTTGTGTTACTTTTCCCAAGGTTTCTCTCTTTTTTTACTATTTCTGTTTTTAAAATTAATTTCACTTCAGATATCTAAATTTATGTTTCGGAATTATTGTAAACTGTCATGCATGCTAACTTTTTCAGTGGTTGGTTTGAGTTAGATTTTTTAGATATTAAAATATTCTCTGTTTTAGTATTTGCTTTGTCTCTTTTTTTTTTTCCCCCGTAGCTGTTTTAAGACAAGAATAATTTTATTTATAAAAGTATGTACAAACTCAAATGCAGTCCAAAGTGCAAATATTCCTGGGGGAATAATTTTTTATATCCTCTTGCTGAGTTGCCATAAATGTTGTGGTTTAGTGCTTGTAATCTTCTGAAGCAAGAACAGTATAAAAGTAGTTTTTCAGATCATATGCATGGCATTTTCTCCCACTTTGTGGCTATCACTGCTGTATAACCTGTTTTCATTTTTTTTTCAGAGCAGTTGAACAGATTTGCAGGCTTTGGTATTGGCCTTGCAAGGTAAGAGTTATGTAGTAATTTTCAGTGATAATGAAGTAGATAATAAAGCTATAGTTGTCTTCTGATCCCTATGTACACTTTTGCATTGTGTTTTTATGCTAGTAGACTTACGCAGCTGAAATCCCTGTAGAAACCTACTACCTGAAATCCACGTAGGTTTCTGTTCTCTTTAACTGAAGTGTTTCTCAAAATTCCTTGATCAGTAGTGAATATCAGAAACAGTTTTCCATACCGTAGGCTCAGGATATGGGTACCCTATTAGAGCAATCTGAAAATAACATCAGAAAACTGTTTTCAGATTTGCCACTTCTATTAATATTTTTAGGTAGTGTGAATGTTTCTTAAGAAGGTGAAAATGTTTTCAAGTATATTATCCAAGTATCCTGGAATAGTAATGTTGATCTAGCCAAGTGGTCCAATAACTATTTTATTATTTATTATGGTGACACTGGTTATTGATAGTATTTTTGAGGAAGTGGTGGACTTTAACATGCCTTATAACATTTCCAGAGCTTAAATTGTCAAGTGTAAGGATCATGATAAGCTTAGGGTTTTTTGTAGGATGCCTGCTCAGTCACACTTACCTGATTAGGTTTTTCTTGGTCAATGTACTGATGCGACTTGTGAAAGGCTGGGAGGTGGGGTTTTTTGTCTTGAGAAAATTAGGACTAAAAAAAGGTTTACTCCTTGTTGACCTGAGTGTGAGACTTCTCAGAGAAAAGTGCTTCCTTCTTCAGAAAGTGAGAGTACTTCTGTTGCTTACCCGGTTAGACCAACATGGGAAGCTATGTCAGTTGAGGTTCTTATAGTGTACTTGAAGAGGAGGATCTTCTGCTTGACCACCAGCCTGTCCTGCTCCTTACCCCATTGTTATCACCCTTGATGCCCATCAGAACCTCTTTTAACCAGTTTGACTCACTAAAACAGAAGACAAAGTCAATGAAAGAGGTGGATTATCTTTTGCTGTTTCAGTTAGGTTGATTTACCTCGGAGTTGACTCGCTGTGAAAGCCAGCAGACACCAGCTAACTGGACCAGAGAGGGAAGGGATAAAGAAGGACTAGGAATGACCGTTTTTGGCAAGTAATGAGTTGCTTAAATTAGATCATCCCATCTCATTAAACTGCCTGTCCCTCTTCTCCCACTGCTTCCCTTGCAGTGGCTCAGCTTGCTCATTCAGACCCCTTGATGAGCCTGTTTAGTTTGTTAAAATAGAGTTGATGGGGGGGAGGGGTAAGAACTAGCCCCCCCAAACATGTAAAGAGTTTTTTGATTTCTTTCCAGCCTTACCAAGCTGAATGAGCTCAGGAGAGTACCAGCAAAGGAGTGGAGCCATAGGGCAGGAACATGTTGATCTCCTTCAGGAGCAGAGAGATGTTAGTGTGGCTCGGTTGTCCTTTTGAACTATATGCTTTGATTTAATCAAGCATGACAAAGTTTTCCACGTCCTGAGCGCCATGGCCACTGGGACTAAAATGAGTGTGTAGTTTTGGGAAAGAGAGCTGATCAACATTGTATCATTGCTGAGAGCAATTCTCCCTGCTGCTTCTTTTGCATTTGTGCCGGATAACTTGCCAGACACACATGGTTCAAGTCAGAAGTCTTGTAGAAAACACACAAAAGCAAAGGTTAGTTTTTGTGAGGTTAGTTGAGTTGGCTACTAGGAGGGCTTAATAGATAGCAGCTGGAGTATGGGGAAAGTTTCACCTCTTTTGGTAGTAGCAAACTACTAATTAGGTTAATAGTTACAAAACTGCAGGCTCAGTGTTTTTCTGGGCCAATTAGTACTTGTTTGTCCAGAGTAAAATCCCCGTAAGAGACCTACCCCAGACGATCCTGTAGGTTGGTGGTCTGAGCTGTTACTTGGGGTGCTTAGACAGAGCCTGGAGGTGTTGCTTTTCTAATCCGTACCCTAGCTTGAACCACATACAGGTAAGTACTTTGATCACTCAGGCACTTTGAGATGAAATAAAAAGTTCCTCTGCGTGGCTGTGACCAGAAATCCTACTTCAGAACTGAGATAACTTTCCTATGAAGGTTTGATTGAAACACCATTTCTGGCGGGTGGAGGGAGAGTTGGTGTCGGGCAGTAGCATTTTCTGGTGAAAAAAATGTCAGCTGTTAGTACCAATCCTCTGGCCCTGCTAAGGAGAGTCTTGATTAATAACATGGTACGTGGAATTAACATAAAACTGGAGACTAATCCTTCCATAATTCTGGCTCTGGCCTGTTTTGTTCCCTCATATTTTGCAGAGGGAAAGTTTAGGAAATTTGGTATGTTGCTTTGCCTATAAAATACATATATACTATATATATGTGGGCTTTTTCGTAGTGAGTGTGTCAGGTTTTTTGATGCTTGTTCATTTATAGTATTAGCAGGCTATCAGGTAACCATCTAAAATGCCTCATTAATTCACTAGATAATGTACAGTTTTTCCAAACACTGATATAATGGTGTTAGAGAAAAATAACAAGCCTTTTCTAATAAATTTACGATGGCTTCCCATGCTTTAAATACACTTTTCTTTTAAAGCCTATTTACAGAAAATGTGTTGGCACATCCTTGCATTGTTCTACGTCGTCAGTGTCAGGTATGTCTTTTATATTACCTCTTCCAGTCAGAGCTCCTATGTACTGTGATATTTCTGTGTTTTCATACCCTGTAGAGTATAAGGAAGCTTTACAATTCTTAGGGAGATGCTGCTACGTTAACATGTTTTTATTTGTAGCATACATGTTTTCCATTCTGAAATTTAACTTCTCTTGAACATTCTTACTCATTTTTGTTTGGGCAGTGGAAAATGAATTACAGCAAGTAAGTGTTTCAGAGTCTGCAGAGCAACTTCCAGATCCCCATTTACAAGCAGGATGCTTTGTTTCCAATATTTTCTGGTTTTGCTTGCTTTATTGTTCACATTTTCAGCATACAAATACTTAAAAGTTCTGCCCGTTTCCCTAAATTTCAGTGAGAATTTATTCATATTTTGGTCACTTTAGCTGACCTTTACAGTGATAAAGTCCTTATTTTGAAAGTGCTTTTTCCTTTAGAGTTGTAACATTTGCAAGTGTGTTTATAAACTGCCATTGTTTATATTTTTAACAGGTTAACTATCACGCTCGGAATTATCATCTCACTCCCTTTACTATTGTCAATATCATGTACAGCATCAATAAGACACAGGTCAGTATTTGGTGTCAGGCTGTATCTGAGCACTGAAGGTTACTATAGCACATATGTACATTGACATCTTTAATTCTTTATGTAACTGGTGGTTAAAAACAGCCATTGTCAGGGTTTGTTATTTTTATGGTTGCAGAAATGTTTCAAGATCATTGTAAATTTTTTTTTTAAGTAATATGGTATTTAGTGGGGAAGATTTGCAGATGTTAGAAAACAAAAGGTCCCTGAAAGTAATTTTTTTTCATTAGGATTCTAAAAAAAAATTATTTTTTACGTGGATAAAGAGATTATCCAGATGACTACTTCCAAAGATAGTATTGCATGAATTTCCACTTCTGCATGGGAATGGCAATCCTGAAACTCAGATCAGGACACAGTAAGAAAAGCCTTTCTGGATTTCTTACGGATGTGCTTTAACATCTTGAGCTCATTTTGTCCATAGAAAATGGTGTTAAGTTTACAGTACGGAGTATTAACAGTGAGAGATATGCCTCCAAAATGGTTGTCAACTGTTTGAAATTATTGAAGAACAAAAGTTTCTTTGGAGTTGAAAAGTTAGTTGTCCCCTGAATTTGGCGATAATGAAGTTTAATGGTAGAATTGTAGCCCTGTGTGGTCTGAATTTGCTGAAATTTCATAAAGATTAGTAAGATGAATTTTGAGTTTTATGTTGCATGAATCAAAATATGTTGCATATTTCAAAACGCAGGGTCCAAGAGCTCTCTGGAAAGGAATGGGCAGCACTTTCATTGTTCAGGGCATAACCCTGGGAACAGAAGGCATCATCAGTGAATTTACACCTTTGCCAAGGTATTGCATGGTTTTTTTACTGCTTCTAAGAAACTGATCATCAGCTTTAGACTTATATTCAAAGTGTTAGAAATGTAAGACTGTTTGAAAAATTTTACTTGATGAGAACAGTGAGACATTGACAGTGTGATTGTCTTGGTAAAGACAACCTTGTAATTAATAAGTAGTGAGAGACTCTGGGAACTTTGTATGTCTGGAGTTTGGTATGTCTGCCTACTGCTCTGAGTATAGAAATAACGTAGCAAATTAGTCTCCAGTGTAATTCCACTGTAATAAAAGAATTCATAAGTTTCTTTTTGTATTTTGGTTTGTATTGTGTGGTACTAGCAAATACCATGGCTAAAGTGAAAAGTCCTAGTTTCATTAATCTAAATACAGCAAACCTACACAGCTAATGAGCCAGCGCTGACATCCTGCTGAACATTTTCACTGTCCTTGGTAGGTGAGAGAACAGAATGGCCTGCATTAGTAAATGAGAAGACATGGTAAATAAGAGTCTATGTAGCTGTCAGCTTTGTCTTCTGTCCTCCTTTACCAACAACTATATATGTACATTGTTCAGTATTCTTATAATAAAGGGGTTACTACTAAAAATGAGTGACTTCATTTAGAGATATTCACCATTCTACTTCACTGTGCCCATCTTCGGCTATAATAGTTTAGTAATAATTTTTTATTTTGATTTGTGACTCTGCTTACTTTTTATGCTGAACGCTAACTCCAGGATTATGGTAAAACATTGCGATGCCTTACTGCTTTGAGATACAAGTCTGATAAAGAATTTTTGTCCGAAAGACTCTTTATCAGTGTTTTGTTTGATAATGGTCCAGAGCTAACAGTAAGGGATGGCAACTATAATAACATATATTGTCAGTTTTGTTATAGATATTTTGAGACTAAGCAGGTTGTGTGAGAGTTTATTACATAAAGTAACTAAAACTTCTAGTGAAACACGTAATGGTAAAAGGTCAGTCACTAAAGAGGAAAGGAAGATCAATGTATTTAGGAAAGTGATAGCATACTGAACAATGTACATATAGTTGTTGGTAAAGGAGGACAGAAGACAAAGCTGACAGCTACATAGACTCTTATTTACCATGTCTTCTCATTTACTAATGCAGGCCATTCTGTTCTCTCACCTACCAAGGACAGTGAAAATGTTCAGCAGGATGTCAGCGCTGGCTCATTAGCTGTGTAGGTTTGCTGTATTTAGATTAATGAAACTAGGACTTTTCACTTTAGCCATGGTATTTGCTAGTACCACACAATACAAACCAAAATACAAAAAGAAACTTATGAATTCTTTTATTACAGTGGAATTACACTGGAGACTAATTTGCTACGTTATTTCTATACTCAGAGCAGTAGGCAGACATACCAAACTCCAGACATACAAAGTTCCCAGAGTCTCTCACTACTTATTAATTACAAGGTTGTCTTTACCAAGACAATCAGAGACTGATTCTGATACTGACTGATACTCTTCAGAAAGAGTAAAGACTTTCCTTTCTTGGATTAGAGTTGTTGTAACTACAGGCACTGGGTGAGTGCGATTCCTGGACAAGAATTGAAGCTGAACACTTTATAGCTTGTTATTAAAAATGCATAGTCTAGTGTGTCCAGCATTTCAGACAGAAATATCTTTATCTCATAGCTAGAGTATTTACCAAATGTATGGTAAATACATTTGGTATTTGAATGTTATCTTGAGCAAGGTGGGATTACATTTTCTGTCAAGTGGAGTGTAGTTAACATTTACTGTTCATATTTTGAAGTGTGTAACTAGAAAATGCTACCTTAAGGGGATTTTTTTAAAGTCACCTTTGTGTTAAACACATGGGTTTTCTTTTACTTTACCAGTATTTGCTAAAGACTGGTCATAAGCCGAAAGACTTAAGTCTGTACAGAATTACTATGCAGCTTCTAGTCTGACGTATTGTACTTGATTTGGTCTTGTCTAACTGTGTCAGAATGTGACTTAGGTTTACAGGAAAGAAACAACTGGGTAAACATAACCTCAAATAACAGAAAAAGCATAACCAAACTAAAACATAATAAAAAAAGTATGTTGATAGAGGAAAACTATTGAGATTTTAAAATAATCCAATATTCCCTGAAAATGGCTTTAAGAGTTAGTACCTAAGGATGCAAAATAAATGCAAAATACTGAAGCCAGTAGCTGTGAGAACTACAGACACCTGATTGAAAGCTTTTTGGATAGACTACTAACTGGCCCAAATAACTTCTAAAAGTTAAGCATGGTTTATTAAATGTGTAGCTGATGTGTCTTTCCACAATGGGAAATCCTGCAACGTAAACCAATAGTAGAACACCAATATGAAAACTGGATGTCAACACCCATGGAAGAAATGCTTGAGAATAATGGGTTCTTATCCATATTAAGGTAAATACTTTTCTTTTTAGGGAGCTTTCACATAAATGGAACCTCAAGCAGATAGGTGGACACCTTCTACTCAAAGGGTAAGTATAGCATGTGTTATTACCTTATGTCTTATTATCTAAACATTAATTAAACTACTAAATGTACATTAGTTTAATCTGCAGCTATGGTTACTTGACAGGGTGCTAATAGTAATTTTCAAATTTTGATTTTTTTGTACAATCTTGATTGCATACACCACTTTCACAGATTATTTTCTCTTACTAGATTCCTGTGTCTGTATGGAACCTGACTAATTTAAAAGATTAGATTCTTTTAGTAATTAAATTATGATATCTGAGACACCTGAATCAGTCTGGGCACATGGAAGTAGAATTTAAAAGAACTTCAGACTGAAGTTTATCTCAGCTTGTTTTGAGAGTTATGGTTTGTTAATTTTCTCTAGGCATACTTGGTAGATAACTTTATCAACTTTCAGGTGCATATTTGGCTAAAATTACAATATTGTCATGACCTTAATTCTTATCTTGTTAATTTCTACAGTTTAACACATGTGATAGCAATGCCTTTTTATTCTGCGAGCCTGATTGAAACTGTACAGGTAACTTACATATATTTACAGCATCTAAAAAGATACTGTTCTTCTCTTTATAGATTAGATTATGTGGAGAAGTGAGTCTCTGACTTTGGATTCAGGTTTATGTTGTAGTAGTTGCATTTGTTTTGCTTGAGGCTGTATGACTTATTAACTGAGATAAAAAGTATTTACTAATTTACTACTATATTAGTTGTACTATCTTGAGTCTAAATCTAGAATTAGAAAGGACATTTAGTATAGATAGTTGGAATATATTGTCTATGAAATAAGGACAAGTTACATCTATATGTTCTAGCAGATAAACCATAAAGAAGTTTTTCTCATGTAAAGGTTTTAAAAGGCTTGCTAGGCAAGTTGTTGCAGTGACCCCTTCCCCTATAACAACTATAAAGCTTTTCCAGTAATTCAGCTTTGTTTTGCTAAAATACTGAACTCCACTATTTCAAGACTGCTTTCACTCAGTCAACTTTTTGCTTTTAAATTTTCATCTAGTTCGTCCTTAGCCGTGAAAATAAATATCTGGACCTATCACTTTGGATACAGCTTAACTTGTTCTATAACTGTACAGAGTAATCCATAGCACTGTATTGCAGATTCTTTCAGTGAGTTGTTGCACCTCTTTCTGGAGAAAGAGGCAGGGTTTAGCTATTCAGAAGTGGTCCAGGGTAATTCTTCCAGCTATCTCTATATAATGAGTTGCTCTTAATTAACATGATAGTATCTTTGTGCAGCTAATGGAAGTCTTAATGTAAAGTGAGCTCTTGTGTGGAGGGTGGTGCAGGATAGTCACTCTTATGCCATTCATTCATAGTAATTTTCGTTCATAGCATAGACAAGTTTTAAGTACTGTCAAGACTGATTTAGATCCAGCTGTTTAAACCTACAGTTCAACTGCAGGTGTATGTCTACAAAATGGTGGGGTTTTTTCTGTGGAGAAGAGGCAAACAAGGCTGACTTCTACAGTTGCTTAGTTTCAGCATGTACTTTAGAGGCAGGTACTCTTAAGGGACAGGATTCTGCTTTGTGCAGAGGATGCAAACTTAAAGGAGCCAGAAGGTACTAGAAAGGCTGTTCTGTCTGAACTGGCCATATTATGGAGTAACAGAACAGGTGAGATTAAATGTCTGTGCATGGGGGCATGTAGATAGATTCCCAACAACAAACTTGCATTCTCTAAACTTACTCTGTATTTAAGAAGCCCTCTTCCTCTCTCCTGTTGAATTATTTTGAAAATAATGTTCCATAGACCCAGCCTGAGTGGATCTCTGAGTTTGTGGAAGCCTTGGGAAGATTTAACTGGTCTCATACTGGGAGGCTGATTCAGGAAGCTCTTTTATGTCTTGGGGAATGGCTTTACCCTGAGCATGCTGTAATCCTGGAGCTAGAAACAGTGGTGGAACACTGTTCGTGTTTCTTGAGTTCATAACAGGCCACAGAATAGAATGTTTAATTCAGGTATCTTTCTGCTTGTATATTTGTCTGAAAGGATGTTATCTGTGTTGTTGGACATGGGAACATATTTACCAATAAATGATAAAAGGGAACATGATTTAGAGCCTGTCTTCTGTTTGCAAAATAGGTAATAAAGTTTCTTTGCTAGAAAGCAGCTTAATAGGAAAACAATCAAAAAGCCAAAACAGCATCTCCCCCAGCCTTTTAGACAGGTGACCATCTCTGTAAAGCATTGCTTATGAAAATAATTCCACTGACATCTGAGGGTTTTAGCCTTAGTAGGTTCAGCTGTGTGCAAGTGTTTTACTGAATAGGTATATATATGCTGTATGAAATGTATTCTCCAGTTCCTGGCAACATCATCGTGAGCTTTCTTGTTAGAAACACATCAGAGGTAATGATAGCATTTGTGAAGATTTTATTTATGCTGTATTAATCAGTGCAGGGAGACAACCTGACTTACCAGGTTTACATTATATTCTTGTGCTGCAAAAGGACAATGACCAATAACAAACTATAAAAGTTAAAGATTGTGGGATTTGTTACTAACAGTTTTATGTTAATTTTGTCTTAATTCTGATAAACCATACTGTTCAACAGTATTAGTTTGACACAGTTCTCCAGGTAAATATATTTGATCATAATAACTGTAAATGGTAGAAATTTGTAGCTGTCACGTTACTGTTTTACATTTCAAACCACATGGTGGCGAGTTTGACAAAAGCAAGCATGGTTTTGAAGTGCAGTGACTATAATGATATGGGGGAGAAGAGGATTCAGTAGGGGTTATGATGCTTAACTTAAAGTCTGGAACAATGTTAGATTCTCAAGTATTTGAACTAGGTTCTCCTCTGCGCAGACTGACCATGAAGGCTTTGCAGGCTGCTAGTCCTTCCCCACAGTACTGAGGAATGTTCTGGTGGTTTATCCTGGCATGAGGTCAGGACACAGCCAGCATGGACTCAGAGGCTTGGGCATTGAGGAGAACTTCCAAATCCTGAATTTTATCATGTGAAAGACATGATAAAACACTGAGTTTGTATAAGCATTAGAAGGGGAAGCAATGTCTTTACCTTAATTCTGCAGTCATAGGTGGAGTATAATGGAGTAAATAATTACTAAGTGAATTCTTTCTTTTCACTACATGAACAAAATAACTATCTCTTAGAGGCAGCATGGGTAAAGAGTGTTATTTTAGATGCAAATAATGGAATGGAAATGTTCAGAGCTGAACCTATTAAATTCAAATTAAAGATGTTTCAACTCAACTTTAGTTATGGAAGTCTTTATTATGCACATTCAAGTTCAAAGACTAGAGTTATAGTCCTTAAAGAAAAGGACTTTTAGATAAATACTTCCTGGCATTTTGCTCCAGAAGTATGCATTTTCAGTACATGACTGTTTCGCAGACTGATACTTTCAGCAGCAGGCTGACAGTTGAATTTCTTTGGTAGTAACACAGATAACTGGAATGTACATTAAATAAAGACTCTTTAAGATGGGTTCATTTTTTAAAAGCAAGTTTACTTGAATGCTATCAAGAGTGTTAGAGCAAAGAGTTTATATCAATATAGCCGTGTAGGTACGATAGCATGCAAATGTTTAACTGTCTTATAAAGTTCAGTGATAAAGTGTTAGGATGTCAGCATGGTTATGAAGTGGGCAGCACAAGTTGTAACGATTCCTTTGTGCTTGTAGAGCGAAATAATTCGAGATAATCCTGGCATCCTGGACTGTGTGAAAGAAGGAATCGGCAGAGTTGTAGGCATGGGAGTACCCCATAGCAAGCGTCTCCTTCCTCTGATGGTCTTGACTTTTCCAACTGCTCTACATGGAGTTCTTCACTACGTCATCAGTTCCATCGTCCAGAAGCTTGTTTTGTTTGTTCTGAAGAGGGATAATTCCCACAACCTTCCAACTGAGAGCTCCACTTCTGTGCAGAGCATGCTGGATGCGTATTTTCCAGAACTTATTGCTAGCTTTGCTGCTAGCCTTTGTGCTGATGTCATGCTTTACCCACTGGAGACAGTTTTACACCGCCTTCATATTCAAGGGACACGCACAATAATTGACAATACAGACCTTGGCTATGAAGTGCTTCCGATCAATACTCAGTATGAGGGAATGAGAGACTGCATAAATACTATAAAACGGGAAGAAGGAATGCTAGGTTTTTATAAAGGATTTGGAGCTGTTATAGTGCAGTATACCTTGCATGTGGCAGTTTTACAGCTTACCAAAATTATTTACTCAACACTGCTTCAAAATGTTTCTTAATCTGTTCAGGTGTGGATCTAGCACAGTGGACATGATTGACTTACTTAATCATTGTTTAACATGGCTTAGAAACTGAAGTTTGAAGAATCCACTCTGTGGATTCTCCTTACACTGTAAAAGAACTTCTTTTAAACATGGGGATATAGATTCCTAAGTGTAATTAAAAAAGTACTGTTTAAAATTATAGACACAAATTGAATATATAATGTGCAGTCATACAGAAGGGAATCGGATTTGGAATGTGGTTAGAGTGAGGATTTACCTTTCCTCTTAACAGTTAACTGACTTAAGGAATGGATATGAATTCTTAGTATCTGCTTTATAAACATCACATCTGATACTTAATTTGGACTGCTAGCCAGTTCAAAGAAATTTATTTTCCTAAGTTGTAAGAACTTGCAAGTGGGAGACTGATGAGTTTACTGGTCTTTTAAAAATGCTTTCAACTTCACTGTTAATGGAGCTGTGAGCAAAATAGAAATGGTAAAAGTAACTTAAGTAGACATAAATGTCATAATTTACAGGTACATAGAAGACTTTTACTTCGCTGCAGTGTGGCAGAAGATGATGAAGAAGAATCTTTTGCTTTGTACAAAATAAGAAAAACTTGGGTTCGGGCAAAGTTGCACAGAATGCAGATTTGGCTGTCTTGCAGTTTGTTTGCAAGGCTTACAGTAACTAAAGTGTGTGAATAAAGCAAATTAGAAACTGATGTGTGCATGTGTAAGTGCCATTTTTAGTCAACTTTCCACTCATAATTTCAGGGTTTAGTTTTACTCTGCTGCTTCGTATAAGAGTAGAATAATCTTACAAATGTATGTAGTATCAGTGTTCAAAGTGTATAGAAAGCATAAAAAATTGGCTATTTCTAGAGTTTCTCTTTTGTTAGATCTGAGAGGTATGTACACAGTTATCTACTTACTATTTAGCACTGATGTCCTTCATTTAAAGTCTCTTCTGGATTAGGTATTTTGTGGAGCAGAATTAAGTCTCTTTTCGTGCAAGCGAACTACTGAAATGTACCATTTTAGCCCTCTTCCCCTAGTAAATCAAGGCTTTCAGTCTGAAACTGAGTTCTGATCATTCTAAATAACTTAGTCCTTCTTGGTTTCATCAGTAAATATCATGAAGGGGGGGGTGGGGGTGGGTTGATTTTTAGCAAATAAAACAAGCATGTGGAGAGTTGCTTTTAAATTATAAGAGGCTGCTGCCTTTTTCACACTTTCATGTGGCAAGTCTGTCTTTGTGAATACTGTAAATTGATGTGCATTTTACTCATTATTGTATAGTAGTTATCACTTATGGAAAGTAGTCATGGCAAAATAATGGAAGGGTGTTGCTGTTCATAAGTTCTGAATTTAAATCATTTGCAGGTCTACTTTGCTATTATTAATCTAACTTTCATGTATTTTAAATGCGTAAGTGTTGAAATGGAAAGTATAGTGAACTTGGGAACTGGTTTTATTTTAAAATATTGTTAATTGCAAATTTAGTGTATAGAATGGAAGCAATGAAATAAAATGAGAATTCACTGTAAACATTTTGAAGTAATTCACTGAAGAGGCACGTAAAGGAATCCTCATTTGTGTGTTATATTTTATTGTATAGACTTCAGAGTGGCTTTTTCAAGTTCCTCACCTTTCCTAAGTGCAAGAACATGTTGAATTAAACTACATGCAAGAACTTGGGTAAAATATTCAATTCCTGGTTTATATTTTTAAAGTTTCTATGAGTATGAAGAGAGCTGTATCAGAGAATCACCTAGATTGGAGAGGGTCTTGGCAGGTCGTCTGGTCCAAATTCCTGCTCTAAGCAAGGACAACATTGACTTCAGACCAGATTGTGCAGGCCCTTATCCAGTCAAGTTTTATACATTAAAAGTTGGAATTAAAAACTGGCCTTTTCAAAGGTGTTAAATTCAACTGAAGCCAACTATTCCATCACAATTGCCTTGAAGCAGTAACTAAGTGCATGTTGGAGACCAACACTTGCAGATGTATCAGTGAAATTGGGCAATAATGTTTTTCTAGGAACAAAATTTCAGGGAAGGCATTTTGTCATATGAAATGGAGGATGTGCCTTTATATATTCTGCAAGAGGGCAGATGGTAAGTTCTCAGAACAGCACTAGATAATACTGTGCTAGATTATTAAGTTGTGTCAAACACTCTTGCTTTTGCTGCTGAGAGTTTTACAGTTCTAGTCTATGCCAGAGTCTCAGATCTGTATCTTTAAGCAGGGTGAGAAAGAATGCTGTCAACTTCCAGCAACTGTTCTGCAGTGAAAAAGCCATTTGCTCTGGGCTACTCTTTTTTTGGTCCTGTTCCCATCAGTTAGAATGAATATGTTTTGATTCTTCATTTATACTTGCTTTACCTTCCAAAAGAAGTAATACTCTGCTTTGTCCAGAGTTGCTATTTTTGCCCATGCAAAAATGTAAATTAATGTGGGGTGAAAAAAATCTTTTTTAACCTTTTTGTAAGTGTACTGTTAATGTATTTCTGTTTTTCATTTGGATCTTAAATCTAGGTACTCAATTTTTAGCTCAAATGAGAGATCAATAGGCGGCTTTAGCAGGATGTTCCACTGAAAACTACAAAATACTGAATTGCTGTAGAAAGTAAGTTTTTCATTTTCTGGAATATGAAAAATTCATATGCACTCTATTCTTCCTGATACAGACTGAATTACTCTTTTGTATATTGTTTTTCTGACTTTTTTCATTTTTAAAGAGCAGCACTGATTACAAGAAGACAAATCTTACTGAAGAAAGACAGACTCCGTGTAATGTTCCCACCCAGTGAAGAATTATTTGGCTTCTTACCTGTGCCTCTTAAAAGGCAAGCCTCGATACGCAATAACTGACAATAGACCAGGCAGGAAACTTTGAGATATGAGGCCTGCTGGAAACCATTGCAGTTATCTGCCTGTCTTGTTTCACAGACTGCCTTACAGATCAGACTTGACTTCTGGTTGTGTTAGAATAGAGCTAGTGGTGGTGCAAGTACTGCATTCTTCAGCGAGGTTTCAGCTACGTTCATTCCTTTTAGCAGATCTACTTTAGGGCACACATGAGTTGATCTAGCTCTGGGTCCTGCCTGTAATACTTGATGTGCAGTGTGTTTTACAGATCTATGCAAAATCTTTAAGACTCAATGTCAAATTACATGCTTTTCTTAGCTCTTCTGGATTTAGCAGCAAGTTCAAAGCAAGTATGTAAGCTAATGTCCTTGCTGCTTGTTCCATCTGAGATGGTCATTCAGCTGGATACACACCTTCAGCTACAGACATAATCAATGCACATGATGTAAATGAGGCAATATATATGTAAATGAAACAATATACAAGTTCTTGCAGTGCTTTGAGGTTTTTGTTGGTATAATTCAGGGCTAGCAGTGGTCACTTTGAAACTATTTACCCTTTCAATGATATCCAAGGAGAAGAGCTCACACACGAAGTTTTTGACTAAATGGTTGTTGCTAAGAGATTTGAGAGCAGCATTCCCTCACCTGTACGGGAAGAGAGGTGGTAGCAAAATGTGAGTAAACTATTTGTCTAGTTTTGTTTTAGAAGATGTAATACATACCTTTTTCTGCCCCTGCTAGAGATAAGATCATTATTTAATCAAGAACTGGTGGCATCTGTGTTTTAAAAGCAAATCTGATTTTAAGGAGTTGGATAAAACTGTATTTTCAGATTTTTTTGGATGGAATAAAAAGAATTCGCTCTTTACCCTTCAGCACTCCAGCCTCTCCACAGACAGTTTGGCAAATTGTGAACAAAATTTGAGGGTGGTTAAGAAGCAATATTGAAAATGGAATGTAGAAAATGCAGATAAACAAAATTGGACGATTAATGTTCTCAATTGCAAAAAATTAATAAAATAAAATAGAAATGTCCAAATGTTAGTATTTATGGAGGGTTTAATTTGGAAGTCTATTTCTGTCTTTATCTTTCAAAAGGTGTTTTTAAAGGTAAGTTAAAATCACAAAACATTTTAAGCCCAGCATACCCTTTTTTCCCCCTGATACTTAGAAACTAACTCAACTAAAAAGCCAGTTATTCTTTCAGCTTTTTCAGTAGGAAAAAAAAAAGCCATTTACATCTTCCCTTCAAATCAAGGCACCCTTTCAATGGATGTAAATACCATCATACAGCGGTCTAATACTGCAGTTATAGATTTATTTTTTTTTATTATTCAAACTGCTAATGAATTGGCTGCAGTACACCTTGCCCGTGGCAGTTTGATCTGGGTAAGATATTGTATCACTCTTCTCCTGTTTTCAAAGTGTAAGGACAGAATGTGACTTGGGCCCACCAAAGTAATAAAATCAGAAGGGTGGTTTAGCTGTTACCTGAAATTCTGAGTCTTGCTCCTATTTCACAGCCTTAAGCTTGGCACTAAGGCAAGTCCAGAACAAAAGGACTTGTTGGACAGGACTTGACTCTATTCTGCACAGGCGATTCATGTCTTTGCCCAAACTGAATTTCTAGAGGCAGCAGGCTTATAAATTGGTGTTCCTGATTCTTGGGTTTTGGGTACCTCCAGAAAAGAAAAACAGTAGATTTGCTTTTCCTGCAACAGTGGGTGTAACTCACTGAAGTTTTTGATCCCTGAAATGGAATCCTGAATTTATGTATGTAATATTTGAGCCTTGAAGCACATTGTGTAGGAATAAGCACCAATATGCATAGTTGCCTTAACTCCCAGCTCCTAGCTGGTGTCAGCTCTATTCAGTACCGTTCAAAATGGGTGTGACACATTTCATGTGCATACAGACCACTGATGTGTTTTATGGTCTCTACAGGTATCAATGCAAAATGAGGCAGAAATAAAAAACAAACGAAGGCAATGGGAAAGAGGATTCTTGAAACTAAGTATGTGCTTACCAACACAAGCAGCTTGATAAGGAGGTGCATGTCACTTTAACAGCTATTTGAGCACAGTGGAGGGAAGGAGACAACTTCTCATGTAGCTACATGTGTTTCAGGAGCTTAAAAATGCCTACAGGGTTTTCTTTCAAGGGTAGGGTTTTTTTTCTTTCCATTACAAGCAAAAAACTGGCAAAAAGGCTGCTGTGATGCAGGTAACTGTTGCGCAACCATTCTGACATGCTTTGAAATGTACTAAACTACATTCAGTTTGGCTAATTTTTTTTTTTAATAAAAGGCAGCTACTCATCACATTTATAATGCCTGCTTTTACCAAGAAAATGAATGCGTTGTCCTCTTCGGCTGTTTAATTTAATTGATTTGCCATCCTAATGTATCCTGTAGAAACTCACTTGTGTGTTTTTCCTTCTAGTACTTGTGTGTCTGATAAGTGCTTACTAATAATAGCGTTTCTCAACATAACGCCATTCAGTCATCGTAAATAGACTGCTGTTGAAAATGGTTCCAATTACTCCATTTAAGGGAAAATAATTGTGTATTTAAACACGGTTTCAATATTTTTCTCAATGGAAATGCTAAACAGACATTTTAGGTCACAAAGGAAACATACTGCTGACGTGTAACAAGTTAAAAATTTTTGAACTTCCTAAAACAATCTGTGTGAGCTTGTTCTATTAATAAATACAGTATTAGGATAACCTTACAGAGTGCAATTTAAAAAGTTGGAATCATACTTAGGGGCTAACTGGGCAGCTCTATGACTGACACTGCTTGGGAAGCTAATGCTTCTGCTTCCACAGTAGGACAGCCGTAAGCATTGCAGTCCTCTCATACCTGGAGGCAAAAGGGAATACAAATCATGATGGTTCTGCTCTGACGCGCGCCTTCCTCTGTCTTCTCTGTAGCTGCAAGTTTTCAGTCATCTATCAGGTTTCTTTCTGCTCCTCTATCAAATAAAATGCCAATAGCTACTTCTCAAATCTTCAAACTCTGTGCAGATTGTGCGGAGAGTTATCAGGTCTGGATTATTGCAGGTTTAATAACCATCAGGAGAATGACGTTGGGAGTATGGGAGGGATTTCCTGATAAAGTTGCAGAGCTCTGTGATATGGAAGATGAGGTGGGATGTGCTAACACTACTCTCCCAGCGAGGCAGAACTACCAAAGGAATGAGAATATACCTTTTCTAGAGTTTGTACAAACCCTGTATTTCCTCCCTTGTCCCTCATGCACGCTCTCCGTAGCCAGGCATTTTGGGCCTGTTCTCCATGCGGCATAGATGTAGTCATTTGTCATTAGTGATGTGATACCTGTTCTCTTCCATGGGAGTCACCTTTGCTTCCGTTCTCCGTGGAAGTGTACAGGATGGCTTGGTATGGGGCTTGTGTGTACCATGGCCTGGTATAGTATTTTGTCAACAGCTTGAATTTTTAGGGAAAAAGCTTAAATTTTGATCCTTATAATTAAGATCCCAGGAAAATGTCTGTATAGTAAGCCTCAGATTTATCGAACTACTCCTGACTTCAAGTCTTCCTTATTTTAGAAGGAGTATTTTCTACTTGACAGGAGACACTTTCTACAAAGTAGTTTCTCCTCATTTTTCTAGGGTTCCTCTTTTATGCGCTTGCCTGGCTTTATACACGATTTTTGTGCCTCTTTACGTAATAGCTTGTCTACCCTCTCTTTAGCTGTTCCACCTTCTTCTCATCTGTCATTTCTTTCTCCTAGGTTTTTATATCTGCCTTTTCTGTCTTTGTCCTTTATGTCTCCCCAGTGAAATCCCCAGCCCGTGTTATCTTCTCTTCTGTGTTTCCTTAGCTGGAGGTTGCTCTGGGTACTCAGCACTGTGCATAATGCTGCCCATTGCATAGTATAGAGTACTGCCAAAATTTATCACCAGAAGATACAAATTCAACTTTACATTGAGACTGTAATTTATACTCTGCATTGGTGAATTCACAGGGTGATGAATCTTCCCTTAACGCTTCAGATGGGTGAGATTGAAAGTCATGTAGCTCAGTCAGTCTGAAATGTTGTTCTGTTGGCAGTTCTTGTTATATATTTACATACATAGATACATACATTAGAACTATAACAGAAAATATGTAGAAATATGGTAACTGTGTAGGGATAGGTGTGTAGATGTTGAAACATAAAAAGTTTGTTTCACATTCTTTGTAGTTCTTGAGGCAATTTTCTGAAAGGTGCCTGACTTTCTGTATTTACGGTGTTTGTCTGCAATGATTTTTACTTAATAGTAAAGCAAAGCAAAAGAAGTGCTCATTAGGAAGGGAATTAGTGTTCCAAGAACTGGCATATAGCCATCACAGGAACAGATTCACACCTGGGATTATAAAAATCTGGCTGTGGCATAGGAGTATTTGCTGTGCCCTCAGCAATGAAGATAGAAGTTCTCATTTGCCAGAAGTTGTTGCACTTAGATTTTACTCCGAAGGTCAACAGAAGGATGAGCAGTTACTTTTTGTGTGACTTCACCTGTGAAAAACAAGCATGTGGTTGAGAGGAGCTAGAACGGTAAATAATTTTCTGGTCCCAGATTGCTTTTTGAGGTCTGTGTGACTTTCTTGCAGGGGCGTCTTTGTTAATGACTGTATTTAGTACAGAGACTCTTTTAGCTTACTGCTGCTTGCGGTGTGGTCACTGGTGACTTGTGTTCTTGGCCTTGCTGAGGCAGTGTTTTCTGTCCTCCATGTCCTTTTCTCTTTTTCCCACTGGAATTCTGGCTTAGCACCTTGCAGCTGGCTACTCTTCAAGCACCAGAAGCAATATCTCACCATTAACGGAGCACCAGGCTAAATCACTTCTGGAGAATTACCAAAAGGGCTATAACAGTATAATCAAGTCAGCTAACCAGGCCAAGCAGAGCAGTATCATAACGCTGCTGCACTGAAAATTTTGGGGCAACTCTGTTTCTGGTTAATAATGAAATGGCTGGTAGTAACTAGATTTAAAAGTAATGTAGCCTTTGAGTATCAGTGCTGAAATTGAGTAATGCAGAATACATTTCAAGAAAAAAAAAGAAGCCATATTTATGCAACAACTATACAAGAGGGTGAATTTGCGTTGTGGAAAAAAGGATGTTGTATTGTTCAGGTACCTTCTGCTCTGCCTTGTGACATTAGCATGAGGTTGTTTTCTTTGCATCCAGTACTTGCATGGTACTGCTCGCTCACTTTTCCAGACATGCATACGTCTTCCTAAGTCCTCTTCTCTTCCACTCTTTCATTTATGCTGTTCCTCCAGCTTTGAAACAAGTAAGACAGTAGTTTGAAAACAGCACAGCTGTGATTTCTTTGACAAACCTGCTGAGGTGGTTCAAAACATCACTGACTTTTCAAGATGTTCCTAAAATCCACTAATTCGTTGAGATATGAAAAGAACAGTAGAATGTCTGGTTTCCATTTAGATTTTTAACAACCTCCTCCCACCTCCAAAAAAAAGAAAGCCCTTATTGGGATTCTGCATATAAATAAGACTGGAGAGGATACATGACTTGAAGTAGTTTTTTACTTGCACAAACACACACTCACCAACCTTTGATGTTTCCTGAGCTTCAAGATGCATGCTCAAAGACAATAAAGGCTAAATTAAGATCTCCAGAACTAGAATGGTAACATTAAAAAAGAAAAAAATCTCCACTGAAGAATGGTGGGTATGTGCACATCATGAAGATTTGGAAATACTATTATCTGTTAATCTTGTGAGCCTCTGTGTTTTATAATAAAATATCTAAACCATTATATCAAGATCTGGCAAGACTTGTTTAGACTTCAGGTTTAATAGAAATGCCTGGAAAACTGATAAGTATGTATCAATAGCATAGCATTCTGTGGTGGGTTGACCTTGGCTGGCTGCCAAGTGCCCACCCAGCCTTTCTATCATTCCCCCATCTCAACAGAATGGGGGGAGAAAAATACAACAGAAAGCTCGTGGGTCAAGATAAGGACAAGGAGATCGCACCCCAATTACCATCATGGGCAAAACAGACTCGACTTGGGGAAAATTAATTTATCACCAATCAAATCAGAGTAGGATAATGAGAAATAAAAACTAAATCTTAAAACACCTTCCCCCCACCCCTCCCTTCTTCCCGTGCTCAACTTCACTCCCAAATTCTCTACCTCCTCCCCTGCAGCAGCACAGGTGGACAGGGAATGGGGGTTGCAGTCAGTTCATCACACATTGTCTGTACTGTTCCTTCCTCCTCACACTCTTCCCCTGCTCCAGCATGGTGTCCCACCCACGGGAGACAGTCCTTCACAACCTTCTCCAGTGTAGGTCCTCCACGAACTTCTGTAACGTGAGTCCTTCCCACAGGCTGCAGTTCTTCAGGAACTGCTCCAGCATGAGACCTTTCTATGGAGTGCAGTCCTTCAGGAATGGACTGCTCCAGCATGGGTCCCCCTCAGGGTCACAGGTCCTGCCAGAAAACCTGCTCCTGCGTGGGCTTCTCTCCACAGGCCACAGCTCCTGCCAGGAGCTTGCTCCAGTGTGGACTCTCCACAGAGTCATGGCTTCCTTCACAGTATCTCAATCCACTCCAGTGTGTGGTCCTCCACAGGCTGCATTGTGGATATCTGTTCCACTGTGGTCCTCCATGGGCTCCAGACAGACAACCTGTGTCACCATGGTCTTCACGACAATGTCTAGGAGGCAGTGTTCTCATATTCATTCTTACCTGTAGCCTGAGTTATGCCCAAAATTTCTTTGCAAGATGCAAACTATGTTTGATGATCAATTTTACAGTCAACTGATGTGTCCATGCACAGTCCTGCATAGGGCCCTGCAAAAGCTGCCACTTGAACCAGGTGCCAAATTTCCTGTCATCCTGAAACTGAGGTGAGATCTGTCAGACTGTGACTCAGATTGACTTTGGGAGAAGAAAATCTTTTTCTGGGAAAATCCTGACTGCATTAGGAAATTGTGGTCTGCTTTTATGATCTCTGTTTGATTCCTAGAGATGGTGCTGTTGTTGGTGCTGCTACCTTGAGCTTTCTTTAACGGATAAAAGAGTGAGTTCAGATCAAAGGCTGTGAGGTGTGAGGTGACTAAGTCCGTTGGAGATTTTTCTTATTAATCCTTTTGCATCTCCTCTCAATAATATACTGAGAAAGATATATTCCAGTATTCACACTCTTCAAAATGGCCACTGATGAACTGGCTACTCAGCTGCTTTATAGGGACATTACCTAGATCTACCTGTCTGCTCAACTGCATCTCATATCCCTCCTTTTTGGTTTCTTATGCACAATATGACTTCTCCTACATGTTAGGCCTGGCCTCAAACTTCACAAGGGAGTAGGCAGAATTGAGAGTGGTGATTTTCACAATAAAGTGACGAGCAAGGATGAATTTGCAAGCAGTTGCGTTGTGGTCATCATTTAGATGGTCTCTGTGATCTCAGCTGCTTGGAGAGTGTGTCTGAAGGGCTGCTTTGCTGCTTCTTGTGGTGACGCTTCCTTTTATGTCCTTGTTTGCTTGATTATCCTGATACTGACTTCCAAAAGGAGTTTGAGACAACTGTTTGGCAATGCTAGTCTGTTGCCCTCAGCTGAGCAGATAGTTTCATTTTCTTCTTACTGATGTGCCACTTTTTGCAGAACCACACCAGCATCAGAACTTAGCTGTGAGTACTGTTCCTTACAGCCATACATCTCCTCATCATGAGCCCCCGCATCAGGAAGCATCCAGCATCCAGCCATCACTTGACCATGACCCCAAGAAAATCAGTGTATGCTCATCTCCATCCAAAACGGATACATTTCCCAGCATAAAACAATTTCTGACCTATCAACACATCTTCAAACATACCTTCACTGGGCCTTTGCCTTTTCCCCACTAAGCATAGCCATAAACAAAATACTAGCTCAATACTAGCTAGATGCCAACTCAAAAGTTTTTTAATGAGTGGGGGCAGGATGGAAGCTTCATTTTTTTTGTTCCTTTTTTATACCTAGCACCTTGACCAAATATGTGGGCAGTACACTAAATAGGTAACATGCTGATAGTGTATGTACAGTGATCATACTAAAGCAGGGATGGGCAGTCAAGTATTTATAGCCATGGCTTGCTGTAGAATGAATGAGAACTGCTGCAACAAGGAGAGCCCTGGGGAAGGACTATTTTGTTGCTCTGGAAACATGGTCGGAGTCAATAGCTAGCTGGAGAGCAGAGCCGCCAGCACTCGGGTGGGAGGGAGACACTGACACAAGAAACAGGAAAGAAAGATTTGTGTAGGTCCTTCTTTACCATTGTAAAGAGCAGCAGCTGATCAATGATCTACAATTCACAAGGTTTTTCCACAATGGATGATTGTCTGGTGCCAAGAGGAATACTCACCACCTGGTAGGTAATGTGTAGCATTTGTAATTCACTATTTCAGTAGAGGAAAAAGTGGCTCTGAAATGTCCTTTTCTTTCTTTCTTTTTGGTGGAGGGGGAGAGGTGGGTTGTGGGATGTCCTGCGTGAAATATCAGTATGATAGTCTGGGTGGAAGTGAGGGAAGTGCAGTTTCAGATGCAAGAGAATAGGAGTGTCATTTGCTTTTACCTGAGAGCAGTAGCACACTAACCCGGAGGTGGCTTTGCGTCTTGCCTCTCTACTTTTGCAAGGAGTTTCTTCTCTGATATCAAGATAAATTATTCCATGATCTGCTTCTCAAAGTGCCCGGACCAGATTAATGGTTCAAATTTTTATCTTTCCACTCTTGTTGGTATGGAAAATGCTATTCTATATGTTCAGATAAGCCACTGTGAAACAAATCAAACTAGTAACTCCTGCACTCTTCTGACCCCTCTCTCCTTCCAGCCCAGTGCAAGCATTAATCTTTTCCTTACACGTCATTTCCCGAATATGTAAGGAAGAACATCAGTCTATACCTATATTCAGGTGGGTTCTTCCCACTTTTCCTGAAAAACAGCTCTAACACCGTGCTTAGCACAGCTACGTGCTTCTGTCTTCTTGGCACAGGAATAGGCAATGTGACTGTCTATTATACTGATATTATACAGCCACTTTCTTTTCTCTATGTGAGGGCATCATTTAATCACTGCTACAGAAGGAATCTGCCTTCTAGCTTTCTGCGTGGTGACATTGCAACCCATCAACTGGCAATCTCTGAGAAACTTACGCTGACCCGGCAATTTCCTCCAGAGATTGTAATGGATTAAGCTTTGTCATTTAAGTGAGTCATAAAATTTGCAAAAGCCAAGACCACTAACTCTATTCTTTACTATGTCTTTTTATTAATTTGTCCAGAATAGACATCATCCTTACTGATCTGTATGTTCCTGGATCTCCTCTAAAGGACTCTTGAAAAAAGTGTTAGTGTCACATTTGCCACTTTCTAATCTTCAGGTACCAATGTATTTTTTGAGTGGTGATGTACTGAAGCCACTTAATTCAATTATTTCCTTGCCTGAGTTTCTTTCAACCTCTTGGGGTTAACAGTGTGACAGTTGTTGCTGTTTATTTTGTTTGCTTGTTCTATAAGCTCTTTTGTTGCTGCCTCAGTTTGAGATAGCACTTCTGATATATCCCCCCATAGAGAAGAGTTTCTTTCTGAAAATGCTGCAAGCCCTTCCGCTGCGAACACATACACAGAAAGCGTACCTGTCTTTTGTAAGGCCATGTTTTCTGCTACTCCTTTTACACCCTGATGATCTGTGGGTGTTATATGCTCTCTGACAGGCTTCCTGTTCCAGGTGTATTGGAGCAATGGCTGATTATTGGTTTCTTCTGCCCTCTGTGAGATATTTCTCTATCTCCCTAGCCCACCTTACTGTGTTTTTCACATTTCTTCTGTCTCTGTTTATAATGCCATCTATTCTTCTTTGGAATGGAACTAGCATTTTTCAAAAGGTGTTTTTTAACAATTTACTTTACTGTACCATTTGGTCACATTGCCTTCTCTTTTCCTTTTATTGAGTTTTTCTTGCTTTGTAGCATGTTTTTTTTCCGTGCTTCTTTCCTGGGGACAAGCAGTCATTGGTTGTGTTTAAAAATGATCTCTTGACATCTTGCTCAGTGGTGATGTTGGCCTATAAACTGGGGGTGGCTGTGTTAATCTGTTACTTTTCCATTTTATGCCATGTAGCTTTCCTGGTCTCTCTTAGCACATTGCAATCAGTGTAACATCCTGGAGGGCCAGTTAGTAACGTATGACCCAGTGCTCTGCTGAGGCCAAGGACTTCATCCCATTGGTTTTCCATGTTAATCATTGGCATAAACAGACTTCTAATCCCACTTGATCTGCTTGTCCTTTACCCAGAGCACTACACTTGCATTTGCAGTCTTTCCTGTACACTTTATATCCCTGGTCTCACAATGCCTCATCTACCTCATCTACTTATCATACAAGTTTTCAGTATGATAATTACATTGATGTCCTCATTACAAGTTAGTCATTCCAGGTCCCCCACCTGATGTCTTAGAATTCTGGCACTCATGTGGAACCTAATTTACTCTGATCCTTCATTTTCTTGTCTGTGCCTTGCTTAGATGGCCATTACTTGGGGAGCAGAATTCCTGTGGCAGTGCCTGTAGTGCATGCCTCCTGACAAAAAGGGTTCTATTCTACATCTTCCTCACTATTCATTTCAAGAAGTCATATCTAACTGTCATCACTTTCAGTGTACAAGAATTTCTCTATGTGCCCACAAATATGTTTGTTGGTTGGAAAAATGATAGCAGTGGGAGTCAAGGACTTAAATGAACAGGAAAGTTTCCATGGAGTAAGCAAAGGACTGGGTCTTTCTTTCATGAAGGTCAAATACATTAAAAGCCTGGAGACATGAAATGGTTGCTGTGAGGAATAGTGGGATCTCCTGCTCTAGTTCTCACCGTGCACTGGAAAGACACAGATTTAAGAACAACAGTTGGCAGAGAGCAGTAATCAAACTGTACCTGCATTATCCTCAGTGAAATTTGCGTTTTCTGCACTATGTATCTACAATGGCATATTCTTATTGTAACTATACCTGCCAGTTTTGTAATTACTTCATAGTCCTGAGGCAATCCATGCATGTACAGATGAAGAAGATGAGACTGAAGGACAGAATATCCATGAAAGAATCTGTCAAAATGTCAAGATGGGTCCCTGTAGACACCAATATATAACTTTTCTTTAGAGTTTTGTAACACCTTACAACAAATAGAATCACAATAGTAATGAATAAGAAAGAGATGCTCACATCTCTGAATTTTACACAGGATTTTGGGCCCATACACTGGCAAAGCATACTACTTGCAAGAAGTGCTCAGTAAAAACACATGGAAATGACTTGCAAAAGGAGTTTTTGAAGGAAAACCCACCACTAACTACTAGAAATTTTGCAAGTTTGATTAATTTTTTAACTGTATATGAAAAAAAAATCTTTCTAATTTATCAGAGTGGTTCTATCTGTTTCTATCTGACTGTGTTGTCTGACTTGGACAACATAGTCAGTCCAAGATTTCTAGGAAAAAACTTATGAGATAACTTTTTTCTAACTTGGAAAAGCAAATAACTCAGTAGTGTGTTAAACTATAGTCAAATTATTTTAATATTCCTAAATAAGCTGATGAAAAATTTAATATGACAAAGTTAATAGTGAATTGATTAATGTAAAGGCAAAGTGATTTTGTGAGTTTCTTACTTAGTGAAGTTCATATGATTCCTAAGGCAAAATTTCAAATGTAGATGCTACAGAAATCAAGTTGATACTGAATTTCTAAGACAGTTGACATATTCCCCACTACTCCTCCCCCACTATTCTAAAAGACTTACTGAGTTAACACCATATTGACTGATGCAGCTGATATTAAATAAATTAGAAGATGGAATCACCCTGAGAATCACCATAAAAAATGTAAAAAAAAAGTGGAAAAAAGTAAAAAATGTAAAAAAAAACCCTAAAAAGAAAAAATTAAAAAATTGGCCAAAGCTATTTCGTATTTTTAGCAAAAGCCTGGGCAAATGTATTAAATCATACCAGTGACATTTATAGGATGGTAGAGGACGATAAGCAGTCAGAAAGTTGTGTATGACTACTTTGTGCAGGAAGATGGTCTCATTTCAACAATTTCTGCTTGGATATGGCAGGAAAAAAAAGTTGCCTACAAGCAACTATCCATCCCTTTTACAAGACAGGAACAGTGCCACGCCTGTTAGTCCTTGGGGGTAGAATAAGTAACTAAAAGAACACAAGCCCAACTGTGGCACCAGGGCAAATACAGGGAACCCATCAGTGTGTTTGCAAGAGCATAAAGCTGGGAGGTTGAATACATCTTGCGCAGCATTGCTTCATGTTTAGCTTTGTCAGCTTGGTGGTGAGAGACTTAGGAGACTTTGTTGTGTCAAATGGGTCTGCTAAAAGGTTAAGATGTGACAGTCACCACCCAGAAATCTCAAAAAGAAAAAAGCAAGAGCTTTCTAACAGATAATGGCTCTTTAATGAGCCAGAAATATTCATCACATGACCCAGGGTCTACGGGCTGCAGCTGGACAAATTTTCTTCCAAGAATCAGGGTAGTTAATCAGTGTTGCGTGATGCAGATGTGAATTTTATACTATATGAAATCTTTAAGTGAAGGCCAGTTACTTTTCAGAAAGAAGTGCTGTCTCTGAGATTTAATTTAAGGGCCAGAAGCGTGATATAGCGAGTGCTTCTGCTGGCCACGTTGAGAGAATAGAATAGAATAGAATAGAATAGAATAGAATAGAATAGAATAGAATAGAATAGAATAGAATATTTTAGTTGGAAGGGACCTACAAGGATCATCTAGTCCAACTGCCTGACCATTTCAGAGCTCACCAAAAGCTAAAGCATGTTATGAAGCTCATTGTCCAAATGTGTCTTAAACACTGACAGGCTTGGGGCATCGACCACCTCTCCAGGAAGCCTGTTCCAGGGTTTGAGCACCCTCTCGGTAAAGAAATGTGTCCTCATGTCAAGTCTGAACCTCCCTTGATGCAGCGTTGAGCCATTCCCACACGTCCTGTCACTGGATACCAGGGGGAAGAGATCAGCACCTCCCTCTCCAATTCTCCTCCTCAGGAAGCTGTAGAGAGCAATGAGGTCACCCCTCAGCCTCCTTTTCTCCAAACCAGACAAACCCAGAGCTCTCAGCTGCTCCTCACAGGACATGCCTTCCAGCCCTTCCACCAGCTTGGTTGCCCTCCTCTGGATGCATTCCAGGACCTTCACATCCTTCTTAAATTGTGGGGCCCAGAACTGCACACAGTACTCAAGGTAAGGCCGCACCAACGCTGAATACAGTGGGATAATCACCTCTTTTGACCGGCTGGCTATGCTGGGTTTGATGCACCCCAGGGTGCGGTTTGTCCTTTTGGCTGCCAGGGCACACTGCTGACTCGTATTGAGCCTGCTGTCGACCAGCACCCCCAGATCCCTTTCTGCAGGGCTGCTCTCCCTCCAGCCACTCCTCTCCCAATTTATACTTGTGCCTGGCATTAATTGCAGAATCCAGCATTTGTTCTTGTTAAATTCCATGCCAATGATGATTGCCCAATGCTCCAGTCTATCTAGATCCCTCTGCAAGGCCTCTGATCCCTTGAGAGAGTCAACAGCATCTCCCAGCTTGGTATTGTCAACAACCTTGCTAATGGTGCATTCAACTCCTGCATCCAGATCATTGATAAAAATATTGAGAGGTAAAACTAGATTCATAAATCTGTTCTTCTGGCAGCTTTGAACAGAGGTTATATTAATCATCCTCCCATGTGTACTTTTCATGGAGTCTGAACCAAAACTTACACAAATTGTAATTTTTGTCCAATTGATGTCAAATGAACTTTTGGATCAGGCTGTAGGAAGAGTACATGTTAGGGAAAGATTAAAGAACTAAAAGATTAAGAAAATATAGAAAATATTTAACTTTTTCTTTCAAACCTCTGCAGCCCTTTGTCCAAAGTTTTATGTGAGCCAGGGTGCAGCTATTTCTCTCTCTCTCTCTTCCTCTCCTTCCCTCCTCTCATATTGCATTTACATAAGGCAATTGCAGTAGCTCCCAAGCATGTTTGCTTTCAGGTTTGATAAATCCCTTCTCTGCAAGATCTCTAGTGAGAAACTTTGTTTCCTTAAAGTAACATACCTTATTAAATTTACTAGTTATTCAAGAAAGAAATCACAAAGTTTGTTTATAGTGTGAATGGGTTTTTGGATCAAACACCAAGTATAAGCCATGCAAATTAATTTCAAAAAGTGAATCCTCTGTGCTCCCACTATTATGAACAACACTAAAAATTATCCATCTCCCATGTGAGAACAGTTAAACATAAATAGTTCAAATAGTGGAAGGCAATTCAGTGTTTAATGTTCTATTTCAGTAACTTGCACAACATTGTTTCAACACTACAAGAGGTTATTTTTAAAATAACATGTCATCCAGTAAATTAGTCTTATTATGTAGGATTTATCTGAGATGGCTGCACCTATTAGTTCAGCAATCTGTTATGAAAACCTCCCAAATAAACCTTGCAGCTTTCTTTGAAGTGTAGGAGAGTTACAATTTGGGGGGTTTCTTCAGGGATATTTTGATACCTTCTCCTTAATTAAAGCTTTTCAGGAAGTCATTATGTGCCCCTTAGAAGTCCCTTTTTGTCAGCATTACATGTTTGTGCTTGTGGTGTCTAACTGAGCCTGATCTGTTTGCTGTGTAAATTGTGAGATCGATGTAAAATCAGAACAGTGATGTAACCCATAGCTGAAATTCTAGTAATTTTTAATCGGTTTCTTCTCTTTCCATCAAAGATCGGTACTACTTGGGTTTCATTTCACTGAATAGGCTTGAGGGGTGGGGTTTATTGTTTTTTTTCTTTTAATCTGCTGGGTCTCTGAAAATCACTGTGAGTGATATTGCAGATAAAAGTAATGGTACAAACAGAAGGAAATCACTGTAAAGCAAACTACGTATACAGTGGAAGAGAGAGCAAGACACACAGATCAATAATGGATGTATAAGCCTTGCTATTCTTGCATTTTGAGCAGAGAGAAGCTTCCTGAGTATTACAAATACTAAAGAAAAGGTGAGCTAAAGAAGCAGAAGAGAATCACACAGCAAGCAGCCTGACTAGATATCTTCATGGGGTAGAGAAGCAAAACCCCAGATAATTTGCAAAGACTATGTGAATCAACAAAGGGAAAATTTGTCTTAGTGTATTAGCTCTTGTCAGCCAGTTCCATCCACAGGGGTTATTCAAAACAACGCTGTGGTGCTGCTGCCTCTGTGTTTCCCCAGCCACCTGCCAAGAATCCTGCCTTTGAGCAAAAAGACTTGTCTTGCTGAGGAAGACACATTAGCTCACCTCAGCCTACCTATCTAGTCTTATTACTGGTTAAAACAGGATTTAATACCAATCAACCCATGCATAGGGCATATTCTGGTATATTCTGGCATATTCTGGTGTAATCGCACAGGGCAACAATAACCTCCTGAAGGCTCCTGGAGGCAATGTCCTAGGTGATGCCAGCTGGCGGCTCAGCCATGCCTTGAAAGAAGCCAGTGGCCATCTGTTTACAGTGATGTGTGCTGGCACAGCATGATGCCAGTCACATGAGCAGGAGCAAGCCTGTCCCAGGCAAGACTATGGATATCCTGAGCGGCATCTGAACTGTAGGAAGCAAGCTCTGCCTGCAAGGCCTGAGGGGCTTGTCTATGGGTAGTGTCCTCTGAGTCCTCTTCCCTAAACAACATGGTCCAGTGATCTTGTCAGGGCAAACGCTTTGGTGTGCACACATGCCCTGTCCCAGACCTTTCTCCACCTTGCTAGTGCTCCTCCATTCCCAAATGCAGTCCTTGCCCTTGCATAAAGAGACACTCAGCCACTCCCCAGCTGCGCACAGCAGCCCTAACCTCCTAAATCCCCACTGGCTGCACAGCCCCAAATCTTATCTGTTGTGTCAATTGCCCCTGTTAACTACATCTAAAGGCTCCATGGGGCATCTTTCTTTTCCACTACTTCATGCCTCTCCTCACTCCTGTTTTTTGCTATTCAAGGTGCAAGATGGATGAGTGCAGAGACCCAGCTGTTATTGAGGTCCCTGGGCCTCACTGACCGGTCAGAAGTGTTGGTTCCACCTTCTTGTGATGGCTGGATCATGGCCGGGGCATGACTAAGTACAACTACTAGGTAGCAGGTAAGACGTGGGAGCCGTTTGCAAGGGCGCTTAAGCCATGAGTTAGACGTGCAAAATGTCAGGGGTAGTGTAAGACTTACAAGCAAGAAAAGTGTCTTAGGTATTGGAGGACACTTAGACATTTAAATGTGGATGCCAACCAGTTGCAAACATCAAGCACATGGCTGGGTGTGGGAAACAAATCACGGATACTTATCTATAGGCTCTGTAGTGTAATTCAGGGAGGTGAGTTTGATTCAAAGATCCTGGTACAGTTAAAGCCATACAACCTCCATCCTGTAAT
The DNA here is from genome assembly GCF_965638725.1 of Aptenodytes patagonicus. Classification (NCBI taxonomy): domain Eukaryota; kingdom Metazoa; phylum Chordata; class Aves; order Sphenisciformes; family Spheniscidae; genus Aptenodytes; species Aptenodytes patagonicus. The sequence continues at coordinate 64,986,683 of NC_134982.1, forward strand.
TGTTAGAGGATGTGATTATATTGCTACAGAAGTGTTAACAGCACTTGAGCATCACCCTGTGAAGAATAGACTGTGCTGATGTAGCTGCAGCTTTTCTGTGAGTTGCACCTGTATAATTGCAAAACTCCCCTGCCTGCCACTGCAACGTTTTTAAGACAAATCTTACACTGTGTGATTCTCTTCTCAGACTACTACTAAATGTCAGTACAGCACTGAATTACAGAAGCAGTATGGTCATGAGGTCCCCAGGCTGTTCCCTTTGCCCCAGGACAGGATCACAGAGAGCTATCATTGAAGATGTGTTTCTTACGAACTGGGTGGTGGCGGAGGTGCTGCTGTCCTCCCCAGGCAGCCTCCTCTGACCTCCCATGTCTGGCAGCTTCTGCAAGGGGTTCCTGAAGTCTGACCCTGAGCTCCCTCCTGGGACTGCAGACCAGCACTTCCCCCTCTGCCCACGGACGATGTGCAGGCAGAGCTCGTCATATTTCAGCTGCCTTTCACAGAAGGCAGTTCTCGTGTCTCGCCTTCCTCTCTGCAAGGTGGGACAATCTTTCCTCGTGAGTGCTTTTTTTTGACTCTTTTGATCAGTCCACATAGAGTTTTGTTTCCTAGACATCTGACAAGCTTTATTATTCCTCTCTGGTTGACTCCTAGATTTTTTTCTTAAGACTTTGGAACAATTTTAAGTGTAATTCCAAGTGGCATATGTTATGCAATAAAAAAGCATAATATGAGTTTATACAGAATAAATAAGGCACAGTTGGTAAGAAATAAATTTAAAATTCTACTCTTCTGGCTGATAGCCTTGCCACCTGTTAATGTTAATCACCAGCTTTTGCCTATAAATGATCTTTAGATTTATTGTTGAGGAGCTGACAACAAATGCACTACCCAATCTTATGGTGTATCACACAGGCAATATGAAGTTTTGTTTTGGCATTCATAACATAGCTGTTGGGCTATTTTGGGAAAGTTTTTGTTATTGTTTTGGATTGCAACATCATGGATATTGAGCCAGAGCTTCAGAAGCCCTTTTTTATTTTACTCTAACATTTCAACCATTCCTAATTTGCTCTGTTTGCTTACATTACTTTCTGTGATTTGGAAGAACTGAAAGGACAAAAAGTCACCAAAAAACCCCGCCCCAAACTATGTAGCTATGAGAAATTATTTATTACATAAAATATGTTCCTGTGTGCCTTTTCAAGTGCATAGATAGTCCTCCGGAAAAACTCTCGATGCAAAAAGATTTAAGAACTAAGAAAATTTTGCATCTCAATTATTCCCTAAAGACTTGTTTCTCCTTTAGACTGAAACCACTGGCAGCTTAGCAGGTCTTTAAAGAACCCATTTATAATTAAGATCTATTAGGGCTAAAATTTGAATTAAGCCACTCAAAAAAAGAAAAGGAACATTTGAGATGGTGAGATCTATGAAGAATTTTATTTGCTAGTTTATTTTTTCAGTAATACTAAAACAGAAATAGATTTATCTTTGTTCGGTTAAAGTTTCTGACAAAATGAAATCTGACAAAAGAAGTTATTTTAATAAATATCACAGAGGAGAGCTCTGTTCAAGGGTAAGAAATGCTGGAAGCAAACTTACAAAGTGTCTGCTGGAGTTCTCCAAAGGCAAGGTTGAAACCAGGAATTTTCCAAATGAAACAAAGACACAAACTGTCCTGAAACAGAGCAAATACTAGCAGAGTCATGCACCTCTCCAGCTTCTGAGTCTCTGAGACAAGATTATTTCAGGCAATTCATGTCATTGTTCAGAAAGCAATCTGGAATTCCACTCTGTTCTTGGTGATTACTCAGGATTTTAATTATGACAAAATGCTGATGCTAATTCAATATGTATTAAATTAATTAATCAACATTACTTTTAAAAGACTCTTCTATGTACAGATTAAGTTCTCATCATCTGGTCTCATTTTATATTCCATGCTAGATTCAAATGCTCTATGTATGTTTAAATGAGATATGTTTTAGATAAGTTGTCACCAGATGGAAACAGAAGTTTAAGACAGAAATAATTTTTCTTCTATACAAGGGATCTGACTGTTTTGCTAAAGTCTGTTTTGCTAATGAATTAGCAGAGCTGCTTCTGAGACCCTTTCAACATAATTGCTACAAAAGCTGATAAAAATTGTCCTTTGGGTATATTTCTTTAGATTAAAATGTCTTTTTTTCACTAAAAGTAATTTTTGAATTTTTCCTGGTTTTATTACAGTATCAGCTTGGAAGTTTTTCTAATGAAAAACCTACTTACCACAAGAGTATATCTTAAATAAATAAATATATATTTTAAAAATTAAAAAAATAAAATTAATTAATAATCACTAGATAGATGTATAAATACATACCTAGAGACTGCCAGGGTTTAGTATCTGGTGAGTTTAGGCTGATACATTCTTCACGGGAAAGAACAAAAGACAAAACTTCAATTTTGAGCTTTTGACAGGCAGGAATTTTAGCAGGAATTTTAGCACAGAGAAACTCCTTTGTCCGTTTAAATGTTAGCATTTTGTCATCTAACCTTGCCCACAAGTCTAAACATTTTGAAATTTGTAAGAGTGAGGCTTTCCCTGCCCGTACTGTGCCAAACAGGAAGAAGAAAAGCCACAGGAATGTACCTATTAGAGCTCACTCCTAAGGACTCTGCATAAAAATACATTACAAGGAGACCAGCTTTGTACTCATCATCTGACCTGTCACCTTCTGGAAATCATTGCAATTGCACACACACAAGAAGAGGGACCAACAAGGCAGGTACATGACTGGCACTAAGCATTTTGTGACTGCTGCTGCAGGAACTGCGAGGTCTGCTGTGCTCAGGATCTGTTTCGGCAGATGATACAGAAGCAGCACTTTGCTGAAACTAGAGGAGGTCTTAGTACTGTTACGATAATTCTCATGAGACCTTTTGTAACCAACCACAAAATAAAGCCAATAACGCTGTACACCAGTTGGGTGGGACTTCAATGCATGATCAAGCTGTAGTTCTTTAGGGACTTGCAGTCAGCCACTCTGACTAAATACATTAAGACTTGGAATTATTCAACACTAACACAAATCTGTGGGTGGGATCCAGCAAATGGGAATAAAACAACGATTAGGGTAAGTGGACACCTGCATGTTGGATGTTTACATCAGCAAATTAAAAAAAATTGCAATGTGGCAAAAAAGAAAAGGCATCTTAGTCAATGATTTTTACCATCTGGTAGAGTTACAAATTTTAGCTTTGTGGTGGCTTGAGCTTGGCTGGCCACCAGGTCCTCACAAGCTGCTCTCTCACTCCCACTCCTCAACAGGATCAGAGGGAGAAAAATATGACAGAAATCTCATGGGTCAAGATAAGGACAAGGATATCTCTTAAAATTACTGCCAAGGGCAAAACAGACTCAACTTAGAGAAATTAATGTATTGCTAATTAAACAGAGCAGGATAATGAGAAATAAGAACAAACCTAAAAAACACTTTCCCCCCACCCCTCCCTTCTTCCCAGGCTCAACTTCACTCTCTACTCCTTTACCTCCTCCCCCTGAGTGGCACGGGGGGGATGGGAAATTGGGGGTTGCAGTCAGTTCATCACACGTTGTCTCTGCTGTTCCTTCCTCCTCACACTCTTCCCCTGCTCCAGCATGGTGTCCCACCCACGGGAGACAGTCCTTCACAACCTTCTCCAGTGTAGGTCCTCTCCATGGGGTGCAGTTCTTCAGGACCTGACTGCTCCAGCATGGGTCCCCCACGGGGTCACAGGTCCTGCCAGAAAACTTGCTCCTGCGTGGGCTCCTCTCCATGGGCTGCAGCTCCTGCCAAGAACCTGCTCTGGCATGTTCTCTACAGGGTCACAGCTTCCTTCAAGGCATGAGCTGCAGTGTGGATATCTGCTGCACCATGGTCCTCCATGGGCTGCAGGGGGACAGCCTGCCTCACCATGGTCTTTACCACAGGCTGCAGGGGAATCTCTGCTCCAGCACCTGGAGCACCTCCTCCCCCTCCTTCTTCACTGACCTTGGTGTCTGCAGAGTTGCTTCTCTCACATATTCTCACTTCTCTCTCACAGCTACTGTTGCACAGCATTTTTTTAGCCTGTCTTAAATACATTATCACAGAGGCACTACCACTGTCGCTGATGGGCTCAGCTTTGGCCAGAGGTGGATCTGTCTTGGAGCCAGCTGGAACTGGCTCTGTCGGGCATGGGGGAACCTTCTGGTGTCTTCTCACAGAGGCCACCCCTGCAGCCCCCCCAGTACCAAAACCTTGCCACGTGAACACAGTACAAGCTTGCAGGCTCCTCGTCTGTATTTTGTAGGTTTCCCTTCAGAATCAGGACTGAGAGATCAGAGATGCCATGCTTTGTTGCTGAGAAATAGTCTTCCAAGGCAAGTGGGTGTTTCCTTTCCTTCATTCGTTATATGAGTTAATGTGAGTATGTTGTAATTGGTTGACTGATTTTTCACCTACAGTTTCCACAGTAGATTATTGTGAACATAGGCATGTGAACAAAAACCCGTATCTCAGATCTTGACCTGCTCGTGTCCAATATTCAAGTATCTTTTTAACCCCATCAGTACCTCTTTCTTATCTGCTGAAAACTATTTTGTGTTAAATGGTGGCTTACAGCATCCGGATGTGTGCTCAGCTGGCCAGCTGCTATTCCAGCAAGCTGTCTGTCTGGACCTCTCCCACAGAGGTCATCACCCAGCTGTGTTATCATAGCACCAGCATATTGACATTTTGTTTTCTTATTCACAAGTATACTAGAGAACTCCTATCCAGTTCCGTGGACAACAATTTTTGCTCTACAACATGATTCACTGAAAATAAATATGAGTGTGTCATAGGTCTGTTCTGAGGAAATCACCTCATTATACAATTCTCCTAATGACAGCATAAAATCCTTTTTCCTATTCAATGGTTCATAGCCCTTTGTATAAATATTAAGACAGCAAGACAAATTGGGTAGTATAAACAAAGTATTTATGGTAAAAAAAATGAGAATCCGAGTTTAAAATTACAGCCAGAGACATGTTGTGTGTGTGTATAAATATGTGCCAAAAGACTTTCACTTTTGAAATCTTGGAACTAATCTGAGATAAGAAGCTGAGAGAAAAAGCCATGCTGTTGTAGTTCCGTGTTTCATTTCAAATTAAAAAAACAAACAAGTCCAGACTTAGACAGACTTAGTGCTAACTCCAGCTGCTGTGACCTTCTACTAAAACAGGAATGACACACCACGTTTTCAAAATTCTGGTAATTATTAAAACTGAGTCAATACATGGCTGGATTCATACTGATATTGAATTACCAGGTAATTACATTTCACAGAGGAAGTAGGCAAGTAAAGAAACAGTCAATGCTGACATATTTTAATCCAAGCAATTCAGAAATTCAGCTGCTGTTGAGTTTTAAAGATCCCTTAAAAGTCAGACTAACAGAAAGTCAGCAGAGCTGACGGAAGATTTTAGAGTGTAGCTCAGACTATCTCAGCTCTGAAAGCAGCACTGAGACCTCTGCATTTTCCACTTTTTATGCTTCCAGGTATCGGGTTTTCTACATGTGCACATTTTTTCTGGCTGTGAGTTTTCCCACATGGAAAAAGGGACTGTTGCTCAACGCTCTTATCAGAGGACTGCTTAGGTGTTGCATGTGGAGAGGTTTATTAACTCTTTGTTAATATGAAATTACATGCCTATGTTATCACATAGATATGCACACATCTACACCGCAGTATTTGATAAGGAAAAGGAGCGCTCAGGTAGCTCCCAATGCAGTGGTCTTCAGGCAATCAGGTGACATGATTTCTAAGTGCTGGCAGATTCCCCCATGCACACAGGCTGAGAGAGGAGAAAGGCTGCATAAGCTACCAGACAAGACTGTCTTCTTCTTCAATGGGACAAACACTGAAAGATGGGAATGTTAGTTTTTCCTAGTTCTGTGGGAGCCCAAAAGGACAACACAATTTTCCTTGAAACTTTAAAGTGATTATTTCAGTTTTCCACCATGGAATACTCAAATATGAGGAAGCACATGCCTTGGGTTCCACACATCTGTTTGCCTTTGGGTTGCAACCTGGCAGCCTTCACCTGCAGTCTGTTTGGGTAGTTCCCTCAGCTAAGCAGCCTTTACCATGCATAGCCACAAAGCTGCAAGCAGCAAACCCCAAGCACTTCAAAGAGCAGAAGGAAGCTGGAGGTTTTGGAAACCATCTCAGCAGCATTCTCTGGGGGATGGCTGGAAAGTTAATGTGACAAGATCATTTAAAAGACAGTGAAATCTTTGGTAAGCACATAATTAGTTGTGGGCAGTGCCTTGAAAATAAATCCTCAGCTTTGGGACTTTGTTGAATCATAGACAGAGTGTCCATAGCCTCAGGACTGTGGGAGAAACAAACATAGAGAAAGAAATTAATCTTTTCCTGAGGTTGTGAATAATTGTCCCTTCCCTCCCATTGCTTTTTAAAACCTCTCTTACAAAAACTTGCAGTTAATATCTGGAACTAGTCATTTTTTACAATAGAACAACCGGACAGGTCAAACATATTGGGGTGGTAGCAGTAAAGAGGAGGGCATTTTATTCAGAGAGCTGGGCAAAGTCTGAAGAGAAAAAGAGAAATTAGGCATATCAATGCATAAGAAATGTTGACTACTTTTTAGGCTGCTACAAGACCCATGTTTGAAAACAGGCATCCAAAGTGTTTTTGGCTTGGAAAATCTATGTGAGAGAGATTGTGCTAAATAACTTGTTTTCCTGTTCATTCTGCCACAGTGCATCTCTGACCTATTCTTGAGAAGAAATATTTTTGTTGTATGCCATTTTGTGCAATTTCTGCAATTATATTTGTAATGGATTTCATGAAGGAAAAGTTAAAAAAAAAAGTTTTTCTGGAGTAAGATATGAATTTCATAAAGTATAGAGCTGATAGTCCTGTTCCAAAAGAAAAATAGCACATTATTTATCCCATTGGTAAGGAGCATAACATTTGGTTTACATTAGGAAAAGAGAAAGTTTAGACAATGTTTATCATACATCTGATAATAATAATTAGTGTTGCTGTGATGGGGGTTCCCTTGGCTGGGGTTTTAAGGTAGATCTCTCAGCATTTAGCTCTTAAAGAAAGCAAGCGCTCTGATGCCTCCAAGCTTGATTTTGCTAGAACTCAAGCTAGAGAAAATTATAATTAGCAATGCCTTGGAGTGTGACAGACCAAAAGAGGAGGTTTTGCAGGTGAGTCTTCACACCTGCACCTTGGGCCCTTGAGGGGCAGGTCACTCCTGACCCATCTATCCTTATATCCCACTGGGATTTCTTACCCTTGTCACAGCTTACCCCTGCTGCCTCCCATGCTCTCACTGCTTTCCTCTAAGCAGGGTCTGCCTCCACCACCTCTGTAATGTCCCCATGGATGTGGGACAGCAGTGTGAGCTACTGCCAGGGCTTCTCCTCACTGGGCTGTGCAGGTCCCGCTCCCTCTGTTGCTCCTCGCAGGGGTTGGGTTCCCACCTGACGTGGTGGCCCACCACCGGTCTTGCCTGCATGCCTCTTCAAACCTGTCCCTGCAGAATCAGGCCAGACTCCTTATTTACATGTCTGGATATTTTATACAGTCATTGTGTAAGGTTTTTTTTATTATTATTTGTCAGGGAAAGCAGGGTCATTTTTCCTCAAGTTTATGGTTCTGAAGAGTGACCCTTTGGTGAGATGGAAGTTGCATGACTTCAGGGTAGGTCACGTGCCTGACCTGTCCCAGGAAGGTAGAATAACATGCTTCAAAAATCACAAACTGTAAGAACCAAGAGCCAGGGAGCTCCCCCTTGTGTGTCAAGACACTGCCTTTCATCTGGTGGTTTGTTAAATATTTTGTTTTTCTCTTCCTTTCTTCCTGCCTTTTGCTTCCATAGCTGAGCGATACTAGCTTTCTAGATGCCAGTCAATTTTTCATTTCCTCTGCTTATGGGATCCGGTGTTGCAAGGTGTGCTGGTTTTCACAGAGGTAGAGTTAATTTTCTTCATAGTGGCTAGTATGGGGCTATGTTTTGGATTTGTGCTGGAAACAGTGTTGATAACACAGGGATGTTTTCGTTACTGCTGAGCAGTGCTTACACAGAGTCAAGGCCTTTTCTGCTTCTCACCCCACCCCACCAGCGAGCAGGCTGGGGGTGCACAAGAAGTTGGGAGGGGACACAGCCGGGACAGCTGACCCCAACTGACCAAAGGGATATTCCATACCATGTGATGCCATGCTCAGTACATAAACTGGGGAAAAGCTGCCTGGGGGGGGGCTGCTGCTTGGGGACTGGCTGGGCATCGGTTGGCGGGTGGTGAGCAATTGCATTGTGTGTCACTTGGTTTGTATATTCTTGGGAATATACAATTCATGGGAAGCATGGGAAGCTGAAAAGTCCTTGGCTAGTGTAAGCACTGCCTAGCAACAACTAAAACATCGGTGTGTTATCAACATTATTCTCATGCTAAATCCAAAACACAGCACTGTACCAGCTACTAGGAAGAAAATTAACTCTATCCCAGCTGAAACCAGGACAATACCCACCCCTTATTCTATACCATCTACATCACACCCAGGTCCCACTCTTTCTGATACATTCCCATTAATCACCACCACTTTTTCTGTCTTTTGATATCTACACACACAGATATCATTCCCTTAGTCTATGGGCTGTCCCTCTAAAATGTCCGTTGAGTTCAGTTAGTCCATGACTTTGGGCTCCATCTGTCATAACAGTCCTTCCGGGCAGGAGAGATGGTGTGTGGTGTTGGACTGTTGCGTGCTGAAGCCAGTTCTGGTTCCATTATCACTGTGCTTTTCTCGGTTTTCATCAAAGTTCATTCTTTATTAATCTGGGTGATTCTTACTGCAATATCATTGATATGGCATATAGCCACCATAGAAGTTATGATATACAATGTTATATAGCAATTAACATCGTACAATTTAATTCACTGGCTATTCTCACCCAAAATCAAATCCCCTTGAGGTACACATTGGACTTCCTCATCCTCCTGCATCACCCACCAAGTGCACCCAGGTCCTTGAGCAAAAGCAATCCCATGGATGGGTTTGCCTTTGCCAGAGGCAGGAATAACCTGCTTCTTCCCGACTGTTTTCCCCAGTATATTTTTTATGTGCACTACAGGGACTTTATCCCCTTCTACAGTACATAAAAGTTCTGACTGGGCAGGGCCAGCTCAATTGGCAGATCCCCTAGTGTTGACTAACCAGGTGGCTTTTGCTAAACATGTATCCCAATGTTTGAACGTCCCACCAACCATTGCTCTTAGTGTAGTCTTTAACAGTCCATGGTATCGTTTGATTTTCCCGGAGGCTGGTGCATGACAGGGGACATGATACACCCACTCAATGCCGTGCTCTTTGGCCCAGGTGTCTATGAGGTTGTTTCAGAAATTAGTCCCGTTGTCTGACTCAATTCTTTCTGGGGTGCCATGTCGCCATAGGACTTGCTTTTCAAGGCCCAGGATAGTGTTCCGGGCGGTGGCATGGGGCACGGGATATGTTTCCAGCCATCCGGTGGTTGCCTCCACCACTGTAAGCACGTGGCGCTTGCCTTGGCGGGTTTGTGGGAGTGTGATATAATCGATCTGCCAGGCCTCCCCATATTTATATTTCAGCCATCGTCCTCCATACCAAAGAGGCTTTAACCACTTGGCTTGCTTGATTGCAGCGCATGTTTCGCATTCATGGATAACCTGTGCAATAGCGTCCATGGTCAAGTCCACCCCATCACGAGCCCATCTGTATGTTGCATCTCTTCCTTGGTGACCTGAGGTGTCATGGGCCCACCGAGCTAGAAATAATGCACCCTTATGTTGCCAGTCCAGATCCACCTGAGCCACTTCAATCTTAGCAGCCTGATCCACTTGCTGGTTGTTTTGATGTTCTTCAGTGGCCCGACTCTTGGGTATGTAAGCATCTACGTGACGGACTTTTACAACGAGGTTCTCCACCCGGGCAGCAATATCTTGCCACAATGCGGCAGCCCAGATGGGTTTGCCTCTGCGCTGCCAGTTGCTCTGCTTCCATTGCTGCAACCACCCCCACTGGGCATTTGCCACCATCCATGAGTCAGTATAGAGGTAGAGCACTGGCCACTTTTCTCGGTCAGCAATGTCTAAAGCCAGCTGGATGGCCTTTACTTCTGCAAATTGGCTCGATTCACCTTCTCCTTCAGCAGTTTTTGTGACTTGTCATATAGGACTCCATACAGCAGCTTTCCACTTCCAATGCTTTCCCACAATACAACAGGACCCATCAGTGAACAGAGCATACCGCTTCTCATTTTCTGGTAGTTTATTATACATTGCGGCCTCCTCAGCATGCGTCACCTCCTCCTCTGGCGATATCCTGAAACCTTTGCCTTCTGGCCAGTCCATGATCGCTTCCAAGACTCCTGGGTGACTGGGGTTTCCTATTCGAGCTTGTGGTGTGATCAGTGCGACCCACTTACTCCACGTAGCATCAGTTGCATGATGTGTACAGGGGACCCTCCCTTTGAACATCCAGCCCAGCACCAGCAGTCGGGGTGCCAGGAGGAGCTGTGCTTCAGTACCAACTGCTTCTGAAGCAGCTCAAACCCCTTCATACGCTGCTAATATCTCTTTTTCAGTTGGAGTATAGCGGGCCTCGGATCCTCTGTATCCCCGACTCCAAAACCCTAGGGGTCGACCTTGAGTCTCCCCTGGTGCTTTCTGCCAGAGGCTCCAGGTAGGGCCATTCTCCCCGGCTGCGGTGTAGAGCACATTTTTTACATCTTGTCCTGCCCAGACTGGCCCCAGGGCTACTGCATGAACTATCTCCTCTTTAATTTGTTCAAAGGCTTGTCGTTGCTCAGGGCCCCATTGGAAATCGTTCTTCTTCCAGGTCACTCAATAGAGAGGGCTTACAACCAGACTCTAATTTGGAATATGCATTCTCCAAAACCCCACAACATCTAAGAAAGCTTGTGTTTTGTTTTTGCTAGTTGGTGGAGACATGGCTGTTATTTTGTTGATCATATCCGTTGGAATCTGATGACAACCATCTTGCCATTTTATACCTAAAAACTGGATCTCCTGTGCAGGTCCCTTGACCTTACTTTGTTTTATGGCAAAACCAGCCTTCAGATGGATTTGGACTATTTTCTTCCCTTTCTCAAAAACAACTTCTGCTGTGTTGCCCCACACGACAATGTCATCAATGTATTGCAGGTGTTCTGGAGCTCCACCCTGTTCCAGTGCAGCCTGGATCAGTCCATGGCAAATGGTGGGGCTGTGTTTCCACCCCTAGTGCAGTCAGTTCCAGGTGCACTGGATGCCCCTCCAGGTGAAAGCAAACTGTGGCCTGCACTCTGACACTGAAGGGGTTGAAAAAAACACATTAGCGATATCAATTGTGGCATACCACTTGGCTGCCTTTGACTCTACTTCATATTGAAGTTCCAGCATGTCTGGCACAGCAGCATTCAGCAGTGGTGTGACTTTGTTCAGGCCACGATAGTCTACTGTTAGTCTCCACTCTCCATTATACTTTTGCACTGGCCATATGGGACTGTTAAAGGGTGAGCGAGTCTTGCTGATCACTCCTTGGCTCTCCAGTCGTCAAATCAGCTTATGGATGGGAATCAGGGAGTCTCGGTTGGTGCGATATTGCTGCCGGTGCACCGTTGTGGTGGCGACTGGCACCTGTTGTTCTTCAACCTTCAGCAACCTCACAACAGAAGGGTCCTTTGAGAGATGGAGCTGAGTGGACAGCTGTTTAATTTCTTCCATCTCCAAGGCAGCTATACCAAAAGCCCACTGGTACCCTTTTGGGTCCTTGAAATACCCTCTCCTGAGGTAGTCTATGCCAAGGATTCACAGAGCCTCTGGGCCAGCCACGGTGGGGTGCTTCTGCCACTCATTCTCAGTTAGGCTCACTTCAGCTTCCAACAGTTAGCTGTTGGGATCCCTCTGTCACTCCTGAAATACAAATGGGTTCTGCCCCTTTACAGCTTGATGATGTTAGGGTACACTGTGCACCGGTGTCTACTAGAGCCTTATACTCCTGTGGGTCTGATGTACCAGGCTATTGAATCCACACAGTCCAGTAAATCCGGTTGTCTCTTTCCTCCACCTGGCTGGAGGCAAGGCCCCTCTAGTCCTGGTCATAGTATTTGCTACTCACTTCTTGTAAATAAGAGTTAGAAGTCTCTTCATTAAGATCAGAAGTAAGATCAGCCCTTCTACTCTCTCTGGGGAACCTCCCACTGGAAACTGGAGCAGCAATTTTTCTGGGAGAACCCCCTTTTGTGATTGTTTTTCCTTGTAACTCACGTACTCGTGCCTCTAGGGTCGAGGTAGATTTTCCATCCCACTTCCTCATGTCCCCTCTGTGGTCACGTAGGTAAAACCACAGGGTAGCCCATGGTGTGTACCCTCTATGTCATCTCTCTTGAGCAGAACACTTACACCTAATAACTGAGATACTGGTCCATACAGGTGGGGAGTAGGACCTATCCTCTTTGAGTTGCTGGACCTCCCGAGACAGTTTATCCACAGCCAAGATGAGGGAGGAAGAGAGATTTCTTTGTATTCCCAGAGTTGGCCAGCCAATTCATCCACCGTTTGTCCCTCTTCATCTTTCCAGGTCAGTATTGCCAATGAGTTGCCATATGATGCTGGTGCGCTTCGTACCAACTTCTGCCACATGGGTCCTGTGTACTTGACTTCATCTGGATCTTTGGATAACTGCTCTTTGTTCAGGTCACCATAAATCACCACCAGCACAGCTAATTCCCTCAGGTACTGGATACCTCTCTCCATGGTGGTCCACTTGCCTGGGCAATATATAACATCTTCCTTGAAGGGATACCTTTCCTTCACGCTTGACAGGAGTTGCCTCCAGAAGCTGAGGGCTTGTGCCCCTTCCCAATTGCTTTGTCAATGCCCCCTTCCCTAGAAAGGGATCCCAGCTGCTTGGCTTCCCTACCCTCCAATTCCAGGCTACTGGCCCTGTTATCCCAGCATCAGAGCAGCCAGGTGACAATATGCTCACCTGGATGACAGCTGAAATATTTTCATATATCTCACAGCTCACTCAGGGATAAGGATCAGGTGGTTTCCATCTCGTTTATGAGTTATTCCTCTTCCTCCTCCTCCTCTTCTCTGATGTTCCTGCTTCAGAGTAGCCTGCCTCATCCACTTCTTCCTCCTTCCCCTTCTTAGTAGGAGTTTCTTCCCTTACTAAACGAGCTGACTTCCACTTCCAATATTTCTTGTGTATAGGGGCGACTGATACCAGCATGGGTTGGTTTTCCAGTTTAGCTGCAGTACCTGTTGCCAGGGTTGGAGTAACCGCAGTGCCTGTCACCAGGGTTGGAGTAGCCACAGTGCCTGTTGCTTTGTCATCAGATCCAGAGACCTTTTTTTCCCCTTGGGGGTACTGAATAGTGTTGAACAGGTCATGGTAGACATGGGCCAGGTCCCAGCACATTGCAGTGATTTCTGTCTCTCTGGAGTTGCCAGGGTGACAGCATACTTTTTCCAACTATCCTACTAATTTTTCAGGATTCTGCACTTGCTCAGGGGTGAAGTTCCAAAACACTGGGGGTGCCCATTGGCCTAGGTGCTTGCCCATCTTATCCCACACACCCTGCCACTCATAACTATCCAGCCTTGGGGCAGACCTCTGGATGATATTCTTAAATTGCTTATTAACCTTAGACAAAACCGAAACAATATTCCAAAGAAATACCAATAGAAGTATCTTAACTACCCAAGGATGTTCAAATACTGAAAAGTTATTGTAATGAAGGAGGAAACATCATAGAAGAAGGTAGTGACACTGCCATTCTGTATTTCCTCCATAAAAAAACTCTCAGAGGAAGAACTATAATTGCTAATTGTCTCCATGAGGTAGTACCCAAAGTACAGTAATGGCTTCAGTACAAAGCTCAAATACCAGATTAAGCTCAAGGCCAGTGTTTTAATAACAAATCTCTCAGGCAAAACATCACTAATCACTGCAGACCACAGCAAACTTCAAAAACCAACACCAATCTATAACATGTACAGCAAAAAGAAGAGCATGGTGCAGATCAGATATGCAGATTCTCAACTAATATTGAGAACAGATGAATCAATATTGTGACCCACAAATGTTAACAGATATAAATTCCTTAATATACTCTGGTTACTCTGTTATTATCTCAAACCCTTCAAGCCCCACGTTGGGCACCAAAAAGGACTGTTGTGGTTTAACCTCAGCCAGCAACTGAGCACCACACAGCCGCTCGCTCACTGCCCCCCTGCCGATGGGATGGGGGAGAGAATCAGAAGAGTAACAGTGAGAAACTCGTGGGTTGAGGTAAGAACAGTTTAACAGCTGAAATAAAATAAAGTAAAATAGTAGTAGTAGTAGTAGTAGTAGTAGTAGTAGTAGTAGTAGTAATAATAATAATAATAATAATAATAATAGAAGAATATACAAAGCAAGTGATGCATGATACAATTGCTCACCACATGCCGACCAATGCCCAGCCAGTCCCTGAGCAGCACCAGCTTTTCCCCAGTTTATGTACTGAGCATGGCATCACATGGTATGGAATATCCCTTTGGCCAGTTGTGGTCAGCTGTCCTGGCTGTGCCCCCTCCCAGCTTCTTGTGCACCTCCAGCCTTCTCAGTCGGTAGAGCATGGGGAGCTGAAAAGTCCTTGGCTAGTGTAAGCACTGCCTAGCAACAACTAAAACATTGGTGTGTTATCAACATTATTGTCATCCTAAATCCAAAACACAGCACTGTACCAGCTACTAGGAAGAAAATTAACTCTATCCCAGCTGAAACCAGGACAATACCCAAGTAACCGTTAGGTGTGATGGAGCCCTGCTTTCCTGGAGATGGCTGAACACCTGCCTGCTGATGGGAAGCAGTGAATGAATTCCTTGTTTTGTTTTGCTTGTGCATGTGGCTTTTGCTTTACCTATTAAACTGTCTTATCTCAATCCACGAGTTTTCTCAGTTTTACCCTTCCAATTCTCTCCCCCATCCCACTGGGGGGGGGGAGTGAGCGAGCGGCTGTGTGGGACTTAGTTGCAGCTGGAGTTAAACCATGACACAAGGTCCACTTGGATGCAGTGCATTTTATTGTCAGACAACCTGAGAGCAGCTTTCACACTCCCAGAGCCTCTCAAAGCAAGGGTCCTTCCCTCCTTTTGGGCTAAGAGGAATGACTATACCAGGAGTGTTAGCAAATGGCTCACCCGGGTTTGCTGATCACCTGCTGGCTGCAGTACTTGCTAAAAAGATGAGGAAGGTGGGTTTAAACTGCAGCTGACAAGAACTGAATGCTTTAGCCCCTGTGCTTTCTCCTCTGTTTTACAGAATATATTTGCCTTCTGCACCTTGCAGGGAGGTTGATTTAACGTTTGCTGTGGTAGCAACTGTAGGACCAAGTCCTGTGTGGAAGCAGATGGAGGATTGCTTTCTTTGTGGATGTGAATGAGGGTTAGGTAATTTTCTGTTGGTTGAGGCCAAGATGTTCCTGGGGCAACACAGAAATCATATTTTAGATGTATTTATAGCAAAATCTGGAGTGCCTGTGAAGCTCATGTGCTTCTGAGTCAGTTGGCAGCTAAATGTAGGTTTTCTGAACAGCAATGCTTTACTTAAGTGTCTAAAGTCCTTTTTGGATCTGGAGGTAAGGTGTTTGAATTAAATGCTTGCATTAAATCAATTGGGAGAAATTGTTAACCAACAACCCCAATGTTGATATCCACCTGCGTAGACTTCTTCTTACAATTTGAACATTATTTTTTCCTCAGACAGCTTGAACTTCTTTGAAAATAACTGTTCCTTAAAAAGGGGTGTTTGGTTAACTGTGTCCACAGACAACTTGCAAAAAAACAGAGTTGGAGACAGTCAGGGTCATGAAAAAAATTGGGCTTTGCAGGATAAGAACTAGTTCAGTAGACCAGCAGACAACTAGCTGGGGAGCTCCCTCTGTTCCTGGCTCCTGTGTGCAAACTGCAGTGTTGCTGGGTGAGAGGGTTGGCATATAGGCTATACATTTTGGAACAGATTAATATGCTTTGTTGATTTAATCTTGGTTTGTTTTTTATTAAGTAGAGTGTGGATGGTTAAACTAGATTAGTTTAATTTGATCAAAAACACTGACGGTCCAATGCTTTCCAGAGGCCAGATATCAGCCAAACCATCTAAGAGCCTGATGGGCCCAACTTATCTCACGTCACTCAGTATGTGGGTGTCTCACAGAGTCACATACTATTACAGTGAGTGTTTACAGAGCATGGGAAGACTGTGCAAGGTCTTTTGTTGGTTCTGCTGACTTTTAATGAAGTTTATCAATTGAAAAAAAAGAAAAAAAGGAGCTGGTACCATGCAATTAGCTAATGCTTTGGGGACATATAATGTGGAGAGTATCAGAAGTCAAAATACCTGGGAGGGAAGGGAGAAGTTAAGTATTGTACATAGCAGTGTGTAGTAACACAACTTTCACAGCAATGAAAACCTTTCGGTAGCCTGTTTTTTCTCCTCAGCAAATCAGGCTGCAAATGGGATGTCAAAGTTGCTTCAACATGCTTGGTTATTTGTTCTCTTCACTACACTGCAGGCATTAAGGGTATGACTTTTTGGCTAATTACTCATAATCCTCTATTTACTTTTAAACCAGGGCAGACATATACATTTCTCCATTGCCCATGAAGCACATAGGTCCACTTTGACATTGTTCCAACATTTAATAAAAGCTCTAGTGACAAAATACAAGTATTGTATGAGAAACTCCTTTCAGGATGCCAGCATCCTGAAATGATGGGTGTAACGGTTTATACTTTAAAAACAAGATCAAAATATTCTTCCAACAGAGATAATCTCTCTAACTGAAGCTTATATAAACTTTGAAAGTTTGGTGTTTGGTTTTTGTTTGGGTTTTTTTTTGTTTAGTTCATATTTGTTAATTCAAATTTAAATAACAGCAAATTTTCTCCCACTGAAATTAGAAATTTCTTCTGGTAATGTATGCTAAAGACATATGCTGATGCTCTCCTCTTAATTGATTGCACTCTTCTGATTCTGGCCTTCATTATAAGTATTTAAAAAGTTGAAGAAATGTAGGGAACAGTGTACTTTGTGAAACATGAGGTGAGTGTGAAAAAGCAGAAGTATTTGACTTTAGGGTATGAGTTTTTTCAGTTATTATCATACAGAAAAGTCACCTAGGAGCTTCTAATAATGCATAGCACTATTAAATTGTTTTATGCAAGGCTGACTGGCTGTAATTAAGAAATGGATGTTATTATAGTGTTTCTATTTTTGTGTTATATAACTGGGAAGAAAAGGATAGCTTTATTCAGAAGAGGTAGAATGAACTCAGTTCTGCTTGCATAAATACACTTATCAGGAAGATCTGATACCCAGGAAGATCTGATACCCAAACATTGGTTTACAGGCATTGACAATTACAATCCAGATTGTTTAAGAAAAATAGTTAAGGGATGGCTTGGACACAGTGACCTGTGCTCTTAATTTTAATCTGTGTAGACTTTAGGTTCACAAGGAGTATAATGAGGCTTAGCTTTGTTTTACTGCAGATATTATGAAAAATGGAAGTTTAAAGAAAATTACGTCAAAATGTGTTGGTTTTCTTCCAGACTTAAGATCTTGGATAAAGTTTGTTAGTCAGTGCTAAAACTAGCCAGCATACCTCTGAGTTTTCTACAAAAAGTATAACATAATAGAGTATGAAGAGTATCACATAAAGGTATCATGTATGAAAGCTACAATATAAAAAGTTTTCCATTTTGATACAGCTAGATTTAAAAGCAACCTCTCAAAACACTCTAATCCTTTTTCCTTATGAGGAAACTAGGCATTGACGACTGCTCCATAATCATCAGTAAAAACAACTTGTACCTAAGATGTGAGGAGGAAAAAAAAAAGAATCAGGTAAAAGGAATCAAAAGTCCATGTTCTGTTCCAAAAATATAAGTATCTCTTTAAATTAAACTAAACAAATAATCTGAGCATTTGATAATAACTCATCTAGGTAAGATTTTTTTTTCCATGTTCAAGATAGAACAATCAGCATCAGAATAGACTAATTCATGTGTTGAATGGCTTCCTCTAATGTGAATGCTCAGAAATTCTTAAGATCCTAAAAGGAAACTTTTTTACTGTGGGGATGATTAAACACTGGAACAGGTTGCCCAGACAGATTGTGGCATTTCCATTCCTGGAGATATTAAAAACTCAGCTGGCCACAGCCCTAGGCAACCTTCTGTAGCTGCACCCACTTTGAGTGGGGAAGTTGGACTAGATGATCTCCAGAGGTCCCCGCCAGCTTCAGCCACTATGTGATTCCATAATAATTAGGAAAAAATTGTATTGTCCAGTGATTATAACACCAAGAGTGATATTGACCTTGACAGGAAAATGAGAAATTTTGTTAAGGCTTGACTGTTTTTATCTTCTCATGTACCTTAACAGGGATGAAAAACAAATGCAATGCTTCTTTGGTACAGCTTTCCTCTCTCCTCATCTCCATACTCGCACTCATTTCCACATTCCTCAGACTGTTCCATCGGCACGCAATGATTCTCTTAATCACTGATGTAATACATCTTGTCCCTACTTACCATCTTTTTTGAAACTTTTAATTTGTAATCTGACAGGTGTCTATATATAACTCAAATGTGCAGACAGCACCATCTAGGACCTGTGATTGCAATTCTAACAAGAATAGTTGCTGATAAAAGGTGAGAAGATTATTAAAGCTATGGAAAGGTTTTTGTTAAAGGACTAATGGAAGAGGCTTTGACACTTCAGTCCTGAAAATGATAATTTGAAAGGACAGACAGAGATCTCTAGAATCATGCTTTGCAGGGAGAAAGTGAATAAAGATCACCTTGCTGACTGGTCTTGTCCAATGCAGGAGTTATCAAAGGAAGCTGTTAGGAGTCAGGTTTAAAGCGAATAAAAGGAGGTGGTTCTTCATGCAACGAAGGCTGCTACCTCTGATATCATTCTTTGTCAAAGGATACTGTGAATAATAAAAATTCTTGCTGGTTTAAGGGCAGATTGAACAAGTACATGAAGAAAAAATCCATTGGGGACTGCTCAATCATAGGAACCCTTTCTGATTCAGGAAATAGTGGCGATAATTTTTTTATCTGCTTGCCAAGTTTTTATGCTTCCATTTGCAGCCAGGAGAGACTGTGTATCAAGATAAATGAATCTTTGGTCTGACTTAGTCTGGCCAGTCTTATATGCCTGTGTTACACACTGCTATAGTCAGATCAGGTTATTTTGTATATATCACATAAAGAAATTTCAAGTGAGATGAACTGTTGCAGAACCACTAATAACTTAATAATTAAAGTTCAAAAAAAAAATTCCTATTAGTACTTTCCAAGTAGCAGCGGCTTAATTCCCAACTGTATTTCTAATGAAAGTGGAGGAAAAAAAAATCCTTCAGATTGCAATCATCTGAGAACAGAGAAATAAATATTTCCAGTTCTTTGATGATAACAGCTTAGATTTTCAGTATCCATGGCCAGGCTTGGCTAATTATAAGCTAATTTGTACATCAGTGTGAATACTATTAGCTGTGTTGAAAAGGGTGTGTTTGAGCATTGTCCTTAGGGCATAGGACTTACCCTATACTTTTTTTGTGTGAGGATAAGCTTCAGAAGTTAGCCAACACCTGTCCGGATGAATGAAATTTTCCATTGCATAAATTGACCCTTTCACAAATTAAGTTTTAAGCAATATATTAAACTGTTCAGTTTCAGCACTTAAAGTACTTACCAACTAAAATAAACACTCCTATATTCAAATTACAGTCTGTCTATTTCTCCCATTTATTTCTGTCCTCTGATCACTGGAAACACTCTTTAACTCTTTATCAGTTTATAGAATTAACCAAAACCAAGTGAAGACATACATCAGCTACTATAGGTGTATTTTCTATCATGTCACCCTCCACAAAAGAGGTAAACCTCTGTCCCAAGCTTAGGTATCATGCTGTCACAGCAACAAGGCACCATTTTGTGTAACACTGCAGATGAAAGACCAATATAAATAATATCGAATTCATTACTTTTCCAAGTTAATTAGCAGTGGGGTCAGATGGTGTCAGACAGCGTTAGTGTTTTTTGCAAGCTGCTGCCTTTCTCTTGTTTTCAGCTGGGTCTTTAGACAAGAGGTCTGTAGATCAAACTTTTGATGACTAGAGTAAAAACTTTTCATGTATTCAACAGTCTTCACATCAAAAGACTAGGCTGAGCTTCAGCTGGTGTTATATAAATGTATATTATATGTGGTTGCACTAAGCTTTCTAGAAAATACATTGGTTTGTAAAATGCACTGTAGAAATCCCACAGGTTGCATCTCACAGAGACAGCTCTCTTATTGACTGAGTAGGTATCCAATCATCACACTATTAATTGTATAACCAGACAGCCCAAGTCTTGTTCCTATAAACTGTCATTTAAAAGTTCATTAAAATAATTTGTAGGCCATTTGCTAAACAAACAACTTAAGTGGAAATATATGACGTGAACAACAGGGAAATGGTTCAGAGCACCAGAATTCATTTTTGTCTTCAAATGCACCAATTCAAGTCTGAGCTCTTCAAGATGTGGACTTTCTTTTATCACAGCTTATTTCTTTATTGCTTAGCCTAATGGGACACTGACGTTGACAGGAGGTCTGGAAGCGTAATCATAACCTAATACAAATTGTATACAGTACTAAAAAGGCCCTTTATGTTTATATGAGCCAAGTAAAGAGCACAGGAAGGGAGTAAGATGACTCAGATTTGGCTTAGTGCATTTTGCATTTTACCAGGAAACTAATGGTGACATTACAGTGTTGACATTTTGGA
Organism: Aptenodytes patagonicus; assembly: GCF_965638725.1. Lineage (NCBI taxonomy): Eukaryota > Metazoa > Chordata > Aves > Sphenisciformes > Spheniscidae > Aptenodytes > Aptenodytes patagonicus. Next base: position 65,007,582 of record NC_134982.1, read on the forward strand.
CGTGAGGAAAAATTTCTTTACTGAAAGAGTGGTGAAACATTGGAACAGGCTGCCCAGGGAAGTGGTGGAGTCCCCATCCCTGGAGGTATTTAAAAGACGTGTAGATGAGGCACTTAGGGACATGGTTTAGTGGGCATGGTGGTGTTGGGTTGACGGTTGGACTCGATGATCTTAGAGGTCTTTTCCAACCTCAATGATTCTATGATTCTATGATTACAAAGTCACAGAGTATTTGCTTGTAAGTTGCTCTTATTAATATTCTGTATCATAACCTATCCTCAATATTTGCAGCTTCATGGTATCCAAATGCCTAATCCCATATTGGCAATAGCAAAGAAAAATAAAGCAACCTATCAAGTATTTTCAGCACTTGAAAAAGAGTTCACAAGTGCTACAAAATTAATTTCTGAAATTGTAAAGCAGAAGCCAGTGAAAGCAAAAAAGAATGTCCCATCTGATTTTGGCATATTCAAAAGAGAGCTGCTTCCAGCTATGTGTTAAACAGTGTCTGCTTCAGGTCAGTCAACTTTCATGTTGTTGTTACTGTTAATTTGTGTTACAGGAGTACTCCATGGCCCTGGTCAAGCAGAGGGCTCTTCTGGACTGGCTGCTCTACAAACATAGAGTAAAATGTTTGTCTTCCCCAAGAGTTTACAGCTGTAGTGTACGAAAAAAAGACAGATCGAAAAAATCAAGAAACTAATTCAGAAACACAGGGGGAAACAGTAAAGCAACACGGGTCTGCAGCACAGGCAATGTTCACATTGCAAGAGACACTGAACTGTTTGTTGAAGAGGCATCAAACACAAGAGAGTTTATGGTGACAGTGGGCATTCGGGACAGGGAGGACAGCACAAATCAGACATTAGCTTCCTAGCGAGCTGTCTGCATCATTTTCATCCTGAATGGCAAACCTTGGAGGCTGTTGACATAAGTTTGGTAGTTATTGGTGTGAATAACTGGATGATCACAGACACACTTAATTTTACCTGGTAAGATTATTTTGTCCTAACTGTAGTGGTCTGAATTTCTCTGCACTCAATTTGTTTATTTTTCATCATTCTATATCATTCCTACATACTAACTGATAGAATAAATAATTTGCATCTCATCAGCTGCAAAATCAGTCACAATCCTCCCTCCAACTTATTTTTGTTTGTATGCTGTTATTACTCGGTGTGGTCATCTGTATTGCTCAGTTAAAATTCACTCTAAATTATGCTTTTCTTAACTTGCAGATTTTGGTGTTTCCTAATGCCAGGGAACATTTGCTCTGGAAACCTTTTATTATCTTCACTTGCAAGCTACTCTCTTGATAACATTGCTCTCATGTGAAGGTAGCTTGCTCCTCACTCTTACACCCCCTGATGCTTGGAACATACCTTTGAGTTGCATACTGCCCAGGAGACTGTTAGAAGCATTTAGAAAATATTATGGCTAAGACGTAAGAGTCTATATGCAATTATTTATTGCAGTTGTCAACGATTTGGAGCTTTTCACTGACAACATATTAATTCCTGGTAAACTCTCCCATAGGTAATTACAAGCTTCCTATCTAAATTCCACCTGAGAATTCAAATGGGATAGTTAGAGTCTCCCCTTTTAAATTAGTGCTGTGAAGAGTTAACATATGCTGGATGAATGTCATATATTCCTTGAGGCAATTTTTCTGTTTCCTTTCTTCATTTCAAACATATCCCTGTTGTATACTTATAATTAGTTTCATGGGTCAGGCAGAAAATTAAGGCAGTCAGGACTTTAGCTACAGTCTAATATGGGCTGTTTCCTTAGTCTGCATCTGTTATGTCCTTGCTTCTCAAATACAGTGGTAGCAACAGATACCTTTTACAGATAAAACACAGGGCTTTTTTTTTCTTTGAGGTAAGAAAAGGGAAAAAGAAGTAAGGGCTGCTATGTCTTGGGCAGGATTGTTGATCTGTTTGAGGGTAGAAAGACTCTACACAAGGATCTGAACAGGCTGGATCAATGGGCCGAGGCCAATTGTATGAGATTCCATAGGGCTAAGTGCCAGGTCCTGCACTTGGGTCACAACAACCCCACGCAATGCTACAGGCTTGGGGAAGAGTGGCTGGAAAGCTGCCTGGCCGAAAAAGGAGCTGGGGGTGTTGGTCAACAGCCAGCTGAACATGAGCCAGCAGCGTGCCCAGGTGGCCAAGAAGGCCAATGGCATCCTGGCTTGTATCAGAAATCGTGTGGCCAGCAGGACTAAGGAAATGATTGTCCTCCTGTACTCAGCACTGGTGAGGCCGCACCTCGAATACCGTATTCACTTTTGGGCCCCTCACTACAAGAAGGACGTTGAGGTGTTAGTGCATGTCCAGAGAAGGGCAAGGAGGCTGGTGAGGGGTCTGGAGAACAAGTCTTATGAGGAGCAGCTGAGGGAACTGGGGTTGTTTAGCCTGGAGAAAAGGAGGCTGAGGGGAGACCTCATCGCGCTCTACAACTCCCTGAAAGGAGGTTGTAGCGAGGTGGGTGTTGGTCTCTTCTCCCAAGTAACAAGCGATAGGACGAGAGGAAATGGCCTCAAGTTGTGCCAGGGGAAGTTTAGGTTGGATATTAGGAAAAATTTCTTCACCGAAAGGGTTGTCAAGCACTGGAAGAGGCTGCCCAGGGAAGTGGTTGAGTCACCATCCTTGGAGGTATTTAAAAGACATGTTGCCGGGGTCTGAGTGGCCGCAGTGCATGTCATTTTACCGTCAGATCCAGAGACCTTCTCTTCCCTTTGAGGGTACTGAATAGTGTTGAACAGGGCTCGGTAGGCATGGGCCAGGTCCCAGCACATTGCAGTGATTTCTGTCTCTCTGGAGTTGCCAGGGTGACAGCATACTTTTTCCAACTATCCTACTAATTTTTCAGGATTCTGCACTTGCTCAGGGGTGAAGTTCCAAAACACTGGGGGTGCCCATTGGCCTAGGTGCTTGCCCATCTTATCCCACACACCCTGCCACTCATAACTATCCAGCCTTGGGGCAGACCTCTGGATGATATTCTTAAATTGCTTATTAACCTTAGACAAAACCGAAACAATATTCCAAAGAAATACCAATAGAAGTATCTTAACTACCCAAGGATGTTCAAATACTGAAAAGTTATTGTAATGAAGGAGGAAACATCATAGAAGAAGGTAGTGACACTGCCATTCTGTATTTCCTCCATAAAAAAACTCTCAGAAAAGTTACTGTAATTGCTAGCTGTCTCCACAAAGTGGTATCTGTGGTACAGTAATGGCTTAATTGCAAAATTCACATACCAAATGAAGACCAAGGTCAATGTTTTAAAAATAAACCTCCCAAGTGGAACATCACCAATCACTGCAGACCACAGCCAACTGCAAAAACCAACACCAATCTTTAACAGGTACAGCAAAAAAATGAGCACGATGCAGATCGGACAAATCAATATCAAGAACAGAGGAACCAACATTGTGACCCACAACTGTTAACAGATATAAATTCCTTAATATGCTCCGGTTAATCTGTTATTATCTCAAATCCTTCGAGCCCCACACTGGGCTCCAAAGACCGTGTCCTTAGGGACATGGTTTTGTGGTGGACTTGGCAGTGCTAGGTCAACAGTTGGACTTAATGATCTTAAGGGTCTTTTCCAACCTAAACAATTCTATGATTCTATGATTCTGTATTATGCTGAGAGAAAGGCTTTTCACCCGGTCTCAGTCAGATAGATATGTTGGTCTAATTTTCAGAACTTAAAAATTAAGCAACTAAAGGCGTACTGGGGCAGACAGATATCTATGATGTCTGGGAATGTTGCTTAATGAAGACAGCTATTAAGAAGCAAGTGTAGATTAGAATTGGTGCATGGATATTAAACAAAGCATATACACAAGCTTCTGAGCAGCTGGTTCCCATCCATGTGGTCAAATCTGCACATGGAAAAAAGCAAACTGTCATATCAATGGTGCTTCAGTGAAATGTTGTGCTCTTGTACATGTCTTGCAGATGTACACTGAGCAAGGTCTTTGTAACTCTTCTAGAAAGAACTCTCAAAGTACTGCAAGTATTTGTTAATTTTTGTTCTGGTACGTGTTGCCACTTGGTGTAGGTTAAGGTACAATGATTGGTTTCAAAAGTGCAATTTCAAGCATTTTATTATTTGCTTATGAATCTTACTTATCTACTAGAAAGCAATTTTAAGTTGGGAGGTTGTGCTGTTTTTGGCTGGGGTAGAGTTAGTTTTCTTCATCGTAGCTAGTATGGGGCTATGTTTTGGATTTGTGCTGAAAACAGTGTTGATAACACAGGGATGTTTTCGCTACTGCTGAGCAGTGCTTACACAGAGTCAAGGCCTTTTCTGCTTCTCACCCCACCCCACCAGCGAGTAGGCTGGGGGTGCACAAGAAGCTGGGAGGGGACACAGTCGGGACAGCTGACCCCAACTGACCAAAGGCATATTCCATACCATATGACATCATGCTTAGCATATAAAGCTGGGGGAAGAAGGAGGAAGGGGGGGGACATTCAGAGTAACAAAGTTTGTCTTCCCAAGTAACCGTTACATGTGATGGAGCCCTGCTTTCCTGGAGATGGCTGAACATCTGCCTGCTGATGGGAAGGAGTGAATGAATTCCTTGTTTTGTTTTGCTTGCATGCACGGCTTTTGCTTTACCTATTAAACTGTTCTTCTTATCTCAACCTGGGAGTTTTCTCACTTTTACTCTTCCGATTCTCTCCCGCTTCCCACTGGGGGGGGAGTGAGCCAGCAGTTGTGTGGTGCTTAGTTGCTGGCTGGGGTTAAACCATGACAGGTGAACAAATGCCTTGGGTGTGCACGAACATTATCATCAATTAACAGCATGACTGCATCCCTCAGAGAGTGCGTGCGTTCCCCAGGATTGCAGTAAAATATTTCTCTGTTACAAAGTGCCAGAAGGAAAAGCAGTGCTCTTCACAAACATGATTGCCAGGTGCTCTGTGTTCTTATGCTTTGATAAAACTGAACAGAAATGGTAAAAGACATTGCCACGACCCTTTCCTGTCCAGTTCCTTCTGCGTGCCATGGACTGGACACCCCATGGTGCTGGGCACAGTAGGATGGGACCTGACACCGGCAGCCAGCAGAAAAGAAAGTCAGCAAGTGCCTGCTCAGAGCTAGCAATTAGGGAAACACTGAGAACAGAATAATTATAAATCCAATTCCCAAGACCCCTGAGACAGAGCTGAAGGGGAACACCTCATCTCAAGTGGATGTTCAGTAGCAGGTCTGAGCTGAGCGGGAGACACTTCTTAAAAAAACAGCAAGTGCACCACTTGACCCCGCTCTCCCTCTCCTTGTCATGCTGTTTAAAACAGCAGTTCAGTTTTTAGAGCAGTAGCTCAGGGAGTCATAAATGTGGGTTTACTTTCCCCTCCTCCAAGGGAAGGCAAAACTCCTCTTTCCCCAGAAAAATATTTATTCGACCATTTGAGAACTTGATAGAGATTGCTTTCTGTGCCTCCTGTTGAAGCCATATGTCTGTGCAAAGAGGGAAAGATTCATCAGACTCCCAAAAGACAGCAATGAAGGACCATGGTTCTAATTTACATCAGTTTCATTTGAGAGAGAATGAGTGGGGTGTACTTGTTCCCCAGATGCAGCTTACTTAGCAATAATAGACATCTTATATGAAAACAGTCAGAAGACAAAATTTCCCATGATCATTCTTTCAGCTTTAAAAAGTTGACATCCCACCTATAATCTGTGAGAAGCTGAGACTCTCAGTGTGTGTTAAGTGTGGTGTATGTACCCTAATCAGTCTGCACATCTTGGGGGATTTGGCTAAGAGAACATCTTGTCTCTGGATCGAGATGAGGGTTAGGCACAAGTTCAGCCCACAGCTGCCAAGTGCAGCTAAGCCTGGGACAACGGGGAGGTCTTCACAGAGGCAGCACTCCCAGTGCTTGCGGAGGGTCTTCGGTAAAAGTGAGGGTCTAGCAGAGCTTGAAGTACCTCAAGGGTAAGGTGACAGGTGTTTTCCATTTTGCACTCTTGACTTTAGGCATTTAAATTCTTCCTGTGTCGCATTTTATATCTCAGGCTGTGGTAGATCACAGCTTGTGTTTCAGTGTCAGTCCAGTCTTACCCTGCAAGGAAGAGAAACTCAGTTCTATCTTTAGCCATGCCTTTAAACAGTCCAAACTTACAGAAACACCTTTACACAAACATTTGTTAAAATATTTGTGCTAGAATTATCAACATGCAAATACTGTTTAAAGTTTGCAAACCTTATAAGTTAATCCTAAGCATTAAAATTGCATGTCCTACACAGAGTTTGTATTTGTTTCTTACTGTAAGACAAACTTTTTGCAGACTTAGTTTTTATAACTGTTAATGCTCATTTAAGGCGATCAAAACATGAAAACCTGAGCCAATGACAGCGTCTAAGAAATTTCTGAAACTGTTATGAAGAAAACCAGAAAAAATCTGAATCTAAACAAGGAATGAGTCATATACTACTTGGTATATTATGATTACTTTTCTACTGGAATGAACTAGTGAGTCAAAACTGATAATAGTTTTATAAAATATTCTGGTATTTACTGGGCAAATCAAACTCAGGAAAATACAGGTATTTAAGGATGGTGTTTATTGTCTTGATGTTATCTGATAAAACAAGTTTATGCACAGAATTGCAGTTTCTATTTACAAAGAACAAACACTATAGACAGTACCTGGATTTTTTTTTTTTAATTATTTTTTTAATTACCACAATGTTCGCTGTATTTTTTTTAATTTAAGAACCAGATCCTGGAATTGTAAGACTTGATTTTCATTATTGGAGCGGTGCTCATGACTACAGAGAACAGCTTGAGAGCACAGACTCAGAGAAAGATTAAGGTAAAAAGGACCTTTGGAGGCCATGCAGTCCAACTAGCTTGCAAGTTAGACCAGGTTGCTCAGGAATTAACCCAGGTGAGTTTTGAAAATTCACAGGAATGGAGGTTTTGCAGTGTCTGGGCCACCTGCCCCAGTGTTCAGCCAGCCTCATGCTGAAAAGCTTGCATTGTACTCATGAGGTACAGCAAAAAAAAATTGTGTCTTAGGGTAAACAGAACAGTAAATTGAATGATACAAAATGATACCATCCATTTGTCATTACTTAATAAAAAAAAAAAAACCACCACACAACTCCCCCCCCAAAAACCACTCCAAAACCACACTAAAAACCCCACAACAAAACCCATGCATAGAAAGTAAAACAAACACATGCATAGTATTTAGAAAACATGAAGGCACAGGAGTAGAAGGCATCAGCAGAAGTTCGTCTTCAATCCTCACAGGCACTGCGCTGCAGGATCATTTCATGACATTTCTAGAAGCATTTCAATATATTATATTTAGGCCTGAGCCATGATTTCAGGGTTGAATGATTTGTATTGGCAATGTCCAACTTCAGGAAGACTCTCAGTCCATGTGGCCAGCCAGCGTGGTGTAGTAAATCGTGCCCATGCCCATGAGTAGTAAAGTCTGTGATAGCAACCGCTGAGAGTCCTGCAAGGTCAGGGGTTTGGTTCCTTTCACCCCATGTCTCCTGTTTATTCTTCACCTTCTGAAGAAAGAGGCACAGCAGGTGTCGAGCACCCTCATTCATGTGAATAGCTCCACATGTCCTCTCTTAATATGTTCCAATCGTGCATTCAGGACTTTCCAGATGACTAGCAGTCAATTTCAAAAGGGCTAAAAAGTGCAAGGTAAATCAGAGAGATTTCCAATTCAAGTTCCACTGAATATCTTTCTTTAAAAAGGTATGAAACCATACTGCATAAAATAGATACAGGAACATTTAGCAATCAGCTCACACTTTTACCTTGCTACTGGTCAAGTCGTAGAACATCCCAGGGTAGAGGGTCACCAAGGTACCAGTCACTCCAGCAATGTTTCTCTCTGCTTGTCTGGAGGGATTTTGTGGGGACAGGGCACTGTGCTCAAGCACCTCAGTCTGGTGTCTCAAGAGGGCTGAATCTGGCCTCGGTAGCTTTAAAGTGAGGATGGTGCCATGATAATGTGTTAGATTATCTTTTATTCTCTCTGTCTGGAGACTTATTTAAAAGATCTGTGACATTATTTAGAAAGGCTGATAAGGCAGTATGGTAGTATTTAATAAAATACTACATCCTACAAGCTACAAAAATTTCTGCAGAGCCAAAGTGTAACCCTAAAATGTTTAGCCTAGTTCCAGGGACCTTGCAGGGTGATTTGCACTGGAAAAGAAAATCATGGTCTACTCTGCGTAGCCTTACATTTTTTGTAGATAATATACACGAGCCCAACTTTCCCAGAAGGTGGTAGGAAGGCAGAGTGGGCATTTTGCTTACTCAGCAATCCTTGATCTGCCATGGCAGCACGTTCTCTGTCTAAGAAGTTCTGCCTATGTTCTCCTTGTCATCTTTCTGCCTCAAAGCTCACAGCATGGCAAAGCAATGTCCTGATCCCTGCACTTGCAGACATTGGTTAGACTTGGTTGTGCAGTTCAGTACTTTGTGTGAGGGTCTCCATTGTTCCCAGTCTTTTCTATGCTTTAAATTTTGTGAGGTGGGCATGGTCCTTCAGCCAGGGCTACCTAACCAATACATGACTTCCAAGCAGAGGATGCAGAACCAAATGGTTATATCTAGAGTAACACATAGGAATGGCAAGATCTTGACTTTCAAAAAGTGCTTGAAAGAAAGGTAATTTGAGGGTAGGAAGAAAACCTGAAATATGGACTCCCTGTGAACTCTCATGCACCAAAACATGCTGTCGTGGTTTAACCTCAGCCGGCAACTAAGCACCACACAGCCACTTGCTCACTCCCCCCCAGTGGGATCGGGGAGAGAATCAGAAGGGTAAAAGGGAGAAAACTCGTGGGTTGAGATAAAGACAGTTTAACAGGTAAAGCAAAAGCCACTCATGCAAGCAAAGCAAAACAAGGAATTCATTCACTCCTTCCCGTCGGCAGGCAGGTGTTCAGCCATCTCCAGGAAAGCAGGGCTCCGTCACACCTAACGGTTACTTGGGAAGACAAATGCCATCACTCCGAACGTCCCCCCCTTCCTTCTTCTTCCCCCAGCTTTATATACTGAGCATGATGTCATATGGTATGGAATATCCCTTTGGCCAGTTTGGGTCAGCTGTCCTGGCTGTGTCCCCTCCCAGCTCCTTGTGCACCTCCAGCCTTCTCAGTTGCATGGGAAGCATGAAAAGTCCCAGAGCATGGGAAGCTGAAAAGTCCTTGACTAGTGTAAGCACTGCCTAGCAACAACTAAAACATCGGTGTGTTATCAACATTGTTCTCACCCTAAATCCAAAACAGCACTGTACCAGCTACTAGGAAGGAAATTAACTCTATCCCTGCCGAAACCAGGACACATGCCCAGCAATTAGTCAGCTTCTGCAGAGTGGTAAATGCAGAAGCTAAAAATTTTAAAGAAGAAAATAAGAGCAGGGGAGGAAACATATCCATTTTCACATTCCTAAGCAGCAACAGGATATGCCTTTCACTGAAAAGAACAAATATAAGGGTTGATAAATAAATAGTAATATGAGACATTAACTAAAAGCAAGGGGTAAAGTGTGCATCTTGTTCTGAAGAGGCAAGCATGCACAAGTGAAATCAAGCTTGAGTTACTCCAAAAGCAAAACCTCTGGCAGATAATAACCTGAACCTTCTGCTATCTGCTAGAAGAAAGAATGGGACTAGACCTAAAATTGAACAAAACCAGCAAAATGACAACTCATTCGGTACGGTACATGGCCACTTACTGATGTCACAAGAGATTTAGCCCCTAAGAGGGACCATTACCACACATCTAATGATGACCAAGCAGCTTAGATCCCAGTGGACTATCCAACAGTATCTCTTCCAAATCTCCCAGGTGTGGAGGAAAACAACTCAAAGGAAATTACCCAAAAAATGTCATACAGACATGGCTTTCCCAGCATTATATCAACATATGTCTCTAGAAGCTGCTCACTCTTCCTGAGATACTAAAGATGTGGGGGTAAGCGTAAAAGTCAGCATGTTACAGCATGGTAGCAAGGTTTCAGATGAAATCTCACAGATTCACAGGATGGCTTAGGCTGGAAGGGACTTCTTGAGATCATATAGTCCGACCCCCCTGCTCAAGCAGGGTCATTTAGATCAGGTTACCTGTGACCTTGCCCAATAGGGTTTTTAATATCTGTGTGAATGGAGACTCCACAATCTCTCTGGGCAACCTGTGCTAGTGTTTGACCACACTCACAGTAAAAAGTGGGTTTTGTGTGTTCAGATGGAATATCATATGTTTTAATTTTTGCCCATTGCCTTTTGTCCTGTCAGTGGGCACTACTGAGAAAAGTCTGACTCCCTGTAAATATTTAAAATGCATGAGCAATAATTTAGCTGGAGAGAATTGAAGATCAAGCAATCCAAGAAAAAAAATGGCATTTCTTAACATTCTTCATTCTGACAGAATAGAACTGTCAGTAAGAACTGCATCCAAGTCACTTAGTCTGCAAGAAGATATCATCAAATCAGATTAACTAGACTATTGAGAAAAATATTCACTTAAGAACCACCATCACAGAAAAGAGACAAGTTTCCTGAACACTAGAGAGACCATATACTAGCCAAATATGAGTCAGGACGCTCAAAATCTACTATGTAGAAATGACGCATGTAGGAAATTGCAAAGACCCTTTTTGCTGTAAACAGCACAAATATTTCTTTGTTTTGACTGCTATTCTCATTTCCAGGCAGTGTCTCCATAGAAAAAGCAATGATACACAAAGATACCCTACTTAATGCTGTGTATTATCAAACAAAGAATATTAACTTACCCGTAGTGACATGCAATATTTTTTTTAAGATTATATCCTTCCTCCCTGCAGAAGTTGATCTGATGTTCTCTTGTCTTTTCCGTTCGAACTGTATCTCGCCTGTAAGCACAAACTCATCTCCCATCTGTGCACCAACAGCTCACAGATCCACTTTCTGCTCCCCATGCCTTTTGGCCCCAGCTAAATTCTTGTCCTGTTTCTCTGATGGCTCCGTGTAGATAACTAGCCATCACCTTAAATTAACATGGCTAAAAAACCCACTCAGAATGTCTACTGAAGTCCTCCTCAATGCCTTCTTTCTCACAGCTGGAGACATCAGCAATATTTTATCTCGCTTTTGAGACTATGGCTATGTGGTTCTCCCTGCCTGCAGCCTCTCTGTAGGGCCTCCCATCTGTACTGTGTTTAAAGTTTGCAAACTTTTTCTTACCAAGAAGCAACCTTCAGCCTGATCCATGTGGCATGGTGCCATATGGAGCTACCTGAACTGGTTATGATTTCTGGCTGTATTGGAGCCAGTCTACCAGAAGTCCTGCATGTGCTGCTGCTTATTCATGGAAAGTGGCCCACAGAAGACTGACATGCTGCCATGGTTAGTCTGTGTTCAGTGCCCTACGCAACCGTATAATGCAGTCTAATTATGAGTGTAATCTGATGGTCTAGAAAGGTGTGAAAAACCTTATGTTTCATTGCTCATGTTCATATGTTTTTAGATATGTATTATTGTCCCTAATAGTCATTAATACTTTTTAGTGGAGCTATTAACACATGAACAATGCCTTAAAGTCTTAACATTTACCTAATGACTATCAACTTTATATCAACTAAGTTATTTTCCATTACAGAAATGTTTATGCAAATGCTAACATGCTTATGCTTTATTTTCTTGTTGACAAATTTAATTAGACAAAGATTTCTTCATCTGTCCCAGGCTACTACAGCTGCCCCCAACAAGTTCACACATTTAGTTTTCTAAGCCTTATCTCTTATGCAACACGTATGATGAATTTTTTTACAGACTTCTGTAATTGCTTCTCAGAGAGACTTACAGGGGTAATGCTAGACCGACTTTGTTATAGCAGCTCATTCAAGAGAGGAAAAATCATCAAATCTTCTTTGTACATTAATATTCTAAGAAAATGCAATCAAGAAAGGAGAAAGCCTGTTCTGTGGGGAAAAAATAGCTTCATCATGTAACTTAAGTGTCCTGGGGCACCAGGTCACAAATCAAATAAATTAAATCTTTGCTTATGATGATACAAGGTTGATGTTACAGGACTATATTGTGCATGAAATGATGGAGAGGTTACCTTTACAGCATTGAGAAAAGAAGGCCAAACCATGTTTCTTCTCACTGCCTTCCTTAAGAGGAATAGTTCTTCTAAAACATCAAAAGGAGACACTCTCAAGGCAGGTTGTGTTGCACAAATAGTTTGATGCATTTTGAAATGACTCAATAGCTGCAGAATTTATTGTTTAAAAATCTAACTTAAAAAAAAAAAAAAAATTAAAGTCCAGAAAACTGCAACACCACTATTTGAAAAGCACCCCCAGGAAACCCTAAGAAGAAGTGAAAAATGAAACCAAAGTTGTCCTAACACAAGATTTCGGGCTCTGCTTTGGAGAGGTGTGAGGGCATCACTGCCCGAGCACCGTCCTGCAACAAACCCTCCAGCTTTACCAGGTTTCCTGCTTGACCACAGCAAAACACAGTGCCACTGTGAAGTGGAGAGGCCCTCTGCAACATGGAGATGGCAGCAGCCTTTAGCCCTCCATGTTGGGGGTTTCCTGGTAAGAGTTTGGTGCACATTGATGACATTTGCTGGCATTTTCATTTCAGAGAGGCACAGATGTGTTTGTTTCTTGTGTTGAGTTCTTCTCTGCTGATGTGACTGTGTGGTCGGTCTGTCTGTCTCTCTGACTGATTCACAATCTAAGAGAAAAGAATATGCATCACACAGCTATGTTTTCACAATTAGAGTTTACAGTGAAATACAGACTCATCAGGGGGACAAATGGCAAAGTTTTCTCAGCATATTAAAATATTTTCTTATATTCAGACAAATTTTGAGTAAAATATGTGTCTATGGTTTCTTCTGAATTAAAGTCAGAATATGCTGGCACTCCTGCTGTATTTCTTTGACCTGGAATTTTACTTGGGTTGGAATTTTTCTCTTTGGTTCAAGGCAAATATTTACTTTTTCATAGTTGTACCCTATATTACTAATTGCCAAAAACTGAGAGACCTAAAAGACTGAATCCTTCCTCATTCCTGGATCCATCCTATGCAGTCACATGTATTCATTGCTTGTGATGACTCAGTGTTAAGCAGCGCTTCCAAGATGATGGCCGTCAGTCAGGAGTTGCTGCTGGAAAGCATGGCTCAGAGCAAATTGCACAGAATTACAGGTAGCCTACTGCTGAGGAACTTCCAGCTTTTTTCCAAACTCAAAATTCAAAGGTAATTATTTGCCTTCCAGGCCACCAGCTGGCAATTGCCTACTGCCCAGCAAGGACGTCATCTCGCTACGCCATGGCTGCCTTCCCAGGTATGCACAACTTCTCACTGCTCTGCCCCCATATCTCTCAATCCCTCCTCAGCCTGTTGTTTTCCTGGTGACCACACCAGGTTCTCTCCTCTCCCACCTCCCAAGCCTGCCTGTGAAGTCCTCATCCTTCTAACCCTATCTGCACCAATGGTGGGAAAACAGCTCCACAGGTCCTTCCTCCTCTCATACTTTGCCAGGCTTCCTGATGGGGAAACGGAGATGGGGAGCAGAGTGGCATTTCACCCTTCTTTCACAATGGGATAACACAAAGCTGTCGGACCTCTCTGGTCACTCTTCCACTTGTGGAATAACGTCCATCTCTTCATGCCCTTGTCCTTTCACACCAAAAGGCAGAGAGACAGGAAAACAGTCAGTTAGAGAGATTTTTTCCCTTTGCTGGACAAGGGAGTTCCTGCACCTTCAGGTAACCTCAGACCTCCAAGAAACATGCAGCTTTCAAAAATCAGTCTCCTCTTTACCTCAGATTCTCTCTATTTTCAACATCTGATTTTTTTTCTCTTAGTCAGTGCTGCAGGGTAGTAGATTATAGGCCTTGAGTATAAATTCATGCCATCTTTATGTCCTAACAGAAGCTTTATTAGCTGCTCCTACTGTCATAAAACCTCACTCTCTCACACTCTTCCCTCTCCTTGAGTATATATATGACATGGCTGCAGCACTGTCAATGACAATAATGTACTTATTAAGACAAGAGCCCTGTAATGCCCCAAAAGAGCTCTGTGTGCATGTGATGTAAGTGTGCGCTTGTGCATGTCCTTGTCTATGTACGTATACATGTATAGGGACACATATAAAGACAATCTCAGAATACGATGCTGAGAAATCAGCACAGTGGTTCACCTCACCAAAACCGCGCAGCTTCTGACCACTGGGCTGAAAAAGTATGTACGAATTTTTGAAAGGACTTAACCACTGTGACAGCCTGATGAAACCCACGTGGAGCTGCTGCCCAGCCTTTCAGTAGGGAAGAAGGTTCAAATTCTGAATTTGCCTTCATTCAGTGTGAAAAATGACTCAACAAAACCTAAAACTTTTGAACTAAGGACATGTTGAGTACAACACTGTTAGCTCCTTCATCACTGAAAGAGAAGTCTACTGTCTATCTTGGTGGTAGATGCCGCATCCCTGGAAACATTCAAGGTCAGGTTGGACGGGGCTCTGAGCAAGCTGAAGTAGTTGAAGATGTCCCTGCCCATAGCAGGGGAGTTTGACTAGATGATCTTTAAAGGTCCCTTCGAACCCAAACTATTCTATGATTCTATGATTCTATGAAAATAACTTGGGTTTTGTACCTGGCAATCTTCATGCATAACTGATTAAAGGTAGGCAATTTAGCTTCATATATTTTATTAAAGCCTAAGGCCTGGAGAGGTCTAAATTTCTTGTGCTATGAGGACCTCAAAGCAATGTTGAGGAGTCTTCCTCTTTTTTCTTATTTGACCAGGTCGTGCGGTAACAACCGTCTTTTCCATTTGAAAGAATGGCAATAAGTGTCATTTGTCAGCAAGGGATGTTACAGAAACATACCACCAAGACATGTCCTATGTGTTCTAGATTTGAGGGACTGGGGGGGGGGGGCATCTGAAGATGTATATTGACTAGCCTGCATTTAAAAAGGAGATATCATACCCGGGGGACAGGAGACTTTCAGGTACAGTTACACTGTTATACTGTTCTTGGCATCTCATCTGCTCTGTGCTGCTGCCAAAAGTAGTTAAAACATTTATTATTTTTTTCCTTGTAAAATTTGGAGGTATTTTTCTATTATTCATAGGAGTGCATCATAAATTGTTCGTTTAGCAGAATATATGAAAATTTGCATGAACCTACAAAATTTATGGAAGATTGTAGCAACAGCTGAAAAAAGCAATTATCTGAGTCCAAAAATTGAGCCTAAGAGTATTTTGCTCTTCTTTGCTTCTCACAATGCACTTGTTTCCCAGTGTGGTGAGAGAAGCACCAGTTCTCTTTGATGTCCTCAGAGAACTGGCTCTAGCATGCTCCCAGAGCTGATACTGAGACAAACCAGGGCAGAGGAGAGGATATGTTGGGGAAGATCTAGGTGTTTGGTAGCCCTGCCTAGGTTCTTCACAGCATTGATATGAGTTTCAGTTGTCAAAAATACAGAATTCTGAACTCCTTGGATGGAAGATGCCGTACCATTACAAAGCATTATTCAGTCCCTTGCTGTAAAGTATCAGGTTTTTTGCCTCTTAATGTTTACATACTTAGAACTTTGCAATGCTTCTGTTTCAGAGCATGACATTTAGCATAAGGAAATTGAATTCAAATTAATTTGAAATATTTTTAAAAATTGGTCTGAGAGTTGACTTACTGAGAGAGAAATGATTCATAGCCATTACATTCTCCAGGGGCCCATGATGCTGGTGCCATGGCTATCTGTGTTGCACCCAGATGCTGATTGGTATTTCCTTTAGCTGTACTTTTTGTTAATTTCATAAGATGTTGAATTGTATTGCGTTTTGATTATGGAATGAGTCATAAGCATGATTCAAAGAATTAAAAACGTTCACATGCACATCATGTAACTGGTAACAGCCTTTTCATTATTTTTAGTTCGACTGTCTCATAACCTTTCTGCAAAAAGATTACCTTACTAGTTCCTGCTCTAGTAGAAACTATTTTGTTTCCTGAATTTGTCATGACGACACTATGTCCCAGTTACCCACATTATGTTTCATGAACATTTCTTAAGCTATCCTGAAGACACTAATTCCCACTTCCTTGTACTCTCCCAGCTGTTCATCAGCATGGTGAGATGGATCACAGATCACAGAACTGATCCCATTTCAACACATAATTTTTCACAGAGCTTCCTCCAAATTTATTTCTTGATCAGTTCACTATAAGCACTCTTGGAAGAAATGTCTTTAGATGTTTCTATGGTGTTTTTTTTCATTGGGTTTGGGTTGCTCTTTTTTTTCAATATAACTTTAAGGCCTCCATTGAATCTCTTAGGTAATTTGCCTGTTTCTGCCTGAAGTGAAAAATTTTCTAGCTTCTTCCTACATATTTCCACAGATTTTCTGCAGAAGTTCCATGAAGTTGACTTTCTCTCTTACAATATTAATCAAGCAGACCTGCCCTGTTAGGTACAGAGTAAAATGCAGGCACCTATGTTAGCCTCTGTATTTCATTAAGTAACCACTTTCAGATACTGTGTTGTGATGTCAGTTATTAAAATATTAAACTTTAATTTTATGTTTGTAGTTCTGACTAGTTCTTTTAAGATAACACAAGTGAAATATTGCTCAGGCTTGCACAGATTAAGAAAGCTCATAGACCGGATATGTTGCTTTCTCCTGCTCATTTCTAGAAAGGAAGTGGTCTCGACCTGACTTTCTGTCTTCCAGGCTGCATGAAGTACACTACAATAATGTTTCTCTTGTTGCTCTCTGTGACATGAAATTTGCGTTATCTATTCTTATGTTTTGTATAACTTTGCACTTGAGTTTCCACAGAATTGGAACCATATATTGCATAACCATTATGTTGATGGTTGACTTGGAAACTGGGTTATCTCATTTTCTCCTTTCTTGAAATTTGGACCCTTGTTTGTCTGCTTCTCAAGTACCTACACTGATTATGGTCTACTAATCAAGCCAACTTTAAAATCAACTGTCTAGGAACTATTAGCAAATGATCAGGAGTATCCATCTTCAGGTAGGATGTTCGGAAGAAAAACCCACAAAGCAAGAGAATCAAGACCTTAAATTTGTTGATCCTGTCATCAAACAGGCTTCAAACTCCAACTGCAGATTTTTGCCCAGAACTGCTGTTGCTTCTAAGCTTATGTTAAAGATTGCCTCAATTTTTCCATTTGAAAAGTAGTTCCCACTATAACCATTACTCCAGATTAGCCTACAAATATCACTAGGTCCATAGTGAGAATAATGTAAAGTTTTGTAAGCAAAGATGGCCTTCTCTGGCCAGCAAACATGCTCACATAAAGGTCTGGCAGGAAATGTTAACACTGTGCCTAGTCCTTCTTTCAAACACTATGGATTACTATCTGTACATAGGTGGTGTTAGATTTTTACTGCACTGCTATGAGTGTCTCTCCATCATTCAGCTTTTAGCAAACAAAGCCAAAGATTAAACAGACCAAGAACTTGAGCATTAAGCGATAAAATGGTCAGTTCACATAAATGAAGGTAAACCATCCAAGGCTTGAAGAGCATAAGGATGCTTTCAGTATTTCCTGTTGCTGAAGTATGGTTGTACTATGGCTATATGGTCCAAAAAAAGGACAGCTGTGTCAGTCTGGCATTCTGCCTATCCTAGCAAGCATCCCAAAAAGTGACATGGCGGTGCTGTTTCTAGAAGTCTGCATGGAGTCATGCAGCTTTGCACAGGGTTGGTTTTCCGGCTCTCACCTCCAATAACTTGGAGAACCATCAAATACTGGTGTAAGCAACAGTATAACCATAGCTGCTTGGCTATAAACAGTCATGTCCAACATAGTGTGGTTCTTTTCAGGAAATAAGTATTATCAAAAGTGCTTGTTTCCTCCCCATTTAATTTTAATGCCAGCAGCTGCAAAATGTTGAAATAATCGACATTTTTAAAAAACATTTTAGTGTCCTGTAGTTCTTCAATAGATTTGGAGATTTAAGCAAAGAGTATTATTGCAGCTCAAGAATACTTAGTGTTTTAAGAATGTTTTCTCATGGTTTAACCAGCATAAAAATTCATTTGCCTGCCTTTCCCTACTTTACACATGTTTTTTCATCTTTTTTCATCAGCAGCCTCTCTGCTTTTTCTTAACATCTTGCAGTTACTCTCTCTGTCCCAGTCAGGTGGGCAGTACTATAGTCTTAATGTTATTCCCTTCCTGTTCAGGCATGGGATTTCCATCCACTGAGATTTGTTTTTACCAATCTGACATACCTATCTCTGGTGCATTTTTTAACATGATGGAAAGCAGCTGCTCCAAGAGTGTGGCACAGTCTGCCAGCTCTGGGCAGTCTGGGACCTACCTTTATGGTTTCATGATGACTCTGCTCCTTACTCAGGGTTTCTGAGATCCCAGTTCTGTCCATATCCTCTTCTAAAACTACACACTGTGATTCACCGAGAAAAGAACTGACAGATCAGGTGGTAGATAAAGCAGAAAGCCTGAGCAAGTTATAATAGGCCACTTACTGAATGATTTACTTCTCATAAAGTTTATTATTATTAAGAAAATACTCTAGCAATGGGATACTTCAGTTGTTCCTGTGCCACTGTATGAACAATGGAAATACCACATTGGATTATGATGCAGGGACTGAAATTTTAGACATTAAATTGTTACCTCTTGAATCAATTTGTCAAAGAACTCACAAGAAGAGAAACAAAGTTGGATTTGCTATAAAAATCCAAGCAACCTGACTCAATATATAAGTCTTAGACTCCTGTAGAAGTTATCACAGGAAGCTCAAGTGCAGTATTCTTACAGAAGGGAAAAAATCTGCTGAATTAACATTTTATTTAAATGGGCTGGGTGTGGGGGCATTGATCAACATAAAAATAATGAAACTTGTTAGAGGGAAATTGGAAATAAAACACTTGCAAGCATCATGCATATGTGTTATTTACGAAACCAAGTAAATGTGGATGGCAGATCAAGAAGGACTGTAAAGACAACACATGCACGCACACACAAAAGCAGCTGGGTCCAACAGCTGAAGGATGGTTATCAGTTGTAAGACAAGGAATTTTTTAACACAGGAAGCAAGCCCAAATGAGAGGCAGAATCACCAGTGATCTCTTGAGAAATTAGACACAAAAACACTATAAGGCAGACAAAGAGCAGAACAACTACCTAAAGACATAAAAACAAAATGATGAATGCATTTTCATTTATTCTGGAAACTGAAAGCATGCCAAGGAAGCTGTGGAGTTAACAGACAAAAAAAGATGTAAAGGAAAAAACCATGGCAGTTAAGTATTGCAGATACATACCCCAGAGACATTTTTGGCAGAGGAAGTCTAAAGAGCTGGCTCAAAATAAAATTTCAGTTTTCTCAAAAAACTGCTCTGAATGAGAAACTGAACAGCAACAAACTGTCAGGTCCAGCTGGTATTCACCCAAGGCTTTGGAAAGACCAAGATGTGAAATAGCTGAGATAGCAGCAGCAGTGTGCAACTTCTGGTCAGACAAGCCCTGGCACAGAAGGACTGGCAGGTGGCAAGCATGGCACCAGATTCTCAAATGGGGCTCCAGGAGTGGACGAGAAATCTAAATACCAGTAAGTATAATTGCAGTGTCAGGTAAATTTGTAACTACAGTAATAAAGAAGAGAGTCTGCGGACAGCAGAGATAAACGTTACACTCGGGAAGAAACAGTGTGGCTTCTGTAAGAGAGATCATACTTCACCAGTGTACTAGTTTACTCTGAAGCAAGCATGTATGTAAAGGGAGTCAGTTCATACAACATAGTTAGATTTCCAAAAAGCTTTTGACAAGGTCTCCTGTGATAGTCTCTTAAAGAAACTAAGTTGTCGTGGGAAAGTAAGGTTGATTAACAACCAGCTAAATGTTGAGAAATAAATGCCAGGAATAAACTGTGAGGTTTCACAATGAAAGGACATTTTCAGTAAGATCTCTCAGGAATTCATGTTGACCGTCTCATATATGATCTAGAAGAAAAGGTTGAGTAGTGAGATGACAACTTTTGCAAATGGTATGATGACAATTGATATTTTTCAGAGCAACTTCTGGCAACTAGTCTTACGCTTGACTAAGGTTTGCACAGTACAGAGTGATAAAGTGGTAAAATGGCAGGTGACATTCAATAGTGATAAATGAAAGAAGCCTCCAGTTGAGGAAGTCCTTGAACCACTGACTGTTAGAAACTGGGTTAGTAAGCCTAGGCAGCATCCATGTTTTACATGACCTGTTTCTAGTACTCTTTTCCAAACTATTAATTACTTGAGACAGGATAATAGAATTATTGCAGCATTATGGACCACAATCTTGATTTTCTGTTCTCCTGGGTCTGTTTCAGGCCTGTGCTGGGCAAAATCACCCTCAGAGACTAGGTTCGGTCTCGGGCCCCTTGCTGCCATTCATCACATGTTGGAGGTTGGTAGTAAGTCTCTTGGCAAGATTGTAGTATAGCTCATGATAGATGCAGAGGGATGATTTCTGGGGGTCTCATTGTTATCCTTCCACCTCCACAACTTCTCTAGAGCTCTGCCTATTACAGGAATAATTTGCCCTCCCCAGCTTCTCCAGCCTGGTAGGTAAATGGTTCTGCTAAGACAGGACCAGGCCATCCACTCTCTCCAAATCTCCAGGAATCCCAGGGTTTTTCCACCAGGAAGTAAAAAGCCTGGCTGACACTGTGCTCATAAGGGTGTACAACCCATGGAGCACCTTCCTGAAACAGGGGCTTGCCCTGCTACACCACATGAGCTCTTAAAGCAGCAACAGGCATGAGGATACACAAAAGGGTTGATCCAAGTAAGAAGTAAAGCAGCCCTCAGTAGAGTCAGTCTTCCAGCACCATGGGAGTAAGCTCAAAATTCAGATATGGCCATATGAATTCAGTCCATTCCCTAAGTAAATTATATATCATAGTTCAAAACTGTATAATCATAACTCACAAGAGGAGTGTCAGCGTCATAGAGCATTATCTTCACACATAACTTCTCTTGACCATTCTGCTTCCCACATTCCTTACGGCTTGGGTCTTGTTATACTAAACATTACCTTTCTGCTCAGACTATTCAAGGACATTTATAAATTTGTTTTTCTTGTACGTTCCAATTCTGGAGGTATTTTTCTCCAATATCAAAGCTTCTTACACTTCCTTTTTAATGATGGAATTATTTTGAGTTTGAAGATGAAAATGTCAAATCAAACACTCATTTTGAAAATAAGAAAATAAGAGGAAAAAAAACAAGATTCAGAAGGGGAAAATGTGGATCATTTCTAAAGAAAAGAGAAAAATGTATATGAAATTTTTGAAAACCCCAAATTTTATTTCTTTTTTTTCTAAGGAATTGAAACAGCTGTCCTCTAACATCCTTGGCATTGGAGGGAAGGAAAGTGATAAACATAATACTCATTTTTAAGGAACCCTGGAAATTACCTTCCTTATTTTGGCCTCTGGTACTTCATTTTAAGGGTACTTCATTTCGTCACTTCATTTTAATTAAACTAAACATCTAGCCACAGTTTATTTTTTTATTTGTAGGACTGAAGCAAAAAATGCTATATAACTGAGTATGATTCACTGATGTAAGACTACAGGAAAAAGAAAAAGCAAACAGCATAATGTGATGTGTAAACTCAAATGTCATTTTCAAAGGCAAATGAAACTGATAATCTCTTAGCAGCAAAGTTGAGTCTAGTTTCTGTTGAAGAAAAATGTTGACCACGAATTATCAGAAGTCTAACTGACCTTTAAAAGTAGTTTGAACAAATTTTGGTTGTTCAGTCCAAATAAGTACAGAAAACACCTGCAAAGAGCAAAGGAGTGGTGTGTTCTCTTTCTCCCAGGTAGGGAAGATAATGATTAATAGCCTTAAGCTATGCTATGGGTGGCATAGCACAGACATTAGAAAACATTGTTTGAATAGTAGCACTACAGAAGCTTGTCTTGAACAGTCATGTTATTTTCATAGCTTGACGTAATCAAGCACGTGCTGACAGACCCTCTGTCAGAAATAGTGTGGATATAGCTGATTGTGCCTTGAGGAAGGGTTTAAAAGGTCATCTCTTGACAGCTGTTCTAGCTCTATGTATTTTTATGAATAATGAAGTGTCACCATTGTTTATATTCCCTTCTTAAGTATGAGGTATGCACTTCCTTCCCTCATTCACTATCTGCTAATAGATTTGTAGAAACAGCTCCCTTTGCCTGCTGTAATCCCTGCCAGTTGTAATTCATTTGGAATCTCACCCATTAAGATTTAATTTTTAAAAATGATCTTATTCCTTTATACATGCCTTTAGTTATGATAAGTATCGGCTCCAGGGAGACCAAGGCAGAGTTCTTGCTGTAAATAGTACCATCAAAGGAGGGAAGATAACCACACTACCGTCCTCACTTGCCATTAACTTTTCCTCTCCAGACAGCTTCTATCCCAGCTCCTACATTAAAATCTTCTTTGACAAAAGTTAACTGTCTTTTTTCTAGGTAAATATTTTAGCAATGGGGGAAAAGGCTTTCTCAGAATGGGACAGCAGTCTCAAGGGATTTCCCTGAAAATCACTCTTCTAATAGGACAAATATTTATAGAGGGAGACTATCATGAGCCCATCACCTAATGGCTTTTGGTGTTTGATTACTTTTTTGGATGCTGAAGATTGTTATACGGATGTTTATCTGTGGTTAAAGAACGGATAACTTTCTCCCCCCCCCCCCCATTTTAACTCTGTTTCACCATATTATTCAGATTTATTTTATTTTATGCTTAATTAGGAGGCCGAAAATGGATGTTTCTGTTGAAGGGCAAATCTCTTAATTTTCATTCTGATACTGTGATCTAATCAGACTTACCAAAAGTACTTCACCAAATGAAACAGGCATAAGCATGAACTCTCTTATTTATGTGCTGGTTCTGTGCAGCCTTGATGACACTAGCTTCATAGTGGGTGCTTAAAAAAACTCAGTCCTTGCTGTAACTGCACATGTTATGATGATGCTATTGCAAGCAACAAATGGAGTTAGGTTAAATCCAGCCCAGGAACCCTGCTGCCTTCTGCAGACACCTCAGGAACTGCAGTATGATTACCTTTTAAACCAGTGCCATAGCTGTATCCTCAGCTATGTCTTAGGGACAAAGTCAACTTCAAAGGATTACTTTTAGGGCTTGGCTTCTCATCCTCTGTGGTAAACAACAAAAATAAAACAAAACATGCAGGGACTATGTTTGACTATGACTGAAAGTATAATACATGGGTTAATAGGCTGCAGCTACACTGAGGTCACTATAGTCTGGATGGCTATACCCAAATTAGCTATAAGTTAAGAGATAAAATATTGCTTACATAGTAGCACTGCAAGCAGCACTGAATACAGTCATTTTGCAGCCCACAGGAACAATGATCTTATGTGTTGTCTTATGCATTAGACATGGTATATGTAAGTGTCTTCCAGAAGATGTTATGGCAGTACAAGTCTCCCATGAGGACCAAGGCCTGCAATCTTGAAGCTTCTTCCAGCTGTTTATGGTATATTTCATCTGACACTACTTCTTGATGGGGTAGTCGGTAAGGGACACCCAATGTGTTGTCCTTCCCTCTGGTTCTGACTTCTAAGCTCTCAACCAGCCATTCTATAGTAAAGCTTCATGCATTTGAGCCATTTGCCTTTACAGAGTACATATCCATCCATATATGCCGAGTATAATAACATACTGCTCAGATGGTTAGTCAAACACGACTGAAAATTAATATATTAACCCCAGAAAACAAGAAATAAGTCATGAGGGAGAGGGAATGGCTTGTATATACTTCCTTATGCTACTACTTCTGTTGATTTCCACTGAATAAGAAGTTAGCCTTATTCTGACACTTTCGAAAATACAATAGCTATTATTAGGATTGGAACAGGGCACTTGCCACTGGTTTCATTCTTACTATATATTCACATGGTTTTAGCCCATGTATGGGATATGTTCTTTTCTAAATTGAAAAGGTATGGCAAATTCACATAGAATTAAAGATAAAAAGGAAAATAATATCATTAAGAACCTTTTCAATTAATCATATATGTATCTTATGTTGAAAACAACTTTTTGAAGAAATTAATGGATGCCTTTCTAATATCTCATTAGTACAGGTAACTTGAGCTATTTTATAATCTGTTATTTTAGAACCCATTTGGTTTCCACTCCTAACAAACATTAGAGTTCAAATGGCATGCTTTCTTTTGCAATTTCTATGCAACAAGCTTTGGAAGATCCATAATCAGAGTTATTTCATAATCTGGATTCATTAGGGACTAGTTTTGTTCCTGTTCCTAACAAATGATAGCTTGAGAATGGTATGCTTTCTTTTGTAATGACTTTCCGAGAAACTTTTAAGACCTAACTCTCCTTCCAAATAGCTGATTTATCTGTTGTGTGGTGTTAGCAAGTACAGTTGAACACAGTCCTTTGAGTGATTTAGTGGCTGGGGTGTAAGATACCTTGTGATTTCTATACGTATGGTGTCATCAACATTATCTTTCCCTTTCTGTGCAGCTACAAAGTAGAAATGTCATAAGAACCTTACCTGGAGTAATCTGAAAAAACATAATTAAGTCCTCTTCACTGAAGTAGAGTAATTCCCCATTAGCTTTGATCCTTGCAAGTAGGTAAGTATGATTCTCCTTCAGAAATTTTTAACCCAACACATAGGATGCAGAAGTTAAACATTAGACTTAGAAAGTTCAAACTTCTCATCTCAATTACTTTGAAAAACCTCATGAAACAACATTATATCATGGACTTCACAACCTCACAGATAAGCTGTCTTGTCCAGATCCAAGAGTTGTGATACTCATAATCTTATTTCTGATAAAAGCAGCCATGTCTGGAAACCGATGGAAGGCAATGTCTAGGCTTCTTAAATTTCTTATTTATTTCCAATATTTAGCATGGTATTCTTGGATGTATGTCCCAACGTAGGAATGGGAGAATGTCTAAACATTTAACAGGTGTGCTTTCTCTCCCATATAGCTGCATTCAGGCCAGTGTGTGCTCAGGCACATACTTTTTTCTTCAAAGTTAAAAGCTAAAGGAAGGCTGAGAAATGATACTTTCAGTTAACTGCATTTAATTCTAAAGTCTAAGTGGGGAAAAGTATCCTGGAAAATATTTTTTCATCCTATCCAATTTATCTGAAACATTTCTGTGGTCAGTTACACATCAAAATAGTGTATGTTTATTTTTTTTCATTTGTTATAATTAGTGTTTCACTGTATAAACATAACCTGCATACACTTCAAGTGGTTTTGCCAACTTTTATCAAACTTTACAAAGCATTAACCAAAACCGCAACAAATACTCTCTCTGTCAGAAAGGTATAATCTACAATGGAGTCCTTTCTAGAGACCAATGGAGGTTTTTAACCATTGGAAACAGATTGAGATCTCTGATACCAGGGATTAATTTTACCCTCTAATTTCCTGCTTTGCTTGTGAATTTCTCACTCAATTTATTTTAAAATATTTGAAGAGGCTCAAAAAGCCAAGCTTAGAAAGTTCAGCTGAGTGTGATCAGACAGCCAACTCAGGTAGCACTGTTATATGCCCACCCCTGAGAGAATAATTCAACTGTCTGGTATTAAGTACTACCTAAAGGCAGACCATGAAATCAAGCTCCCTGTTTTGAAGCTCAGATTCCCTCAGGTGTTTAACACTGACTTGGAGGTGGGCTCAGAAGCATGACACGGGGGAAGCTGGTGTTAGAGCCTGCCACCAGTGCAAAACTGGGAAGAGGAATCAAAATTCTCCACTGTTCTTGGGGTGCCATGATTTACTAGGCTTACCCAAAATGCAGTTGAACAGAGCTTGCTAATCAGGCCAGTGCAGGGCAGGAAGAAGCAGCAGATGGTGTTTGAACGTGCTGTTCAGGTGGAGGGACCTAAGTGATTTACCCTACTCAGTCCAAAAGAGTTTGGTCACTTTGGTCCCCCTCAACTAGGACATTGACTTAGCCCTAAGGCTTGGGTAGGGCTTGTTCCTTAAAGGTCTCTGTCCCATTCTTGACAGCCTAGGTGGGTGGCTCAAGCACTTTTGATCTCTCTGTCAGAGTGAAGCACCAGGTTTTTAGGTCTGTGTTGTAATCAGGACTAAGATGACAACTATCAAAATCAGTCAAAAAGACATAAACTAGTATATCACGAACTCAAAAGAAGTCACCATTTTCAGGGTGTGCAGGGTTTCAAAATCACAGAATCACAGAGTGGTTGAAGCTGGCAGGGACCTCTGGATGCCATCTAGTCCAGCCTCCCTGTTCCAGCATGGCTACCTAAAACCCGTTGCCCAGCACTGTGTCCAGATGCCTTTTGAATATATTCAAGTATCTGCTGCCTCCCTGGGGCCTGGGATAAAGATGTGATGAGAAAACTTCCTACCCTGGTATGGCCCTCGGATTATTGTCCATTATTGATTTTTCATGTAGGCAGTGGTGAACTTGCAATAAGAAGTCCAAAAGCAATCAAGTGAGACTTCAGGGCCTTGGGACAACTGGTTAAGGGATCAGGAGCACAAGTAGTGTTCTCCTCTATCCTTCCAGTTGCAGGAAATTATGAGGGAAGAAACAGGAAGACCCAGCAATCAATACCTGGCTCCATGACTGGTGTCACCAGCAGAATTTTAAGTTTTTGATCACAGATCGGACTACACCACACCAGGCCTGCTGGCAACAGATGGGCTACACCTGTCTAAAAGGGGGAAAAGGATTTTGCAGTTAGCAGGGCTCATTGCAAGAGTTTTAAACTAAATTTGAAGGGCGAAAGGGATAAAACCATGCCCACTAGAGATAAGCTGGGGGTAGCATGCCAATGTTTGTTAGAGGGATGGTATGCTAGCGAGGTCCTTTGATCAGCTCCATGATGTGCTGAGCACACTGGAGCACATTTGAAATGTCCCTGTACTAATGTGCACTGCACCCTAGCCATCTCAGTAGAGGTAGGGGATTGAGATCCACACAGCAGATGTAAGGGTTGTTGATGCGTTAGAAACCACAGAAACACCCCAAAACAGTCACACAGTAATAGCAATTAGGGCTTGTCCCCCAAAAAGGTGGCGGGATCAATAGCCCAACTGAAGTGCATCTACACCAATGCACGCAGCATGGGTAACAAATAGGAGTTGGAAGCCATTGTGCAGCTGGGAAACTATGATGTAATTGCAATCATGGAAACATGGTGGGATGGCTCACACAACTGGAGTGCTACAATGGATGGCTATAAACTCTTCAGAAGGGATAGGCAAGGAAGGAGAGGCAGTGGGGTAGCCCTGTATGTTAGGGAGTGTTTTGACTGTCGAGAGCTTGATAATGGTGATGAAAGGGTTGAGTGTTTATGGGTGAGAATCAGGGGAAAGGCCAACAAGGCAGATACCATGGTGGGAGTCTGTTTAGATCACCCAACCAGGATGAAAAGACAGATTAAATACTCTACAAGCAGCTGGGAAGTCTCAGAATCACTAGCCCTTGTTCTCATGGGGGGCTTCAACTTACTAGATGGCTGCTGGAATTACAATGCAGTGGAGACGAAACGGTCTAGGAGGTTCCTGGAGTGTGTGGAAGATAACTTCCTGACACAGCTGGTGAGTGAGCCAACTAGGGAAGGCACCCCACTGGATCTGTTGTTTGTGAACAGAGAAGGACTTGTGGGTCATGTGATGGTTGGAGGCTGTCTTGGGCACAGAGATCTTGAAATGATGGAGTTTTCGATTCTTGGAGAAGTAAAGAGGAGGGTCAGCAGAACTGCTACCTTGGACTTCTGGAGGGCAGACTTTGGCCTGTTAAGGGTCCTGGTTGACAGAGTCCCTCGGGAGGCAGTCCTGAAGGGCAAAGGAGTCCAGGAAGGCTGGACGTTCTTCAAGAAGGAAATCTGAAAAGCGCGGGAGCAGGCCGTCTCCACGTGCCAAAAGATGAGCCAGTGGGGAAGAAGTCCAGCCTGGCTGAACAGAGAGCTTTTGCTGGAACACAGGAAAAAAAGGAGAGTCTATGACCTTTGGAAGAAGGGGCAGGCAACTCAGGAAGACTACAAGGACGTCGTGGGGTTATGCAGAGAGAAAATTAGAAGGGCCAAAGCCCAACTAGAACTTAGCCTGGCTATTGCTGTAAAATACAATAAAAGATGTTTCTATAAATACATTAGCAACAAAAGGTGGGCTAAGGAGAATCCCCATCCTTTATTGGATGCTGGGGGAAACATAGTGACAAAGAATGAGGAAAAGGCTGAGGTACCTAATGCCTTCTTTGCCTCAGTCTTTAATAGTAAGGCCAGTTGTTCTTTGGGTACTCAGCCCCCTGAGCTGGAAGACAGAGATGGGGAGCAGAATGAAGCCCCCATAATCCAAGGGGAAATGGTTAGCAACCTGCTACACCACTTAGACACACACAGGTCTATGGGGCCGGATGGGATCTACCCAAGTGTACTGAGGGAACTGGTGAAAGTGCTCACCAAGTCTCTTTCAATCATTTATCAGCAGTCCTGGTTAACTGGGGAGGTCCCAGTTGACTGGAGGTTAGCAAATATGATAACCATCTACAAGAAGGGCCAGAAGTAGGATCCAGGGAACTACAGACCTGTCAGTCTGACCTCATTGCCCAGGAAGGTTATGGAGCAGATCGTCTTGAGTGCCATCACGTGGCACGTACGGGACAACCAGGTGATCAGGCCCAGTCAGCATGGGTTTATGAAAGGCAGGTCCTGCTTGACTAACCTGATCTCCTTCTGTGACAAGGTGACCCGCTTAGTGAACGAGGGAAAGGTTGTGGATGTTGTCTACCTGGACTTTAGTAAAGCCTTTGACACCATTTCCCACAGCATTCTCCTGGAGAAACTGGCTGCTCATGGCTGGACAGGTGTACTCTTTGCTGGGTAAAAAACTGGCTGGCTGGCCAGGCCCAAAGAGTTGTGGTGAATGGAGTTAAATCCAGTTGGCGGCCAGTCACAAATGGCGTTCCTCAGGGCTCACTATTGGGGCCAGTTCTGTTTAATACCTTTATCAGCGATCTGGATGAGGGGATTGAGTGCACCCTCAGTAAGTTTGCAGGCAACACCAAGTTGGGCAGGAGTGTTGATCTGCTTGAGGGTAGGAAAGCTCTGCAGAGGGATCTGAACAGACTGGATCAATGGGCCGAGGCCAATTGTATGAGATTCCATAGGGCTAAGTGCCAGGTCCTGCACTTGGGTCACAACAACCCCACGCAATGCTACAGGCTTGGGGAAGAGTGGCTGGAAAGCTGCCTGGCCGAAAAAGGAGCTGGGGGTGTTGGTCAACAGCCAGCTGAACATGAGCCGGCAGCGTGCCCAGGTGGCCAAGAAGGCCAATGGCATCCTGGCTTGTATCAGAAATCGTGTGGCCAGCAGGACTAAGGAAATGATTGTCCTCCTGTACTCAGCACTGGTGAGGCCGCACCTCGAATACCGTATTCACTTTTGGGCCCCTCACTACAAGAAGGACGTTGAGGTGTTAGTGCATGTCCAGAGAAGGGCAACGAGGCTGGTGAGGGGTCTGGAGAACAAGTCTTATGAGGAGCAGCTGAGGGAACTGGGGTTGTTTAGCCTGGAGAAAAGGAGGCTGAGGGGAGACCTCATCGCGCTCTACAACTCCCTGAAAGGAGGTTGTAGCGAGGTGGGTGTTGGTCTCTTCTCCCAAGAAACAAGCGATAGGACGAGAGGAAATGGCCTCAAGTTGCGGCAGGGGAGGTTTAGATTGGATATTAGGAAAAATTTCTTCACCGAAAGGGTTGTCAAGCACTGGAAGAGGCTGCCCAGGGAAGTGGTTGAGTCACCATCCCTGGAGGTATTTAAAAGACATCTAGATGTGGTGCTTAGGGACATGGTTTAGTGGTAGACTTCACAGTGTTAGGTTTATGGTTGTAGTCTATGATCTTAAGGGTCTTTTCCAACCTAAATGATTCTATGATTCTAAGTATGGAATCATACTGTGCCAGTGCTCAGTCACCCTCACAGTGAAAAAAGTATTTCCAGATGTCCAGAGGGAACCTCCTGTGTTTCAGTGTGTGCCCATTGCCTCTGGTCCTGTCACTGGGCACGAATGGAAAGAGGCTGGCTTCGTCCTTTTTGTACCCTTCCTTCAGGTAATTATATACATTGATGAGATCCCCCTGAGCCTTCTGTTCTCCAGGCTCCAGTCCCTTCATCCCCTTCATGGCCCTTCACTGAACTCTCTCCAGTACGTCCATGTCTGTCTTGTACTGGGGAACCCAGCACTGGACACAGTACTCCAGGTGTGGCCTCACCAGTGCTGAGAAGAGGGGAAGGATCACCTTACTTAATCTGCTGGCAACACTCATTCTAATGCACTCCAGGACACCATTGTCCGCCTTTGCCACAAGAGCACATTTGTGGTAGAGTGTCTTTGACATGCCTCACTAAAATGCTAATGTCTTTATTCAGTTTGTGCCCTAGAAACAGACCAGGCAGATATTTCATACGTCCTCAAGAACTTCAAGAAAGCCTACGTGAAGGGGTTATTAAAACACTGGAGATGTCCAGACAATAAATCTACATGCTGATCAACTGGCAAAACTTTAACAAGACTAACCCTGACGTTTGCATTAGGAACATGAGAAATGTCTTGGGATTCACGAGCCATCTGACTTCTCCAAGAGCTAATTGGAGAGAGAAGATAAATCTAATTACATATCATAGCTGAGGGTATGAGGAAACCTGTGTTTCTGTTTTTTCCAGATTTCAGCAAATATTTCAAAGAAAACTATAACTTGCAAAGTATGCTGATGCGATGCTAAGAAAGATCAGTGAAAAAATCCTTCTGGAGGGCTATGCGACCTATCACAGAACATAAAGCTTTTCTTCCTATCAGCCAGGAAGGGAAAGAAGTACTTTCCAATGCACGTGATGGAAGATGACTGCTCTGAACCCTGAGAATCCAGGTTTGTGTTCAAAACATGGGCTAGAAAGGGGGATTTGTTCCATGGCCTTGTTTAGTTTAACTTAGTCCCCCAGTTTAGTTTAACCTGTTGTGGTTTAACCCGGCAGGTAGTTAAACACCACACAGCTGTTCGCTCACCCCCCTCCTCAGTGGGATGAGGGAGAGACTCAGGAAAAAAAAAAGTAAAATTCGTGGGTTGAGATAAAGACAGTTTAGTATGACAGAAAAGGAAGGGAAAAGAATAATAGTGATAAAAGAATATACAAAATAAGTGATGCACAATGCAATTGCTCACCACCTGCCGACCGATGCCCAGCCAGTTCCAGAGCAGCAGTCACCACCCCCGGGCCAACTCCCCCCAGTTTATGTACTGAGCATGACGTCACATGGTATGGAATGTCCCTTTGGCCAGTTGGGGTCAGCTGTCCTGGCTGTGCCCCCTCCCAGCTCCTCGCTGGCAGGGCATGAGAAGCTGCAAAGTCCTTGGCTAGTGTAAGCACCACTTAGCAACAACTAAAACACCGGTGTGTTACCAACATTATTCTCATCCTAAATCCAAAACACAGCACTGTACCAGCTACTAGGAAAAAAATTAACTCTATGCCAGCTGAAACCAGGATACCCCACTCCCATCTGCAGCAGGGACTGGCTCCCAGTTTCTCCTTAGTCCTCACTGCCTATGAGCTGGCACAGAGCTGCTGCAGTTGAACAAATATTTGGCTTTCAATTCCCTGTGAGTCAGGGCCCTACCGTCCAAAGGCAATTCCCAGTAAGGCATCCTGCATCTCTTGTGCCATGGGGAAGGAGACAGAAAAAATCCCCATGATTTCCCTTTCCTTTACCTACGATCTCCCTCTTTCCCGCTTCATTTTGAGTGAAACAGCCCCCTCACTGTGGCAGCAGAGGATGCAGGTTTACTCAGCCGTACATCACATGGATGTTTTTGTTACGTGGCCACCCCCCCAGGCTGCATGCAGTCAGTCGGCACCGTGCTACTGCATGGCTCCCGTCATGCTTCCCTTGGGTCCCCAGGGATGAGGTTTCTGTCTCTTTGCAGGGACGAACCTTTTCCCTAGCACTGCTTAAGCACAGATCTAAATTCAAAGTCTCATTTTCCTGTCCATCCCACTTACTTCACACTCAGCTTTGAATGCCGGGCACCTCCACCCTGCAGTTGTCAAGACTATGCACAGACCTGAGCTCTTCTTTGCCTCAGCTCAGGGTTCATCCCCTCTGCCAAATTAAATTTGTCTTGCGTTCAAGCTCTGTTTCAATGCCTCTACCACATGCTATGTTTCCTAATCATGCAGAACTCATGTGGGAAAGGTTTTGCTCCAGTCAAGCCATGACTGCAACCGACCCACACCAGCAGCAGGTCTGAACCGGTGCTTCCCACTTGGGAACAGGTGTGAAAGCCACAGGGTCCCCTACCCTCTGCCCTTCACCCAGCCTGGCTTGTGTTAACAGATGGCATGAGCAGAAAAGTAAGAGGAAAGTTAAAGACAGAGAGATGGGAGACATTTAGGTTATCTGAAAGCAGGCTTTTGGAGAGCGAGCAGGGGTGGTAGCAGGGCTGAAAGAGCGCGTGGCTGCCTGCAGCCAGGCTGGGGCACAGGGAGTAGCGTGGGGCCAGCAGGCAGGGACTGCGCAGAGAAGTGGCGCGTGACCAGGGATCAGCGGGGACGTGAAACTTCGAACAGGACATAATGTGTGAATAAGGAGAAATGGGTATGCACATTTTACCTGGACCCCAACTTTGTTAGCCTCACACAAGCTACACAAGCTACAATGTAATACCCCAGTGGCTTTTGGTATGGAGGTATGTTGGAGCATGCTGTCAGGCCAGCTAGTGAAAGAAGTACCAGCAGGAGGGGGGGCTTCTGGCAGGAGGCAAAAGCTCCATTTCCAGGCTTCAGACCCCCCAGGAGTGATGCCAAAGAAGCCACCACCTCTGGAGGGGAGGCAGCAGCTCCTCACATGGCTGCTCTGGTCTCCAGGGTGGGTGGGAAACGCCGCTGCCCTCCCCAGGTGCAGGACAGGCAGCCTGCCTCTCTCTGCTGTTGGGCTGGCGAGGGAGGGAGGGAGCCATGAACACAGGAACAAATAAACAAACTGCTGTGCCTTCAGTGCAGATATTCCTCCAACTCTCTCAGGCTGACAAGTAGGGCAGTCCAAAACAGTGTCCTGTAAGGTGCTGCCATGTGCTGTAGCTTCCCTGGGCTGTCTTGAGACCGTGGGTCGTTTGCAGCATCAAGGCCATGAGATGCAAGTAGTCCTCGACATTATTTGGGATGTTATTAAGGAAGAAGGCCAATGGCATCCTGGCCTGTATCAGAAATAGTGTGGCCAGTAGGAGTAGGGAAGTGATCGTGCCCCTGTACTCGGCACTGGTGAGGCCGCACCTCGAATACTGTGTTCAGTTTTGGGCCCCTCACTACAAGAAGGACGTTGAGGTGCTGGAGCGTGTCCAGAGAAGGGCAACGAGGCTGGTGAGGGGTCTGGAGAACAAGTCTTATGAGGAGCGGCTGAGGGAACTGGGACTGTTCAGCCTGGAGAAAAGGAGGCTGAGGGGAGACCTCATCGCTCTCTACAACTACCTGAAAGGAGGTTGTAGCGAGGTGGGTGTTGGTCTCTTCTCCCAAGTAACTAGCAATAGGACAAGAGGAAATGGCCTCAAGTTGCGCCAGGGGAGGTTTAGATTGGATGTAAGGAAAAATTTCTTTACTGAAAGAGTGGTGAAACATTGGAACAGGCTGCCCAGGGAAGTGGTGGAGTCCCCATCCCTGGAGGTTTTTAAAAGACGTGTAGATGAGGCGCTTAGGAACATGGTTTAGTGGGCATGGTGGTGTTGGGTTGACGGTTGGACTCGATGATCTTAGAGGTCTTTTCCAACCTCAATGATTCTATGATTCTATGATTCTATAAGACTTCTGGGTAGAGGGCTTCCTATAGGGAGTGAGTATCCCTGGGATGTGCAACAGCTGAGCAGCAGCATTCAGGATTGCGGTTCTGAGTGAAGGTGCTTTAAACCAAGAGTAAAGTGAAAGTTAGACATCCTCTTGGTTCTAGTTAGCAGGAATTTCCATTTACTTTCCCTGAGGCTGTACTACATCTATCCGTTACTCTACTTGGCATTCTTTCCTGGCAAAATATAATTCAGCATTATTTACATAGAGCAGATATCTGGCACATAGCTCTTTTTGAGAGTAGGGGGAGAGAAAATTCAGCTAAATGACAGGTTCCTTTAATAAAAAGTAAAGCATATGATAGTTGGGTACGAAACTGATCAGGTGATTATGAAGCAGCTTATTTCTGATCATTTCTGCAGCCCTAGAAATACAACAGCTTAATCCCATTTTGATCTGAACCTTCCAGTACTGGCTAGACCTGCTCCAAATTTTTACTGAATCAGCACAAAGGCACAAGCTTGTCAACACTGTGCTTCAGTCAGGAATGGCGAGATAAGAAACTGTTTCGTAGCAAGCTGTTTGTAATATTATTATGTTGCTCCTCGTAGTGAATGTGATATCTCAGTTATTATTACTGCTTAATTTAGAGCTTATCTTCTCATTCAGTCACGTGTGATTTAAATCATTTACTTACTTTACTAATACCTCTGAGAAAAAAAATCTTACAAATTTATCTTTTTCTTTACAGTACCCTTTAATTACACCAATAATGTCAAATTCATAGCAGTGTTTGTCTGATTATATTCCTGTTAAACAGTGTGCAACTGAAATGTTCAGAAACATTTTACAAAATCATCATTGCATAAAGTTAAAGTGAGCGACAAAACACATGGAAGAGCAAATATAGAAGGAACATGCTACTGTGGGTTTTTTTAAATTATCAGCTGTGTATCAGAAAAATGAAATGTTATTTAGCAATCAATGTTTTCAGTTGGATATATATCATTCTTCAGCTTTTCCAGAAGTTGTGGATCCAGTGACTGATCAAGGGCAAGGATGTCCTTTTGGTTTCACTGTTTTCAACAGTGGTGAGATTGACTTTCTCAAGAATTCAGAGGTTTTAATTAACCTTGCTGAATAAGGGCCTCAGGGTTTCTCCCTTGACAAACCATGTCAATAATCCAACTGGGTTTCTATTGAAATAATTCTTGGATGAGACAAACCCCAGATATTTTGTGAAATATTTCAAACGTAGGGAACTGATGTTTCCTTTGCTAGCTGGAAAATCTTTGACCGACCTAGCTAAATGTGGTGGCTTCAAAGCTAGAGTTTGAAGGAAAAATGTTTGAGGAGTAAAAGGTCAGCTGAGTTTCCTAACCCTGCTTTGATGATTTAAAAAGTGTTTATCATATGATCAGGCATATCCAGTTCTAATGACAGCCAGTGGATATCCAATGCTGATGCAAAACAGGTTCATTACACTCCAGCAGCACACTGAGAGTTATTTTGTTACCAGTTTGAAGTGATGTCTTCCATTTGTTCAGACTTTGCATGCACACTGGACTTGACTGAAGTACTTCCATATGCTTCTTTTCAGCTTCTCCTTAAACACTACATTTCAAAGTGTAGGGACAGTAAGTTACAGTATAAGTATATCAAATTTGAGAGAGAAGAATAGTGGAGTTAAACTGGAGCACTACTGAAAGAAAGGCAAAAAAAAGGTGGCAGCACTGTTGTAATGACCATTCATTAACTCAGAAAATGCAAGCTCCACTTCAAAGAAAGTTAAACATGTTAATAAGGTATGAACATGCAAGACTAAAGTATCTGAACAGCCTTAACTCAGATGAGTTGAGAATCCCCAAAATCATGACATGGTTACAATTCTGTTATTCTAGCACTTGTGAACCAACTGATGTCTTAAGACGTTTGTAACTCCTCATAGGATCTCAAAAGAAGAGGAGTAGGAGAAAGCAAGGGAGTAGTTGGACAGCAGGTAGACTCTTCTCCACCTAGGAAGGGTAAAAGCTTAAAAATAAGTATTTAAGGGTGGACTTGGAAAATGGTCAGGACTGGATAAGAATAGAAGGGTAAAAGACTCAGAGGCTGACATTGGAGATGTGGCGGCAGAAGATGCTTGGACAAGTTAAATGGAGACGGCAAGAGAACAGGGGATGGCAGTGGGTAGGACAGTTGGGACAAATGTGTTTAACCCACAGACCACAATCTCTTAAGGGCCTTAATATTAACCGCAAGTGTGCTGGGTCTTTGCAGTCTTCTTCTGGCAATGGAGCAGTGTGACTCCTACTGGGAATGTATATTTTCTTCCTTCTAGCAACTGACCTGCACAGAGAATAACAGATCCCCACTGCTATGATTAGTCAGTGTAGATGGAAGGGACCTCAGCTGAGAGTCTGGATCCTGCCAAAGCAAGGTGGCCGTCAGTCTGGATCCTGCTGCTGAAGCTTCTCTTCCTGATGGATGTTTGCTTTCCTAAAGAGACAGGAAGTTAATTTTAGAAACAAATAGTCCTGAGAATAATGTTAAGATCTGTATGAAGTTCCTAAAAGAAAGGATGTGCCAGCTGTTGACATTGTGGGACTTAGATGCCTTGGCGTTCAAAACTGGAGTTTTTTATGTGCCACGTAGAAGCCACCAGGATTGGGAGGTTTGGGAGAAAGGTATTCGGTATTCTTCTCAGGACCCACATGCCTGAGTCCTGCTGATGTGCTGATGGTCTAGTTGGCAGGTACCCAAATAAATACCATCATCATGGCCTATTAGATCAAAAGGGTTAGATTTTTTTTCCAATAATGCAGACGTACTCCTGTCTTTTGCTGACATGTCTTTTGATCTCCGGGGGAAGCTGAGGAGTACCAAAGGCAACAGCTGATACACTCTCTCAGAGCAGTTTTGTTCATTGCCAGCCACCAGCCAACCTCAGGTGCTCCTGACAGGGATACACACGCTTCTTCCAAGTGGCATGTGGAGGTCATCACCAGGATTCAACTGCTGCTTGTGTTCGAGAAAGTAAGCTCCTAAACCCGTGTAGGGACAAACAGCCAGGCTTGTGTGTCTGGGACCAGGAAGAGCAGGGTCCAGGCATCAGATGGGAATGTGGAAAAAAATGCGGCCAACATTCTGAATTTCCATTATGTTGGAAATTATGATACTTCAAAAAAAAATTTACATCATTTTCTGAAAGAAAACCATTTTAACAAAAACATATGAAAAAATGTGAGGCCATTGAGCTTTTGCCCCCATGCTCTGTGCATGAAGGGTATCTCTAACACCATCTTCATCTTTGCTTAAGTACGGCTTTCTTGATGGTGACATTCACACGCCCAAGCTGCTACAGGCAGGGCATTTTTGGTTAGTTGGCTGGATGCTGTCACCAACAATTAGATGGTGCTGGGCACTGCAGAAGTGTGCAGTGCCTTCTGCACCTGTGGAGGGGCCATCAGGGAACTCTTCAGCCACAGCCTGATCCATGAAAACAGAAACCTGAGCAGTGTTCACCCAGGCAGATGGAAGCTCTCCTGCGCGTGTGGCTGCTGGGAAGGGTGGCCAGGTCACAGACAGGCTGTGTGCATCTGCCTCGCCCTGGGGCAGCCTGTGCTGGGCACTGGGGCTGTGACATACACGATGCATGTCCTCAACCACCAACCGACTTCCTTCCCACCTTCCCAGCTTCCCTCAGGTAATCACCATCTCCCCCCACCTCTCCTTTCCAAGTATGTAATTTCATAATTTAAGAAATTCCCAAATCCTACATATCTAAAGTATAATTATATTAAACATCCTGGATATGATGGCATTTCTGTAGCAGTGAGGTATTTTAGGAAGGAACATATTGCTCACGTGTACAAAAAAAAAAAAAGCGTAAGGTTTGCCTTTCAGCTACATGTACCAAGATGTAACAATCAAAAATTGGCTCAGCAAATACAAGTCAAACTGACAAATTATATTGCCAGTAATATAATAATATTGATCAGAAATGTCTACCCAAGTCAGTGACTTCTTGTTGGCTTTGAACTCTTCCTCTCCCGGTGAGGGCTGGCAACAGTCCCACCCACACAGATACCATCTCGACCTACAGTGAAATAGCAAGAGCTATTTCTCAATCCCATCTTTCTGCTGCTCAAGCACGGTCACAAATGTGAGGTCTTCAAGGCAACCAGGCAGCAGGGATTAGGGAAAAAGGTAGATGTGCTATAAGTATAAGGCTCCGTCAGAAAAAATGCCTCTTGTCATGAGTTATTTCTCTTAATGGAAACCACTTCCAAATCCCTCAAATTTGGCCCACTGCTCAGGTCAAAAGCTGCTGTCAGAAGTGAGGCCTCAGCATTCTTATGGCTGGAGCAAGTAAAAGTTAAAAGTTTTGAATTGTTATAGTTATAAAAATGGACAGATTTTTCTAAATTCCTCTTTCTCCCCCCCGCCTTTCTGGTACATATGTCAGTAATTGAACCTGTATCTCTGAGGAAGTTAAAATAGAAAACAAACTTCAAAAACATATTCATCATAATTTGCCATTTCTGAGGTTACTGATGGGTGGAAATTAGAGACTAGCAAAGTTGTTGACAGACAGTTTTTTCACTGAAATCTTTACATACAAAAAAGTGATTAAAGAAAAAGTAAGTGAATTCCTTTTTTCTTAATAATCGTTCATTTGAACTTACTTAGAAGTACATTTTGAATGTCAAATTGTCTTTTATAGCCATATACATCTCTGCTTCCTTTAAAAAACACATTTTTCATTTGCTGATCTGATTATATTGCCAGTGTCTGCTGCAACTTTGTTCTACTGCTAACTTCAGAGACACAACTTTGGAAATAAAAGCATGTGCGTATTAACAGCACAGCTTCTCCAACAGCATGGAGAAGAATTTCAACCCAGTGTTATTTGCATTAAAACAAGTTGTACCCTTTACCTATACACAGGATTACTATGTTGTGTTTAGTAAGGACAAATAAACACCTTTATTTAACTATTCACAGGGTTGATGTGTCCCATTCATTAAAGACAAATGAACAATGGAAAGCAAAAAATAATATGTTCCTGGTCCTGAATACCTTCCTTAGATCAGTATTACACTGAATTCATGGCAGGAATAGGCTTTTTCTTGGTTATGCTGCTGGTTTTCAGGAGTACAATAAAATCCACTTAAAGTGACTTCCTTTATGATAGGGTGCACCTTTGTTTATGCAGCTGTAAAATGAGAAACACAAAACTATTTAGAAGAAATGTATTTTTATTAACTTACTAACTTTTATGAAGACCATTAGCAACTTCAGGTGAAAAGCCCGGGAAAAAGATGAAGGCACATGCCTTTGCAAGTTAAGAAAACCCCAACAGCTTCTGGAATATGAGAACAAGACATCCTTTAGGAAACTGGGTTTTTGTTAGTTTGGCAACACTGCGAGAGTGATGAAGAGAAGCACCCTGATAAGACTCTCTCAAGTGCTAAGGGCTACCCGAGCTTGGCTAAAGCTCAGTGCATCTGCTCTGCAGTTGCATCACAATTAGTGCAATAGCTTTTAAGGCACCGATTTTAAAACGTCGGTTTTGACTAGAATTAGATATATATCCACACACACACACACTTACACAGAGTCGCAGGACGGATGCCACACTTTGGACCAGCGCCTGGGAGCTCTCCGCGGCGAGGCCTGAGAAGCGCCGCGCCCCGCTCTGCGCCTCCCCGGGCGGGGCCGGGCCGGGCCGGGGCCGGGCGCCTCCCGCCGTCCCGCTCCGAGCCCCGGGCAGGGCGGCAGGCAGCACCCGGCTAGGCTGCGAGACGAAGGACGGGAAGAAAAAAAGAGAGGCGGGAGAGATCCGGGAGGGGGGCGGGGGAGAACCCCCTCAAGCTGACAGGCACAGAGTATTGCCTAATCTGGTTTGGCTCGTCCCCAGCTCAGCTGGCCAAAAAAGCCCTTTCTCCCGCGGCGGTGGCAGCCCTCCTGGGTTTCCCTAATGACTCACGCCGGAGAAGCGTTCCCCGAAAACGAATACGAACTTTC
The DNA here is from genome assembly GCF_965638725.1 of Aptenodytes patagonicus. Taxonomy (NCBI): domain Eukaryota; kingdom Metazoa; phylum Chordata; class Aves; order Sphenisciformes; family Spheniscidae; genus Aptenodytes; species Aptenodytes patagonicus. Next base: position 65,047,503 of record NC_134982.1, read on the forward strand.
TCTGAAACTGAGCTGAGGCTGGGCTTAAACCCTCCGCGGCCGTGCCCGCGGCGGGACGAGAGGCGCGGCTAGGTGCGGCTCTGCAGGGCTTGGCTCGGCTGGGCTCGGCGCGGCTCTCCAGTGCGAGCCCCGCGCCCCTGCCCCGCTGCGCCCCGGGGACCGCGCCGCCCCGGCCGGGGCTTCCGCAGCGGCTCCCGGGGCACTTTCCGTGAACCACTTTGGCGTGACCAGGGAATACCTGGTGGGGACCGTGGCAGAGGCGTCGGTGCCGGCCGCCCTCGGAGAAAGGGCTCCGGGGGCTTCTCGGGGCGAGGGAGGCAACGGGGCCGTGCCTCCTCTCGCCAGCCTTCCCCGGCACCCCGAGCATCCTGGTCCCCGGTGCCCGGGGCAGCCTGGCCGCCGACGTCCCGGGCATGCTGGTTTCCGGTGCTCGGGGCAGCCGGCTGCCCTGTCAGCTAGGCTGTCCCCACAGCAGGGCAAGCGCCCCTCGGCTGCACTCCCCGCAGCCTGCGCAAGTGATTTGTAAGGAAAGTGATTTGTAAGGAAAAACGTTCACCTTCGAGAGAAAAAAAAAAAAAAAAAAAAAGCTGTAGGTTGCACAGGGAGCTGCCCACCACCCTCCACCCGCTCCCGCGCTAGCGTGTTAAAACGATGGACTTAGAGATGCCCCTGCGACCTCGGTATGGAAGGTATGAGCGCCTACCACAGGGCAGTCCATCTGCAGGTGCCCTGAAGCGTTTTGGCTCGCCTTTGAGAGAGAATCGCGTGTTACTGCACGAGTCCACGCTGAAGGTGGACCCCGCGCAGTTATGGGGAGGACTATTCACACTTGTTTCATGCAAGATTGGCTGTTGCGGAGGTTTTTGGTTTCTTTTGTTTTGTTTTGGGTTTCGATGCTGCGTTTGATTATTATTCATTATCCCGGTTTTCTTTTCGAATCAGTGACACAACTTCAAGTCTGAATAATTATTATTTACAGTTCTGGAAAGAGGTGCATGAGACGTCCAAATAAGCCCCGCTTATGGAATTGGAAACCTTCATTTCCGTAGGCGTACAGGTACATATATGAAGCCAGCAACGATCTGAAGCCCAGCAGGAGAATAACAACGTGTAAAGACACCATGGATAATCACAAGGGTAACCGACCAGTTTTTCTAGTGCTCCCGAAGCACCGGCATCCCTCTCTTCAGATCTGTCCTCCGTGCCTTGTCGGGTCACGTAGCGGTGCAGGAGAATTAACCTTTGGCTTTTTCTTACACAGTCTTTTGTGGCTTGGTCATCTTTCTTCAGATCGCCGACTTACCGCGGGGATCCACCTACAATTTCAGCTTCTGTAACCACGACGAGATACAAGAGGATCTCCTAAACGTTTTGGATCCACACATGACCTTTAAAAAAGAGGTTGGTGGTTTCTCTGGTGGCATCGGAGGGAAACTGTCGGGACGGCACTGCCTCCACGATTTTACCCTTGACCGCCGGCAGCTACTTTCTGAAAATCTCGATTAGCAAGCCGGGAGTTGGCTAGTTTAGTAAACCGGTGCCTGTGAAACAGGACGGGGAAGTTATCTCCTACTCTCCTCCGGCGACCTTCCTAAAATGTGCTTCGCTGAAGCTGGGACTGGCAGGGACGGAGAGCAGGAGCCCGGGCGGCTGCTGCCAGAGCGCTACCCGACGCTTCCCGGCGCCTTGCAGACCCGTAGGACTGAAAGTCGCTTGTGTAATGCTTCACCGACGCTGAAGATGGTGTCACGGTTGCAAAGGTGATAAGTGGTCTAGAAGCTACGCGGATGCTTCACACGCGCAGCCGACGCTTAGCGGAAAGATCAGGCGGCGGCTTTCGGGGCGGCACACCGTGCGAGCAGCCTTGCCGCTGCCCCGGCGGAGCAGCCCAGCGCAGCCCGGCGCAGCCCAGCACCGGCTGCCCCGCACCGCCGCCGCCCGACACCCGCAGCCGCCCGCACCCTGCGCTGTCCCCGGGGGGCCGGCGGCGCGCCGGGGCCGTAGGGACGTCTATAACGGGGTGTCCGAGGCGGGCTGGCAGCCGGTGACGGCGGCGCCAGCGGCCGTGGCTTTAACGAGCATCCCCTGTTGTTGTTTCCCTCCAGGAGCTACAACTCGATTTTCACACCTGCGAGGACGCGCCCTCCCCGCCGGCGGGCCCGCAGCAGTCCGAGGTTCGCCCGGGTGCACGCATCCCCCGGCGGCTAGGTGGCATTCCCTTTCCGTGCAAAAAAAAAAAAAAGAAAAGAAAAGAAAAAAAGAAAAAAAAAGGGGGTGTGTGAGGGAGGGGGGAAGAAAGGGGGAAAGGGTGGAAAGAGAGGGGGAAAGGGGGAAAAGGAAGAGGAGAAGAGGGGGGAGAAGGGAAAAAACGGGAGGGAAGGGAGAAAAAGGGGGGAAAGCGGGGAGAAGGGGGCGGGGATGGAGAGCGAGGGGGGAGAAGGCGTGGGTGGGCGGGCAACCTTTTTTTAAGGATGCGCGGGGAGGCGCTGAAGGGAAAGGGGGTTGAGGGCTGACAGCTCCGGCGGGGCCGTGACCGGCCGTCTGTCCGCAGGGCTCCCGGCGGGCGGAGCGGGCGGGCCGGCTGCTGGAGTGCGTCCTGGAGAGGGCGCGGGGCTGCGGCGGGCGGCCGCGGCAGTGGCGCAGCGCCCTCTCCGTCGTGCAGCGGCACTGCCCCGGCTACCGGCCGCCACAGGTGGGTGCGGGAGCGGGAGCGGGAGCGGGACGGGGCGTCGGCCGTGCCGCGGGGAGGCCCGGGGGCAGCGCCGGGAGCTCCGCCGCGGCCGGCGGCGGGACGCTAACGCGTGTGCGGTGGCAGGGCGCCGCCGCCGGGAGGGCGAGCCGAGGCCCGTGCGACGAGAGCAAGGCCCGGGAGCTGATGGCGGTGTGGAGAAGCTACATCAATTTGGGATAGGTGCCTTTTGGGGGGTGGCTTTTTATTTTTTCCCCTCCACCGGACTTTGCTGAGTATTTATTGTCCGGCGTGCAGTCATCGCAACGAAATCATCCTGCGGGTGGAGGTTTTTTTTATTATATAATTATAATAAAATATAATTATATATTTATTAAAAACAAACAAACAAACGCACGCCTTCGGAAGTACAGCGGTTGTTCGCGCGGGTGGCCGGGGCGCCCCGCAGCCCCGCCGGGATGCGCCGTCGGAGGCCGGTTCACCGAGCGCTCTGCTGCCTTACTGCCTGCCGCTGCCACCCAGAGCCTGAGCCGGGCCCGGTGCTTTGTGAGGGGAAAGGGGCGGGGGGGGGGGAAGTAGAATAAAAGGGAAAAAAGCGAGCAGTGGCGGCTGTGGGCAGTATTTGTAGAGGCGTTCGCGGGTGACGGTCCTCTGCGTGCCCTGGCGGGCGCCGCGGTGCCCTCCGGGGGATGGGGGGGGGAAGGGGAAGGGTTGCCTGGCCCCGCGCCTGCCGGGTTGGCGGCGCTGACGCTGCCCCCCGCGCCTCGCCGGGCAAACCCGCCTCCGGAGCGGGGCCGCGGGGCAGCGTCCCCGCCGGCCGGCGCCGCCCCGGTAGCGGAACTGGGGCCGCCGCGGGGACCGCTTTCGGCGGCGCGCGCCGGGGTGGTGGGGGAGGAGTGCCGGGCGGGCTGGCCGGAAGCGGGAGGGGGGACGCTTCCTGCGGGCGGACGGCGGGCGCGTGCGGCAGCGATGGCGCGTGAGGGCGGCGGGCTGTTCGCCGGCTTCCGCGTGCTCGGCCGTTTCAGCGGCCACGTCCCGCACGTCCTGCGCTACCACGGCCGCCACCGCGAGTTCTACCTGGCCACCGCCGTCGGGCGCAGCGTCCACACCTACAACGTGAGTACGCGGCCCCCGGCCACCCTCTCCTTTCCCCGGCCTCCTTCCCCCGCCGGGCGGCCGGGCCGCCTCGCCGCTGGCCGGCGTTGGGCCTTGGGGAGGCCGGGGCCGCGCAGGGCGACCCGTCCGGGCGCGGGGCAGGGCCGTGCCGTGCCGCCGCCTCTCCGCGCCCCCCCGCCCCGCTTCTCCCCCCCCCCCCTCCCCCCCCCCCCCCCGCTTCTCCCCCCCTCCCCTCCCGCTCCGGGCCTCGCTACCATGAGGCGGGAGCGTGTGAGGAGGGCCGCGGCACCCCGGTAGCAGGCCTCGGCGGCAAGCGGGGCTGCTCGCCGGCGGATGTCTGGGAGGAAGGGAGGCTGCTGGTTAAAGAGGCCAGAAGGGGCTTGTTTAGTCGTGTGGGCGGCCCTGGCGGGTTCAGCGCAGCCCGGCCATCGAGCAGAGGAGCGCCCAGATGCTAAAGCTTTTCCTTTATTGCTAGATAAACCAAAGCTCACCTGCAGTTTGGTTAGCTGCGGTTTAGTGTTTGAGGGCTACAATTTTGTGAGGCAATCCATTAGATAGTGTTAAAACTTCTGCTGTATGGAAACAGATGAGCATAATTTGATTCTTCAAGATGACTGCCTATGATATTGACTCACTTCTTGCTGTATGATAAAAGCATTTTTAGTGTATAGAGACAGTAATAAAACAGAACTGAATCGAGAGATTATAGTGAACAGTAGAGTGCAGACAGTGTAGATCTTCCTGTGCCTTTATGCTAGTCTTCTGGTGTTTACTCCTGTCAATCTTCTCCACAGACTTTGAACTAAAATAGTAATGATCATCACTGGGCCACGATGACTGTAACTGAAGCAAATTCTATGTGAACAGAGACAAGATAATAATGTAGTATGGTTGTAGTGGAAAGAAAGTAGAAGCAGAGATGATATGAAAACAAATTTGCCCAAGCTCTGCAAGGTGTCTAAACATGTGCTTAGTGTCCTGTGCATTAGGGTAAAGTATATGAAGAAGTACAACTTACTGTTGCTGAATGGTTGTTTTTTGGCAAATATATTGTCCCATTCCTTTTGACCTCCTATCTGTGGGTTTTCCTGTAGGTACTGTTGTAAATTAAGACGAATAATTTCTCAGTCTCGTGAGGCATGCAAATTCCTTATCTCATTTAGGTTGGTTCCTAGAATTTTGAATTTCTGTGTGTAGCAAATTCATTGCAACCAATCACTAAAAATGCTTTTTTAACATTTTCATTGCAGGTGAAGAAGCTTGGTATTGTTGCTGTGAGTAAGTATGCACAGATTGTTCATTCCGGGGGTTTTTGGGTTTTTTAACACATCTGACATCTGCACTTGATTCCTAACTCAAAAATGGAAAATTAATTGTATGTACTAATATTTACACTGAAATATATTGAAAGGAGTCTCAGAAATACCGGATATCAATTTGGAGATAAGACAGCTGTTGCAGCTGTAACTTAGTTCTCTTAGGGGTATACCTTGTGAACCTCCTATTCGTGTCATCTTGTTCTTCCAAGAACACCCCTAGGCCTTAAGGAGTGAGCAGTGAATAAAATTGTTAATTCCAGATCCCTTTTTTGTTCTTTTTGTGGTTACTAGAAGGCTGTGTTATAGGAGGAAAATAATTACAGGAACAGAACAGGTGTGGATGGGACTAAAAGTCTTTAGGGAGTGTTAAAAATTGGCTGGACTGCTGGATACAAAGGATATGAATCGATGGCTTGACATCCAGTTGGCAGTTGGTAACAAAGCGTAGCAGCACCCTGGGTGTCAACAGCAGGGCCCGTGTTGTTCAGCACCTTCACCAACAGCCTGGGTGATGAGGTGGCGTGCACTCTTAGTAAAAATTTGCAGACAATACTATTTTAGGAGGAGTAGCTGACACCCAGAATGGCAGAGCTTCAGTCCAGGGAGGTGTTCCAAAATGCTAGGCCTGGGCCGATGGAAACGTCGCCAAGTTCAGTGAGGGCAAGTGCCGAATCCTGCACCTGAGGCAGAACAAGCCGGGAACTGACTGGCTGTGTGGCATCCTGCTGAAAAGGAGCTGGGGTTGTGCTGGTGCCAGGTTGAACGTGGACCAACAATGCAGTAACTGAATAAGGCAAGCCGTGTACTGAGCTACGTTAGGAACGTAGCCAGCGGATCAGGGAAAGCTGTTATTCTCCTGTGCTTCGTGGTGGTGAGGCCATACCTGGACTGCGAAACCCAGTTAGTGTGGTTCTCCCTCTCCCACCACTCCCCTTTCTCTTTCGGGAGGGATGCTGAGGTGCTGGGGGATGTCAGGGGCCTACAGCACACAGTATGAGAAGAGCCATTGAAGTAACTGGATTTGTTTAGTCTTGTGAAGGGAGAAATACGGAGTGACCTAGAGGTAGCCTGTTACCTGAAGGGCAGTTACGAAGATGGCAGAGCTGAATTTGTGGTGGTAGTGGTAGACAGAGTAACAAGGGGCAACAGCCACAGATTGCAGCTTGAGAGGATCACGGTGGAGGTTAAGAAAAATGGCCCTGACTGAGAGGGAACTGTAGTACAGTGTAGAGCTTGAGCGATCTCCTTCCCCAGAAGTTTTCAAGACTCAGCTGGACGTAGCTGCAGTTAACCCAATCCAGTACTGGTGATAATCCACCTTTGGGAGGAGCTGGGTTGGAGGTTGAACTAGGTGATTTCCAAAGGTCCCTTCCAACTGATGTTTAGGTGATTCAGTGAGATGCACACTGTCTTGAAAAGTAGGGTTTTTACTTCTGTATACGACAAAGTTTTTACACAGACCTCATAAAGCAAAATATTTTCCATAAAGCAAAATATTTTTCATTAACAGACCACCTATAAACTTGAGAATAAATAACTGTCACACAACGGGGCCTAGATTTAGAAGAGCAGCAGTGAATAGTTACAGCTGTAAACACATCGATGTAACTTCTGGTTTCAACTTACAAAATCGTAAAAACGTTGCATATTCTGTGAGATCTTTTTCAGTGGGCTACATCATCTTACAGACATAATCATTTAAGCTTTTTGAGAAACTGAGATGTTTACATACAAAATTGTGATTGAAAAAATGATGTGCCTCTCTGTGTGGTATTGTTGGTTTATTGATGTTATGTGGTTGATGCTCTGAACTTTATTTAGTTTAGGGTGTGCCTAAAACTGTCTTGACCTAGGTGGACTTGCATACAGCTCACGTGGAGTACCAGGTATCTGTAACCTGATTGTAGGCCTAAGTCACTTTGGAGGTGCTATGGGAAGATGTCTTAATATGTTCAAACAAATGAAACCTCTCATAAAGTGCAACCTTTTTTATTTTCTTAGTTTAGTTCTTCCCATTGGAGCTGTGCTGCAGTACAGCAAAGGGTGCAGGATTCTTTGTGTCTAATAATAATTCATAATAAAAAGCAACATTGTGGGGAAGGCTGCTGTGTGATCGTCTTAAGTTTGTATCATAGGTGCACTCCCACAGTGACTGATTTTTTATCTGGTGTTTCTCTGTACAATCGTGAAGCACTGATTTGCATTTTTATATATCCCTAGAATGAGAGTATTTTTCTCTAAAGTACCTTTTTCAGTTTTCTACCATTTGGAACCACATCATCAGTTTCTCAATGTGGTCTGGAGCTTTGACTCTTTCACCTTTTGAGCTAGTAAAGTAGCAGATTGCAATAGTAGATACTCTTTCAGAACCAGTCAAAAGGTGGGGAGTGAGATGTATTCTCAGAGTAGTAAATTCTTGGTGTGTTTAGCTGTAATCAGGAAACGGGTGCAGGCATGGGTCACCAACTTCCAGGTCTGCAGAATGGCTTAACCTAATAGTCATTGCTAATGCTGAGACTTTGATTTATCATCTGTATTTCCAGTCCAGTGGGCCGTGGTGGTCTGACAGTCTGCAGAAGTGTTATGTTGGGATAGCTTCGTGAGGGCTTATAAAGAAGTTAACATGTGCCTTTACTTACAGTGATAATTCAGCAATTTATTATTAAGCGTTTTTCAAAAGAACCACCTTGTGATCTGTCAATCTGATGTTACTTACGTTGTTGTTAGTGGTGTGATGTTATTTATGGTAATATTTGCATTCATCTGAAATGTGTGTGTTTCTCTAAGAAATTCAACACAGCATTCAACAGGAGAGCTTTCTTGGTGGGTCTCCATGCTAAATAAATGTACTGTCAGGCGTTCTCTCTTGTATTGAACCTGAAACTTGTTGAACTTTTCTTCTGTTTGATTAACAGGTAATGCTTTGCCACAAGACATTACATGCTTGGCAGCAGACCGCATGTTGATATTTGCTTCATATGACAATATTCTCCATGCTTTTGCCAGGAACAAAGAGGTTTTTATTAGTTTATTTATTGCTTAATAGTACAAAATAATTGTGTAGTGTTTGTGTTTTCAAGACAGTTAATTTTCTACAAACGTCTATTTCCGTAGATGTTTAGTACTTTAAATTGTAGGAAAACAAAAACTGTAGAAGGAGGAATAAAAACCTTAGAATAGGAGAATGTAAGAGCAAATTCTGTAATGGCTGACCTGTGTTTTATGTATTAATTATAATAATTAAGTAGTTACTTAAAGATAAAAAATAAATTGTTAATTCACATAAATGAATTAAAATTAAACTAAATAATTAAAAATATTTAGTTAAAGTATTTTTGCCAACAGTTTTAAATATTGGAGAAAATTATGTACCTTCCACTTAAAATTGTGTGGCCTTTCCATGTATTTTATTTAAAGTTGTTGCTGACGTGTGGTAGCTGTCCTCAAGTGTTACGTTAACATGATATGCTACCTGAACAGCTTATGTTGAAAACATTTCTACTTTGAAATTATAGGTGGTTCATACCTATGAAGGTCACAAGGCAAGGATACACCTTCTGCAGCCTTTTGGTGATCATGTCATCTCTGTGGATGTTGATAATGTTCTTATTGTTTGGAATATACAGTCAGAAGGTGAGAGACACTTTAGTTTTGTTACTGCTTTATAGGATAGCATTGTTAAACATTCAGTAATTTAAAAAAAACGTTTTTTTAAATGTGCATGTTCAGAAGTAGTTTATTCTAAAAAAAAAAAAAGAAAAAAAATCCTTAAGTGATAGTGCTACTTCAATGGTAATCAAGTCCTAATACTGCAATAATTTTTCGTGAACGGATCCTGCACCACACGTAGAGACCCAGTAAGGTTCCATATAGGTGTAAAGAGATATGCTTACACGGAAATTGCATTTTAGTGTTCCATTTTCTGGTAAAGGCTGTGGTACAGCAGCTTTGGCACCATCTCTGAAATCCTGTAGTTCCTTGATGTTTACCAGTCTGGGTAAGACTAAATTCTTATGAATAATCTTTTGATTATGTCAGCATCTTTTCATGCCATTGTGAAGTGCCTTCTGAAATCCTGCTTCAGTGCCCTGAATTTTTTTCTTTAGAAAGCCTTCTCATTGGTATGACCAATGTCATTCCCTGGATGCTGGGTCTCGAAAGTGGCTGCAGACAGGCTTTAGAGATTTGAAGTTGCTATAACAAACAAAAGTTATGCTAATCAGATGAGGTGTTTTGCTCAGGCAGGAGCAGGAATCCTTCAGAAAGATATAAATCACTACAGTTTTGCCAGCATTGTTGTGCTAAGCAGGCTTATATGGAAAAAATATACCTTCGAGCCAACAGATGTTATAACGTAAACAAGTTTAGCCTGTCCTGTTACGCATTAGCTAATCCTTTAATGCAAGAAACACCAGTTATGGGATTTGTACAGAGTAAACATCAGTTCTGCTATTATATTTGCCAAGGGATGACAAGCCTGCAGATTTGTAGGGGTAGCCACACTAACATTGTTTCTTACCTTTTTTGCAGAGGAGTATCTTCAAATGGATTTTGATAAGGCCACTTTTGCAGTTTCTGCAGTTCTGCATCCCAGCACCTATTTGAATAAAATTCTCCTTGGGAGTGAACAAGGGAGCTTGCAGCTATGGAATATAAGATCCAAGTAAGATTCTTGGTAACTTGGATATACTTCATGCTCCAAGTAGTTTCTTATGCAACAAATAATACTTCTAAGTACAGTAGGTTTTGAACATGGAATCTTTTACTGAGTCCTTTGGCAGAAGTTTTCAGTTGGTCTATCTCCAGGAACAAAGAATGCTGCTGCTCCCTGAATGCTGATACCTTTCAAGTTGTGTGTTGTTTACTCTCCCTGAAAAATGTCAGGGATTGTTCAGGAATTTTTTTTTTTTAATTACGGGGTTTTTTTCATTTCTTGGAATCACACAGCTTTCTCGTGAAAATAATTAAAATAGTTGTAAATGCATGTTCAGGCCTTCTGCCTCCCTTCTTCCAAGCTTAATTTTTTGGTGGTTATGGGTCCAAGGAAGTGCTGGCAGGTAGTGTGGAGGTAATTACTAGCGTTTGATCCTTATACTCAAATGTGTGGACATGTAGTTGTCTCTGAGCATGTCTCAGTAGAGCACCGTCCATAGTGGTAGGCTATTTCATGCCTACGGCAATCAGCTGCTTTTCTAACTCGTGAAAGTTCCAGCTACGGTGAACTTCCCTGCATGTTAATGTACATACTGCAAATAGGTGTCAACTCAGCTTGCATAGTTCAGTGTTTTATTCTCATAACTACTGTATACTTTCAATGATATCACTGCTAATTTTTTTGTCTCATATTCTAATGTTTTGGAGGTGCCATATATGCTATATAAATCAGGAAATAAGAATAACCTAAAAATACAGAAAAGTAAATGTGTCTACTCATAGTACTGTTATGTCTCTTCAATGCCTGTCGCAGCACCTGAGATGCAATACATCCTAGATGACAAAAAGTCTTCCTTAAATGGCTTAGTTTCTCTTTTAATTGTGTAAAAACTTACGGGACTGTTACTGTTCTTTTAGCAGTGTTGCTGGGTTAAGCAATTTCTATTTTTGACTGTTTGTTTCCTACATAGATTATTTTGTAGATAGGTATGGGCATAATTAGTCAAAAAAATAAATCTGAAGAACTGAGGGGAAAGTTTGATGGTCTCTGGCAAGAAAGGAAAGTGAGAGGTGGTAACACATGGCTGCTAGCAGTCTTCTAAGAATGACAACCTATATTTGTGGTGATGGAACAGTTTTTTAATCATGTCTGTTCTTAAATACTGTCTTCATAATTTCGCCCTTAAGTATTGCATGTCTGTCTTGTCAGTGAACAGTCCTGCTTCACATTTTGGCTGTTACCATTTCTGAAAGGAACAAGATGGGGTGTGCTTGTAATATGTGTTAGGTCTTCGTTTAGGGAAGTTACTCTACAAATGAAGGATTTGTTTTCATTAGAAGTTGGACCAAGACTGGCTTTTTATGTTGGTGTTAAGAATCTGAAGAGGTGTGTTCAGAGCAGAAGCGCATGGGGAGCAACTGGCATAGAAGGGGTCTTCCCTTCGCGTTATGTAATTGTGTCACCTTTGAGGTATTAATGCATGACAGTAACTTTTTCAATAAAAATTAACTGGAAGCTTTATTCTTAACCTTACTTATTAGTATTGCAGAGTTTTTTCCTTTTAACAGATTTATAAGACAGAGAGCTGATGTACTTTTCTGTGTAAGTGCATATAAAGCATCCATTTTGTTGTGGAAAATCCCCAAGGGTTAATTGATTTATGGTTTTTGTTTCTTTGTTTTCCAGCAAACTCTTATACTCGTTTCCAGGATGGCACTTAGCGGTCACAACTCTTGAACAAGTTAGTATTTTTTGCTATCTTATTTTCTTACATAACTGGTCAAGAATAGCAGGCAAAATATTGTTGTTTAAAATTACAGCAATAAAGATGACTTGTATTCTCTCAGGTAATTTTAATAACCCTCTCCAGCATTTTAGATATTGAAGAGAGGTAGACTTGAAGACTTATTATCTGCCCTTCTTCTAGTCCTAGTTCTGTTGCATTTAGCGTCTTAGCTGTTTTGTGTTCATGACATCTGTAGTCTTTATTCACTGAATGATGTAATGAATTCACAGAAACAGTTTGTTTGCAAGATGCATGTGTATTGTGTAACTTCTGTTACACTGGTAGCTTTTTGCTAAATTTATTTTGCTTTGGAGGTTAATAAAATGTAGATTTTGTTGATTAAAGAACGGATTTTGTAATTGTATTTGCTGTATTTTTGTAGATATAAAAATTAATTAAAACTTACTGGTAGCATTGATGACAGCTTTGAAAATGGTCTGCAGTTGTCCTGGGTAAAACTTGTAAATATGGGGGGGTGTGGCAGGGTGTATAATGGTCTACCAGAACTACTGAAAACTTAGTGAGGTGTTTTTCAAAGGAGTTACAGCTTCTGGAAACAGAATTGTTTCATCCAATGGAGGCTAAGTGCAAAATCTTGCATCTCTTTTTTTTTTTTTTTTTTTTTTGTTTAGATTTATCAGATGTTCAGTCGTTCATTAAGGTAATATAGATAGAAGATCTCATACGAGATGCCTTATTTGTTTCTTTACTATTTGTCCTGGACTTAGATATATTGTCTTGTATGTATTGGTATTAGTAGTGTAGCAACAAGCTTTTCCTTTTTCATTTCAGTTGCTGTTCAATTTTTCTTGCAGGCTCCAGCAGTGGATGTTGTTGCAGTTGGTCTTGTATCTGGTCATATCATTGTACATAATATTAAGTTTGACGAAACTCTGATGAAATTTCAACAAGACTGGGGTCCCATCACAGCAATATCTTTTCGTACAGGTAAGTCTTAGAATTTTTAGTGAAAATATGTATAAAATCACTAAAACTAAGCAGAAGGTAGGAAAATATGTTTTGATAAAGTATTTCAGAATCAAAATTTGGGCTGAGAGTTTTAGTTTTCAAAGGCTGCAGACAGTCTAGGAAAGTTACCAATAAGTAAGGGAGATCATGCATCTTCATCATATTGGCTGTTTTACAGTTTTTTCTTGGTACTGACTCAGTGCACAGGAAGTGTGACATACAGTACTCCTTTTTCAAATAAAAGAAAGACAGTTCATGTTTACAATGTGCCCAAAGCTAACACAGTACACACTTGTCAGATTTAGTGCAGGGTAATCGGCACACTGTAAGTTAGTATCCAAACCTACTTCTCAGTAGTGTCTTCCCCCTGGTTGGGTGACTGCTGAATGGCTGTTAGTGGGGAACACTGTTTATATTCACAGCCTTTTTTTTGTCGAAGGAGCATGTACTAATTGCTAAAGCTGGTTACTTTAACGTTGACCATGCCTGCAGAGCTGTTGATACTGAATCTAATCTCTCATTTGAATAGACAAACTTGCAAATCTTAACAGAATATAAGATTGATGCAGAACCTGTTGAGGAAGAATGCTGCTGGAGAGACTTGTGGAAAGACTTGTGAGAAGTGGAAAGAGTGCCTTTTTTGTGTCAGCCATTTAACTCAATGTTAATAAAGTTAAATAACTTCCATTGCCTTCTTGAATGTGTGGCTTTCAGACGTTCTCTAATCTCTCTCTCTTCCTGTCTTTATAGTTAGGAAATTTAGTGTAAATATAACCTGGTTGTTTTGAACTCATGTACTCATTTTAGTCTTTGAGTAAAGTGCTCTTCATTTAAATTAAAATGAACTTGGCAAATTTCCATATCTGTGAAGCTTTACCGAAAAAGAAAACCCTAGGCCTGTCTGGTTTAGTTATCTATGATGTGTGTAACTGCAAATTGGAAACAGGTTTTTTGTTTTGTTGGAGCAAAAGGATTAGTTACTAGTTATGCAGGATATTTGGTGGAATTTTATCTTGATATGATAAGTTTTAAAACTTAACTTGAATATTTGTAGTATGTTTTTAGAAGCTAGCATGATGTGTTTATCTCCTTAATATTAGACAGGATAGAGCAAATAGAACAAAATTCCTAATTTTGTGAATTGAGGTTTTAATTATTGCTTAGAATGATTGAATAAACATATAACCAATTTCTGGAATTTATTTTTGCAAGCTGTTGAGCCAAAAACTTAAGAGGATTTAAAAAAAGGATTGATAACTTCTAGAGTGGTGATACAGTAGCTCTCACATCCTGAAGTGTGAAGGCTGTTAAGTTTGAGGAAGAATCTGGGGTATATATAGAGTAACTTTTGAAAATGTACAGTATCTCTTGTGCTTTCAAGGAAAACCTCTAGCATCGGCTGCTAGACTTAGATATATTTGTTGTTACTTGATATGAAAAAAATGCTGTTTTTATTATCAGTGAACTTTTGTTTCTTTTCTGTTCGAGATACTAGAATATTTCAGTTAAAACATACCATATTTAGAATCAGCTTGAGAAATTTTTTTTCTTGTGATTGTAGCCTTTTCTTGCATCAGTTTTAAGATGTGAGAAGTCAGTAAGGATGAGCTGAATGTCAATAAGCAAACCTTTTGAACTTTCTTTTTTTTGAGCAGACGGACACCCAGTAATGGCAGCTGGTAGCCCAATTGGACACATTGCTTTGTGGGATCTAGAAGAGAAGAAACTGATGTGTCAGATGCAAGATGCCCATTCCACAGCAATAGCTGGTATGTCGTTTGTCCCTGGAGAGCCACTTCTTATTACTAATGGTGCTGATAACGCTATACGGGTAAGTTACAATAGCTGCTGCTATCTGCTGTTACCTTTTTTTTTTTCTCTTGTCCTCCAAAGTGTAAATGTTTAGTTTGGATTGAAGTAGCAGTTCTCAAATGAAACAGATACAACAAAACTCAAGTTACTGAAGTTGCTGGCTCTCAGTTGATCTGTAGTGGGGCAGTTTAAGGATTTGCCACCATGATGTTATTGCTTCATTTATTGCTTCGTGATAGCCTTGAAGAACAAAGCTTTGGATCCACTTTTCTAGAACCACACTTTATGTCCTGGTGCAGTATCTTAAATCTTGATGTATTTTTATAATGTCCTGGGTCATGAGCAGTTGCTGTTGATAAAAGTCCCTTGTGCTGCATGTCCTCTGATGCCATTAGCCTTTGGTGGAGGGGCAGAATGAACAGCGGGAAACAATCGACTGCTGTGGTAGAAACTTCCAGAATTTTAGGATCAAGGATGAAAGCCAATGTGTGAAGTTTGCTGCACCAGCTCCCAGCTAAGCCTGTTCCACTGCCAAGAGGTGTAATTATTGGCAGGGCAATGTTTATCGGTTTCATTTTTCTGCTTTCTTTTGGGAGGCAGGTGTGGATTTTTGATGGACCTGGTGGTACAGGACGTGTATTGAGAAGTCGAATGGGACATAGTGCACCACCAACAAAAATCAGATACCATGGGCAAAATGGAGAGCAAATTCTTAGTGCAGGTATGAATTCTCATTCTTATTCTTCAGTCTGATTTCCTGCTGTGATAAAGAAAACATGCAGAGCTAAGTGTCTTTGTTTTATTAATACAATAGATTCTATTTCATGTGTTATGAATGTGTATTTATGAAACATAATAAATGATTAGTGTAGACAGTATCATTTATTACTGTATCAAACTGTTGTAACGGTTTCCCTAGAGGAACATGTATCAGCGGGTAGGCTGAAAAGTAGTTACAAGCAGAAAAGCTTGGGAGCTGTTTTTGTCATCTGTATTTACACGTTTGATGAATAAAAATTGTTTCATTATCTCCTAAAGAACTATCAGCTGGTCAGAATGAAAACCTGTAACAACTAGAGAAATTCTGTTGTGACAGGGAAAAAATAAGCAGCATAATGCATTTGGTAAGTTTGAGGAGCTACTCCACTTTTCCCACTAGTTTGAACAAGCTTTGTGGGTTGCAATGTCTTTGTAATTTGTTACAGCTCAATTGTATCTGTAATATGTATTCCCAGGGTCACTTGTTACCAAGATACTAATCTAAAAGTGCAAAAATGCGTGACTACCCTTTCTTAGAAACTAGCATACTTAAAAATCTAAACAGACCTCTTTATGAAATTAAGTACTAAATCAGACTGTTTTGTGGCCCAGACACTTCAGTAATGGAATAATAGAGACTCTTCACCTAATCCTTAATTACTCTGAAGTAATTAAATTCTCTACATGCACAACATTTGAAAACATTACACTACATTTTGATGAATATTACACCTAATACGGCACAAGCAATACACTGTGCTAAAACCACCTGTGCTAAAATCTCTTGCTGGTCGTCCAACTAGTAACTTGGATTCAAGTAACTAGTTACTTGACAGTAATTCAGCTCACACCAGATGAACCACAGTAACAACTGAGTTGCTTAACAAATCGCTCACATTTGCTCTTGCAGTTTACTGCTTTGTTAACTGTACTGAAACATATGGAGAGGGCACAGAGGCAACCACTAAAGTGAGAAGGGTCTCAAGCTTTGAGATCTGATGTATTTGCAGTGTAAGGAGACTGACACTCTACATTTCTTTCTGAACCAGTGGTAGAACTTTGTGCAACAGAAATGAGGTAGCAATACTGTTGGGGTGCCTTTTCAAGTGCTACTGGTTTCCTTAGAACAGGCATCTCCACAAATTAACTTTGTAAAATTTCACCAATGTCACTGGCTTTCATCCTGCTTAACATTTCTCCCAGTTCCCAGTATATACATCCTGCCTTACTTCTGTGTCATAGCAGCAAGGAAAGGTTCTTTGAATACTATAATTGTTCTATTGTCTTTCAGATTCTTTAAGTTTACTTTGACTTATTTTCTGTTGCCTTACTTGTTTGGCCTAGTAAAAATGTTTTGTGATTCTTCTGATTTTTTTGAAAATCATCTAAGTGCCTTTAATTTTACATGCGTTGTGCAGTTTCATTTTCTGTTAGTTTCTGATTCTGCCTTGTCCGTGTGTCCCCTACAAAGTGGACCTGTTTGCTAGTTTCAAATTTGAGCCTTCTGTCCCTCTATTAAATTAAATTCCCGTAAGTTCTGTGAACATTGGTCACTGGGTAGAGGAGGGAAGTCCTATTAGTGTCCTGGTTTACAGGAAGGATGGACAACTCGGCTTTTACCATTTTTGTTTGGGTTAGCTTACTGGCTAACCTAGGTGTAGTTCTTAACCAGCCACAGCATGTGTTGGTTAGACAAAGGATAAAGAAAGGAATGTTTTGGTTGATGAGGGAGTATATGCAGTCATGGGAAAGCTTTGGAAGTATTATGAAGGTATTTGAAGGATGTAACATTTTATTTAAGGTTTTAATCATAGAAAGCTGGGAACAGCTAGATATTGTGGGGGAGAAAGGAAGGGGGGCAGAGGAATTGAACATGGAGGAGATGTCCGTAAAAGAGGTATCATTCTGATCATGTGTGGGACAACCTAGTAGGAATGGAATATAGGCCATGAAAATTAGGCTCCATTAGTTCCGCTGCTTACAGTGTATCTGTATTTTTTTCTTGGACCAGAATTTTTAGTAAATGCTTTATTATGGTGTTTGAGGTTTCTTAGTGCTTCTCTTCTGCTTTTCTTGCTCAGATAGCTTATGAGTAAACAGAAAGTTGATTTTTGCCCTTCACTGCTCTCTGCTAATATTTTATCAGGTCAAGACGGAACATTGCAGTCTTTTTCAACAGTGCATGAAAAGTTCAATAAAAGTTTAGGACGTGGTAAGTATTTCAGTGGAAGTACAAATATTGGTGAAAAAAGCCTTGAAAAGTATTTATGTAAACAGAAACTAAAACATTAGGTAGGCCTTATTTTCACTTTAACTGTTGTATGAAAACTATTCACCTCAGTTGCTCTGCAAACTCAGTCCTTCCAGATGTATATAAAGTGTACTCTCAGATTTGTTTGTACTTAAGTAATTTCCGTAGCCTGGCAGTGTATGTTATTTCACTGTGGGAAACATTGGGCATGATTTTTGTGTTAAAAGTGTGTAAAGCAGTAGCTGACATTTCAGCATGCTTAATTACAACTTTATACCCCGTTGCCCTTCTATTGAGTTGACTAAATTATTAGTTAATTCATATTTCTTGACTTTAGGTCCTTTGATTTAATGTAGAGTTTAATGTAAAAAATGCATCTTCCACACAATGCCATGGTTAAGGGACACTTCCTTGTACAGTTCAGACAACAAGGCTCAGAAAGACTAAAATAATTCTTAAATATCTGTATCTATGTATATTGATATATATGTATTTAGATAGATTTGAATGGACAGATATAGATTAATTGATTATATATATCCTTTGGGCATAAATTTGAAATTCCTGACTCTTTGGTTATGGAAAGGGTTGGATGTTTTACATTGCTTTATATAGTCATGTCTGCATGACCATGGTTTTAGCTCTGACGGGGGACCTCTGCCTCAGGATGTCAGCACAAGATCCTGGAATGAAACGGGTTGAGTAGTACATCTGTGAATGTAATAAGCTAGTGATTTGCTCAGCATTACATGAATTTTGACAGGAACTCTATTAGTGTTTTTAGCTCTTCAAACCCTAGGTAACAGCAATGCTGTGTTAATGTAAGCCAAATATTTCTAAATTTAATATGAACTTTACATTTAGTAAACAATAATTTTTAAACCATTATTCTCAGATCTATCCATGAGATTGAGACATTTAACTTTTTTTTTTAAGGTTCAATTAACAAAAAGAAATCAAAAAAGAAAGGTCTTAAGCTTGATACAATGGCACTTCCACCAATTACAGTCTTTGCTTCAGGTAAGTAGTCTTTGGGATACATTACAGAGCTCATCATGTCTTCATTTTGTCTTTTAACCCTCAAGACACTACTGTTTTGAAAGTGCATGCTATATCAAGATGAGATTATTGATATTCTGTGGCCCTTCATGAGCTGTTGAGTGACAGTTTAAAATGACATTTTACTTGGTAAACTTTTCTATTATTTCAAAAAAGAGCATTTTATTTAAAATGTGTTTATGTTTAACTGACTCTTGGCTTGAAAATCTCCAGCACGAGAGCCAGAATCTTCTGGTGTACATATTATTCCAGGCTGGAGAACCAGCAATTAGGGGGGATGAAGATCTTTGTCAGCTGAGGAAATCTTATCAATCAAATGGTTGATTTTGATTCCCCAGTTCCTTTACTTGAGTCACTTTGCAAAGACAAATTTCAATTACTCTCTTCATTTGTAATTCAGTATGCAAATAGTGAACCTAACTTTTTGAAGCAGAATTGCAGTTATCTTTGCTTCATCAAAATGTGTTTCTTTAAATTAATGACCTCCTCTTCAGACTTAAGTCTGTTTTGTCTTAAGTGTAGCTATTCTTTTGTCTTCTGCGGATGGTTGATTGTTTCATATGTTGAAAGGTTTGGATTTACAATTTTGTGTAGCCATTTGACTACATACAGTATTTATATTTGCAGACTTCAGTGATACAGACTATCTGTACATACTTGTTGCAAATATATGTGTGTGTGTGTGTATATATGCACTTTTTAATATTAGACCTGCCTGATTGATTTAAGGTAGTAGAACTACCTTAAATGTGTTTGGAGACATACGAAAACATTTATTTAAGTACATTTTAATTAGAGTTATTTCTTTTTTGCTATATTGTCTTTGGTGAAGTGAACCAGTTTGTATCTGGTTATTTTATTCTTTGAAGTTCTAGAAATACCCAATTTCAAGCTCTCAATTTTTTTTAATGTGTAAATTCCAGGAAAAAAAGCAAACTTGCTCATTATTTAGATCCCCACATATCATATCTGACTACAAAGTTTGGATACTGAGCTTTTGAGGAATGATTTTCCTGCATAATACAGCAAAGTCTTTTGCTATGTGAAAGGGACTTCACTCTTAAACCCTGCTTTAAGTTGTTAATCTAGTGGCTTCTGCTGCTGCAGCAGCTGAAGAAACAGTTAAGAGACTCAGCTGGAAATGCATACAGATTGAGCAGTTTAAACCATTTAAGTTTAAATATGTTTTTCAAACCACATAGATTCAAATATATAAAGACATGAAACATAACATACCAAAAAAATGCTTGGGGTTTTGTTAGTATTTTAGTTACACTAGCATATGCACAACAGTTTGCCAGGTGGTTTTTCTGAATGGTAGCCTTCTGACTGTCCAACAACAGCACTAAATATAAAGTGTTCTGCCTAAAGGTATTTCAAAGTACTCTTTCTTACAATATCAGAAGACCTTATTCGACTTTAGAATGATTGTTTCTAAAAGGAGTATGTGTTATATTGCAGAAGTGGCACATCAGAGTGACTGGGATAGTATTGTTGCCTGTCATCAAGGGTATATAACCTGTACGACCTGGAACTATCAGAAAACTTCCATGGGAGCTCATAAACTGAGGCCAGAAGAATTTAGCAAACACAAACCTATTGATATATATGCAACAGTAAGTTTATTTAGGATAATGTTTCTTCAGCATTACAGTATATGCTATTTTGATTTCTCTTTGTACAGAAGCAATATTTGGCATGAAAAAGCACTATCTAGACATGTTTTATTTGCTTTGCAAAGTGATTTCTGCCAGCTCAGTGTGTCCTACTAGTTGTT
The DNA here is from genome assembly GCF_965638725.1 of Aptenodytes patagonicus. Lineage (NCBI taxonomy): Eukaryota > Metazoa > Chordata > Aves > Sphenisciformes > Spheniscidae > Aptenodytes > Aptenodytes patagonicus. The sequence goes on from NC_134982.1 coordinate 65,067,694, forward strand.
TTGTAATGCCTATGGTCTTAAGAAAAATGCTGCATAGGCATTTTTTCCTTAAACATCCAGGTTAAGTGCAGATTTTATTTTCTGATTCAGATAGGTGGTTGGTGTTTACCTTTAATCTGTCATAGTGATGTAGAGTTGACTGTATGCCTGTGATGATAAACTTGCTCTGTGAATGGAAATTGCTGAAGACACTTTTTTCCTGGCAATACAGAAAAATGTATTTCCAAATTGCAGGCAGGATATTCCCTCTAAAATGCTTCACGACTTGAGCTGGACACAATGAAAGTCAAACACTTAATGAAGGAGATATAAATGTTTACTTAGGCTTGCAAGACAGGTAGTTACTGTGGCATACTTCATGTGCTAGGCATTCATACTACTACTGTATCTTGTGATAAGTTGTTTTTCTGACCTTATGCTTAGTAGTTAAGTGGTAGACAAGATCAGTTCAGTTGTAAATGCCTGGTTTTCTTTTAACTACTAGATTCTTTGGACTGTATCTTTCCAAAGACATCTAGACTGTTGTTTCTTTGTTTCTTACTATTTAAGCTCTGTGTGAACTTACCCTATTTTGGGGTGCCATTGGCAATACTGGCATTGAAAGAGGCATGCAGTCGGCATGCTTGGACTTTATCTTAACGATTGAGTTTGTGATGTCTTGATTATATAGGTTAGTCATTTAAGTTACGGTGTTGATATTATTAGATATGACTTCTGATGGATGTCACTAAGTCAGTATTTCATTATCCTTCATAAGCATGCACTGCCATATTTATTACTTGTTGACTATTTGCTTATTTTAAGAGCTCCTCTCTCTACTTTTTTGAGATGTAATTTGTTGTTTGTTCTGTGTAGTTTTCCTTGAAGAAATCTAATAAAAACATATTAGTATTTTGTATTCCTGATATCTTATATGTCTTCTAACAACTTTGCTAACTAGGTATACACTTAAAGAATTGTTTTCATAGGTGGGTTTTTTTTTTTCCCCCCCCTTGAAAGTCAGTAGACATTACTTCGTGTGGGAACTTTGCTGTAATTGGGCTGTCAACTGGACAGGTAGATGTGTATAACATGCAGTCTGGCATTCACAGAGGGCGTTACGGCAAAGAAAGAGGTAAGAATTGCTACTCTTTTAAAATACCGACTTTTAACAGAACAGCAACAACCTGGTGTTCTGTCATCTGGGAAATTTAACATAGCTTCTGAGTTGAATTTGGGAATCTTTTCAGTTTCTCTAATTACCCTACGCTGTCCTATCTTGCACTGTGATCAGAAGTAATTTGAAACCTACTCTGAAGGACAGGATCCCTGCTAGTTTTAATAGCTCTGATGTTAGCATATGTTTGGTTTTAACTAACACAAAATTGTCAGTTACCAAAATGGTTAGCACTAAAATGAGATCCTCTGGCCTCAGCTCTTTTTGAGATAATCACATTTCCAGTACTTGGCTTCTTGTTATAGGGTTCTATCTCTGAGATAAATTTTCCCATCTGTTTTGTGCTCCCTGCTTAAAAATGAAAGAATACTTTAGATGCATGGGAAATTGAAATCCTAAGCAAGTCCAGTTCTTTGCATATGCTATTATTTTCAATTACCCAGCTGCAAACTTAGGACTTCATGTAAGTGACAGCGTTCAGACTTTTCCTTTTAATTGTTGCGTACGTGTATGTTTCATGTCATGTATCCTCATGTATGTTTGCTGTTGCTTAGTAAGTCTGCAATTTATAATAGGGCCCTCGTGATACAAATTTTTTTGTTGTAGAAACAAGGAAAGAGTCCTGATGAACCCTGAAACCTTACTAGGTTTCTAAAAGCCATCTAGCATAGCAAACATGAAGTGGTTTCCTAGTAACATCATTGCTTGATAGTGGGATGAATTTTATAAGTTTGGCTACTGGCCAGTAGCCCTAGGCATAGATTAAGAAATAAAATTGATCCCAAACCAGAGGAGTTATGCCTTATCTTTACACTGCAGCGTAACATAGCCTAGGAAAACTCCCAGACTCTGTGCCAGAGCTGAAGCCATAAATTTTGTCTGGAGTGGCCAGGCCCCCTGGAGGCATTCAATAAGTGATTCAGAAAGTCTCTCAAATCTCACATTCAAAAAAAGCCCCCCAAACTGAAAGCAAAAATAAAAGCCAATATTCAGTTTCAATTACAACTTTTGTATTGTATTCTAGGTGCTTGCTTGAAAGCAATTTGGTTTCTGTACTGACAAAGAAACTTCTAATATTTGAGCAGTCTTGTCAGGTGGCTTTAGAATTGTTTGTCACATGTTTACTGTTCATTTAGGGTAGGTGAAGACATACAGAATAGTGTTTGGCATTCTGCTGATTTCTATCCTATGGTTAAATTCTGAAATACAACTTTCTTTTCCCTTGCTTTGCAGCACATGAGGGGGCCGTTAGGGGGGTAGCAGTGGATGGATTAAACCAGCTGGTAATCACAGCTGGTAGTGAAGGATTAATTAAATTTTGGAAATTCAAAACTAAAGATCTAGTTTATTCCACTGAGCTTTCTTCTTCTCCAAGTGGAATTCTGCTTCACAGAGACAGGTAAGAAACTGAAGCTATTTCATGTGCATATTGTTTTGCTGTAAGTACGTAAGTCTAGGATGGCAACCAGATATTCTAATGAAGTTTAAATTTCTGATGCTTTGAAATACAACTGACTACAACTGACAAAACAAAATGACTACAAGACATTTTACTAGACTGAAGGAATGTAATACTGTTTATCTGAGATTATCTCAGGATAAAAGATTTTTGAAGCAATGTTAGGATGTTTTTATTTTTTGTCTCTGAGTATTCGCTATCATATGTGCTAATGATTCTTGGCAGTGGTATTCTGGGAATTGCCTTTGATGACTTCAGTATTAGTGTTTTGGATATAGAAACCAGGAAGATTGTCAGGACGTTTTCAGGACACCATGGACGGATTAATGACATGGTAATTATTAACTCATTTTCTGTAACAGGTGACATATACGAATACCTAATTCATTTTAAAGATGGTGGATTTCTCTGCATATATTAAGTCACTGAGTATTGTGTTCAGCTGTGAATAGTAAAGTTGTAGTTCAGCTCTACTGCAGTTTTGGCCGTGTTAGTTTTCAAGTTAAAATGTATAGTGTCAATTTGAATGGCCATGTATTTTTACTGTGCTTTGGGATTTTACTATAACTTTGCAACAAGCTAATTTTGGGTTTAACAAAACAAAGCATTAGGAATAATGAAAACCATGTTGAGGAGCAAAATTGTGCAAGTCTTAACTGTATATATAGAAAAGATGAGCCAGGTAAATAAAAGGTGTAAACAGATCTGAGATTATGCAATGCACTGATAATTGCTTACGTTACACCTTGTATAATAGTGCTTTGTAGTGTTCATCGAAATAGTTTTTAGCTTCTGATTTAATTCTGAGTGCTAGTAAGTAAGTATTTATTTGATTTCTTCAGTTTTATGCTCAGTGGTTTTCATCATTAACGTAAAAGCAAGGACCAAAGTGCTTTTACTAACAGCCAGATGTAGCCTGTGTCATATATTTAAACCTGTTCTGAAATAGCTTCCATTTTTGTCCTTTTCTCACTTTCAGTGAGGCAGTGTCAGTTTTGTTTTATGGCTAGACCATTTCATCCTGGTGTTAAGGAGCAATCTGATCTTGAACTGTGTAAAACAGGACCTCCTGCAGGGACTGATTTTGTCAGTTGTGCCATTAAATTGACTATTTTATTTTAGACTTTCAGTCCTGATGGTCGTTGGCTAATAACTTCATCAATGGATTGTACCATTAAGACTTGGGACCTTCCCTCTGGATGGTGAGTCAGTTTAAAAACTTACAGCAAAAGTTTATTATAATGCCCTTTCTGTCTGTTAAGTGTCAAAAAGCCTTCCGGCTTGATTATCTGTCACCAGCCTGTACTGTAATATTTAAAGTTGTACTTGGAGTAACAACTCAGTACCCAGTATTTTAGTTGTGTGCAATGCTAGTGATATGTGCCTTTTTCTGGCTATACGGAATAACAATGTCCTGCAGATCTAATGATGAAACCTGGAGTTTTCATGTAGTGTGATGAGTGCTGCTTCCAGACAGAGAACAAATTTGCACTATAATCTAAATGGCAAGAGATTGCTTAAGGTGAATTGTTTTGTGATACGTTGAAGTATTCATAGAATCATAGAGTGGGTCGAGTTAGAAGTGACCTTCAAAGATCTAGTCCAACCCCCCTGCTATGGGCAGGGACATCTTTGAGTAGATCAGGTTGCTCAAAGCGCTGTCCAACCTCACCTTGAACATTTCCAGTGATGGGCCATCCACAACTTCTCTTGGCAACCTGTTCCAGTGTCTCACCACCCTCAACGTAAAAAATTTGTTCCTTATATCCAATCTAAACCTACGCCCTTTCAGTTCAAAACTATTGCCCCTTGTCCTGTCACTATTAAAAAGGCCCTATTAAAAAGTCTCTCAGTCTTTCTTATAAGCCCCCTTTAAGTATTGAAAGGCTGCAATAAGATCTTCCCAGAGCCTTCTATTCTCCAGGGTGGAGAACCCCAACTCTCTCAGCCTTTCTTCATAGGAAACGTGTTTCAGCCCTCTGATCATTTTCCTGGACCTGCTTTAACTTCGTGTCCATCTTGTGCTTGGGGCCTCAGAGTTGAATGCAGTACTTCAGCTGGTTTTGTAAATAGAAGCCTCTTCTCACTTACATTGATTTTTAGCAACACAGTAAGGTTTTAGTTCAGTTATATTTTTCATTTGTGCATGCTTGCAACTGCCAAAAATATTCTTTTATGATCCACTGTGAGTAGTCTTCTTCCAGAAGGAAATTTAGCCAAGAAGTACACAAGTACACACAGTAAGTTCAGGAGCCCAGAAGAAAACAGGCTTAAAAGTAACTTTGAGTTCTGCCAGTGCTTTCTTTTAGCAGCACATCAGATAGATTTTTAGTAATTTAAAGTAGTGCTATGCAGTGTGCGGCTCTGGTCATACCTGGGACTGAATGGTTTCATTTGGATTGGTTATTTTTGTTGATGTAGTTTGGTAAATAATTTTGTATACTACAAAAGTTTTCATTTTACTATGAAACGTGTGTTGAATCTCAACAAACAGTTGACCTATTCTTACATGATGAATGACACTAGTCTAAAATGGGACAGGATGGACAGTAACTGTCTTTTTTCCAGTGTAAATGGGAGGGAAATTAACACTCTGTTTGGACTTCCTCTTTCTAACTGTCTTTCCCTTCCAAAATGATATGCCTACAAAAAATTGTGACATTGATTATAAAACTTCAGAAATGTTACTTGTATCTTTCATTTCTTTAACAACACTTTGCAGTAAGAATCCATTCATACTGTTTTTTAAAAGTAATCTAACAGTAGTTCTTGTTTGCATGTAACACATAAGTAAATATTTTGTCTCTTCTCTCTAAGTAACTGCAAGAAGTTCTGGTCAAGCTGAAATCTAGGCAGGTGCATGACATGCCCTGTTTTTGAAAGTAATTAGGTTAAATTGTTCTTCCAGAATTTAAAGGAAAGGTTTACCCATACATATAGGCAGAAGAGTGTATTGAAAAGGAAGAACAGCTTTTAATAAAAAGCCAGATGTTTTATTTACTTCTGCTGTGGTATATTAGCTCATAAATAGAAGAAATGAATTACAAACTGTGCATTCTAAAGACTCAGCTTTGATATTGTCCTTACAAAAGGATAGAAAACATGTTTTTAGATGACTCCTACGTTACGAAAAATACCAACTGACTTTAATAGATGTCATACCATTTACTTACTGAACATCTGTTTTTAGTTGGGAATGCTGCTTAACTGTCTTTACGTACTATAAGTATTCCTAGTGCATGTTTTTTATGTACGGCTTTTTGAGAATTGGGAAAAAATTACCAATTTCTGTAGAGAAAGTTGCATAATGGCAAGGTTCCTCCTTGTAAATTTTTCTTCCTGCAGTGCAGCTTGCATAGACAAATTAAGGAATCAAGGGTACAAGCTGACTGTAGTTTGGATGGAGTACTTGAGACAGAATGGTGTAAGACATGTGTTGATATTGTGAGCTCAGCAATTTTATACTTTCCATTGTCTCACTTTTGCAGTTAGGCAGCAAGTGTAAAAGTGAATGCCTTCAGCCCCCAGGCAGGATTCATTTAGCAATTGCTGTACATTTTTGTGTAAAAATTACAAGTATGTCTCTCATTGTTCTATAGTGGATTGATTTCCCCCCCCCCAAGTCTGTATTTTTAATTGTGATTTAAATTCAGTAAGTAGAAAAATTTAATGATAACTGTTTTGCAGTTGTTCCTTATGGTTGCTTTATTGAACAATATTTCTCAGTTACTGATAAAGATTGTGGTAAAAGGATGGATTTGAAACTAAAAACAGTATTTATGGTAAATTTTCTAGCCATTGTGCACTGTGTGCAAAATATATCAGTGTAACTGATACATGTTCTGGCATTTATGGGTTTAGTGTTTGTATATTTTATGTTGAAAGTGATGAATGATGTGGCTCTTACCTGAATACTATTTTACTTGTAACGTGTGTCTAACAGCATGCAGAAGGAATAAAACATTCCATTCAGGGAAAAAAATAGCTTTTATTTTTAACATGGTTTGTCAAACCATCACAGGAGTGCTCAGTACCTAAGAAAATACATGCCCACAAGATTATACGTTTTAAACTGCTTTGTTACGTCAATACTTTTTCTATGGGTAGTGAACAGAACAGGGTTATAGAACTAGCTGCTCCCATCACTTCTCACTTTGCTTGTGATTTTTGGTCTGTAAACAAGAACAAAGTATTCAAGCTCTCCATTTGTTCTTTTTGTTTCTCTCAATGAACTAGTTGTCAAACTCAACTGCTTCTTACAATTTGAAGTAACTGAAATTTATACCTCAACAAGTGACAAGCAGCGCTCTGAACCCAGGCTTGAGTGGAAGTCTACTAGGGTGTGCATCATCCAGGACTTGTGGCATCATCCAGAACTCAAAAGTGGCTTATTGTCAAAATACTCACATACTACTGAATATTTTAACTTTCTTTTTATGTGGTGTTTTTTCAGTTTTCTGCAATAGTGAAAGGGATGATCAAAGAATGGTATATCAGGCTGAAGATGTGGTAATGTCAAAACAAACTGTTGCAGATAATCAAATTTTGCAGTGTACAGTTCATCCTTTAGTTCAGGAACATTAGGTCCTAGTGTTAACCAGGTGTATGTGAAGTATCTTGAGAGAGGGAATTGACAATTAACGGCAGAGTATTAAAAGATGAGGTCACAGTAGCATGGGGCTGATTGGAAGTACGAAATTTATGGTCACTAAAAAGGTTAGTGTTAGGTATAAGGAGTTGAATGTGGACGGATGGTTCATCATATTTTCCACAGAATGTGGATGTCTAAGGAGGTAGCATAAATATACCAGCTTTAGCTGATTTTAGAGAATTTTAGAGGTGAGTGTTTTGTTGTACAGTGCCATTCATTTGCTAAGTTTTATATGTCATACTTGGATACTTCTAATACGCTAGTTTGTATACATACTTCCAGTGTCCTGCTTGCATTCAGTCATATTTGTGCTGTAATTCAGGTATGCATAGGTAAACAAGTTCATCTTGCTGAGAATTTATCTGTTGTGTTTTCTCTCCTTAGCCTCATAGATTGTTTTTTGGTAGACTCTGCAGCTGTGAGCCTTACTATGTCTCCTACAGGAGATTTTCTAGCTTCAACACATGTGGATGATCTTGGAATTTATTTGTGGTGAGTATGTAATACATCTATTTCTACACAGAATTTCAGATGGGGAAGAGTTCTTTTAATCATCTTTATCGCAAATAGAGAATTGTTCTGCAAATTATCGTCTCCAGGGTTTTGTCTTCTCTGATTCTATTAAGACAGGTATTCTGTATTGTGATTCGTAGATCTTGAAATCTCTTGCAGTTAAGATATTTATTCTGATAATTAAATGACCTCTTTTTTCTAAATGTTTCTTTCTTACTCTAAAGAATTTCTGTTATGCCATTCCTAAAGTTTTGCTTTGACTCTACTATTTTTTTTTTACCACTTTTAAAATGTCACTGCTCATATAGTGTTACTTTCTGAAGGGCTTTTCTTCTTGTCCTGGTATACAATGTTGTCTGAGACTTCTGACTAGAATTTGGAAGTTGCGATTATTTCTGTTTATTAATGATAGATCAGCACAGATGTAAGAAGTGTTTTATTTCAATTTCCTCCTGATATGGCTTTAAAGCAAATGACTGATTAGTTCCAGTACTGAAGTAACGCACCTTTTAAGTGGTCTGGTTTTTTTCTTTCCTTTTGATAGATCGATCGATCTTTCAGGTTACATTTGTTGCCTTTAGTTTTGCCTGAGGGGTGTTCAATTGTTAGACCTTTCTATGCTTAAGTAAAAGAGCTTCATTGTGAATAATGACAAATGTTTTTACCTAGCCCTCGTTTATACTGACAGGAAAAATCATTTGCCAGAATGACTTGTGTGTATGTTCCAAACCTCAAGAAAATTTGCCAAGAGTGCTACTCTGAAATCCTGTGAAAGCAGGTTGAATCATTTATATTTGCATAATGTATTGTACATATTAAGTACAAAGCAAGCTTTTTAGGTAGGCAATTTTGCCATTTCAAGTACATACAGTAACTGGCAATGATTGAAGTAATCATACATCATAATGCCGTATGTGTTAAAAGTTCTTGGCAATAATACTTCAGCATAACTTTTATGTTTCAGATTTTCAGATGATGTATATTGCTATGTTTCATTTCTTGTTTATCTGGTAGATGAGGAAAACTAATCTTGAATAGAACCTGGTGAATTGCCATAGTGCAGTAGTATTAGACAGCAGTAAAAATTATGTCTAAAATACTTGTTCCCATTCACCTGAAAATTGTTTTTAAAATGTCTGTCTTATTTTTCAGGTCAAACCGTTCTCTGTATTCACTTGTCTCTTTACGGCCCCTTCCAGCAGATTATGAACCTTCTATGGTGACACGCCCTAGCACCTGCCCTGTGCAAGGTAATCTTCAGATGAAAAAGTATTCTATTTTCGGTTTGGTATTATATTTCAAATAGGAGATGGTTTGCTTCCTCAGTGAAAACTCATTGTATCTTAGCATTCTTTGAACTGTTCCTATTGCTTCTACCATTTTTGGCATACTTACTCATAGTTAATATTATGTACTAAAATCTAGTCATGTTTCTATGTTCAGACATAAAGAATTACATTGTGATGATCTCCACATCCACAAGGAGATTTTGTAGGTAGTAAAAACATCTGTGCTATTTGATGGCTTTCTTTAATCCCAGACTTGTGTAAATACCTTCCATTTTGACATCTGTGAGGCCAGTTTGAAATAAACGTTACTGTTTGGGCAGTGCGAAGGGGATTGTTCTTTGTTCCACTTCCCTGCAACTTTTTTGTCTGCCTGTATGCCATGGTGTCGTGGTTTAACCTCAGTCGGCAACTAAGCACCACGCAGCCGCTCGCTCACTCCCCCCACACCCCGGTGGGATGGGGGAGAGAATTGGAAGAGCACAAGTGAGAAAAACTCGTGGGTTGAGATAAAAACAGTTTAATAATTGAAATAAAATTATGATTATAATAATAATAATATGATAATAATAATAATAATACACAAAGCAAGTGATGCACAGTACAGTTGCTCACCACCCGCCGACCGATGCCCAGCCAGTCCCCAAGCAGCGGCCCCCCCAGCCAGCTTTCCCCAGTTTATGTACTGAGCATGATGTCACATGGTATGGAATGTCCCTTGGGCCAGTTTGGCTGTGCCCCCTCCCAGCTTCTTGTGCACCTCCAGCCTTCTCAGTCGGTAGAGCATGGAAAACTAAAAAGTCCTTGACTAGTGTAAGCACTACCTAGCAACAACTAAAACATTGGTGCGTTATCAACTTTGTTCTCATCCTAAATCCAAAACACTGTACCAGCTACTAGAAAGGAAATTAACTCTATCCCTGCCGAAACCAGGACACATGGTAGTTTCACTGCTGTATATTTTCTTGTTGGCAAGAGAATTGGGTTCAGCTGACCTGCCATGTACCTGTGCTAGATTCCCAGTGAAAGAAAGGCCTAAATTGCATTTTTTTGATATTTAATAGAAATGGTTGTGCTTCTGAAGGCCTCTAGATGGAAATCTTGTCTGCCCAAGTTTAGCAGTGCCTACATTTAGATCTCCATCTGGAGGAGAAACACACCTAGCTATTGACTGCATGAAGGAGTGAGGAACATACTTGATGATGACTGCTTTATTAAGCACATGGTTATTTTAGATACTTAAATTAGGGAAACAGGATTTCATCCCAAAACTTTGAATGTTTTAATCCTATAAACTGATTCCGGCTGAACGCTTTAATTCACTTTTTGTCTTCAGCAAATGTAAAGTTCCTGTCTAGATGCTCAGAGCTTTTAATGGTTTACATTTCTTTGCTGGTTTAGGCTTTTCTATCACATTCATGGTTTCAGCCATGTAGTATTTTGAAAAAAAGAAGGGAAAGTAGAGGTGTTTGGTCAAGACCACATAGGAACTATAGAGAAAACCTAATGACAGACTGCATATCTTTTGTTGTGTGATGTTGTGCTTTAATGTTGAGATTTTCTTCATTTTTATGTGCCGCTTCAGTCATACCTATGAACAGGTGGTGAATATTGTGCGTATTTACATGCAGATTTTACAGATTTGTAACCCAGAACTAAAATTGCTATGTATATATTTTTAAACAGTTAACAAAATTTTAGAAGTAATCCATCATTTTTCCTTTAGGACTTCCATAAATTGGTTTTATATCATTTCAGCCAAAGCAGATAAATCTTGTTAGTCTTTAAAATCTTGTTTATCCAACTCTGCATTTTAGCTATAATTGTTCGCAATTTGAATTTAATATTTCATAGGGTTAATAAAGATTGTTTCTGTAGCTTTTCAGCTATATGTTATGTTAGCACCCATATATATAGCTGTTATGCATGTGTTTTTCAAAAATTGCAAAAGAAATAATCATGTTGTTTTGATTTTTAAAAAAGTAAATGTGAAGTATGTATGTTCATAAAAGATACCTGTTCTTGAAAGATGTGGATGTGGCAGGAGATGAAGAAACATGTGATGAAATGATAGAATATGTCTCACCTGAGCAATTGGGAGAGCAGCTGGTGACCCTTTCCTCATTACCAGAATCAAGGTGGAAGAATCTCCTCAGTCTTGATATTATCAAGGTAATGATATTAGGCACAAGATTGCTTATCTATCTACTGTAGTATTTGGATTGTATATTTTAAGAAGGAGGTAAAATAAGGGCTATTTCTCCTGTAATGTAAAACAAACAGTTGTCTTAACCATTCTTTGGATGTTCCTCCTTGAGAAGGAGGAACTGTTTCATAACTTTTGCCATTACTATTTCTGCAACATGCAAAATAGCTGTCTGAAGGCAGCTGCATTGACATGGAAATACCTAGTAAGTGCCTTTAAAGCTGCTCTAAGTTATGCCTCCAAATCGCTGTTGGGCATTCCCATAACTGGAAAAAGAAGGAATGCGCAAAAAATCGTAGTATACAGCCAGATATTTGCCCTTGTTCTATGACCTGCATTTACCTAATCACAAAATTTGATCCCACTTTTCAGGTATTTTTCAAGATTTTGCAGTAGAAGACTATATGGTGCTTTTCACATTTTCTGGGATTTGGGAGAGGGGCTGTTTTTCTTCTAAATAGTAGCTTTATATTTAGTGGTAAAACATTTTATCTATGTATTTACTTTTCAGTTAGACCTTACAGTTTTCATAGTATTTTTAAAATAAAATTCTTGACAAAGAAAATTCCCACATGTTCCTACTATGATGATGATTTTAATTCAAATATCTAATTAACAGAAAAAAAATAAACCAAGAGAGCCACCAAAAGTTCCCAAGTCAGCCCCTTTCTTCATACCAACAGTTCCTGGTCTTATACCCCAATACATTGCTCCAGAGGAAGAAAATGATACACAGGTAAAAACAAGAATCAATATAATAGTGTTTATCTAGTGTATTTTAAAAGAAAATCTTAAATGCTTTTTCGTGCTGAGTGAAATCCTGCTAAAGACTTCAAAGTACCAGTTTTAACGCATTTACATTAATACTTTCTTTCTTAAAGTCTTTTATTCTGCCAGTAGGAAAATAATTGAGATGTAAAAGTATGTTTGCATATTCATGTACACTTCTCTTATACTTTCATGGTCTAGTCGAAAGTAGTAAACCTTGGAGTACTGGCACAGAAATCTGATTTCTACATTCACCTTGAAGAAGCCCTGAGCACTAATGAATGTAAGTTAACAAGACATTTCACTAAAAATGTAGATGCTAATAATATTTTGATAAATGTTTGATTTCTAATGCCAAAATTGTAATGTGCGAGGAAAAAAAATATGCATAGTACAGTAACAATATGCATAGTACAGTAACAAAGGCAAAGAGAATGACCTGTTATATATAAAGCTGACTAATACATAGATAGGCAATCTAGATCAAAGATCCATTGGTACTCCAGCTTGCCTGCAGCATGGAGCCCAGTTCTGGCTAAAACCCATATAGAGAAAGAAAGTAACGTTCGTAAGACGGTTAGACTTCTTTAGAGATTGTGATGATCTCACCCAGAAAAGGTGCTATATATTATTTGTAGGGTAAGAAAGGAAGGAAATGATCTGGTAAGGAATAGTCTGGTGATTCACTGAAACATGAAAGACATAATTTGCCTAGCAAGGTTTATTTTCAAGGGCTACTTCCCTAAGCATTCAGCAAACTTAGAGCTTTAGTTGATTGCTTTATAATGTAAAGCTTAAGAAGGAATATTTGATACAAAAATAAGCTGTTGGATTTCTTTTACCATTCAACTCATTTTGAAATTCAGTCACTTAAATTGCCTGTGGAATGTACCTGCTGTTTTCCCTGTTTAACTTGTGCTGCTACAGAATCATTGAAATGTAGATTTTTGGAAGTTATTGCTAATATAGCTGTCTTGGAAATGTAAATGGACAGTCACTGGTAGCTTGTCCACAAGGCAGTTCTGCTGGGAATTTTTCTACCCCTTCTTAAACTCTTCTGAGATGACCAGCTTACTCAACTGCACTTAAAACATTTTGTGTGCAGAGCTTTACTATCTATCACAAACGAGGTTTGTTTTTATGCTTTATTTTTAGTATTTCAATTGATAGTAGTCTATTAAGCTGCTTCAGAGCTGCTCAGAGAAGAGTGAAACTTCAGGTGAATATTTAAAAACCTAACCAAGCACCTAGAGGCTGGCTGTACCAGGGAGCAAGTGCACTCCGTGATGCGTTGCAGTAGTCGTCCCGTGGGCCTCCCTCAGGCCACCTCTCTGCTGTAAGGCAGGTGTGCCCCACAGTCTGTGCTGTAATCCCAATCCAGGGAGCCTGTTGATCCTGACTCAGGAAGCTCTGTGCTTGCTAGTTTACAAGCATCTCTTCCAAAGGTTAGGCTATGCTATTAATGCAATAGGCTATGCAAATAAATAGTATTATATTAGAAGCCATCCTGGCTTACCATTGGGATGGAGACAGGGTTTGGTACCTCAGATCAGGACTGTGGAACATAGGTTGAGCTGGGCACTTTTTCCAACTGTATGTGTACCAACTTCATAATATGTTCCATGCTTGGTTTTTTAATGTCACAGCACAAAAATGAGTTAATGCATCTGTTTAGTACTGTAAATATCACAATTACATTTAAAACTAGCTAATGATTTTCATAGGAATCAAATACAGATGGAAACAGATTTATACCACCTAAGGAATATTAGTCAATGCCTGATACCATTAGTTACCATCGTATAAGAGTATAAGAAGTTGCTCTTCTTGGCAACTGCTTAGCAAAAGAAAAATTAATTAGAAGACATTTTTTAAAATGTTTTTAACAGCAGCTGTGTCTGCAACCATACATATTTTTATTTCTGCATTTGTAAAGCAAATGGATGGAATTATCAAAGATCGGGTAGGATTGTAGAAATCCTGAAGAAGAACATTTATGAAGAGGAGGAAAGAGTTTGTAAATTGCATGTATTTCTACCAGGGAAAAGATTTCCCCCACTCCACTACCCCCAGCTCCCAGGAAAAGCAGGAGGAATTCACTTAACAAAAGTAATAATTACCTTAGATGCACCAGATGATCCTCGATTTAGCTTGATGTCAATAAGAGTAAACACTGTAAAGATTCCTAGTAAAAGTAGTACCCTGTCTCTTCTAGGATGTATTTGCAGTAACAGCTTGAAGTCCCAAGTATATATGTTCCTTTTGCCAAGAGATGTAAAATGACAATGTTATGTAGTTAATAGGATTTTTTTTCAGCTTAAAAGACAGAAATGGAGAAAAAAAGTGATACAAATACAAAGATGTTACTTGTATTTTTCAAGATGAACTTACAAACAAAATGCAGCTGCCTTATTAGAGATGTACTTCTCTGTAGTATGTGATGGGACAGTAAATTAAAGGCAAGATGGCATTTTTTGGAAAACAAAAAAGTAAGGAAACAGTAGAAACTTGAAACATACGGTCACTGCTTCAGAATTTTGGAATAAACCTGTCCACATGAAGGATTTGTAAGATTCTTCTCTGCAAATGTTACTGATAATGTATCCCTCAATGCTTTAACACAGATGCAGCTCCACTTAACTTACTGAAAAGCTTGGGACCATCTAATATTGAGATAGAACTAAGGGGTTTGGCCCCTGAAGGTGGTGGCTCAATGGAGGTGATGCTAAGCTTTTTGAGAATGATTGGGATGATGCTGAACAAGAAGTACAACTTTGAACTTGCTCAGGCATACCTTGCACTATTTTTAAAGGTAACAATTTTCTTACAAAATTTGGTGTTAGTTCTGTTTAAAATGATGGTTGTGCAGTAAAAGGATGTAAATTGTCTGCTCGAAAGAATTAATCTTAAGTGATTTTTGTGGGGATGGTTTTAAAATGACTAACTGAATGTATTGGATAATTTGACAACTCATCTGGTCAGTCAAGAAAAACTTGCAAAAACCAGATACTGTGAAGAGGACCATGCCAGACAGGTTTTATTCTAGTATTCTTTACCTAACTTCTTAATGGTTGTTAATTGCTAAGCTAAGATACGCTATGTCTTAAGTAAGAAAAGAATTCAGTGCACACTGTTTGGGGAAGTAAAATAGGCATTTTGTTGGACTTATCGCTAGATGTTGCAAGCCTGACTTTTACTTTCCATGTCAGTGGGCTGCCTTTCTTCTGTTACCTGTTAAGCATCACAGAAATTATTCCCAGGTGTGTGGAAGTCAAAGTTATTGTGATAAAATACAGTAGCAGTTACTCTTAGAGCAAAGGTGGTTCTGCAGAAGAATGAAATCCTTCTGATGTACAAATGCTTACCTTGTCAAGATACTCTGATTTATGAAACTGTGGGAAAGCAATTAATTACAGTTTACTAGGAAAAAGTTGATATAGGCATTCAGACACATGTAATACTGTCTGTTTAACTGAATATTTCTTAATAGCAATATTGCAGGGATTGGTTTTAATGATAGAGTGTAATGCTGGACAAACATGACTTACTCTTTCTTTTGTTAGTGTTAAATAGAACGCGTGGGGCAGCTTTCACAAGAACAAGAGGTGCAGACGAATAGGAGTAAATCTGTATAGTGAAACACTTAGGGTTGAGGTCTTGATACTCATTCACCAGTGGCTTTTTATCATGTCTATTTATTATTAGTCTGGTTTTTATTGGTCTAGTCCCATGGACTGGATATGATTAATACTTGCAATATTAGATGTTAGAATTCATCTTTCTGTTTAGTTTCATACAAAAGAAATTTAGTTCTTGCGGGGTATTAGGGACAGCTAGGTAATTTGCCTCAGAAATGTACTCCTGATCTGAACTACAGTAGAATAATATAAACTCACCCTGTGACACATGAACACCAGTATCTTTTGTTGTAGGTTCAATGTAAAACAGCTCTGAGCTTAGCAAGACTTCTAGATTTAAGTTGTAGCCAGGAAAATAACTATACCATCCATTAAGTGGTAATAATGTACTGCCTCTTTACGGGATAGAGAGGTTTCTTTTCTTTATGCTTTACCAAGGTTACTGTTTATTACATAGAGAGACATCATCTCCCTGTATAGAGTGTGCTGGCATCATTCTTCTTGCTTTATGCAACATGGATAATTAAAATAATAATCCTGATTGACCTCAGGGCACCTGTTTAGCCTTTCTAGCCTAAAGAGGAATTTGTGATGCAAGTTGGAAAGAGGAGAAAGTTACCCTCTAGAGGAGTGTGTGATTAGGATAGATTCAGCGGCAGAAGAAGATCTAGTAAAGCAATAACATATTTTAGACATTTTTCTGTCTTACCCCATCTGATACATATGTGGGAGTAAAATGGCTTGTAAAAGACTAGTAAAAGGGAGGCAGCATTAAATAGAGGGAATTAATTGAAGGAAAAGAGTCCTTCCATTACTTGGGACATTCCTGAAAGTAAAGTATTGGAATTGAATGAGGAAACTGATCTTTCAGTTTTTTTATTATCTGTATCTGTTTCACTAACTACTTGTTTTCATTTTCAGTTACATCTTAAGATTCTGTCATCAGAGCCAAACCTATTGGAAGAAGTATCCAGATTGTCAACACAACTTGAGGAAACGTGGATTCATTTGCGGGCTCTTTTCAATCAGAGTCTGTGTGTGTTAACATATATGAAAAGTGCTTTGCTGTAAAATACTTAAGGGTTTTGTCTGCATAAAATTCCCCTTGGAATAATAGTACAATTTATTACCAAAAATACTGGATTCATTTTATACATCTATATATGGCGAAGTATTTTACAATGTGCATACTGAGTATTTTTAGTTACTTCAGTCAGAGCAAAAATTAGTATGTGCAGCTTAAATATTCATATTATATTAGTTTGTGCTGTTAATGAACAAACAGTTGGACAGCTATAGGTAATGTGGCTAGTTACCTTATGCTTTCATGACCAAAAATGTAAATCAGAATGAAGAAATGACTTGCCAAAAAAAAAAAAAGTGGGAATGTAATTTCTGTGCAGGAGACCAATAAACATTTATTATTGATGCAAAAATAAAACAAAGAGTCTGAATTATTAACAATTGATTAACGTTAGTTTAAAGCAAGTGAATATAAAAATTCCATTCCTCTGCAGTCAGAGCGCTTTTCCTATGAAGTTTGTAAAAATTAGTTTTCTTCTCACTTTGGCAAGCTGTGTTCACTATTTTGCCTCAGACACCTATTTCTGAAAGCAAAGATTTCTAGCTGAGCTACAAATGATGGAACTTGAAAAAAACCAAAACTAAACAAAAAAACCCCACCCATTTTTTATGACCATGTTTCTTGCTCTAATTTTGGAGGCTCAATTTCTTATAAAAATTAGGATTCTTTTCTTAAGGAGATAAATATTACCGGAATAAAAGCTTTGAGTTGTGGGGAATCTTTAATTGAATCAGATGTTATTTTTATGAATTGGTATTTAGGTTTCAATTAATAAGGTTTGGGCAGAGTTTGGGAACTCGTGAATGGGATTATCTTTAAACTTAAACTTTGCTGTTTGAGAGTACTGCCTCACAGCAAAAGAATCTCCTGAACAAGGCCTTTGCTCTATTTCACATGCTGCAGCTGCAGACACAGACTAAAAGAAGTAACTAATACAAATGCATGCAATTTTGATGAGAAAACTTGAAAGATGGGTTCCTTGCATTTGGCAAAAGACTGAAATAATAGTGTGGCTTTGTTCTATATATATGATTTTTTTTTTATTGCCATCACATTATGGGAGACTTTAGTTATGTATCCTGGAACAAATTATCTGCAAACATGTACATGCAGTGTAGAGTACAGAATACTGCCTGAAACAAGCGGTAACTCCACATCTGCTCTGGTGAGATCCCACCTGGAGTCCTGCGTCCAGCTCTGGAGCCCTCAGCACAAGAAAGACACAGACCTGTTGGAGCGGGTCCAGAGGAGGGCCATGAAAATGATCAGGGGGATGGAACACCTCTCCTATGAGGAAAGGCTGAGAAAGTTGGGGCTGTTCAGCCTGGAGAAGAGAAGGCTTTGGGGAGACCTTCTTGCAGCCTATCAGTACTTAAAGGGGGCTTATAAGAAAGATGGCAGCAGACTTTTTAGCAGGGCCTGTTGCGCCAGGACAAGGGGGAATGGCTTTAAACTAAAGGGGGGTAGATTGAGACTAGGGATAAGGAAGAAATTTTTTACGATGAGGGTGGTGAAACACTGGCGCAGGTTGCCCAGAGAGGTGGTGGATGCCCCATCCCTGGAAACATTCAAGGTCAGGTTGGACGGGGCTCTGAGCAACGTGATCTAGTTGAAGATGTCCCTGCCCACGGCAGGGGGGTTGGACTAGATGACCTTTAGAGGTCCCTTCCAACCCAAACTATTCTATGATTCTATGTATCATGAGATGAGCATCCTTTTAGCTGCTCAAATTTGCGAGAAAAGTTGTCAGTATTATCAAAGGAGCGCAGAGGTAATGGGGAGTCAGCTTTTACAGCTTCTCTGTGTTGTTCTGGCTGTTCTTTATCCATAACTTTGACTCATGTTAAAGCTTGACGAGAACAGAGAAATATGGAGGTTTACAGACTGTGACATTCTAGCCAGTTAGGACTGAGAATGTGGAGTCCATAGGAATGATACACACCTGACGTTTTTTATGAAGTTTGCTACTGAGATTTAAGAAAATCCTTTGTACCATAGAATGATTAGCTTCTGGTGATACAGTTCTCAAGAATCTATTACTCCCAGTTTCTTGAATGGATCTGAAGCAGTCCCAAATCCCTCAAACTTCAATGTAATATATAATAAACCCCTGAGCTTATAGGTGTTACGGTAACTAATTTAGAAGATCTTAAAGAATAATTTTTTGAACCAAGACATTGGGATATTAAAAGATGAGTAAGTCGGTAGTTGAGGACCTGCCGAAGTAGAAGAAGGGAACAGTGATCAGAGCAAAGGTCTGTCAAGCCTAGTGTCCTGTCTCCAGCTGGAGCAAGGAATAGATGCAAAGGGTCTAGCAAACAGGCCATGTATAAAGATCCTTTCACAAGTGCATCACACCAGCTTTCAGCAGAAAGCTGTTTAGACACTTCATGACCCAGCTGTATTCTAACAGTTGTGTTTAATATTCTGTGACAGACCTGTTTGTTCTCTGTGAGTTCATCTAATCTCTTTTAGAACCCATTTATCCTTCACAACATCCTGTAGTAATGGGACCTACAATTTAATTAAAGACTAAGGGAAATAATGTATTTCTGTTTGTATACTCCAGACCTGCTATCTTCTAATGTATGCCCCTCCTACTTCTTGAGTGTGAGAAATAATAATTATGCTCTAGTCTTCATGCTTCACTGCCTCTCAGCCACAGAGCCGTTGCGAAATGGTTTCTACTTGTGAAGGAGATACTTCATTTTACTGAGTGCGCGCATGTGTTTTTTCACTGACATATAAGAACCTTTTTTGGGCACAGATGTTTAAATCTGTATGTCTACAAAATTTGTCTACAAAACTTGTGAGATTTGTAGGGGAGGGGGGTCTTTTTTTGTTCTTTTTTTCTGGAGTACTTGATGCGATGAGGAGAAAAAAGACATACTTTTTGCCAAACAGGCCATTCTTCTGAAAGCAGAACAGGCAAGCTAATTTTTGCAAACAATTTATGTATAACACTGTTGACATAATATTTGCAGTCTGGATGATCTCATTAAATGTGTTAATGCAGTTTCTTATATCATACACAGATGTGTTTTAAGTCTACCTGGAACGCTTCAATCGTTTCCTTCAGAAAGTAGTCTTTAGATGTTAGTGATATCCCACCTCCTTTATTCTTTTGTCTTTTCCTCAACATTCCTAGTCATCACTGCTATTTCAGGAGTGTTTGACTATTCTTAAAGCTGGTTCCGGTCTTACAGCAATAGTTCTGATTGCTTCTTGTACTTAGCCTTTTATTTTGTCCTTTTTTTCCCTGCATCAAAATGGTGAGCAACTTTTTGCCGTTAGTAACTTCTTCAGAAATAAAAAATAATTTCCACTTGCTAGTGGATGCAAGTGGAAATTTCACCTGCTACTTCCTGTATCAAGCACAACATCTTGTGGTAGTCCAAAGTTGTTGATTACAAGTGGTAAGACACATTACAACTTAATTTGATAGATTGGGCTTCGCGTTACCCGTAAGAACTCACTTTAGCCTATTGGCATTATAATGGCATATGCAAGAGGGTGTGAGAAAAATCATTAGCTGGATTAAGGGGTATAGTCGTCGTTAACCCAAGGTTTTCTTTCAAGCGGGACAACTACTGAAGATTTTACCATTCTTGCACAACGCCAAGCCCGTTCTAGGCTAGCTCTGACTAGCAGCTTGCTGTTAGGATTCTCCATGTTACTGTGTGTCGCAGCGCTCCTCCCAGCTTCTTCTCAAGTCTGTTACTTGCCTGTGCCTGCCTGTGTTCCTGTGCTCCATTTTCACCGTGATTTTCTCTGCTCTTTTGGCTTCTGAGCATAGCTGCTCCTCTTAGTAACTCCTGTACACAGCAGTCCTGTCAAGTTAGGTCTCAGTACTTCCATTATTTTCTTTTGACTGTGTTGTGTTTTCCAAACTGATTTGGTACTCACGGTTGTTTTGACACCAAACTGGTTAGTTGGACTTTGTTCCCTGAATTTATTGTTGGCTGGATTCACACTGAACAGTGAAGGTTGCTCCTCTCTGAGCCATAATAAGCCTTCACTGCAATCTTTCCTTTTTCTTTTAAGTAAAGATAGAGGTATTATGAGGAAAAACATGCAAATGTGAAGTGAGAGTAAACGGATGCAAATGTTTACACATTGCTCAGCAGTCAGCATAGACCATTGACTTGAAGCACTTGAACACTTTGTAGGTTTCAAATTTAACTCTTGCTTCTTCAAAAGAAATGTTAGGAAAGGTGTCAAGTCTGTGCAAATTGTCGTAATGCAAATGTCCCCGAGTAAGGAAACTGGAAGATACTCATTTGCATTCTGAGAAGTAGAAAAGCCTTGGCATATTTGAACTCTGTTGATGAGCTGTGTTGAAGGAGTTTAGCATTGTTTAAAGATAACCAATATATAAGTAGTTTCTGCTTTTGACTATTGACATCAGCAGATGTTTCCTGAGCATGGTATGTTAGCAAATCAGTCTTTTCAGCACGTCACCAGTTGTAAAACTTGTGCTTCTTAATTTTTCATCAAACAAGTAATTCTTTTTAAAAAAAAATTACCTTTTTAGAGATGAGGAATCCAATCAGTGCCTTACTTGATGTCAGTGCAAGGAGTCTTCTTTATTTTTTTGATGGGTTTGCAGTATGTGTTAGAGGAGAATAAAATGCTGTCGTTAAATGTCCTTAGCACCTATGCTTTTCTTTTTGTGAAGCAGCGATAAATTGAGGAAAGAAAAATGAAGGACAAAATAACTAAGATGCTCTCTGATGCTCTGTTGCACATCATGGAGCTTTGCCAGTTAGTGGCAGTCTCTGG
Organism: Aptenodytes patagonicus; assembly: GCF_965638725.1. Classification (NCBI taxonomy): domain Eukaryota; kingdom Metazoa; phylum Chordata; class Aves; order Sphenisciformes; family Spheniscidae; genus Aptenodytes; species Aptenodytes patagonicus. The sequence goes on from NC_134982.1 coordinate 65,089,237, forward strand.
AAGATACCTTTTCTCTGCTGATGTGTGTACTGCTAGTTCACAAAACAGTCCATGTGGCTAAATGGAGGTACATACTATTGCCCCGACTCTCCAGTGTGTTAAAAGGACTGATGTGCTGGCTCTGTGAGTGTTGGAGTATGCCAGTGTTAAGGGCCATCGCCCTGAAGGATCAGACCACCTTGGTGATTGGCAGTTACCTGAAATCACAGAATAAATCAGAATAAGATGAAATAAAATAATGCATTTGTAGAATCCTCACTGAGTTGCTATGCTTGTAAAGGCTATGGAAATAAAAAGAAACTTACCTACTTAAATTAGGTCCAGAGGATTCCTTCATCCTGTGCTAGCCTGTAGCCAAGTTGCTAGTTGCCTTACAGCTACGTAGCTGAAGATCTAGCACTTACTGTCTCTTGAGTTGCCCAATGTTGGTCTCAGAATAAGGTGTGAACTTAGCAACTCATCCTATCTGTTAGCACCCCAAACTCTTCTTGAGGGTTATTCAGATTCACATGTCTCAAAAAGGATTTTGTAAACTTAGCTCACTAAAAAAGTGGTTATGACATTCCTCCCTTACAACCAGTGATGTTCCCTACTGCTTTGAAATGTTAGCATCTCTTTGGCATGGTTGGAACTGAAAAGCCATCAGCCTGTTGTAACACAACATGTCCCTTCCTGTCATGTGGGGCAAAGTTTAAAGCCCAGGTAAATGTGTTCTCAGAGTGTGTCGGGTTACATTTTCTGTTGAACATAAGGTTTGATCACACAGGGCTGTGCAGCTGACTGTTGTTAACATGTGAGATTAACCTTTATATTTGCCCATTGCTTTGGGCTGATGAAAGGGTGAGGGTTGACTGCCCAATTCTCTTTGAAGAATTCCATTTCAACAAAACCAAAATAAATGTGAACTCTTTTAGCAGTGCTTACATCAGTGCTTAATTGCGATGGTTTATTCATGGTGCTAGAATAAACAGCATAATCCATACAGAAATCCCTGCAGCTCCCTTCATGTTGGTGGCTGAGGGTGACATCCTACTGGCGCGTATGGAAAGGGCAGAAATACTTGATGCCTTTTTTTGCTTCAGTCTTCACGGGCAAAGCCTGCTTCCATTTTCTGTGTGCCATGTACCTTTCATACTGTGAGCTGGCTTACGGGTGATACTGGGTCTACATCAAGAGGTGTGAATTACTTTTGTAGTAATCCAGTGTAATCGGCATTACAGAAATTAATTTAGTCACATTCTAATTATGCCTAATGCATTATTATTTTGTTAAATATCCCATAGCAAAGAAGCTCAATAAATTAGATGCAGCAATGTTGAATAATGCTACTGGCATTTGAGAAATTTGCAATGAGGCGTAGAAGAACTAGACTGCCAAGCAAGTTGAAAGTATTTCAAGTGAATGTCTGATAAGAAAAATTATTCTAAAATTGGTGGGTGCCACAACACATTTGACCATTTTACAAGTTCTTGCCTTTTATCCCAGGAGGTTTCATTCTCCTGTATCACCACTGTATTATGTCCTCTTCTGCAGCTATAGATCTTTCTTCTTTTTATAATAGCTTCTACAGCCTGACTATTGTATAACCATTTGGTAACACAATTTGTGCTTGAGCAAAGACCCTCTTCCTAGGGTACAAGGCACTTAGTCTGGGAATGGTGAGAGGTCCAAGAAACGCTGTTAAGAGAGCCTGTAAAAGCATGTAGCCGGCTGAGAAAGAAACACAAATTGCAGTTGTCTTAGGGAAAAAGTGGTGTCTAGAAATGTATTTCTGGAGCAAGACTCTGCTGCTTAGGCTTGGAGACATTAGGTGTCTCAAAATTGTAAAAGAAACAGACTGGGATGTATCTTTTCAGGAGCTGGGGACTTACTGCAATTAAATCTCACTCCTTAGCAAGGAAAATGCCTGAGGTGTTGTAAAGAACCTGTGCGGTCAGAAGTAAGAAAGATTGTCAGTCCTCAGGAAGAGGATGGACCCTAGTACGGTGGTACTTGGCCCAGGAGAGGATGTCCTCTCTAGTGATGCTGTCTCCTTTGCAGCATCTCCCACAATAATTAATGAAAATACCAGAGCAGATACCTGAATACCAGAGCAGGAGTTACGACAAAAAAAAATGCTTGGAAGAGAGGAACACAGAGCTTCTTTTTACACAGGAGGAATGGGAGACAGTGAGGTAAATAGCAGTGATCCTGCAGGGAAGCAAGGATCTGATTGCTGAAAGCCCCTAGTGGGTAGAGACAGGCATCCACATGTTCCTCCTCTTCCCTGCCTAGCAGTGGGAGCATTGTGGCCATGCTGTAGAAGCCCTCTTTTCCTTTACAGCAAGGTGACTGCAAGATCTTGCCTTTTATGCCTTACATAGTTCCTACGGGCAATTCTGCTTAGGGCCACAAGAGTCCAAAAGTGGACCCATCTGGCTAATGTTAAACATTGAGGATATCATATGCATGATAACATGCAAGTTGCAAGATGTCTCCTGGCCTTCCTTAGGGGACCAGAGAGGAATGATTTCCGCATAAACAGAGGAGCCAAAGCTGGAATTCAGCCTCTCAGAAAACTGTGGCGGGTTTTCTATATAAATTGGGATTCGTGCCTGCGTATTGTGATTGCCAATGTCAAGATCTTAAAGGGCGACAGAAAGAAATTATGTAGTGGGCAAATACAAAGATATTTTCAAAGCATTTACTTAATAAAATTATGTGGAAAAAGTACTGATTTTTCCCCAACAGAAACCTATTAGTGAGATATTCTGAATGTTTCTAAGGGTTGTCAAGACCTGAACAGATTTGTCTTTACAAAATATAAGGTTAACATAAGATTTATTTTTTCATGAAAATATCTGTTTCTGGGAGCTTGGAAAATTTGTTAACATACTTCATAAGTATTGATTAATCTACTCTGTAAAGAAAGAAAATACTGAAATTGCCAAAATGAAAGAAAAATCAATTAAATATTAGAGGTAGAATAATGAAGTAAACTTTAATCCTAAGGGATAATGATACTGAAAACAGTATGTGCTAATGAAAGTTTGACCATGTTAGATTCGCTGCTCCATGTATATGAGCATATTTCTTAACTGACCCCAGTGCCTGGCAGTTAAAGAATAAATCTTGATTGTAGCATACACGTATAAAACAGACTATTTCGACGAGACTGAGGAGGTGCTGTTCTTCTGGCACATGCCATTTCCTTTCATGCTGAAAGGAGAGGCTTTGAAAAATCTCGTAAATTTTTTTCAAGCAGAACCATATCACAGCTCAGATACTCATTCCTCAGCTTATTTATCATCTTGATATGTTGGAGGAGGAAATCCTGGAGCCCCAGACCATTACAGATGTTACCAGTAATCTTAAGGTAACCCACTTTTATCACCCCAACTCCACTTAAGTCGCTGGACTAAGAAACACAGACGGAGCTCTGGGATTAGCAGAAGTTGGCCCTGTAGGTTGATAGGCAACTTAAACATGGACTGTGAGCTCCTTGATATGCCTAGTCAGCCTAAACAGAAACGTAATGCAATGACTGTGGCATCAGATGAAAATGGTTCAGATAAGATGAATCTAACCTCATTTGAATTAATCTAGCAAGATCTGTGGTCTGGTGTCTAGGAGTGGAGTGTGTCAATGTTGAGCTGAATGCTGATGGTGGAGAAGGAGCCAAACCCAAACTGGTGGTATAATATTCTTACCATCTCAGTGTGTTCCATCAGCAAGAGGGTGGTTACAACAGCCCCTCTGAAGTACACATTTATATGTTAGTCCAGATTTGTTCTTCTGATTTAAATACTGTTTTAAATATTGGTTACAGTCCTAAAAGGGATGCTGTGGTCTAGGTAACTATTAAGCTGTGTTAGCTCTCTGCTTTTAATAACTGACAGCCTTAAGTGAACTGTCAATTAAAATGACAGATTCTGTTGATTAGAGATATCTACAGTGAATCTCTAGCCACTGACAAGAAACAGGCTTCTATTCTACAAGACAGTCTGCTGTAATAACAGGAAAAAAATGTATTTTTTATAATAAGCCATAAATGAATTTTCTATTGTCTTTCCATAATAAAATAATGTTATTTTGAAAAGGGATTGGGGTAAAAGCTTTAAATAAGAGAGACTTTTGCAAAGCTTATGAAGACAAGATTGTGAAATGGAGTCCTTGAATCTTAATTAATCAGGATTGAGAGCTACATTCAGAAAAGCTAAGTAACTGTTTTATGTGCATTGGAGAATATTAAATGAAATAATCTGTTGTCTTTAAATAGAAAAGGACAACTGACAGTTTTGAATGGTGTTCCAGTCACTGCTGCTCTGTTGAAATGCAACAGTGAACTGTAACAGTAACTCCAATGGCCACAGGCTTTTTGCCTCTCACAAGTATTAACCTAACTAGGTATTGGAAATACATATAGACAGCAACAGATAAATGAAAACAGATTTTAAATCTAATAAAATATAAAAATTCTGTGCTTGAGAGCTGTATAATTTTCCTCCTTTTTCCAATCAGCTTTTAGTTTTTTCCCAAAAGACACTCTCGAGATCGTCTTCTTCGCTATAACTATCATCCTCCCCAAACCAGAAAAGCAAAGGTTTACTAGCATTAATTGATGACCTTTACAATTATTTCTGCCAATCCTCTCTCAATTTCTGTGAAATTGTTCTTGCAGTTTTCACCCCACTGCTTCCGTGTATCATCTACAGAAATTTTAAGAGCTGAATGAAACATTGTGGACACATCTGGTCAATTCAGCATTTTCTCATTGATGTTCCATATTTCTAAACAAGATTCTCTCTTTACATTGCTTAGTTATGCTTTTCTCCTTTAACTAAAAGGGAGGGTGTCTTACTAAAATGACAGGATTTTTCCTCAGATTGTACTAAGATAAAGGAAAACACTTACTTGTTCCATTAATCTCTTTTATTTCCACTCTAGGATTCAAACTGTAACAACTATCCTTTGTTACAATCTGCTTCTATTCCTGTTAGAGACTAACTTGAAAGGCAAGTGCTTCTTTTCCCATTGTTATTTCGTTAGCAACCACATTCTGAAGAGCTAATTCTGAGTCTAAGCAGCACCCACTCATTTTATAATGTTGGTAATAATTTCCACTTGCTCAGTGGGAGGTCCTTTCATCCAAAGACTTAAAGTGCTTGACTTGAATTTAGCTTGACAGCAACCCATGAATATAGGTGTTACCAGAACTGTGTGACATGTAGGGAAATGGACAATGTAGCACAGTACCATGTAGAAATATCTGTATGTTGTCATGTAGGAGTGTTAGCTAGAGGTTGGGTTCCCAGTTGTGGCTTCCAGGCCTATACAGTTTGGTGCTAGCTTGCCGTCTCTTGCTTTTTTCATCATGCAGTCTTGATACATCCATTGTTGCTGAATGTCCTCTAACAAGTCAGCAGGACGACCAGAAATAGTACAGAGGAATTCCAACTCTTGACTCCTTGTCCTACTGCTCAGTATTAGTCCTGTCTTGAGAAAGTTGGGGGTGGAGGAAGAGGAGTGATGAAAATCAAGGTTTCTGCGTTCGTGGTAAGCTGGACAAGAGCAAACCCCGTCTTTTAGTTTCCATGTTGCGACCTATGGTTTTGAGATCTGACTAACTGTGTTTTTGTGAAGACCGCTGCTCAAGCATTTTATCTAGGAGTTCTTAATAACTCAACCTATCTTCTCCATCTCTGGCAAAAGCCTTCAGTGCTCGCCTCTATTAACTCCAAACAGCACTTCTAGGTTTATAGGGAAAATAGTGTTGTATCACCATTACGCAAAATAAGTTAACCACCCAGTCAAATACTTACAACCTTACTCTACTTCAACTCAAGCCAATTTCTTTCTAGCAAGAATAAAAGAATACTGAATGGTCAAGTCTGGCTCCTAGTAAGACCAGTTCATATAATAGTGTTCATACTTATAGACAGATAGATAGCAGCCTCTGGGTTTGATTCTACCCAGAAATGCAATGAACGAGGAATTGATCTGTGAATTCAAATCATTTCACTCATGTGAGTCATCGTGTTGTCATCTGAGTGCTGACAAATCTAGTCATAATGTTGTTAAAAGCTGTCCCCTCCTTTTCTCCTTTTCCCCTATGAAGTCTACTATCTGGATAGCCAAAGTGACAGTAAAGAATGTGTCGCTGTCCCTCAGCCATTTCACTCTTCTTACATATGATGAAAGGAAGTTTATATTTAAATGATGGGGACAAAGAACTGAAGATGAAGTGTAGCCATGCGTTTACTTCCCTTCCTGTGCTGTGGGGCCCTGACTATTTGCTTTAGAGCCCACAAATCATATCCCTGAAGTTCATATAATGAAGGGTTATAAATGTACATGGAAGAGCAACAAAAAGGCAAGAAGATATGCTTTTGTCACATGCCTGACTGTTAGTGTACTTGGTTTTCAGGATATTCATTATCTGCAGATCTAGTAGTGTGATGCATTATTAAAGAGGCCTAACATTTCCCCTAAGTTTCTGGTTTTAGCTGCATATAACTTCAATCATACATGTACTGCATGGCATCAGAAACCCCATCTCAGACGTCTTTGCAACGTCTTAGGCCATAGTGAGGCACCATATGGAGTTCCAAACTTGGTGGGCTTCAGGATATATACATAAACAATTAGTAACTAACTAATTAGCTGTGCAAATGCCTTACTGTGGGTCAAACCCATCAGTCTTAAGAGGTGCCCACACAGCAGGAGATTTTCTTGGCCAAAGTTTTTCTGTGTTGTGATGAACTGAAAAGTTATTTAGGAAAATAACCTATAGGAAAAATCACTTCAGTAAGATCATATTCTTATCCAACCTGCTAAGTTTTGCTTTATGCTGAGATAACAAATGTGAAACTTTTATGTAACAATAATAATGGCTCTGTTAGATCTGACCAAAGTGTCCAGAAGCAGATGCCAAGGAAAAGTGAAACACAGCAAGCATATCTGATACTTCCTCTAAAATACTTTCTCAGCCTTTAACAATTTAAAATTAATGGACTATCTGAGGCAAAGGTGGTTTCTAACTATTCTGGGATATTGAACAGTGGATTTGTCTTTCGTGAATCTGCCTGGCCTCTTTTGAAACCATCTACATTTTTGGCATCTGCAGTTTCCCATGGCCAGGAGTTCCACAGCTTACCTGCTCACAGCTACCTCCTCTTGCTTGCCTTGAGGCTGGCTGCTTGCTAACTCTCTTTTATTCCCCTTAGTTCTTTCACTGAAATAAGCAGCCAACAACTAATCCTTATCCATCCTGGGTTTCCGCCTTCCCCGCCCCCCATTGATTTTCTAGGTCTTTAGTTTGGGTAAAATTAAAAAAGAAACAGTTGCAAAGATGACCTTGTAATGGGAAGGAAAAACTTCTACATAAGCAATGTAGATATAGGTATGTATAAACACTGAGCTGTGCAGGCACTCTTATTTAGAAAATGAAAAATAATTTTTATATGACTTCATGTTTTGAATGCTTTGATGAACAACCGTGAAGGCTGATTATTTCTTGAGTTGTAGGCAGCTTGGGATAACTGTAAACATCAGAGGGTAAGTCACTGGCTGCATCATCCTCTTAGCTGGCAGTGTATTAATCTGGAAAGAAAACACAGGCAAACCTTTTGGAATCCCTATCCTGGTTTTTAAGTGTATCTTAAAAAAACATTCACAAACCAGCAAATGAGAGACAAATTGCAGGTAACAAACTGTTGTTTTCAGATACTTCATGAGCTAACAAGTACTGCTTCTGGAATAAAAAAAATGCTCATTCAGAATGTATCGGCATTTTGTCAGTAATATGCCCTAGCTTGTCAAACTTCAGAATCTCCATTTCATTTCATTGCAGGGAAGATCATTTCACAATAACATTGGTTTTCCTTGGAAGTTTTACAGTAAACAATGCTTTGGATGAGAGCCTGGCCCAAGAGGACAGGTCTTCAAGTTGTGCAGACCCTCTAAAAGATGGAGAGACTGCTTTTGCAGGTTCTTTTCAGTGTATGGAGCCATTAGCAGTAATGGTGGACAGCCCCATTTGGGATGTCATGATCAAAACACTCTTTCTCTCCTTCACTGTAGAGGAATTAGCTGACAGCTGGTGAAGCATGTTTGGCCGTGGACTGTTACCTCAGAGCACCCGTGTTGCAAAGTATGACCTGGTGTTTAATACTTAAATAGGTAGAAAAATCACTGAGAATATAAGTAGTTTATTGTGTTCTCTCTTTTGCATACACATTTAAATGTTTTTGTTATTTAATGGGATCACTTACAGTATTTGAGAACCCAGTAACTTCCCTGGGACTGTGTACAAACTTTAAAAAGCATATTCAATGTTAATGTTCAAGTGCTGTAAAATGAATGCTGGGTATTGATAAATTATATGTGACATTTATTATGCTAGATTCTGTCTGACCCAGAGCTAATGGAAATTACAGAGTATGTCCTGTATTTGTTCCCATTAAGGGTACTTGTTCTCAGTAGCACTTCAAGCTGCTCTTGTCTGATCTTTTTATCTGTTTAGCTGTTTGAGCTGCCTGAAGTCTTCCTAATTCCCATGATCAGTTCCACTCCTGTAAGGACAAATACACCAGGCAGGGATCACAAGAAGGACCAAAGTTGAGAGAAGGTAAAAACTTGCAATTAAGACTGGGGTTGTGGAAAAGCAGAATTTTCTTGTGTTCCATGCAAAACTGGAACAGAAAGCTGTAAGTTCTGTTCTCAGATCTGTCACCATCTCCCAGTGCCTATAAATAAATCAGTAATGTATTCTTGAGTTCCTTCGTCAGTGAAGCAATGCTCAGTGTGTTACTGTTACCAGGAATTCAAGGGAATTTTTAAAAAATGAGCAAAACAAAGTGGCAGACTAGAAGGGAACATCCTGCTCAACGTGCAAGTAATACTTTGGCACCTAAAGGTTGTGGCCTGCTCTGTGCCGGAGTATCATATTATGCTTATACATGTCTTGTTAGAACAGTTTCATTTAGCTCTCACAAAATCTTTCCAGCAGTGGGCCTCCCATAACTGTCAGAATGATTGAGTAATTTGGATGCCTTCCAAGGCTCCTTCTTTTCCCAATAACCTAGATTGTTTCAGATTGAGTGTGTTGTGGAGAAAAACATTTGCCAGGAATTTCTGTTACAGGAACTGGTGGAAACATCACTGGACCTGACTCAAACCAGACAAGCACCCAGTTTGCTACAAATTTACATTGGCAGCTCTGATCATAAGTGTCAAATTTAGGCATACTAAGATTCTTGAACAATTTTAATGTTTGTCAGTTTGCATTATGGACAGTGAAATAATCTTCTGATAGCAGGTCATTAAAAGACTGCCATCCCATGCATGTGGGCAGAACGTGAAAGAATATTGAAATTCTACACGAATGTAACAAGGGAATGTTGGTGGCCAGCCCCGTCTAGTGAATTGGGAAGTTGTCCTCATGGTGAGTGAGAGGTGTGAGGAGTGTGGTCATAGGCTCAGAGGGGACTCAGGGGCACAAACAAGTAATTCTTTGATGACTTGAACTAGAAGAGTGATATTTAAAAAAAAACCAGCAGTCTGGGAGGGAAATTATTTCCATCAGCACCATTCTGAGTAGGGCTACATTGCATCTGTTGAAGCCCTTGAATTAATTGAGATATGAATAGTTTGGGTTACATGGATAGGCAGGAAAAAACATATCCAAAAATACTATCTGAGAAGAATCTGCAAGACTTGGACACAGTCTGTTTTGTGGCCAGGCAGATCAGGATCATAGATGAGACCCAGACGACAGGCAGATGTGGCAGCCATCTGGTAGCAGGTAGCAGGCAGTAGATGTGGTGTTGTTGAAAGAAGGTATCTACAAGTAGGACTGGTCAGAAAGTGCTTTGATCAGTAGAAATCAGGTGTTAAAAATCACATCCAGTTCCTAAGCCATCTGCTAAAATGACTTTCTGTAAGCTCCACTCATTCTTCTTGACACACAAGGTGGTGGGTAGCCCTCCTGCTTCCCCATCTGCTCTGAAGGTCCTAGGCCTTACAGTAATAGCTTGCTGTCACCCTACCCATTTCCCCTTTACTTCTGGAACTTCTGATGTTTAAGGCAAGTTCTTGTTGTATATTTGCCCACAGCACTGAATCACTGTGCAGCTTTCCCACCTTTAGTACATCCAGTCCAGGAGAGCCTCAGGGGCAAAAGCCACTTACTTTGGTGGAGATGTGGTCAGTCTGTTCAGGACCAATTTCTTAGTCTTAAAATAGTCCAGACATTCTTCCATTGTTGTAAGCATCATGATGCTTTAACAATTATATTTTTATTACACTTTATAGCTATGTGAAGGAATTGGATTACCTTGCAAAAGCTAACGACTTCACCATTGCTCAGATACTGTCTGAGAAAGAAAAGGAAAATCTGATGTAGGATATAGTGGAGCTGGAGGTCAGGCGTCATCTGTGATACTGAATGCAAAAAACCTACTCACTTGTGAAGCTGGTGTTAAAAAGTGACTTAGTAATAGCAGGAGGAAGTCTGTAGTGCTTGAACAAGAAAATGTGGTCTCTTTAGCAGCCCACTTCATGCTTGGATATTTAATCCAAGACCCATTAGTCAATACGAGATTGCCATTCATTTCCATAGGAGGTAGCAGAGGGAGGAGAGGTGGGTGCACCTCCCCAATGAAGGCTCTTGAGATTTATAAAACACGTGAGATTCATAAAACAACTGTTGATTTTTTTCTTCATTCTTCCATTCAAGATGCTAACTTTTCCATTTTTTCTCCCATAAATGTCACTCACAACCATAAAAATTTTCTTTTTTTTTTTTTACTTTTTGAAATTGAAAGTTTAATTAGGGCACCGAGGAGGGCGCACAGCAAGGTCACTACCCTGGACTTCAGGAGAGCAGACTTTGGCCTCTTCAGGGATCTGCTTGGCAGAGTGCCATGGGACAAAGCCCTGGAGGGAAGAGGCGCCCAGGAAAGCTGGGCAATATTCAAGGATCACCTCCTCCAAGCTCAGGAGCGATGCATGCCAACAAAGAGGAAGTCAGGCAAAAACGCCAGGAGGCCTGCATGGATGGAGAAGAAGCTCCTGGACAAACTCAAACACAAAACGGAAGCCTACAGAGGGCGGAAGCAAGGACAGGCAGCCTGGCAGGAATACAGAGAGATTGTCCGAGCAGCCAGGGATCAGGTTAGGAAAGCTAAAGCCCTGATAGAATTAAATCTGGTCAGGGACATCCAGGGCAACAAGAAAAGATTCTATAGGTACGTTGGGGATAAAAGGAAGACAAGGGAAAATGGGGGCCCTCTCTGGAACAAAATGGGAGACCTGGTTACCCGGGACACAGAGAAGGCGGAGGTACTCAATTACTTTTTTGCCTCAGTCTTCACCGGCAAGTGCTCCGGCCTCACCGCCCAAGCTGCAGAAGGCAAAGGCGGGGACTGGGAGAACGAAGAGCTGCCCGCTGTGGGAGAACATCAGGTTCGAGACCATCTAAGGCACCTGAAGGTGCACAAGTCCATGGGACCCGATGAGATCCATCTGCAGGTCCTGAAGGAACTGGCAGGTGAAGTTGCTATTCGTATTTGAGAAGTCGTGGCAGTCCGGTGAAGTTCCCACTGACTGGGAAAGGGGAAACATAACCCCCATTTTTAAAAAGGGAAAAAAGGAAGACCCGGGGAACTACAGGCCACTCAGTCTCACCTCTGTGCCTGGCAAGATGATGGAACAGATCCTCCTGGAAGCTATGCTAAGGCACATGGAGGACAGGGAGGTGATTCAAGACAGCCAGCATGGCTTCACCAAGGGCAAGTCCTGCCTGACTAACCTAGTGGCCTTCTATGATGGAGTGACTACATCAGTGGACACGGGAAGGGCTACAGGTGTCATCTGTCTGGATCTCTGTAAGGCCTTTGACATGGTCCCCCACAACATCCTTCTCTCTAAAGTGGAGAGGTATGGATTTGATGGGTGGACTGTCCGGTGGGTGAGGAATTGGTTAGATGGTCGCATCCAGAGGGTAGTGGTCAATGGCTCAATGTCCAGATGGAGATTGGTGATGAGTGGCGTCCCACAGGGGTCCGTATTGGGACTGGTACTGTTTAATATCTTCATCAATGACATATAGATAGTAGGATCGAGTGCACCCTCAGCAAGTTTGCAGACGACACCAAGCTGAGTGGTGTAGTCGACACGCCAGAGGGACGGGATGCCATCCAGAGGGACCTGGACAAGCTCGAGAAGTGGGCCTGTGTGAACCTCATGACGTTGAACAAGGCCAAGTACAAGGTCCTGCACCTGGGTCAGGGCAAGCCCCGGAATCAATACAGGCTGGGGGATGAAGGGATTGAGAGCAGCCCTGACGAGAAGGACTTGGGGATCCTGGTGGATGAAAAGCTGGACATGAGCCAGCAATGTGCGCTCGCAGCCCAGAAGGCCAATGGTATCCTGGGCTGCATCAAAAGCAGTGTGGCCAGCAGGTCGAGGGAGGTGATTCTGCCCCTCTGCTCAGCCCTGGTGAGACCCCGCCTGGAGTCCTGCGTCCAGCTCTGGAGCCCTCAGCATAAGAAAGACAAGGACGTGTTGGAGTGGGTCCAGAGGAGGGCCACAAAAATGATCAGGGGGATGGAACACCTCTGCTATGGAGAAAGGCTGGGAGAGTTGGGGTTGTTCAGCCTGGAGAAGAGAAGGCTTTGGGGAGACCTTCTTGCAGCCTATCAGTACTTAAAGGGGGCTTATAAGAAAGATGGCGGCAGACTTTTTAGCAGGGCCTGTTGCGCCAGGACAAGGGGGAATGGCTTTAAACTAAAGGGGGGTAGATATAGACTAGAGATAAGGAAGAAGTTTTTTACGCTGAGGGTGGTGAAACACTGGCACAGGTTGCCCAGAGAGGTGGTGGATGCCCCATCCCTGGAAACATTCAAAGTCAGGTTGGACGGGGCTCTGAGCAACGTGATCTAGTTGAAGATGTCCCTGCCCACGGCAGGGGGGTTGGACTAGATGCCCTTTAGAGGTCCCTTCCAACCCGAACTATTCCATGATTCTATAATTCAGATACAGTCCAGTGGCAGCTTCTGGGGCTGTAGGGAAAAGACAAAATATCACAAGAGTCAGTTGTGCTGATAATAAGAATTTTGTGTACCTAGTCAGTTTTTAATAATGCTCTGTATGCTGTCTGCAATGTGTTAGCTGATTCTTCTTATGTGTTCACAGATTAAAATCTGTCCGGGATTTGTTTTTCAACTGGAGGAGAGCATCAGCCATTTAAAATCTTCAGAACTTCAAACGAAGGGAACCTCACTAGCTGCAAGGCAGCAAAGAGTTGCAGCCATGTTAACTCATACTGTTTTCTGCCTTTATCTTCTTGAGGCTAGAAAACATTTTTAGCAACTCTGCTATCTCATGGTCTTAAATAATTTTTTGTAATTTCACATGGTAAATTATTTGACCCCCACTGGGAATAAAATTTCATGGTAGCTAACGCTGTTACCAAAGGAGCGTGTGCTATATCGGTAATAGCAATGATGTGAGCACTAAGTGCAAGTATTACAGTTTTTCAGGGAGTTAAGCAGGCTTGAGATGTAAAAATGTAAATTCACTGAAGATTGCCAGATTTTAATGATAAACCATATGTGATAAATTGATCAGGAAGCTCTGGATGGGGAAGGGGGGAAAAAAAGAGCATGTTGATAGCATCTAACTGGTGGTACTCTCCTTACATTGCCAGGAGGCAACAGATATTTTTGACCTACCATTTAATGAGAAAATGAGATGCGGCTTGAAGATAATTTTGTAACTCACATGTATTCGTTAGTGTCCTTCTGCTTTCATCTGCTAGTCTGCATTCTGGTTATAAAACTCTTGGATATATTGTAAGCAGTTTAAGAGCAAGCGGGGGAGACCAGCATGGGGAACATACTGTCAGCCACTGGAAGTTGCCTGAAGTCACTGAGGCCCGGGAATTTTAGATTTGGTCTGTCATAGTGCCTGTTTCGTTTCCCAAATGAGATCCCTGACAAACATTTCTTCCCTACCTCACGGAGCATCACAGCAGTCTCAGTGCTTGTGTCCATCCACAGCCTCTTCGTCCTCCACTGAAAAAGCTCTCCTTCCTGCTGCCAGGATTAGCTCCCCTCTGAGGTGGCTTCTTTCCCCTTTTCTTTCCCGAGAGGCAGGTGTGTCAGTGCCGCCTGTGCCGGGGCAGCCATGGCCCTGCGGGGTGCGTGGCGGTGGGGCTGGCCACGTCACGCCTTTCTGAGCTGCAGATGCTCCTTCTGGTGCGGCAGCCAGAGGACATCAGCAGCAAGGGCAGGGGCTGGAAGTGGTTTTCCGTCACTTGCAATGCTCTGTTCCTCCTGCCTCCTCGGCCTATTTCCAATTTGTACCTCTTCAGTCTGCAGACCAGTAGCCTTCTAAATTAAAATGTAGCCAGCGTGGCCCCCACAATATATCGCATCACTGCTGTGGCGGACTGCAGAGAAAAATAACTGTCTTGTATTGATGTGCTGAATACACTATACTAAATTTGGCACCGTCGCACAGGACTCCTTATTTTCAATCATAAATGTAAATGACTCAGCTCCAGACCCAGCTTTTTATTTGTCAGTTGGTTATTCTTTTCATGGAAAAATCGAACCTGTGTGTACTTCAAGTATGTGAACTACAGCTGATTGTTCATAGATGTATTTCAATGAATTAGACTACTATGAAGTAATTAAATCTTGTCATGGAGAATATCTATCTAGCAAATGTACAGTAAGTTGTAGAGCCAGTCCCTGGAGTCTTTCTTCACTGAAATTTGTATGAGCTCCTGCTGCTGCCTTCCTGTTTAGGGGTTGACAGTGTTTCCACTTTAAAATCAGCATTTTTAAGAATTCAGTATGTAAACATGATTGTGGCAGAAAATTGTAATATGTATAGATGATTTAGGCAGAGGGCCTTTTTGTTTTCTTGGCTTCTGGATTTTTTAAAAAATATATGCATATCTGATCCTTTGCCCACTTTTTTTGATCTAAGAAAACATGGTAGAGACTGCTGGTTGTGGGTGACACTTTCTGTAGTCTATAAAAAAAGGTTGCAGTTCGTGTAGCTGCTGTTTTAAACAACCTGCATTTTTTAGGAAGTTGATGGGCGAGGCTGGATGATCCAGCGGCATGGAACTAAGTCTGTTACTTCAAAACTTGAAAATTTTGCTACTGGTGGTCAGGACCTAAGTTTGTATTCACCAATCCACTTAGCCTTTGACTTCGTTCAGCAAGATGTACACAAGTGCTTGAGTTCCAATAAAATCAACAGCATGAATTGAAGCCCACTTTTTATGCCTTGCTAAATAAAGATACCAGATCTAGAATGCGAGCCTGTTTTCCAGGATGGCTATGCAATGGAAGTGAACTGGAGCTGAAAAGAGGGGAACCTGCTGTATTCTTGGTGTGGTACATGCTAATTAGACACCTATAATCAGTCGGAAGGAATTGAAACACCTGATTCCTGCATTAAAAACTTTAAAGAAGCATTTTGGGGAAGAACGGATCATGACAAAATTACCTGTGATTGTAAGGGAGGGATCTGATAGCACAGGTGTACTCTCGGAGTCCCATAGATTGGGTCATGATCCAAATTCAACTGAAACCAATTCATGCCATTTCAGCAGATCAGTACAGTCTTCTGTGCTGCCCTGACCAAACCAGAAGCAGATAAGCCTGTTTACGAGAGCTGGTCACATGCACCTGTGTTTATGAAACTGTGCATGGTCTGTGTGGATACCATCTACACATGTCATTTTGGTGTTAGTCCATGGCAACAAATTCCACTGACGTGAGTTGGAGCAGGCATTCAGCCTCACGCTTGCCTGTCTCTAATTTGTCACAGGCACACTTCAAATACAGGATGTTTAATAAGTGCTCTTTGTCTCTGTTCTGTTCTGTATTGCTAGTCTGGCCGTCACAACTTCATTCTGCTTTTCTCTTCTCGTTTGCAGCCTTTGGCACTGTCTTTTTCAAGATATCGATGTAGTAGAAAATTTGTATTTTTGCTAAGGGAGTGATTCTTGGGTTCAGTTAGAAAAAAAGAAAAGATTTTTGCTCTGAAAATCTATCAGTAGTCTAGTATCAGCGGTATAACCTGTATTCTTGAAAATACGTGTGTCATGGTGAGTGGAATTCTCGAAGAAATGTACTTCCTTAAGTGGTCTTAAATCAAGAGCTGTCCTTGGTATTTTTTTTCTAAATTGAGAACAAAGTTTGGGTTGAAGTTGTTGGGTTTTACCAAGATCTAATAACAATATTAAAGATCTGCAGAAGTATGTCATTCTAGGTGTATGTTTATACATACATGGCATGTTGCTCTACAAAAATACTACATTTCTTGACCAAATTGCTGAGGATTTACCAGTCTGACAATAGTACAACAGGAAGATTAGATTCTTTAAGAGAAGCTGATCATAAACACAACATGCACTTTTAAAACTGTATCTTAAACTTGCTTACTGGCACAGTCCAGTTATATTTAGAATAAAGACAATCTTACGTGTCTTCCTCAGTGATCTGTTATTCTTCAGACCTAGCTTCATTGCTTTGTTTTAAACATTTTACACACATCACAGTAACTTTCATAGGAAAATTCTGGTTTTGATAGGTTAGATAGAAGAAGCCCAGATGTAAGTTTGGAGGTTTGAGAAAAGCATCCTATATAGGGTTGAGTGAATTGCTGTAAAGCCAAGGATACCCTGAATTTCAGTATTCTATTTGCCTAGCTTTCTCCTTTAACAACAGGGTGACTGATGTGGCCTCCAAGTTAACTTAATTTTATTAGTTTTCTAGAATCCCTATTCCTGTCATTGACATGCAGTTAGTCAAAATGCAGGCTGGGTACTGAAGAAACCATTTTTGATGAAAAAGCTGCACACAATACATAAAGGATACAGGCAGAAGATATTAGGAATAGTTATACTGGCAGTTACACTCTCTTCATTACTACGCCTGAAAATGGTAAGTATGACTTGGCCAAATCTTGCACTTATGTCTTGCTTTTATTTGCCATTAGCACCTTTTTAACTAGGAAACTGTTCTTCCTCTGATGGAGCATCAGGTCCCAGGTAAGGCTATTGAAGATTGGTATAAGGAGAAATATACAATTTAGATGTTGACTTCTGAGAGCAAAGACTCTCATTGGTGTCAGTGGATCTTGGATCTGCCTGTAAGAACTTCAAGATTTGGCTCAGAAATACTGTACAATTTTAGGGGCAGAGGAAGGCTGAGTAACTGAACAAGATATAGATGACCTATGTAGTTTCCAAAGTATTAAATCAGTCTCCTACTTAATAATTATAGGTCTATTGAGAAAAATAATATTTGGGGATGTAGTATTTATGGTGATGCTACAGCATCCCCTTCACTCAAGTCTTTCTCATGACAAGGTGCTAACCTAGCTGTGTTGCCCTTAAACTCTGAATGTCATCACTCTTGGAAAACCTTCACAGCACTTACAGTCATGTTTCTTTTTATTATTTTCACTTGTTTGAATGTTGCAGCGGCCTGCAACAGGCCTGCAGGCTTTCTTGGTCTCTCTTCTCATGACCTGCTCAACAGTTTTCCCGCTGACATCCCAACGGGGAAGAATTACCCACGAAAATGTCTGCAAGTGCTGTCCAAAAGCATGTTGTGTTTTGCCATGTTAAGCTGCATGACTCTGAAAGATGTAAAAAGCCATAGCCAAGATAAATGTAGCAAACAGATGGTTCTTCACTTTCCTGTCTTTTAAGCTCTACATTGCTGGGAACAAAGTTTCTTTTTGTTGTCTGTGCTGCTGCTGCTTGTCTGTCATAAAACTGGGGACTTTTTTAACCAACACCTTCTCCACAGAAAAAAAGCCTTGGTAGGAACCCAGTGTACTCTTTGAGCTAAACTCAGTAAATAATTTTGTAAGAAAAAAATGCTGGAAACAATCAAATGTTTTGTGTATGTACTTTTGAAGTTAAACATTCTGCTTCAAAACTAACTTTTGTTGTTATAAAGGTTCTATTGAAAAAGATAACCAGAACTGAGTCAAATGAAGGATTTTGATTACTTGAAATGTGTCATTTGCATTTTACTGCAAGGCCCAAAAATACTGATTTCAAGTTGCCTTGAATAAGTTTGTGGGGGATTTGGCCAACCAGCCAGGAAGTCTCTTGCAGAGCCAGTCTCAGACAAAGAGCAAACACACACACACTGTCTTCACTCTGGTGAAGAGCGAAGAGACTCTTTGTTGTTTTCTCTCATTTCAGATTGAAAGCACTTCTTTCCAAACGCAGTCAGCAAAACATAACGAGCTCTGTCATTCCCCAGCTCACTTTAGGTAGCTCACATTTCCTTTCCCGTATGAGTTAAGATGCTTATCTATATAACTGCTGACATTTCGTAACCGTGTCTTCTACAACTCCTAGAGAAAGGTGAAACCGGCAAGTAAAATGGAAGCAGTCTTGTGTGATTATTTTCTGGAAACTTTGTGTAGAAAAAGGCAAGATTAGCTGGTTAGCAGATAGATATAGCAGTATCAGGGCACTTACATCTTACAGGGTAAGACATCTGGTGTTGCAAAAAACCCTTCCTTTTCCAAATCAGTTGTACAACTGCTGACACTGGAAGGGAACTGGTGACAATCTTAAACTTCCTGCAAGGTGGCTGACCAAATATTTCTTTCACTTACATCTGCTAATTTGCTTAGACTTCACTGGCATTGCATAAGTATAAACAAAACCAACATTAGATTCTGATCTATTATTAAATGATACAAATAATTGTTTAACCCTTAACAAGACAAAAAAAATAGTATCAAAAGAGACAGAAGGCAAGAAGCATTGAGAAACATGCAACAAGAATAGCCTGGAGAGCGCTTAATATTTTGGTTTGTTTGTTTCCATATACTGGTTAGTGATTTTAATATTGCCTTCCTGCACAGGAGCTTTATGGAAGCAGGAGGAATTGTTTTGTAAGTGCAAAAGCTTTCTGTACACCTACAGTAATTACATGCAGATCAGCATTCAAATTATGCATGATTTTTTACATACACATATCTTGTCATTTACTCTTGTAAAGGCTGAAGGATCATTTATATCCTCTGGGTGAACTCAGCTTTACCATGAAGACTGGCCCAATGCAGCTTTAATTTATTTATACATTTTGAACATCAATGAATATTTAAGCAAAAAATGGACAGATTCATTTGAACAATATACTGATTTGTGATCATAACATTTTGATTTAGTGAAGAGCTCTTCACTGAATTCAATGTTCAATATTTCACTGATTGCATTTCAGTTCAGATTAAAAAAAAAAAAAGAAATAAGAAATTCTACTTGAGGAAACCAGAATGCCCCAATCATGTGTCTAAATATTTTAATAGCAAAAAAAGGAATTTAAAAGTCCTTGCAAAGTGATTTGTACAAGTCAGATGTTATCAAAGCTTTTAGATACATTACAAAAATCAAGGGTCTAAACTATGTTCAGGGTATATATAGTAGCAAACTACTGAGTGAGAAATAAACAAGAAAAACTGTTTACATAAGCAATGAAACTGTTCCACTTTTTGCTTTGCTTTTGACTTATGGAGGTCATACTGGGACATGAAGGTGGAAATTCTGAAATACAGTCTCTATACATGATATCCACCTAGGTCTACTGGAAATTCTACCAGATTGCTTAATAATTCTTCATTTAATCCTTGTTCAATTTTATTGGAATAACAGTAGTTGAAGGGGCAAGTATAATAATAGAATAATACATTTGTTCAGTCTGCAAATGTGATCATCATTCTTAATTCCCACTACTGTAATTAAATGAGGGGGACAGATTTTAGAAATTTAGCTAAATGAGAATTTATATGAAATGAACTGCAGCCGATTTTCACAAAGTGCAAATAAAACTAATTTCTTGTGCTTGGAAATGCACAATTTCATTGGTGTAACTTGTTTGAATATATATGTATATCATCTAGAGAAGAAATTACAGTGCTGTAACTTGGAAATACTAAGCTCTGTTTTGCCTTGAAGGGATTCAGATTTTTTTCTTTTACAAGATGTAGCATATCTTCTATGAAAGTATAATCTCATATGATCTTGAGTCATGACTGAATTTGTTATGTATTTCCAATAAAGTTGCTTTTTATGAAAACTGCAGAAGCTATCCATGCTATATGTATATAGCCCTGCACCTCTATCAGTGGGTTTAATTGATACTGAGTTGCTGAATAATGCTAAGACCTTGCAGTTCATCAGCAGCTTAGCGTAAGGTATCCCTGTGTACACTCTTGAATTACAGTAATTACTCTTGAATTGTAATAAATACAGGGTAAGAGTCTTTATGTGGATGCTTATCAGAGAGCAGATGAGGTGCTGTAAGTCCTCCTTCTACCTAACAGTAACCTGTTCTTGTCCCTGAGAGTTAAATTAGTAGCAGTAAATTTTCAAAAATGAAAAATGAATGGTTGTGGACAAATCCAGCAATGAGATGGAGAAAGATGATCACAGTGAGGAAAGTTTTATCCTGGAGGCCCAGGGCTTTTATACGAGAACTGTTGAAGAGCTGAGCAGTTAGGTAAGAGTTACGTGTCTGAGGAGACAAAGTGGAGGCAACCTCAAGCTGGCCTGAAATCAGCACCACGTTTAGGTGAGACAATAGGAGTTTAACACTGTGTTTTCCTAATCCTTTCTTCTGCATTTGTCTGCAGATAAGCTTATAAACATTACTTCCTGGGACAAGGATGCTCTTCTGCTGTGTGTCTCTGGTCAACCTGTGTCAGAGAGATATCAGTAGTGATGACTAGGGCCGTGTGGATCCAAAGAGTGAAGGGACTTTTAAAAAAAAAGACATAGACATTCAGTCTAGAGGGCAGTAGATGGAGGAATTATTCTCTGACATACTCAGGTGTAGGCATTTTGACTCCTTTGGATTTTCTGCATAAGCTTTTCCCCACAACTGCTATCTCATTGTGAAATCCATCAACAGAAGCATCAGGTCTGCCACTTGAAATGATTGTCCTCATGAAGACCAAAGGTGCAGTCTAGTCCTGGACCAAAATACGTACCTAAATAGTTAACTTTTACTTTTAAATTGGATGATGTTGTAATATCTGGGTTTTTTTCTGCAGAGTTTGATCTTTTCTAGAAACCTTTTTGCTAACACATAGCAAGTCTGTAGTCATCAATATCGGGCAGGGCACTCAAAGAGATTAGATTGCAACTGAGCAAAGCCATATCTGGATGTTTAATCAGAAAGATGCACAAAACATTATCAACAAACCACAGCCATTTCCTTGCTCATAAAAGCTGCAGTTTTCCAGAATTTACAGAACTGGCAGCAATCCGATCAGAAATCACTGAAGTAAATGATGATAGCTATTTTTCCTTTTCTGTACCATGTCCTGGGTAAAAGCAGTTTGTGTTTCCCACTGTTTTCACTGGCACTCAAGTCACAAGAAACCCACTCACAACACTACAGCTAGAGCCCTATAACTTGTAGCCACTCAAATACGAGGCAAGTAAGTGAAATGGAGAAGATCTGTTCCACACCAGGCAGCAACAGTCAGAACTGATGCTCATAACTGTTTTTCACAACACAGTAGGGGTTTATTTATTTTGTTTGGAATGACGGGATAATACAACTGGAAAGGCAAGAATAGTACTAGCTAGCCTAGCTAGCAAACTAGCTGCCTTATGGAAAGGCAGTAGGGATGAACCTTGAATTCTAGCTCTGTGACTATAGCCATGGCTATTAACTTCTCTGTTAATGGACCAGCTACTGAACCCACTTCACTGCTAGATAAGGTGCTGAGGTGCTGGCAGTGAAGAGTTTGCTTTACATCCATAGTAAGAAATCTTGCACTGCTGAATCTGGGTATAGTTATACAGGAAAATCAAGTTAGACTGCTTCTCTCTGCTGGGCAATGTAACACAGAAGGATCTGCTGAATTTTTAGCTGGCTTTTGTTCAGAAATCAGCAACAGGAGGTGCACAACCACTGAGTAACTTTTAAAATGAGGTAAGTGGCAGCTGTTTCCCTTCATATGATTCCTCAATGTTTGTTTTGATGCTGGACAAAATATAAATTGCAGGAATTAGAAAAAATTAAGTTTTTTTAAAATATGGTTTCCTAGTTCTTCAATTCATTGCATATCCACCCGAGCTGCTAATGCTCTCATGCCTAAACCTCCTTCTAAGCCTCCTCCAAAATGACTGATTTACTACTGAATTGAGGTTGGACTCCAGCCTATCCCGTGAAAGTGAGTTTGCTTCATACAAATGACTATTTCTCAGAAACTGCTAACTTTGCCTTCCTCTTACAGTTTTTATATAATTTCCTGTATGTAGGTATCTTTTTCCAAATACCAAAACAATGATGAAATTGACTTTTCCTTCTTGAAAGGGAAAGAAACAATATTAAACAACGTTTTTATTTTAAGAGCAGAGAAAAAGTTCTGCATTAGAAACAAGGAAGCATTTTACACTAGAGAAGTTTCCTGAGCTGCTAATAATGGCTGAGGACCTCCAGCTAGATTTTCTTTGAGCGGGAATTAGAGATGCAGAAGCAGCTAAGTGGGCTTCACTTAGGAAGGGCTATGTGTAACTTCTGTGGGTCCTACTAGGTGACTTTTAGTTTGTGAAGCCTGCCCTCAAGGGGTTGGTTTATTTGGATTTAATGACTCATGTAGGCTTGTGGATCAGCTTTATTCTCTTTAGTGAACCAAAGGATGCTGTTTGATCCTGCAAAATGAAAGGGAATGCTTCAAGTATCCTTCTTCATTCTAGAAATCAAAGGATTGATTGAATCACTTAAAGAGGGACAGGAAAGATAAGTGCCATGTGACTATGTTGCAAAGATAACTGTTTTGTGTGTCCTCCTGCAATGACTATAAAATGACCCTATTGATACCTGGGGCCCACATAATGTGGTTCAGGGATGGCTGAATCACATTGTTTTCTAATAGTTCATCTTCAGGCAATCACTGTTTTTATCTCCACTTACATGTTTGCTTTTTCCAGACATTGGAAAAAAATGGTCTTGACTTCAAAAGGTATGAGTAGGGGTTGAAGCAAAAGGGCATGTTGCTACTGTCCTTATCCCCTACTGCCACTCTGCAAAGAATCTCTCTGTTCCTCTTCTTTGTTTTCTTGCATAAACACATCTCCTCACTGCCACCACTATTCTGCTGGCCTCTCCCTGCACTGTGTTCATTCTTACCTGATTTAATCTCTTCACATGCACAGCTGATGAAAGAGTCTGTCTTTATCCAGCAGCTCTATAAATGATTAAGTAGGCTTAGATTTACATATAAAACAGCATGAAAGATGATGTTAAGAAACTGTGATGAACTTGTTTGATACAAGTCATAAGGCTTCCTCTACATAAATAAAAATAAAGAAATTAGCAGAAGGTTTTGACATTCCTAACTGATGGGCATTCAATGGAAGCTTGCGTAGTCATCCAGAAGTACTGGAAGTTGAGTGCAAGATGAAAGAAGTTGCAGAAAATAAAATGTAATGCAAGGCTTTGTGTTCAGCAGGGAAAATCGGTGAGAGGAAGGGGAAGAGAAAGCTTTTGGGATTTGCCCTGATCTGAACTTCTTTGACTTATATGTGACATGGTTTGAGTAACTTCTGTTTCAAAAGGCCTAATTCGCATTACACATATAGCAGATAAGCATCAGGTCTAGCACGGGTGCAAACGTGGAATCCATACTGGATCATCTATGCAAAGAGGGAAGCTCTAGTATCTGCAAACTATTTGGAAAGAAATGTTCCTTAATGAGGACAAATCTGACAGTTTGCTTCTTACAGATGACACTACCTTTTCTACTATAGGTGTGGACATCTTGTACCTTCAATAAGAAGCTGCATTATTTTTTTAAAAAACGATAGCAGTACAGGATAAACAAATAGTTTTTATTTAAGTATCTTGAAGATATGTGCTGCAGTTTGTCCAGGAAGAAATATTAGCCTAAGCTGGCAAGGGACTAACATGCTACTCTTTCAAATGATGCCCACAAACTGGGAACTACTTATTCAGAACTCTGGACAGAATTTGCTTGTTCTTGAGTTTCTACCCAAGGTCTAGCTGCTAGAATTGTATGAAAATTTCAGAAGTCAAGTTTAAAAGGTTATTATCCTGTACTTATTTTTTAAGTTAACCCTGGGAAGTGTGGACTGCTTATACCTGATGCAGTGATGTCTATACAAAAGGACAAGAGCATTCACAAAACAGAACTGCAGCAACTAGGAGGGCAGAAAGATTACCGATCCGACCTCTGCCAACACACCAGGTTAGCTTCCTGCTTTGGGTTTAAATTTATGGGTGGCAGGAGAGGGCTGGGATGTTGAACATCTCTTGCATCTATTTTTTGTTCATAAAAACTGCTTCCTCTGCAAAAGAGGCATGCCTCCTTGACCCGCGTTTTTCCTCTGAGTTTGTAACCTGGGTTTGTTGGCAGGAAAATTATGATATTGGTAGCTACCTGATAAAAGTTCACACATAGTAGGTCACAAATACATATATAAAGTTTTATCAGTGGTTTAGTTTCATGTCCAATAATGATAGTGCAAATCTTCACATAGTTAACATAGATCTGATATGAGTGGAGCACTGCGCATTTGAAATGCTGCCTTTGGTTTCCTGGAGACTGAGAGAGGCATTCATGTGCTGGTTACATGCAGTGTGCAACCTGAAGACTTTCTTTAATTCCATATGGACATATTTGGATATTGTTATTTAAATTTTTAAGGAAAAGGAGCTCCTGGAGAATAAGGTCCAGTCAGTTTTCAAGTTCTAGGTTGTCAGAGTGGTGTGATCCAGCTCACTTGGAGACAGAGTTTTAAGGAAAGTCAAATACCTTTCATATAGATAGCCCAGTACAAAAAAGATCCCCTGGTGCTATGTCATTTAGCAAGGAGCACATAAAGGCTCACGGCAAGCATATCTAGATCATCTGAGATGTGAATCTGATTGCAGGTACCTGGATAAACATAGTCTTACTACAGTAATTGTCACAAAACCCCCACCACAACGGAAATACGTGTGCCCTTTGGGTTACAGAATATGTTAGGTATTTGACTAAATAAAAATATGGTGTGGAATACCACTGTCTTCTAAGTGTGCTGACTGGCCATTTTGTGTGTGTGTGTGATTTTCACTATCAGTGACCATTTCTTCTCCCAGGAGATGGTGCCAGAAAATGTCATAAGAGGAAAAAATGTCACCTAGCAACCAAAGCTTTGTGAAGAAAAGTTCCACACTGACCAGCAGAGACAGAGCGAGCTGGGGAGTGGGGAGGAGGCATGAGCAACAGTGAAAAGGCTGCTTGTCTGCTGCTCTGGCGCTGACCTCAGCCGTGTTACGGTAGGTGCTCTGGGCACAAAGTTAATCTCAAAGAAAGTTTGGAGTTTCTGTCAAACTGGCTTGCATAGAACTTGGTTTGCAAGACAGGACTTTGGGTTACTTTTTCCTGACTTTCAAACATGGATTTGAAAATGATAAAATCTCGGATCACGATGGGGATCTATGTTTTAATTTTATAATGGCAAAAAGTAAACTTGAGAGGAAAACGCATTATCTCTCTTTTATCTGTCTCATTTATCTCTTTCATCCTTTCCTACCACTAACAAAGACCAGATTAGCAGATATATCTTCTATTATCTGGTTAAGCAGAGAGGAGCATTTATTTTTTAAGGTCTTTCAGAAATTAAGAGATTCAGAGTTAAGATTACTTGCCCCCTCCGGGTACTGTAAGGAAGCTAGGGAACAGTGAGAGACAGACTGGTTTATGAGGGGAAACAAAACATCTTGGAAAACATTAATACACCCGAATTAACACAACACTGAACAGGATACTGTGCTTCATGTGAGCAAGGAATGAAATGTTTAAAAACAGGCAAGTGGATTGTGGCTGAAAATCAGAGGACAATACTCCTGTCACTTCTGCTGCACAGGCTTGCACGTGGTCCGTTTTACCTCCTGCCTGTGCTTGCATGACAGTATGAGTGGGTGTAATAGCATGGAGAGGATGTGAGTAGGACTGATCTGGCATACTATGCATGCAAGGCACACACCGCTGCTGTTTTATTTCACCACTACACCAACAGAAACTGCCCTTATATAGACACTTTTGGCTAAGGTTTTACAGTCAGTGTTACAATATACTTTATTATAACTGCATGCATTTCATCACCTGCAGATTTCATAACCTGTTAAGAGTGACATTGCAGCATGGCCATTTTATTTCTTTATGGCTTTTTTTGGTTCTGCGGTGGGAAGGGAAGCTGTATTTTTTGGATTTTTGCAGTCATGTTTGAGCATTTGTCAGTCTCTTTCCCACTGCTATTTGTCTTGTTTAGTCTCTGCCTCCACACCCTCCTCCCCAAATTCATAGCAAACGCCGAGAGAGACATCCCGAACTCCCGTGCCGCACCCCGATAACCGATCCCCGATCGGGAACCGGCAAAATGGTGCAGCGCAACGGGGTGGCGCCCACCTCCCTGCGGGCTACGCATCCGTCCCGGCCCCACCGCCGGCCGGTCCAGCTCGGGCCGCCCGACCCCGGCAGAAACCGCAGCGGTCCCTCCAGATCGGGGCGCCATTTCCCCCTTCGCGAAGTTGTCCCCCCCGTGGAGCTCGGTCCCGCCGCTCACGGGGCTGCGGGCGGCTGCGCTCCCGGTGACCGCTTGTGCCAGGATGCTTTTGGTGAACTCGCAGGGCGCCCGCTGTCCTGGGCCAGCCCCGGGGCTCGCTCCCTGCCGGCGGGGAGCGCCCGCGGGCCCGGGGCAGCGGCTGCCGGCCGGACTCGGCTCGGCTCGCCTCGGCTCGCCTGGCGGGGGACCGGCGGCGGTGTGACCCCCGCCCGGGGCGGTGCCCTGCGCCGCGGCGGCCGTCGCCGTGCCCGCCCCCCAGCTCCGCCCCGCCGCGCTCCGCCCCGCCGGCAGCTCCGGGCCCGCCCAGTCGGAGGCGCCCCCGCCGCCCCTCCGGGCTGGGGGGAGCTGCCGCCGCCGGTGCTCCAGCCCGGCCCGCGGGGAGGGGGGAAGAAAGAGGAGGAGGAGGAGGGTGGGGGAGAGAGGGAGAGGGAGGGAGAGAAGGAAGGAAGGAGAGAGGAGAGAGGGAGGGAGGGAGGGAGGAAGGAAGGAAGCAAGAAAGAAAGAAAGAAAGGGAGGGGGGTGAAGTGAAGTGAGGTGAGGTGCCGCCGCCGCCAGCAGCCGCCTTGTCGCTCTCCTTTCTGCAGCCGGTGCGGAGGAGGGGGCAGCCCCCGGCGGGCGTCCCGGCATGCTGAAAGTCACCATGCCCTCCTCCTCATCATCATCCTCTTCATCCTCATCCTCCTCCGGCTCCTCGGCCGCCGGCCGCCCCGGGTCCGCCGCGCCCGACTACTGGATCGACGGCTCCAACAAGGACACCCTGGCCCACTACTTCGAGCTGGAGTCCGAGCTGGGACGGTGAGGCGGCGCCGGGACGGGACGGGACGGGGCGGCCGCGGGGCGCGGGGCGCGGCCGCCGCGGCGCCTCCCCGGCCGGAGCGGCGGGGCCGGGGCTGCCGGGGCTGGTCTCCCCTCCCCACCGGCACTGCGTCGCTGTGGCGAGAGCGGCAAAACTTTGGTTTGTGTGAACGGCGTGGGGAGAGCGTGCTGGCTTTCACGGCATGTAGGCTTTCGGGGGAAAATGGTACCTCCCGGGAGGCAAGCTGCGCACATCCCCAAAAGAAACGAGTGATTTTCAGGAGAAGGCATCAATCCGTCTCGGTAAACGCCGGTCCACATGAGCAGCTTTACGTTAGTCAGGTTACCTGTATATTTGCAGACTCTAGACCTAATACTGTATCATCTGAATGGTAGGCATCACTTCTAGAGCACTAAAATGCCGGCTTATTCACGGGCTCACTTCATACGAGACTTTTTATCGTTATGGCCATTATCAGCACCTTTAGACCTTGCGCTGACAAAACTCCCACCCGAGACAGGAGTCTGTGAATAGGCCTCTGTAAGCAGAGTCTTTTCGTTGGAGTGCAGTGCAGATGAGTGAGCTGGTACATGTTCATTCATGAATTCTGCGCTACTGCCCTGATGCTTCTGCCTGGCAACTTAAAAGTCCCAAGTGTTCAGTTTTTTAAAACTGAAGTCCAGTGTAAAATGCTGTTGCCTATATCGAATGTGCGACTTTTACTCTCTAAATACATTTGTTGGTTCCTGTTGAATTTGTGGGTAGAAAATAACGTGTTAAAAAAAAAAAAAGGAAAATGACAGCTTGTTTAAGGGTTTACAGTAGATGACTTAAATCTATAAGTCAGTCGGTTACAAATAGCAATTTTTAATTTTGCCAGTGATAGAGTATTAAAAACCTGGATGACTGGGAAATTTGCAGGTAATAACATGGTTGCCTTGGTACAGTATTTTTGCAGAAAGGGCATGCAATGAAAGTTATTGTTACAAAGCATACCTGTGCTTGCTGTACTGTAACTGATAGGGGCAGGAAAGGCTGTAGAAATACAATACAGTATCATTCTTGGCTTGCTGGCTAGGTCTTAAGCATCTGCTGCTACCTTTTTGCCACTATTGCTACTCATGCTAGCCAGATTTAAACAGGCATAGGTTTAGGTATGCTTACCACACTTATACTTGACTTCACTGTACACCTATGCAGAAACATAAAAATGTAAAGCAGGAAATACTGTTGTGTCAGTTTTGTGTCCAGAGTTAACAACAACAACAAAAAAAGTGTGTACTGCTGAATAAGCAGTTGATACCAACTCTGTCACCTGGATTAATACTGTTACGTGTGGTCTGTCTAGAATCCTTTCAGCACGTGTGCTAGTGACTGTGGGTTTCATTTAAGAATAGTCTGCACTGGTGATACGTCATGGGTTTATTGTGTAGCTTGGGAAGGGATTTTAAAATGTGAACTCTCCTGTCTGAGGAAGGAAGAGTTAATGAAAGCTGAGGTGCAGTGGGTTTTTCTACCTTGCAAGGTGAGACAGTAGATGCTGAAACCCTTACAAAAGGTTTGATCAAGGAGGATAACCACACCCAACTAGTGCAGAGATGCGAGCCACTAAGTCTGCTCTGCTGTTGGATAGAACTAGGAAATAAGATTTAAAAGAAAAGCAGAAAGAAAACAGGAGATATGAACCATCTTAATCAAAGACCATGAGGTAGGGAAGGGAGAGAAGAACTCGGGGGGGGGGGGGGGGTACATGCTCCGAGGGAAGATTGCACTAATGAGTATGGCAGCGACATCTGGGTCCTTAGGTCCCAAGGCTAGCTTTGAGATCCTTTCAGAGCCAGCATCCAGAGTGCTGATACTTATCTCAGACCCCCTCTGTTAGCCTAGGTGTATCTTAGCAAATCTATAAGGGAGATCCAACAATCCCTCTTGGTTCCTAAGTGTAATCTAAAACTGTATTGTTTTCTCTTGGTAACTTTGTCTCCAACCTTTTAATGTTGGAGATGATTTTGAGTATGTCTACAAAAACATACTCATTGCTTAGGTTACTGGTGGTGAAAGTATATCAGGTGAGACTGAAAAATGTGGGTATGTGATCCCTTTAGATGCAGTAAATCAAAATAATATACTAAAATAACCAACAGGAGACACTATCCTAAAACATCTTTGACAAACACAGGGATTGGAAGATGTGTTTTGTCAGACTGCAAAGACCTGCATTTGGACAGCTGTTGCCAAATACCGGAGTTCCTCTTTGGAAGGAGTGCCCTTTCTGCAAAGTATGTCTGGCAAATCCCTAAGCCATCATAGTCGGTAATTCTTCCTTGTATGACCAACTAAGGAGTCATGGGAGAAGAGGGGGAAGGTCCTGCTAGCAAGAAAAATAATAAATGCCTAAAAACTTGGGTAGGAGTAAACAGTCATCTTTCAATAGTGGAGTTCCACAGGGATCAGTTCAGGTGTCTCTGCTGCTCAACGTGCTCATAAATAAAGGGGTTGAACAGTGATATTTGCTGGTCTTTATAAATAATTGAGGGTTTTAAAGATAGCATTGCCTGTGAAGCATTGCAGAAAGACCTTATTGGACTGATAGGGCATTTAAATGGTGGATGAAATTCAGTTTAGATAAATAAAATGGGGGTGGAGGAGAAACCATTTGGTTGTTTCCTTTCCCTAGTAAATCCTATAGTAAGGTTAAGATAGAGATGTCTGGAGACACATGTGGCATGGATGGAATGCCTGGTTAGAGGTGCTTGCTTGCCGTTTTCTTTGATGCAAGCTCTGCAGGGCAACTGACAAAGCTAGGAAGTCAAAAATGAACCACAGGAGGTAAGGCCATTTCAGCGCAGCATGTAGTTACGTGGTGGAACTCCTGGCCACTGGATACTATGGATGCTAAAAGCTTACATGGGTTTAACGGGCAAGTAGGCAAGTTTACATTCAGGAAATCCATTAAGACTGATTAAACATGGAAGATACAAACTGTTGTTGTAAATTGTTGAATGTTATAAGAATAATTTTTGACAGTATTGATAAAGGTTTGCTCTATTCTTGTATTCTTCTTGAGGCATCTGTGTTTGACCGCTGTTAGAGACAGTATTCTGGGCTAGACAGGCTTTTATTCTGACCCAGGACAACTATTTTTATGTTCTACTGAATGCCTGGCCAGTTCAACTTCCTTTTAGTCCATTTCTGACAAGGGGGTTGTGTGTGTACCACACAACCTGGTGTTCAAAATGCTGTAAAGATGAAATTTTGGTCTTTGTTTTACAAAGAGTATCTGTTCCTTCTCTGAAGGTTGCAACATTGGTCAATTGTGGACATTGGAATTTTGTTCTGAGTGTATTTCATCTAAAAGCTTATTTTCCACACTCCCTTGGAAAAAGATTTTCATAATTTGAGGTTCTAAACTTACATGTTCCTTAAAGACTAAAACCTTTTGTTAGCCTTATATAACCCATGCTGTATCTTTTGGGACAGAGTTTCTGAATTCAGGATTAGTCTAAAAATGGTATTTGAGTGAAGAGGAAATTCAGTAACAATTTTTTTGATACTCAGCAATGTTACGAAAAAGGAATTTCTCTTCATTGGAATTTTAGTTACGGAATTTTACTTAGCATGCACTCTCTTGCCTAACTGAGCCAAACTACATAACTATTTGAGTTGAAACTGTCTAATGTTGTTATTGTAGGCGTATTGCAGATCTATTAAATGGTCAAGAGCAGCTGTAAGTATTTCCAACCAAATCCTTAGGGCTTTCTTTCAGTTTCAAAGGTTAAATAAAATAATAATTTAAAAAAAAAAACAGAAAAGTTACAGGCATTTTTCTTTGTGTGAGAGTGATAAATCAGGATCTTCCAAGGTTACCTTTTCCTTCATGGGCAGCCTTTCAATTGTGTGATCCTTGCTGAGGATCTGAAACCGAAAGGCACTCGGTACTTGCAACTTACCTTGAATTGACAGTGTGAGCTGAATCATAGGTGGTTTCTGTCCTTGAGTTCTTAGCACAGAGCGAGTTTAAATCCAGTGTGTGGTTTGAACTCAAGATTTCAGTGTGCAGAATGATGTCTTGCTCTGTCAATCCTATTTATGAGTGCTGTCATAGTAGCATCTACTTTTGTAATGGCAATAGTAATCAAATCACATAACTCCTTTGTATAAGCATCATTTTATAGAAATGGATTGTTTTTGCACTTGATGCTTTGAAGTTTAAACAGTTTTTGTTTTTAAAGTATGCCAATTATTTTCCCTTCCATTCCTTCATTAAAAAAAAAATAAACGGGCCTTTTTTCTGTGCGTCTCAAGAGTAATTTTTTATACAGACTGTTTGCCATGTTTATTTTGAAAACCACTTGCTTATTTTGCTTTGGGGTGCATTTAAAGTAGGCCAGTCCCTCCTTCAGTAACACTTTTGCTTACTTACTTCTGACTTTTAGTACTGGACCTGAGGATTTTCCAAAGAGATGCAGGTGTGCTGCTGACAGCACATGGTGCTAGCTGTCCGAATGTGAGCGTGGAGTGCTTAGCTGAACCAGGATGAGAATTATCTTTGAGCAGAAACTGCATGTGTAAATTTGCCTGTCCTCCAGGTCACATTGTGCCACGAACTGCAACTTGCTTCTTACCCTCACACCTTCAGGCAAGCAGCGAGCATTTTCATGCAAGCAGTTCCTGCTGATAGGGAAGGTTGTTGAAGAGGTGGATCTGAGGCCTCATTTGGGACTGTTGTGGTAGGTACGCTGGACCTTGCTTTGAGGTAGGAAGAGAGGAGATACAGAGGGCATGGTGTCCTTTTGGTGCTGGCCAAGGTGGCAGGTGGATGTGGAGTATGGTCTTCTTCATGCGTTGCACCAGCCAGCATAGCTGTAGTTGAACATTTTCACTTCCTTTTCCTCTTGAAGGGGTTCTGTCCACCTCATCTTTCCCCTTGAAAAATGTCCTAAGCATTTCACTGCAGGCTCTTCTATGGTGAACACGCGCTTTGCTCCTCCTACTGAAGCAGTGCTATAGTGGAGAAGACAATCCAACGCTAAATTGGCCAGAAAGAGGATGTTGGATTTTTGTTAAGCAAGACACTACTCTAAGAGGAGAGAAGCCAGTCCCTATCAAAATGCATGTTGATCTGTAGAGAGTCATAAAGAAAAATTAATACCAAGCAGCAAATGTTTTCTGTGGAAGCTCTGTAGCTTCTTAACCCAGTGTTCCGGATGAAATTCCTCACTTGGGTACCAGGAACCAGAACTTGCAATGTATAGCCCAGGTTTTGACAACTAAAATTCTTTACTCAGTGCGGGGAGAGTATTTTCTTCAGTTTTGTCTGGTTCAGTTCAACAACTGGTTGATTCGGAATTAAAAAACTGCATGTTGAAAAAACAAGAAAAGAAAATTTCTTCTATCATTCTGTAAATAATAAACAATTGAGCGTAGACATACCATTTCACTTGAGGGTCTCTAATCATGGAGTGAAATGGGCTCTTAGGGTAGATATTTTGAACCTTGCCATGGGAGATCGTTACTGACTCTTGTCCAAATGCTTATCTTGGCCGTTAAGTTACTTGTCTAAACATTATCTCTCTCTGCATGTTTCTTAGTTAGAAAAGAAGAAAGCTTTTTTTGAGTATTTGTTGGCACAGTTGACATTCCATTCTTGTTAGAAAATGAGTTTTAAGTTTTACAGTTAGTTGTTCAAATCCTTTTACAGTTGGGATTTGTGGCAAAACCATTGTTCTGCTGCAGCCAGGAGTTTGCATTGAACTGC
The DNA here is from genome assembly GCF_965638725.1 of Aptenodytes patagonicus. NCBI lineage: Eukaryota > Metazoa > Chordata > Aves > Sphenisciformes > Spheniscidae > Aptenodytes > Aptenodytes patagonicus. The sequence continues at coordinate 65,122,408 of NC_134982.1, forward strand.
AAACTCAACGCCTGCTTCACTATGTCTCAGAAAACATGATAAAATACACATTTTTTCACAATGGCTTATGTGTATATCTGATTCCTGTTAATACTGTGACTGAGGCATTGTTTCTGTCATGCCATCCATGATGGAAAATAGGTTTGTTGATTCAATCAGCTATGGACAAAGTGTTTATCTGTCAACACTTGTGGACCGTCATGTCAGAGAAGTTAATGCTATCGTAGCCACCTTCTTTCAGGAATATGTTAATGCTTGTTTCTGTGGAAGAAACTTCCCTGCTACCTCTGTAAATAAACAGATTACTTGGTTTTTAGTACAATCAGTAATACCTAAGTCATAACTGTATTATATAAAAAATAGTTTAAAACAAGCTTTTCTTTTTCTTCTAATATGAACTTAAAATAGACTACTTATAATGGCATGTATTTACATGTTTCCAGTTACAGAATCACTGAGATTTTATTTGTAACATTGTATTGCACCATTCCTATTTTTAAAAGGCAACTTGTGGGTGCGTCTACACTGAAGTTTTAATTTGCATCAGGAATGACTTTTGTGAAACAAATGTCCCAATTATCGCCTCTCACTGTGCTTTGCTTTGCATCAAGGGGCATTCTTGGAGCGCACAGAGCAGACTGAATGTAGCTGAACCAGAAGATGGAATTCAGGAGCACTTAATCCACTCTAACCTTTTGTGAACATTCAGTTCACAGGACCAGATCAGGGCTCATCTGACTTAAAACCTGCAAAAAGTTTGTGTGTTGATATCGGCACGTTGCCACCATCTGTAACACTGGTGTGCTCCTACTGCACTGCACTACTTGCTAATGCATACCTAGATTATATGTCCTAGTGATACAGTATTTGAATCTAACTGTAGTTAATCTGCAAGTTGATTAATAGGATGCTTGTGATATCATGCATTCAACACAATGCACAGGTCAATGTCTGCTCAAGTCTTAATTGACTTGGAAGCTAAAGGGACTATATATTGTATAAATCAAAATTCAGTACTTAGAGTGGGCAGTGAAAGAGTAGTTAGTTGCAGAGTATTGCATTATCTGTGTATTCTTATTAGTCTGTGTACTCAATGCATTGTTCTGTCAAGAAATTGAGAGGTTACTTTTTTCTATAAAAGGAGCGCTGGAGCAGTTTTGAATAGCTGGAATGAATAGATGATCATTCTGTGTAATTTTCACAGCTTTCTTGTACTTAAAAAAGAGCTGTTAATAATGAAAAATTATATTAGAGAATTGTTATATCTTTATTTTCAAGTTATTTCTTCTGTCAGCCACTATGCATTTTTGTTGTTAGTTTTGGTTATCTTTTTTAGTTAAAAAAATCATATTTCTAATGGAGAAAATGAATAGCTCTTGAAGTAAGTACTCTTAAGAATACTGAAAAAGTTTTTTGCACATAGAGCTTTTAGGATTTGAAAGTAATGGTATTGTTTATGTTAATATGAGAATTGTCGTACTTGAAAAACATTGCAGTAGTCTGCAAGGGGTTGGATATAACAAAGTCGTTCTTTTAGCTTGTTACAGAGACAGTACATCTGAAATTGAATAAGTATTTTCAAGTTCATTTGAAAGCATTTCCCTAAGTGTGATTGTGTAATAAGCCTAAATGATTCTGGATGGAGCGCGGGTAAATTTACCAAAGCCCTGTGGTACGAGAAGCAAATACGTGTTCATTCCACCGTGTCTTTAGGTGTGTGTCCAAGTGTGCGTAGTATTGTGTAAGGGATTGTAATGGACAGTTTCATAGGCAGAATTCTACCAGTAACAGCTGTTTAAATGCTTGCTCACATAGTAAATAGCCACATTTGAAAAGACCACCAATTATGAATGGTGGTCAGTGAAGAAATACTCACTGTAGCTGTAGCATGTGCCCCATCTGTGGAAGTCCAAGTACTTGCTAGGAGGGACTAGCTATCCTCTTCAGTCACTCAGATCAAAGAAGTTTTATCTTCCTGAATATTGTCTGAAAAGGTCAATCAGGAAATAAAAATAGTCACCCCTGGCCCTAGTTTTGTTTATAGTCCAACAAATTGAGCTGGCTTTATCACAGTAAACCTGAATGATTCTTCTGTGGTCTTCTGCTAGCCAGAAGGTTGTCCGGGCTTTGGGAAAGTGATCATCTGACACTGCACGTTGTGTGGAAAAAAGTACAAAGATGTGAATATTACTTTCATCTATGTATGTACAATATGTATGAACCATTACTAGGAATTAAGATTGCATAAAAAGAAAGAACATGTACTCCCTCGTGCTTTCACGATGAAGCAGAATTTAAACATATAAACTTGCGTATTTGCTGTTGACTTCATTTAGGCATTCTCACCATGCCTCCTCTCGTTACAATAAGCAGACCTTTAGTATCTGAACAATCACTAATTTCACAAGGGATAGTCTTCTTACAGCACAGTGATGCTCATCCTGAGAAAGGGTAACCAAATGTTCTGTGTATTTCCAAATGGTGATGCTGCTTTTGGTTCTTGGTTTGTCTAAGGTCTTTTTCAATATTTATGGTTTCCCCATCTCCTCCATTTAAAAAAAAATGGGTAAGAATGACAGCTTTTACAACCAGTCATTGATACCTTGGAAATACTCTTACATTTGTAATTAGTGATCCTTCATTTGGCCTTGCATTGTCAGTGTCCTCAGCCAGTCAGTAATCACCAGAAAATGCATTTTGACTTACTGGTTACCGCTCTTAAAAACTAAACTCATCTCTAATTTATGAGGAATTTTTTTTTTTCTTCCTTGTTCTTTGGAGTCTGAGCTAGCAGGTCTGTAAAATCTGAGCTGGCGAATCATTAAGAATTTAATTTAGGAATTTTTGTGTTGTGGAAGCATGTTGTTTTCTTGTTGTCACCTTTGCCTTACTTTTGTATCTCAGTGTTAAGAAAGGTCTTTCAGAGTGACCACTCTTTTGGCAAAAGTACAAGATGTGTTTTCCCAGAGTCTATCTGTGTTAGCTTTTAAACCTCTAGAAACTCATCCAAACAAGGCAAGAAAAGCATACTTCTTCCTTGCTTTGTTCCAAGACTGCGGTTCGTTGCCTGTGATGCTTTCCCACCTCTTTCTGACCTAGGAAATAAGATCTGTTTCAGAAGGTAAATGGATGTTTTGTTGTGACGGGGTTAGTAGGGAGGTTCTGCTCAGAATGGTAGCTTGGCTAGCAGCGTGCTTCGGAGCAGCCCAAACGTACACTAACTGCTGAGGATTATACGTCTTAAGGACAGATTGACATCTCCCTTGAGTTTACTGGAGTGTGTAGGAAGGTTCTGGTCATGCACACAGAAGCCTACTTCTTTTTTACTGGTGTCCTGGTTTCAGCAGGGATAGAGTTAATTTTCTTCCTAGTAGCTGGTACAGTGCTGTGCTTTGGATTTAAGATGAGAATAATGTTGATAACACACCGATGTTTTAGTTGTTGCTAAGTGGTGCTTACACTAGTCAAGGACTTTCCAGCTTCCCATGCTCTACCGACTGAGAAGGCTGGAGGTGCACAGGAAGCTGGGAGGGGCCACAGCCAGGACAGCTGACCCAAACTGGCCATGCCATACCATATGATGTCACGCTAAGTATATAAACTCAGGGAAAGCTGATCGGGCGGCCGCTGCTTAGGGACAGGCTGGGCATTGGTCGGTTGATGGTGAGCAATTGTTTTTCATTTGCATCACTTGTCTTTCTTGGGGTTTATTTCTCTTTTTGTTATTTTCCTTTTCATTACCATTTATTATTACTATTATTATTATCATAATCATCAATTATTAAACTGTTCTTATTTCAACCCACAAGTGTTCTCACTTTTACCCTTCCAATTCTCTCCCCCATCCCACTGGCCCTGCTGTCCCCCGGTGAACGAGCAGCAGTGTGGTGCTTAGTTGCTGGCTGGGGTTAAACAACGACACCTGGTTAGCTGTGGGGTTTTTTTTAAGATCCTTTAGCATGAGACAATGGGAAAGATCATTGAGAATGAGCTATCCAAGACCATTTTCAAGTGTGGGGTTTTCAATCAACATATACATTGTATGTGCTCAACTTCTTGGACTATATAATGTTTAAAACAGAAAGATGGAGTAATGGTGATATACTATACCAATACACATTGCAAATGTATCTTTTGGTTATAGAATGAATGCAAAAATTGTCATTACTGTCATAGGTTACTATCAGTTAAAACACATGGACTATTGGGGACCATCAATATTTGCATCTGTTGCCCTGAGAATGGATTGCTGAGGTGTTGTTGCTTTCCTCGTGAAGTAATTCTAAGTTAGGAGACCCTACAACAATATGACTTTGAAAGGGACCACTCAATCTGCAGCAACCAAAGCTTTTGTCTCTTTGAATTTCATCTGCAGGGGATAACAGGAGAGAAATTATTTGGTGTGAACCACCAAATTACAGGGTTGAAACTGTATGCTAATTCTGACACAAGTGAAGTAATCACCTGAACAGCATAATGCTGTAGCTTATAAGTTGTTCTCCTTTCACATATGCTGTTATCTGTGCTAGAACTCAAGAACCATAAAATGTAAAATAAAAGAGAAGGAAAATGGGAACTCCTTTGAGGAAGAAAAAAAAATTATAAAACGTGCTGCCCTTTGACAGTTTACTATCTATTTATCATGGCTTTTTAGAGGGGGATAAAGCAGTGGTAAAAGCAACTCCAGGATTTATAATGCACAGCCTCAAAAACAACAACATTAAAATTTAAGCCCTTCAACAAATGTATACTCTGTGCTCTGATGCATACCTCGCTGTGAGCATCCATATGCCACAGATGAGATGCCAGAACTGCAACTTTACCTCAGACCTGACGTCATCTCCACAGTCCTTTTCCCCAAACTCTCCTCACTAGAAACATGAGATGCATCTCTCCTCTGGCCTCTCTCCAGGCATCATGAAAAAAAGCAGTTGCTTGGGTTTAAGGAAGAGGCATCATTCTAAAACAGGTCTGCCCCCCACAATAATTTTTCCTTCTTGCAATTATTCATAGTTTCTTCTCAATTCAGATCATCATAAACACACCAATATTGTTACTTATTTTCAGTCTTTTGATCTTTAAAGCATATCCATGTCTGCCAGGTTCACTGCCTTTGGGAACTGATACTGCATCTTAAAATACTGAACTGATTGTGGTTTTATTAATGAAGATGACCCTGATTGCTCCACAGACTTCAGCAGAAGTGAATACTGCATAAACAAAAATGTTCTACAAATGTCTTGATTTTATGTTTTCTAATGAGGCAGCACAGCATCATGTGTGACTGTGGGGGGTCAGTCAGTCAAATCAGTCGCCACAAATTGTGAATTGCTTGTTGACATTTGTTCATTTATTAAACTCAGATGCTGACATTAGTAGATAACAAATTCATGTAAAGAAGTTGGGCTTAGGTCAGAAATGAAATGCAGGAATTCCGATTTAATCTAAATAAATTACTTTCAATGAACAATTTTGCACTCATGAATGGAAATAAAAAAGTCTGCGAGATCTTAATGAATATCCATGGAATAAGACATCTGTTATTATCTTAAAGTGCTTCTGAAATAATATTCATATTGATTTTTCTTTAAATAATCCTTGTTAACGGAGGCAAACTGCCAGTACCAAAGAATGTGCTATGTGATTTTATTTTGTGTTTAGCTGTAAAAAAAAAATTAATACTGTGTTAAAAGGAGTAGACTTTCATACCCCTTTTGTGGAATGCTGGCCATAAATCGTGAAACTTTCAGTTGATAATGAGACCTTCTAGCTGCTTATATTCTTTGGAGATTAGTTGCCTGACTTTTATTCAAACTTGAAAAAGTACCTCTTTCAGATTCTCTATATATGCAAGATGGTGTTTGCTGTTTCTGATTTATTAGGTGTCCTGCACTGGTCTAATATTGTGGACCAATAAGAGTGTTTTAAGAACATGCTTTGGGCCAGAAATTATTTCAATTCTTTTGGCACACATTGATTTTTTTTTTTTTTTTTTTGAACGAGGTGGTATTACATAGTTTTATACTTTCACAGAGAAAATGGATGTCTTGGTAAGGCTTATAAGGCCTCAAGATAAAGTCTGCCATGGATGAGTACTGATTTTTTTCTTTAGTTTTTTTTTAGCCTATTGACATGTTTTCTAGATTAGTGAACCACAATTCTGATCTGGTATACAGTGCTTTACAGATGTTTGTTTTCCCAATGGAGAACATTTGCTTGTCAGCTTTCCATATTGTGCAGTAATGATTTGCTAAAACTGAACACAAAACATGTTGAGAACTCTGACATCATTATCATAATCTAAGTTCAGAGACCTGTAAGGTATGTGTGCATGAATCTTTTTACCTGCTTGCTTCATTGGATGCCTCCCTCCCTGCCCCAGCCCTGCCTTGTGCTGGAGGGGCAGTGAGTGATTCATTTCTCTACATTCTCTTCAAACCCTCATGATTTTCTGGCTGATTAGCTTAGTAAAATTAAAAACAGAAAGGGCTGCAAAGTTGATTTCGTAATGGGAAGCAACACTTTATGGTGTAGATACTGATGATCATTTAGGAAATAAATGATGATTTTGTTTAGTGACTGTAGGTTTCAGGTGATCAGATGAAGAAACATAATAAAGGTGGGTGTTTTTCTCTGCCTGCCCTGCCCCCACCCCCGCCTTTTTTTTTCCCTGTGATTCTTTGCAGCCTGATGGAAGCTGCAAATGCTTACGGAGTGCACTGTTGATTATACACCGGTGTGTTAGCTAACTGGCAGGGGATTAACCTGAGTTGAAAGAGGAAGCCAGGTCTAGTCTTAACAAAATACTGTTAGAACAGCAAGTAACTGGTAATATTGGAGCAATGCTTCTGACACTAAAAAGGCAATAATAAATTCATTTTGTTTGCTGCAGGGGAGAGGAAGGCCGGTAAATTTATTGCATCTGATTCTCCCTTCACACCAATTTAATTCAAGAATATCTTAAATTCTGTTCTTGTTTGCAGTTGGATTGGTAGTTAAAATTAATAATTGATGAATGCTAAGTAAGATCAGTAATCAATTGCCAGATTGGTTCAATGTATAATGGAAAATCTGCAATGAAAGAGAGACCCTAAAATTCACTGGCATGTTTTCTGCTCTGACTCTCATAGAGATGAAACCCATCTCCATCTCTGTAATACCTCCATAATAAATATGCAGGTAAATTATTTTTTGAATTTAAATTCAAATCCCATCTCTATGCATAATTCATATCATCTTCATATTCATAGGTGTTCAAAAGTAGGTGGAACAGGAATAAAACTGAGTGAAAAAGGCAGTTTTATTCATTACTAAAGAAACTTGCTCACAGAGTTGATTTGATTGGCAGTAGCATAAAGAGAATACTCTTCTATTTCCAGAGAATCATTCATTTCAAATGACAAAACAACCTTGGTCATCTCCCCTTCTGCCTTCTCCTCGTCCTTAGCATAACAGTATCTTTTTGACCATTTGAATCTTCAGCTTGTCTAGTTAAAAGACAATAGCCCATGTTACTGTAAAGTGATTTCAGCTGGTTTGATCTATACTAGTCTATTTTTATTGTTCTTGCAACATTTATGTATTTAAAAAAAAAGAAAGCAAAATATTTTAACCTCTTCACGTTCTTCTTCTGTATTACTTTAGAAAAGATGAAATGTCGTTTGTGATGGAAACAATCATATTAGATGTATTTCCCTTGCAGATGACCGTCTAAATTAGAGCTTGTTTAATTTATTCTTTAAATAAGTAGCCCAACAAATCTTACTTTCTTTCTCCTGTCAGTCCCTATTTTGTGAACTGGTTATGTTTGCTATTTGTGAATGAATACAAAAAATATTTACCAAATAGCCTGTTCAAATAGTTTGCCATGGTGCTTCTTTTGAACCATGTGATTTAACTTTATTGAATGCCTAGTAAGACCATTTTATTGTGTTTTTCCCTAGTCGCAGCCAAAACAGAATAAGAATGATTAGCAAGATGTGTTAGTCATCCACAATGGCATGTGGCCATTGGAAGACCTATTTCATGCTTGAGAGTCATGCCTGTTAAAGTTTGTTTTATCGACATACTCATATCTTTACAATAGTGAATTGGCAGATTTGAGAAACTCCAGAATTTCCATCCCATGATAAACTTTGGTATTTTAGCTTTTGTTTTTGTTTTGAGTTAGGATGAGTAATTGAAGTGTTGGCATGATGTGGATAAGGGACAGTTTCACAGCAAGGAGTTTTTCAACAATTTTGAATTAAAATTTACAAACACTTTCACATTTTACATTTTTGTTAATTAAAGACATTCTTGACTCAAAGTAACTGGATCGCAAGAACAAACTATGTTTACCTCTTGTACCATGGTGCCTTATGAGAGTTTTGCTGCAGGTCCCTTTTTTAACTGTTTTCACCTTCTGTCTTTGTTTCCTGCTTGGACTGTGTTTTACATGTTACACCAAAAGTGGTGCAGCTTTTATATGACATATTTCCTTGCTGGAACATAGGGAGGTTGCAGAAGCTGTGTTTATCTGCTGAGTCCAGTTATAAAATTCTCAGACTTTTCTAATAAGAACAATAAACATTATTGAATGGTATGGAATCACATTTGCCTTTCTCACAGCTGCTATCTTGATAGGTTGTAGCTGTCTGGTTGGTTGTTGCCCAAACTGTATGTCTTCCATTTTACTTCTCTGTTTGCAGTTGATGAGACTGATATTTTAAGGCAAAGTTCTTGTTGTCTGTAATGCATGATGTTGCAGTTAATACAGCTAAATTTTATCCCTTTTCTCTTGCTCCCGCTGCCCAAGTAGTAAGTACAGTTTTTTCCTTTCTGATATTACAGCCCTCTCCTATATTGTCAATGCCTCCCCACCTTTATCATCAGCAAACTAAAGCAGCATACTCCTAAGTTTATGCCAAAGTCAATAATTAAAATATTAAATAAGATGTATAACAAACCAAAGGAATATTGCTCAAACATGTATGTCAGAAAAAAATAGGAACACTGAAGTAAAGAGCAGTGTGTTTCTGGCAAGCATTTGATGAAGGTTGGATTGCATTGGCAAATTTTCTTGAGAGGGAGAAAAAAATCCTAAAAGCAAATGGTTTATAAAACTGTTCCCCTCTCTACCATTATCCCACTCAAATTGAAACCGAAAAAATCAGAATTCTTGCAGCATTGCCCATACCAAGGATGATCTGTTCCTTTACATTATTTTGGTGACTCCTTGCTCCTTTACGGATGTCTAGGGCTATTCTCACCTTCCTTCCTCCCAGCTCCTGGAGCTTTCTTTAAAAAGTGCTCTCAATCGTCTTTATGCAAAGAGGAAGAAATATTCTCCACTGTATTTAATGGGTGCAGCTTCAGAAGCTGAAAAACTGGGCATTCTACACCTGTCTTCTTGTGATGAGTGCCAAACAGGGTGTAATTGGCATGCTAGTCAGAAAGCTGACAGAAATCTTGATGTTTCAGGGGAAGTAAGGGATTAGATTTCAATATGCAGATAGGTTTCTACCACCATCCCATCTTCCTCCTCACATTTCTGGAATGTGGATTGTGGATAAATTTAATGATTCCTGAATGTAGAAGGACTCAGCTCCAGTAACTCTGTCAAACAAAAATGAAAAATAGCATGTTTTTAAATGGCACTTGAAAATTGTATGGGTCTGTGAGTTATAGGACCTGACATGTCCTCAGTTTTTATCCAGCCAGCATAATAATTGCAGTTGTGAAAAGTGACTGTAACAGTGGCATAAAATTCTTGTCTTCATATGTATTATGAAAAATCCCATTTTAATTTATTTGTAAATTTTTCATCTGAAAATATACTGTGGAGGAATTGGGTTTCTTTAGTCCAACAGATGGTGCTGGGTGATGATAGTTCTCCAACAGAGAACCACACCTGTGAGGTAGAATAATTCACTTAAATTTAAGGACTCCTCCTGCATGCAAAGGAGGAGAGAAGTAACTTGACCATGATTACAATAAAAATTGTAACTTAGAAGAACGTATCTAACCATCTGTAGTTCTGTAACAGCCTTTTCAATATGAGCAGGAGAGACAAGGAATGTGCCTAAAATTGGTATGCGATCATTTTGTGAAAGAGACTGTACAACATGGTTGCCCACGTTACCAGGAGCTGTCTTGATGACTCAGGAGAGTTCTTCCCGCTTATCTTCAGAATAACTGCATTGATTTTCAGTGTCTGCTGGTTGATAGCAGTAAGTTCAATATTGATCTGTTGACATCACCAAGGGATCAGCCAAATTCTCCTAGTCACATTCTCATCTCAAACTGAAATCAAAACCTCTTTGGGGGCCAATGTTGTGGTCTTCTACATTCTTAATGCCTGGCTAGTGGGAAATGTATCTAAACATGAGCATGTAGTGCACTGGATATGTGCGTGTCATGTTTAAAGGAAACTTAAATTTGCCTTTCACTAAGAATCAACTCTAATGATAGCATGGATACCTTTTCCATTCTGCTTGTGGAGACATCTTGTTTGGAAACACTAAGTATTTGTTTTCAGACCTTTCAGACACTTCAAAATCTAAAAAAAAAAAAAAAACCACCACATCTGAAAATCCTGTTTTCTCTATACTGACTAATGTATGCATGTATGTTTGTAATATAAATTTAAAATGAACTGGTTATCCTAAATTATTTGAGCCTTTATAGTGTAAGAATGGCTGTACTGGGTCATATCAAAGGTGTGTTTAGGCCAATACCCCGTTTCCATCTGTATTGAGAAGCACATACCTAGAAAGGAGTGTAAGAACAGGGCAAGCATCTAAGGATACTTGCCCAGAGCAGTCCCTCAACCTTCAGAAATCTGAAGCCAAATCTGAAGCTTCAGCTCTGTTCCTCGTATCAGAAGAGTAATGTAGATTTGCACGCAGTGCTCAAGATGTAACACAGAATCGCAGAATGGATGAAGTTGGCAGGGACCTCTTAAGATCATCTAGTTCAATCCCCCTGCTTAAGCAGGGTCAGCTAGCAAAGGTTTCCCAGGACCGTGTCCAGTGGAGTTTTGAATATCTCCACAGACAGAGATATTCATACAGTGAATTTATACAGGGGATAATGCTTAATACTTCTTAACAGTTGTTGGGTTTTGGGTTGCCTTTTTTTTTTTAAACTACAGTTGGACATGGAGTTGATGATTTGTGGAATTCTTGCTTAGATTTCAAGAGTTCTTTGCTTGTGATAATAGGCCACTTATTCTGTTTAATATATGAAATTAGGATTATGTTCAATATTAATCATTTTTTATTTATTTACATGGTATTTCATCTGCCATTTAATAATAATCTTGCAGCTCTTCAGTTGGGCAGAAACTTACTATGACGAAGAACTGTGATTACAAAAAAACCCCAACCAACTAGTGTCACCTCATTTCTCATCTCAGCTCCTGTACTGGCTTGTTGAGTAGCAGACACTAGCTCTGGTCTGTCAGACTTACTGATGACCTCTGTGCGCTGTGAAAACTGAGCACTTATTCCTGCCCTGTTTTGTATCTCTTAACCAACTACTAATTCATTTTTGCCTTCTGTGGCTTCCTCAAGAACCTTTGGTGGGGGACCTTGTCAAATAACTTCTGGAAATCCAAGTAGACTAATCAATCAAATCTCCTTTATTCAAATGCTTGCTGAATCTTTCAAAGAAATTCTGTGGTTTTGAGACATGGCTTCCCTTTATAAAAACCACATTGATTCTTCCCCAGGCTATCATATGTATCCATATATGCACAGATCCTATTCTTAGAGCTTTAAATTACTTTAGCGATATAGAGCAAGTGTATAGTCCTCTAGTTCTCCAGATGTCTCTCATAACCATTTTTAAAAAGTGTCACATTTGTTTCTTTCCAGTCTCAAAAGGCTAAGTAAGTAGTGTACAAGAGGTTACATATCACCTTAATTTGAGCTATTTCATCCATGGGTTCAAGTCAGCCCATTAAGTGAGTCTCAACCGGTGCCCATAATGTGCTATTGGTCATTTTGTCTGTTTGTTCCATAATGTTTTCTGCCTCTTCTCTCTCTCTCCATTTTGGGAGGTCTGAAGACTTTTTTCCTTCTATCTTCTGAGTAAAGAAAGGTTCTGGCATTGTAAGAACTTCAGTTTGTTTAACATCAGATTTATCACAGGGTGTTCAGTAGACACAAACTCTTTACAGAATTAAAATTTTATAATGACAGTGCAGCCACTCTTCACTGTATTATGGCCATTCTGTGCTGCAGAATGCTGTAGAGATTGCCTTCAACACAGAGTATTTTTCATTCAGTGAAAAACAGATAAGAGATTGCTCTCCTGCCCCTTGAGGCAAATGCCTGTAAATAGTAGATCTGAGGGAAGAGTGAAGCAGAAGCAGATGATTGCAGTTCATTTGCGAGATTTCATCCTACGCCTTCCTTTTACTGTACTTTAGCACAGTTTGGGCAAGGTGAAGGTCTTCACATATTTTTACTGTTTTTTATGTCTGTCCATGTGGCGTTAGCTACTTTAAGTCCAGCCAAGGAGAAATCTGTATGACTAAAGATAAGCAAAAAATTTTGTGAAATTACTCTACATCCCCATGCTGTGACTAATCAGTTAATTTGTCTTTTTGATGAACTGTGCAAGGGACAGAACAGTTGGGGAAGTTGAGGGATAGAAGTTGAATTCCTAGCTAATAGGCAGATTGAGAAAACTTATTTGCTGTTATAGGCATAGTTTTTGGTATGGAAATGGTGAATGAAGATTACAAGTCTTGCATCAAATCTGCTGTTTTCCAGTGGTGCTGGAAATGACTCAGGTAACAATTTGTTTGTATAGTTTTTAAGAGAAATGCATGTGACTGAATGGCTGGAAAAAATATTGTCATTATTGGATGGTGAAATTCATGCCTAAAATACATCCATTTAAACTGACTGAGCTATGTAAGGAGTGTTTCAGTATCTACTAATCTGTAGTAGATAACAAGCTCCTTGGCTTGTTAGTCCTTTCTGTCAGCTTTTATCATGTCAGTGGTCATCTATGGCCTTACATTACAGTATCAGTTTTGTTGTAGAAAAAACTCTGTTGTTTAACTGCTTGGAGGCAAAACAGGTAAGTGACAGTGTTGGCTGAACCTAACTGTGCTTAGTGTTGTCCCTAAAACAGTAAGAGTTGCTGTTGTGAACACTATAATTCATGTAGATGCCTTAAATGCACGTGTGCACACGCACACACACAGCCACATGCAGTCACACCTCAGATGGATGAGAAGGAAACTTGCAGGTTTCTCACATGTAATGACTTTTATGGTTTCTTGTGCTGTAAGATGAATGGGAACCACCAGAGAGTGTGCACTGCTGAAAATGAAATGAATTATATGTATTTAGAAGCCTAATGTAAGACTTACTTACTTTTCTTTGGAAATGTTTGTCCCAGCTTGTATCAGTGATGGACAACATAGCATTCTGAATTTCAGTAAAAAGTCTCTCCAAGGAGTGTTGGAATCTGTAGGCCATAACAGTTCTTGAGTCCCATTAGAGATGGTAAATGGAGTATTTTAAGTTTTGCCTGGATAGAATCATAGAATCATTTAGGTTGGAAAAGACCCTTAAGATCATCAACTCCAACTGTAAACCTAACGCTGCCAAGTCCACCGTGTCCCTAAGCACCACATCTACATGTCTTTTAAATACCTCCAGGGATGGTGACTCAACCACTTCCCTGGGCAGCCTCTTCCAGTGCTTGACAACCCTTTCGGTGAAGAAGTTTTTCCTAAACACCAATCTAAACCTCTCCTGGTGCAACTTGAGGCCATTTCATCTTGTCCTATCGCTTGCTACTTGGGAGAAGAGACCAACACCCACCTCGCTACAACCTCCTTTCAGGGAGTTGTAGAGAGCCATAAGGTCTCCCCTCAGCCTCCTTTTCTCCAGACTAAACAACCCCAGTTCCCTCAGCCGCTCCTCATAAGACTTGTTCTCCAGACCCTTCACCAGCTTCGTTGCCCTTCTCTGGACATGCTCCAGCACCTCAATGTCCTTCTTGTAGTGAGGGGCCCAAAACTGAACACAGTATTCGAGGTGCGGCCTCACCAGTGCCGAGTACAGGGGCACGATCACTTCCCCGCTCCTGCTGGCCACACTATTTCTGATACAGGCCAGGATGCCATTGGCCTTCTTGGCCGCCTGGGCACACTGCTGGCTCATGTTCAGCCAGCTGTCAACCAGCACCCCCCAGGTCCTTTTCCGCCAGGCAGCTTTCCAGCCACTCTTCCCCAAGCCTGTAGCGCTGCATGGGGTTGTTGTGACCCAAGTGCAGGACCCAGCACTTGGCCTTGTTGAACCTCATACAGTTGGCCTGGGCCCATCGATCCAGCCTGTCCAGGTCCCTCTGCAGAGCCTTCCTACCCTCGAGCAGATCAATACTCCCGACCAACTTGGTGTCGTCTGCAAACTTATTGAGGGTGCACTTGATCCCCTCATCCAGATCGCTGATAAAGATATTAAACAGAACTGGCCCCAATACTGAGCCCTGGGGAACGCCATTTGTGACTGGCCGCCAACTGGATTTAACTCCATTCACCACAACTCTTTGGACCCAGCCATCCAGCAATTTTTTTTTTACCCAGTGAAGAGTACGCCCATCCAAGCCATGAGCAGCCAGTTTTTCCGGGAGAATGCTGTGGGAAATGGTGTCAAAGGCCTTACTGAAGTCCAGGTAGACCACATCCACAGCCTTTCCCTCATTCACTAAGCGGGTCACCTTGTCACAGAAGGAGATCAGGTTGGTCAAGCAGGACCTGCCTTTCATAAACCCATGCTGACTGGGCCTGATCACCTGGTTGTCCCGTACGTGTTGTGTGATGGCACTCAAGATGATCTGCTCCATAACCTTCCTGGGCAATGAGATCAGACTGACAGGTCTGTAGTTCCCTGGATCCTACTTCTGGCCCTTCTTGTAGATGGTTATCATATTTGCTAACCTCCCGTCAACTGGGACCTCCCCAGTTAACCAGGACTGCTGATAAATGATTGAAAGAGACTTGGTGAGCACTTCCACCAGCTCCCTCAGTACACTTGGGTAGATCCCATCCGGCCCCATAGACCTGTGTGTGTCTAAGTGGTGTGTAGCAGGTCGCTAACCATTTCCCCTTGGATTATGGGGGCTTCATTCTGCTCCCCATCCCTGTTTTCCAGCTCAGCAGGCTGCCTTCCCTGAGATGACTCATCTGGTGCAAGTGTTCTTGACACTAGCCAGTGGGGGCAGGGGATGCACAGCTTGCTTCTGTGCCTGATCAGATGAAGGATTCTGAAGCTCTGATGTTGAGCTCCAATGGTTGTGCACAGCAGCCTCTCGGGGACTGTGTGTGCTTCCCCATACCTGAAATGCTCCAGGCATCAGAAATTTCTGAGGCACTGTCAGCACCCCTACTGGTGTTGCCCTCCTTTCCCATCTAGTACAGAGGTGCTCAGAAGAGATGCTTGGGATTGAATCCGCTCCTTCTTTCATGCCTGTGTTTTGCTGACTCCACACCTCTTCTCAGACTGTCAAAGTTCTGCCAACAGCTGCAGTCCATAATTGCTAGTAAATATCTAGTAGTAGCTACAGGTTGCTTGATAATTTCTCATCTTTCTCCAGCTAAACTGTTCTTTTGCGCATCTTCTTAGAGTCACCCTTCTAATAACATGACATAGAAGAAAAATCCTCCTTTCTTCCCCAGCTGCCACACTGCAGTTCTGTGAGCAGTGCAGAGAGGAAAGCCATGTGAGAATATTCTTCCTCACTTTTAAGTTTTTCAAAAAAAATGCGGAAGTCCGTTATCCCTGATTTTGCCTTTTCCACAACCTTGAATTTGGTTAGAACTTTCTGCTGCTGGGAAGTAATACATTTTAATCTGATCCCTCAGCCATTCAGAAATGAACATTTTAATTCACTCCAAAAGAAGAGTTATTCACGTAAAATGAACTGACCTCAAAAATTTGAAGAGGAGACTGGAAAACAGAACGAGCATTACATAACTCAGAAACTGTTTGTTTATTGTAGTGTCGGACTTCATGGAGCGCTCTACCTTGAACTGGGAGTCATGTCAGGATTTGCCCTGCCATGTAGTTAAAGTGAGGTAGTGATATGCCATCCTTACAATGATTTCAATCCAAACTCCAATGCAAAAAAACATGTTTTAAGTGTACCTTTCCTTCATACAATTCTCATGTGCCGGACTCTCTACCGAAGCTGTTTAAACTAGTTTTGAAAGACTAACATGCAGTATGAAAATTATTAGTTGGTCATGCAGACTTTTGCCTCTGGGTTTCATAGGACTGAACTCTGCAGGATTGGGATGACTAATATCATGGCTGTTAATTGATTTTATTCTTTCTGCCCCAAGTATGAGCGGAACCTACCGCTGGAACTGTTATTTTCTGACTTTTAAGTCTGAAAAGCTGTGGATAGAGGAGTACCCCATAGGGAGTGCTCTTCAGGTCAGACTGTCATTCCAATCATTATGAAGCAAAGCTGATTTGTTTATGTTAATTCTATTTTAAATGTGAAGAAGTTATTTTAAATGACAAAGGGGGACCTTTTATTATAAAACATGTTTTTTGTTTGTATTTAAGAAATTTTGCCTGTAATAGCATGTGCAAAGTTTGGTACACAGCAAAAATAACATAAAATATGCTTTCACATAACATAAACTTTCCTAAAATTTCCTAAAGTTCAGCTTCAAAACCTGGCTTCAGCCTGTTCTTTTCCTTTCTCACCATCAGTCAGTAAAGTAAAATGTTAGCTTGAAAGCTGTCTTCAATTCATTCAAATGATTGCTTGGGTAGGCACAGTTGTTCTTGTTAAAAGCAGATACTTAAGCAGAATCAGAGTACTTGGAAAACAGACTTTTCTCCTCTGCCTGCTACTCTACAGTAAATTCATTGCTCACCACTTCAGCAAGTAAGAACTTCATTGCACCATTTGCATGTTTAAATGATGATGATTCTTTCTGTGCATTGGTTCTATCATTCTCTTCCTCCTACTTAGTAGATTTCTTGTAGGAAAATGGTGCTTGTTTCTGCTACACAACGCCATGCAAGTTATTTGGGAAGCCCAAATAATGATGATTCTGAAAACTATTCAGAGACCTGGCATATACCCTCGGCATTTAGAAGTGCAAAGGTTTACAAGATGCACAACAAGGCTACTAGTGATGATTTTAGGGAAGACAAAACACATCAACTGCTGTGAAGCTCCCATTGTGTTGCCTTTGGCAAAGGGAAGGCACAGAGGTACCACCCTCCTGGAGCCTCTGAACAGCTGCATGGATACTCACTGTTCACTGAAGTTCTTCTTAATTTGCCACCACAATAGCTATCTTCTCAAGCTAAATTAAAGCTGTCATCGGTGTGCCCATACATACCGTAGTCACACCTTAAAGATACAAAGTTGTATGTATGAGGCCACGCGAGAATTTGTTTTTGGTTTTGTTTTTTTTTTTCAGTATGAAATATGATTCGAATGTCTGTTAGTTTTGTTTGTGGTAACGGTGGTGGTTTTGAAGTAAACAAATAAATGATGTCATTTGTATGGCACTAACTGACATTAGATCTTCAGCTTATCTTTAGTAGTGACCATAAATTGAACGTTTTGAATGTAAAGTAAGTCAAAGGAAAAGATGGTTAGTGAAGACCCTGAAAGAAAGTATGATTTTTTTTTTTTTTTTTTTTAAATATGCTAGTCTGGCTTTAAGCTCTGAGAGTTGAATCGAAGTTAGGAGATCCAAAATTTTATCTAGCTAATTATCTAGTGCCTTGAGAAGGTGCTTTGCTTCTCAGGCTATGTAGACCTGTGCTGTTATCACTAGAAAGAATCAAATAGTAATTCATCCTGCCTGTGTGGCACACCTGTTTTACACATAGATGGGTCACCTTCTGAAAGTGCCTCCATTAACTGTAGAGGATGCTTTGACAGCAGGATTAAACCAAATACTTTTGCACAGCTAACATTAAGACATCATGTCTAAAGAAATTTTGCAGCACATTTGCAAGAGCTGTGCTGTAAACTGTTTCCTGCTGGATGAGTTCTGTCTGCCCGGCTATGGTGGGTAAGTGAATGCAGTTTTATGCATCCAAGAATATCAATAAAGCAAGTCGGGCCAACTAACCTGGCTTGTCATTGCAACTTGAGTAATATTATATGTAATAGGATAAAAGACCTAAATTAGCTATTAGAGTTGAAAATTAAGCATTGGCATCCAATTACTGAATAACAGAGCATTCGTAATGTTCTGGATGTAGATTGTGTGGATTATCTTGCCACCAGATGGATGGAATTCTGTTTATAGAACAGCGTTGTATCATTTCAATCTGACTGGAAGAGTCTTTTGCTGGATCTGTTTTTAATGAGCTGTTTTGTTCTCTAATCATTTTTAATTAAATACAAGTTTTGCTGTTTTTTTTTTTAAATCAAAAAAATTGCAGTAGGGGAAGAAGTGGGAGAGCTGCTTCAGTAAAGCAGTTAAGTGTGGGTGAAGCTGAACATCTAAGCATTGCAGGTGATTACACTTCTGACAGAGTTTCTTAGGAACAACTTCTGAAAGCCAAATTAGAAAAATATAAAAATACTGATGCATTATAAAAATACTGATGATTGATGTTACAATAGAGAGTTTTTACCTACTATTTTCTTATTGGCAGATATGCAGTTAAACATATCTACATCCAAACAGCACCCTGAAGCATAATTGAAACTTGGAAATTTGGGTAGCTTCAGATTTGCAAAACTGTCTTTTTTACAGACTTGAATTTAAGAATGTATGTGGAATATGTCACAGCTTTGTTTATTCCAGATAGCTTGATTTGATAATGATCAAATAGTTTCTCAGTCTTCATGCTCATTTCTACAGACAAAAATGTATTCTCTTGAAAGTATCTTTCTGCATATCACTAACAGCAATTTCATTCCAACATTTTAAATATCTTGAGGAAGGAACTTCAGAAAACAGTAGACCATCAGGAATATAGGCACATATGGAATGTGTGCACACGCACACAAATGCACCTCCCTTACCTTTTTTTGTTGTTTTTCTATCAATGTTCAAAAAGATGAGTGAATTTTCAGAGTCTTGTCAGAAAACATTTTTAATCCCTTTTGCAAAAGGTATTCATTTTAGTTGTGGTCAGGTATTAGAACCTACAGGTTATTTTGTTATCGAACGTACAGATCCTTACAGAGGTGACTCCTTATGATTGCTCTGTACAATCTCTAAAGATGTGAAAGTACACAACAACCAGTGGCAAGGAGTAGGACAAGTCATTGGCTTAACTCGCAGTAAGGATGATTTAGATGAGCTACTGGGAAAATGCAGGGTAGATTTAATGAGGTGGTCCAGGAATGCAGTTGGCAATCTCTGTTGAGTGGTCTATACCAATGGGCCTCTTGGTTGCTCATGATCTCCTCTTCTTCCTCTCCACTGCCCACACACCCCTCAGCCTTTGTCTCCTTGGTCAATTCCCTAATACTGGGGTTCCTCCTCATGCATGCTTCTGCTTGCCTTTATTGCTGCTCTCCTCTGTCTCTTCCCTTCAGCAAGGGACTGAGGAGCCCTGGGGGACTGAGGAATCATTGGCCCAAGCAGAAGGTGCTTCTGTCCCTTTTCAGGTCTACTTTCTGTGACCTTGCAGCAGTGCTGGCCCCGGCGTACAGCCAGCACTCACAACCCAAAGAGGGCTGATTGGCTTGTCTTCCACTTTGAACCTCATCCAGGATGGTGGTGTGCCTTGCCTCTTGGGAATGATTTGGCTTGATGTCTGTTTCAGGGAGCTGAAATGAGTAATGAGAATATACCATGAGAAATGGCATATGTACCATTGCAAATCTGGAGACCTTTTTTTGATTCTGTGTCCTGGTTTCACCTGGGATAGAGTTAATTTTCTTCCTAGTAGCTGGTACAGTGCTGTGTTTTGGACTTAGGATGAGAATAATGTTGATAACGCACCGATGTTTTAGTTGTTGCTAAGTGGTGCTTACACTAGTCAAGGACTTTTCAGCCTCTTGTGCCCTGCCAGCGAGGAGCTGGGAGGGGGCACAGCCAGGACAGCTGACCCCAACTGGCCAAAGGGATATTCCATACCATGGGACATCATGCTCAGTATATAAACTGGGGGGAGTTGGCCCGGGGGTGGTGACCGCTGCTCGGGAACTGGGTCGGTGTTGTTTGGTGGGTGGTGAGCAATTGCATTGTGCATCACTTATTTTGTATATTCTTTTGTTGTTATTGTTGTTGTTGTTATTATTATTATTATTATTATTATCCTTTCCTTTTCTGTCCTATTAAACTGTCTTCATCTCAACCCACGAATTTTACTTTTTTTTTTTTTTCCCCCTGATTCTCTCCCCCATCCCACTTGGGGGCAGGAGGGGAGTGAGTGAACAGCTGTGTGGTGTTTAGCTGCTTGCCGGGTTAAACCACAGCATTCTGGAAAGCACTTATGGGTTTCAATAATTTTAGTTTTCACTGAGGCTACAGTAGCTGCACAGGTGCATGGATAAACCTCTTGCAATCTGTTTTTGCGTAACTAAAATTTCAGTAATGTCAAGGATGAAAGGATCCTCTGCTCTGTTTAACAGACTTCACAAGGTGGCTTTTAATGAGGTAGTCAGTGAAGAGTTTCAGTGGTCTAGTGATGTTTTGTATAGGTTGGCAAAGAGGGATACTATCATTGCCTCTCTCAGCACCATTCTGTGTGTCTAGTGGCTGCAGACACCCGAGTGCTTCGTATGCATGCATGAAGATACATACATAAACTTTTTGTGTATATAACATTTAGTTTTCACAACAAATAATTGCATTGATCAGCCAAGGCTGGGACTTTTTCAAGCCCTTGAGTAAATCAGGGGACTTAAAGGCAGTGAAAGTCCTAGTGTAGTTATGCTCATAGTGACAAAAAGCAGCAGCTTGGAATAGAATGGTGGAGGCCAAATCTCTTATGCTGAAGTTGAACCTTGGAAGGTGGCTTGATGAGAATCCAAGTTGTAAAAACTGTTTCTTTCAGAACTGAAAGAGCTTGTTTCCCCAGAAAGCTAGTAGGAGCTCTACCAGCAAATGTGTGTCGTCCCCCGCGCTCCCCCCCCCTTTTTTTTTTAAACTATTGGCTAACACTTCTAAAGTGTTAGGAGGACATTCTTGTCATCCAACACAGAGACATCTTCATGGCCCTCTAGCTGTGTTCCAGACCAAAAAATTAACATTTTGCAAGGCTTTATTTTTTTTCTCACCCAATTAGGAAATAAACTCTGCTATGTCAAATGCAAGTTATTTATGTCTCATTATGACAACCAGAAAGTTTCCAGCCTATTCCCCTGCCTGCTTCTTGAAGTTCCATTACCAAAGACTTTTATGAGATCAACTGTGACTGTGCATTCCCAGTGTAGTTATGTGACCCTGTCTGTGTAAAATAACGGTTTCTGAATATTGTGCATTTGCCAGGAAGTGAAAAAAATCCATTTCTTTAAGCTATTGATCTTATCGCTTCATCTGGTATGCTACAAGAATAACTCATATGGTAAAAAAGACTGAAATAAGTTCTTAATTTATTTTTGTGGTAATTACGTTAGTTTGAATAATTCCTTTTGTGTGAAACTGCAACATACAGGCATGTTCTGTGGTAAAATATTGAAAGTCTGATACATCAGGGATGTGTCATGCTATTGTACTCCTATGACTGAAAGAGGTATTTCATTTTGTGGTAGTTCTCCCTGAAGTACTTCAGGCCCATAAGATTGTTTTTTCATTCTTAGGGGAGCTTGCAGTGTGATATTTGAGACAGTGTTCATACAGGGCTTGTACCGAAACCTGCAAGATATTTATAGGTAGTTCTGAAATGTGTAGTCCATTTCTATCTATTGTTTTTTATGCTATTACCTGGATTTCCTCCTAGCTTTTGTGCTCCACTGTTTCAAGGAGAATATTTCCAGATGTTTCCATATGGTACTGCTTTGTATGATTGCTGTCTCTAAGGTGGTGTTTGCATATACTCAAATCTTTATGACATTGTCCCTTAGCTCTTGAGCAGTCATTTTCTATGAAATGCTAACATCTGTTTATAGATATGACCAAAAGTCGAAGTGATAAACTATATCCTCAGACATGCATACAGGTCTCTTTGGGGGCAAGGTTTTTACAGAAGAAAAAGCATTTGGATTTCATCAAATGGAAATCATAATTGACTGTATTGGAGCTACGCTATCTTACATCAATTGAGGACTATATTTTTTGTTGGTCAGTACACTCTAGTGAGTCAAATTCTTCTGTGCTGTGACTCCTGTGGCTCACCAGGTTGCTTATCCAAGAGCTGAAAGTGTGCCAGTGACCACAGCTAAACTCTGTTCTTTAAAAACATAAATCATAGAATCATAGAATAGTTTGGGTTGGAAGGGACCTCTTAAGGTCATCTAGTCCAACCCCCCTGCCGTGGGCAAGGACATCTTCAACTAGACCAGGTTGCTCAGAGCCCCGTCCAACCTGACCTTGAATGTTTCCAGGGATGGGGCATCCACCACCTCTCTGGGCAACCTGTGCCAGTGTTTCACCACCCTCAGCGTAAAAAATTTCTTCCTTATCCCTAGTCTAAATCTACCCCCCTTTAGTTTAAAGCCATTCCCCCTTGTCCTGGCGCAACAGGCCCTGCTAAAAAGTCTGCCGCCATCTTTCTTATAAGCCCCCTTTAAGTACTGATAGGCTGCAAGAAGGTCTCCCCAAAGCCTTCTCTTCTCCAGGCTGAACAACCCCAACTCTCCCAGCCTTTCTTCATAGCAGAGATGTTCCATCCCCCTGATCATTTTTGTGACCCTCCTCTGGACTCGTTCCAACAGGTCCATGTCTTTCTTGTGCTGAGGGCCCCAGAGCTGGACGCAGTACTCCAGGTGGGGTCTCCCCAGAGCAGAGTAGAGGGGCAGAATCACCTCCCTTGACCTGCTGGCCACGCTGCTTTTGATGCAGCCCAGGATACAGTTGGCCTTCTGGGCTGCGAGCGCACATTGCTGGCTCATGTCCAGCTTTTCATCCACCAGTACCCCCAAGTCCTTCTCGGCAGGGCTGCTCTCAATCCCTTCATCCCCCAGCCTGTATTGATACTGGGGCATTGCCCCAACCCAGGTGCAGGACCTTGCACTTGGCCTTGTTCAACGTCATGAGGTTCACACAGGCCCACTTTTTGAGCTTGTCCAGGTCCCTCTGGATGGCATCCCGTCCCTCTGGCGTGTCGACTGCACCACTCAACTTGGTGTCATCTGCAGACTTGCTGAGGGTGCACTCGATCCTACTGTCTATATGTCATTGATGAAGATATTAAACAGTACCGGTCCCAATACGGACCCCTGTGAGACGCCACTTGTCACCAATCTCCATCTGGACATTGAGCCGTTGACCACTACCCTCTGGATGCGACCATCCAACCAATTCCTCACCCACCGGACAGTCCACCCATCAAATCCATACCTCTCCAGTTTAGAGAGAAGGATGTTGTGGGGGACCATGTCAAAGGCCTTACAGAGATCCAGACAGATGACACCTGTAGCCCTTCCCGTGTCCACTGATGTAGTCACTCCATCATAGAAGGCCACTAGGTTAGTCAGGCAGGACTTGCCCTTGGTGAAGCCATGCTGGCTGTCTTGAATCACCTCCCTGTCCTCCATGTGCCTTAGCATAGCTTCCAGGAGGATCTGTTCCATGATCTTGCCAGGCACAGAGGTGAGGCTGACTGGCCTGTAGTTCCCCGGGTCTTCCTTTTTTCCCTTTTTAAAAATGGGGGTTATGTTTCCCCTTTCCCAGTCAGTGGGAACTTCACCGGACTGCCACGACTTCTCAAATACGAATAGCAACTTCACCTGCCAGTTCCTTCAGGACCTGCAGATGGATCTCATCGGGTCCCATGGACTTGTGCACCTTCAGGTGCCTTAGATGGTCTCGAACCTGATGTTCTCCCACAGCGGGCAGCTCTTCGTTCTCCCAGTCCCCGCCTTTGCCTTCTGCAGCTTGGGCGGTGAGGCTGGAGCCCTTGCCAGTGAAGACCAAGGCAAAAAAGTAATTGAGTACCTCAGCCTTCTCTGTGTCCCGGGTAACCAGGTCTCCCATTTTGTTCCAGAGAGGGCCCCCATTTTCCCTTGTCTTCCTTTTATCCCCAACGTACCTATGGAATCTTTTCTTGTTGCCCTTGATGTCCCTGACCAGATTTAATTCTATCAGGGCTTTAGCTTTCCTAACCTGATCCCTGGCTGCTCAGACAATCTCTCTGTATTCCTGCCAGGCTGCCTGTCCTTGCTTCCACCCTCTGTAGGCTTCCTTTTTGTGTCTGAGTTTGTCCAGGAGCTTCTTGTCCATCCATGCAGGCCTCCTGGCGTTTTTGCCTGACTTCCTCTTTGTTGGCATGCATCGCTCCTGAGCTTGGAGGAGGTGATCCTTGAATATTGCCCAGCTTTCTTGGGCCCCTCTTCCCTCCAGGGCTTTGTCCCATGGCACTCTGCCAAGCAGATCCCTGAAGAGGCCAAAGTCTGCTCTCCTGAAGTCCAGGGTAGTGACCTTGCTGTGCGCCCTCCTCAGTGCCCTAAGGATCTTGAACTCCACCATTTCATGGTCACTGCAGCCCAGGCTGCCCTTGAGCTTCACGTTCCCCACCAGCCCCTCCTTGTTGGTGAGAACAAGGTCCAGCATAGCACCTCTCCTCATTGGCTCCTCTACCACTTGGAGAAGGAAGTTATCATCAACGCATTCCAGGAACCTCCTGGATTGCTTATGCCCTGCCGTGTTGTCCCTCCAACAGATGTCAGGGTGGTTGAAGTCCCCCATGAGGACCAGGGCTTGTGAGTGTGAGGCTGCTCCTGTCTGTCTATAGAGGGCCTCATCTGCTCGGTCTTTCTGGTCAGGTGGCCTGTAGCAGACCCCCACCTGTCCCTGCCTTCCCTTTAATCCTGACCCACAAGCTCTCAGTCGGCTCCTCATCCATCCCCAGGCAGAGCTCCATGCACACCAGCTGGTCATTGACATAGAGGGCAACACCCCCTCCTTGTGTCCCCTGCCTGTCCTTCCTAAAGAGCCTGTATCCCTCCATCCCAACACTCCAATCATAGGAGCCGTCCCACCACGTCTCCGTGATGCCAATAAGGTCATAGCCCTTACGATATCTTAAATATCTGCCTTCAGCTCTTCAGCTGGGCCTTACTTTAGACAGGGAGGAAAGACCTTCTTTCCTAAAAGACCTAAAAATATTTAAGTCTTTAATTTCCATTTCAGAATGAATTTCTGACACCATTAATAAACAATGTGCAGCAGTCATCTTTGGTACCCTTACCAAATGCTTGCATAGAAAGAAGGAAAAGCATGTTGCTCTATGCCTGAAAGACTAACAAATCCAGTTTCTAAAGAATGGGGAATAATGGCTCCTCCAGAGTGCCAGGACCAGCTCAAAGTGCACTAGCATACAGCATTGAGTGTCTCCTTGTACTAGCAGTAGTTTGCAGGAGACTCTTGAGACAAAGGTAAATTTCTCTCTCAATATGAAATAACAGAAAGTGTGCAAATCTGTCTCCAGATTTGCCAGGACTGTGTTGAAGAGGGCATGTGGGTGTAGAGAGACTGATTGTGTGACGTAGCTCCATCTGAAGAACAAAGGTTCACTTTGGCTCAGGAAGGTATTTGCATCTTTTGAAGTTAGTTGGGGGGGGATCTTCCTGACTAGTTTCTCTAGTTTGTCAAAATCAGTTTAAATTTTTGTGTGCTCTCCAGTGTACGTTCCCAGCTTTGTAGTGCCCGTGTTAAAAAGCACATATTTTTATCCTGCTAAACCACTTATGACCTGTCTGTTAATGACCTCTTTTATTTAGGTAATTCATGAGAACACTGAGCAGCATCAGACACAGGAGCAGACACAGGACTGACAACTCATCTGTCCATTTGAACAAATTACAACTATTTTTAACTATCAAACCATTTATAACTATTATTTCAATGTGTTTGCCTAGTGTTTCACTGACCCTATAGCATTTTCGCCCGACTGTCTCCCTGTATTGTTTCTGAGAAGGTCATGCGAGACAATGTCGCAAGCTGCATAGGACTCGGTGTGTGACGTCTGCTGCCTTGACGAGTAATGAGGCCTATTACAGCATAGGAGAAAATTTTCAGTTTGATAATGATTTGCTCTTGAAAAATGGAATTTGGTTGCCAGTCACCTCCTCCTCGTTCTCTGGTGCTGACAAATAGTTTTCCTATTTTTTTTTTCCGTGGTATTTCTCCAGGGTGTGAAGCTGTCTAGTCTGTTTTCCTCTTGTATTCTTTCTTCTTTTAGAGACAGTGACAGTTTGGCTTTCTTCTAGTCTTCTACTTCCTCACTTATTTCCCCTGAGTTACCAAATATCACTACTTGTGGGTTTGAAATTTCTTCAGATCAGTCTTTTAATATTCTGAGATAAAACTTATGAAGGCCAGCATATTCGATAATATGTAATTTATCTAGGTACTCTTTGATATATTCTCTCCCCACTCTTAAGCTGTTACAAAGCTGTTACGATTCTTCTGCTCACCTGAATGAATCTGAGCCTTTAGTGGAAGAAAGGCATTAAACTTGTGCCTTGTAGAGGTTTTATGATTGTTGTTTTTCCCTCTGGACCAAGTAGCTGACCAACACTGCTTTTAGTCTTCCTCGTAACTCCCCCTTGCCTTTGATACGACTCTCGCTGTTTGCCCTTGTTTTTCAGAGATTGCCTGTGCAAGCCCTTGTTTTCTTTTGCAATCGTCGTTAGTAATATGACCTATTTTATTTCAGGAGGGGGTGTGTGTGTGTTTGTTTTCTTTTTTTGTGTGTGTGTTCTGCTTTTTCTTCATTGTGGCTGAGGAGGAGTCCAATTTGTCACACTGGTCTTTTATTATACTTCCCCATCCCTGTGCTGCATTGGAATAGTTTGCACTGCTGCTCGTGGCTGTGTTTTCTGTCAACTCTCCTAAATGCTCTTTTGCCTTACATTTGCCTGCCTGAGATCTAACTTACCGGTTCTGAGTTTGACTTCAAAATAGCAAATCCAATATTCAGCTTATCTGGTCATAGATAGCCTGTACCCTGTGACTACATAATAGTTTTCTGGTGATTTTTCAAAACTACATCATATTCAGCAGTGAACAAATGTAGGTTATAGACAAACTGCTCTGGTTTTTTTATTTTCTTTCCTTTTTTATTTATTTATTTGCACTCCTCTTCCTTGAAGCCACATGATTAACCTTTTTGCTATAGCGTTGTATCTGAAACATTGCATATAGTAGTATTTAAGTCATGTAGCATGTATACATAGCAGTCAAAGTTTTTATAGTGAATGATCTGAGATATTATTCATATTTATCATTTGTATTTATCATTCTCAAGGGACAGTGAAGAACAGAAATAAAGCCGTTACCATGTCACAGGGAAGGTCAGTGGTACAACTGAGAATAGCCCTTGGGTTTCCTGGCTTCTGGTTCTGTTGTTTATTCTCAGTGGGATCCTGCTGCTCCATCTCTAAACACTTGGATCTATTAACATGCACAAAGTTAGGCTATGGGGGCTTGACTTCTTTTATTAAAATGCCATTTTTATTATTCATTGTAGTTTGCTGATAAGGCAAAGGTTCCTCGCGCAGCTGAGGTATGTTGTGAATCTGTGGCTATTGTGGGAAATGTAATGTTGAAAAGGCTTTTATTTAGCGATGTACTAATCAGTACCTTCTCTTTGAAGCTGGAAAGACACTGATTGCTTTATAAATCTGGCCCTCTGTATAGTAGAACTGTCAACTGCAAATATAGTAAATATTAGCTAATTGAATTAATTTAGTCAGTGGGAACGATTACTTTTGATTGTAGTGTCTAGGGAAGAGTTACTATGACTTTTTTCAGACTGAACAAATGGAGACTTTGTGGACATACTTGTTCACAAATGGCAAAATATACCATTCACAAATGTGGAGATTTGTTTCCATTCCTGAGCGGTCTGTAAGTAATTATGCTAGATATCTTGTATACCTACACTCATTCAGATGAGTTTTCCAGATAAATTCAGGGAACTAGTTTCCATAAAAAGAAACTTAGATTATATAGGGACTATATATAAACATTAAAAAGTAAAACACATTGTCAGTATCTTTTGCATAGAGTGTGCTGTCAGTTTTGTTCCATCTTAGCAGCCCTATGTTTCTTTTCCACAAGATATTGGGTGCAGTTGTACTCCTTGTCTGAATGGGGAGATGCACACAGGTAATATGTTTCTTTGGACCTGTTAAGAAAGCAATTAGTTAAGCAGTACAGACTAATAATTTTCATTTCACGGGGAAGAATGCCAGGTCCTGTGAGATGTCACAAACTCTTAATAATTCACATAACCGTTTGTGTTTGATGTTTCATCTGTGACAAGCTGAAACCCAAGAACGAAATGGTGATAGTGTCTACATCTGATAGCAACCACATATGTTGGAAGAGAAAACAAAAACCTGTAAAGTCTGAATAGTCATAGCATTAGTAACAAAACTTTTCACTTTACGAGATGCTTCTGAATACTAGATTTTTGGATCCTTATAAAGCTGATAGTGCTTGTGTGTGTACTTCTGATCTTCCTAAAAAATGATTTAACTTCTGCTCATTTAGCTAGCTCAAAATCTGTCCATTTCAAGGTTTGGGAGTCTTTTTTAAGTAGGCACTTCTGTTCAGCTCTGTAGGAGACTCATGTTACAAAAGCCAAGTTCACACTTTTTAGATGAGACACAACTATACCATTGCTGTTTTACAACAGTGACTGTTGTTATGAGTTCAAATGCAAATTTACCATGTCTTTCAGAATATTCTTCAGTAATTTTGAGGAAGAACTTGCTTATTGAATCACAAAATCATTTAGGTTGGAAAAGACCTTTAAGGTCTTTTTTAAGGCCTTAATTTAGGAATTGCTGACTTTTTTTCCCCTAGAGATTTGGGGGAGGGGAACAATTAAAAAATGTTTTAAAAAATCAGGAATTGACAAAATACTATTCTGTTTGGCAATAATTTAATATCTTTGCATTTCTAGAGGTGGGGAAAATTCTGGATGGTGAAAAGGCTTGCTCTCCTAAAAAGCAATATCCTTCAAAATATGATTTAATCCGTTTATAAGAGTTATGTTAGAAGTTTTTAATTTGGTTTAAGGTTGTGTTTCTGCCGTACACTGAGAATATAAGATTTAAGTTTCTTGAACTTTTAATACAGCTTTTCCTGAGTCATTTTCCTGAGTCATTCTACTTCCATGAACATAGAAACAAACTTTACTGTCTGTGATTCAGAGGAAGTTAGCCTTTATTGAGCTTTTTCTGCTCTAAATATTAAGAAAGGAAAAAAAATAGTGTTTTTGTAAGAAATTTAGATTAGAGGAAAAATTCTTAACAAAGAAACCAGAAAAGGAGGGCTGTGTTACCTTCATTTTTTTAAAGGAAGAGACACTTCTGGAAGAACACTGTGAAATACATGTGCAGGTGATCCTAAAGTGCTGCCACAGCAGTGCAAATGCTATGATACCTACAAAGTTTACTTCCACATTCTGAAGTTGCTAATGCAGTGGTTGCTAGTACTAAAATACCATTATGTCATTAGCATCGGAAGGTTACGGACAAAGTTTTCCAATTTATATCACTGCTTTACAATAGCTATGTTTTTTTTTTCACAGAAAATGTCACACAAAAGAA
The DNA here is from genome assembly GCF_965638725.1 of Aptenodytes patagonicus. Lineage (NCBI taxonomy): Eukaryota > Metazoa > Chordata > Aves > Sphenisciformes > Spheniscidae > Aptenodytes > Aptenodytes patagonicus. The sequence goes on from NC_134982.1 coordinate 65,152,078, forward strand.
GTATAGAGAGCATGTTGACTCGTTCCATGTAGATTTATTGGTTGGTATGTTTCAGCCATTCAGGCTCCACCAAAAATTAATCCAACAGAAGCTTCTGCTTCTACTCACTTTTAAGAACTGATTCTCTGTCCTGTGGATAATGGCATGTGACTGCAATATCCGTTCACATCCCGAAGTAACTTTTCTTTCAGCAAGGCACTGCTGAACCCTTTAATTACATCAACTGTTACCGTCAGAAATATCTGGCTATAGGTGATATTATGAACCACTTAGGGTTTATTTTCTAGTAGGCTTCATTTTTAGTTGTATTGTGGAGATTTGGGTAACTGTCTGTCTAAATCTGTTTTCAAACACTGACTTCATATAGAGTAACCTTACTGTTTAGTTTCAGTTGCAATTTCATAAGCTAGTATGGTGTATTGTGGGGTAACTTCACTCAACCTATGTGTGTTTGTGTCGTTTTACTCAAGAAATTAACTTCTTTAGTTAGGAATGCAAGTAAGTAAATGGCAGCTATGACAAGCTGTGAAAGTTATTTTCTCCTCTTCCCCACTACCTGGTCTGTAGTGGCTGTTGCTATGATGCAGCTGTCAAGCATGCATGGAATAAATTCAGTGTAAAGCTAGCATCTGTTGTGGAGTTTCCTGCTGGCCTATATACAAATGGAGGCTATTAGTCCAACAGCAGTGTCACCTGAGATGAGAGAAAGGTATGATATGCAGTGAAAAACACTTAGGAATGTTGATAACAACACATTAGGTTTTTCTTATGGTTTTATGGAAGTATAGCATCATGAAGATGCGCATTTTAAACATTTCAGTAAAATAGATAGTGAAGTGAAAGAGCTCATTCTTTCAAATTATAAGTAAAACTTGACAGTAGTCACCGGGTGGCTGTCCAGTTTTGTTGGCTTGAAGAGCAGACAGGTGCACAATCAAGATTATCTTAAAAGATTTATCAGGAGCACATTTAAATAAATATTTCTGTTGAACAGTGTTTGAAATAAATCTGTCACTTGAAGCTACAAAATTCTCTGCAATTGTAACAGTCCACTTAATGAGGGTCTGATTTTAACTGTGAAAGGGAGATATATAGTCCTTTAATATTAAAGTGCAGAAAAGGGCAACTACAAACACTTGAGAAAGTACAGACAGCAAATAGGTGAGTTAATAAATGTCAAATGTTTGATCCCAGAATAAATGTCTTTCTTTGGCCTGAGCATATTGTTAGTAAGCTTGTGAGTGTCCTCAGCTTGTACTTTCCTCATAATGTCTTGAAATGCTGACAGAGGTCCTAAAAATGCATGGAGCAGAGTAACCCCCAGATGGCAAAGGTTTAATTAGGAATATGCTTAGAGCCTAAGGCCATTCATGTTCATGCTGTCAAAGTTGTCCAAATTTACTTTCAAAGAAATTTTGAACTTAATCTGAAAAGGGATGGATCACAGGAAAGATATAGGACTTTTTGAGGCTCTGGATGTTCCAGCGATACCAAGAAAATATTGTAGAAAATGTATCTCTTCCTTTTTTATGATTAGTTGTATGGCTCTTATGGAACTTCTCCTAAATTAAGCTTTGGAGCAGACTCAAAAATCTTTTTCTTCAAAATGGATCTTTTTTCTGCCTTCCTTTAAAATGCATTTTATTTATTAGAAGTTTATATAAGTGTACTTATCTGCTCTAAATTTGCAACAAAAGGAAAGGCTTTCAGATTGATCGTAGTTGTGAAAATTACTGGCTTGCTGTGAACCAATACTATTTACTTGAGGAAATTATGGAGATTTGGGGGATTTAAGTGACAAAATAAGCTTATTCTTAAGAGTGAAAGGCTTTGTGGATAGGAGGGTAGTATAAAAATAGAAACCTGCAAGAAGAGAGAACAAAAAGATACGGTTCTGCTCTGAAAAGCAATACTGTGAATAGCGTTGTAGAGTTTGTACAGAAAGATAAAAATTATTTTTGTGTTTTGTTGAGTCCCAGATTAAGTCTCCTGATTTTTATAACAGATTTTTTTTTTCTACTCCTTCTAATAGTGCTTGACCAATAATAATGATTCCTCGGTCTGAACTGAAGCCTCAACTTGTGAAGGCACTTGAGAACTAAAGTCAATGGTATTACTCTTACAATTAAAATTAAGCATGGGTTTAAAAGCTGTAGTAAGTCAGGGTCACATAACACAGTGCAACTGAGGATGTTCAGATAAAATAGTATGAGCTCACTCTCCCTTCTGTTCGCTCTTGCATTGCAGAGGAAACGTGTAAAAATCTGCCACACTTTCTCTGAGTCTATAAAACAAGCACAATTTCCAACATCAGCACCTGGATATGTTCAATAAAATGATTCTTTGCAAGATAAGTGGCCACAGTGGTCTGCTGTACACTTAATTGTAGTCTGTAAGGCACTGCAATGTAGTAAAATGTAGAGAATTAAGTCTGTCTTTCGTAACAGTATAATACAGCATAGGTACTTGCATTTTACTGAGGGCAGATGCAGCTCACATGACTTGTACGCAACTCCTACAGATTACGATGCCACTGAAGCAGTTGCTAATGTAGTCATCTGATCAGACAGTGAAGTTGGTAGATTCCAGGCCTCTGCTGTGTGAGAAGGTACTTTCATGTAACCTAAAGCACACTTTAGTTCAGAGTGAGTTATTTTTAATTTCTAAACAGCTTTGCATGGTTAGCTTCTAAATACATGTCATCAGGAGCTTTTCACCACAACTTGTGATTTTGCTGACTTGAAATTTAACTGTTTGCTTCTATGCATTATTTTTTTTTCCTAAGAAGAAAGATAATTTCAATGATTTATGAACGCAAATCCAAGATGTTTAAATAGGCAGAAAAATTAAAAAGTCAGACTAACTGCAGATGTGTCTTCTGTCAGTAACTGACAGAACAGTAGTTATTTTAGAAAGCTGCGTGGAGGAGGGGTGGAGGCTGAGTAGCAGTAGAGGTCCAGAAAATGTGTGATCTGAAACACAGCAGCATTTATATACCTGTCATTCAGAAACCTTATAACTCTACCAAATTTGGATGTGGGATCAAAACCAACTGGTGAGGTTGCCTACGTTTTTCTTTTAATAAAAGGAGAGTGAGTAAGATGTGTTGATAAGTCTTTCCTAACTGAAGTTATGCAAAATCAGTTTTAGCCTTTTTGGAAGTAAGGCTCCCCTCCATAAAAAGCGATGTCAGCAAATTGTATTTGAACCAAAGGGTGAGATTAGTCTTAGTTAGTTCTACAGCACTGTGCATTTATGTAACAGTGTATATACATTTAGGTAGCAGATCTGGAACAGATGTGTTCTGGACTCTCCAGATGCTTTTCCCAAGGGCATTGTTTTGACTATAATGAAATTTGAGCATAAACTGGAGAAACAGAGACAGTGAATAATTACAGCTCTGCAAAACCCAGGTCAGTAGTTGCTGCAGCATCATTTTATAAAACAGTTATTATCATTATCAGACTAAACCAGAATGGTCATTAAAATATACATTCATCACATAACCTTCACAAACTTCACTTATGTCGACAAGAAGAATTCCCCATCCAAAGTCAAAATAACATCATCACGACACTGACAAAGGTGGACAATTTACACAGACTCCAACCCTCGTCCTTTCACCACAATTGCAACGAAAATTGTAAAAGTTATAACCAGTGCCTGGTTGCAAACAACATTTACCCTGGAAGTTTTTTTCTTACTATGTAGTGCATTGTCATTGAGTAACAACAGCTGCTTTGAAACAGCACGGCGTCAGGGCACCCATATGTTATTACAAACGCGCCTGTTGTACCAGCAAAGAAAAGTGAGGACAGAGATAAATGATTTCCGTTTGACATCACAGTGTCGTTAGGGCAGACCTCCTCCCGTCACCGCCCACGGCGGCGGGTGGGCGGCGCTGGCCAGGGTGCTGAGCGCGGAGAGCGGCGGCGGGACTGGCGGGAGGGGGGCGTGGGGAACGTGGGACCCTTATGCCGGAGCAGAAGAAAAGTCACAGCTGTTGCTAGAGGAAAAAGAGGAAAGGGGCAGGTGTTTCTAGTAGAGAAACCGAGAAAATAAAGATTGCCACATGGTCCCATTAGTTTCTTTTCCTTGTAAGTTAGTATGGCAGTGCTCCGCAGAAGAACTCAGAATTAGGAAACTGTGAGAGCTTTGTTAAACTTTTTGGGTAAATAACTTAATTTGAATTTAAACACTGTTTTGATCAGGCTTCTTACAGCGTTGCTGTTATAATAATTTCAACTATGAGCTGCATGGCTACTTATGGCAGAAGAAGTTGGTGGGAGTTGGAGGTTATAAGTAGTAGGAGAAGAGAAGAAAGAGCAAAGAATTACAGCTAGTCCCCTTCTGAAACATGTCTAGTCTTATGCTTGCTTTTAAGTGAGAGAACAATTTTTCTACAGTTTGCTCAAGTTAAATAGTAAAATGGCATACCTGAGCACTTTTCCTCCCTGTCACCCTAGAAACATTTGAAGTCTTATATGCTGACCTGCTCTGTTTGTAAATCATAGGCAGTTTTCTTTAACTCTTTGCAACATTGGTGAGTGGCAAATATGTCAATGATAAACAATCCTTTTTTCCCTTGAACAGAACAGAAATCCTTTTTACCAGTGTCTTCCCCCTTCCAGCCTGAGAAAACTGGTTTTAAAAGTTAAGTTTCTGTATATTGTGCAGCATTTGGAGAAGTCCCATCTCATTGTATCTGAACATGCTAGATGGAAAAGACAGGTTTGAACATTTTGGAACTACCTTCTCCAGCAACGTATCTGCATTTGCTAAGCCTGCACTTCATTTCTCCTGTATGAATGAATTAGTAGTCAACGTTCTTTTTTTTTATATCCACCTTTGCAGCCAGCCATCTGTCGTTGAAGTCCTCCACCTTCAAAGCTGCTGCAAGTTGCTTTTTTGTTTATACTAGAAGATGTGTATGATCAAGGCATTCTGCTCGTCTTGCTTTACTGTTGGTAATGTAGCTACTAACAAATATCTCCTTTATGAAATTCGAACACAATTTATTTCAATAAGCCACAATGAATTACTCATTTTCTTTGGGTTAAAGTTTTGAGAAGCAGAAAAATCTTCATGGTGTTGTCAAAAGCAAAATCAGTTGCAGAAAGCTGATTGTTTTGTTAACCTTTCTACACTAGCTGGTTTTAATTTTGGTATTGATAGATTTACTACAGTCTGAAACCAGAAGGGAACCTTAGATCATGTAATGTTACCTCCTGCCTGATCCAGACCATTACATGTCATGGAGATACCCAGATTTTGAGCCCTGTATTGAAGGCAGACCTTATTTTATGGCACAGGAATTCTCATCTTGCCTAAATGGACTAGCAAAACCCAGTTGATAGTATATGCTTCTATAAGATGCCAACTTGTCAGAGTTCTAGTTACTACTGTTTCACCACCAATTTCACCAGTCTTTGAAATGTGGGAGTCACAAGTAGTAAGATCAGATTCTGTCCTCCTGGCTTTCACTAAGTGAGGTTGCTTGCTCAGTCCTTGCTGAGATTAAACAAATGCAGAGCAGGGCATTACTGAGTAAGTGCAAAAGCAGCATAACAAACTATTGTTTATTTAAAAGGTAGGTTACTATTTTAGATGCATACTTATTATTTCAACATACTATTTTGATGAAAACTCAATTTCATATTTTATTGGAAAGATTTGCAAAATCCCGCATACTTCTTCATAAAGAAGCGATTTAACATTTGCACTTAAAACAGATTGTGCAAATGTACAAATTGAGTAGATTTGCTTTTCATGGAAATAATTGACAGAGTTTGTAGCTACCTAGAAAAGATGCTTGTGGTATAATTAATACCAGTTTTTCTGGCATTGCTTGTGCAGGTGCAAAATAGAACTACTGATCTGTATATAAATCACAATTGGAACAGTCCCCGGGCCGGGGGGGGGGGGAACCAAAACAAACAACTTGGGCACACAACTGTGCAAGTCTGTAAATAAAATTCCTGGGATGATCAGCTTACAGGTGAAATGATCAGGTTTTTATATACAAGCAGATGTACTGCAGTGGAGTAGTATGACTTAAATAATTTGTTCATCAAATCTAGAAAAGTGGCCATATGATTTTCTCTGGCTTTGGTACCTTAAAATAAAGTTTCAATGTGCAAAATTTTGTTTATTCTAAAGTTTGGCTCTGATTTTGGAAAAACAAAAGTCAGGCTCAAACCAGGGGAGTTTGGATGAGCTTTCAGAGAAGCAGCAATGTTTGCAAAGCTATGAGCTTCCCTTGGAGGAATAGGTGGGGAGGTAGTCACTGAGCCATAAATTGTTTATTTGCTTTTTGCTTTTCTTAAAAAGACACACGATGCCCAAAGAAGGCAGGGAGAAGAATTTCTGTGTTGTTTTGTTTCTCTGCCTATAGCAGAAATGAAGCTGGAGAGAGAAGCTAGCTGGGAAATACCTAAGTATTGCAGGAGGTACAGGATTATTGACATAAGGGTAGAAAGACGAAGAGTCAGAGCCTGAATAAGAAGAAACATTTGGAAGTGCAGAGAGGAAAATGCTATTTTAAGAGTTTCTTGTAGAACAAAGATAAGGTTTTTGGAAAGTGCGAAACCACAAGAATATTGGGAAATGATGTATCCTAGTAATTAATTAGTTTAACAACTTTATCTGTTCTCATATATCCTGCTACACCAAAAGAACTGAACAGATGAGTGTCATCTATAGATCCCACTGTTCAGGTGGCTGGTTGGGAGGGTTTTGAGAAAGTTGACAAAAGCTGACGTCTGAAGCTCCAGACCGCTTCTCCTTTGGATCCAACCACTGTTTTATTAGCAGGAAAGCAAAATAATAATCTTGGTTGAGAATAATTGTCATACAGAATTTTTAGTTTTTATTTAGGCGCACTGTCTTGTTAGATGCTGTCCCGGAGAAAATGGCAAAAAAAAAAAAAAAATCAACATTACTGCTTTGTGGAAGAACAGGTGCACTCTGTTCTATAGATAAATGTTAATCCATTAATTTAACTGGGGTCACATTTCACCCAAAAAGTGCAACCAGCTGATGAAAGAAATCCATTGTTTTATGAAGAGGAATAGAATAGCTAAGACCTGTCTAATCATACTCAGTCCACCACAGGATCCTCCAAATCCACTCTCCAGTTTCATACAGGGGTTCCATAAGAATAGTCTTTTATCTTTTACCTTTCTCTAAAGTTTGTTTTGGATTAATCTGATCTACCAATGCATACTCAGTCATCATTTCAGTGTTGAAAAATCAAAGATCTGACTCCTTACTCTGTGCGTCACCTCCTGCCTCTATAGCTGACATTTCCTTATGGTGCCAGGACATTGAAGCTGTTCATCTTTTTTCCTGTTTTTATCCATAACCCCTTTCCTGATCACATCACATCCTCCCCATCCTTGAGGCCTATATTCTACATAACTTTTTAACTCTTCCAAGGGTGGGGGTTTTGTTTTGTTTCATTTTTTTAACGCAGGATTTTCTATCTAGTCATACAGCTATCACTTTTGTCTTAGTTCAGCATTGTTTTTTTGAACTTGACAATGCAGTTTTGCCATTCTTATTTCTACACAGAATGCTATTGCAATGGTTGAAGCAAAAGACTAAAAAGGTGATCGTGTTACCCTTCTTTTTTTGTCTGCTTTTGCTGGCTTGTTTTTACTTTTAAGAACTTTTGTTGCTCCATCTTAGCCAGCAGGATGTCAGCTTATGCTTCTGATTGCCATGTGACGCCAGACTTCTTTGCCTGCCTGTTTGGCATCTAATCAGTTACCCTGGTGGTTTTCTATCTAAAACAAAATGATACAAAAAAATTTCTAACATCTCTCTCAGTTCCTTTCTTTTGTGGCCAAATTGCTATTGCTCTGAGACTGGCTTCCAGTCATTTTATTATTCTTCCTCATGAGCTCTTCATTGCTTTATGGTCTTACTCACCTTCTTGTATCTCATGGTGTTTCACACTGGGGAGGTTTCAGTTCTTCTGTGATGTCCGTACAAAAGGCACGGTCACTCAAAGCTGATGAAGAATGGAAATGGTGGAAAAATTGTTCGCTATCTTATGTCCCTTCTGATATTGCGTAACCTGCTGTAGGCAGCATCAGGCAAGAAACTTCACGTTGATCATGGCATGCTGATCCTGTCTGTGGTGAGGTTCAACAGCTTCACTGTTCTTCACATCTTTGCAGCATACTAAGTAAGCAACGCTATGAGTGTTTTTACCCTTACAATACCGAACATGCTAGGTGGTATGCCAAGCTTTGCCGAGAGTGTTATGATCTTACACATCTCTGTAAGAACATGTTCTTACAAGCAGTACACGCAAGTAGCTTTGTTTAAGTCAGCACATACTAATGCCAGGGTATGTGCTGAGGTTATAGCATTCACTCATGCTAACACATGGGTCTCCACAACCAAGGCTAAACCACAACCATGGTTAAACTCTGCCTAGATTCTGCTTGAAATCACTATGTCCTCATTGCAGTGTCTTCTGCAGTGGCCCACTACACATTGGCTGGGTGAATTCACCCCCAGTATGTGTTCAAAAGCTTTTAACTGTGGCAGTGTAAGGAAGTACATACATAGCAATAGAAATAACAACACTCTTGTTGCTTTAGGGTTAGAATGTATGAAAACAAATTACTTGTGCCGCAACCTTTGAGAAGACCCTCAGGACAGTAAGTGATGATAAAGGGAGGACAAAATCAACCACCCCTGAAGTTCATTGCAAAAGTACAGCTTTTAGCGTATTTGGGGAAAGAAATCTGAAAGAGGGGATGCCAACAGAGAAGGAGCGTTCCAGATTGGTTTCTCAGCTGTGCAATTCTTCCTTCTAACTTCACACACCATCTTGCATCTTAAATCCGAGGTCGGCTTGAGTGGGCTTGAGGTTAGAGACAAATTTTTCACATGTTCTTCTTAACTGTTAAGCAAAATATAGCAAGGCGTTCTTACACAAACGGTAGCAACGTGAGATGGCTTTGGAGCTGCTCTTTGCCCACTGGAGTTCCTTATCTCTCTCCATTTTCACTCAGAGCTAATATTTTCAGAGCACTCACTGGAGTAAAATGTGCTTTCTTTCTCTAATGGTTATCTGATTGCAAACATTGCTAGTGTCCAAATGTTCAGTTTCATCTGGCAGCAGCAAAGTCAGTTACTGTTACCAGATCCAATATACTGGGCACTGCAAGATTAAAGGCACCTTTGTCTTCAGAAATATATTTTTCCATATCAAACTAAGTCCCATTTTGCCTTTTCCTAGCAGTAAAAATGGGAAGATCATCCCAGATGTGTGAAATCCTTCAAGTACCCATAGCATAAACACTAAATGCTTCTTGCTTTTGCATACGCAGATGATACAGAGAGGAAATCTCAAAGTGTTGACAGAGAAATTTAATCTTCAAGGTTGTTTGTGTCATTCTAAAACAGTTATTTACAGCACTTATGTGGTAGAATCTTTGTGATCTCAATATCTGTGTACTGGGATCTGAGCAAAAACTTTTATTGGCAAGCTAGGACAGCTGTCAAGAGAGGAAAAGAATTTTATTGTTACCATCATCGTTTGGGTTTATTCTATTAAAACTAGGGGGGGAAACATGTCCATGCCCCTATGGGACTTAATGTGTGACTCTGAAATTGAGGTCAGTTCTGTTCTTTTTCAAGTATATTTTGCATCTGGGAGATCTTGTATTTGCTTCTCCCCTGAATGTTTATTTTGTTCTTGCACACTGACAACTTGCAGTGTCAGTTGCTCTGCTCTTGATTATTAACACTTATCTATGCATTCAAATAACTTTCATTCTTTCCATTTTAGGATATATATTGTTTCTTCTAATCTCTCTTCTGAGACTTATCAACTGCTAGGTTGACAAAACTATTTCTGAAGCCAGCACATTTGTATTTGCATAACCCTGAAAGAAAATCTAAGGAGTGTTACTGGTTTGTATTACAATCCAAAGTATATCTGATTTGTTTATTTCCTCAGTGTTTTTAATTGTCCCTGTTTATTACTATCTCTGTGTGTGCACATCTATAATAGACAAATCAGAAATAATAAAATGTCAACTATCTTCATTCTCAGACAACCTCACTGGATAAAAATAGTTTTGAGGGGAAGTTAAGTTAAACCACATCCTGTTGGTGGCAAGTATCCTTGCCATTCTCATTTTTGTGACTACCTGATGACATTATTTCTGTAAAAGTTGCATTTTATGAGAAGTGAAGTTGATTTTTGAGGGTTTTTTTTTTTTGCTATGATGATTTTGCACACTGGCTTTTGTTGAATATTTTTTCTTTTTTTTTTTTTTTTTTTTTTTTGTTTCCATGTAGGCTGCCATGGCAGTTTGGATCCTTGCAAAATACTGCTCTTCACAGCTTTTGAAACTGCAGAACATGATAATTAACCCCATGGCTCCCTGTATTGTCTGGTTTTCTGCTGCATAAAACTATCAGGTTTTCCTATGGATGCATCTCTTTTTCTAAATACTGCATTGCAGTTATGTGATCTGATGCAGTGTAGGTTGACACTTGGTAGACTTAAATGTACAATGAGTTCATACGATCTTAATCCTGCCCAGGAGCATGTTTTCTGTGCCTTGAGTGGTTGCTAAGCAGAATCTGTCTGATTACCAAAATATGTATTAACTTTCTTTTATACATTTGTTTCATGTCATCATGTTAGAAGATGTCAGTCAAAAATGTATTGTCAGATCTACCCGTGATTAAAAAGTATAGCTAGATAGATTTTTGAGAAAGAAAAAATAGAAAGATGTTTTGAACCTCTAAAAGCCCATGGGTGATGTGAACTTATGGAAGATCGATGTGTGAAACACACAAAAGCATTTAGCATCTCGAAAAATCAGTTATTAATCATATTTTCTCCATATACTCTCATTAATCACTGATAGATGTACAATCACATATTGTCCATCTTCTTTGTAAAACAAATTTAGAATGGCTTAAAGCTTTACAAGGTGGCTGGAAACTAGTTGGCTCAGAGAACTGGCAATGTGATATCAGTGCTGTTACCTTTAACTTATTAATTAAATCCTGCTTTTGAGAGTGCTAATCAGCTGGTGCTTTTGGTTGCATATTCTTCTGCTTTTTCAGTATGTTGTCCTCCATGAGAGCTAAACTACCATGGAAAACATTAAATACATTAAAAATTAGGTTTGATGAATCAGAACTTCAGCTTAGGTGAAGGTACTTAACTTCATGGACTTCAGTGAAGTGATAGCTGAGCCTCTGGCTTCAGAATGCCATGTTCTTACTTGTGGATCCCTATTAAAAAAATGAACTCTTACTAAAAATGAATCTCAAAGCCTTCCACAATCTAACCATTCCTTCTTTTCATTTGTGTTTCTCATGATGATGCACGTCAACCAAAAATTTAACATATTATCAGTTATTGCCTACTCCCTAAATTTTAGGAAATGAATTGGAGAAGGATGCATCCTATTTCAGTCTGAAAGGCTACCTGATTTGCTCCTTATTAAGTGTGTTGGATAGTTTCGATGAGAAACCCGACTGAAATTGATTTCTGATAATGATAGTGAGCTGGACTTGACTTTACTAGAAACTAAGTGTAAATAGGAGATAGGCTATGAATTTGAAAGAAGGTTAATTTAAACAGTAGATTCCTCCATTCAAACAGCCTCATAAAAGTTACTCCCTCCAAATCAGGAGCTCTGATGCTATCTCACAGAAGCTGTCTAGGGAGTTTCTCTTTAAAAGTCATTACCAGTCAAGAGCCTTTCTTAGCAGGTCTTCAAGCTAGAAAGTGATAAGAAAATATTGAGGAAGCAGAGGGAAGATTTTATAACATAGCTCTACTTGCATCCAGAAAGTATTGACTCCTTTGGACCAGAGTTTAGTGGTTCTACTGAGACAAATACAACAGACGAGAGTTTCATAAAGGTTAAGAATATGCTAACAACTGTGTGGATTGCACAGTTGCAGAGAGGCTGAATCTGGCAGGGACCTCTGAAGATCGTCTAGTCCTATCCCTGTGCTCAAAGCAGGTGCAGCTACAGCAGGTTGCCCAGGACCATGTCCAGATGGGTTTTGAGTATCTCCAAGGATGGAAACTCCAGCAACCTGTCTAGGCAACCTGTCCTAGTGTTTGAGCAACTTTACAGTGAATTTTTTTTTCTTACACTTAAAAGGTATTTCTTGTATTTCATGTTATATGGATTGCTTTTTGTCCTGTTACTGGGCAACACTGGCAAGAGTCTGGCTCCATCTTCTTTACTACCCTACCCCCACCCCAATCATGTATTTGCACACATTGATGAGATCCCCCTGAGCCTTCGCTTCTCCATGCAGAACAGTCCCAGCTCTCTCAGCCTCTCTTTGTATTTCAGATGGTCTAAACCCTAAATCATCTTCAGTGCTGGACGCACACCAGTAAGTTCATGTGTTTTGATGGGACCCCAGAACTGGACCCAGCATTTCAGATGTGTCTCACCAGTGCTGAAAAGAGAGGATGTAACACCTCCCTTGACCTGCTGGCAGTGCTCTTCCTAATGCCAACAACCCTCATCCCCAGAGCCTTGTTGGCTTTGGATCTCCCCTGACAGTATTGTTGTTTCGGGTTTTTTTAATTACATTTATTTCTCACTCATATTTGAAGCAGTTCCCCTGCAGTTAAACTCATCTACTGAACACTTCACTGAATTGGAATCCTTTACCTAGTTCTGTGTTATAGTTGGTAGTTTTCTTGGGCAAGATATATTGTCCGAGGATAAGAGATTGTCACATCTGAGCAATTCAAGTTTGTAGAAATATGCTCTTTAAGAGAATTCTAAAATTTTGCAAATTTAGCTCATAAGATGGGAAAAAGACAAAAACATTGAACCAGCAAATTAAAACAGTCCATATCTCTATTACAGAAGCATGAGGTCAAAGAATCTTAATTGTTAGTTGTTAACTGATTCAGGGAATAAGTCATAACTCATTTGAGGGATACATTGTGGCAAGAGAATATGATTGTTGCTGTTTGTTTTGTTTCAGCCAGTTGTGCCACACATATTTGTAAACTCAAGGAGATGTTTTGCCCAGACAAAAGTTGTCTGGTGTAGCCACAGCTTTTACCTAGTGGTGTAAGTGCACATGATGTGTTACAGACTGAAAAACTCATGTGAAATAAAGTAGGAATGCTATGGGTGATTGAAACGACAACAAGTGACCACATGGAGGAATGGAGAAACTACCCTACCAATTAGCAAAACAATAACAAGTAGGTATTAAAGCTGGTTCTGTCTTTCATTGCTTTCATTCTCAATGGGAATACAGTAATGTTGCTTCCTAAGTGTCATTTAATCCAGTTATGAATGTTTCTTGCTTTTGAAATAGGGATGTGACATGCCACAACCATTTCATAATGCATCTTAACAGTGAATTTAATGCTGTTCTCAGCAAACGGGATTCCACCACCCTCACCCCCACCCAAATCCAAATTTTTTCTCTTGGCTACGCAAGTTGGAGGAGCTGAACAGAATTCTGTAGGTTGTTCGTGGTTTCCAATTGTTGTATTGCATATGAAATGTAGCCAGAGTTTAGATGATGATATGTTCCTGTGGGACTCAGCATATCTGAACAGATTTATATTTTACATAAACATGAAGTCAGAATTTGTATCTGAGCACGTCTGTATTGTATTTTGTTTGCAAGCTCTGTTAGCATCCAAGATGATTATATAGAGCTTAGGTATGTGTGAAAATATATGCTACAATTTCTTTTAGTGATAAGAGAGATTCACTGTGTTTTTAAGGTCAGAAAATGTCAATGTACTGTTTGAATCTAACCACCTGTGTAGGACAGGTCATGGAGTTTCACCAAGGCTTTCCTTTGTTTAATGCAATAACATGTGATGGGACTATGGAGTATCTCCTAGAAAGGTGGAAATAAAATATTCTGCAATGGAAATAGAATGGAACGGAGCAGAGGGGTTTCTTTGAACTGGAATGAAAAATCTTACATCAGGATAGGTTGTGTCCTGGTTTCGGCAGGGATAGAGTTAATTTTCTTCCTAGTAGCTGGTACAGTGCTGTGTTTTGGATTTAGGATGAGAATAATGTTGATAACACACTGGTGTTTTAGTTGTTGCTGAGTAGTGCTTACACTAGTCAAGGACTTTTCAGCTTCTCGTGCCCTGCCAGTGAGGAGCTGGGAGGGGGCACAGCCAGGACAGCTGACCCAAACTGGCCAAAGGGACATTCCATACTGTGTGACGTCATGCTCAGTACATAAACTGGGGAAAGCTGGCCAGGGGGGCTGCTGCTCAGGGACTGGCTGGGCATCGGTCGGCGGGTGGTGAGCAACTGCATCGTGCATCACTTGCTTTGTATATTCTGTTATTACTATTATTATTACTATTATTATTATTACTATTTTATTTTATTTCATTATTTATTTTATTAAAGTGTCTTTATCTCAACCCATGAGTTTTCTCACTTTTACTCTTTGATTCTCTCCGCCATCCCACTGGGGGCAAGGGGGGGGAGTGAGCGAGCGGCTGTGTGGTGCTCAGTTGCTGGCTGGGGTTAAACCACGACAGGTTGTTAGTCAAATTAGCTTCATGCTTGAATAGGAATATCTTACTGTGCCTTTCATGGGTATAATTATTTACGTGGCTTTTACTTTACATTGATGTGTATAGCACAAACCCAAGCACATTAATGCTGTACAAAACGGTGTGTAACGAGGAGGACAGTCTCTGCCCCAGGGAAACTCCCTGTCCACTGCAAAGGCAGAACCCACAGGTACATAGATCAAGCAGGCAGAGTGTGGGTGGTTTGAGGCCGTAAGCTCTGAATACAAGAAGACAGCTGGGATCTCCCTAATGCATTTCAGGGGAAAAAAAAACCCAAAAAACCCAGTTGTATTTATTTTACAGTTCTGGCTTGTGTAAAATACAGTTGTGGCTTGTATATTCAATTTTAGAAGTTCTGCGTTTCTGCTGGTCAGCAATAGTCCTGCTTGTATGTTTTCCTGTTGTGTTGCTGCTCGTTTTGGTGTTTTATAACTTGACCGCCATAGACCAGGGAATTTGAAAATAATGTGTTTTGCTGCTTCTGTGAGATGGAAGGCAGCATGCACAACAAAGGCCGCAGGTACTAAGGCAGTAGGCATTGGGAAGTATTTTGTGAAACAAATAAATGTTAGAAGAAAGGAGTAACAGGAGCAATAGTATAAAATGAATTTTATCATAAAGCCGTTGCCTGTGCTCAGTTTTCACTTTGAGTTTTGTTTTTCCTTATTTGTAGTAGTATATTATGAGCACTTGACTTCACTGAGCTCCTCTGGCCTTAGGACTGCAGGAGGAGAAGATGGAGAAAGGAGCAAAGGTGATAGACTCCAAGCCACATTTGTCATCTCATATGGTGGCTCATTTAGCCAATGACTTGATGTTAAACTATGATAAATTAGTCTAACATTATTACTAGAGCACCTCCAATAGGTGCTGGTTACCTCAAAACATGCATCATCTGCTGTAAAGGTGTGGTGCAGAACCATTTAAACGCAAGGATTCCCATGCCAAGAAGAGGAAACGCGTATGCAAGCTGTGTAGCTGCCAGAGTGGAGCTGTCAGAAAACTTGTCTTGGTGAATGTTGGGATTGTGGAAAGAATACAGCCCAGCACGAGTGTCTTACTTGGGCTGTTCATAACCTCAGTTTTGTTTTTACAGTGCTAATCTCTGGAAATAATCTTTAGCATGCCTTGGACTCACTTAAGGTTTTTCTTTTCTCGTTTTGGTTCCGCCCCCGCCCCCCCCAGTCATGGCTTCCAGCAGTCTATTCCACACGATGCTGTCTTTTGCACGGAATGGCCCTGAATTTCTCCAGACCCTATCTACAGTTAATTTCCTGGTTAATAGTCCTAGTGCTGGTTCCTATCTCTTCAATTTCTGGATGCTTTCATCAAGTAAACTTACACTGCCATCGGTCAGCCAAACATAATTTTGAAAACTCTTTTTAAAATCAATATGCAAGCTTTAATTTTAAGACTGTAAGACAGTACAGTGTATTAAAACCAGAAACCATATATTTATATTCTTTAGTCAAATTCAGTTGCAAGGGACCTCTGACATGTTAGTCAGCAACTTCAATTCTAACTTAAAGGAAAATCTCCTGCAAGCCATTCTTATGTTCCATCTTTAAAAGAGTAAATGGCACCAGGGAGTCTTATTTCTAGAGTTATTAAGCTAATAAGTCTGTGCTTACAGTTAGCAGTTTTAGCTGACTTTTCCATATTCCCTCCTGAAAAGCATTTGTGTAACTGGAGATTTAGGATCATGTCATCTTCTCCAGATCTTCCTGTAACATCAAGATAGACGTTTTGACTTCCACAACTGAAATGAAGCTCCCATCCTTTCTAACTTCAAGTACAAGACTAATTTCCAAACCTGAAGCTCAGTCTGTAGTGCATCAGCTGTCATCTGGAGCAATAAACTATATCATAAAAGAAGTGCTAAAACATTTGTTCTGGAAAAGACTTCCTGTGTCTCAGTCCAATGCTCTACCATTTTTTGCAGTCTCATTTTAGAACCCTATTCATATGTCAGTCATTCCCATTTTAAAATGAGTTCAGCTTTTTGTGCCATTTGTTTCTATTAAAAGCTTGATCAAAACATGGTTCCTCTGGTGGTTAAATCTGCCTAATTTCTGACCTAAATGTAACTGAAGTCACTTTATACACCTTGGATTTTGAACCAGACCCTAAATTTATCTCAGATGGTTCTTTCTTAGCCATTGTGTAGAAACTACAAACCAGTCTTTGAAGATGGTGTGAGTTGACCTTGGTTAGGCATCAGGTACCCACCAAGCTGCTCTATCACTCTCCCTCCTCAACAGGATAGGGGGAAGAAAAATACAATGAAAAGAGATAAGGACAGGGAGATCACTTATCAGTTACCGTCACGAGCAAAACAAACTCTCCTTGGGGAAATTAACTTTATTTATTGCCAATTAATAACAGAGTAAGATGGTGAGAAATAAGAACAAATCTAAAAAATACCTTCCCCCCACCCCTCCCATCTTCCGAGGCTCAACTCAAAGGGTTGTGGTCTGTTCATAATGCTTTGTCTCTGCCGCTTCTTCCTACTCACGCTCTTCACCTGCTCTGGCGTGGGGTCCCTCCCATGGGACACAGTCCTTCATAGCCTTCTCCAGCGTGGATCCTTCCGACGGGCTGCAGTTCTTCAAGAATTGCTCCAGCGTGGATCCACCATGGGGCCACAGGTCCTGCCAGGAGCCTGCTCCAGTGTGGGCTTCCCATGGGGTCACAGCCTCCTTCAGGTGCATCCACGTGCTCCGGTGTGCAGTTCTCCATGGGCTGCAGGTGGATATCTGCTCCACCGTTAACATCCATGAGCTGCAGGGGGACAGCCTGCCTCAACATGGTCTTCACCATGGGCTGCAGGGGAATCTCTGCTCCGGCACCTAGAGCACCTTCTCCCCCTCCTTCTTCACTTGACCTTGAGCTTTGATTTCCTCTATTTTTGAAGAACCAGTCTTCCTGATCAGAATAGTTTTGGGCAGGTGTTTCTTCCTGTGAGACAAAGTTAAAAAAAAAATGCCTTTAGCAAAACAAAAACAAACAAACAAACAAAAAAGAATGTGACTGTGTCTCAGTTGCTTCTGTTTGGTGCTGGAAAAACACAAGATGCATGCAGAAATGTTTAGAACTTCAAAAATATAAAAATAGAGAGAGTAAGATGCGATAAGTATAACATCAATAAAATATCTTGAAACTTTATATTTGAAATGATGGATGATAAATGCCTTTTCATGACAAACATGCAATTAGCACAGTATTTGTCCATAAATAATTTGATTCAAACTTTTAGGTTTGGAGACTAAAGAGTCACTATGGAAATACTGCAAAAATTAGTGCAAAAAAGCTATTACTGACATGACTGAGCCTAACATAATTGAAGATATGCTTGTATCTCCAGTGAATGAAAGTTACTGCAAGACACAGACCTTAGGCAATAGCAGAAGTCTATTTCTTCTTTCTTAGGTAGCACTATTTAAAGGAAAAGAACCTGAAAATAAATGGCAGCCCTCTACCAATGCCAAGAAATTTAATTTTCTTTGTTACTGACGTAGAAAAAAATCTTCCAGAATTGCAGAGTATATAGAAACAAACAGAACATTTGACCTTTGCCTGAAAACACAGCAGAACTCGGGCTTCACCTAATGAGTTACTGCAGAGTTAAAATCTTCTCCCAGCATAAGAAATGCAAGCAATCTAAATAAGGATTCTACCTTTTATGAATTTATTATGTTTGAAACAGAGTTAATGATTCATATAAGTCCCTGAATTAAAAGATTAACTCTCCTTTTATTTCTTAGCTGCCTGATGGCATCAACAAGAAATTGTCATAATAAATACAGTTCAGTGAAAGGTGAGAAAATACATTTTGAAAAAAAAAGTTACGTACTGTACTGGAATGTAAATGATGCATAGGAAGGTTGGTCATTTTTGTTACCCCTTTTGCATGATTAAAAAACAGGTATTTATTTTGGAGTCTCAGAATCCTTGTGACTGAAGAATGATCAGAAACACATGCTTGGATTTAATTTAGAAATGCAGAGCCAAGTGCTGGATTCTCAGTTTTCTCTTCATTCAATCTATGCAGTGCAGAGAAAAATGGAAAATATATGCCGCATCTCCTAAATTCATGAATTTATTGCTCACCATTTCAGATACATTTTCCAATTGTTTTGCAAATTCTTGTCTGAAGCAGAGATGTGGTGTGAGGTTGGGGAGTTCATCCATCCAAATTTTTGTGGTGTTCTGCCAACCCACATAAGTCTATGTCCCTGATGGAATTTTCACCTAAAACCTCTGTCTGTCTGCCTGAGACATGCACAGAATTTAAAACATGGTAGATAAAAGGTTGCAGAGTCTAATCAGTCACCTAATTAATGGTGAACAGCATTAATTAAAAAAATGCTTTCTGATGATCTGGTTCACTTCTGCTCTCAAATATCAGAGAATGATTGTAAGAGAAACCCTCTGAAACGGTAGCTACTGTAATTCAATTTAAATACCTTTTGTTGTTGTAATGAGAAAAACATGAATAAGACAATCGGGTACAACTGATTACCATGTAGAATACTATTTTCTTTTTAAAATGAACCCAGAAACAACAGGGAAAACAGTGTGACAGCTAACTTCTTCAGTCCTGATGATTTACAAAAGACAGAAACATGCATTTAAATGGCTACGTGTCAAATTTGAAGAAGACAGGGAATGTTTAGAGGATACCTATTACAGATGTAAGAAAGAAATATAACAAGGCTGCTTTCCTATAAGGAAAGCAAACACAGGTCTTCAATAAAATTTCCCTGGCCCATTAATTTCTTAAAAGGCTGATGTCTTTGCCATCCTTTTACATTTTGTCATGGTTATCATGAGGAATTCAGGTTGCAATCTCTGTTAGTATCTCAACAGACTAATTTTATACATGCAGATCTGTTCTTCTAAAACCAGAGTAGGCTTATCTAGGTCTAGTTCATGATGTTTAACAAACAACAATTTTCTGTCCTGCTTTTGAAATTGGGTATTTGTGCTCTTTATCAGCTTATTAGTATGTTGTGTTAACCTACAATGAACAAAGACTGTCAGGAATCTATTCAAATGGCTTGCTGATAAGGTTTGATTTGTCCAGTAAATTTCAGAAGTTAAAGTGTTCCCAGTTAGGTGTAATCACAGATATCTTAGAATATGTACTAGCAGTAAGCAGTTACTGCCAACTAATATAGAAGATCCGAATGTGTTTTTGCAATTTTGTGCTTAAAGCTAAATCTATGTTTATGGATTTGTGATCTCTCTCTCTTTTAAATCATGAATGCTGGATACTCAGTGTATTCCCCTGAGGTCATCCATTAATGAAATAACTGAAGATAGTGGATACATTGTGCTTTTAAGCAAGGTTATTATCTCTTTGTTTTTGAAAACACAAGGGTAGGGGAAAACAATAGAAATAGAGATAAGTTTGCTATAAACATCATACTTGTCATCATGCTGCATTAATAAAGCAACTAGAAACAGAAAATACCGGTGTTCTGTCACTTTGCAGTTGTCTATTCAGATAGTACTGGTGATGTGGTGTATGATTGTACAGGTATTTCAAATCTAGTATTTCAGAATCACTTCCCATTTACGTAGGGTTTTTTTTGAAGTATTTGTCACATTGCTTTTCTGGAATTTCTTTCCTTTTCTTTTTTTTCTTTCCTTTCTTTTTAAAAGTACATTTATTTCATGTCAGTGTAATGAGCTTCTTGAACCAAAAGCCTTTAAAAAAAAGATGTACACTTACTAGAATGTTACAATTTTTAGTAAACCAAAGAGTAAAAGGAACAAGCGACCTGGTACAGACATCTCTTTTCAAATCCAGTGGTAGGAAAAGGTACAGCATCCTTTATCTGTCACTGAGTTCTGGATAAGCCGTTCTTAAGCATTGTTCAATAAGCCTTGTTAGTATGTGCAGTGTACATTTTATTGTTACAAATGGCAGAACCCTCACTAGGCTTGCTGCTCACTGTGTTTCAGCCATGACATCCACAGTTGGCCTGCTAGGAAAGTATGAAAGTGCTTCCAAAAGTACCTACCCAATTCAGTGATGAATGAATATCTTATTAATAAACCATTGGAATTTAATTAGAGTAAAACCACCCAGTGCTTTGTATATTCACTCAATAAAAACTGAGAGCTATCATGCTTTATCCAGTTGTGTAATGTCAGTGCCATTTTTCAAAATTCATGATAATCAATAGTGAGTCTTCTACTGTAAAAATGAACTACTTTTTTTTTTTCTTTAAAGTAACAAGATTTGAATAGTACATAGCTTTCTTCCAGCCATTGCCTGTAGAACCGCTGTTGTGTGCAGCCAGGATTTGTCTAGGACCATTAGATCCTCCTGTCTTCTCACCATGCCGTGAGCGACTGATAGCTACTGTAAGATGCTATCAGATGCTTCATGGTGCAGTCGACACGCCAGAGGGACGGGATGCCATCCAGAGGGACCTGGACAAGCTCGAGAAGTGGGCCTGTGTGAACCTCATGATGTTGAACAAGGCCAAGTGCAAGGTCCTGCACCTGGGTCGGGGCAAGCCCCGGTATCAATACAGGCTGGGGGATGAAGGGATTGAGAGCAGCCCTGCCGAGAAGGACTTGGGGGTACTGGTGGATGAAAAAGCTGGACATGAGCCAGCAATGTGCGCTCGCAGCCCAGAAGGCCAACCGTATCCTGGGCTGCATCAAAAGAAGCATGGCCAGCAGGTCGAGGGAGGTGATTCTGCCCCTCTGCTCTGCTCTGCTGAGACCCCACCTGGAGTCCTGCATCCAGCTCTGGAACCCTCAACATGAGAAAGACACAGACCTGTTGGAGCGGGTTCAGAAGAGGGCCACGAAAATGGTCAGGGGGATGGAACACCTCTCCTGTGAGGAAAGGCTGAGAGAGTTGGGGTTGTTCAGCCTGGAGAAGAGAAGGCTTTGGGGAGACCTTCTTGCAGCCTATCAGTACTTAAAGGGGGCTTATAAGAAAGATGGCGGCAGACTTTTTAGCAGGGCCTCTTGCGCCAGGACAAGGGGGAATGGCTTTAAACTAAAGGGGGGTAGATATAGACTAGAGATAAGGAAGGAATTTTTTACGATGAAGGTGGTGAAGCACCGGCACAGGTTGCCCAGAGAGGTGGTGGATGCCCCATCCCTGGAAACATTCAAGGTGAGGTTGGACGGGGCTCTGAGCAACCTGATCTAGTTGAAGATGTCCTTGCCCACGGCAGGGGGGTTGGACTAGATGACCTTAAGAGGTCCCTTCCAACCCAAACTATTCTATGATTCTAAGACTTATTCTTTCATTACCATGGTAGAAAAGCTGTAGTTGATCAATAACAACAAAAGCAATAGTAAAAGCAGTTCCCTATTTATTTAAATGTTAAGCGATACACTGCAAGTAATGCTTGAAACTAAATTATATGGTTGCCATAAAAAGCTGACATTTACAGAATGCCAGTAGGTAGGTACAGACAGTGCAAGAGGGCAAAGTTTGCTTACTAAATCTACTGTTAGTAGTAGAAGATCAAGTTAAAATGGTTTATTTTTTACTTACTTTCACGTATGGGAGCACAAGGGAATTTCTGTACTTGTACAAGAGAGGATGGGCTTCAGGGGAAGATTATAGGCAGCCTGTTAAAGATAGATTGATATTGTTACTTTTTGCATTCTTCTTTGAAAGTTGGGTTTTTTTCAGCTTACAGAATGTGTTTACTTTTATCTGAATAGCAGGCAGACGTTCTTTAAGGATGGTGATTTTTCAGGTTTGTTCAGGTGTATCTGATTTAAAGAAACCTGTTCACTTTAAGTTAGCCACAGTAGCATCTGTCAGACCACAGACTGCTAGGTTGCACAACAGAGGTGTGTACAATAGGCACAGTCCTGTTTAGACCCTATTTTAGTGAAGGCGTCATGAGTTATGCTCATATGCAAGTGTGGGGTTTGATCCTTTAGCTTGATGCAGGTGCCACAGATGACCTATTTTGTGTGGATTTTTTCCCCTCAATTGTTGAATGTGTAATGTTTGAAATGGCATTGGGTGTAACAAGTCTATAGCGCTGTTTTTTCACATTTACCACTTCTGATGCTGCTTTGAGTTTTAAAAAATTGGCATTACAGTTAATTCTGTTTTGCAAGTTTTGCATCTTCTCTAAGATATTAATGATTGAGCTAAGCTGGAAAAAAAGAAGGAAGAAAGACAGACTTAAGCTATTACCTATTCTTCATTTTATTCTTTCCCATACTATTCTTCATTTTCTAAGCTTGAAAAGCAATACAGTTGTTCCCCTCAAACTTTGCTTGCAGTTTTCTCTCCAGCTCCTGTTCTCTGCTGTACTTTTTTGTCATTGCATGTTCTGTTTCCTCAAAGTCTGAAACCATAAGCCTATCTACATATTTTCTATTTGCTGCTCCTTCTATTCTGAAGTCCTTTTTCTCACTTCCTTTCTTACTCTCCGACTCTTCACTTGGCACATATCCTGGCCCACCCCGCACGCTCCCACCACCCGCTCCTCTCACCACCTTGTCTTAGTTTGCTTGTCTTCTCGCTTCAGCGTGCTTCCCATCTCAGCTTTCCCTTGCATCTCGCTGTCTCTGCCTATCTTGTCTCCAGAAATATAGATAGATATAGATACATGTATACACGTCCTTCTCCATTTCCCCATTTGGGATGGGTTCTCTTTTTTTTTTCCAAAGGTCTGTCCTCCCTGTGTTCTTTCTTCTAATTTGAGTGGCGGTGTGCTATGAGGAACTTCCCTGGTGCATGCCCCACCACACAAGGTAGCTGCTTTCTCAGCACGGATTCATCACACATGTTGGTCTGCACTGGTTGAGACGGGATGTGGGGAGGCAGAGGATGGAGAAGTCCATGAATTTTTTGTATTGGCTATATCAAGAGAGTGTCAAACACTGTTCCCTGATAGAGACGTGGAAAGTCTCTGGTTCATGAGGGAACAGTCATCGTGGTGACATTTCTGCTGCTGTTGAGAGGCTTGAGAAGAGACTGCCGTGATCTTCGTTCACCAAGTCATTGCTATATGGGCTGCAATACTTAGAAAAGGTGGGAGTAATTTATCCTAACCACAGATAGTTACTATTATAGTTGCCTATATAAAGCTTCCTTGGTGATCAGAGTTAAAATAAAACACTTTCAGGGCATGTTTCACCTGACCTGTTCCAAATGTACTTAGAATGGAATGAATCATATTCCAGAATTGCCCATTTGTCTCTGTTAACTGCAAAGGGAATTTAGATGATTATTGGGGAAGTAAGTACCAACATTTGATCAGATGAGTTTTGCTCACTGTTTTTATACAGACTCAGATGGAAGGAAGAAAATTGTAGAGTCAGACAAGCAATTTGATGGTTCAGAAAAGGTATTCAGCACTTCTCTTAGCATTGCAGGCTGTTACACAAATGGGGAGATAAAGCCGAGGTAGAGCAAGACTGTTTGTGCTAATGAGGCATCTGATGAATCTGCTAATAAGGAAGAATTACTCAAAGTCCTGTGTTTTAACAAGAGCTGATGTAAATATTGTGGGGAGCTAAAATTAGCCAGAGGGGTTTAATACTTACTGTCTCAACTGCCGGTCTTACTTTGCAATAGCACATTTTTCTAAATTCCCTTGAATGGACATTGTTTGCTTTTCACTTTTTTTTTCCTCTCTGAAGAGAACTAATTCCCTGGGTGCACTTGAGAATCCTCCTTCGGGTTAGGCTGGGAAGAAAATTTATCTGAAAAGAGCCCGGCTAACTTTGAGGCTATTCCGTTGATGCTCGTGAAAGTTTTAACTGGTCTGTCAGAATACATTGTTCTGATGGTTGACATCTTACGTGCTTTGGTGAAATTCTTCCCAATTGTATAACCTCTTCAACCCCTTTAACTCAACAAGAAGGTGAAGAGTCGGTTCGTTCTAAGACTAAGGTGTGCTAGAGAAGTAAAGGCTTTGAAAAATCCGTAGGACAGCCTATTTTGAAAGTGTTGCCATATGCTAAACTTTTTCTAGTGCTCAGTAAAATATGGTCTTTACAAGGAAACTGTGGGCTTTTTCATCGTACACTCAGATCATGTTAACTGATGAAGTATCTGAAGAAAGAACTAAAAGATTGTCTGTTTTTTTCAACGTCACTATATTTAATAAGATACTACCTTTTCCTGCAAAGTTTGCCGTTTTAGACTGTCATGGCTCAAATAATATTATTCCTCTTACAATTACTGTATGGAATTTGATGTTCACTTTATTATATAAACATTACTTGAAATAAATAACTATGGAGTCTTTTTTTTTTTTTTGATTCATGCATAAATTTATGAAATGGAACCAGAACAGCAATTTTCATTATAGTACTGTGTAAGACTGCAGGAATATTTGAGTAAATGGAAATAATGTCAAATTACTGCTGTGTACTGCCCATTTCTAGTACTGTGGAGTACAAAAATAACTTTGTGTGTTCATTTGTAATAGCCTTTATAAAATTAAATTTTTGAGGATAAATTGAAAAAAAAACCTCAACAAACCTCCAAAACAAAACTTCAAAAGCAACCCAAAGCAAAAAAAAAGGAAAAAAAAAAAAAAAATTACTCCAGTCAAAAGACTGTGAGCCTGCTATAGGCAACCGTGTTGTAAATAGCTGTATTTTCTGCAGTTTCTGTAGCTGAAGTGATTGTGCTTACAAATGGTCCATGTAACAGTGAACTTTCAGTAAGACCAAGAAGGTCCCCTTTGGGGATTGTTAATACAGCGGTAGGTGCAGGATGGGGAGGCTGACCCTCGTCATCACCGGTGGCAGCGGCAGCGCTGCCTGTAAGGCAGGGCAGCCCTGCAGTTCCAGTCCTTCCATCGTCACGAGGCTGCCCGCCATGGTCCTGCGCCTTCCCCCTCCCTGGGGCTGGCTACTGGTGCCCTGCATGATCTCCTCTCCTCTTCTCTGCACTGGGAGTTGGCAGAGCATGCTTCTCATGTGAGCTCACCCTCCTCTTCAGATGCCATCTCTTAGGGCAGTTCTCCTGTCTCAGATTAATGGATGTATCTTTCTGATCATGGAGTAATGAAACTACAAAACCAGACGACTTCTTTTTTTTAGTAATCTCCTCCTTTCTTTTCCTTTAGTAGAGGCAAGGGGCTTTCATTTTTCACAACCAGTGTTTTTCATTATTGGACAAACAACACTGCTATAAACTAAGTACCCAAACTAATTACCCATAAATCTTTGTTTATGGGTAATTACTGTTAAGTCTTTGCAAATTAAATTCACTCTGATGGACAAACTATGAAACTCTGACTTTCTACCATTACAGTTGATAGGAGTAGATTTGAAACTTAGGGGAATAATTTCACATCTTTAAATTCTGGTCAGGGAGATTAATAGAGCAAACTGGGAGAAAACAAGCTAACTCTTGATTTTGTTAATGACACTGGCAGTAAACCTTTCTGCTAACTGTAGAAAATGTGCTGAATCCTGTGTTCCTGCTTTAGGAACAAAATGAGATACTCTTACAAATTTGCTTAGGCCCTTGGTGGGAGAAAGGGAATGAAGGTGGAGCTGAGATGGTTAGTTGTGTGACATACTAAATGGGAAGTTTGCTGATTTTATTTTATATTTTCTTAATATTTACAAAATTACATTGAGTAGTAGGTTAGCAATAGTTGTTAGTTTCAGCAGGAAGCTAAGCATATTTGTTGAGACATTGGAAATCAGTCTTTCCCAACCACAGTTTGCTTAAAAAAAAAAAAAAATTTAGAATGATGAAGTCTTCTCTGTCCTCTCTCACAAAATCTATGCTATTTCACAGAAATCAACAAGTGAGCCTAGAAGTTCCCCATAACTGGGAATTGCTTTTGCTGCCTATGTTATTGTAGTATGACTGCAGTGAATGTATACATTCAAGTAATACATATATTAAGCCATAGTGTACTAATCTAGGATAACTTCTGTGATTATTGTTACCAGTAATTGAGTATAAAATATGTCATATGTGTGGTGAAATCACAGTCTGAAGTACAAGCTCCTTAAGGTCCTGAATGGCGTTAACAGTGTTATCAAAGGTTGATTACTCTGATCATTTATCTTTGTGACTGTGTCTTTGAACAAGCAGCAAATATATCTTTCTTCAGATTTGAATGGTTGGGATTTCCTCCATTTAGATTTTCATTTTTCCTAAAGCTAGACACAATATCTATCTCTGTTACCTTGCAAATGGTAATCAGCATGCCGTGCATTTTTCCCTCTTGCCATCCATGGCTTCTTAAAACATTTGGTAGCTTCATACTGGCTGAGGATTGTCTGAATGCCTTCTAAGTTTTCTTTAAAGTTGTCTTCCTGTTTGTCCAGTTTTCTTAATAGTCAAAAACTTACTGCCTAGGTTGAGTCAACTCTGAACAAGTAATCTCGAAGAGCCAGTGTGGGCATGATGTGCTTTTCCCACAGAACAGCATCGTGCCCAAGTGTGGGTGGGTGTTCGAGCCTCAGAGATCCTCTGTTCATCAGAGGACACATCAGCGTGGCTGTGTCATGCCCTCTGGTAGCATGGTTTGCTCCCTGGTCCTGAGGGTAGCCTAGGTTTGGCAATCTGTTTCTCCTTTGAATTTCAAATACTAGGCAAATACAAGTGAAAGGTGGTGATATGATAAGGCTGATAATTCTGTTTTACCTGCAAGAGAAATAGTACAACTGTTTATAAACTGCATTCAGAGCAAACTCTTTTATGCAGAACATGTATTCTTTTACAATGCTTCAATATTGTGGCATAAGGAAATTACCAGAGGTTGAGGAATTATCCATGAGGTGTTGTGAGACTGTAAGATGTTACCTGCTATGAAAAGGGACATTGTCCATCAGAAATTCATGTATGTTTACTAGGAGACAGTGGGCTGCAGTAAATGCCGATGTCCAGGAAATCAAGCAGGTTTCTAGAAAACACTTATCACTAAACAAGTGAAGGAAAGTTTTCTTTAGATTACCTTTTGTGGGGAATAACTCAGTATTTGAAAGTGCAAATGAAATAAGTAAAAAAATTGCAATTTTACTGGGTATGTTGCACTGATTTTTACTTCCATAAATAATACTCTCCTGTTCTCTCACCCTCTTGTGGCCCACACTAGCATTTTTGTTCCTGTTGTAGTCTGGTGATGCAATGTAACATGCATTGCTTTCTGTTAAATGTAGGATGAAAGAATCTCTGGCTAAAAATCGTGCACCTAGACTTTAAAGCGCTGCCTCCAGTCCTTGTGTGTTGGTGAGATGTTTTAATTTCCATGCTGCAGTGAAGAACGGATTCGGCTCCTTGCAGTGTTTGGAGTTCACTGTTACGTTTGCTGCTGTTAACTGTGAAGTGGAGAGGATTCGTTTGAATTCACGGGCAGCGAACCACTGAGTGGAAGCTCAGTGAGTCAATAGTGGATTCCCAAGCAGGGGCAATATGGTCTCAGACCAGTTCAACAAAGGGATAATGTCTGACTCGATACCAATAATACAGTTCATCTTCTCTCATGTGGCTGGCAAAAGGGATATTTGTAAATGTACTTCAGTTTTCCTGCTGATAAACGCCCTAGAAATATCCTAATTCCATCTGTCCTGTTTCTTTCCTTTCTTTTGATAGGAGAGGGAGGATTTGCAATAAATAACAAGAATGGTTTTTGGAATTGTGACATACTGAAGTATTTGCAGAGTGTAACTACATAATAGTCGCCCTACGCGCTTACCCCTTGAGAGCAATCCAGTGACCAAAACTAAGAGCTGTTTCATCACCCAAATGAATCAGCCAGAGAAATGCGGGTCTTCTGAGTCAGGGTGACCTTTTTAGGATTTCTTTCCCTCTTTCTCTCTACAGAGTTTCACCATATGGCCAGTCTATCTCAGCATCTCTGCAGCAGCAGCATTTGATTTCTCTGCCTGTAGCCAGGCCCACCCTGCTGAAAGATGAGCAGATGGACTATGTCAGAAGTTAGCAATTTTCACTGGACGTGCAACAGATGTGCATTTAAACACCTTGGTTTTACCTTCCAAAAAGGCCAGTATGCCACTTCTTAAGAAGTCGGTCTAACTTGGCTTCCCCGAAGAACTCAAATGAAAGAATGATGCAGCACTTGGAAGTCAGTTTCTCAGATAATCATGTCCCTGACACAGACTGGCACAAAAATCATATTTTAACAAGAAGGAGAGTTTTTGCCTCAGGGCAATAATTCAGGAAATTTACTTAATTTTCTATTATTGTAGCTCAACACTGCAAAACAACCCTCACAGTAAGCTTAGGTCTTACTGGAGGTATTTGTGAGGTCTATGATGAGGAGGGCTTTTTGCCCTTTGATAAAAGCTAAGAGGTATCTGAACTACATGTCTCATTTCTTTTCATTTCCTTCTACTGTTATTTTGTTTAAGGCCTTAGTAGTCCCATGTTAGATGAGTGATACCGCTAAAGGGCAATGTCTTTTGCTTTTTACTTTTGGAGCAACGAAGGCATAAATTTAATATTCTAATTACTCATCTTACTGATTTTACACTACAACACCGTGCAATTAGGTCCTAATCCTAGTCTGTTGCTGATGGCAAATTTGCCCTGTAGATAAATTTTGCATTTATGCTGCTACAGAAAGGCTTACCAAAGACAAGGGACTTCAGAAGTGCTCTAATTGGCTAAATGCAGCCATAGGGGGAAATCCAGAGATGTTGGAGTAAATGTAGGATAGTGGCATATTGTTCAGGTACCAGGCTTTTTTCCTAAGGGGACTAATACAATGACTTTGAAGAGTCCTATCCAGGAATAAGAATATAGAGAAATGAAGTAGTTAGTTTGAAATATATGACCTGAAACTCCTAAGTGGCTTGCAATAGCCTGTAACTAGCTTCATGTAAGAGCAAGTGTATATAACGTATAGAAGCATTTCTCAGTGACATCTGCTTTGGAGTCAATTTATTGACTTTGCATCTGAAAGATTAATAGATACAGTTAGACAGGTGTTACTTAGTTTTTCTATACCCTGGAATGCCAGTTCTCGTTCTTTAACGTTAGGCTGCTTTGAGTGTGTTTTGTTCTTTATCTAACTGACATTTTTCCACATTGTGCAGTCATTGTCTACATGTACAACTGCATGACATCACCATGTCCCACTTCTGACCTAAACTATTTTTCAGACCTACATTAGATGTCCACTGTTGAAAGGCTATTGTATAACTCAGCTACTCTTCACTCTTTATGTCCTACCTCAACTTTCTGCTGTCTTTGAAAGGAGATACAGAGGGTTTCTAACCTTCCCAAGCAGCAACAGAATGCATTTGAGGCTCTCTGTCAACTCTAAAGAGTGCTAAACTTCTCTTTTACTGGGAAAATGGTGTCCAAGTGTAACACTGTTATTGAAAACTTTGGTTTTCCTGTCATTACTAGAAGAACATCTTAGTGATGTCCTTCTGATGGTTCTGTTTGTTGCTTTTATTTCCGTAATGTCTTTCCCCAGGAAAACAGAAAAATCTAGGTTTTTTGTCAGTGTTACTGGTTTCAATGTGGTATGGTGTTACTCAAGCTAGCTCTGAATCAGTTGCCTTCTTCCTGTATGGGTTTACCAGGGGAAAAAAGACGGGTGAAGTGCATTTAAACCCTCATTAGCATCAGCTTATATATTGTGCATGTTCCAGTGTCCTGTGATAAAATCACGGCCCCAGGGCTGTGTGTGTAGTCCCTCTGTCTCCCTCAAGTCATATAGAGGTTATGTTCATCGCTTCCTCTTGCTATGGCTAAACATTTTTAAGTACCTGAATTAGTTTGTAGGTATACCCTAGTTTCCATCAGTCTGAACCACATTTTTGATATAACCAGGGAAAGGATAGGCATTTAGGTGTAACCTAAGGCTATAACATTTTTACTATGAGGCATTTTATTTTATGTTCTGCCTACCTAATTTACTGACTGACCCTAAACAGAATTGGGAGAGTTGCTGAGATAAACGGTGCACAGTCTTCCCAAAATATACAGATGCTTAGGGGAGAGAAATACGAATCATGGGTAGTAAGTTACAGAACTGCTGATAGCTCCGGCACGTAAATGGACAAAGTGGAAGACCGCAGGAGGAGAGGGACAGAGAGTGGGACAGAGTCCTTGAGACTGTGGTCTGCATTGTGCACAACACTTGTTGGATCCTTGGGAATTTATAGAAAATATAATATAAACTGCTCGCACTAAAGGGCAAGGGCTGTGTTTAGCCACAATCATTAATATTCTGTCAGCCATAACCCCTTGGCTTTATTGTCAAGATAGGACATAGCCCTCCACAAATTTCTGTGATCTGTGTGCTTCCAACAGTTTTTCAAGTTTGTCAGTGTTTTCAGTGTTTATAAAGCATTATTGTTGTTTCATTAAAAACATTCGTTTCCTGACTGAATTCCCAGATTTGCCGTTGCCAACGGGTTTATTATTAAGTCATTGGGGAAATAAAATTTTATTTTCAAAGATTACAGATGGAGGCATAAGGAAAGAATCTCTGAATGAAACCTGGATAAAATTCTCAGCATTATAGTGAAAGTCAAAAAATTACATGTTTTTTTTCCCAGGATGTATCAAATAATTTAAAATTGTATTCTACTTTGCCTTCCTTTTTGAAGCCAAAGCTTTAGAGAGCCTGACCTTACTACAGTTCTTTATATAATTGACATATGCTAAAACTTTGTGATGTATCTTTTGCAAGATAAAAACATTATTAACTAGGTACTTGCACGGCATATGAAAATATTGTAAATACATAATTAAGCAATCTGGATGAATGGTCTATTGATCACAATGAATACTGTACCTACTCTATTAAATCTTCAAAAAAGAATTGTTGTTCAATTTTGGATGAGTTTTGGTAAATCAGACTCACAAAGTCCCAGAAGAAGCAGCATGTCGACAGGTGTAAAGCTCACTAAGTTTGCAGAGTTTGACTTCTGTAGTTGGCAGCACATAATATCTCATTAAGGGTATTTTCTCTTTAAACATCAAGAAAACAAATCATGGGAGAGGGTGCCAGGAATACATGACACCTTTCACAGCTTGGTTCTTGTTCAGAGGAACATGCTCTGCATATGAATGCAATGCTTGATCGTCTCTCTGTGGGACACAAACTGTTGTGCAGCATGGCTGGTCAGCCCTCTCGAAGAACCTGCTTGTCTGACCACAGCCTCATGAAGATCTGCGGAGGTCTATGTCAAAGCCTTCTTCCCTGCTTGTGCATCGCAGCTCTTTTCACGTGTCTGGTGGCTCAGGCTGTGGCTGATGTGGATGCTGAAGCCCATGCCTGCAGAGGACATTTGCTGTGCAGGGCAGGCGCCAGCTATTTGCTTACATCAACAGCTAATTGTATGACTGTAACCCAATTACGGCTTATAAGCGCCTGAACCAGTGCATGGGCATAACTGACTACACTTTTTATTCCAAGCCTCTCTCTGAAAGTACATGGGGAGCTTTTTTTTTAACATGTTTAAAAAAGAAATCGTGAATCTGTAAATCCCATACAGACTATGTTGCAAATAGTGCTTAACTGTGATTCTATTTTACATTCTAATAAAGGTTGGAAATGCCAGTCTTCAGATGTGTCGTTGGAGTATGCTGACAGCTAAAAAGCCTCAGTCCTTTAAAAATGGAAATTGCAGTCATTGGAAAGTTCAGTCTTTCTCTAACATAGCCGATTAAACAGTGGCTTGGTCAGTGACTGGTGTAGGGAGATTCAAGAAAAGATCAAAGATGTTCATGGACTAGAAGATCTGGAATCTTCTCCTGGAAAACAGTAATTTCACTCTTGTAACTACAGAAAAGAGCTCCCTCATCTGAAGCATTGAGTAGTAGTGACACTTTCTTGAAAATGTAATTCACTGTACATGCACTTGCTTGCATATGTATGTCATTAATTACCAGGATGGTCTGTGATCACCGTCACTGAGAATGGTTTCTGTGACTTTCTGAACATCTTGTTGAAGTTCCTGTAGGAATAAATATCTGCATCGGGAGCTGTCAAATGATAGGAAGATAAAAAATGGAATTTCACAAAAAGCAGAAAAAGCAATACAGAACAGAGGACACAGCAGTAGCTCTGGGAAGAGAGAAAGCTGAAGTTGCATTCTTGATTAAATTTACCAAGGAAGAGATTTGAGAAATGTGCTAGGGGGAAGAGGAAAAAGAAGAAAAGTTAAGTCCTTTACTTAATAGGGAAGACAAGAAAATAAAACATTGTGTAGGGGTCTTTGTAAAGGGGTAATAGAATATTAAAGGCCCAGTTAGAGCAGATGTGAGAATATTTAGGTAAGTCAGAGTGCTGATGTCGGTGGTGAGTTGGTGATGTTCACCCCAGAATGCTGAAGAAGGAAACTCTTGGGAGCAAAACCTGACTCTTCAGCTGTTATCCTTGAGAAGTGACTACAGGCAGTGAGGTCCCAAAAGTCTAGAAAAATGCAAAATACAGGTGAGTGAAAAAAGGGGGGAGGGTGATTGAGTCCATAGGTTGTAGTTCAGTAAAGCTCACATCAATACCTGGAAAAATATTGAAACAAGTTATTAAACGATCAATTTGTAAGAGCTTAGAGAGCAGTAAGAGAGAGACAGGCAATACTGGCATGGCTTGGGTTTGTGTGCGTGTGACTCAGTGGGTGCTTTTTGTTTGTTTTGTTTTGCAGAGTGTCCATGGCCTAGGGGATAAGGTGGACATGGTAAATACGGTGTACCTTGACTTCTGGTGAGACTCCTGCAGGGTTGTTGTGCTGGGTTTACGTGGCAAGGTTTTGGTGGCAGGGCTCTGCAGGGGTGGCTTCTGTGAGAAGACACCAGAAGCTCCCTCCATGTCAGACACAGTCGGTTTCAGCTGGCTCCAAGACGGACCCACTGCTGGCCAAAGCTGAGCCCATCAGTGATGTTGGTGGTGCCTCTGTGGTAACATACTTAAGAAAGGGTACAAAACACTGCACAGCAGCAGTGTGAGAGAGAAGTGAGAACAATGTGAGAGAAACAGCCCTGCAGACACCAAGGTCAGTGAAGAAGGAGGGGGAAGAGGTGCTCCAGGCACCGGAGCAGAGGTTCCCCTGCAGCCTGTGGTGAAGACCATGGTGACACAGGTTGTCCCCCTGCAGCCCATGGACTTCCACAGTGGAGCAGATATCCACACTGCAGCCCATGGAGGATCCCATCCCAGAGCAGGTGGACAAGTCCTGAAGGAAGCTGTGACTCTGTGGAGAGTCCATGCTGGAGCAGGTTCCTAGCAGGAGCTGCGGCCCCATGGAGAGGGGACCACGCTGGAGCAGTCCATTCCTGAACGACTGTACCCTGTGGAAAGGACCCACACTGGAGTAGTTCGTGAAGGCCTGTATCCTGTGGGAGGCACCCCATGCTGGAGCAGGGGAAGAGCATTGAGGAGGAAGGAGTGGCAGAGACAAAGTGTAACGAACTGACTGCAACCCCTAGTCCTCATCACCCTCCACTGCTCAGGGGGAGGAGGTAGAGGGGTTGGGAGTAAAGTTGAGTCTGGGAAGATGGGAGGGGTAGGGGAAGGTGTTTTTAGTTTTGTTCTTATTTCTCACCATCCTATTCTATTATTAATTGGCAATAATTAAAAAGAATTTCCCCAAGCTGAGTCTTTTTGCCTGTGATGGTAATTGGTGAGAGATCTCCCTGTCCTTATCTTGATCCATGAGCTTTTCCATCATATTCTTTTCCCCCCGTCCTGTTGATGGAGGCGAAGTGATAGAGCAGCTTGGTGGGCACCTGGCAGCCAGCCATGGTCAACCCACCACAGTCGTGCATGGCATTTTTGTAACTCTGAGAAGGAAGGTGTGGTGACCCCAGCCTCCTGCCCACTTTGTCCCTTGGGGAGGATGGGAGGTGGCACCAGGGTCGGTGGTGGGGAGTGCTCCAGGGTGGCTGCCTCCTCGTGGCAGGGATAGCTCATGACTGGCGCAGCACTGTTCTTGTGTGCATGTGGAGGAAATACAACATTTAGGGCAGGGCTAGACCTACTTAGGTCTTTCCAGCCACCAGAACCAAAGTCTGCCCAGCTGGAAAGGTCAGGCTTTATAGTTTTGGAAGATCAGACCTGACTTGATACCTCCCCCGCGCTTGTAGTAAGTTGGCATTTGGTCATCAGACTTATTAGGACTGCAAAACTTATCACTTTGATGGAAATAACCCCCCACTGACACAACCTGCAGCACAATATATTGCCTTAATGCTATCTTCATTTTCTCAGGAAATCTGTTTTTCTGTTTTATGTATAGTATCAGTGTGCTCCCTGCTGCAGCTTCCTCTTTCTACTGTAGCCTTTTTATTGCAAGAAAATTACAACCAAGTGTAAGTCTGTACATTATTATGATGATGGCAAATTAGGTTTTCTGACTGTTACAAAAATATTAGAAATGACAGATTAAAAGTGCTCCCTATTATGGAAAATCGATTATTTCAGTTCATCTTTTTACTTCAGAAATATAGTATATTTAATGGAGAATATATATAAGTATGATCAGAATTCACAAAATATTACAAAAAGTGTTCATTTAGGGAGCATTGGCAAAATGTAATACACTCCCCCAAACTCTTTTGCATTGCCTGGCTTTCAGTCTTACCTCTTATGATTAGAAATAGCTGTCCCACCTGGTTTAAAGAAGAAAATATACAGAATAGCTAGAAAAAAGCCAAAGAACTTTTAAATTTGCCATATATTAAAATTTTGTTTGTTGTCTTGTGGTAAGAGATCCTGGGTTGGGACTGCACATAAACTTCTTGGCAAAAGCAACTTATTTCAGAGAAGCCATTGCATAGGTGTTGATGATTCAGCACAATATGAACCTCCAAGGAGAAAGCTGCGTAGCTTACCACGTGTAGTCGTTTAATGCAAAGGCCAGTTTGCCTTCTGCACCTGGAGATTGTCATGAAGAGCAGTAATCAATGATGTTGACACCTACTCAAAGTACAGACTGTTTAAAACACTTCCTGATGAAGGAATGTGTCACCAGAGAAAACCAGGCAGACAATTGTGCAATGGCCCAGAAAGGAAGGCCTCGCAACACACTTGCGAAGGTTTTTAAAAGTTTTTACTGCTCAGTGCTCTTTCTCCCTGCATGCACTCTTCATTAAGGTTAAATAAACAATGTTTATTCTTCATTAGTATCTCGTAAGAGGAGGGAGGTGCTTATGACACAGTGGTTTAAACGGTGCTTAAAATACAGCATATGTATTTCCAGGGGAGTTGGGTTCACTGAGCTGTTTCAGTCGTCAGGCTTTGTGTGCTGCTTAGGGAGGGACGGTAGCTGCACAGCGTGTCACCTAGATGGAAAGTGCATGCACACTCTGTGGCCGTGAGAATATGCCTAAGACTGCCAATCCAAGGATTTGGGTCTGCGTCTTGCACAGGTAGTCTAAGCACGTGGTTTTCAAAATTTGCCCTGGTGTTTCCAAAGTTCAGTACCAAGGACAAAAACCTGCATCCTGCTGAAAGCAGTAGGAGTTCACTCAGTTCACTCCTCTACCTCCTTTTCTTTGCTCTCCCTATTTCATTGAACTGCCTAAACATGAGTAGGTAAGTACTCTCCTGTCCCTGAAAAGAGAGGAGCAGCCTCAAAGGAAACGCCATGCTGAATAAAATATTCAAAATCAGTTTCTGGATCTATTGGACTGCAAGAGCTTCATGTCAAAAAATCAACCTTTGCAAGTTCTTTTTCAGCCAACTTTTAGCTGCAAGTTTTTTTCAGAGTTGGTAGGAAAGAAATTGGTTTTCCTATTGAGAATTCCCCTGCTGTTTTAGAAATACAGTTGTTCTTATGTGCAGTCTAACCCAATTTTTTAAAGGGGCTAAAGGAAAAAGAAGAAAGAGTGAATGTATTTTCTATACCTTTTTCTTCCACGGTGCTGTATGAAGTGTTCTGATCTTCAGCTCCTATCTGCATTTCAGCAGTCTTGAAGCTTTGTTCAGGAACGAGCTTTCTGAAAGTTGAGTTACACCAAGGAGAGCAATGTACACACAGTAAAGCAGTAACCTCTGAAATTCAATGTAGTTCAAATTTTGCTTCCACGTTTTCAAATTAAGGTCCGAGATAATGATTCTTGCTCTTTTAGTAAGTCTGGGTCAGCTGTATTCTTCCATTCAACAAAAGGTAGGGAAGTCAGATTTGTCAAAATGCTTTATGATATGCAGTGTTGGTAGTCTGTTTCTGGTCCCAGTGTTCACCCACCAGCTAAATAGAGAATTAAGAATTTTAGGTGGGAGAAATAATCTAATGTTAACATAGATAGTATAGAATGCAGCTAATTTAACCCCTAGCTGAATGCCTACTGTTTTAAAAGGCAATAATGTCAGGTGTAAGCCTTTAGACTCCTTGTGGGATAGAGGTCTTTTTCTATAAATTTCCTGCAATACTTGGAGATGGAGCCCCACTGGAAGCTAGTGAGAAATATGCTGCTGCAGTCCCAGCAGGAATTAGGAGCTACTGGTCCAGCCACTGCAGCAGGGGTGGCTTGGACTGCTGCATTTTAATTAGTGTTTCACCAGCCAACCTAGCCCACATCTAAAGGATTACAGTTCTACAAATTGTTATCTGTGGAAGTTACAGGTTCAAGAATATTGGCAAGCATTAGTTTGATTACCGTTTATTTAAAAACAGTGTATGTCTTTTGTTGGGAATGTGCTTATGTAAGGCTCCTTTGTTTGTCTGCTGTATGCAGTGGAGGCTGAATATCGGAAATATCTTGTTGGTCTATTGCATTGCCTTTGCGGGCCAGCCTGACCAGGAATCGATTGCTGAAAAGTCCTTTCACCTCAAATATTAGAAAATCAACACAGCAGCTAAAAGTCATAGAATCAAAATCTGAGAAGGTATGGATGTTTTTCTTGTCAAAATCAAACCAGACAGAACTCTGGAATGCAATGGAATTAGCTTTCCTTTCCAGAACTGTGGATGTTTTTCCCACCAGCCTTGCCTTCTTCAAAAATTAGTTTTATTCCTTATCTAGTGTGGGAGTTCAAGGTTTTTTTCCCCTTACATTATGTTCATTTTGTGAAATTTTCCATTCTTTTTACAAGTTGTGAAATAATGAGGGGGAAGGGAGGGCTGCAGTTGCATGTAATTGCCTGCAAGTCCTGTATATGTAGATATTGATGTTTAGAAGAAGCTTTTAGATCAGATTTGAATAACTTAAGAATTGCTTGTAAGTCCACTGTAGAAAGAAATTTTGTTTTGATACACTTTCACATGAAATGCAAGCTGTGAGAATTTCTGAATTTACGTGTATTTTCTTTTTTAAATGAAGGCAATAGTAGTAATGCCATGGAATAATGCATTTTTTAAGCGTAATTTTCATTTGTATGTATGTCAACAGCTTTGTCAATGATTTTTTTATTCTGTCCAGTCTTCAACTTCAAACAGGGCATTTAATTTTGAAGTCTAGGAACAGTAATTTCATTCCTATAAACCCATTTTGACCTTCTAGTGTATATATAAGAAAGAATGAATTAATGTGTTTTAACTTTACACTTCTGTAAACTGTACAAAAAAAAAAAATCAGTATTCTTTATGAAAATCAATACTGGACTTTTAATCTGTTACTGCAGTTTTGGCAGCACAGATTTCCATGGCTCTGAAATAGGTACAGTTTTCTTGGGACCATTCATTCTTTCACCTGATTTGTTTGGAGAAGCTAGATTGTGTAATCATTCTTTGACTGCATGAAGCACAAACTAATTTATTTTTCAAAAATCAGTTCAGAACTCAAGGAATTTAATCCAAATGAAATTTACAGGAGATTACCTTGAGGACTGTATTTGTACTGAGTTGATTCAAAATGCAGTATAAAACCTGGGATGAGTGGGCATGGTATGGAGATACTGACCTACTTTTTGAAAGAACCAATTTTCCTACTTCCAGTGAAAATACTGTCAGTGACTGTTTATTTTATTATAAAAACTGCAGCTCTAGGAATTCACCTTTCCTACGTACCTGTGACCAAATAAACGTCTGGCTGTGTTTCATTTTGGTTCCCATTCCTGTCTCAGAGGCAGAAACTTTTTGTGGGTGTGTGGGAGAAAAGGCTTTTTCCAACCTGGCTCAAATTCTGTGTCTTTTCTTGCCTTGGCTTTTCTATCTCTGCCAGTCTCCACTGCGGGTCCAGCCTGATCCTGCAAATTCCATTTTCTCCTTTATGTGCAAATTCTGCTGATCACTTCCACCTCCTTAACACCCCTCCTGGGCGTCCCTGCCTTCCTTCCATCTGTGCTGACACCACTATTTTTGACTGCATGTACTTGAAGTGTGACCGTGCCTTTTCTCTCGGCTTTGCAGTCTGGACTCCTTAGCACAGGCAGAGCGCTATGGTGCTGTTGCCCAATCTCTGAAACAGTGTCCTTCTAAAATAATTGTGAATTCAATAACATCTGAGGATAATAACATGAAAAATAATCCCGAATACTCAACAAAGTGTATATTAGGGGGGCAAAAAGTTTTACACATACATTTTTAATATTTTTAAAACATTTTTCAAATTTATGTGGAAAACAACACACATGCAGAGCTCAGTCATTGAGTTTTAGTCTAATTTCACATATTAAGTGGTACTTTCAATACTTTAAATTTTTCATGCAGTCATTGGACTAATGGCTGAGTTTATTATGTCACTGAAGCGTTTGTACTGCGGGAAAACTAGTTCTGTGCTAATACTGAGTTGGTGTGTAGCAGCTGTGATACATTCCATGCACAGGACATCATGAGGTTTCTCATGAGTTGTCATTGTCCTCGTTGTAGGCAGCATCACATGGAAGTGAGTGTTTTTATTGTCCATTAGGACCAAGTAGTTAAGATGTATGCATTATTTTTAGGTTTTTTCTAAGTTCAAAACTGGATATAGAAACATATTTGTGTAGTAAAGCGTATAGCATACATAGTAAAGTGGTTTGGGGGTTTTTTTGTTCTTTAGCATGTTCAGTTATATGTGAGCTTTTAAAAGTAAATCTTTAAGAGAATCATTAAGCAGCTTTCCAGACAGAAACACATATGTCAGTAAAAGAGAATGACAATGTTTTCAACAATGTAGGAATTCTAATTTTTACAATTCTCTAACTTGGCCAACTATATATTCCAAGAATATGCCTTTTTTTATATTGTTCCAGCCAACTTAAAATAATTTATGTTTTGAATTTAGGCAGCCTTTTCTAGGCAGAGATGCAAAAAAGCAACAGCTGGATGCTCCTTTAAGCCTAGTTTTCTTTAAAAGTAAGTAAGTGCAGGCTTACGTACACAAATATGTATAATAAAATATTTCTTACAAGTATAAGTGTGTGTATATATGTATGTATGTATGTATTCACCAACTACAAAGAGGGAAGAGCTGGCAGAATCAATTCTAAATATGCCAACACAATGTCGTGAGTAATCTTGTGGTTGGACTCATCTGGAGTATGGGAGACTTAATTTCTGGTTTCTAGTCTGAATTGGGAGTGGGTTGCTTGTCAGTGACACACTGCAATGTACTTTTGCAAGTGATTATTCGCTGCTTTGGCTTAGGGTCCTCTCAGTTTCTTCCGCTGAAACTGTTCATGCTGTAGGATTAAATATTCCCTAGTATCGGTATCTGCTGCTTATCAAATAAGTGCCTTAACCATTGAGTATAGGTGATCTCTTTCTATAGCACCATTAATATTTATCATTCAGATGAAGTGGAACACCACCTGCAGAGAATGGGACATTGAGAGGCCCGTGGTCTGTCTATCTGGCCATAAATTTCATGCCTGTAGAAAGTGACATGTTGCCACAAGAATTCTTGGTTTCTGCCTACTTGTGTTTTCTGACCAAATGTATCAATGAAATGTTTAGTTGATACAAATTCCAGACCAGGTTCTGAGAGCCCGGTTGATGGCACTCAAGGTTTGATGTTGAAAAACTTAAGGGCAAGAGGTTACAATTAGCAGCCTTCTGAGCTTTTCAGTTGCACATGAGATTTTTGCAGCTGAAGCTTTCCACTGCTCTTTGGTGATGAAAGCTTGAATGGCTCCAGTTATATTGGTGACCTTCCAAGTCATACAGGCTTGGGAAAGCTTTATGTGCTGACGCAGCAGAAGGCTCAGTCATCTCCAGCAGGAAGCCAAAATAAGCAAAGCAAAATGCCCTTATTTGCACAAGGCAGTTCTGTTTGCACGTTTACATTAAGACCCATAGGCTGCTTCCCCTCCCTTCTTTTTTTTTTTTAATGGGAAGAAGCAAAGAGATCCTGTTATCACCAAAGAGACAAGGAATCAGGTCTGTACTAGTAATGGCTGTCTGCTAAGCCATTAGCAGGCGTGGTGTAAGCAGGTTGCTATCCTGTTCCTGAGTCCTGGTGCTGGTTTCTGGCATGGAAGAGGAAGGCAGTGTTAGCTGTTAGCTTGGTGATTTTCCTGGCTGCTGGGAACATGTCTGTCAGAGCTGGGCATAGGCACATAAAGAGAACTCTCTGAGAGCGTTCCCAAGTCTTGTGGTATCTTGTCATCATTTTTTCCCCAAATTAGGACTCCAGGGACATGCTGTCAGAAATCTTTACAATAGGGAATGATTTCTAAACTAGCCCCTCTGTGTGTTTTGAACGGTGACTAGTGAGCCTGATGGCAAACTGCTCATCTGGACATGCCTTCATAAATTTCCGGTCTCTCCGGACTGTCGTATGCCTCTTTCGAGGATTATGCTGCCTCTCTTCCAGCTTTGGGTACAGTCAAATGAACTGTTGAAGGTAGTGCCATGCTACCCCTGCTGGTGTAGCTGTCCATCTCCTCACTAAGCCAGTTCTGTTAAATCATCAGAGATGTTTTAGTGGCTAGGTTTTTATTGACGTGGAAGACTTTGCAGAGCTAGCTTACAAACTGGTAAAGCAAGCACTGACAATAGCATTACTGAGAGACAGTGACTGCCCTCCATCGCTGCAGGAGCAGCGAACACCTGGAGATGTGCACAGGAATGGTAATCTATTTATTTGGATCATCAGCTGCATAGCTTATCTAATTGTGCTCTCAACCAAATAAAATAATTTCTAGAAGGTGTGCTGCCTACTTAGAAAGAGCGTATGTAGACTAACGAGTTTAATGTTTATATTGCACTCTGAATATGTGAAGCAGGATACAGGAACGATTTGCAGTTTATGCAGTGATTTCCCCATTACAGTGCTGTAGTGAAATACTGGAGGTATAAACCTTGCCACAGCAGGTCCTTAGAATTTTATCTTTTAACATTTTTGGTTGTACTTAAAAGATGTGAGGGTTTTTTTGATGTGGTGTATTTTTTTCTTCTTGCTAAATAGAGCCTTTTGAGACTTGGCCAAGGAGAGGAGATCTAATTAAATTCATGTAATGATTCTGGGAGTCACTGAGGCTTGCAGTACTCCCACACATTTATCACCACACTGTTATGAGAGACAAATCATTTTAGCGTTTGAGATGAAGTGAAGATTACTTTATGTGTGTCTGATGCACACAAGCCCTCAGATGATTGAGCTGCGTAACCCTTGCTGTAGGTGACCTTTCCTGATGAAGAGGTCTTTCTGCAATAAATCTTCTCAATCAAATGGCAGTTCTTGTGCTCACTCATGTACTCATAAAAATATGGACATGCCTACTCAGAGCACTATCTGGCACCTGTGCCCGTGCTGAGGAAGGAGAAGTGCAGAGCATGCATGGCGGTTTTGTAGAGCAGTGCACCCAGAATAATAAACCCTGTTTTCACAGCTTTATTCATGAAGTCAAACATGGCTATGCCATTCCACTGTTTAAAAGAAAGCTGCCTGTGTCATTCTGCAGTTCGTGGTCATCTCCTATAGACATACTGAGATGGGTTTCTTCTCGTTCAGAGATCTGCAGTTCAATTTGGTGTGTGGTATACATGAAAACCTTTCACTGCAGAGTGGCTGTGTGCAGTTCTGCAATGTATGTTATTCGGGAAGTCATGTAGGGTAGCAGCAGTCCCGTCTAGCTTAAAAATCTGCAGCTATTTGGAAGTGCTGAGTCTTAGAGTGGGTGACAAATCTCCTGAGGACAGGAGGCTTCCAAAAATGCCTTAAATCCAGTGCTGACATGTAGCACTTCAGTGCATCTATTTTGATGGCAGCTGACACTGGGTTGTTCAGCGGCATCTAAAAGTAAATGTAGTAGAATATAAAGGTATTTGAATTGTTTGTAACCATTAGGATTTTGCCAGAGGTTTTTCGTCTCTTTAGCTGATTCATAGAGTACAGGTCCCTTCCGTGATGGTAACAAGTAGAGCACAGCAAGTAACCTCAGCAGCTGAGCCTGCATCTAGAGACTGTCTAGCCCAACCTCCCAGAGAAGTGCCTTCCAACCAGCAGAGCCATAATTTTGTATTAGCACATGCAAGTGCATACACCTTGAAGGCAACCAGAAGATGTAAGCCCAGTTCAATTTTGTTATGAACAAGCCCCACCAGTTTCCGCTGAATTAGCTGAAAGTGC
Organism: Aptenodytes patagonicus; assembly: GCF_965638725.1. NCBI lineage: Eukaryota > Metazoa > Chordata > Aves > Sphenisciformes > Spheniscidae > Aptenodytes > Aptenodytes patagonicus. The sequence goes on from NC_134982.1 coordinate 65,195,061, forward strand.
TGCTCACTCCATCTGGTGCCGAATTTGGCTCTTTGGGGAATTGGGCAGGGAGCAGCACAATAATTGTCTCTTCTCTTCTTTTCTGTCTCACTCCCCATTACTGCCATCAACAGTTAGTAAAAAACCTCAGTGCAACTAATTGTTGCAAATGGGTTGCCTTAACAAAGACAAAATATGTTGTCACGGATTTGGGGCCAGATTATGTTCCTTGCTACCCTGAGGAAACCTCCAGGATGTGTCAGGAGCCAGAAAAGGTGTGTCCAAGAGGCGTCTTGAGTTCTTGCAAGTTCTGTTGGCTGAATAACCACTGAAGTTCACTGGTTCAACAGAGAGCAGTTTTTACACTGTTTTTTTGATTGCATCTGTGGGGAAAAATGAGTTATTTTTGCCCAAACTGGGAGGAGTAGAAAATGTAGTTTCAGCTAGGCAATTCTGTTTATTGACATATTCGAAGAGGCGTATGTACAACTATTCTTCCTTTTTTTTTTTTTTTTTTTTAATGTAGTGGGGCTACATCCATTGTCTACAGATGCAGGCAGAAAGGGACCCAGAAACCTTACGCCATCAAAATGTTGAAGAAGACAGTAAGTCGTTTTGTTTTGTTTTGCTTTGCTTTGGGATATGTTTGGGATTTTCTCGGTGCAGTTTCTTTGTGGGGGGGAAATGGGCTAGATTAAGGACGCCACTAAGCTTGTATTTTCTGTGACTGAGCTTCTTCCGCTCCTCATCATTAAAACAGCTTTTAGGGGTAACAGTACTCTGTTGGGAATGCCTTATCCCCACAAATCTTGCTTGTACCTTCATCTGGTGTTGTCTGTATAGACTTAGGTTTGGGCAAAACTTTTTAGACAACAGTATCTTTTTCTTTCACTATGGAAAAGAAACAGGTTCTGAATCATTTAAATGTTCTATGATTTCATTTTGCTTTAATATATTGTTTTGCTCAAAAAATATCATTACATGATTTATCTTTTTCAGAAGCTGATTAAAACACCAATTCAAACTAAAGTAAAATTAAATATTTCATGCAGGTTTTTTTCCCCTACAAAATTGCAAGAGAACCAGTTGAGACATCACTTATTTTTAGAGCTCCATATATGTCACACTTCTACCACAGCTATTTTTGTGTGTGTTACAAAATAGACGGTGGAAAGCATGAAGAGAGACTAGAGAGGAAAGGCTAGTAATGGATTGAGAGACTTCAAGCAGAAAGAGAGTGTGGGGGATAGGGTAGAGCAGTTCATGTTCCTAAGAGGGGGAGAGAAACTTGAGAGGAAGCAAGCAAGCTGTGAGGCATGGACATGATTTTTATTCATGAGTGGTTTTGATTCAGTTTATTCCAGTTTTGAATCACATTATTCCATAAAGTTCAGGAATGTTCACATGTAGCAACGTAATGATGGGTGGGTGGGTAGGCATAAACATGTCTAAGTGGTGAATTAACTGGTGGTCTCTGTGCAAGACATAATAAGTGGGTTCCACATGAGTAAAATGTTGACATTAATTTGTCATCTTTGAAAGTAAGCCGAGGTTTAAACTGGCACAGAAATTCAGTTGTGTGTGCTGCTTTTGAATTTGCATCTGGTGCATTGGAGGAAGCAGAGCATGTGAGGAGCTTGCATTTCTGCAGCCTACGCTCGGTCTTTCCTATGGAAATGCAGAGAACTTAATTTTTAAGTTTTTATCAGTTCTTTATGCCAGCGATTCCCATAATGTTTTAGGAGTATACTTTTTTATAATTCTCATTCTGAAGTGCACTAGGAAGAATGATATTACTTAAAAATATTTCTTTGCCTTTTTTTTGGCCTTTGTGGAGATTAATTCATATTCTCAATGGTCACATTAATACTAGATCCATCTATTTGTGTCCAAAACTATTTAATTTAGACTTTTGGTGGACTTATTGTGCACAGATTTTTTTCAAAAGTATAGGAAGAATGGCAAGCAAGAAGAATATAAGAATATGGTTATGTAAATTGTTTGCACAGCAGCAATAGTTTGGCTTAATGCAGCCTTGATTATATTAGCAGTGTGGTTAAGCAGTTCTTGCAACCGAGTTGTTCCCAGTGTAATGGATACACTTTGGGACGTTTTGTTATGAGAACAAGTGATTCTATTACATAACGGAGCTTATTTGTATAATTGAGAACATGGGAGGCGATACTGTAAGGAGGTGCCACTGCTTGTGTCTGTGTGCCATGAGCTACTGTAACTCCGTTCCAATTTGGAGTCGTAATTATTATCACAGAGACAGAACTAACTGTGTGTTACAGTGCTCCCACAGCAGGAGGCCTGATCTTTGCTCAGAGTATCTCAGTGTAAAAATAACCAAACGTGGGCCAAATCATATACCAAAATGTTGATCGGCTTAAGTTTCCTGTTGGCTTTTTTTAAACAGTTAGAAAAAACAGATGGCAGTTCAATAGTGGAGGAAAAGTGATGGGAGAAAAAGAGGAAGAGCCTGTGACTGCTTTTGATGCAGAGTCCCATTTCTTCAGTTCCCTTTCTTAAATGCACATAAGGGAGCTCTGAAGAGCACAAGAAATTAGAAGACAACAAAAGAAGGCGGCAAAAGAGCAAATACTCTGATTTTTCCATTCAAACCGACTGACTTTAAACACTGCACCGTACAAGACTAACTCGCTGAGGAAGAGTGTCTGTAAAAATAGGGTGAGGGCCAGGGAGAGGGTGGTCAGCTTGTTCTGGAAGTGGTAGCAAGTGATGTGTGATTAGGAGTCTGGTGGCTGACTGACAGCTCCAGATTTGTAAATGCTGATCACTAGAGTACCGTAATTTGAAGTAAAGCATTAGAAATTATTACTTTTGTCCCGTGGGAACAGCTCAGATAAGAAACAAATGATCCTTTTGGATTGACATAGTGTGCTAGGAACAGACTGCAAGAAACATAAAATGCCTATTAGTGTTCTTTTCATTTAAATAATAAGATTAATTTTTCATTTTGCCTGACTAATGCATTCTCATTTAAGAGCAAGTAAAATTCTGGGCAAGACATATCAGCCAATTCCAAGAATACACACTTGTGAAGAGATGTGAGTTCTTAGGAGATTCTGTAATTAGTATTTCTTCACCATCTAGCTTAATAATATAGTATTCTTAGATTATTTGCTCAGTTCTGTTTGTTTTTTTCCTGACTGCTAGTTAAGCCAACAAAGAGAAACAGGAGAAAACATGTTTATGCAAACCTTTTATTGTCAATAAAATAATATTTTGGGAATATTTTATTTCAATTTAGAGGTTCAATCATTCTTAACCATTAATTAAAATTTTATATACAGTTCCAAAAGGAGGAGAAAAATGCTTTTTTGCTGGTTCAAAACTACTGAAACAGAATGCTTCAGTTCGCTGTTTTGTTTTGGTTTTGTCAAATTCAGCCCAAGTTTAGTAGTAGTTTTGGATCCTTTAAGTTACACTTTTGGTGAATAAAATTCAGTTCAAAGAACACTTCTGGTTCTTACTCCTGAAGTGTCTGACTGTCAAAGTTAGGAAACTGACAGGCAAATTAGGACCTTAACTTCCAGAGCAGCTAAAAGACAACTGTTAAAAGGGCTAAAGAGGTCCAAAGAAAAATTGATGTATGTATTAGTGCGAAAAAAGCTCTCAGATAATGTATAAGAAATTAAATTTGGAATTGTTGTTAACAGATACAAAAAGAAATATGTTTATAAAACAACATCTATGGGCAGGTGAATAAGCATGCTAAATTATCGCCTTTGATTTGCTCATCCAATTTCTTAAATTCCACACAGGTAATAAATATAAAGGTTTGAATCATGTAATTTCTTTGTGGGGAAATCCATTTCATGAAGCAAGAAAGACGCAAAAGCAGAGCATACGACACTTCAGAAAAACTCATCAAATGAGCAAAGTACAGTGATGAACTTTTACACTTGCAATTGCAAATATGAGGTTGGTTTGCTTTTCACCACGCAGTTTACCTCTGCTTGATGATTCAGTGCTTAAGAAAAATGAAGTCTCTTTAGGATACACTTTACAAATATGATTGTTACTACTCTAAGCCGAGACTTAAAAATTATGTGAGATTTACAACCAGTCATTCTGGAGCAGTTGTTGTTGCAAACAACATATAGCACATGGATCATATTGGAAGAGCACAGGATTCTTGAAGGAAGCAAACATATTTATTATGTGCTATTTATGAAGTGAAACCTCTCATCTGCAGACCTTTGCCTCCTTTTGGTGTGTTTTGAGAAAGCTAGGCAGCATATGAACCAGGGCCAGCCTGGAGATTGTCTCATAGTCTGGGCAGGTGAATGCCTTCCAAGAAATTAGATCCACTTCTGCCTAAATTTTCTACCTGAGTTGCTTTAAAAATAGTGAAAAGAACAGATGGCCTTTGTTCCGTGGTTTCAAAATTAAGACACCGAGTGCCTGCCTACATTATAGGTCTACCAAGTACTAACAACTGTAACTGAAGTAATTTGGGAGCTGCCATTGCCATAAAGCAACTAACTCTGCAGAAAGGAGAACGGGATGCTGAGCTGGATTGTCTGGAGCCTGGGTCTTGGTGTATTCCCAATTCAGCCTGTGCCATTGGCTGAGGTATTTCTTTTGGTTTCAACTTTCTCATCCATAAAGTTGAGATAATACTTACTTGATTTGCTTCTCAGCAATGCTTTAAAGGATAGCCTGGTTAATATTCCTACGTTTTAATTGATAGGTACTGTCCCCTAAGAACGATTAAGTATTACGAAATATTAGGCCCTCTGTGTCTCAGTCAAAGAGGCATGCAAGAACAGAGACTATTTTGGAGAACTCTCATTTTTATTTCTTTTTTTTTCATGTGTGGGCATCCTCCCTCACAGGGTTTGTGATGTTTAGCTAATACTTCCTCAGTACTTTGATTAAAATCAGTATTTATGAAGGAGCATTCTTCTTGCAGACTGGTTGATGTTCAAAATCAGACAAACGTTCAGGCACATGAACTTATTGGATCTGAAACAGAGCAACAGTTTTCAAGGAACACATATGCTGGAAATAGTTGTGCTGGGGTTAATCTAATTGTACTGATCAGTTAGACAGTTTGAGAACAACAAATAGTTTATGTCTGTGGAGCAGAGAGGAGTGTGAGCAAATGTAAAGGTAACAGGCTTCCCTCCTGGATAAGTGGGGGTGGATATCTAGAGTTAGGGTCTGAAAGAGATTATAATGGTCTATGAAGGCATATATAAAAAGTCTCAATTGCGTTCATGTTTGCATATATATACATACATATAGGTATATAGATACACATACATACTACATACGCATATATACAAACGTATATACACACACACTGTAACATATACATATATATATTATAAACTATATACATTCCCAACTATACAGGGAGTATAGTTGGCTGGGTTTTTCATTTTGTGTTGCAGTGAATTGGTGGTATTAAGTGGTAATCAAGAGGCTCATGCAAATGTTTGGTCTGTTTTCTTGGAGGAGTACTGCTTTTGGTTGAGCCTTCCCAACTGATTGAGAAGGCAAGCACCACGGGAGGGTGTGGGGACTGTGTATCACACTTGGAGATAGTCAGAATTAGTAAATCGGTCTTTTATTGACTTCTGGAGAAAAAGATGTATGTTTGTAGCTATAAAATGAAAATTTCCATTTGCTGCCATGTGGCCTTATGGGATTTAAAATTTGAGTGCCTCCTGCCTCCATATGGCTGTTTCTCTATAGACTTTATAATGAGACTATATATATCTCTTTTCCTCCAGTGCTGCAGTAATTGTCGGTACTCTTATTGGACTGACATCTGAGAGTGATGAAGTTTAGCTGACATACGAGGTCCACAGAGAAAGCGAGAGCCTGACATAAGACTCCAATTTATCTGAAGTGCTATGACAGTATTCTTTTTTCTCCAAATTACAAAAGTTTGGAATACATTTACATTTATATGTATATTTAAGGTCAATTTTTTCCTCACAAAGCTGTTATTAATTAACACATTGTATTAATGTGTAATGTTCTAATTTTTTTCAAATTTTTCAAAAAGGAAAAAGAATAGTGTGATATGTAAGTCTACATGAAAACAGTCAACTGCACATCAGTACTCACCATTAAAAAGGTGTATTTTTGTCAACTAGCTCACACATTCTCTTCTGTTATTCAATCACACACACACATACACACACCACACATGCCATTGCTTGGTAATTATTGGGAAATGGTAATTTCTTAATTACCACTCCATCTGCAGTACTAGCTATTATATATGTAGATTATTTTATTTTTCCTGATTTGCTCATTTTTAGTTATCCACGTCACCATCTCATTCATGTGCAGTTCACACTTTTATGTTTCTTCTGAAAGATGAAAAAAATTTCAGTCAAAATTATTTTGAATAAGGCAGTAAGGCTTTGAGTTTTCCACTGCTTATATCCAGTTTTCCCTCATACATAAGGGGAATCTGGCTTCCACAGTCTAACTCAGTCCTTTCCAGAAGAAAGAGCTTTTAAGTAAACGTTACGTCCATCAAATGCATAGTGTCTAAAGAAGAAAAAGAGTTCATTTTACATAAATGCCCTACAAAAGAAGAGAGAACTGAAAGATTTTTTCCTGCAGTAAGATACCAATAGGTTTTTGCTTTAGAAGCTATGAAATCAGATACCAATTAGTGAAAGTGGAAATTTTACTGAAAAATAGCTTTGTAATATGCTGGTTTAGTCCTTGGAAAGCAAAAAGTGGTTTTTGTCTGTATTGGCAGGGCATCCTTCAGAAAAGGAAAAAATCCCATTCTGCAATTGAAAAAAGCCTGTCCTACATACATAAAGTTATTGAACATGTCATCTACATTACACTGTATTGTATTATATCACATTGTAGTGCAGGTGATGTGTAAAAATCACTTAACATAGAACAATATTTTTTACCTGTCGCCATTTAGACTGAATTGCTGTGCTCTTCCTGAGTAAGTCATACCTTAGGTTAAGACTTTAAGAACAGAGAGTATGTATTATATCTCTTTTTTCCTTACTCCATTTAATTTATAGGTAATTAGCTAACACTCGTTTCTGGTGTTCACAGCTTATTTTTCAGAAATAAAAGATCAGCTAATAAAAAGAGGAAAACTAAAAGTCAACTCATTGTTATGCAGTTCAAGGAAGCTCAACCTACTGTATGCATTGCATTGTTGAACTAGTTCTGAGAAACTAAATAATATCCCTTAGCTGGTTAATTCAGTAAAAAAAAAAAAAAAAGAAACAAATTACACACGTTTAGCTTTGAATAACTTAACAGAAACTTTTGTGAAATGATCTGAGCTGCACATTTTCTTCCACCAACCCATCCGTGCACATTTTGCTCCCTTCCTGCCTGCAGTGATTTGTATTCTCCATGGCTTTGAGCAAGCCTGGAAGAGTTTTGTGTGTCTAGGGTGCACATAAATGTAGAGAGGCAAGACAGGGAATAGGAATGAAATGTGTTGCTGTGTGAAGATGTATTTAATGCCTAAAGCAAAGACGCAACCCTGCAAAAGGGCTGAGTGGAGGTGCAGAGGTAAATATTAGGCTATCCTGAGATTATAGTCCTCCTCTTTAGAAACCCTTCATTATTTACAGCCTGTTAAAGAAATCTGGAGACGTGCCTTTGATGGAGCTGTACTGCCGGGAAGGCAGGGCTTCTGCATAGATGGATGGTCTGTGAGGCTTGTGCTGGGGGTCTCTGAAAGTCTTCTCCCACTGCATTTTAGGAAGTTATTGTTTTCAGGAAGCATATGCTGTGATCCTATCATCACAGTTGTGACAGTTATTCATTTTGGGGGAAAGAGATTGAGCTTGTTCTATGCTGTCGAGCAAAGAATTAAAGGAAAACTGGCTGCATGCACACAAAATGAAGAGAAGAGGGCAAAAACAGTGTTTTCTCCAAAGCTGGCAGTTCAGCTGTTGGAATAAAACAGTAACAGTGTATGACTTAAAATGTAGCATCCTGGGTTTATTCCTCTGGCCTGAAGCAGAGTTCTCTGTAGCCCCTCAAAGAGGCAAATCTAACTCTATAAGAGAGAGGATTTATTTCATCAAGAACTCCATAATAAGCATGTGCTCACTTGACAAACTGGTTACACTGGCGTATTTCAAGGTAAAATATATCCTCTTTGGCTGAGGTGGTCTCCTTTTGTCTTCTGTCCTTTAAGAGAAAGACCAACCACATGTAGGGAGGAATGGAAAAGCAAAGGTGGAAATTAACACAGCAACTGTGTAAGCAGCACAACCTGTAACCTATCTGGTTACAGAAGCTCCTTTGAGAAATCATGAAGCCAGCATCACTGTCAGATGTCCATGAGATACGTCACCTGGTCAGAGCATCTCTTAAGACTGGAACTAAGGTTCAGTACAACTCTCTAAGCTGAATATTGTGATGGTTGATGGCTGCAGGACTCGTGTGTGTGGAATTTTTGCCAAACTAAGCTTGCTTTCTGCTCTGATCACTTAAGAAGGGCTTCCTTAAGGGAAAAAAAAAAAAACCAACAACCAACCGCAAAACCCAAAAACCTGAATAAATAAAAAATAACTAATAAATGTTTTCCTACAAATGTAAAAAACCCCTGCCCTACTTTCTTTGTTATTCCTCCCCCTTTGTTTTAAGCAGCCTTCAAATACTACTGTTTGTTTCCAACAAGCTATTCCATTATACTTTGCATGTATTGAATAAGCAGATGTTTGAAACTCCAACTGGTCATGTTTTCAGCAGATACAGTTGAAACCAGCTGGAAGCATTTCCGTAAGTAATAAGAAATAGCATAAATAAGATGGTTTGTTCTGTATTTCAGTCCTATGGTATTCAAATCACTTTCATTTATAGTTTTTTTGAGATAATTCTGATTTCAAAGTTATTTTAGAATTGCAAAGATTACATGATATGCTAACTTCTGAAGACCTCTAAGCAGTACTCTCAGGAATATCAGCCTGCAGAAATTTAGATTTTGTCTGCAAGATACATAACACATATAGGTTTTAGCTCTTTATACACTGATAAAACAATAGTGCTACAAGAAGAAATAGCATGATAATAATAGTAGGTTTCTGGATTGAGTGGCAAACATAGTAGGTATAGGATTTGAATGCAAAAATATGAGAAAATACAAAGTCAGAAGAACTCTGTGACATGGCTTTCAAGAATTTGTGGAAAAAGTCCCAATTCCTGCAGATGAGAGCCTTAATTTCTACAAATGAGAAGCCAAAAATCTGTTAATCAGAACTCCAGGAAAATTATTCATGTCACCATTATAACTGATGTCAGTTATTCTTTTGGGGCCATTACAGTGTTAAAACTGCAACACCACAGTGAGAAAACATGTTAGCATTTCCATGTTTTATGGATGAGGAGCACATGAGGTACTGAGGCTAGGAGCTAGATATGTAAAGTATTTCTATCCAGGCAATTTGTACCACAGTTCAATACACATAAATAACTACCTCCTGCATGCTTTACTTCACAGGTAAAATCTGCCTTCTCTTCTCCAGGCTAAATAGACCCAGGTCCCTCAGCCTTTCCTCATAGGAGGGACACTCCAGTCCCTTCATGATCTTCATGGCCCTCCACTGGACTCTCTACACTATGTCCAAGTCTCTCTTGTACGGGGGAGCCCAGAACTGCATGCAGTAGACCAGGTGTGGCCTCACCAGTGCTGAGTAGAGGGGAAGGATCACCTCCCCTTACCTGCTGACAACATTTCTCCTAATGCAGCCCAGGATACCAGTTGCCGCCTTTGCCACAAGAGCACGTTGCTGGCTCATGTTCAACTTGGCGTCCACCAGGATCCCCAGGTCCTTTTCTTCCAAGCTGCTTCCCAGCTGCGCAGCCCCCAGCATGTACTGGTGCCTGGGGTTGTTCCTCCCCAGGTGTTGGACTTTGCACTTCCCCTTGCTGAACTGCATGAGGTTCCTGTCAGCCCATTTCTCCAGCCTGTCCAGGTCCTTCTGGATGGCAGCATGACCCTCTGGTGTACCAGCCCCTCCTCCCAGTTTTGTGTCATCTGCAAACTTGGTGAGGGTGCACTCTGCCCCATCATCCAGCTCATTAATGAAGATGTTAAACAGGATTGGACCCAGTATCGACCCCTGGGGTACATCACTAGTTACTGACCTCCAACTAGAATTCATGCCACTGACCACCACCCTCTGGGCCTGGCCATTCAGCCAGTTTTCAGCCCACCTTACTGTCTGCTCATCCTGCCCATACTTCAACAGCTTGTCTATGGGGATCTTATGGGAAACAGTGTCAAAGGCCTTATTGAAGTCCAGCTAGACAATGTCCACTTCTCTCCCCTCATCTACCAGGCCAGTCATTTCATTGTAGAAGTATCTCAAGTTGGTCAAGGATGATTTGCCCTTGGTGAATACTCCTCATGACTGACTTGTGCTTCATGTGCCTGGAAGTGGTTTCCAGGATTAGCTGCTCTGTCACCTTCCCAGGGATTGAGGTGAGGCTGACTGGCCTGTAGTTCCCTGGATGCTCCTTCTTACCCTTCTTGAAGACATGAGTGACATTTGCTTTCCTCCAGTCTTTGGGCACTTCTCCCAGGCACTGTGATCGATCAAAGACTATTGAGAGTGGCCTCACAATGACATCTGCCAGCTTCCTCAGCACTCATGGGTGCATCCCATCAGGGCCCATGGACTTATGTAAGTTCAATTTGCTTAAGTCTTCCCTGACCTGATCCTCTTCCACCAAGCGTACATCTTCCTTGCTCCAGCCTTTTCCCCTGGTCTCTGGGATTCCTGAAGGCTGGTCTTGCTAGTAAAGACTGAGGTGAAGAAGGCATTCAGTACCTCAGCCTTTTCCACATCCTGTGTCACCAGGTCCCCTGCCTCATTCAGCAGCAGGCCTTAGCCTTCCTTTTGTCACCTGTCTACTTATAGAAGCCCTTCTTGTTGCCTTTGACATCCCTTGCCAGATTCAATTCCATTTGGGCTTTAGCCTTCCTAACTTCATCCCTGGATGCTCAGACAATGTTTCTGTATTCCTTCCAAGTTACCCATCCTTACTTCCACCCTCTGTATGTTTCCTTTTTGTGTTTGAATTTGGCCAGGAGCTCCTTGTTTATCCACACAGGCCTTCTGGCATTTTTGCCTGACTTCCTACTCCCTGGGATGGTCAGCTCTTGAGATTGGAGGATGTGATCCTTGAATATTAACCAGCTTTCTTGGACCCCCCGCTTCTTTCTAGGACCTTATCCCATGGGACTTTTCTAAGGACATCTTTGAAGAGGCCAAAGTCTGCTCTCCTAAAGTCCAGGGTTGTGATCTTGCTTTTCACTCTTCTCCCTGCCCTCAGGATCCTCAACTCCACCATCTCATGGTCACTGCAGCCAAGGCTGCCTTTGATCTTCACAACCCCAATGAACCCCTCCTTGTTGGTGAGTATGAGGTCCAGCAGAGCATCTCTCCTCACTGGCTCCTCTGTCACTTGGAGGAGGAAGTTATTATCAATGCACTGCAGGTACCTCCTGGAGTGCTTGTGTCCTGCTGCGTTGTCCTTCCAGCAGATAGCAGTGGTTGAAGTTCCCCATGAGGACCAGGGCCTGCAAATGTGAGGCTGCTCCTATCTGTCTGTAGAGGGCCTCATCCACTTGTTCTTCCTGGTCAGGTGGCCTATAGCAGACACACTTTATAATGTCACCTTTTAACTTGTGTGTTATGTCACCTGAGAACTTGTGTGTTATAAGCCGTCTTCTTCCTCCCATGTAGTGGATATGTGAAATGTATTCAAAGAGAGACAGCTTTATTACCACTGAGCTTCGTACAGAGCTTGTTCATCCCAAAGTGTATGAGAGTATGATCAGAGTATTGCAGTTGTAATGAGGACCTCAAAAAACTTAGGTTGAAGGTCCCAGATAGTTTCTCATCACTGACTAGCTAGACCTCACCAAAAGCTGAAGGAGCCATAGATTTTACCTGCAGTAACATATGAACCTATGGGGTCTCCAGGGGTTGCATTTTTTTGTAGTACCAAAATTGCACTCCAAATCACACTTAGGCATCAGAGGTGGGTTTTAGGTCTGGTTCTGTGTGATTTGCCAAATCTGCATGTGAATTCAGTGGCCATAAAGATAGATGTAGGCAACTCTCCTGAAATTCAAATATTCACCTGTTCTGGTTCAAGTTCACATAGCTTACAATTGCCTCCTTTCAGCATCTCCTCCATTTACTTCTAAATCATATGAAGCGTCAGGGAACGCAGGATCAAATATGGAAGGCACCCTGTGGCTCTTGTGTGCAGAATTCACAGGTTGGGGTGATCTGTTGGAGAGGGAAGTCACTGTATGTTCCTGCTGCTCTCAGCCTGCTCGGTCACTTGTCCTTTTTCTCCAGCACAGCTCATAGATCCTGGCAGAGGAGGCAAGTTAATGTGCTGTCATTAATGTAGTTTAGACATCGTCCATAGGGATTGGAGAGATGTAGGGACAAAAACAGTCCTGTAAATTCTAATGTTATTTGTTGACACATAGCGCTAACAAGAAACTCAGCTCGCAGCTTCTAATCTATGAAGTGAGCTCTCTAAATTAGTTATAACGCCTTGCTTTCACATGTCTATCTACCTCCCTTAACCATTGCACCATCTCTGCGTGCTTCTCTGTGTCCTTTCCTAACTATATAAAATAGTTTTCATTTTCAGTCCCTGAAAAGTTTCTGCAAGGGGTTCCTTCCCTGCTTTCTTTTAAGGACCTACTGGTTTTCTGTGTTATTCAGATTATAAAGTATATAATCTGTAAATTTTAAGCAGTTTTGGGGCATGGTATCATTTATATAGTTCCTGTAACTGTAGAGTTACATGTTCTATATACTTTCAAGCAATGCTGAAGTGACTTCAGGACCCCTCATTATCAGTGTTTGGGGCTGACCTACCAGAAGAATTGTCTAGCATCAGGAGATTACAAGTCTCCTAGTAGAGGTGTCATTTAAGCAGCAGGTCCAGAGATTCAGGGTGGTTCATGCAAGACTTAATCTGCACCTGACATTGTCAAGATTTCATCCCACCTGAAATATTTTGAACAAAATAGTCTCATTTGATCATTAGACTCACAACTAGGCCTTCCCCAATCATCATCTATGTTATTGCTTACAAAATGGAGTGGTAGAGCATATAGTTGATTGTCATGGTTTAACCCCAGCCAGCAGCTCAGCCCCACACAGCCGCTTGCTCACTGCCCCCAGTGGGATTGGGGAGAGAATTAGAAGGGTAACAGTGAGAAAACTTGTGGGCTGAGATAAAGACAGTTTAATAGGTAAATGTGCAAGCGAAGCAAAACAAGGAATCCTTTCACTCCTTCCCATTGGCAGGCAGGTGTTCAGCCATCTCCAGGAAAGCAGGGCTCCGTCACACCTAACAGTTACTTGGGAAGATGAACGCCATCACTCCGAACGTTCCCCCTTCCTCCTTCTTCCCCCAACTTTTATTGTTGAGCATGGTGTTACATGGTATGGGATATCCCTTTGGTCAGGGATGTCCCAGCTGTGTCCCCTCCCAATTTCTTGTGCACCCCCAGCCTGGGGCAGCATGAGGAGCAGAAAAGGCCTTGACTCTGTGTAAGCACTGCTCAGCAGTAGCGAAAACATCCCTGTGTTATCAACACTGTTTTCAGCACAAATCCAAAACATAGCCCCATACAAGTAACTATAAAGAAAATTAACGCTATCCCAGCCAAAACTGGTACATTGATCACATGGAATAATTTGGTATCTGTCATAGAGATTAGAATATTAATGGTAGCCCTGATGCATCAAACCTTCATTGGGTAACAGTGAAGGTCCACATGGATCTGTAAGTGTGAGTTAATTCAGAGAAGGATGGGTACACTAGCTTACTTTTTATGTGCAATTTCTTAAATTGCAGCAAGCATTGCACTTGCCTAATAATATAAGTAGACATAATGTATTCCAGATCTTCATCATGCAGCTGAGGACTCCTAAGAACTTCGGGTAGCTTTAAGATAAAATGTTGTACAGGATGTTAGGAAATGTCCTATCACCTAATACCTCTCAACTTCTAAGGGACTACTGTTACATGGCCATTTATTTATTCAGAGGGATAGTGTGAATGTGAAGCCTTTTACAGAAGCCAGATGTCTAAAACTGGTTACATCACTTAGAATAAAAGCTGGATTAATAAATTTTCACTGAGAAGAGAGGAAATTTTTGGATTTGTAACTGTATAGGTGAAAAGCAAGAATGGATGAGAAAATGGTAAGTACAATTTCCTAAATAATCCTATAAACGCGACTATTTTTAACTAAAAAAAAAATGTACTTACCTTTTGATTTACGCATTGTTCTTGCATCTTAAAAGTGTCCTCCCCCACCCAGCTTTGGGAACAGTAGCAATGGCAGTAACACACTATAAATAGTGAATAGCTGAAATGAGCAGTTTATGAATACCTAATAGCCTGAAATTTGTTTGCATAAACTGTTTGACAATTATCAAACGTATTGGCAGAAATCTGTGTATAAATGAGTCAGGAACAGAAATAACAACCAAATTAGTCAGATAGTTAGACCACAGCATATAATAAGGCCTGTTCTAATGAACATATAATTTGCTTTGAACTCAGACATAAAATGTATTATTGCAAATGACCAGTGTTGTGCAAGCTATAAGTGCCTCTGGACCCATTCTTCACCCTCCAGTCATGCCACCAAGTTAATATGGGTGAGCAATAGAATGCATTCACAAAGGCTTGTGTGTCTTTGGGGAACATTACCAGCACCTGGTCAGCTTTACCACTGAAATCCTGTATTACAAGATGCAGGGCCTGTTAATCAGATATGTCAGCATGTGATTTACTGTGCTGTAGTCTATACAATCCCACAAATCATCTCTCTCCATCTGATGGTTTGCCTGCAAATGTACTGTGCTTTTTGAGAAACAGAAGTGTTGCTTCTTTGATGGAACTATTTATATTTAACAGATTAACGGTACTATCATATGCAGATAGTGCACTTCTCTTTCATTTTTTAAAAGCATATGCTTGTACAAGTCCAGCTATTCTGTGTTTGCAGCCAGCAGGTTTGCATGTACAAGCAGACTTTTAGGCACCTAACAGGATAAATGCAAGCACATTGATGTGACTTGCAGTACTTCCATGCAATTGTGTTCAGTCTGAAGAATATGCATCAATTGAAGGATTATAGCTGCAAATTGGAATTGTGGACATGTGCACAGAAAATAGTTGCTCTGATAATGAATACTCTATTTTCTTTCCATTAATAATACGAGTTTACTTATGGAGGCTCAAAATAAAAATTCTCAATAACCTACAGAGTGAAAACTCCCTGCTGAGTTTATGGAAGATACTGCAGGGCTGTGCAATTACTGCTGTGCTTTATTGTATTGTTTGATGTGTTCTTTGGGGACCTCATGTTCAGCTTGAATGGAGATAGAGCCAGAATAGCCTACCAAGCTTAAAATACAAAAAAGATTATTTTGAACCATTTAAAAGAAAAAAAAAAAGATAATACTAGCCCACTAGGAGTACAAAGGTTGCTCCCATAAAAAGAGAGAGCTGCTGACCTTGCTGAGAAGGTCAAGCAGTGTCCCAGCAAGAAGAGCCCCTAAAACATAAGAGGAATTCTTTACTTGAGAAACTCATATTTTCATTAAAAAAAAAAAGGTCACGCAAAGAATCAAATCACCTGAAGCAGGTGTTAAATAAATGCCCTAGTTGGAACAAAGAAGTATCCTTTCATTCAGAAGGGTCAGCTTTTTTCATTCTGCTTTTACTGGTTACTGCCATGCTGGTTACTGAATTGCACCAGAGTAACTCAGAGAGATAGACTGGGTCACATATAAAGCATCTATTTTCATTTGTTTTGGGGTTCTTCCGTCATACCACTTTTTGTATCCCCCAAGATTCTTTATCACTTGTGGTGAAGACTGACATCCGTATCTTGCATTGATACATAGACCAGCTCAGATGCATGATTTTAGCGGTACTACCCAGCTTTATACAGATGAAAAAGCACATTCAGAAGTCTTCTTTAGAGTGTTTTAATCTTCAAGTCTTGACTGAAAGACTTTCTGAGAAGGTATTCTATGTATGAGCTGAGCAGAAACTAGAATTCCTGTTACCCAGGACATTATGAAATTAAAAAGCAAACCCTAAAACTATATAGAAAGTAAGTACTTTGAATCTTCTTCTTGTGAAGATTCATTTAAATTCAAGCTTTAAATTCAAGCTCATTTCTTTTTTTCTTGAAACCTTTCAAGAGAACCCGGGTAACCCAGCAGCCCTGTGTGTAGTTGTGACAGTTGGGAACAGACCTTTTAGACTACCAGGGAATTGGCAGCTCTGCTTGTGGGTAGTCTATGTCTGTATAGGTTTTAATATTTCGGCTTAACTGTGAGAAGACAAAATAATGGCAAAGTTATAAATGGTAGTTAGCAATTGACTGCATAAAATACAGAAAGGGTTAGGCTGCAAAGCAGTTACTTTAGCTGAGACGAACATAAAAATTATTTCTTGGAAGCACTTTTAACAGAGTGTGGAGGCAAGCCAATAATGATTTGCAGCATGCTCCCTGTAAGTGCAGAGAAATACATGCTCAGAGCCTGACCTGCTGGTTCAATAAAGCATTCATTGCTCAAATTAGAGGTGTTCATGTGAGTCAGTAAGTGGGATATTAAATACGAGCTGTGCAGAGCTGGGGTGAACAGCCTCTCTGAGGTGGGCAATGCTGTAAATCTCCTTGAGAGCCGTTTGCATTGGCTGCTTCACACCACTTGCCTGGGCACAGCATTGTCACCCAACCGGCATGGTGGTCACACCTGGCCAGATGTGCCCCTCCATGTCCACAGCGCCCTGGTGAAGGAGGGCAGCAGAGACTGGACTTGCAGGATGAGTAATGTGCTCTGCTTCTTGCTCTCTACGAAGTTTGAGGGGTCTGTACATCTGTTGGCCACCTGTTTTCAGGATGGCATACCATATTGCAAGGCAGCAGCTGGATTAATCTGTTTACAATGACAGTTCATTTTCTCTTGTTCCATTTAATTCAGATAGAAGCAACAGTTTTACGTCTCAGGGTTTGTAGCGTCACTCCACCTCACCATCTCAGGGCACAGAAACATGGAAGAATCTCAGCTTTCATTAAGGATTTTTCCAGCCCTTTCCATTGTCAAAATAGTCTGAAATTTATAAATCAGCAGTAGACTGATTATAGACCTAGCGCTACTTCACTGCATGACCAGTATCAAATGTCAAAGACACAGTGTTTGTAGACACATATCTATAAAATAGATAAATGCCTAATTCTAGAGAAGTGAAATAACTGGAGAGACAAAATACTAGGAATCATCCAGGAATAATTACCTTTTATGTAAATGCTTTAATATAAATTAAAGGGGTGGATAATTTCATTCACCGAGACTTGCAAATGCTGTCCTAACTTCCTGGGCCTTGATTGTGTGAAATACTCTGTTAATGCTGTTAATCCTATGTCTGTCTGTCAGTCTGTGAACAGGACATATGATTGCAGTTTTGAATGCACACAGCATGCTACCGTTTGTCTAGTGATCTCAGGTAACACTGCAAAGCCATGCGTCCAGCAGCAGTACAGATGGACGTTTCAGTTCAGTGCACCTTGAACTGCCTCTTGCTCCCAAGTTCAGGTCACTGGATCTTTGCTGTTGCAGGTACTTTATCTAGTTAGATTAAAGCCAGCATGCAGACGCTTACTTGTGCTGCAGTCACAGCTCCTGGTTTGCTTACTGAAGCGTGAAGCGTACTGTGGAGCACTGCAAGCCACAGCACAAGGCAGGACTGTATTGCAGCTACAAGCAGTTCTTGCAGATTTGCTGCGTTTTAGCGCTTCATGTGGATGTCTCCACAGGTGAGCTGTGGAAGCGTATAGATGTGGGTTTTAATAATTACAGGCCATCTAGCAACTTTGTTTGATTTTTTTAGTCTATGGGCGGTGAAATCTTCATGCCTAGGGTCAGTGGTGAAGAACTGATAAATAACCATTTCAGGATTACCTGGCAAATGACTTCTCAAATTGACGTGGATGTACCACAGCAGAATGCTGCTTCATAAGCCTATCACAGCAAATGCCTCTTGATTGCTTGCAATTTAAAGTTTGCAAACAGAAAATACAGCTCAGTAAAATCGCACCAGTGTTAAAATCACCCAACCAGTCATTCGCACGACCTGGTACAGAATTAGTGTAAGTTTTTCACACAGAGAAAAGTAATCTTTTAAGTAGAAATCAAATTATACTAATGAATTTGGTATAAAATATACTAAAATGAACCACATACTCTGGTCCGTATAGCATAGATTAAAAGCAAAGGATAAAGGAAGCTTGTAGAAGGATAATCGCTAAACTAGTGGAACCAGGAAACATCTGAAAGTTAACATTTGATTGTTTTTTCTCTTTACAAACAGACCGGTTCTGCTGACCTTATTATTCTTGACTGATATACTCACAAAGGTCTCACTGATGCTCCTGTGAGTAATTTAAGGAAAGCTCAGATAAATTGTTACATATTGTGCTGCATATTTAAATTGCATCCAAAGAGGAGGATACAAAAATAAACAGTTTTGCAGCCTCATTTTGGTCAGTTATTGCATCTACACAAATCAGACCACTGTATTTGATCTAGCCAAGCATACTTAATTTGCCCAAACATTTGTAGTAATAGGATATTTTGGTTAAATTATCCAAGTTTTAAAGTTTGTTACTCTAGCAACATACACGATAGAGTGAAATGCCTGACTGTCATCCTATCAAAAAATTTCTGTCAGGAATATAAGTAGTTGAATTGCTGTTACTCCTGCCCAAACTAAAAATAGGTCAAGTTTGGCCCTGATATAAGTAAGTACATTTTGTTGGAAGGAGCTGAAACAAGGTTAAGTGTTGATACAGCTCTATACTTACGTAGGAGAAGGTAAGAAAATAAAAGTGATAGAACATGCTGTCTGTAATAAAAAGCCATGACTACATATGCTGCTGCTTTTACTCTAGGATGGTTCATATCACTTATATGCACGCTTCTGTTGTAAAATCTATCCCAATAGCCATTTTCCAGGATGCTTATATGTAACACTCCTAAGTGTTTCTCTGTAGCGTATTTGCCATTGCATCTTAGCATTTTTAATTTTTAGGTACCATTTCCTCATACCACCACCTGAGGAAGTATTATGAAAGTCTACTGTTCGTTGTCAGGTCAGGAACTGGATCACACAGGGACTCACTTATTGCAGAGTAAACGTCTAGGAAAGCAAAGACCTGAAACCGAGTCTCAGTTCACTTTTTCACTTAATTTGTTGCCACCTGCAAGATGAGAGAAGGCCTCTATAGTTTCTCAGTTGTAACTACTCAGTGACAAAAGGAAGCATCTTTAGAGTTTGGACAGTCTCTTCCATGCTTGTTGCCAGGCATGTTTGATGTGCAAACATTTTCAAAACTGCAGAAAACAAACTGTAGGTTGTTCAGTTTGTAGTGGTGCCTTTGGATAAGGTAAATTTCTCGGTCTAAACAGTTCTCCTGGGGAAATGACTGTCCATGCAATATTGTACATTAATTTTTCTGATCCTGTCTGAGGTGCAAAGCATATGAAAACAGTCCAGACATGTATTACTCTCTGAATCATCAAGAGCCCAGTGAGCTTTGGAGCCACTGGCTGTACGTTTGCACTCACAAAAGTAACCCAGAGTTGAATAATGGCACTGATGCCAAGGGTATGTTGAAACCAAGTAAGAACACAGGCTGGTGCTCACAGCATTTTAGGAAGACTGCAGGACACCGTTCTTCAAACCTGCTGCTCAGTATTTATGTAGCAGGCAAGAGCAAAGAAACACTTGCATTCAGAGTAGAAAGCAATAAAGTTCATAAAGCCTGTGATGGTCACAGAGCTTAAAGGGTCCTGTGTTTGATCCCAGAGCAGGCGTTTACCTGTGAAGATTTAGTTATTGACCATGTTCTTTACCTCCAGTTAGGTGTTCAGGTAATGGAATATTTCATTCCTCTTTGATTTTTGCTTTTTGCTCCTTCTCACGTGCACTGAATCTGTCCAAAGTTGTTTTTTCTTTCTTTCATTTTGCTTTCTGGCAGAGCCACTAAAAGAGGTTAAATGTCAATGAGTTTCAAGAAATCCCTAAGGGCTCTAGTTCTACACTGTCAGAGCACTGTGGCATTATTAACCTGGAATCGTTCCTGATTGACACAAGGGGAGAATCAAATTCTGCCTATCCTGTAGTTCTGAATGTGACTGATACTTGGATTTTGTTGTTGCTGGAAAAAATAAAATACTGAGAAGTACATCTCTTCCTTCAGATGACAAAAAATAAAGGGATTGTTTAAGCATGTGTCTTCCTCACTAAGAATTTGAAGGTAGTTTTATGTCCCTTTTAAAGGTTTATGTATTATGACTGTTCATTTCCCATATGATGTAAAAAAACAAAACAAAACAAAAACAAAACATGTATTTGATGAAAAGCCTCCACTAAAAAAAACCACACAACTCTCCCTCAAAATGTCCTGCTTGACATCATCTGTGTCATCAATTTGGAAACAGGTAGTGACTTAACCTGCTGACTCTCATTCATTTTGTAACCCCTGAGATGAAGAGTGCTGTAGAAGAAAGATGTTTTTAATTGCCGTCAGTGTAGGATTTCTCTAGGGTTTGTGAGAATATTTGCAAACCAGATAGTTTCTTCATAAATGTATTAATTACCTTAGCAACATAAAAGCATGCATAATTTGCTTACGAGCATTTTCCTTTCTTGCTTGCTTAAGCATTCAAGTTCCAGGAGAGCTGCAGTTGTCTTTCCTGAGTAAAATACTCGCTAGGTCTGCATTTCTTCTGCAAAATGACCGATGTCCCCCAACAGGACATAGGTTGTGCCTGGATTGTTAAAGACTGCAATTTGAGAAGGGAGGGAAAGGGAAGGGCTAATCCTCTCAGAGGTTTAACCAAACAGATAGTCTTTTGCATTAACAGACCGTTCTGTTAGATATATCTGAAGCAAGTTGAAGTTGAACCTTACACCCTGTCTGTGGCTGGGGGTGTTTGACCTTTGCATCAGTTTTTTGTTCTAAGCAGTATGTTACACTGCTTTGATGTGCACATTGTATGTGCAGAAATCTTTTTCCAGTACAGCTGATGAACAGTGTGTCAAAAGGAAGCTATCCTGGCATAAACTGAACCAACATAAGTAGTGATAGACAAGGGCAGAACTTGATTAAAAAAAGGAATTTTTAGCACCTTTTTCAGATGTCTTTCCTACATTCTACTTCTTGCGTGACTTACACGTACATTTGTAATAATTTTGCTAGATGCAGATTTTTTTCAGTTATATTATC
Organism: Aptenodytes patagonicus; assembly: GCF_965638725.1. Classification (NCBI taxonomy): domain Eukaryota; kingdom Metazoa; phylum Chordata; class Aves; order Sphenisciformes; family Spheniscidae; genus Aptenodytes; species Aptenodytes patagonicus. The sequence goes on from NC_134982.1 coordinate 65,216,386, forward strand.
TGTCTCGTGTTAAAGGAAAATTACTTCCTACAGTATATTTGACTTGTGTGTCTCACATCAACTTATTCTCCTAGGAGATCTAGAAATGCTGTTCATACATACTTTCCTGTGATGCAGCTAGAAGTTTCTATGGTGAACATAGAAATAAATTTTTCACTTTTTCCCTCCCCACTTTTAACCAGGTAGACAAGAAAATTGTCCGCACAGAAATTGGAGTTCTTCTTCGCCTTTCGCATCCAAACATTGTAAGTTTAGCCTTGTTCTTTCACTCCATGTTTGTTTCTTTGTATTTTTAAAATTCTTTCTGTTCCTGAGAGATTACTGTTGTGATTCACCTATACAGACTATACAGAGTCCTGGATTAAAGCTTTGGGTTCGCCTCATGAGCACATTAGCAGCTCATTATGGAAGACTGCTGAATTATACTTACACCTTAAAAAAAATTATTGATGTTTTGTCAGAGTTGAGTGAGAAACTATGCAAAAGAAGTTCTGTAAATGAAAGGGGAAGTTGGTGTTGTCAGTCCTTGGAGGGTTGGGAAGGTCTTACATTCAGTTACTCTGAAAGAGTGGCAAACAGGTGTTGACAAGCACTAATGAAAGCAGCTTCTTAAACTCCTGTGTTACGTGGAGGTTGCTGAGCTATGAGGAGTGTGAAAATAGCAAAAAAAAAAGGAATGCAAAGGAGATAAAACTAGCAAAAAAAAAGGGAGGTGGGAGAGAACATGCACAATAACTTGCTCAACTGCAAGGTAAATGATGCACCAACTTCAGTTGGTACCATCCTCTGCTTTATTGACTGTGGTCGGTTTCCTGCTGTTGGCCCTGTGATATGCTCAGCAAGAAGACAAATAAGTGAAATGAATCCTTTTTGTTATATTTTACCAGATAAAACTGAAGGAGATATTTGAGACCCCTACAGAAATCAGTCTTGTTCTGGAATTGGTCACAGGTGGAGAACTATTTGATAGGTAAGTTACCTGTACGCGCCTTGCTTGGTACCTTCGCCAAGGATGTTACAGTCCAGATTTCTTCTCTGCACATAATCCCTGTGTTAGTAATTACTGGAATTATTTAATCAGCACATGGTTTATTCACATGAGTAAATATCTGCAGGAATTGGCTTAAAAATGTGTTTGGAAATGTGATTATCAAGAGATTTTTTTGGAAAGGATACGTAAGTTGAAAATTAAGGAAGTTGTCAGTAAATTCTGAAGAGCACACACTATTGAAGGAAGGTGCTCAGCAGGTGCATAGCATAAGAGTGTGCTAGAGCAGACAAAAGGCAGGAAAAAGTGGCAAAATCACATTGACAGGTCATCATAAAATATGGTAGGTGGCAATCAGCCTACCAGAAGGATAGTGTTATGTCAGATAAAAATTTGGTAAGCAGAGTAACAAGAAAGAAATTCTCTTTCATATTCATTGTATTTATAAAACCTATGTTTTTGTTACAAAGGTTCTGCAAGACAACTATTGAATTCTGAAGGTATTGCTCATAAGGCTGCACATGCTTTTGTGTAGGTGCATATGCAGAAAGCGAAATAATTCTGTAAGAGTGTTGGGGCAGTGTTTTTCTGGTAGGGATTTGTTTTTTTAGAGCAAGAGACGATACAAAAAGCATTTGATACTTGCTTGAGTAAATCAATTAATTTACTGGCATTGGTGATTTCCAACTCATGTAAGGACAGGTTATTTGATCTTCCTTCTTCTGTAATTAAAGTTTAGTATTTTAGAGGACTGTTATTCAAATACACATCAAAGACTCAGTCTGAAAGTATCTTTGACTTGAGAAAACAAAAGCATACTTTTTTTTTTTTGTACCATGGTCATAGCTACAACCTTGAGATTAACTATTTCTGAACAATAACAACAAAAGCAACTCTTCCTGTAACATCTTTAGTTCGACAGAAGAAAGGTGCTTACTCTCTCAATACTCAGCCAAAGCAATCAGGAGAAACATGCTGCAAGTTAAACAACCAGCGAGCGCTCAGTCCTGAGCTAGAGAGGACCCTGCACAAGATGCCTTACCTTTCACATAGCCCTTTATATATCCATGTGGTTTCAGATTGGGTGGTTTTCAGGAAGGCTGGGTACTCTACAGTAGTCTTTGATGAGAAGAGTTTGGAAAGGGAAAACACAAATATGCCAGTGAAATGGTTGGTTCCTGAGCAGCAACCATCTGTGTGGTAGAAGGACTGGCGATAAAAGACTCCATGGGATCCAGGATGGGGAATTGCATTATTTGATGGAACCAGGATTTAATATTATGACATTTTCAACATTCTGTAATCTGTACTCAACAGTGTTTATAGGATTTGAGCTCTCAGATTGATCTTTCCCAAAAATTGTATGCTTAATTCAGTAGTTTGGCTAGGACAAGCTGTCTGGCATTGCCTGACGAGAAGCAAAGCCGTGTAGTCACTTACTAGAATTGTGGTGCCCCCTTGTGATGCTGCGAATGAGCTCTAATACTATGGAGGTCGTCTGAATTCGGCATCCTCCTTTTCTCCGTGTACAACAGAATGGGAAACTTTGGCAATACATTCATCTCTGATCTGTGATTTGGAAAAAAAACAACCAGTAAAACAAAAAACATAAAAGCTATTTTCAGCTGTTAAGCTAGCAATAGGAGTATTACTTCACTCTTCAACCTTAAACCAAAATAATTTAATAGAAATATGCAGCCAAGATGTTTTGCACTAGTCACTCCAATCAAGCATTAGCTGTCCCTTTCCTCTCTTTCAGCTGGGCTGAAGGATTAATACTTGCATTGCACTATACAATGGCTGCCCTCTGAGTTTTAGTGAGGGTAAATTTAGCTTTCTGCCTTAGGGCAGACTTCTCCTCTCATGCTTAATCCTTTCAATCCATACAGCTTTTTATCATGCATGAAGGAAATGTCCTGACTTACAGAGAGGCCTTGTGCACTCTTTCCTCTGTGCTTGCATGACTCCCATCCCAGAGGAAGCAAACCACCCTGGAAAATCTTCCGCTGGGCAGTGGGGTTGTGTCAGATGTGGAGGGAGAGCTGTGACCCTGTCTTGAGATCCACCCTATGGTTGTCCTCGAGACAAGACCCTGTACAGAAAGTGTGTGGACAAGCAGGACCCCGGCATGGCCAGGGACCACCCCAGGGGTTTGGAGGTCCTTATGTGCTTTGTGCACAGCTATGTGACTTTGTAAACCACTGTCCATACACAGGCAGCAAAGCAACTTTTGTACTCTGGAGGATTTACTCTTATGCCTCTTTCAAATTAGCTGCCAGCAAATGATACGACTTGATCTGTTACACAAACACATCTGCTCTCATTACTGCAAACATCTTCATTGCTGTTACTGTTACTGCTAATTCTGGTAATATGCCGGTAATTTTTATATCAACTGTTTTATCGCTCTAGTTTTCTGCCATCCCAGATGTCCATTCTTCTTTTGAATAGTATTTGAGCTTCAGATAAGTAAGTTCTTTCACATACATATTCCTCTTATCATGCAGATGATTTTATAAATACCCAAGATCCAATTAGTTTTCTGGAATCCTGTTAGCATTGTTGATGTGCTGCTGGTTTCAAGCCACTCTAACATAAAAGTTCTGGGTAATAAAATTATTCAATTCCTTCACCATATTTCATATTTCTGTCAAATACTCCATGTTATTGCTAAAATGAGCTTTCATTATGACAATTTTTCAGTAGTGTTACCCGAAAGGAGATAAATTCGGACAAAAGTATCAGTTACACATCTGAGTTAATACAGCTGAAATCAGGTTGGTTTTGGTTGTATTTTTAAAAAGAATCTGTTTCCCAGACTTCATAAATCACATTGTAGGTCATATCCTGACATGTAATATTCCACCATCCCAAACACAACAAATACAACTCTATATTAAATTGGAGAAGTTTGTGTAAATGAGAATATTTATTGCCAGTTTGCATGACAGTTTTTGCCAACCCAGTAAGCGAGCAGTGACAAAGAGCTTTTGAAGTAAGACAGACCAATGGACTAACTGACCAAGACAGAGAGAAAACTGCAGTAGGTCTAAATTAACTGATACTCTGGTTCTTTCCAGATGCTGCGTCTCCAGCCCAGTGCTGGCACATATGCCTTTGACATTTGCTTGGCCGTCCTCTTTCATTCCTGCATGTTTAAAACAGACACGCATGGTTAAAGTGCATTTAAACCAGCAGTGTTTTGACAGAGTCCCGAGGGACGACCCTCTGGTATGGCTCTGAGTGTCCAAGCAGCGGTGTGCCCAACAGCACGCGGCTTTGTTTCTCATGCTGCCATGACACGGAGGGCAGGCTGCCGTCACACCGGCCCTCACCAGGGCAGGAGCTAGTTCAAAAACAAAAACCCAGCTGTTCAAATGTGCAGCAGAGTGATCAGTCTAACATTTGAACAGTCTTTAAAGGACCATGTTTCCATTACACTTGTGGATAGGAAATTTCAGGACTGGGAGCAAAGTGGCAGGCAAAGGTCAATTTTCGTCCCTCTCTCGCATCTTCCTTCTCATCTCATCTTCTTATGAAGAGCGTTGCAGAGCCATAGTTCAGACCATAGACGCATCTTTTACATGAAAAGTTTGAGTGATGGAAAGACATAATGAAATTTGGTTTTATTAGGTTTTTGGATGACATCATATTGTGCATACAGAATAAAGCAATAAACCTTATGTGGATACTTTTAAAAGGCAGATTTATAATCAGAAAGCTTCCCTCCATTTCAGCTCTTCTCCATTTAACATGAAAAAAGAGTTTAAAAGCAGTGACTCTAAGGGAATGTAGAATGAATTGACACCACAGAAATTGATGCGGTTTTCCTGGAAAAAAAATAGACTAATCTCATTTATATAGGCAAATTGTTTGTCAAACTAATTGCTTTTTTAACACATTTTTGTTAATAAACAGTAAAACTTAGACAGTTCAAAGATTTATTTAGATAAGTAGCGAGTGGCCTCACTTTTTTGTGTTAACTCCTTTGATTATTATCTCTTCAATTTTCTTCATAGTTCTTCCCTTTCAGAATACTGATGATTCTTCCAAAGCTTGGCTCAGTTATATTTTTCTCTTGCCTCTTCCTTGTGCCCTCTCTCCCTTCATCGTTCTTTACTTAAATGTGATTTCTTGGTACTGTTAACTTTGACTTTCTTTTCTATCACATGATGTATTTCATCAGATTCTTGGTCACTTTGTTGATCTGGCTTTGCTTCTAACAATTAACCTTTTTATTGTTACAGGTAGTAATAGGTCTTGCAGCACAGTGAAGTCTGATATCTGTCTTTTATGGGCTAACTTTTTTTGAAGTTGGTCTTTTCCATTCAGATTTTATTCATATCTACTGCCTTTCAGCTGAATCAGCAATATATCACTTTTCCAAATATTAATTTCAGCAAAAAAGTCAACTTCATTTTAGTCAGAATACCTGCAGATTGCTAAGAATAGTTTTTGTTACACTCCTTCTTTTTTCAGCTTCAAATGATAATGTCAATCCGTACGTTCTCCTTGTCTATACTTTGGCATCTTGACCACAAAATCTTCTGCTTCTTCCTTCATCTTAGTATTAAGTACACCAAACATTGTCTAAAAATACTGCTTACAGCTGACAATATCTTGTTTCACTTCCATTTCAGATTTCCTATAATTTCCTCTGAAATATAGATTCAAGCTGATACTATCTTCTTTTATGGCATGTACATTAACAAAAATATTAATTACTTGTTCTAAAGAACTTGCCCTTTTGAGAGATGCGGGAATGATTACCTCATATGGACAAAATTTCCTGAAGCCTTCCCAGACTGCAGGCACACCTTCTTGTTTCTGCGTATGGAAATTAGAATTGCTAAGGGACATCAGAAAGAGTCAAGCAATTAATCAGTCACTAATGTGGGGGTCTTTTATAAACTAGTGGCAGAGTAGCATCTTTTATTTGTTTCTGAGCTCTGGTCTCATGATGTGGTGGCAGTCTGTCTTCTGAACAGGGGTCAGAGCAGTCCTTTGGACTCTTTATTTCACATGGGCAAGTTACAGTCCCCGCACTCTGGATGGGCAACAAAAAAAGAGGTCTGACTTGACTACACCATCTATGCCCTATTCTCTGAAATCAGAAGACAACACACAAATTAGCTCTGGTAAAAGTGCTCCTTGATGTCATAATAGCTCATTTAGTGTCTCTTGATTTCAGCTGCAGTAATGATAAAAAACAGTAATTTAAGAATAAAGAAGTGTGTGTTAATGCTCATTTGTAGCCTTTCCAATGTAATTTGGTGTTTCCTTCCTGTACAGAGTTGTAATAATGCCTTTACACTTTTTCGTGGTCAGCGCCTTATTTTCTGTCACTAGGCAGAATTACTCTGAGTAAGTCAGTATTCACCGACTACAATATTCTCTTCAGGATGAGAGATATAAATGATTTTTTGTAAATGTTTGTGCCTAGGATACTACTTATGGTGTGGTCAATGTATGCACTTAGAATTAGGTGAAACACCAGGTGCCAGAGGGAACACATTTGCAGCTTCATAAATGACTAAACGACTCAAGCAATGATGATGGTGCAATTATAATAGAATCATAGAATCATAGAATGGTTGGAGTTGGGCGGGACCTTTAAAGTTCATCTAGCCCAACCCCCCTGCTGTGGGCAGGGACATCTTCAACTAGATCAGGTTGCTCAGAGCCCCATCCAACCTGACCTTGAATGTGTCCAGGGATGGGGCATCCACCACCTCTCTGGTGGATGTTTCACCAGTGTTTGCTTCACCACCCTCATCATAAAAAATTTCTTCCTTATATCTAGTCTAAATCTACCCCCCTTTAGTTTAAAGCCATTCCCCCTTGTCCTGTCGCAACAGGCCCTGCTAAAAATGCTGGCTGGCTTCCTGCCACTCTCTAAATGTGAATTGATGTGACATTAAAGCTTGCCTGGTTCTTAACTTCACTTTTTCACTTAAAACATTTTCATTTAAAATGTCCTCTTTCCTTTTGTTGTTATTGCTCAGGATAATTTTGCAGGAATTGTTAGCATGGGTATGTCCTAGTTGGGACCAGCCTGTATGTTGCTAGCCCACGCCGGGAACTGGGCAAGCCTTCTGGAGGTAGGACACATCAGTGCCTGTGAAGCTTTTTAATTTGTTAGGTATTGTCAATACCGAGACTTCTTGTGATTAGAGCATCTCTGACATACGTCTTCTCGGATTTCTGCCACAGCCTCACCGCTGTAATGTAGACATACATGGTCTGGATGCCAAACAAACTAGGAGAGATACACCTGTTAAATTAAATAGGAAGGTGGTCGAGCCTTAGCTGATTTCCTCAATTATTAACAAATTTAGCTTTCATATTTGTTTGAAATGCAGAGAGGTTTTAACAGCTCTCTGCAGGTGACAAGTTGAGGTATATATACCTACAGCCTATATAGCCATAGCCTACATATATGTATAAGGAAGCCTCTGACTGACCCAAGAGCTAAGGATGTGTCTTCTATGCCTTGATTCCACACCTTTCCTGAAATTATAAAATCACTTAGGATGTGAGTGCTTTGTACATTTTGTTTCTCATTGCTTTTTCTATGTACATTATGACAAGAGTATAAAGGGAAGCCAAAATGTTTTAGGAAGAAGTACAGTTATCCTAAATATTCAGAGCACCAAAATGCTTGTCCTAAATGATAATTAAGTTGATTTTTTGATGAAAGCCTGGAAAGCAAATCCTTTTCAGATAATGTACTTCTCAGTTCAACACTGAACTTTAACCGCTGGAGTAAGGAATGTATCACACATCCATGCACTGCAAGAGGTGCCAAGGCCACCAAAGGAGGACTGGAACAGGTGAACCTGAAATAATCCTGAACTGAATGATGATAATGTGAATACTCATGCAAATTGTGACATAGAGGGATATATGCACAATGTATGTTATGCAAGCAGTGCCCAGTTTCAGAATTTGATGCCTATTTGTTTCACTCTTATTGGGAAGTAAGCGATGTAAGTGCCAGAGTGAGCTCCGGGGCAATGTATTTAAAACGTCATGGCAGCTACAGCTGTGCTGGTTTGGCATGGAGGGCTGGAGTGGGCAGGTTGTTCACCTGAGCTCAGAGAGTATCCTTCAACCATCCTTTGGGGATCCAGGGTTTTGGGTTTGGTTTCTTAAACACCTCTGTGATCTTATGTAGGCTATTCCAGTTGCTCTCCAGCCTGGTAATTAGATTCAGCTTCAATATCAGGAAAATCTTTCTTTCTGCAGATTTGGCCAGAATCTGTTTGCCTTGTCCCCAGCAGGTAGAGAGAAGGTGATTACTTCCTTCTTTACAGCAAACTCTCACACAGTGGAGGACTGCAGAAGACTACGTATTCACAGTCCCTGCAACCCTTCGTCACCAGTCGTGTTTTCTATGTCTCAATTACTGTCCGTTGAACTTCCTCCACATTCCCACATCTTTCTTATAACGAGATGCCCTTAGCTAGATGAAGAAGTCCAACGGAAGCCTCACTGATTCTTGGCAGGGCGGCTTCATCAGTGCTTTCAGTGCTGCTCTTTCCCCCTCCCCAGGGCACTGCCTCCTTTGCAACCTTTGCCCCCTTCCCTGTTGCTCACCAGACAGGAGCTGTGAAATTCTGAAATAATTCAGTTTGTCACGTTGCCTCACACAGCCGGTAACACAGAAGCTTTTGTTTGAGAGAGAAGTTTGAGCTGCTAGTTTATGAGCACTGTGGTTCCACAACCTCTGGAAACAAAGACTGTTATTTTTAAAAATGTCTACTGAAATTAAGCTCCTGAAAGATGAACATGTCTTTTTGAAAACGATGGGCACTTACTAATTTCACTGCAGACACCTGGGTGATTGCTACTTTTGAAGGTGTGGCCATTTATTTAGTCTTACCCAGGGTTTTAATGTATAATTCCTGATTTTCCTGCAAGATTTTTCTAGTTCTGTGGGTGCTATATAGAAATGCTGAGTAAGAAGTAGAAAGAAAGTTAAAGAGGGGAAAACAAACCCTAGTATGAGATATAAGAAATATGCAGTCTTTCTCTAAATTCTCCTGCATGCCACATTTATCAGAAACTGCCTTTTACTTAATAACAATGGAGGGAAAATAGTTTTCCTCAATGACTGCAATGGTGCATCTCATTTCTAAACTAGGTATTGAAGAAAAATGTCTAGTTTGTTTGACTTGGAGTCAAATCCAAACCCAGTTCTGTATTTCCCATTTTCCTTCTTCAGATCATGGGCAGGCAGTTTGAGTCACTAGCAACAGTAATAACTGGTCTGCACTGAATTGTGAAAATCGTTGTAAAATAAGGGAGAATCAGCAAGCTGAATCAGAGCTCCTTTTTTTATATATATTACTCTTCAATGCTGTAGTATGGAAAATACATAAATATTTATAGAGAAACCTTACTTTTTAACTAAACAAGTGCATCAAAGCAACAAGGAAGTGGAATCACCTCGATACAGGTATGAGCCAACAGATCTGTGAATCACTCATTGAGAAAGTGTTCCTTGTGGAAACATTTTTGCTGTTGAATAGAGTGATGTCATTTTCTTTTCCCATTTCCGCCAATTTTCAGTCTCACTTTACCTTGTAGAAATCTTTGAATTTCATTTTAATGAAATATAACAATTTACATAAGAATTAAGTGAATATGTACAGAAAAAATCCCCATGGCAACCAAAGAATTTTAGATAAATTAACATTTATTATATAGAAACAAATATTTAAAAAAATTGTTAGCATATACTGGCATTGGAACAGATCTTGTATTTATATAGGCCAGTGTCTTGCCTGAGACTGTAACAGGACACAGCCCACAGGTAAGATGTGGTACAAGAGTTTTGGACAAAAACAGAATGAAAATGACCCTAAAAACAGTGACGGCTTTTTCTGATATTGCGATATTTATAAAGAATGATCTAAAATGCAAATACAGACATAGCATGAAAAAAGAAAGAGAAATAATGTTGGGAACTGATAAAGTAATAAAAATATTTACTGTTTTGGATGGCTAAATTGATTCAGCAGGCCTTTTGCAAGCTACATTATATGTTTCTAGATTCACCTAATACTGTAATGCAACCAACTCCACAGTGTGGAGAAATAGTATTTGTAGTAGCAATATTAAATGATGGCTAAATATTGCAAATTTCAGAGTAACTGTTTAGATTGATTAGCTTAAAACTAAGTGCACTTACCAATCTGAGGTAAGGGAAGCAAGAAACAGACTTTACCTGCTCAGATTTCAGGCAAGGCTGGAGGATGGGTAGGGTGGCCTGTGTAGGAGGGAAGCAGGGAAGTAAAGCTAAGAATAGGAGTACTAGTCAATTTAGAGTGTGGGGGAGGAAAAAGTAAGTTTGTTAAAGTGGGTAAGATTTCAAATTTTCTTGATCACAAGGAGTCACGAGAACAGCTTGCGTTTAAAATTGCAGGAATAGTCGTTGCACTGGATTCCCATACCCAAGAAAAACAAAAGAGAAAGAGGCTTTGGTTTCAGGGTCAGGGAGCTGGTAAAGTACTCATTTCTTGTACCATTTGGTTCCTCTGTCGTGTTGTTTCTTCCACCCACTGGTGCTCTCAATTACAAGTTTCAGGAGTAGTTACAGTGCAAGGCCTGGAGCGGGTCTGCGGGCTGTGCTGCCTGGGAAGGACATACAGCCCTTCCTCACCCTTAGCCGAGAGGTCTCACTGCCGGTGCAGCGGCCGGTGCTGACAGAGAATTCAAGGTATTGGCAGTCTTGCATGAAGAGGTGTGTGCCATCGGTGACTGTTCCAGACTAGCATCATCTGGCATTGGATGAGTCCTCTGCTTGTTCAAAGCAGGTTGCTGGGTATTTTTGATTCTTTTTTTACCACTGCAGCTGTGCAAACAGCTGTTTCTCTTGCTGGATTTGGAAAGATCTGGCCCTCTGTTTCATTACTCATTGAAAAATCAAACCCGAAGCCGAGTCCTTTCCTTCTGTGATGAAATGTTCACTTTTTTGTGAACATTTCAAACAAGAAGGAGATTGATTGTTTCCACTTGTTACCTAACATGCTTGTCATTAATCCCCAGTCAACCATAAAATTGTATAACAATATAATTTTAATACTGCTCTGAAAATTGATTCTAAAATGACATGTCGGGATTCCCCATCTCTTTCCTCATTGATTTTCAGATCAAGTGTGTTTAGTTTAGCAGGACTGCACTCTTCCTTTTATTTTTTTCCTACCAGTAATAAAGTTTCTGCAGAGCAAGTGTGGCCACTACCTCGCTCTCTTTACTGTGATATCCCATTGCTTTCAGAGACTTCATACAGATGTGGTGAATTAAAGCAGAGTACCAAGTCCTTAGAAGAATGTCGCAAAAGGAGTAAAATCCAATGTATGGTCTTTCCAAATTATACTGCTGGCTGCAGAATTATGGTGAACGCTGGTAAGAATTTATGCTTCTGCTGATGTAGACTCTGATGAAGGTGTGCATAATGGAAACATTATAAGCAACATAGGGAACGTTGCACTTCTGTGGTAGAGTGGAACAGTGGATGTCCAGAGGCTACACTGAAAACCATCTGCAAAACTAAAGGATTTATATTGCCAGAAAACTTGCAGTACTCAGAAGGAACAGAAATGCTAGAAAGGCTGGATGGAAGCTGGCAAGCATTACTGCGAATTATTAAACACTTGAATGAATACATGTGCTTGATGATCATGTGGAAGCTGCCAGATTTCAACTACCTGCTGTGTATAAGACAGCATGGATCACAAGAAATACATTTCCACAGGCTTGCTGGGCGGTGTGACGCTAAGGGTGGTTTTGCTCAGTACTAAATTTTTTATAGCTCTGTTACCTGACAGCACAAGGCTTTTCCACCTCCGAGCTTCAGCAGCAGCTGAGAGGGTGTTATCACTGCTATGGTGGGGCGGCCATGGGCTCTGGGTCGGGGGGCGCAGTGGCGTGGGCTCTGCTGGGTGACTGGACCCTGCAGGCAGGCAGGAGTGCGCCTCAGCACCACGGGGAGCGGGGCTGTTCCCAAGGGGCATCTCCATCACCAGCTGTAGTGGGAAGGAGGAGTGAGAAGGAGCCTTTGGGAAATATTTCCCTGCTGCTCTTTGTAGAAGGAGACAGATTTGTCTCAAATATGTTCACACGTGCTTGGAAAGACAAGATTAAATCAGGTGGTGTTTTAGGAGACCTTGGTGTCCATCAGTATGTACTCTGTTAGATGTGTGTCTGGCCATGTACAAGTGTAAACAACTGAATCAGCATATTTCAATAAATGTGTACATGTAAGCATGAAAAAGTGATTCTAGACAAATGTGATTAGAATACAAACCATTTATTTCATCAACATTGCATTTTTGCTTGCTCTAGAATGTCGTCTTTGATTTGAAGCGCTGTCTTGAATTTCCTGGAAGTTTGGGACACCAAATTCAGTGTTTTTCCAAGCTTTTTTTTCTCTTTGACTTTAAGCATTTCTGTATCTCTTCTTCTGGATTCCCTGCTGTCTTCCTCCCAGTTTTTCTCTCCAGCACTCTTTTGGCCTACCTGGCTCTTTCATTTGCATATCAAAGAGAGTATTTAATTAGTTCCTTATTGTTACTGTTCCTGTCTTTCTGTCCTTTCAATGAAGGTTTAATCTTTATTCATCCATGCTTTTATTAAAGATCATTCTGTAAACTAGGTATAAATAATTGTTTTTGCTTCCATAATAACAAAATAAGACATTTCTGCAGGTTTCCTTCCTGTTATGGAAAAAAGGGCGATGAGTCATTGTTGGTCTGCAGGCTGAAATTGAAAAATCCTTCCTTGATCTCAGGTAGGAGTGTTGTTATAATAAAGCAAGCTGGCACACCTACCATTTGTCTTATGTAAACTATCTCAGGGAGGATGCAAAAAATAGATATGCAAATGATCCCCCAGCATCATTACAGGACCTAAACTACAGGATAATCTTCTTTCAGTACTCTTCCTTACTGCCTAATATCCAGGTTTTAGTTTTAAAGCAGAATGCCCTTAGGAATAAATTTTCATCTTTCGCAAGAAGTATGTCTTTTTTCATTTATTGCTGTTACAGAAGATTAGGCTTTCAACTTGCTAGATTATTATTAATTAATAATTAGGTTTATATTCTCAGTAAGTCCGAATTCTAGACTTCTGAAAAACTAGAAAGTTAACTGCATGTGACATAAGCTGAAATTGGCTTGGCAGTGCATGTTATTCACATGTAACATCAGTGGATGAGTCATGCGCATTGCACAATAATTCTACAGTTGGTTTTTATTGCTCTCCTGAAATATGGGCCCACACTTCATTACATTTATTTACTGTAAAGTGTAAATTCACAATGGCTTCATCTTCAGTGTCTGCGTGCTTCTTCTGTTATGTGTTTAATGTAAATGATGAGAGCAGTATCCTATCCGTACCAACATATGGTTGTCTAAGTCAGGGTGGGCTGGTCTTCTACATCCTGTGATCATGAGGGCAGTCTTGAGCATCTCCTTGATCTCTCTTGTTTCCAGGGATCAGGCAATTGGTGGTTTTCTTCCTGCATTGGTTGGGCACTGACAGGAAGCTAAGAACCTCGTCTTTTCTTTGATTTTGTTGAGTGGAAGAAAATACAAAGAAGTTGGCTGCCTTTAAGAGATATCTCCCCCCCCCCCCCCCCCCCGGTTTATCTGTTTGAAAAAGAAATACAACAAATACTGGGTTATCATACTGTAAAATTAGAAATTTGTTGGATGAAGGGAGAAATGTAAATTGTATTGTAACTGTATTGCTGCATATTTCTCTGATCTTAGTCACATATGTTGGAAAATCAGAGAATTTCAACTCCTGTTGAAACCTTAAAACCTTCTGCCTCCTGCCTCGTGCATTTCTGAGGTCAGGTGCACAAGGTCATCCTGCAGCTGTTGGACTCAAGGCATGGGCAGGGTGGCCCGTTGCCAGGGGACGTATGCCTGAGCGATGCTGGCAGCTCAGCCCATGTGCAGCACTTCCCCAGCAGCAGCCCTGAGATGCCTGTTTTTTTGCTGCGGTGTGTTGAGGAATATATTCCAAAGTCTATGGCAGTTTGAAAACAGAGGGTCAAACTAGCACAGCAGTCTTTTTTGTTTTACTACCTTGTGACCAAATTTGAAATTTTGTTACTATCTCCTGCGCCCTAGTAAGGATTGTAAGCTTAACAGAATGATTATATGAATGTCTTTAATACATGGAATCCTGTAAAACAAGGACGGTGTTTTAGCATGCTTCTTGTGCCATGGTGGCAGGAGCAAGTTAGCACCCAAAATACCAGCAGGGAAGGGGGAAGGTGGGATGGGGGTGAGGTCTGTGTTCTCAGAAATGCTTATGGATGCTAAAGGCAGGAACTTGCTGGCTGACACTAAATACTTTATTTAAATTAAAAATGAGGAGGAAGCCAAACCAGTATATTTGGGGGAACAAAGGCCCATGCAAGAGGGTCACTGGGGCTCAGGTCTCGCCATGTAATCTACCAGAGGAGGATAATTCAGCCTGAAATAGCTAAGGAGGAATCTTACTTTCAAGCATAATGTAGCCTTTTATTGTGTAATTTATGATTTTTCGTAACCTCTTTCCTAAACTTGAGGCTAAAAGCCTAACATAGTCTCATTGAGTAAACTTTACCTTGTTTTACCCTTGTGGTGTTAAGTTCAAGTAAAGCTCTCCCTGATGGTTTAAACAGATGACCAAAGCAGGGTAAAGGCTAAAGATACAAAAAAGCAAAGGAGGTGAAGCAGTGCATATGGGATGGTAGCTGAAGTGCTGCCAGAAAAAAAGACTTCTAGAAATAAGGCCAAGTAATTATGCAGCCAAGAAATCATGGTGAAATAGAACTCCTGCTTGAGAGGGATTGCTTGCTGTTACCAGTGCCACATGAATAGACTTAGTTGTCTGTGAACACAATGAGTGTTAAGGTAAAGTAATTGCAGCTGGTTAGGAATATCCCTGTATAGACTATTTTCTGCAGTGCCATGCTTGTTACATCTGTCTCTGGTAGATTATCATCTTTGTATCATTTCTTATTACACTTAATCTTCTAATGAGTACGTACTAATACTTTTCATATGTACATTAGTCAACACCTTTCCTGTCAGCTTTTGTAAAGCTGTAAGGTGTTGCGTTGAAGGTAGCTCAATATGAGTCTGGTATTTCGAAGAGAAGTGATAAAAAGATGCTGGAAAACAGGGGAAGTGGGGAGAAAGGAGTATACCCTTCTTGCCACAAGCAGAGTCTGTTTCTGGACCCTGAGGCAGAAGGTCTTTCCAGTGACTTTTGACTTCAGACGTTATAGGTTTCTTGCTCTCCTGCTTCATGGGGATTTTAGAGCATTGTTTGTAAAACTGGCTTGTGTGCTTGCAGGAGACCATTTTATAAAATGTATGATAGGCACCACAGGTTCTGTTTCTAGACAACATCTGTCTGTGTTTTCTTGGGCTTTGAAAAATTAATATGGTAAAAAATCAAAACTTCAGGTCAAAGATCTGACCTTTGAGGTAATAATTCTTGTCGTTCACAAACACCATATGTAGTTAGATACAACAGTAAAAAGACTGTTGGGTTTCTTAAATGGGGCATTAGTACGTATTAATGATAGATCCTTCTTTTAATACTTTCTTATATGTCATTGTGGAAATCTGTATCTTCTGCTGACTCTGTTTAACTGAACTGTGCATTTATGTAATGTTTCATTCTGTAATGGCAGTTCTTGGAGAACATGCGATGCAAATCCTGAGAGAGCCCCCAAACCCTGTGCCACTGCTGGTGTTCTTCTAAAAGTGTTGCAGTAGCACAGCTGGGCTTTGGGAGGCCAACCCAGAAATCTGCATTAACCCTTGCTGCCATTTCTATGCAGGATAGCATACAACGTTGAAATACACCACTTCAGAACATTACCTTAACACAGAAAAGTATTTTCTTTCTTAATGTTTTTATCATGGTAAGTTTCCAGGGAGATAACATTATTAAAGAAGAAAGTTTGGGTTTTGTTTGTTTTTACAAGATTGAACTGATGTAAAAGCAAAGGGAGAAAGAAAACCCGATTTTCAGGATCTTCAGAACTCATAAATGTTGCTGAACTCACCATAAGCTGCACATGGTCAGCACATTTACAAAATCAAGCTATTACATGTCATCTATACAAAATAAACAAAGCATGCTGGTTATTTATGTTAAGAAGAAAAGAAAAAAATGTAGGTTTAGTTTTAATGAAACCGTGGGTTTTTTTATTACAGAGCCCCCAGTTTTCTACTGATCAGGGAAAAAAAGACAATTGTTCAGCCCATTATGCTCGAGGGATAATTTGAAGCTAGTAAATGTTTACACCAACCCTTTTTCTTGAATAATTCAGATCTGTGTGTGCATAACACTGTGCTTTTGTTTAATAACTAAATAAATAAATAAGAGGGGGGGAAGCTTAAGTTAAATATAAGAGCGAAAAAGCAGTTCCTAAAGGATACCTAGTTTTATCTGGGAGTAGTTCAGATTCCCTGAATTTTAGAAAATTCCAAAACCTTTCGACTGACTGTGTATATATTATGAGCTTCTTACCTAGTTGATACTTTATCTCCAGTTTTTCATTTAACTGGGAATCAAAGGTAACCTAAATTGCAAAAGGGTTGTTTTCTATTCTTTAGGGGGCACTCCAAAGTCCTGGTCATATTTAAATTTGATTGTTTTCTAGCTCATTTTTCAAAAGAAGCTTTTACTTTAATACATAATCCTGAACACAATTTCTCTGTTGCTTTTTCTGTAGGATTGTGGAAAAGGGTTACTACAGTGAACGAGATGCTGCTGATGCTGTTAAACAAATCCTGGAGGCAGTTGCTGTGAGTATTGTCTAGCATCATATGCTCAGGACCTAATCTTTCACCTATAATGGCTCAATAAATACTTATGTGTGAAAGAAGCAGAGTTCACTGGAGACAGTCCACACAAGTTCCCTCCTATAATTAATTTTGTATTGATTTTTTTTAAGGTAGTGGCACTTTGAAGGGCAAGAAGTGACTTTGGATGGCAGTCAGCAATACATTTAACGCTCTAAATCATCTGTTACAGCGGAGTGCATGCTCTGTCCAATCTCAGAAACCTGTGGAGTTCAGCACTGATCGTTTTAGCCCTAAAAGTAATTTGAAATCACTGGCACTTGTGTAGTCTCTCGTTCATTTTTTGCAGAGTATGTCACAGTAATTTATTTGGAACCTTAAACAGAAGAGAATGCATTACTTTTCCTCTCAACTTATCAGGATAATAGATTGGCCAAACACGTTAGCTGGTGTAAAGAGTTACAAGAATTGGAGTCCAAGACTCCTGCAGAATATTGCCATGAAAACAGTTATGCTTCATTTGCAGTTGCTGCCTGAAGGTGACCCATCACAGTTTTTGCCACTATGCAGGAGCATTTATACAAACAAGGCTCATTGCAAGGAAGTGTGGACTACTGGGAAAGTGGATAGTGTAGGTTACAACATATCTAACCAAAAATCAATTCTCACTGTTCTTCAAATTGCACGTACATACACAGAATGACAGTAATATTGAGAGAGATCAGAATAAAGTTTGGTGCCAGTAGTTTGTGCAGTTCCTAATATACCTTCTTCCTCTATATTTTGTGTGGTTTTCAAACATTTGAATTTTTGTACAACTATTTCACATTCTATCGCTTAGAGAAAGGTATAAAGATTTTTGAGACAAGAAGATGAAGGCTTCTAGGGGGTACATACAGTATTTCTGTACGTCATCCATACTTCTCAGTCACTTGTAGCTCTTCCATCTGATTTCACACCAGATGTTAACCAAACCAGCAATCAGATGCTGGAAAAGTACTTAGGAAATTAATTTGTCAAATGTCTAGTCTATATGCTAGCACTGATCATTTCCAGTGCAGAAGAGAAAGGACATGTTGGACAAGAAAAAACAGTCCACTGTTTTTTTGTCCACTGGGACACTCGGAGCGTTTCAGAGAAATAGTAATATAGAGGCAATTTTACTTCATGAAACTAAGATGTTAGCAAGGCCTAAGGAGAGATAGATGCTAAAGATTTTGCCTTCTGCTGTGCCTGGCAGTCTGACTTAAGAGTCAGCAGGAGATATTTTGGATTTTATCCAGTGGCACTGTGTGGCTGTCTGCAGCAGATGTTCGGGGTGAAGCAGCCAGGTAGCAGAAAGACTGCAAAGATCTTGGAGCAGACACAAGTGCTCAGAGGTGTGCAAATAGTGCAGATGGGATATGACTGACTTTGGGTGTATGTCCAGACTGTCAGACTTTTCAAACAAAAAACAACTGTTGATCACATGGAAAAAAGAGAGGTCAGCCTGAAGGGCTCTTTTGAAGGATGGTAGTGGTGAGGCAGGATCTGTACAGATCATCCACAGAGATGCAGTGTCGAAAGAGCTGTCCTCAGGATAGGACTGGTGGTGATGATTGACCTCTATGGAAGGTACCTAGAGGTGAGGAAAAGTTAATGTGGTTACAGCAGTAATGCAATTATTCAGAAGGGACAGGCCAACTTGGGCATATTTACCTGGGATAGTAACGAAATACCCCATTGTGAAAAACTCCTATAAATCACGGTTTGGTATTATTTGTAAGCCTGTTCACACTAAGTAAGATGTGAGAACTGGTGTTTACTGCAGTAACCAGACATACTGCAAGACCATCATATTCACTTCATGCTACTTTCTGAATGATCTGATGCTTACCGAGTCACTCTTACCCAAAGTAATCTAAATTATGTATTTAAGTTTAGTGCACAGCATAATGCATTTGTATAAACTTCTTAAAATTGGGTCAAATTATTATTTTATGGCCAATTTTTTCTTCCAATGCAAGTGCCGTAGTTAAGATGGTTCTACATTATTTGTCATTCTTTTGCGAAAATGATGATTAAGTTTTGCTGAAAGATGTTTCAGAAGGTGTGTCAGCTCTTTATTTTAAAAACCAGGAACCAGACGATCTTCAGCTTCTATGAATTGTAATAGCTTGGTTGAAATCATGGAACAGTGTTGTAAAAAAACGAAAAAGCTGACCTTTATATGAGCATGCAATAATTTGGATTTTTATAGACCCTTGTACTAGATCCCTAGCTAGGATGGACTGTATTGACTTTTGCTCTTACAGCTGACACTGAACATCTATGCCAAGCTGGAAGGCTGTGGAAGTGGCAGTTCCCAGCTTGGGATCTTTGCGACCCAGCTGAAATACTGTGGTAGATTGGGGCTGTAAACTTGACAAAATGGTGTTTGTGAGCAGAATGGGAGTTATTGTTAGAAACTGGAAAATACTGCTGCAGCAGACTAATATTTCCAGAATAAAAGGAAATATGTCCATAGATCATTCTTAAACCAAATAATTGTACAATCCCCTCAATAGACCATGCCAATGAATACCCTCCTGGCACCAGGTGGGCATTTTGACCTCTGCAATTTTTAGAAATTGCTCTTAGCAAGAGAAGCATTCAGCCTTCCCTTTGCTGAACTCTCTGTTGAACTAGTCTGCCTACTTGTTTTATAAATCTCTTGTTAAGGGCTGTTACTGTAGTAAAGGATCTGTCCTCACAGTGGATCATTGACATGAGAAGGTCTTATGTCTTCATTTAGCAAAGGTGTTTTTGAGACACTTCTAAAGGATTTAATCAAAAGTGTAAAGTGGAATTTTAAAAGCACCTAAGCATTTTTGTTCAATTCCTTTTGAAATTGTTAAACCAAATGGACTAATACTCTTAAAAAAAAAAAAAAAAAGAATCCCGTAAAGCTTCTAGGTATATCTGTTTCTTGCAATATTTGAGTACCTGTAAGCCTAGCTCTAACTGGCTTACCAAGAATTAAGCAAGCAGTCCGAGTAGCACACAGAAAATGAATCTTAATCTTCCAGGTCACAAACGAGCATAAATATATCAAGACATCTGTCCTCCCAAGAACAGAGAAAATAACAAACCCAGTATTGTTTTGAAGACCACCGCATCCATTTTGTCATTTTCCATGATTTTTCTTTCTGCTGGTTACATCTGATCCAATGTTCCCAGTCCATGACTGTATTTGCCCCTAGTGGGAACAAATTACCTTTTTTTTCTCTCTTCCGCACCTTCGCCTTTTCCATTATTCTTCCATTGTTCTTCAAGCTGGGAGATAGCTTCATTCATAAGATAAAAGGCTGGTACAAAACTAGGGCAAACCAGCATTCATCTTCTTAGTTCTTTTGCTGCGCTGTTCAGAACAAGTAGGGAGGTTTTGTTGCTACCCAACACCTCAGAACAGGGTGAATTTCATTCCTGAGAGAGGATGCATTTGCAGGCAGTCTCTCTTGGCACATCGTTGTCCTTTGTCTCCTTCTCAGAGGATCAGCTGTATACAGTGTGGTTTTCTTGCATGCTTTTTCTGGTAGCAGTTTTTCTATTTTGTGTAAGTAATGGATTTCCACATGCAGGTGTCCTGAGGCCAGATCTTCACTGCCTAACTTGCAGAATGAGTTACTGATGTTATGGAATTCAAATCATCCTTGAAATATTGGTCAGAAAAAGACACTTACTCACTTTTTCTGTAAAAGACATCTACTTTTTAGCTGGTCAAACTTAAGAAAATGACACTGATTTTTTTTTTTAATGTGTACGTTCAAAATCTTGCATTTGTCATTAAAAATAAACTGTGTTCCTTCTTGCCTATGCTGCATTAGTGTCAAGGTGATAGGTTTCTGCTTGAGTGTTAAATTACTCTTTTCATTATATTTAAATTTGAAATTATTTTTAACAGTTTACTTTTTGTAATTAGGGTCATTATTAGCATACCTTCTATATGTAGTTTTGAACTCATCCAGCAGTGTCTAAGTTAATTTCCCATCACATTTTATAATAGGTTGTTTTCTTATGACTGGCCATTACCTTGTCTAGATAGGAACATTTTCCTGAAGCTATATGTGGGACCCCTGCCATTTTCATTTCTATTTTTTATTTCAATTTTCTACCACTTCAAGCTTCATTGTATGCCTGCACTTCTCTTCAGTTCCTTGTCAGCTTAAATTCACAGGGAGCACGCTGAATTCTCAGCTGTGATTGCAAAGACTGAGGGCACTTAGCCACTTGCAGGTTTGAGAGGGAAAATCTAGATTAAAGGTTTCTGTTCATTTCAGTGAAATTTGATCTGTCTGATAATAAGCTGTATGATAGTAGGTAAGAACCTACTGCAAATGTGCAGCTTGCAAGTATATTTTACAGACCCTGAGGCACTGGTGTGTCTAACAATTAGAGCTTAGACCAAATGAGGTAATCAATCAGACTTTTAAACACTGGCTGAGACCCAAGACAATTGATTAAAATATTGGGGGGTTTTAGCATTCAAAGAAAAGTGGACATTAGGTAAAGATTAAGAAAAAGTTTCATTTTTTCTATACCATCATTGAGTTAGTGCTTGCTGGAGATAGAGACGACCAATGGATTTTAGTTTTAGCCACCAGCTACGAGGTGAATGTAACCGAGGTATAAATGTCAGAGAATTCTGAAATTTTGAACAAGGCAAATGTGTTATATTATCAATATATACTTAGACAGGCCTAAAAAGGCACACTGTTAAGAAGAATAAGTGTGTTGAGACAAATAGGGAAGAAACCTGGGGCTCAATTCTGTAGAAAATGAAGTTAAATTCCACAAAAGAGAATGGCAGGGACACCTAGGTATTACAACATAGGATAAAGACCTGTGTAAAACAGTAACAAAAGTTGGGAATACTCTATGTAAGAGAAGGAATCTTATGCATGATTGTAGATATTGAAGATTTCTGTTTTAATGGAGGAGGCATTTGCACCTTCAGATCTCTCCCCGTTCCCTGATGAATCCTGAGTGTTTTCCGTTCTCTCTCTGGCAGTAGGGAGTGGTTTTGTGAGTCTGTTCATGGCATAAGTGTTGTTCAGGGTACAGTTAGGAAATAGCAGTTGTTCTGATCTAAAGCTACCGAAACCCAGCAATCGCTGCTTTTCTGGTGGGGGAAGAAGGGGAAATGTAAAATTTTATCAAATTTTCAGAATGTTTGCTCAAAAGTGGTATTTCAGTAACTTGCACGTTTATGCCAGATTCAGCGTGTTTGTTGAGTATGCGGTTGTTAGTAAAAGGACCAATGCTTGATACTGTAAGACAAGAAGGAATTTGCTGTTCTGGCTGCAATTCTGTGCTAAGGATTATGATGTTGTATCATGTTCTCTGACAGCATGGTCAGCTTTTGCCATTCTCCTTCTAACCTGCCAACAGGAACAGCAAGAAAAGCACGGAGATTGTTAGTTTTCAGATTTAACACTTACACTCTGGCACACTCTTCATTTTGGGAAATTTGCATAGCAACATTTTGGAAGAAGAGGCAGATGAACACTGAGTTAAGAAGAAGCACAGCAGCTATCTGCAGTTAGAAGCACCATTTGCAATGGAGTTAGGGAAATATGTAATGAGGACGCTTGTATTTG